>NC_135899.1:68765163-70083496 GCF_964194155.1 Cetorhinus maximus
GGGATTGAATCTCCTAGGAAGGAACTGGCTGGGAGAGATAAATCTTGAGGGCCCGCTAAGTTCCCAATTCGAAACCAGAAGCGTTGCTGCAAGAAAAAAATGAGTACGTAAAGACCCAACGGGAGAAGCTGGTAGAAGTGTTACCCTGGGACAGAGTTCAGGCTGAAGTCAGCATCCTTTGAAAGGAAATGGAAATTCTATTAAAGGACCTTCATGTGCTACAAAATTCAATCAGCTCCCAATTTGTGCTACGAAAAAGGTATGAAGAGGAAAAGGAAGAGCTAAGCCTGTCCCTGGCTGAGTTAAGCAACGAATTAGCTGAGAAGGGGCAACGATATGTGATTCTCCAGGAAACTACTAATGAGAATAGGGAAGAATTGGAAGAGCTGAAGCAGCAGCTGCGTAAAAACCTTAAGCTTTTAAAGCTAGAAGGCCCTGAATTCTCAGAAGAGCTGTCGAAAAACCCAACTACTAAACTCATTCACGTCCAGCTCGCGCCTGAGTCTAGTCCAGCCAACAGTGAAATTAAAGAGAAGACAGAGATACAGGTCAGTGCTTCCAAGAAAAGGACACGCAGGAAGAAAAAGAGAAATTATTGACAGTTATCAGAAAGAAAAGGAAGAAGATTTTTTTTCCCTCTTCCTCTTTCTCCTCACACATCATGTGGCTCATTGCTGTATTGCTTTGTGCTTGTTGCCCTTTATCTGTTTCTGCTTGGAGGGGAGGGGCAGCAGGAGTGATCGTGACTGCACTCAGACGATGGTGAAATCATACACTGAGGGACCTAGTGGGCAACTGTCCTTGTAAAGGAGGTCTCGGAAACACCAGCCGAGGTTGTTGGGCTACGACGCTCAACCTATCAAAGAAGGTCCCCTGAGAGACTTGATCTGTAAATAGTTATTGTGTAAATGGTTAATGTGTTTTTAAGTTTGTTAGCTGTACTTTTAAGTAAAGGGGGAGAGATGTGGTAAAGTGAGGTACCCTGTCCCTTTGAGACAATGCAAGTGTACTGATCATGTGACAGCACCGACGAATCACTGTACAGCGCGGGCAACTGGGAAGTGTAAGTCTAGTTCTGGTGGTTTCTGAGTGAGCACGTATGATCTGGTGCTTTCCCTTATGTCTCATTAAACCATCACTGTTTATTCTTGCATCAGTCACTCCACGTTATTGATCGCAAGCAGCAATTGATGAGAACATAGGAAGGCTTGCAGTTGGAGTTCAGTTGACCAACAAACTCATTTACCCAAGACATAAAAGCTTTACAGAGGCATAATCTATCACAAATGGATATTGAACCATATAGAAGGGTTCCTCAAAAGCTTAGTTAGAGAGTTTTAAGGAGGGTCTTAAAGGAGGAGAAGGCAGTTTAGAGCCAGAGAGGTTTGGGGGAGGTTTCCAGAATATATGGCTTAGATGGCTGAGATCCTGAGGGGTCTTGACAGGGTGGATGTGGAGAGGATGTTTCCTCTTGTGGAAGAATCAAGAACTAGGGGTCACTGTTTAAAAATAAGGAGTCGCCCATTTGAAACAGAGATGAAGCAAAAAATTTTTCACTCAGAGGGTCGTGAGTCTTTGGAATTCTCTTCCTGAAAAGGTGTAGGAAGCAGAGTCTTTGAATATTTTTAAGGCAGAGGTGGATAGATTCTTGGTAAACCAGGGGGTGATGGGTTATTGGCGGCAGGTCGGATGCAGATTTCAGGTTACTATCAGATCAGCCATGATCTTATTATATAGTGGAGCAGGCTTGAGGGGCTGAATGGCCTACTCCTGCTCCTTGTTTGTATGTTCGTATGAAAGCAGAACTACCAATTGGTGATGCAAAAGGAGAAGATATACAAGACACCAGAGTTGGAGGCACAGATAGTTCTGGGGAGAGAGGTTATGGCACTGGAGAATGTTAGAGATACTGGGGTGGTGGAACTGGAAAGCCATAAAGGGATTCAGACACAGGATAAAAATAAGGGAAGAAGATGAGCGGGGAAGGGCCCTCAGCTGAAGGCCCTATCCATAGAAACAGTGAGGAACAGTGCAAGCAATGTATCTGTTTCACTAAGGAGATACTGACAGAAATCTGCTACAAGTTGTGGACAGAGCTGCAGCCTCAGAGCAAGGCGAGGATGGCATTGCCAGTGGCTGTAAAGGTGACCATAACTTTGATCTGCTTTGCACTGGGCTCCTTCCAGGCTGGAACAGTCAACATCTGCAACATCACATGGTTCGCTATCCCCTGTTGACTGACACTCTATATGCCAAGACAGGGGAATAAATTGCATTAGGTAAAAACAAAAAGCTAAAAGCTACTGCGGATGCTGGAAATCCAAAACAAAAACAGAATTACCTGGAAAAACTCAGCAGGGCTGGCAGCATCGGTGGAGAAGAAATCAGTTAACGTTTCGAGTCTTCATGACCCTTCGGCAGAACTGAAGCATAGTTAGGAGAAAGGTGAAATATAAGCTGGTTTAAGGTGGGGGGGCGGGGGGAGAGAGAAGTTGAGGGTGTGATGATTGTGGAGATAAGCAAGCAGTGATAGGAGCAGATAATCAAAAGATGTCACAGACAAAAGGATCAAAGAGGTGTTGAAGGTGGTGATATTGTCTAAGAAAAGTGCTAATTAAGAATGGAAGACAGGATACTCAAGGTACAGCTCTAGTGGGGGTGGGGTGAAAAGACTAACAAAGTTTTAGTTTTAGATTTAAAAATAATGGAAATAGGTGGGAAAAGAAGAATCTATATAAATTATTGAAAAAAAAGGGAGGGGGGAGAAACGGGGTGGGGATGGGGGGAGGGGGAGTTTAAGATCTAAAGTTGTTGAATTCAATATTCAGCCCGGAAGGCTGTAAAGTGCCTAGTCGGAAGATGAGGTGCTGTTCCTCGAGTTTGCGTTGGGCTTCACTGGAACAATGCAACAAGCCAAGGACAGACATGTTGGCCAGAGAACAGGGTGGAGTGTTAAAATGGCAAGCGACAAGGAGGTTTGGAATTGCATTCTTTCTTTCTAGAGAGAAGCTGGTGGAGTGAGCAGGTGACTTTGCCAGGATAGCACGCTTTCCTGTAATACAGGGTTCCATAGATTATACACATATCACATTATGAGCGCTGTGTGTAAATTCAGGGATGTACTGCAACCACAAAAAGTTCAATTTCTTCAATGTCCAGTTGGTGTGTAACTGAACTGCAACTGAATATCTGCTCCCCAGGCAGCAGCCATGGTGCCTTTATTCTGTGCTACTCTGCTGTGCCATGAGAATTTGAGCTATCACAAGAAACCAGAGAAAGGCTCCTGGCCAACAAGAGCTACCTGCTGACCACCTGGCTCATGACTCCAGTGTCAGTAACCCCCACAGCATAAATATAATGAAAGCTACGCTGTCACACAAAATGTCATCGAGCAGATCATTAGCGTGCTTAAGCAATGCTTCTGCTGCCTGGCTCAGTTGGGCAGAGCTGTGCAGTGCTCTCTGCAGAGTGCATGCCATTATTTGTCATTATCCTGTACTGTAAAACCTTGCCATCATTACCACCAGGTTTATGGTGAGCAGGTGAGGAGGAAAAGGAGGCTTCTGCTTATGCTGCAATGGGAGCTAAGACATCAGCCATCAGACTGTGCATCATGGTTGGGTCTGCAAGGGCTCTCACGGGGCAGAATTTTACGCTCTCCCGCTGGCGGGTTTGTAGGTGAGGGATGAGTGTAAAATTCCTCGGATGGACTTCCTGCTGGGTTCCCGCCCACCCCGACCTCTCCGCCATTTCACGCTAGGGCAAGCAAAGCCTTGGCCGGTCCGCCCACCCTTGCCCCATTTATTGACCACTTAAGGGCTGTTTCCCGGCCAGCCTCAATTTTCAGGCAGGCGGGAGGAGTTCCTGGGTATGGGGGAAGCCTGAAAATAAATCGGGCAGGAAGGTGGGGGCAGGGGCAATTCTGGAGTGACCCCTCCCTGAAACCTCTTTGGCTCTAAACTGCCTTCTCCTTCTTTTAGTCCCTCCTTAAAGCTCTCTAACTAAGCTTTTGGGAACCCTTCTATGTGGCTCAATATCCATTTGTGATAGATTATGCCTCTTGCCCCCCTGCCCTGACTGCAACCTACTCACGCCTCCTTCTGCAGCCCCCGTTTAACTTGCACTTAAGTTCTGGTAACCGCAGGACCTCTCACCGACACACTCCCAGGCCTCTCCGCCAACGTCCCAATCCTACTCATGCTCTGGGGACTGATTGCAGCCCCAGTCTTGGCCACTGCAGCTTCTGGCGCTGCAGGGACTAGAGAGTTGCTGATCAATCAGATTGGGTGGCAGCTCTCTAAGGCGGGACCTCCTCCCAAGTGAAGAGCGGAAGTCCTGCCCGCAGCCAATAAACTCTCATTGGAACATAAAATGGCTGCGGGGCAGGGATGTGTCCCCTGTCGGTGCTTTGGATGGTGGGAAGGGAAACCCTGCCATCCTAAAAATCCTGGCCACGGAGTTGGTCATCAATGGTCAAATGGGCAGATAAGTGGCAGAT
Source organism: Cetorhinus maximus (assembly GCF_964194155.1). Lineage (NCBI taxonomy): Eukaryota > Metazoa > Chordata > Chondrichthyes > Lamniformes > Cetorhinidae > Cetorhinus > Cetorhinus maximus. The sequence continues at coordinate 68,769,662 of NC_135899.1, forward strand.
GGAATTTAACCCTGAAAAGTGAGAGGTGATACACTTTGGAAGGAGTAATTTGACAAGAAAGTATTCAACAAGCGGCACGACACTAGGAAGTTCTGAGGAACAAAGGGACTTTGGCGTGTGTGTCCATAGATCTCTGAAGGCGGAGGGGCATGTTAGTGGGGTGGTGAAAAAGGCCTTTATCAATTGAGGCATAGATTACAAAAGTAGGGAGGCCATGTTGGAGTTGTATAGAACCTTGGTGAGGCCACAGCTGGAGTACAGTGTGCAGTTCTGGTTGCCACATTATGGGAAGGATGTGATTGCACTGGAGGGGGTGCAGAGGAGATTCATCAGGATGTTGCCTGGGATGAAACATTTAAGTTATGAAGAGAGGTTGGATAGACTTGGGTTGTTTTCGTTGGAGCAGAGAAGACTGAGGGGCGACCTGATTGAGGTGTACAAGATTATGAGGGGCATGGACAAGGTGGATAGGGGGCAGCTGTTCCCCTTAGTTGAAGGGTCAGTCACGAGGGGACATAAGTTCAAGGTGAGGGGCAGGAGGTTTAGGGGGGATGTGAGGAAAAACTTTTTTTACCCAGAGGGTGGTGATGGTCTGGAATGCGCTGCCTGGGAGGGTGGTGGAGGTGGGTTGCCTCACATCCTTTAAAAAGTACCTGGATGAGCACTTGGCTCGTCATAACACTCAAGGCTATGAGCCAAGTGCTGGTAATTGGGATTAGGTAGGTAGGTCAGGTGTTTCTCATGTGTCGGTGCAGACTCGATGGGCCGAAGGGCCTCTTCTGCACTGTGTGATTCTGTGATCCTGTGAATTCCACCCTAGGAATAATGCTCTGCACAAAACCCTGTTCAGGGTTGGTGCTGGACTTCTCCACGTTCCCTGACAGTGACTGCAGTTTTTCTGGCTGTCCTGCTAATGCACCAAGCATTTCATTTTGCATACCTGCCAACCTTTTCACATGTGTTGCCCCATTGAAATCCTCATCTGAGTCCTATCTGGAGCAGGACTTGTGTGACCTCGCCCTCCTGGGAGCTGAAACCTAGACTACCCTTACCCCTTGCCCTGACTGTAACCTACTCATGCCTGGTTTTTCACCACGTGCATATTCTGCCTCTAAGTTAGCCTCTAAAGTGTGTGCAGTGTCAATATCTCAGCTAGTGGTTACAAGTGAGAGCGAATGACCATGTTTTACTTTCATCATTGTCTTCCTGTCTTCCACCTCTTGCTTTTCCACCACTGCCTAGTCAGGTGGCAGTTCTTGGGTCCTGTAGTAATTATAGTTTGGGTAAATGTAGGGTTGTAGTTTTAAGAATAATCCTGTGTTGTTAGATCACATGATTTGTGTAAACCAATCAGTTAGCAGCGTGGGGAGCCTCTAGGAAAGAGTTCTTCTTTAGTTATAGAGTTTGATGCACACATGTAGTTGCTGCTGCAGTCTTGTAAATTAAGTTAAATGTGCCCACTAGAAAAGTTGCCTGGAAAATCAACTCTATAACAAACCGGTGACGAGGATAAATCAGATCCGGTACTGTCCCTTGCCCAGCGACTGTGAGTATCTAAGTTCATTAAAAAGAAAGAAAGATATACTCATCCGAGATGCCACAGTTTGGCAGAATCAATCTCTTTGAATCAGCCACAGATGACTGGTCTCAATTTATAGAATGTCTTGTGTTCTACTTCCAAGCCAATAAAATTACGGGGAAGGAAAAGATGAGAGCAATTCTGCTAAGTATTTGTGGGAGCAAGACCTACAGTTTAATTCAAAGCTTGTCGGCCCCCAGTGGCCCAGATTCGATGACCTTCAGTGAATTAGTGGACCTTGTTAAGGGACATTTTCAACCCAAGCCCTCAGTCACAATGCAGAAGTTCAGGTTCAATTCGCTGGAGGAGACCATTGCTACTCATGTGGCGAAATTAAAACAACTAACAGAATATTGTGATTTTGGTGAAACCCTGAATGACATGCTCAGGGATCGTTTGGTATGTGCCGTGCAGGGGGATGCTATTCAACGAAGATTGCTGGCTGAAGTGGATCTTGAAAGCGCTGGCGATGGAAAGCTCTGTAAGGGATTCACAAGCCATTCAAGGGCCACAAAATGGCGCCATTCCCCTAGTCAGGCGAGGACAGTCAGCTGAAGGTGACGCGAAAAGCCAGGACTCCACCGTGAAGTGGGAAACCGCCCCCACTAACTGAAAAATGATAGGAGACAACTTAGCAGCAAAGTCAAAAACTAATTTTTATCGATGTGGACACAATCATACTCCTAACGATTGGCGATTTAAAAAGGTGGAGTGTTACTTTTGTCACAGAAGTGGACACATATTGAAACATGGCAAAGCGAGATTTAAACAGGCTTCCAGGCAATAATCGTAGTCCAATGAAGGTCTATAGTGTAGAAAAGCCAGAAACATTGAGTTCAACAAGTTCAGATCATGAACTCTCGCCTCCATCCTCACCCCTTTTTGATCCCCCTTTTTTCAAATATTTATTTAAAAAATTTTTGTATATATTTTTTCCCACCTATTTCTATTATTATTTTTAAAATTTATTTCCATTCATTGTTTTATCCCCCTTTTAACCTATTTTGATCTATCTTGATCGTCCCCTCCCCCCACCCCACCCCCCACTAGGGCCATCTGTCCCTTGCTCATCCTGCTTTCTACTCTTCATGTCACCATTAGCATCTCCTTTAGCCAGTACCACCACCATCAACACCCCTTCGACCTCTTGTTTATGACATCATTGGCAATCTCTCCTTTGCCTCCACCTATCACTGGCCTTCTATCCAGCTTCACCTGTCCCACCCTGTCCCACCACCCCTTAAACAGTATATATTTCACCACATTTCTACTTCTCTTTAGTTCTGAACAAGTCATATGGACTCGAAATGTTAACTCTGTCTTTCTCTCCACAGATGCTGTCAGACCTGCTGAGTTTTTCCAACAATTTTTGTTTTTGTTTCAGATTTCCAGCATCCGCAGTATTTTGCCTTTAACAATTCTGACATTTATTCATTATCCAACATGAAAGTTGGGAAGACAGAGCCAATTATTGTCACAGTGCAAGTGAATGGTAAACCATTAAAATTGGAAGTAGACATGGGTGCTTCTACCACTGTAATAGGAGAACATACTTTCAGATATTTAAATAAAGGTGATCAACAATTAAATTTGGAACAAACTTCTGCCAAGTTGAAACCATACACAGGTAAAGAAATCCAGGTAAAAGGTATCACCAGAGTAACTGTTCATTATAGACACCAATCGGCACAGCTACCAGTGATGGTGGTAGAAGGTGAAGGGCCAAGCCTTCTAGAGCGTGATTGGTTGAAGAGGATTAAATCAAACTGGTCCGAAATCTTCCAGTTGCGAGCAGGTGGACTACTAGAGCTGCTTAAAAAAAAAATGACACAGTTTTCAAGGAGGAACTGGGAAAAATCCAAGGCCTACAGGCCAAGACTTACATGGACCCTGAAGCAACCCCTCACTTCTTGAAAGCAAGAGCGGTGCCATACACCCTGAGAGAGAAGGTTGACGCTGAGCTGAACCGGCTAGAGAGGCTGTGTGTCATAAAAGCGGTTCAGTTCTCAGAGTGGGCAGTACCCATAGTCCCTGTTCTTAAACCAGACCAGGCTGTCCGGATCTCTGGGGACTATAAACTAACGGTCAACAAAGCAGCCAAACTGGACAGGTACCATATTCCCAAGATTGAAGATCTATATGCCAAACTAGCAGGAGGGACAATGTACATAAACCTTGACATGAGTCACGCAAATCTGCAACTGGAGCTGGATGACACCTCCTGGGAACTTGTGACCAAAAATGCTCACAAAGGGTAATATTAATATACACGCCTTCCCTTCGGTGTTTCCTCGGCCTGTGCCATTTTTCAGAGGATGATGGAGAGCTTCCTACAAGGACTATCTCAAGTTGTGGTCTACCTGGATGACGTGCTGATAACTGGATTCACAGAAAAGTAACACTTGGCTAATCTAGAGGAAGTCCTGAAATGATTTTTAGAAGCAGGAGTGCACCTGAAGAAGGAAAAATGCACTTTTCAGGCAAATGAAGTCGTTTATCTGGGCCACTGGGTGGATGCCCAAGGGTTACACCCTGTTGAAGAGAAGGTTAAAGCAATCAGAGAAGCACCTGCACCTAAGAACGTCTCTGAACTTAAATCATTTTTAGGGATGGTACATTATTATGGCCAATTTCTACCAAATTTATCAACAGTTCTAGCCCCTCTACATTCACTGCTAAAGGAAAACCAGCATTGGGTTTGGGAGTCACCCCAAGAAGCCGCCTTCATGAAAGTAAAACAGTTCTTGCATTCTTCAAATTTGTTAGTGCACCCTGACCCGAGAAAGGAACTGGTGCTATCCTGCGATGTGTCCTCCTATGGAGTGGGAGTGGCACTATCTCACAGGATGGACGACGGTACAGAGAAGCTGATAGGCTATGTATCCAGGACACTTATCACAGCTGAGAAAGGATAATCTCAGATCGAAAAGGAAGGCCTGTTGATTAGTTTTGGTGTAAAGACATTCCCCCAATACATGTGTGGGTGACATTTCACGATAGTATCAGATCACAAATCACTTTTGGGTCTGTTTATCGAGGAAAAGACTATACCTCCCATAGCTTCTGCACAAATACAAAGATGAGCCCTAATTTTGGTGACATATGAATACACCTTTGTACATAGACCAGGAATTCATATAACAAATGCTAATGCTCTAAGTCGCCTTCCTTTGCAAGAGAACAACGACCCTGTCCCAATTCCCCAAGAGCTCATCTTAGTGATAAATTTCCTGGGGCGGAATTTTGACCTCGGCGGGCGGGCTCAGCGGGGATGGTCGGGAAGCTGACCGCTGCCCACGATCAAGGCCGGAAGGCAATTTCACACTGGCGGGCCAATTAAGGCCCGTCCAGCTTGAAGGCCGGCTGGAGAACTTCCAAGAAGGGGCGGGCAGGGGCCTGTTGTCCGTCAGGTCCAAGGGCGACCCAGCGGCCAATTCAAAATTGGCAGCCCCAGGGAGGCTGCCTGTGTCGGAGTTGCAACAGCAACATGGCTGCAACCCAGGAAGGAAAACCCATATGGGAGGGCAGGTCAGGGGAGGGGGGGCGCCTGCATTTCTCTGACGAGTGCCTCGCTGCCCTCCTGGAAGAGGTGGCTGCCAGAAGGGTCACCCTTATCCCCAGAGGTGGGAGGAGGAGGCCAGTGCACCTCATCAAGAAGGCATGGGAGGAGGTGGCAGCCTGGGTGAGCAGCCATGACATGGTGCAGCGCACCTGGCTCCAATGCCAGAAGCGCTTCAATGACCTGCTGCTGAGTGGAAGGGTGAGTACGTGTTGACATGGGCCAGTGTGCTGAAGTGTTTTAGGCTGGTCATCCTTTGTGGACCTTAGTGGTGCTAGGGTCTGAGTGCCAACTGTCAATGATGCCGGAGTTGGCCAAGGAGGTGAGCCCTGGCTGCTTGGACTGAGTGCCTTGCGGCTCGAGGGCCATGACTCGGAAGTGTCCTGCGAGGTGTTCCTCAGCTGGCGTTGACCAGGCTGCAATGGTGCAGCAGGTAGAGAGTGGACTAAGCAATGCTCTTCTATCCTTTCAGGAGAAGACATCCCATAATAGTATTGAGAGGCCGCGGGCTGGCAGGGGACCCCCCACACCTCCTCATCCTCTCCCGCTATGAGCAGGAGGCCCTGGAGCTTGAGAGACGCCATGCACCTCGGTCAACCAGCCACGGTGAGGTTGGGGCGTCAGATGAAGGTAAGAGTGCAGTGCACTGAGGTGAGCATTTCAGTTTGTGCAGCCATTCTAGTGTAGTGTCTTCATTGATGTGAGCCTCGAACCTGGAGTCCCCATTGATAATCGAAAGATGAGGGCACCATTTTGCAGATCTCCGTTGTCTCACCAGGGTGCCTGGCATGCACAGTGACAGTGTGATGTCTTTGACTAATGACTTGTTCTTCTTCTCTCCTTCAGGTTCTCAAGCAGGCACCAGTGCAAATACCAGCACCTCAGTGGGCATTAGATCAGCAGCTAGTATCTCGGTGCACATTAGTGAGGGCATTTCACACTTACTTGAGGTGCAGGTGGAGGCAGAGAGTGCCCAGGGCATCGACAGTCGGAGAACTGTTGATGACCAGGACGATGCTCAGTCGAAGGCTGATGATGGGCCTCTGGAGTCGTCCATTAGGTGGAAGATATTGGATATCCAGCAGGGTATGTGGGAAGACCTGGAATAGATCCATGAGTGTTTGCATGCCATGGTCTCCGTTTCAGAGAAGTTCCTGTGGAGCATGAGCACTGCGTTGACCCTCATGGCCGAGCACACTGCGTCCTCCATGGAGAGGATGGCGACTCTCAAGGAGAGGCTGCTCCAGGAACAGAATCAGGGGTCCCTGGGGTTATGCTCGGACCTGCAAGCCCACACACAGGCAATGGTCTCAGCTGGGCAGTGTCAGTGTGGGAGATGGATGGGGTACCCAGTATCCCGACTAGGTGCTCATCCATCAATGATGAGCAGGGAGGTCCAAAGCGACCTCACGTTGGCACATGAGCTGCTTGCTGTCTGTGCGGGCTCCTCTCAGGGTGCTCTGGATGACAGCAGCAGCTCCTCCGCCCCTCTGCCAGTGACTGTGGCATCTGATAAGGCTGCGGTGACTGGGGAGATGCCAGCTGTGGCACTGGCCACTCCCTCCCAGGTGGGGCCAGTACAGGCTCCACGGGCCAGAGGATGACCGCCAAGGTCATCAAGGCCAACAGGACAGCAGAGTCAGCAGGCTGTCTCCAATGCCAGTGCCAGTGAGGGGGAGCACCAAGACATAGCACCCGTACACGTAAGTATAAAGCACCTTAAGCACAAGAGAGGTTGGTCACGGATGATCTTTTGTTTCTCCATTTATCTTTTCACTTTTTAATGGTGTAATTATCGATGCCAGTTATTGTTCAGTTCAAGAATCAGTGAGTTCCAACATTAAATGACATTTGATTTTGTGTTATTGGCCTGGGTATGCTTCATTTGTTCTGTAGGTGCAGGGTAAGGCAGTATTTAATACTGGATGTGGGTCTCTTGAAACTTTATTGCACAGGCATTAAGTGTATCTTGCGGGCTAATGAAATGGTCCTTTCTGGAATCTAGGGTGGAGGCGGCAGCCCTGGCTTGAGGTGGTAGTTCTTATTTGTTAGCCTAGCTGAAGAACCGTTGGATCAATGCACCCCTGGTGTTCCTGCCTCCCTGGAGGTTACCGAGGTCTGGATCCACGCCTTCAGCATTCTCCTCACTGTTCTCCTCTTCGGACTCAGTACTGGACTCTTCATTTGTTGCCTGTGCAGCTGCATCAACACCGTCTTCCTCCATTGAGTCCCCCCTTGCCAGTGCCAGATTGTGGAGAGCGCAGCATGCAACCACTATCAGTGACACCCTGAACGGTCCAGGCATCGGAGGCGCATCTTGAGAAGACCAATGGTCCTCTCTACTGCTACCCTTGTGGAGGCGTGGCTCTTGTTGTACCGCTGCTCCGCCTCTGTTCTCGGATAGTGGAGAGATGTAATGAGCCACCTTTTCAAGAGATAGCCCTTGTCACCCATCAGCCATCCATCCAGTCGGGATGGAGCGCTGAAGAGCCTCGACAGCTGGGAGTGTCTCAGGATATAAATGTCGTGGGAACTGCCTGGGTACCTTGCACACACTTGCATCCTGTGATCACACACCATCTGCACGTTCATGGAGTGGAAGCCCTTCCTGTTGATGAAGGCACCGGGCTCACCTGCTGGCGCCTTGACGGCCACATGTGTACAGTCCATTGCACCCTGGACACGGGGGAAGCCAGCAATGGCCGCGAAGCCACTGGCTTGCTCAGCCTGGCTGGCCTCGCCCATGCAGAAATGAATGAAAGTCAATGCCTGCCTGAACAGCGCGTCTGTCACCAGCTTGATGCAACTGTGGACAGCTGATTGGGAGACTCCACACAGATCCCCCACTGAGCCCTGGAAAGAGCTGGAGGCATAGGAGTTGAAGGCCGCTGTGACCTTCAGAGCCACTGGCATGGGGTGTCCACCCACACAGTCGGAGCTGATCTCAGACCCAATCATCTGACAAATGGAGGTCACTGTGTCCATTGAGAGGCAGAGCCTCCTTTGGCATTGCACCTCAGACATATTGAGGTAGCTGCATCACTGCCTGTAAAGCCTGGCAGCAGGATAGTGCCGTCTTCTGCGGCCCCTTCTGACTTGGACTACCTGCTGGCCCTGCGCCCCTTGTGCCTGCCCTTCTCCACCCACAGGCCGCTCCCCTGGAAACTGCATTGGGACACCTGGCTTCCTCTCCCTTCTGCCCCTCTCTTTCTCCTCAGAGGAGGAGGTGCCTCCAGCAGAGACCACAATCCCCATTACCAGGATAATGGAAGGCTGTCTGATACCTGGAAGGGCCCACAAAGTGTGAATCCTCCGGGGGCCTGGAAGACACCAATGAATCCTGAAATGAAGCCTAGGAATGCTCAGAATGAAGCTCAGAACCCGGATGAACCTGTCCAGTTCAAATAAGCAACCAGCAGCACATGATCTCCAAAGCTCCTCATTACTCACATTGACAATGCTACCGACCTTCTTATCCCACCCATGGATGAGCTTTTGCAAATTGTGGGCTGCCCACCTGTCCGTTTTGCCCGTGCGATGGGCAAGAAATCACACGGGCAACGTTAAATTGCCAACAATTAGGAAGTCAAGGGCCTTAACTGGCCTCTTAACTAATGGCAGGCGCGGCTCCATCTCCCGTGCACATCCGCCGACCGAAATATCGCGTGAGTGCACGTTGACGTCGAGACGCTTGCCCGTCGTCAACGCACAGCATTTTATGCTTGAGCGGATCGGGCATGCACCCACCCACTGAGGTCAGAATTCTGCCCCTGGATTCCTCGCCAGTCTGTGCCAGACAGATAAGAAACTGGAAGAATCGTGATCCAGTCCTGTCTCGAGTGAAAGACCAAAGGTTACATGGTTGGTTCCAGGAACCAGTCTTTGGTGAATTGAAACCATTTTTCAACCAAAGACACAAGATGAGCAGCCAAGATGGTATTCTGTTATGGGGTGCACGAGTAGTGGTTCCTTCACAAGAAAGGGAACCACTCTTGGTCGAGCTACACAGTGCCTATCCAGGAATCTCACGAATGAAGACTATAGTGCAAAGTTATCGTTGCTGGCTGAGGATGGTCGGCGATATTGAAAAGGTGATAAAACACTGTGTGCAATGTCCACAGCTACAAAAGTTGCCAGTGGCAGCTCCATTACACCAATGGGAGTGGCCTGGTAGACCCTGGGTGAGATTGCACATAGATTACATCGGTCCTTCCCTTGGAACCAAGTTTCTACTGATTATAGATGCCCATTCCAAGTGGTTAGACATTTATGAGGTTAAAGTCACCAATGTCAGGCACTACCAGGGAAAAACTACGCCAAAGCTTCGTTATCCATGGCTTGCCAGAGCTAATCATCTCAGATAATGGTACTGTGTTAACGAGCGCTGAGTTTAAAGATTTGTCAGCATCAATGGCATCAACCACGTGAAGACTGCAATGTACCATCCGTCATCTGACAGACTGGTGGAAAGAGCAGTACAAACTTTTAAGGGGAATGAAAAAGTTAACAGGTGAATCATTGGAAACTAGACTTGCTCGTTTCCTATTTCACTACAGAACAACCCCCCACATTACGACAGGAGCAACACCTGCAGAATTACTGATGAGGTGCAGTCTTTGAACAAGACTAAGTCTGATACTTCCCAATTTTGGAAGGGTGGGGGGGGTGGGTGGGAAGGTGGAAAAAGTCAAGGGAACCAAAAAGTGACTCATGATTTGCATTGTCATGAGCGACAATTTACTGTTGGAGAAGCAGTATATGTAAGAATTTTCGGTGGAGGTCCGAAGTGGTTACCTGGTAAAGTAAATTCGGTGACCGGACCATTGTCATAGCATGTGGAAGTGGAGGGCTGGATCACCCGTTAGCATGTAGATCATTTAAGAAAAAGGGGAGATACCCCAACAAAATGATGTTCCACCTGTAACCATTGCTGAACCAGTGTTTCCTGTTGAAGTTGCTCAACTCAGGGTAGACCTGCCCGATGTCTTTGATGGAGTGGAAAATATTAAACTGCCTGTGTCTAATGAGGCACCTGAGGTTAATGAGGTTCCAAAGAATGTGTTTCCTGCAAAAGAATCGGAAGTCATGGAGCTGCGGCGTTCCACACGGATCAGGAAACCACCTGAAAGACTGAACTTGTAAATTCATGACCTGTGTAAATATTGTAATGTCATGAGATAAATATCCTTGTAAATACAAAATGTGCAGAAAAGTTAAAGGGGAGGAATGTAGTAATTATAGTTTGGATAAACGTAGGACTGTAGCTTAAAGAATAATCCTGTGTTGTAAGATCACATGATCTGTGTAACCAATGACTTAGCAGCGTGGGGAACCTCTAGGGTGGGAGTTCTTTAGTTATAGAGTTTGATGCACACGTGTAGTTGCTGCTGCTGTCTTGTAAATAAAGTTAAATGTGTCCGCCAAGAAAAGTTGCCTGGAAAATCAACTCTATAATAGGTACCCTAAAGGGGAAGAAACAACAGGTGCATGTTTAGACCATCTGCAGATTGTATATCAGGAGCGATTGTGAGATGAGGGGGAAGTGGAATGTAAGAAGGATGGGAAATGTGTATACTGTCATCATCAATGCCTTCAGCCCAGCTGCTGGCCACAACCTCAGGCATGGCTGCAATGATGGTAAGCCTCCACTGGGATGAGGACAAGCAGTCATGTCTGTCTCCACCGGTTAGTTCCTGCTGCTTATGTTTGTGCATTACCTTGTCCTGCAAGAGAGAGAGAAGTGTGTCAGTGAGTGTGATGCAATGGGTGATGTGGCTGTCATGGTTAAATAATTGGTACTAAGGGTGTGAGTGTGAGGTGAAGCTATGAATTTTCTGTCTAAATTGTGATTGATGGAGATTGTTAGTGGGTGAGTGATGTGGGTTTGGTGCATTTAGCAGTGTGTGAGGCTAGTGGTGCAGTGCAATTGGTGGGATATGGCCTTTGAAAATACATCCACTGACCTTGCCCACTCCAGTGAGGTCATTGAACTTCTTGCAGCACTGCATCCAGGTCCTCGGGGCTCGACTCCTGGCATTGACAGTGATGGCTATCTGCTCCCACTCTCTTAAAGTGTCTTTCTAGAGGGTCTCCTGTGAACAGAATATCTCTCTCCTCCTGTGTAACGCTCCAAGGTCTCCAGTTCTGTGCCAGAGTATCTTGGAGCCCATTCTCTCCCTTGTAGCGCCATAGCCACTCTTCTTGAGGGCCAGACACTCATCCCCAAACACCCAGCACCTTCTCCAGTCAAAATACACCTCTCACCTTTAAGAGGTGAATACTAGTTTTAAGTAGTGCAGGCGAGGTTTAACTCATGCTAGCCTCTCACAATTTTGTGCTCTCTGCACAGTGTGCAGCCACTCAACAGTGCGCTTGGCACTGCCTTCCACTGCAACCATGTAAATGTACAAGCAGCACAAAGTTTGTGTGCTGCCAGCATCAGAAGCAACAAGCGTGGGCTAGTGGGACATTGTGATCCACAGGTCTGATTCCAGGCCTCATCAAATTTTAAGGCTCAAGATTGGAGCCAGGGAGTGTAAAACTGAGAGAGACCAATAGCAGTATTGCTGAGAAAAGTTAATGAGTGGTAGGAATTTCCCAGGCATCTATGGCTTAATATTACTCGGCCATATTTGGCTACAAATCCCTGCTCATGAGGGAATTACACCTGTCCCGGATGGCTGAACATAGCTATTTTCTCACCCTAAACAACTCTATTTTAAGGAGTAAATGGAATAAATTCTTCAGAGCTGAGCAGAAATAGTTTGAAGGTAGATTATAAGAATAATAAACAGGTTTGACTGTACATTGAGCTCTTTGTTACCTGACAACAAATGAATGAAAACTCACAGTCCAATCCTTTAAGCTTTTCTGACAGGACCTTTCTAACAGTGTTGAAGATAGGGTTGACTTACCAGTGAAACAATCCTCACAAGGAATTGCAAACAAATAGAAATAGCAAAGAGACTCTTACAGTGTTGAAGATGTTGATTGAGAAATCTACTTGCTGATGGAGACAATAAGGAGCTTTCTCCAGTTAGAGTAGCTGGTGAAAGTAAGAGAGACTTGCTCTTATAATAGCACCTTTCATGATGTTCCAAAGACCACCACAGCCAACGAAGTACATTTTAGGTGCACTGTTGCAATGTAGGAAACACAACAGCCAATTTGTACACAGAAAGTTCCCATAAACATCAATGACTAGATTTTTTGGTGAAATTGGTTGAGGACATACTGACAACTCTGGGGAGAACTCCACTTCCCTTCGAAATAGTGCCATAGAATCTTTGATATCCTCCTGAGAGATCATACGAAGCCTTACTTTAACACCTCCGACAATGCAGCAGTCCCTCTGTACTGCACTGGAGCATCAGTCTGGATATTGCACTCCAATCCCCAGAGTGGGACCTGAACTCACAGGTCACTAGGCCAGCATTTATTGACCAGCTCTAATTGTCCCACACACTGACTACATGGGAATTGCCCGGGAAGTTTCAACTTCAATTGGGCAACTCCCCTGTGTCTGGAACCCTCCAAAACCCTGATTTAAAGTCAGATACTTTGCATAGTTCCGGCTTACTTACAGAATAGTTACACAGGAAACGTTAGGAGGATTAAATCCAGTTCTAACTCCTGAGTAACTATTTTACTAACAAACACCCCCTCCCACCGACCACCCCCACACCCCCGACTATCCTCCTGACTATCCCCTATACCCCACCCCCATGTCTAGCCCCCATTCCCCCATCCCCTAACTTTCCCCTACCCCCAACTGCTCTCTCACCCCCGACTATTCTTCTGATCTGTCAACGACTCCCAACTGCCCACGTCACCGACTGCCCCCATTCCCTGACTACCTACCCCAACCTCCTGACCACCCCCCGGCCCCGTGACTACTCCACCCACCCCCCAACTACCCCACACCCTGAATACCTCTGACACCCCCCCCCCCCCCCCCCCCCACCCCTCCCCCCGACTACCCCTACCCCATGACTACCACTGGACCCCGGACTAACCCCCACCTCCATTATCCCCCGGCCCACCCTACCCCCCCCCCCACTCACCCACTCACTTACACACCTACTCTCCGTAGTTTGTCAAAGTGGCTTTTAAAGAAAGGGACATTTAAACTTATCAGAAAACGGCAACTAGTGCTGGGGCATGGCTCGGTTTCCCTCGACACTCCTGCACTACAAGGGAAGGACTCCAAAAGCAGGTACACTCCACATTTCTCAGGAGACCCAATTCGGAAGTCCAGGTGAGAAATGTGGAACTCCAGTGTAAGGCAAGTATAAAGGAGCAGAGTGGCAATGGAATGGTGGTTACTACTCCTAGGAAGAATCAGCCCTCAGGAATCCAATCAATGATGAATCTTCGCTATATTTTGTGCCTGGCTGCTCTAAGTGTTCCCATGTGCCATAATATGGCCTAACCACTGCCACCAACCAAACGTAATGTTTTCACTGGCTTGAAACCAGATTATCCACTTTTGGAAAAGCCTTCTTTTTAACGTAGATGGGGAAGACGGTGGTAAGATCACTGGACTAGAAATCCAGAGGCTGAGCCAAATGCTTTGAGGACATGGGTTCATTCCGGCCACAACAGTTGAAGGAATTTAAATTCAATGAAAAAATCTGGAAAATAAAACTATTCTTAGTGATGGTGATCATGACAACTACCATCGATTGTCATAAAAACCCATCCAGGTCAGTAATGTCCTTTAGGGAAGAAAATCTGCCATCCTTACCTGGTGGAGCCTACATGTGACTCTACGCCCACAGCAATGTGGTTGTCTTTTAGTTGCCCTCTGACATGGTCTAACAAGCCACTCAGTTCAACGGTAATTAAGGATGGGCGACAAATGCTGGCATTTCCAGCGATGCCCACATCCCATGAAAGAATAAAGAAAAAAATTTAGATTAGGCAGCAAATGAGTTTTCAACATATTCATTTAAGTTTTAGCTAACATTGTTTGACATTTATGGTAAAATGTCAAACTCGCAACAATTAAACCTCTGACTATGTCTCTTTAAAACCATTATGGCAATGAAATGAAGCAAGGAGAAGAGCAGACAACCCTGAGAGGACAAGGATCCCCAGCGCTGCAACTAAATGAACAGCATCTAATCCACGAGTTAGCAAACAGGCAAAAGATCAAACAGAGAGAGAGAGAGAGAGATGACATGAACAATATAGATTGAATTGTAATAATTCCCAGTTGAATATTGAGGAGACACAATGGTTGTAATGGCTTTCTTTAAAGCCAATCTCTTAGCCACATTCATGCAGCACTGCCCTTTGTCAGTTTAGGAAAGAGTTAGGCTAAAGGTGTCATCCCTCCTTTTCCAGAACTGCGGAAGAAAATAGTCACAATTTTTGTACAGGGCGATGCCTCATGTGTGTGAATGACTCCTGACTTAAAAGTTTGCATCCCGAGTTTTCCCAATTTCGATAGCTGTGACTTTCATACAGAGTGACTCATGATGTGCAAGTATGTGCGTGCAGGGTGTGAGGTGGTTACAAAAGGAAAGGAAAATAAGGAGGAAAAGTGAAACATATAAATAGTATTCTTTCAAAATAGAGAAACTAGGACAACAGCCAAGCCAAGGCAACGTGATGATTGAAAAGGAGTGAACATACATTTATTACAACAAATCCATAATTAGACAAAGGTTTTTTTAAATGCCCTATAGTTTGTAGCCACTTTAAGTATGCACAGTTGCTAGGCATTTGGTATGATAATAAACATTGGAACCAGTGCAAAGATATGGCATGAATTTGACTTTTTATCATGGACATATACAACAATGACATTTGGTTTGGGTTTATTATTTGAGGCCAGGAAAAAAAAAGAGAAATAAAAAGATAGGAACCAAACATACGGCTAAGCTAAAGTGAAAGCAAGAAGGGGACAGGTTAAATAAATGCTATTAAAATGAAATAAGAATTCAAGCTGATATTCTCATGTTCCCAGAGATACGATTTAAAACACACATAGACACTTGTACTGTAGCCATGGTCTTGCTGCTGCAGTAATATTGGTGAGAAATGATCAAGGGGGCTTCCTACTTCATTTACAAAGCTGGATAAACGTTTCTAGTCCTAACAAATTAAACAACTTAACAAATTAAAAAACAAATTAACAAATTAAAATTATGTACAAGTGCTGCAGTTTTCAAGGATAGTTGCTTGATTGCTAATCATTAGGACATTCGGTTGCTAATTAGGTTCAGTTTTTGAAATTGGATTTAGTGAGGGTTTATGAACATAAAACTGAAGCTGGAAAAGTAATCCTGTGTGTGATAAGTGAACTTGTGGGGATTAGCAGGACTGCATTGTTCATCAAGCGGGACGAACACTCTATATGACTCTTTAAGCAGGGCAGCAAACACATATACCTGGCAAATCAGGGCAGAATTTAATGCCCTCACCTGTGGAAAATTTGGTGGCAGGGGCATTTAATTGGTCAGGAGGGTGGCAGGTGGGGACCGCGCAGCCTTCCTGCCCCTACTCCAATTAAGTCAGTGGCAGAAAGCTTCATGGACAGCCATCCTGCCCCGCTACCAATTGAGGCCTTTAAGTGGGCAATTAATGCCCACTTAAGGGCCTCATTTCACTGTCGCTGGTATTAACCCAGCAACGGGCAGGGGAGTCAATCGGCATGTGAGGAGTATGACAAGCAAACCCATTCGGGGATGCTTGTGGGCTCCTGGGGAGTGGGGGTGGGGAAGGGGGGCTGGGGTGCCCCTCGTTTAAAGGTACTCAATGACTGATTGAAGGACCCAGCATCGGGAAGGGGAGGGCAGCCCACTGAAAGCCAAACCCTGGCCCTCGCTGTTTACACCCTCATGCTGCCTTCCCTGAAACTCCACTCTGCAAGCCCTCTTCTGCCATCATTCACTTGTGGTCTGGGATCCTGTGATGATACTAGGCCACGGGTGGGTGCATTTCCAGCAACAGCCACTACCTCCCTTGTGGTGCTGCCCTTCAATAGATCTGCTGGCCTCTGATTGGCAGGCAACCCTCAGTGGGCGGGCTTTGTGGTCCTTGACCCCTGGGAAGGCCCACCACTGTCCAGTTAAGTGCCTGAGTGGCATTTGATATAACAGACCTTCCAGAAAAGAGGCAACATGGGGCTCTCACTGGTTCTCCACCGAGCGGATGGACTCCCATCACCTCCATTAAATACTGCTCTGTCTCCTTAATAAATCAGGATTTTAAAAACATTTTCATTGTGTCACCTTGTACAAATTTTGTGCACTGTATTCTTGGAGAAACTAAATTTGTCATTTATATGGCTACGTAACTAACTGAGAGCTTTTTTAAGATCAGTATTGCAGATTTTCAAGAGTGGTTGATTTGTTTTTCATTCCTGCCACATCCCCATCTGAACAGCCAACATCCACAGTCATCCTCAGCCTATTACCTACCCTCTCTCACCCATGCCTCACAATCACCCTCCACAAATGCTGTCCTTCCCTCCTCTCCACACAAGCCATGTCAAACACTCACACCTCTCTGCTTTCTCTCTTTGGAGGAGAAGAGGGTGGTGGTGGGGTCAGGGCCGGGGTTGGGGTTGGTAAGGGTGGTCCTCCAGTGACAGATTCCTTACCCACCGCTGCCAATGTGTGCCCACCTGCTTCACTGTGAAGGAGGCCTTCTTCCAGGAGCGTGCAGATGTTAGCAGGGTTCTGCCATGAGAGGCTGACCTTCCTGAACGCTGGTTCCCAGTCACGTCGAGAGAGAGCTGATTCTTTAGCTGTTTCCCCTATGTTAGGGGTCTCACCACCTTCCAGCTGGATCTCAGTGTCCATTTCATCTACCCTTTGGAAGGGCATGCAGCTGTGGAGAAGGCAACTGGAGAAGGTGTTGCTCTTGTTGGTGCTGATGGTAGCGGCATTGCTCCTGCTCTTGCCCTTCATCAGAAGTGCAAGATAGAGGGCCATAAGCTGCTCCCCTGCCAAGGTGAAGGCTGGCAACAGTGAAGTGCAGCTGAAGATGAATCAACTGCTGGACAGATGTCCATGAAGTTGGCATTCACCTGTCAAGCAGTGATATTATTCTCTGAGAGAGGGAGTCGCTCACCTAATCATGGTTGGAGCGCTTCAGTTTCACTGATCAAATGCTTCTCAGCTTGTCAGTTTCATTGAAGAAGTTCCTTCCGTTCTGCACTCACCTCAGCAACCCTGGCAAGTTGCTGACAAGTCCGAAAACAGGTGCCATGGCTGGGAAGTCCAGAATTGAGGGTTAAAGTAGGTCTTAATATCTTCTTAACTACTTTAACTACTTACGCAATAGACCCATTGACCTTCAGTCCCACCCCAGTGAAACCTGGAAGAGGATGGAACGATGTCAGGATTCTGGCTCAACGTCCATTTCAGGGAATTTAACTCCCTGCCCACCCAAGAACCTGCCTCCCCTTGCTGTCAAAATCTCGCCCATTAATACTGACATAGAGAAACTTCAGAAACTTGCTCAGAAACAGTCACCTGGTGACCAAAACTATATTAATTTGTTACGCACTTAGCAACATAATTGCATAGAAATGGGAATGCAGCAATTTACGATGTAGATATACTGAAGAAAACATTAAATGCATTATATAAATGCAGGGTTTTTTTTGTGTAAATGAACCATGGAATCTTGAAATGGTACAGCAGAGAGGTAGACCATTTGTACCTGTACTGATTTTTTTTTGAATGAGTTATCCAATCAGCCTATCTCTGCCCTTTCTTCATTGCCTGCAAGATTTTCCACTTCAATTATTTATCCAATTCCCTTTGAAGGCTACTATTGAATTTGCTTCCACCACCCTTTCAAGGCAGGGCATTCCAGATCATCGTAACTCGTGGTGTAAAATGCGTTTTCCTCCTGTCACCTGTGGTTCTTTAGGCAATTACCTTAAATCTGTGTCATCTGGTCAATGAGGCTTCTGCCAACATACTCTATCAAAACCCTTGATGATTTTGAACATCTCAATATCCCCTTAAGCTTCTCTGCTCTAAGGGCTACAATCCGAGTCTCTCCATGTAATTGAAGTCTTTCATCCCTGACACCATTCTAATAAATTTCCTCTCCATTCTCTCCAAGGATTTGACAACCTTTCTAAAGTGCAGTGCTCAGAATTAACCACAATAGCCCAGCTGGTGCCTAACTATTGTTCTACAAAAGGTTAGCATTTTTGATTTTGTATCTATGCCTCTATAAATCCAAGGATCTGATATGCCTTTTTAACAACCAACCATAGAACAGAACGATTAGAGATTAATCGCATTCTAGCATACAAACATACGAAATAGGAGCAGAAGTAGGCTATTCAGCCCCTCGAGCCTGCTCCGCCATTCAATAAGATCATGGCTGATCTTCTTGTGTTTCGAATTCCACATTCCCATTTACCCCCGTTAACCTTTGATTCCTTTGCCTAACAAGAATCTACCTACCTCAGCCTTAAAAATATTCAATGACCCCGCCTCCACCAGCTTCTGAGGCAGAGAGTTCCAAAGTCGCACAACCCTCTGAGAGAAAAAAATTCTCCTCAACTCTGCCCTAATTTTAAAACAGTGCCCCCCTAGCTCTGGACTCACCCATAAGTGGAAACATCCTTTCCATGTCCACCTTGTCAATACCGTTCAGGATCTTATATACTTCAATCAAGTCACCCCTCACTCTTCTAAACTCCAGTGGAAACAAGCCCAGTCTGTCTAACCTTTCCTCATAAGAAAACCCGCTCATTCCAGGTCTCAGTCTAGTAAACCTCCTCTGAACCACCTCCAACACGTTTACATCCTTCCTTAATTAAGGAGACCAAAACTGCACACAGTATCTGAGATGTGATGTCCCCAGTGCCCTGTATAACTATACCATAACATGGGATAATTTATCTCCACCCAAGGGCACAGACAGAACCTCGATTTACCATCCTGTCCAAAGGACAGTGGCTCTGACTGTGCAATGCTACCCTGAAGTGTCAGCCTAAATTCTGCACTCAAATTCCTTCTGATAGATGCGAGAATGATGCCACTGAACCAAAGCTGGCACCTACCCTCAGAACCAGGCCAAGCTCTAGACTTACATGAGCTTGTTCAGTTTCCTAATCGAGGACCTGCATTTACAAAAGAGACATGAGACAGTTGAGAACTTAGTGGACAGGGCATCATTGATTCATTCTATGAAAACCATTCTGGAAACTTTTTTGTTCTGCCATCTGAAGTAAGCATTAAGAAAAATCATTACTTCTGAAAGGGGGAATAATGCTGAAGTGAATATATATTTTACACTGCTTTTTAAAAACAGTTTGATAAAAAGACTTGACATACATAGCTTCTTACATGATCTCAGGACACCCCAAAGTGCCCCATAGCTAATGAAGCACTCCCCAAACTATAGTCACCATTGCAATGTAGGGAACACAGCAGCCAGCCTGCACACAGCAAGCTCCCATAAATAGCAATGTGTTAGTAACAGGAGTAGGCCATTCAGCCTCTTGAACAGCAACAACTTGTTACATCTGTACCAGGCCTTAGTGAGACTGGATCTTGAGTACCGTGCGCAGTTTTGGTCTTCTTACTAAAGAAAGGATATAATTGCATTCGAAGCAGTTCAAGGAAGGTTCACTAGACTGATTCCTGGGATGAAGGAGTTGGCTTATGAGGAAAGGTTGAGCAGCTTAGGCCTATAAACCATTGGAATTTAGAAGAATGAAAGATGATCTTATTGAAACATATGAGAGGACATGCCAGGGTGGATGCTGAGAGGATGGTTCCCCTTGTGGGGGAGTCCAGAACTAGGGGACACAGTTACACAGTTTAAAAATTAGGTATCCCTAATTTAAGAATGAGATGAGTAGATTTTTTTTTCTCTCAGAGGATCATTAGTCGGCAGAAATCTCTTTCCCAGAGAGCAGTGGAGGCTCGGTCTTTGAATACATTCAAAGCTAAGGCAGATAGATTTTGGATCAACGAGGGAATCGAGGGTTATGGGGAGCAGACAGGAAAGTGGAGTTGAGACCACAACAATTTATACTACATGAGAAGAGAGTGCTGATAGGATGGCAAGTGGACTCTGATTGGTAGAGGTATTGCCAACCAATCAGCACTCTCTTCTCATGCAATATAAATCGGTGTTCCCTTTACTATTGGTGTTTTTGTGAACTGCCCTGATGAGTGCAAGACAAAAAGCCTCAATAGCATGTCTCTCTTTTCAGCAATTCTCAACTTCTGTATTACCAAATGTTTATAAAGTTAAGGAAAGGCAATTGCCACAAATCTTAAGCTCTTTCTCCATATTTTGAATCGTGCTCAGAGTATCTGTTGCACTCTGCTCAAATGAGTTTTTGTTTGTAAACCACTTCTTGATGTAATCCATGAAGGGATGGAAGTATCTCACATTCCACTTTCATTGAAACTGTCTTGGTGAACAGGGTACGTGTTCTCGTGCACAGCAGTTTGAACAGTGCAAAATTCATCTCACCAATTTCTTCAAGGTTGGAACAGTCGCAGCGAGGATTTCTTTCTTTAGTTTTCCAGTTTCTCCCCTCCTCTTCTGAAGGTGTTGGTAGTTGCTGGCATTTAGTTACATTAGTGTTGACCATTTTTCAGCACCTTACCCTACTTGCCGCTCTTCATGTATGAGTAATAGGAGGCTTTTTAGCAATAAAGGGCAACACGGTTCAGATTTATCCTGCCCTCACATAATATCCACACCTGTATATTTTCTAACAGGAGTAATCAAATAGCTATCAAAAGCCAGAAACCTGCTCATTTTCTCCAGCTATCTCAGAGCACTGAAAGTGTCAGAAGTGAAGCGTTTGTCCGTATATTCATTATATTCTTTTGTACCAATTCAACAGTATTAAAGTTATGGCTTTTCATTATAAAATACAATCTGGGCTTCAAAAAAATCCCTTCCAATCCATTATGCAGTATTTCTTACTACAGTAAATCTTTATGAACCAGCATACACCGAAATGGTTAATCAAAAATGCCAATAAACGAAGAGTTCAGTTTACTGGTGGAATACTGCACAATACTTGTAGCATGAAATTTCAAAGAATAAAGTATAAAATAATATGCAAGCACTCAGAAAGTAAAGAACAGTATTCCTTTTACTTCTAATTTCCAACAGTACATTTAAACATAAGCTAAAATATAAAATAATACAGTATATAGAGGTACTTAAGTGAACTAATCTTCAGTATCTCTTACAACTGTCCCTGAAGATGTAGAAGAGATTGGGCCCCAGTACAAACCCTGGATGCTTTATTGAATAAATCCTTGATGTCAGCTTGCCTGTTTGCCTTCTGCTTTTTCTGCATGAAAGTGCAGAATGTGCAACTGCATAACCTCTTGTGTAGAGTAACAAGTCATCCATCAGAAAATGCACATGGTTCAGTCAATTTCATTTCCTCATGAAATTTTTTTTGCCTTTTCAATGAGCATTGGGCTGGAGATAGGGGCACCCTTCAAATGTTTCAACAGAAACCATTCATAGAAATACTGCATAGCTGCTCTAACCTAAGCACATGTAGAGTATGGTGTCCTTCAACAGCTTTATTTGATTTGGAACTAGTGAAAAACTTCAGCAATTGTTCTTTTTGACCCCGATATCATGGATGAGCCAACATTATATTCTTTCAACAAAACCTTCCAGTTCTCACCCTTTTCAGTACAACTGCAGATGTTAATTTTCTGCTTTGGTGTTACTACAACTCTTTTGTGCTTCTTGCCTCTGCTTTTCCCTGGTTTTTTTGGGTGCAATAATTGCAGCATGAGGTTTATAATTCATGCAATAGCAAAAGAAAAAATTACAATGGTGGCTATGAACAAGAAGGACCACCAGTGCCTCTAGCGGAAACTTGCCTAGCCGTACCGAGGTGACCTGGGAAACCTTCAGGTTATGGATAACTTCGTAGTTGCTTCCGGTTGGCAAAGTGGTGATTCGTATTAGAGGAACATTAGAAATTCCGGCTAGGAGAGAATTCCGGTTGGTAGAATGCCGGATAACACAATTGGCCTCAGTGTCATTCGAGTTTGGTCAGCTTAACCCTTCAGCTGAGGACAGGCTGAGAAATATCTTTGAACCATTTTATTTGTGCGGGCCAACAGCATTTGGAAACTCATAATTAAGTTTGTTCAGGGATTCCTTTGTGAGGTGAAGTGTTCCAAGGCACTGCTGTTCCTCTGATAAATGCATTGAGATGTGAGGGTGGGTGGGACCAGGGGTGAGTGGGGGGTGGTTATTGGTGATGGGTGATGCGCACCGTCAATGCAATCTGACATCCTGCCATTGCTCCAATTCCCCCCCCACAAAAAGCAAAGACACAAGAGAATTCCCTATGTGAAACATGTTCTGCTTAGTATGACAAGATGAGCGGTGATAGGAATAGCAGCCTCATAGATCATGCCACATCATAAATTGGGCAGTCCCAATTACAAAACTTATTGTCTTCTCTGGCATGCCTCTTCTAGTTTATATTTCATCAGCTGCATGTATTTGTAGCCTATTACAACGAAATGCAAGGAAACAAAAACTTAGCCGGTTCATTGTGTACTTCACTGACTATAAAGCATTTTAAGGAATAGGAGCAGGAGTAGACCATACGGCCCCTCAGGCCTGTTCTGACATTCAATACAATCATGGCTGATCTTGTGCCTCAACTCCATATATGATCTAAACAAAAAGCTAAAAGCTACTGCGGATGCTGGAAATCCAAAACAAAACAGAAACAGAATTACCTGGAAAAACTCAGCAAGTCTGGCAGCATCGGCGGAGAAGAAATCAGTTAACGTTTCGAGCCTTCATGGCCCTTCGGCAGAACTGCAGCATAGTTTCAACAAGGGAGAAATATAAATTGGTTTAAGGTGGGTGGCGGCGGGGGGGGAAGAGACACATTGAGGGTGTGGTGTGAGCAGATAATCCAAAGATGTCACAGACAAAAGGGTCAAAGAGGTGTTGAAGGTGGTGGTCTTTGTCTGAGAAAAGTGCTAATTAAGAATGGAAAACAGGATATTCAAAGTACAGCTCTAGTGGGGGTGGGGTGGAAAGACTAAAGGTTTTAGTTTTAGATTTAAAAATAATGGAAATAGGTGGGGAAAGAAGAATCTATATAAATTATTGAAAAAAAAGCGGGTGGGGGGGGAAAAGAAACGGGGTGGGGATGGGGGGAGGGGGAGTTTAAGATCTGAAGTTGTTGAATTCAATATTCAGCCCAGAGGGCTGTAAAGTGCCTAGTCGGAAGATGAGGTGCTGTTCCTCCAGTTTGCGTTGGGCTTCACTGGAACAATGCAGCAAGCCAAGGACAGACATGTTGGCAAGAGAACAGGGTGGAGTGTTAAAATGGCAAGCGACAGGGAGGTTTGGGTCTTTCTTGCGGACAGACCGCAGGTGTTCCGCAAAACGGTCGCCCAGTTTGCGTTTGGTCTCTCCAATGTAGAGGAGACCGCATTGGGAGCAACGAATGCAGTAGACTAAGTTAGGGGAAATGCAAGTGAAATGCTGCTTCACTTGAAAGGAGTGTTTGGGCCCTTGGACGGTGAGGAGAGAGGAAGTGAAGGGAAGTGTCCAAAGGCCCAAACACTCCTTTCAAGTGAAGCAGCATTTCACTTGCATTTCCCCTAACTTAGTCTACTGCATTCGTTGCTCCCAATGCGGTCTCCTCTACATTGGAGAGACCAAACGCAAACTGGGCGACCGTTTTGCGGAACACCTGCGGTCTGTCCGCAAGAAAGACCCAAACCTCCCTGTCGCTTGCCATTTTAACACTCCACCCTGTTCTCTTGCCAACATGTCTGTCCTTGGCTTGCTGCATTGTTCCAGTGAAGCCCAACGCAAACTGGAGGAACAGCACCTCATCTTCCGACTAGGCACTTTACAGCCCTCTGGGCTGAATATTGAATTCAACAACTTCAGATCTTAAACTCCCCCTCCCCCCATCCCCACCCCGTTTCTTTTCCCCCCCCACCCGCTTTTTTTTCAATAATTTATATAGATTCTTCTTTCCCCACCTATTTCCATTATTTTTAAATCTAAAACTAAAACCTTTAGTCTTTCCACCCCACCCCCACTAGAGCTGTACTTTGAATATCCTGTTTTCCATTCTTAATTAGCACTTTTCTCAGACAAAGACCACCACCTTCAACACCTCTTTGACCCTTTTGTCTGTGACATCTTTGGATTATCTGCTCACACCACACCCTCAATGTGTCTCTTCCCCCCCCGCCGCCACCCACCTTAAACCAATTTATATTTCTCCCTTGTTGAAACTATGCTGCAGTTCTGCCGAAGGGCCATGAAGGCTCGAAACGTTAACTGATTTCTTCTCCGCCGATGCTGCCAGACTTGCTGAGTTTTTCCAGGTAATTCTGTTTTTGTTTTGTTTTCCATATATGATCTACCTGTTCCCCATATATGATTTCCTAAGTGACAAAAAATCTATCTGTCTCAAATATGTTCAGTGATGGTGTATCCACAACCCCTTGGGGTAGAGAATTCCAAAGATTCACAAAGCTTTGAGTGAAGAAATTTCTCCTCATCTCAGTCCTAAATGACTGACCCCCTTATCCTGAGACTGTGCCCCTGTGATCTAGGTTCCCCAGCCAGGGGGAAACAACTTCTCAGTGTCTACCCTGTTGGGCCCCCTCAGGATCTTGTGTTCATGAAAGAAGCTGTATAAGTGCAAGTATTTGTCTTTTATTTTTGGAGGTAGCAACGATTGAAACTAACAAGAGAAAATGACAGTGATACATGTGCACCATTCTTCAGCTGAGAGTGAAGTTGGTAAAACATTGCATGCCCCTAGTAGAAAAAAGCATACAAAAACGAACACATCTCATCACAATAGCACTTAGATATGATGCTCAAAACCAACATGTAGTAACATTTGAGACGTGCTTTTTAAAAAAAATTACTTGTTGCTGCTGTATCTCTCAAGGAACTTCATTTAAAAAAAAATTCTTAGCCACGTATTTCACTGAAGCACTAAACTATTGGCACAGACTGGGCTCTGACTTTGGCAGAAATTTCACACCTAATCCTGGACGCCTAAAATGTTGCTGAAATCCAGTTTGTAATTGATTTTAAAAGGAGACAACAGTCTGGTTAAATAAAGAGTGCATTCTTGGTTATCTGCCTGAGGCTGTGACAAGACACTGACAGAGAATAACAACCTGCTGTTTGATCCATCGCTCTTGTATTTTCCTCCAGGGTTTTTATGTTTGTGGCATAGCCTTAAAAATCCCTACTTGTATTAGCTATATTCATGAACACAAATGACTCCCTCGATTAACGTCATAATTTCTGTACTGAACCAACAAACATGTGATAGATCTGTGGCAGTTTAGCTATAAGCAAATCGTAATAAAATAATGACATTTTTGTAAACATCTAGGGTTTTTATAGATGTCAACTATGTTGTACAATAAACATGCAATCTCTGCTTTGCTATAGTTTGTCAGCTACAAGCTTGTTCCACAAAGGTGTTAATGTAAGTAATAATATAGAATAGGAAAAAAACACAACGCCAAAGGAGACCATTTGAACCTATTGCACCTTGTGAAAGAGGTTTCTAAATAGTCTCACTGCCCTACCCTTTCCCGATAGCCTTGCAAATTTCTACCTTTCAAATTTATTCAATTCCCTTTTGAGAGTTATGATTGAATCTACTTGCACCACCCTTTCAGGCAATGCATTCCAGTTCATAATAACTAGCTGCATACAAATGTTTCTCCTATCTCATAGAATCACAGAAACTCACAGCAGGAAAGGAGGCCATCTGGTCCATTGTGCCTCTGCTGGCCCTTTTGAAGAGCAATCATGCTTAGTCCCACTTCCTCAGTTTTTGTTCAAAGCCCTATCAAATTCCTTATCTCCAAGTACCAATCCATCCCCCTTTTAAAACTATTTGTGGAACCTGCTTCCACCACCATTCCCAAATAGTCGCTAGATTCCAGGAGGATGATGACGACATGCAGTGAGGACATTCCATAGAACTTCACATAGCCCCTGTGAATATCTGACTATTTTTATTTATGGGATGTGGGCGTCGCTGGCTAGGCCAGAATTTATTGTCCATCCCTAATTACCCTTGTTCAGAGGGCATTTAAGAGTCAGCCACATTGCTGTGGGTCTGGACTCACATGTAAGCCAGACCAGTAAATGACAGCAGATTTCCTTCCCTAAAGGACATTAGTGAACCAGATGGGTTTTTATGACAATCGGCAATGGTTTCATGGTTGTCATCAGGTTTTTAATTCCATATTTTTATTGCATTCAAA
Source organism: Cetorhinus maximus (assembly GCF_964194155.1). Taxonomy (NCBI): domain Eukaryota; kingdom Metazoa; phylum Chordata; class Chondrichthyes; order Lamniformes; family Cetorhinidae; genus Cetorhinus; species Cetorhinus maximus. Next base: position 68,796,069 of record NC_135899.1, read on the forward strand.
TTTCTGCTATGGTGGGATTCAAACCTGCATCCCCAAAGCACTACCCTGGGTCTCTGGAATACTAGTCAGTGACAATAGCACTATGCCACTGCCTCCCCTCCTCCTGCCTGGGTGAGGGCAGCTCGCTTGCGCTCTGTGATCAGGGTCATTTCATGGAGATGCAGCTGTGAAAGTTTAAATGCACCTGATCCTTTGTCAGCCTTCAGCACCTGACTCCTTCAGGAGCACAGCATCACCAGTCACAGATGCTGAAGAGATGGGGGCCAGCTTCACCTCAAAGGTGCTGAGAGCACACAGAGAGAATGACAGAACTCTGTGATACCTGCCCACGACATTCTGGCAGCAATGACAAGCACCATCTTGCGTACACATTGTTGGAGGCCAACAATGGCGTTGGCGATGGAGTGCAGCCTGCGCAGCAGTGCAGGACCTGATGTCCTGATCCAAGGTCTCCATGGCGGCCACCATCCTACTAGTGTTGACCTTGGTGTGTTGGCATGCCAGCGCTATCACCTCAGACTGAAGGCGGACAAACTCCTCCATCGTGCCTTGCAATCTGAGGAGTGCAGCGGGCATCCTTTCCTGATGTGCCCGAGCTTGCCTTTGCAGTTCCAGCAACTGAGGTATGACCGAGTCCAGAGGCTCATCATCTGACGCAGACTCAGCAGATTTCTAGCTGCCAGCAGTTCTTTGAGTGCCAGAAACCTGGGAAGTCCCTGCCTCCACCTGCTGTGGATCAGGCAATGCTATGTGCTCACCAGACTGTGACCCCAAGGCTATTCTAGAACTAGGTCCCACTGAGGTGTGTGTCTCTGCACTGGAGGAGGGTGTGGGTGAGCGCTGTGACAGTTCTTCAATTGGGGTGTCTTTGGGGCTTGAGTTGAGGACCTGGGTCATGAACTCCCTCGGCTGTTTCCCAGATGTGCCTGCGAAAGCAAGGAGAGATAATTAGTGCATGGCAGTGGCCTGTGAAACAGGACACGTCACTCACAGCATGGTTGTCTGATGGATGTTGCAGTGCTGGATCCTCACTTGGTAGAGCACCGCCGACCTCACCGTCAGCACAGGAATGGTCCAGATTGACTCTATTTTCAATATCTGTAAGGACCTTGATTTTAAGCATTCCCCCACCAGTCTGTAACCTCTCTCTCTTGTTGTGTGCCAGTTTGTCCTGCATGGATAGAGATGGAGAGAGTATAAGCAGGACACCTGCCAGGCCAGATGATAAGTATGCCTGGCATGTGTGGGTGGTGTGTGGTGTCATGGATGGGATGAGGACAATGACGATGTGTGTGAGAGTGTGAATGGTGATGTGGTGATGTCCCTTGAACTGGCAGTGAGTGAGATCCCTGTGGTTGTGTAATGGGCTTTTGGGTGTATGAGTTGAGAGTGATGAGAAGAGTGACTTATCCTGGTGGAACGGAGGAGGTCATTCATCCTCTTTTGGCATTGGGTGGCTGTCCTCTTTTGCAGGGCATTGGCGCTGACCACCGAGGCCACCACCTCCCAAGCCGAATTGGTGATGTTGCTGCCCATCCTGCGGCCAGTGCAGGGGTAGAGGACATCACGGCGGGCCTCCACTGTGTCCAAAAGGCATTCCAGGGTCGTGTCACTGAATCGGGGGATGCAGTCTTCTTGCCTTTTGGGGCCATGTCTTCTGTGCAGCAGTCCTGGGCTGGAAGCACGGAGAGGTGTGTGCGCGGCTGATCTTCAAATATGGCGCCCAGCGCGAGGAAGCGTAAAGGTGATGGCCTACCAGGCGAATCTGAGACTGCCCGCCATCGAAACGGCGTGTTTCCTGGGAATTTGTGATTAATGAGGCGGGATTGTGATGACACAGCGTGAAAAGCTGCCATTGCGGCTGGCGGGTAAGACATTCTTTTTCCCGCCTGCTACCGCACTTAGTGCAAATCTGGATGATTCCACCCTATGTCATTTGTGAAAATTGCAAAGAGTAATAGATCCAAAACTGACTCTTCTGGCAAACCCCTGCAAACCACCTCCTAGTCTGAAAAACATCCAACCGTCACCACTGTTTGTTTCCTGTCACTGAACAAAAATGTATCTGTAGCATAGGAGTCTGGCACATGAAGGGTTAACGTGCGACTGAGTACAGTACCGCCCACGCAGTGATGTAAGAGAACCTGCGCCTAGAGGTCAGTGTAGTGTTGGACAGAGCCATGTTTAGAAGCAAGCATGAAGACAGCTCCTAGCTTGGACCTTTACTGTATCTATGTATATAGTTTCTAGAGTTAATGAATGCTTACAGTTGAACTACCTAAGATTACTAATACCTTAATAAGACCTACACCTTATCCCCAACACCTTACAACAGTATCCATACTACCACATCCTCTTAATTCCATGAGCTTCCACCGAAATAATTCTCCTGTGTGGTACTTAATCAAATGCTTTCTGAAAGTGGTTATGTACAACTCCCTTCTGTTTCGTTTGCCAATTAGCTTTTAATTAAAATTGATTTTTCTTTCTGGGCTTTGTCTGGAATAGCAAGCAGGTCGATGACAATGCCACTATGCAAACTGCAAGTGGGTGCATCTCCCATGTTCGATTTGCCCTTTCTTGTGAGAAAACACTTTATGAGAATTAGAATAATTTTGTCACCTCATGGGTTTCGCAAGTTGGAGAATTCATGCACCAGTTGGCTTGGGTCTGGAGAGAGGGAATATTGCAGTCCCCGATTTCTTTTATTTATCCTTCGGATGTGGGTGAGGGTGGCAAGGCTGCACCACTGCTCTAGCAGGGCAACTAATTGCATTTGCAGTTGGCTGACTTGACCTCGCACGTTCAAGTTTTAAACATTTTTGCGTGACAAGTTGCTGAAAGTGCAAGCTGACAACATTGCAGAGTGGAAAACTGGGCATCAGGGATCTGAGTGAACAGGGCAAGCTACTGTACAACTCCTTAACCAGTCAGATTGAAGGATTGTGAAATAAACAGCGCAAGGACTGAGAAGGAAGGAGAAATAAATAGAGAAAGAAAGAAGGAATGATTGGAGAAAGAGAGAGAGACAAAAAGAGACAGAGAGGAAAAGCAAATAATGTTTTAATTTTAAATCTGACGCTTTTAAAATATCCAATAGAAATTTAACTCCCCACATTTGTAATAATACCAGAGATGTTGATTGGCAATAATTATCATGCCCTTAGAAGAGGACTTAAGCCAGGATTTTTGGGTCTTGTTTGCAACAGGCGTCATAGAGGACAGGATCAGAAATATCAGGAGACTGTAAAAATCGGTTTCACCTTGTTGTAAAACCAGTTTGGATTGTCCGGTCCATCCATCTATGGCGGGCCACGTTTCCTGTCGCCGCACATTGGGAAGCTAACTTCAATACATTAGCATCGCATTATAAGCCCTGCTCGCTAGAATCATCCCCCTACACTGGATCATGAGCTCCCATTGGCGGCAGTGATTGCACGCCGACGTGTTTCACAATAGTACATAAGGGACGTGCACCTGGCGACTTGCACTTCGCTCGTGACTTTGAGCTTTGTTTGCCTACCTTGCTTCAGGCAGCACTTGTGGTCATCAACGCCAGGCTTTGCAAGCAGCACCACATCGCTTTTAGGGGGCTTCACGGGCAAGTCTCTACCTACCAGACCAGCGTAAGGCGGGGATGGCTTTTCAATGGCTGCAGGGCTAGGGCTTGCTTGGGGTAGGGGGAGAAGTGGCCTCAGGCAAGGGAAGAGGCTGCAGGGAAAGGGCTGTAGTGGGGAAGGGGGGTGTCCCAGGTTGTGTGTGGGGGCACATGTTGATCTGTGTAATTGGCCTCAATATGGTGAGGGCAGAGGAGGTAGTCTCCAGAGGAGATGAGTCCAGGTGGAGATGTGAGGGTGTGTGCGAGAGAGTGAGTGGTGGTGTCCCTCGAGCTGGCAGTGAGTGAGATGCCAGTGAGTGTGTGATGGCCTTGTGAGTGTGTGAGTTTAGAGTGACGAGATGGTTGCCATATCCTGGTGGCACGGACGAGATCATCCAAGTCTTTCTGCACTGGATGGCCCACCTCTTCTGTACAGCATTGGCACTGACCACCACTGCCACCGCCTCACAATCTGGAGTGGTGAGATTATTGGACCTGCTGCAGCCAGAGCAGGGGTGGAGGACATCATGGCGGGCCTCCAGAAAGCATTCCAGTGACAGATCACTGAACTCTCCTTTGCCTTCAGGGCCATGTCTTCACTGGAGCAATACTGAGCTGCAAGCATTGAAAACTGTGCACAGCTGCAGTTTAGATATGGCACCCAGGATGAGGAAACGGTGAGGTAACAGCGTGGTGGGTGATTCAGAGTCTGCCTGCCAGTGATACAGTGTGTTTCCTGTGGCTGCATAATTAACAAGGCGGGAAGCGGATGAAAAGGGACAAAAACCCGCCATTGCGGCCGGCAGGAAAATCGTCTTTTATTACACCCGCCACCGCACTTAGCGCAATTCAGGCAAAATTCCGGCCTTAGATTAGAAAATGGTGAGTTTAGTTTGTGTATACCCCTCAGATACAAAACTTCATGGCATCCAGTGCATTTCAATGGTCAGTCATTTGCATAAAAATAATAATGTGCACCATTTGCCTCACCTTTCATTTTATTGGAAAATCTCTGTCAATTAATCCCCATCCCTAGTTACACTTCTTCTTAAACTGCTACAGGGCTTATTATTTTGCTGCTTTTGATTGTTTGAACTAAATAGCTTGCTAAGCTACTTCAGAGGGTATCAAGTGTCACATGGAAACCTGACTAGGTAGTGCATGCCAACAGTGAACCAGTTGGTTTTCAGCATATTCTAGCAGCATTCATGGTCATTTTTCTTCTGTTGCAAGCCCAAAAATTACCAGATTTATTTAATTCAGTTTCCCAATTTGACATGTTGGAATTTGAACTTGTAATTTGTGAGTTGCCAGTCTATTCTTATAACCATCATGTTACATGAAGGCAGTATAAATTAAAGTTGGTGCTAAAAGGTTTGACAGGGATGATGGAAAGGATGATCTCAGCTACTGGACTGATGCATGATCCTGAGGAAGATGGAAATATCTCTTGTACCACTGGATGGAAGGAGAGATGGCAGAGATGGAGGGTAGAATTTCTTCTGTGAGGGAGGGGGAAAGTTACCTGGACACTTTATTCCAGGAGGCAGTCACATCCTTTAGGTTAGGGTCTTCTGATTTTGTCAGTGGAAATGCGACTGCAAGTGAGGCAGATATGGGGATTGAGAAGGTAGGAGTGGAGGAGCCTCAGCCCTTGCAATTGTCCAACAGGTTCGAGATTCTTGCAGTTTGTATGGATGAGAGTGGGGGCTGCAGGGTGGATGAGCGAATTGACCATGGCACCGTGGGACAGGAAGCCATTTAAGCAGGCCAAGTTAATAGGAATGTAGTAGTAGTAGGGGATAGTATAGTCAGGGGAATAGACAGTTTCCTGAAGGTGAGAGCGAGAGTCCAGATGGCTGTGTTGCCTGCCCGGTGCCAAGGTTTAGGACATCTACTCTGGGCTAGAGAGGAACTTGCAGTGGGAGGGGGAGGTTCCAGTGATGTGGTCCATGTTGGTAGCAACAACATAGGTAGGACTAAGGAAGAGGTTCTGCTCAGAGGGTATGAGCAGCTAGGATCTAAATTAAAAAGCAGAAACTCAAAGGTAATAATCTCTGGATTACCTGAGGCATGAGCAAATTGGTGTAGAATAAATAAGATTAGAGAGTTAAATGCATGGCTCAAAGATTGGTGTGGGGGCAATGGGTTTCTATTCATGGGGCACTGGCACCAGTACTGGGGAAATTGGGAGTTGCAGCATTGGGACGGACTTCACCTGAACTGTGCTGGGACAAGTCTTCTGGCGAGTCATATACTAGGGTAGTAGAGAGGGCTTGAAACTAAATAGTGGGGACTAGGGATCGTGCGTTGTAAGATGTGATGAGATGAATTAAAGAGAGAAAACAAAAACAAGAGAGCAAGATAGCAATAAGGGAAATGATAATCAGAGGGTGGCTGGAAGGGACAACGTGTACAAACTTAAGAGTGAGTCAGCAGATAAGGCTAGAAGTTGTGAAAATACTAAAAAGACGGAACTATCAGCTCTGAATCTAAATGCCCATAGCATGCATAACAAAATGGATGAATTGAGAGCACAAATAGAAATAAATATGTATGATCTGGTAGCCATTACAGAGACATATAGCCTTAAGCTGACAATGGCTATGACCTAAATATTCAAGGGTACATGACATTTTGGAAGAACAGGAAGCTAGGAAAAGGTGGAGGGGTAGCTCTGCTAATTAAGGATGGCATTAGTACAGTAGAGAGAAATGACCTTAGTTCTGAGGATCAAGATGTAGAATCATTTTGGGTAGAGATAGGAAAGAGTAAAGGTAAGAAGTCACTTGTGGGAGCAGTTTATAGGCCCCCTAACAGTAATCATACTGTAAGAAGGGGTATGCAGGAAGAATTAATGGGGGCTTGTGAAAAAGGTATGGCGATAATCATGTGTGATTTTAATCTACATATAGATTGGATGAGTCAGATTGGCAAGGGTAGCCTGGAAGATAAGCTCATAGAGCATTTTCGGGACCGTTTCCCAGAGCAGCACATTCTACAGTCAACCAGAGAGCAGGCTATTCCAGATCTGGTAATGTGCAATGAAACAGAATTAATTAATGAGCTCATAGTAAAGTATCCCCTACATAGCAGTGATAATAACATGATTGAATTTCACATGCAGTTGGAAGGAGAGAAGAGTGGGTCTAAGGCTAGTTTTTAATCTAAAGTAAGGGCAATTATGAGGGTAGGAAGACAGAGCTGACTAAAGTGAACTGGGAAATTAGGTTGAGGGATAGGTCAGTGGAGATGCAGTGGCAGACATTTAAGGAAATATTTTATAACCCTCAGCAAAGATACATTCCAATGAGAAAGAAAGACTCTAGGTGAAGGATGGACCAGCCGTGACTAACTAAGGAAATTAATGATGGTACCAAATTGAAAGAAAAAACATAAAATTCCATGAAGATTAGTGGCAGGTCAGAAAATTTGGACAGAATATAAAAAAATAGCAAAGAATGACTAAAAGAATAATAAGGATGGAAAAATTAAAGTATGAAAGAAAGCTAACTAGAATATAAAAACTGATAGTAAGAGTTTCTGCAGGTATTTAAAAAGGAAAAGAGTAAGTATAGTGAACGTAGATCCTCTAGAGAGTGAGTCGCGAGAATTAATCATGGAATATAAGGATCTGGCGGATGAACTGAACAGATATTTTCCATCTGTCTTCACTGTAGAGGAAACAAATAACATCCCAGAAATAATTGTGAATCAAGAAATGAAAGGGAGGAAGGAAATTATAACTATTACAATTGCCAGGGAAAGGGTACTGAGAAAATTATTAGAACAAAAAGCTGACAAGTCCACACGTCCTGATAGACTTCATCCTCAGGTCTCAAAAGAAGTGGCCACTGAGATAGTAGATGCATTGGTTTTAATTTTCCAGAATTCCCTAGATTCTGGAAAGGTCCCATCAGATTGGATAATAATAAATATAACTCCTTTATTCAAGAAAAGAGGGAGAAAGAAAGCAGGAAACTACAGGCCATTTAGTTTAACATCTGTCATAGGTAAAGTGCTAGAACCTATTATTCAGAAGGTTATAGCGGGCCACTTAGAAAATCTCAATGCAATCTGGCAGAGTCAAAATGGTCTTGTGAAAGGGAAATTGTGTTTATTTGTGTTTAATTGTGTTTAATTTATTAGAGATCTTTGAGGAATTAGCCAGCAACATGAATAAAGGCGGACCTGTGGATGTGCTGTACTTAGATTTCCAGAAGGCATTTGACAAGGTGCCTCATCAAAGGCTACTATACAAATAAGAACTCATGGTGTAGGGGGTAACATAGTATGGATAGAGGATTGGTTAGCTAACAGGAAAAAGAGTGTAGGCATAATTGGGTCATTTTTGGGTTCGTAAGATGTATCAAGTGGAGTTCCACTGGGATAAGTACTGGTCCTGACTTGGATGAAGGGGCCAAATGTATAGTTGCTAAATTTTCTTAGACACAAAGATAGTTAGGAAAGCACATTGTGAAGAGGACATAAGTGGTCTGAAAAGGGATATAGATAGGTTAAGAGAGTGGGCAAAAATTTGGCAGATGGAGTATAATGTGGGAAAATGTGAATCACAGTGCAGAAGAGGCCCTTCGGTTCATCGAGTCTACACAGACACATGAGAAACACCTGACCTACCTACCTAATCCCATTTACCAGCACTTGGCCCATAGCCTTGAATGTTATGACGTGCCAAGTGCTCATCCAGTTACTTTTTAAAGGATGTGAGGCAACCCGCCTCCACCACCCTCCCAGGCAGTGCATTCCAGACCATCACCACCCTCTGGGTAAAAAAGTTGTTCCTCACATCCCCCCTAAACCTCCTGCCCCTCACCTTGAACATATGCCCCCTTGTGACTGACCCTTCAACTAAGGGGAACAGCTGCTCCCTATCCACCCTGTCCATGCCCCTCATAATTTTGTACACCTCGATCAGGTCGCCCCTCAGTCTTCTCTGCTCCAACGAAAACAAACCGAGTCTATCCAACCTCTCTTCATAACTTAAATGTTTCATCCCAGGCAACATCCTGGTGAATCTCCTCTGCACCCCCTCCAGTGCAATCACATCCTTCCTATAATGTGGTGACCAGAACTGCACAGTACTCCAGCTGTGGCCTCACCAAGGTTCTGTACAACTCCAACATGACCTCCCTACTTTTGTAACCTATGCCTCGATTGATAAAGGCAAGTGTCCCATATGCCTTTTTCACCACCCCACTAACATGCCCCTCTGCCTTCAGAGGTCTATGGACCCACACGCCAAGATCCCTTTGTTCCTCAGAACTTCCTAGTGCCATGCCGTTCATTGAATACTTCCTTGTCAAATTACTCCTCCCTAAGTGTATCACCTCACACTTTTCAGGGTTAAATTCCATCTGCCATTTATCCGCCCATTTGACCATCCCGTCTATATCTTTCTATAGCCCAAGACACTCAACCTCACTGTTAATCACCCAGCCAATCTTTGTGTCATCCGCAAACTTACTAATCCTACCCCCCACATTGTCATCTATGTCATTTATATAAATGACAAATAATAGGGGACCGAGCACAGATCCCAGTGGTACGCCATTGGACATGGGCTTCCAGTCACTAAAGCAGCATTCTGTCATCACCCTCTGTCTCCTACAATTAAGCTAATTTTGAATCCACCGTATCAAATTACCCTGTATCCCATGTGCCTTTGCCTTCTTTATAAGTCTCCCATGTGGGACCTTGTCAAAGGCTTTGCTGAAATCCATATAAACTACATCAACTGCACTACCCTCAGCTACACACCTGGTCACCTCCTCAAAAAATTCAATCAAATTTGCTAGGCATGACCTCCCTCTGACAAAGCCATGCTGACTATCCCTGATCAAACCTTGCATCTCCAAGTGGAGATAGATACTCTCCTTCAGAAATATCTTCAATATTTTCCCTACCACCGACGTGAGACTCACTGGCCTGTAGTTTCCTGGCTTATCTCTACAACCCTTCTTAAATAGCGGAACCACATTAGCAGTTCTTCAGTCCTCTGGCACCTCCCCCGTGGCCAGAGAGGAATTAAAAATTCGGGTCAGAGCCCCTGTGATCTCCTCCCTTGCCTCCCTCAGCAGCCTGGGAGACAAATCATCTGGACCTTGAGATCTGTCCACTTTTAAGCCTGCCAACACCTCCAATACCTTGTCACTCCCTATATCAATTTGCTTAAGAACCTCACAGTCTCTCTCCCGGAATTTGATACCTTCATCCTCATTTTCTTGGGTGAAGACGGACGTGAAGCATTCATTCAATGAACTTGCCCACTTTGGCAGGAAGAATAGAAAAGCAGCATATTATCTAAATGGAGAGATATTGAAGAACTCTGTGGTACAGAGGGATCTAGGTGTCCTGGTACATGATTCACAAAAGCTAGCATGCAGGTACAGCAAGTGATTTGGAAGGTAAATTGAATGTTTTCATTTATTGCAAGGGGAATGGAATATAAAAGTAGGGATATTTTGCTACAGTTGTACAGGGCATTGGTGAGACCACATCTAGAGTACTGTGTACAGTTTTGGTCTCCTTATTTAAGAAAAGAGATAATTGCATTAGAAGCAGTTCAGTGAGGGACCCAACTCATTTCCCAGGATGAGGGGTTTTCCTTACAAGGAAAGGTTAGACAGTTTGGGCCTGTATCCATTGGAGTTTAGAAGAATGGGAGCTGATCTTAATGAAACATATAAGATCCTGAGAGGCTGGACAGAGTGGACGTTGAAAGGATGTTTCCCCTTGTGGGGAACCAGAACTAGGGGACACAGTTTAAGATAAGGGGTCTCCCATTTGTGATGGAGATGAGGAGAAAATTTTTCACTCAGAGTCTCGTGAGTCTGTGAAAATCTCTTCCCCAGGGAATGGTAGAGACAGGGTCATTGAATATCTATAAGGCAGAGGTAGATAGATCCTTGACTAACAAAGGAATCAAAGGGTATTGGGCATAGGCAGGGTAGTGGCGTTAAGGCCACAACCAGATCAGCCATGATCTTATTTAATGTTAGAGCAGGCTCGAGGGGCCAAGTGGCCTACTCCTGCTCCTAGTTTGTATGTTCGTATTTTAATATGGTCGTATTTGGATTAGTATGATTGAATGTCAAACAACAGGGCCAAGTTAGATGGGAAGAAACAACCTGCATATTTGAACTCCCGCCTTTCTGATCAACACAATTAAGACAACTTTTTAACATAAATGTCAAATAGTGGGCAGAATTTTCTGCCTGCTGAGTGGGTGGGCCTGACCCAATCTCCGGCAGGTGGGGAGCTGCCGCCATTTTACGTGGGTGGGTCAATTAAAGCCCGCCCAGCGTGACGTCCAGCTAAGTGCTGCCTCAGGGAGATCGTTGACAGTTTTAAAAATGTTAAAAATAGAAAAAAAAATCCTTAACATGTCCTCCTCATGTCACATGAGATGGGACATGTTCAGAAATTACACTAAAACTTTATTAAACTTTTTAAATCCCTGCATGAAACCTCATCCCGCCGGTGGATGAGGTTTCGTGTTTTCTCTATTTGCCGCCGGGGCTCTTGGCCGACCCGCCAACCTTAAGGTTGGACGGGCAGGTCCTTTAATTGTTTCAATGATCCTGTGAAAGGCCTCAATTGGCCATTGACAGGTCAGCGGGCCCGCAGCTGATTTTGCTGCACCCCCGCCTTTCTGAAAATTTAAATGGGGCGGGATGACATCGGGGATTCCCTCCGACACCATCCCGCGTCATTTTACGCATCGGTGAGCGGGCCCCGCCCCCTGCTCACCGACGGCAAAATTCAGCTCAGTAACTTCAATTAAATAAAACAGGCACTGTATTCTTCTGCACAATCCGAAGCATGTCTTTAATTTACTTAAACATGATGGAGAGAACAATGTCGCACAACATTGCAATGTATTGATATCAACTGGAAATGTTGGAAATACACGGTAGGTCAGGCAGCATTTGTGGAGAGAAAAACAGAGTTAACATTTCGGGTCAATGACTGTTCTGATGAGTGTCATCAGCCTGAAAGATATCCAGTATCTGCAGTATTTTACTTCTGTATTGGTGGGGGAATGTGTGAGTTTTGCTTTTAGATATTGTACATTTATTCACATATCTAATATTTCTAATGTCATATTAAATAAGGGAAACAGGAATGCTAAATATGCTGAAGAAGTGCTATTTACTACAGATTATATTGTTGGTCGAGATCTTGTTTCTGTGACCTTGTGTCTGATCTGCTTTTCTGTTGACTGCAATGCAAAAGACACTGGTGGAATAATAATAAGTGTACATGTTTCGATACATCTCAGTTTGTGGATATATCGACCACATTTTTTGGCACATTAGCTCCTAACTATTACTGTCTTTATACGACAATAACCTCAAAAAAGATTAAATTCTCTTTTGTTCTGTGTGAATGCTTCACAATCAGATGCTACATAATAAATGGAAAAATAAAGGCAGCTAACATACACCTTCAGAAAATTATGCGGATGAGTTGTCGGTTTCGCAGAAGAGTGCAGTCATAATCACAGTAATTATGTGCTTCTTAAAAAGGGTAGGTGACTCCCTGTAATGGCATGCACCAATCTAATCTGCAGGGCAAGGAACTGCCACCACTATACTGGCTTATTAGTGTTATCTGCAGATCTGAGGCTCTTGTCTAACAAGATTGAAAAGTGTCACGGCTTTGAAAAGTCAGAAATGTTCTAATCCTCCCCCTTACTAGTCTTTATCTGCACTTAAACCATGTTTACATTACAAGGCTTGTGTTGAAGTTTGCCCCAAACTCTCATCCAGAGCAGTATTTTACACCAATTACACTATGCCTGCAAGTTCAAGTTTGTTGTGAATTTACAGAACAGTGCTTTGGTATAAAATCGCAATAGATTTCAGAACAAATGTGCACTGTTCTTGACCAATGCTATGTTTGTTGCATGGAACAGGTGGCCTTGCATCAGGCACACCTAATGTAAATCTGATTTCAGGAACTCAAAATTCAGTGTACATATGTGTCAACTAGTTTAATAATATCTTCATGAACTGATTTATGGAAGCCTCGAGCACTAAGTAAGGTAAATTACTGATCATGCACTCTCAGCAGGGTGGTGCATTATGGACTAAAGGTTCCTGGTAGTGTGTTGTGCCCTCTCTTTAAACTATGCTCCCTTCGAGCATGGTGACCTGCTGACATTCCTTTGCTCTTTCATGGAAAATATTAACCTGTTTCTTTAAAATGGGACAATGCCTGTGTTAAAATAGAGGACTTAGGAATGTCATTACAAAAGCATTAAATGTTCAACCATTAATGTCATTGACACTACTTTTTGGCTTATATGGGACAAAATATATTTATGTAGCTCAAGCTGAGCAAATACCTCACATGGGCATAAATGTTTACCCTTTCAGCTGCCAATATTTCACAATGTGGAGGGGAGGGAGTTTTAACCCTCTTGCCCTTCACTTGCCAGGCAGGCACATGGTGTGTAATGGATCAATAAGATTGAATAGATACAGTTACTCATCCATCCAAACTCACTTCCTGCTCTGCGCCGCTGTAAATGGTCCCTATAGGTAGACGGGAGCCTCATGAATCTCATGCAAATTGGGGTCCATGGTGTAATTACTCGGCCAATGTGATCTTAATGAAAATTACAGAAGATCCAGAGGTGGCAGGCCGCAGGCATTCACTACAGTGGAATCTGTGTTACTGAGCTTGTTGGAGTTGCAGAGGTTTGGCACTTTGCAGATTGGTTACTTGTTGTGTTTTCTTTTGTCCTCTCACCCTCTATTAATAGTGACAGCTTATGGTCCTGAGCTGCTCTGATAGCAACATGAGTGCGACGCAGCAAGAGAGCAGCTTTTTCTCAACTGCGAGGGATTTCACTCTGTTAAGGCGCAGCTTATATGTGATCACAAATAAAAGATCAGTTGCCGGGCAGTTGTCAGGATACAGTCATCTTGTGGTCGTCAAACAACCTCCTGCTTTTCCAACCTGCCAAGAATGTTGAAGGATACCTGCTCAGTGACACTGACTTCCCTCTTCCACCATGGTCCATGATCATCCTTTGCAATCTGCGCCACACCAGCAGTTCAAGTGTAACAAGAGCCACGACCCCACAAGCAGTAATCATCAAACTTACTTTCAGGCTCCTAAAGCAAATGCTCACATGCCTTGACAGTCATGCCACATGCTCCAGAGGATATCTCCTAGAAAAAGGCGTCCTGCGCAATATTGCAGTCCAGGCGGGATTACAACTGGAGGAGGTAGATGGCAAGTAGGGTCTCCATCTGAAAAAGAGGTGGGAGGAGGTGAGGGTGAAGGGCCAGCACAATTCCCCCCCCGTGGCCAGAGATACAAGGGATGCATTAATTACCCAATGCTTCAAATGAGCTTCTCAGTCCCTTCACAGGTGTCAAGATAGTAGAAGGAGAGCTTGGAATCATGTCGCATTTGGAATTCAATGAGGTTGGACATGTGTGGCTGAGGGCCGGGTGCGAAGTGGGCTGAAGACAAGGCCTTTGCTGAGGATAGAGTCAGAAGGAAGAAAGTAGGTGAGGACGGTGGAAACATGGGGCCTGATTTTGTGAAATCAGACTAATTGCATTACCGCAGCATTTTGTGAAATGGTGAGGCTAGCAGCGCTCATTGTTTTAATAGGGTAAATCTGACAGCAACTTCCAACACTGCGCATGTGCAGTTAAACACGCAAATATGGAAGCTGCTGTCGGAGATGCTGCCCCACAGCGTGTGGTGTTATAGTCCTTGCTGATAGACTCAGCACTGAAATGACTGCAACAGCAAGAACCTGGGATTTTGACCACTATTTCCAAGCCGGAAACAGCTGAAAAAATAAGGGCTGGTCCATTCAGGAGTAAGTAAGTTTTTAATGGTGTGATATGTGCTAATTACTACCAAACAACTTTTCTAGCCCTAAACAATTAATTTTACAAAAGTGAAGTCTCATTTCCTCAGAAGGAAATTATTGTTGGAAATTTAAAACAACATAACTTTTACTTTACTTCTTCTGTCTGTTTCCTTTTCCAATCCTTTTTGCACTCTGTATATGAATTTATATTTATATTTTCTAATTTATACTTTCTGGTTTAGACTCTATGTTTGTCAGTGAGCATTCTTCAATCTTATTGGTTGAAGAGCCACACTGCTCCTTGCCCTGCTCAAATGCTACAAATCGGCTTAAGAGTGAGTCATAGTGGATCAGTCCTGGATTGTCCATGATCAGCAACTGGTTGTCCCACGTGCACCTTGACAATCAAATCAGCTGCTCATGCATAACCAACAATGGGCTTTCACCTAGATCAGTCTTCGCACTGTCCCTCTTCAAGAAATATACTATTGACCTCCCTCACACAAAGTCATGACTCTTTGCATATGCTGATAATTGGGCCCTGGCCGGCTGAAGAACTTTAGGACATTGACAAAACACTCACTGAAGATCCATCTTCTCTGGAAGCCTACATCATAAAATGGAGACTTCAACCAAACACTGCCAAGACTGTTGCTTCAGCCTTTCACCTGAACAACTCAAAGGCCAGGGAAGAACTTCATGACCAGTTCTGTGGCTGATCACTCACCCACGACCCAATGCCAAAATATCTTGGCATCACTCTTGACCATACATTGACCTACCGGCAACACCTTCAGGACACCAGAGCTAAGGTCAAGGCGAGAGTGAATCATGTACAGAAACTGGCGGGAACCACCTGGGGCAGCAGAGCCATCACATTACACACTGCTTCACTTTCCCTGGTCTACCCAACAGCAGAGTACTGCTGCACAATCTGGCTCAGGGGCTGCCACACAAACATGATGGATATCCACCTCCGGGAATTCGTGAAGATTATTTCTGGGATGTCGAGACCAACACATCTCAAGTGGCTTCCTGCGCTGGCACACATTGAACCTTCTGATGTCCACA
Source organism: Cetorhinus maximus (assembly GCF_964194155.1). Classification (NCBI taxonomy): domain Eukaryota; kingdom Metazoa; phylum Chordata; class Chondrichthyes; order Lamniformes; family Cetorhinidae; genus Cetorhinus; species Cetorhinus maximus. The sequence continues at coordinate 68,811,599 of NC_135899.1, forward strand.
AGGAAAACATCCTCTTCAAAGTTCACTCACCGGCTGAGAGCTAACGAAGCACTCCCGCTGACGCAGGACTGCCAAAAAAAATCCCCACACACTCATCTGAAACCCCACAGTGGAACACACTCCACAACCTACAAACTGAAGACGGCCCCACCTCTGGATGGCTCTCCTGGATAACTGCAAACGTCACCAACTGCAACCTGGTAACTGTCCTCAGTGGTGAAGTCCCAGGTCTCAACCTTCCAATGAAAATCTAGACAACCCGCAGCTGCTTGAGAAGGGGCCAGGGAAGATGTGGCCATTTGTTCCACAAGTGGAACATAAGCAACATCTCAAATTGTGACTGTGGCCATCCACGTCAGACCATTGTGCATACACTGAACTTCTGCCCTGAGAGATCCATTTCTGGTGGCATCATAGCCATTCACACTGAATTAGGTGAAGCCATTAATGGATTGTTAACCCTGACATCACACTATCATTGTTTCCCCAGCCATATGAATAAAAGTCTTGAATTAGGGTAAGCCTTTGTTCTAAAGCAATACCAAAACTTTGTGGGCAACTGTTCGCAAGGTGAAGGGCAAGTGGCATTCCTTCGCCACTGACCACAAAATCCAGGTCACGGAAAATAGATGCCTGGGCAGGTGCTCAGAAAGGAAATTGGAGTCTGAAGAAAACAAAGGTAAAAATGAGGCAAAGGTTAAACTGAGTTTCTGTGGTAAAGTGGAGTACCATGTACCTTTAAGAGAACGCAAGTGGGAAAACCATGTGACAGTACTGTCCAATCAAGGTACAGCATGGGCTATTGGTTAACTGTAGGTCTAGAGCTGGAGATGGTTGTGAGAGCATGCAAGGGTTTAGTGCTCTGCCTTCTGTTGCAATAAACAATTATAGTTTGTTCTTATGTCGGTCTCTCTCTGTAATTGACACCAAGAATCAACTAACAAGTGTATATGATGGCGTGCAATTCGAATTTACTTGACTAGTGAACTCATAGACTCAAGACATAAACTTGGTGGCGAGATGAAAATAGCAAAATTGTTAGACCCCTGAGTGAGAACTCACAAGACAGGTGAGCAAAACATGACAAAGAGAATCTGTATTTAAGCTGTAAAATAGGTGGCAATCAGAGCAGAAAGCAGGGCTGCAGTTTTAAATTAAAAAAAAGAGAAAAACCCCACAAAATCACGATCGCAGGGATCCCACCAAAACTCGAAAAGAGCGTGAAACACAGCACAGAAAAGCTGATAGCTACAGAGACGGAGTTAAAAACAAACAGTGACTGCTCTTAAAGTGGCAATACATTTAAAGAGGTACATGCAAGAAAAATGGCTATGGACAGAAAATTATAAGCGATGCCGGAGAGAGCGCAACTCTGCAGAAGGCAAACATGAATCGATCAACGGCAGTCAAAAGAGCCGCGGTAAGCCAAATACCCGAATTTGTCATTAACTGGGAAGCCCAATGGAAGCGCAGTCCCCTTGCAGTCATTCACAATGCCGCAGTTCGGGTGTGTCGATCCATTCGATCCCAGTTCAGATAACTGGTCTCAGCATGTCGAACGCCTAGCGTTCTTTTTTACCACTAACGACATCACGGGGGAGGAAACTACTGAGACCAAAGCCCTCAGTCACTATGCAGTGCTTCAAGCTCAATTCAAGGAATAGGCTTCCAGGGCAGACAGTAGCTGACCGTGTTGCCGTTTTAAATGCATTAACTGAACATTGCAAATTCGGAATGTCCATTAGCGATATGTTGAGAGACCAACTGATATGCAGGATTGGAGATGATACTATTCAAAGGCGTTTGCTAGCCAAAGCTAACCTAGACTTCAACAAGGCATTAGAATTAGCCACAGCCATGGAGAGTGCTGTTAGAAATTCGGAAGCTATAAGAGATACACAAAATGGCGCCATCCATCTGGCAGGGTGGGACAGACCGGCAACAAAAGGCGTAAAAACATCGGACCCCACGGGAAGGCAGGGTACAGATCAGTAAAAAACAGCAGTACCACAATGAAAACCCACAAAATGAATGAGAGAAATGCATCCAGGCATCCAGTGGGCGATTGACAATTCAAACAAGTCAAATGCTTTCCCTGCCACCGTTATGGTCACATAATGCGGTACTGCAGAGATAGGCTGAGACAGCATTCTAAAAGGTGAAATCGTGAAATATGTCTCATGGAAGAACCAGAAGAAATAGAATCAGACATCCATTCATTATATAACCTGAAAGTGAGTAGAAATGAACTGATCCAGGTAGTCATTATAGTCAATGGACAACCCGTTAAGATGGAAGTTGATACTGGAGCATCAATGTTCATCATTGAAGAACAGGCATTCAGATACTTGAAAAAGGGAACCCGTTCTTTAAGATTGGAAGTTTCGAACGCTAAACTGAGAATATACACGGGTGAAGAAATAAGACCGAAAGAGGTATGTCAAGTCAAGGTGCAGTATGAGGAACAGTAATATCAGGCAGGGTACCGAGTCTCCTCGGAAGGAACTGGCTGAGAGAGATAAAACTTGAGGGCCTGCTAAGCTCCCAATTGGAAACCAAAAGCGATACTGCAGAAAAAAAATGAGTGCGTGAGGACCCAACGGGAGAAGCCCGTTGAAGTGTTACACGGGACAGAGTTCAAGCTGAAGTCAGCATCTTTCAAAAAGAAAAAGAAAATCTCTAAAAGGACTTTTATGCACTATAAAATTCAATCAGCTCCCATTTGTGCCACTGAAAAGATATGAAGAAGGAATCGAAGAGTTAAGTGTCTTTGGTCGAGTTAAGGAGTGAGTTATTTGAGAAGGAGCAATGATATGAGATTCTCCGGTAAAGTATCAATGAGAGAAGGGAAGAATTGAAGGAGCTGAAGAGGCAGCTGCATAAAAGCCCTGAAGTTTTAAAACTAGAAGGCCCTGAGTTCTCAGAAAAGCTCTTGGTAAACTCAACTATTGAGCTCAGTCATGTTCAGCTCATGCCTGAGTCTAGTCCAGCCAATAGCGAAATTAAAGAGACTGAGATACGGATCAGTGCTACCAATAAAAGGACAGGCAGGAAGAAAAAGAAGAATTATTGACAATCCTCAAAAAAAGAAACAAAAAAAAAATTATCTCTGTGTTACTTTGTGCTGTTGCCCTTTATCTGTTTCAGCTTGGAGGGGAGGGGCAGCAGGAGTGAATGTGACTGCACCCGGAAGATGGTGAAGTCATCCACTGAGGAGCCTAGTGGACAACTGTCCTCTGAAAAGGAGCTCTTGGAATACTCAAGACATAAAAGTTTCCAATCTTTCTTACCTGAAAGGAAGAATTTTTCTTGTGGCAAATTTGACAAAGTTTGATTTGGAGCTGAGAACAAGGATAGCTGTGACATAGAATGTGAGGTGAAAAACATGTATGCAGCTATGGATGGTGGCGAGGGTGAATTTCAGAAAGCACTGAGAGTAATTGTCAGAGGAGAATTGAACGTTACAAAGCCATTGGCCGGAATTTGCTGACATCTCCATGGCAGGGCGGGGCTGGAATATGCGACAAGCCAGCCAGAAGTCCACTGACTTCAGCAGCACCGGTAAATCCTGCTAACGGCCAGGACCAGAAGATCCCGCCAATTATAGATCAAGAATGGTTTGAGTTTTTTTTCTTATTTCTTTCATTGTTTTGTTTGTTTTGCATCTTTCCTGTGCCTCTTCATTACCTTACTTAAATTTTCATACCCTTTTTCATGCCTTACTGGTGCTTTGTGGATAGGACTATTGTCCATTTCCCACCAATGTTCGCCTCTTTTCAGCTTTGAAAACATTTGCTGACCATTTTATTCGTTAACTTTGTCCAACAACAGCAGACAGTATTCCCAATTGTTGATTTCAACCTCTTGTTCCTTCCCCTGCCTACATTGTGTTTCTTGGTTCTGTTAGGGGACTTCGTTACCTTGCAGTTTCCAAATCTGACAAAAGATCTACATCTTAAAAATGACTCCAAAAAGGCTGGTTTCATTATTTATGCCAGATACTTCTTATTCTCCTAAACAACTCTAATTCTCTATAAAACCCAAGTATACACAAAAGGGTTGAATAACACTTTGCAAACTAGGGAGGCTTGCCTCACATCTCTCTTGCACTTTTGGACAGTACCAGAAAAAAAACGTTTCAGCTAGGAACACAGGAAATAGGAGCAGGAGTAGGCCATTCAGCCCCTTGAGCCTGTTCCACTATTCAACTGGATCGTGGCTGATCTAGCTCAATGCCATTTTCCTGCACTGTCCCCACATCCCTAGATACCTTTAATAGCTAGAAGTTTATCAATCTCTTTCTTGAATATATTCAATGACGGAGCCTCCATAACCTTCAGGGGTAGAGAATTCCAAAGATTCACCATCCTGTGAATGAAGAAATTCCTCCTTATCTCAGTCCTAAATGGCCTGACTCTTATTCTGAGACTCTCATGGATTACGGGTATAGTTAGGTAAAATATAGATATTAGGTAAAATTCATAAATAATTAGAACATTACACTTAAAGAATTGAGAAAATTGTTACAGGCTAACAGACAGCCATTTTGCCCAGAAGCCCTCTTCACACACATACGGGGGCAGCAATGAACTTAATTAAAAACAGCTCTGAATTTGATTAAAGTCAGGCAGCATTACTTCATATTGGTAGCATCCACTAGAATTTTAGTGCTCCTGCCTTTTTTGGAAATAGGTAACAATAAGGACTATCCTTTCACAATTTAGATACTTTATTCACTACCAAAGAAAGTTTTAAAAAGTGATAACACATATTAATGGTAGTTCAGTCTGGGATTTGACGCTGTTACTTATTGGGAAGGCATTCTTAAAATTTAGCTCAGTGGATCATGAAAGGCTAGTGGGCTTCTAAAGGTCAGAATTGAACATTATCAGACACCTGGCATGAAAGACAAATGATATGGGCGGAACTGTCTGGTTCCTTTGGCGGATGTGAGCGGACAATATGGTGAGAAGGCCAAAAATTGGTTTCACGCTGTCATGAAAACAGTTTGTAATCGTCTGCTCTGCCCATTAATAGCGGGCCGCATTTCCTGCCGTCTAACATTGGGAACTTAATTTTAACGCATTTGCATCTCATTATTGTGCCATCATGCTGGAATCATCCCCCCACATCAAATTTTCCTCCCACGTCGGCGTGACTTCAGAATGACGTGATTCATGACTGCCTTCAAAAGGCGACCTGAACTTTGAGGGAACTCGGAGGTGAGAGCACATAACCTTGCGCAGTACTCACGAGCATCACCCGTAGGACATCAAGGAAGGGGTGCTGCGCATTCTGGGGGGCAAGTTGATTTTTCCCAGCTGGCATTCAGTACAGTGCCAGGACAAGGGGTCCAGTGTGGGTGAGGCTGGGAGGGGGCGTGGTGAGTTGGGGGGTGGTGCAAGGTACTGCAGACTGAAGGAATTACTCAAGCACATGCCGGGGTTGGGACGGGGCTTGAGGGAAGCGCCGCGCATTTGGAAAAGCTTTCCAAAAGTGAGCATTCTTCCGCAGCTGAGACTGTTCAGCAGCAGCTCTGTTGACATGCTTGGAGTCGGGCCTATCCGCAAAGGCTGCACATGTCTAGGGAACTGGTCAGTCACAAAAGACACCTGCTGCAGGATTTGGTGCCACGGGGACATGGAGGGCATCCACTGCCAGTGGCTGTGAAAGTGACTGCTGTGCTCAGGTTTTATGCCAGTGGCTCCTTCCAGTGCTCCACAGGTGACCTGTGCGGGATCTTGCAAGCCTCTACGCACAAGTGTGTCCAGGAGGTCATGGATGCCATCTTCATAAAGACACAGAGGTTTGTGCATTTTGACTGGGATCAGGAAAGCCAGGAGGCAAGATCACTGGGATTTGTGCAGATCCCTGGTTTTCTACAGGTGCAGGGTGCCATTGACTGCACTCATGTGGCGCTCAGATCTTCGTAGCAACAAGCGGTCAATTATGTCAACCACATGGGCTTCCATTCACTGAATATTCAGCTGGTGTGCGACCACCACAAACACATCCTACAGGTCTGCACACGATTCCCAGGGAGGATCCAGCTCTTCTACATCCTTAGCAGGTCTCAGATCCCTAAAATCTTCTAGGATCCAGAGAGGCTGCAGGGTTGGCTCCTCAGGGACAAGGGCTACCCACAGAGTACTGATGACACCCGTGCAGCGGCCTCAGACTGCAGCAGAGCGATGGTATAACGAGCTCATGCCGGACCCAGACTTTGGTGGAGCAAACGACAGGCATCTTGAAAATGAGGTTCTGGTGCCTCCACAGGTCCGGTGGAGCACTGCAATACTGTCCCTGGAGGGTGTGGCACATCATTGTAGCTTGCTGTGTGCTCCACAACCTGGCGCTGCAGCAGGGGAGGACATGGCTGAGGAGGAGATGGAAGAACTGCACTTCTCCTCCGATGAGGAGGGCGTTGAAGGGAATGACGGTGATGAGGTCCTCGAAGACAAGGATGCCGGCGATGAGGCCATCGCACTGGCCAGATGAAGCACATATGCTTGGGAGGCCCTCAAAGCCGCAAGATTCGTGGAGGATGCCAACAGGGATGAGGGTGAGGTGGTCCTTGAAGGCGAAGATGACGGGGATGAGGTCCTTGCACTGGCTAGATGAGGCAGGTATGCTCAGGAGGCCCTCATAGCTGCTAAATTTGTGGAGGATGATGACAACATGCAGCGAGGAGACCCCATAGATCATCACATTGCATCTGTGAATATTTGACTCCAGTCTGGCTTATGGTAGTGCACATACCCTCTGTTAGAATACATCTGTCATGGAGATACAGTGGAGGCCCTAATAATCGCTCGATTGCAGGAGGGTGATAATGACATACAGTGAAGACACTCCATAGATCTTCACATAGTCTTTGAGAATGTCTGACTCTTGTCTGGCCAAGGGCAGCTCACTTGTGCCCTGTGATCAGGGTCATATCATAGAGACGCAGCCATGAAACTTTAGAAGCGTCTGATCCTTAGTCCACCTTCAGCACCTGACGCCTTCAGGAGCAGAGTGTCACTGGTCACAGATGCTGAAGAGATGGGAGTCAGCCCTACCTTAAAGGTGCTGAGAGCACACAGAGAGAATGACGGAACTCTGTGACACCTGCCCACTACATTCTGGCAGCAATGACGAGCACCATGGAGATGGAGGCATCAGTAATGTGTCCAGGGAGTGTGAGGCTGGACCGTCACTTTGGTCTGATGGCTGCACAAAGCACAGGGAAGAGGAGCTGGACTGAGACACCTGCATTTATCTTGTGCAGAAAGGTTTCACATCTGAGTGACAAGAACACCACTGATCAGAACAAGGAGCCATAGCCAGGGAGACATTCTTTGGAGTTTATTGACAATCATGAACAGTTACGTACAAGTGATTAACATTCGTGCCCAGGCTGTGCAACTAATTCTTCTTAACTTTCCAAATCTTGCTGCTACGTCCTGATGCTCCCCAGATATCCACAGCAGAGTTGCAGGCAGCCAGCTGACTGCAAAGCCCTGTTTGTGATGACATTGATGGGCGTCCTCTGAAGGACCTGGACCTGGAGTTCCAGGCTCACTTTCGGGGTCTGGCTGTGTGGCAGTGGCACCCTCCTTGGCCTGTGGAGCTGAAGCTGCTGAGGTCACAGGAACAGGGGATTCGGATGGGCTGGACACTCCCGAAGTCACCCGAATGGAAGACACGAGCTGCCTGGCACCCCTCTCACGTACACACTGTTGGAGGCCAACTATGGCATCAGCGATGGAGTTGAGCCCGCGCAGCAGTGCAGGAGCGGCGTCTTGGACCAAGGTCACCATGGCGGCCACCATCCTACCAGTGTTGGAGGTCCTGGGTCATGGTCTTCGTCGGCTGTTTCCCAGATGTGCCTGCGGAAGCAAGGGGAGATAATTAGTGCATGGCAGTGGCCTGTGAAAAAGGACACATCACTCACAGCATGGTTGTCTGATGGATGTTGCACAGCTGGACTCTCACTTGGTAGAGCAGCGCCGACCTCACCGTCAGCACAGGACCGGTCCAGATCGTCCCCCATCAGCTGGATGGCTCTGTTTTCAAAGTCCACAAGGACCTGGATTTCAGACATTCCTCCACTGGTCTGCGACCTCTCCCTCTTGTTGTGTGTGAGCTTGTCCTGCATGAATAGAGATGCAGAGGGTGTAAGCAGGATATCTGCCAGGCCAGATGATAATTATACCTGTCTTGTGTGGGTGGTGAGTGGTCCCATGAATAGGATGAGGACAATGACGGTGAGTTTGAGAGAGTGAATGGTGATGTCCCTTGAACATGTCAGTGACTGAGGGCCCTGTGGATGTATGATGGGTTTGTGAGTGTGTGAGCTGAGAGTGATGAGAAGAGCGACTTACCCTGGCATAACAGAGGAGACCATTCATCCTCTTGCGGCACTGGGTGGCTGTCCTCTTTTGAAGGGCATTGGCGCTGACCACCACTGCCACCACCTCCTAAGTCTGCTTGGTCATGCCGCTGACCATCCTGCGGCCAGAGCAGGGCTTTCACAGCCCGTTTTCATGTTTCTTGCTAGTTTACTTTCATATTCTATTCTCCCCTTCTTTGTCAGTTTCTTGGGCCTCTTTAGCTGAATTCTAAAATGCTCCCAATCTTCAGGTTTACTACTTCTTGGGAACTTTATGGGTCTCTTCCTTTGAACTAATACAATCTTTAACATCCCTTAATATTTCAAGTCCGTATGATTCTCCATCAGAGTTCTGTTGAAGAGCCATACGGACTCGAAACATTAAGTGTATTCCTCTCCGCAGATGCTGTCAGACCTGCTGAGTTTTTCCAGCTATTTTTGTTTTTGTTTCAGAATTCCAGCATCCGCAGTATTTTGCTTTTATTTTGTTTTTATTTTTTACTTTAATATCTCTTGTTAGCCATGGGTGGATCACCTTTTCTGCTGGGTTTTTGTGCCTCAAAGGAATGTAAATTTGTTGTAAACCATGTCTTAATTCTTTAAATACTAGACATTGCCTGTCTACTATCATACATTCCCAATCTATTACGGACAGTTTGCCCCTCATACCTTTGTAGTTTCCTTTGTTTAGATTTAAGACCCAGGTTTCGGATTGAACAGCATTGCTCTCAAATGTAATGTAAACTTCTATGATATTATCGTAACTCTTCTCTAGAGGCTCCTTTACACAAGATTATTAATTAGCCCTTTCCCATTGCACAATACTGGATCTAAAATAGCCCATTCTCTAGTTGGTTCCTCAACATGCTGTTCTAGAAAACCATCTCATATACATTCCAGGAATTTGTCCTCCACAGCATTAGTGCTAATTAGGTTTACACAGTCTAGATATAGATTGAAGTCCCATGATTACTGTATTACCCTTGTTACATGCACTTCTAAATTCCTGATTTATACCATGTCCTACATTACCACTATGCTTCGGTGGTCTATAAACAACTCCAACCAATGTTTGCTGCCCCTTGCTACTTCTTATCTCCACCCAAACTAATTTGATATCTTGATCTTCCAATCTAAGTTCCTCTCTCATGACAACGTACTGATCTGATCCTTTATTAACAGTGCTACCCCACCTCATTTTCCTTTTTGCCTATCCTTCCTACATGTCAAATATCCTTGAACATTCAGTTCCCAGCCTTGGTCACCCTGCAGCCATGTCTCCATTATGGCAATTGGATCACACCTGTTTATTTCAATTTGTGCCATCAATTCATCTACCTTGTTGCAAATGCTGCATACATTCAGGTAGAATGCCTTTGATTCTGTCTTTTTATTATTTTTGCAACATCTAGCCTTAACTGCTGGCACATTCTTAAGTTTGTATGCTCTGTCCCTTCCTGCCACACTCAGATGATCAATTTCCTTATTACTACCTTGTTCTCTTGCTTTGTATTCTCTCTTTACTTTATCACATCTTCTCTCAATTGATCCTTCTCTCCCACTGTTTAGTTTAAAGTCCTCTCTATCACCCTAGTTATATGACTCACCAAAACGCTGGTCTGAGCAGGTTCATGTGAAAACCATCCTAACAGTACAGCTCCCACTTTCCCCAGTGCCCCATGAATCAAAGCCCATTTCTTCCACACCAGTCTTTGAGCCACACATTTAACTCTCTAATCTTATTTACCCTACGCCAACATGCTCATGGCCGAGTTTAATTTAGCCCCTAGCTGCTCATCCGCTCTAAGCAGACCCTCTGTCCTAGTCCTACCTATGCCATTGGTAGCTATCTGGACCATGACAACTGAACCTGCCACTGCAAGTTCCTCTCCAGACCAGAGCAGATGTCCCAAACCATGGTACCAGGCAGGCAACACAGCTTTCTGGGCTCTTGCTTTCAGCTGCAGAGGACTGTGTCTATCCCCCTGTCCCCTATGACCATTACCTTCCTAATAACTCTCCCTGCTTGAATCGCTTCCTGCACCACAGTGCCATGGTCATTTCACTCATCTACTCTATAGCCCTCGCTTTCGTCTATACAAACTGCAAGAACCTCGAACCTGTTGGACAATTGCAAGGGCTGAGGCTCCTCCATTTCTACCTTCTCGATCCCCATACCTGCCTCACTCACATTCAATAATTTGGATGAGGGAACCAAATGTAACATTTCCAAGTTTGCTGATGACACAAAACTAGGTGGGAATGTGAGTGGTGAGGAGGATGTTAAGAGGTTTCAAGGTGATTTAAACAAGTTGAATGAGTGGGTAAATACATGGCAGATGCAGTATAACGTGGATAAGTGTGAAGTTATCCACTTTGGTAGGAAAAACAGAATGGCAGAGTATTATTTAAATGGTGATACATTGGGAAATGTTAATGTACAAAGGTACCTGGGTGTCCTCGTACACCAATCACTGAAAGCAAGCATGCAGGTGCAGCAAGCAGTTAAGAAGGCAAATGGTATGCTGGCCTTCATTGTGAGAGGACTTGAGTACAGGAGCAAGGATGTCTTACTGCAGCTGTACAGGGCCTTGGTGAGACCACACCTGGAGTATTGTGTGCAGTTTTGGTCTCCTTACCTATGAAAGGATATATTTGCCATAGAGGGAGTGCAGCGAAGGTTCACCAGACTGATACCTGGGATGGCAGGATTGTCTTATGAGGAGAGATTGGGCCGACTAGGCCTGTAGTCACTGGAGTTTAGAAGAATGAGAAGGAATCTCAATGAAACATATAAAATTCTAACAGGGCTGGGCAGACTAGATGCAGGGATGATGTTTCCTCTGGGTGGGGGGGGGTCTAGAACAAAGGGCCACAATCTCAGGATACGGGGTAGGCCATTTAGGACTGAGATGAGGAGAAACTTCTTCACTGAGAGGATGGTCAACCTGTGGGACTCTCTGCTGCAGAGGGCTATGGAGGCCAAGTCATTGAATATATTTAAGAAGGAAATAGATAGGTTTCTAGACCCTAAAGGAGTCAAGGGGTAGCGGAGAGAGCAGGAGTATGGCATTGAGATAGAACCTCCTTTCTCTGACCATGGAGCAAATCAGATGACCCTAACCTAAGGTGTGTGACTGCCTCCTGGAACAAAGTGTCCAGGTAATTTTCCACTTCCCTGATATATCGCAGTGCCTGCAGCTCAGCCTCCAGCTCAATGACTCTGTATTGAAGTTCCTCCAGCCACAGTCACTTATTAAAGATGTGGTTTCCTTGGATCACACAGGTGTCCATGCTCCCATGTTCTGCAACCGCCACATGTTACCTGTCCTGCTGTCTTTATGGCATTTAATTAATTAATTGCTTACTAATTAAAATTTTAATTAATGTCTCTAGTTCTGTCTGTGCGAATATTCTTATTATTTCAATAAATGTTCTACTTATCCCAATTGAAATTCCCTAGTTAAGAGAAATAGGAAATACTCACCAGCCATACTAATATGCTTTACTACTATTAGTAAACCTTACTATTACTAATAAAACCTTACAATTACTATAATTACCCAAGTTTTGAAAGACAAATGAGAAAAATACTCACCAGCTAATCAACTACCTGTTCTCCTGTGACACTTTGATTTTTTTCAGAAAGTGTCCAGTCCACTCTGAAGACATAGATTGGATAGCTAAGTGCTGCTGTCTGTCTCTGGGTGCTCCTCTCTCCCACTGTTTTAGGTGCCGCTGTCTGTCTCTGGGTGCTCCTCTCTCCTAGTCTTTTAGGTGCCGCTATTGTCTCTGGGTGCTCCTCTCTCCCACTGTTTTAGATGCTGCTGCCTGTCTCTGGGTGTTCCTCTCTCCCACTCTTTTAGATGCTGTGGTCTGTCTCTGGGTCCTCCTTTCTCCCACGGTTTTTCATTTGATGGGTGATCACTGTCTCACCTCCAACTTCCTTCTTTGCCCTCCATTGCAAAACGTTTGGATAATCTATAATTTGTGGAAACTTCTATGCCCCCATCAACTTTCTCATTTGTTCCTCTTAAACAATGAGATCATACATATTGCTTCTCTTCCTGGTATCTGCTCTCTGTTGAAATAAATGCCTGCTACATTTTTTCCTATTATGAACCATTCTTTTCCAAAATATCGCTTTCCTTAGAGTTCTCTTTCACATAGAATTACATAGAAATTTCAATATGCAAATAGGCCATTCAGCCCACTCATTCTGTGTTGTTGTTTATCATCCATATGGCCTGTAGTCCTAATTTCTGCAGGCCCTCATACCCCTGTATTACCCTTTCCTTCAACCATTTACCTAACCTATTCTTAAATGTTGATGCGGCCTCTCCTTCAATCACAAACTCCAGTGCATTCTGGTCTCACAATTCTCTTGGGGGACAAAAAGCTCCCTTTATCCCCTTGTTCTAGACCCCAAAATCACTGGAATCAATCGCTTTCCATCTACTTTGCTCCATCATATCTATCGAATCATCCTGTAGCCTCTGTTTTAGCAAAAAAGTCCCAAATTTTCCAAGTCTTTTCTTCTATTTGTATTTCCTCATACCAGGCACTATCATAATGAATCGGAATTGTATTTTCTTTTTGGCCTCACGACACTCCTTGAATGTGTAGAATCCAAAATTTGAATATCAGTGCAGCAAATATTCCATTGTAATTAGAAGGATGAAAGAAATGATATGACAGAAAAGTCTAATCAATATGTCAGGGTGGGGTCTTGATGATTTATTATAATTTAATATTAAACTGGTTAGTTCTTGAACAGGAATTCTCCATAATACATAAATAACTAGTAAAAATCTGGGAACATGTATACTGTAGTTGTCACCTGATTTATCTTCAGGCAATCACATTGACTTAATTACCAACATCAAGGAAGATTTCTGGTGTTATTATTTATGTGAGGGGAAGGCAGAGTTCCAGCTCAAGATTGGCAGGCATCCACCATATTTTAATACAGGAAGATAAATTGGATGATTCATTAGATTTACTAGGTGTGAATGCTGTGCTGATTCATCATTCAGTGAGGCACAAAGAGTGTCATGAGTCACAAGCACACGCTCACATATACTTATCCATTCTCGGAAAATTAAAGCCACATCGCAAACAGACTCGAATATGTGTCCTCCTCCTTCTTTACTTCCACATCAACATATGTGCTATTTCTCTCCAAAGAAGGTAAGAGCCTCAGAAGTCAGATGTGGAGTGCCCATTTTTTTGGCGTGACAGATGTTGTTCCTCCAAAATGTTGTCCGTGGAATGCCTGTACACTTCTGGCTCTGGTTATGCTGGACCCCATTTTGGTGAAGGCTCTAGCATTTGCACAGCGAGTGTCTGCCAGAGATTGTGATGTCAATCAGCATATGTTGCCATCTTGAAGCTCAGTGCTCCAGCTAATGCCATCTCTTAAGCTAACACAGCTAAACATGCATTCAGGAGCTGGAAATACACCCCAATCTGTGTTATTTAAAGGAATCATCAACTATCTTCAGGTTAGTTGCTGATTGCTTTCGATTGGCTCCATCTGAGCCTGTCGAGCTATTTGGTAGGTTCCAGAGTTGTTTAAAGTTGCTGAAGTCAATAGGGAGTATTGTGGCACATGCTGAAGGACTTTGTCACTTTGCTCCCAAACAGGGCTGCAGTAGTTTGCACTCTGCTTGGCCTACAACATGACAGACAGAATGAGCAGAGGTGACACAGAGCAGCAAAAGCTGCTAGAAGAGGGAGGAGGAAGAGAGGGAGTAGGGTCTTCAGCAGGTGGCCATATCTGATCACTGTGTTCAGGGACCTATTCTCCTACCTGAATCTCAGCAAGGACAGCGTGTTAGATGTCTCTGCTTCACTAAGGGAATCCTCTTTAAATTCTGCCACATGCTGTAGCCACAACTGCAACCTCAGGTCAAAGTGAGGACAGCATTGCCAATGGTTTTGAAGGTGACCATGCCCATGAACCTTTATGCATTTGGTTCTTTCTTGAATGAAGCAGGTGATATTGACATCATCTCTCAGTTCAATACCGACTGTTACATAAGGGAGGTTACTGAGTCTTGTACTCCAATTGAACTGAATACATTTCATCCTCTCTTGCTAGGGAGAAGTGCACAGAGCACACATGTAGCTTTGCAAGGGTGCAGGTTTCCCGATGGTATAAGGGTGCCATTGAGTGCATTTTGCTTTGCTGGTGCTGCAGGTCCACTCTGTGATATACCGTAAGTGATCCCACTCCCTCCACGCCCAGTTGGTATGCGATCATAGGCAGTGTACCACACAGGCCAATATCCAGTGACCTGGCAGCACTCATGAAGCCTTCATTCTGTAGCAATCCACTGTACCCACTGTACTTGAGCCACCATGTCAAACCAGAGGGTGGCTACTGGGTGACAAGGGCTATCCAATGCCCAAATGGCTCATGACTCCAGTGCACGACACTTGCACAGATGGGCAGCATGCACTTAATGGAAGGCAAAATATGATTGAGCAGATCATTGGGGTGCTTAAGCAGTGCTTCAGCTGCCTGGATCACTCTTGAGATGTCCTGCAGTACTTAGCAGAGTGTGTATCAAGCTTCATCATGGTTTGCTGTCGGCTGCACAACCTTGCCGTCCAGAGGGCACAATCAGTACCTCCGCCTATACAGCAACAGAAGGATGAGGAAGGGAAGGAGGAACCAACACGTGTCCTTTCCAGCCAAACCTTTTGTGATTAACTCATTCGAATATGATACCAGTGAGCACAACCGCAATTCCCCATTCACCACAATCCCACAACTTAACTCCCCTCTGCCACTGACCATCACAGCGCCCACTTGACCACAACACTAAAATAAAAGCCACCTCAAAACAAATATTCCAAACCAAATTTATAAAGCAAACATTGCCATATTACATACAAAAGTCAACTAATCACCCCTAGTGCTTGTCTTGTGTCTGCCTCTATCTCTCCTAGCCCTCCTAAACAGTGCTACCTGAGTAGCTGCAGTATGGCTGGTGGAAGACTGCTGACCTTTAACGTTGGAGGCTGAAGATGCCTTGCAGGGTGACCTGGACCATCTCTGGCCCTAGAAGGGTTGGATTCAACCAACATGCTGGCAGCAGTATGGGCTGGCTGGCTTACAAACGACAAGCCCACTAGTGGAGTGGTAGTGGTGGGAGGACAAATGTTGTCATTCTGAGAGAGGATAGTGGGTCTGTGCACTATGGAGCCACTGCCATTCCCATGGGCCAACACCTCAGCAATCCCAGTAATGTGTTGGAAGACAGATTGCTGGACTGCTGTGACACTCTGCAAGCCTCTTTGAACAGGTATCTGCAGCAATGATGGCAGCCAGCTGAGCAAACATGACTGCAGCCTGAGCTTTTAATGCATCAGCCAAATGTTGGGCGGCTTCTATTTGTACTACACTTGCTCCACCTTCTCAAGGGCAATTAGGGATGGGCAATAAATGCTGGCCTAGCCAACGATGCCCACATCCCATGAATGAATAAAAAATAATTGAAGCTGAGAGGTTGTCCTTCAAACGCTGCACCGTGAATGGGTCATCAAATATTCTCATGGAGTTGGATATCACTTTTCTAATGGACAGGACAGTTTCCAAGCTCTATGCAAAGCCCTGAGCCAAGTTGGTGTTGGACTCCTCCATGTTTCTTGACGTTGAAGGCAAGCTTTCCAGCAGGTCTGCCAATGCACCAAGGGTTTCATTTAGCATGTCCATCAGCTTTTCTTGGTACGCTGACCCATCAAGGTCCTCTTCTTAGTCATCTGCAGCAGAAGTCATGTGCAACCTCGCCTTGCAGTAAGCCAACATATCCCTTATCCCCTGCCCTGGATGCAGTCCGCTCATGCCTGTTGTCTCACCAAGTGCAGAAACCGTCTTTAACCTCGGCATTTTAAAATGCATTTGCTGACTTTGACCACTTTAGTGAGGCTTTGAATTTCTTGTGACACTATATCCAGGTCCTAGGGACTAGACTGCATGATGAGAGTTTGTCTGGAGGGCATCCTGGCCGCATACAGAGGGATGATATCTCTCCTCCTCTGCATCTCCTTGAGCAAGGCCTCCAGTGCAGTGTTGTGAAGTTCATTGTCCTTATTGCTCATGTTCTCTTCTTCAGCTAGTTCCAGCACTTGCTCCAGTCAGAATGCTTTAGGCTGGCCTGAACTTGTGCTAGCCTCTCTCAATTTTGCACCCCCTTCTCAGGTGTGCAGCCACTCAACAATGCACTCCGTGCCGACTTCTACAATCGCTAAAAGAGCAGTCAGCACAATGTTTTCGGGCTGCCTGCATTGGAAGTACAAGCACGTTAATCACCATCACAATCCATGCAGTGGCTTTCAGGTCTTGTTGAAATTTCTGGCCTTTACACTCTTTAGTAAACAACTGCAGAGAGGCACATGACAAAGAGCCAGGGTGGCTCCCTCTCTGATTTTCCCTCATTTTCTGTGGAGAATAATGGTTCTCTTCAATGTTTTAATCAGTGTGACTCATCGGTTGCCCAGCAGGAGGGCAACTCCAGGGCCTGGAATTATTGAAGAAACAACTGGTTATTATAACAGGAAAACATTAGGATCTCGCTGAATGGATGAGCTAAGATGGACCAATGCCTTCTTCATCCTTATTTTATTGTGATCTTCCATGATAGTTTGATTATTCCAAATTTATCCAAGGCAGAGTTAGACAGACTTTTGATACACAAAGGAGTCAAGGGTTGTGGGCGGCAGACAGCAAAGTGGAGTGGAGGCCACAGCCAGGTCAGCCACGACCTTATTGAATGGTGGAGCAGACTCGAAGGGCTGAATGGTCTACCCCTGCCCTTATGTTCCTTTGTTAAGATCATGGGGTAGAAATTTGTCCTTGGTGGTGGCCTAGAGCAGGTAATGTTGGACCCAGCATCACTATTTGCAGCACTATGAACTCCAGTGCAGCCCCGTGTAGGTGTTATGTATAACAGGCGGCCAATCCGATATCCCTTGTTTTGTGCCACCACTCAAGACAAATTTCTGCCCCCAGGTCTTTCATAATAAAGATCTGTTTATGATTGCACACAACTTAAGAGCATTTTTGGAGTTTCAAAGCTGATCTTTGAACAAAACAATCTTAAAAAATATGGACCTGACATATATCATCCCTGTGTCAATGTATCACACATATAGACACATGCCTAGGTAGAGTCCTAATTCATGCAAGTTACAATTTTCAGTAACTTGTTAGCTGCAATTCAGATGATAGTGTCCTACAGGCAAATTCTACAATGTGCATGCATTGTGTAGGCTCCTGAAATATTCCTTTGTTGTGCCGTCAGAATCTTTCAGAAGGTGTATATGCACACTTGTCTCATGTTAGAAGATTAGTAGTATTTTCAGAACTGTCTGATCCATGGTAGCAATTAGAAAGGTCTACATTCCCATTGATTAGAGGGTCTAAATCACTGCCCTTTAACCAAACAATTTGAGACTTTACATTGGAAGGGGGAACTGGTGGGAAATCAAGAACGAAAGAACAATTAGTCAGAGCCTAGACGTTAAGACCACTTTGCACTGAACTAAAAGGTCACCAGGTCATTCAAGACTCAGAGCTGACAAACTGTTGAACTCACTTTCCTTAGTTGGGCAAATCAGTCACTCTCAGACAATCTCCTGGGCGGGGTTAGGGACAATTATACAGTGACGCAGAAGTGAAGTATTTGTTTCAGGGATGGAATCTGCGACATTAGCTCAGAGTTTGCAGTCAGAGGTGAAGGACCGTGCTCACTGTTCATCACACTGAAAGCTGCCCCACAGACTTTTTGCAGGGTTTTGAGTGGTAACAATTGAGGCATTGAAGAGGGCATTAGATGATTATTTGAATAGAAACAATGTGCAGGGTTATGGGGAAAAGGCAGGTCAATGGCACTAGGTCATAATGCTCATTTGGAGAGCTGGTGTAGACACAATGGGCTGAATGGCCTCCTTCTGTGCCATTAAAATTCTGTGATTCTGTGATTCTGAACTTGTTGCCAATGGTCATCTGAACCTGTGCAATGTCCTCTAAAGGGGAGCTGTAGCATGTGTGAGCAGGGCAAGCCAAAGCATGCTTCTTCAACCAATCAGATTGTTGAAACCTCAGATGCACAGAAGGATTAGAGCAGGAAATATAAACTAGAAAAATATAAATTAGATTTAATTCATCGTAAAATCATGTACAAAAAATGAAATAAACAGAGAGAAATATTTATGGAATAAAGAGGAATCTAAAATTTAAAGAAAAATAAAGAAAAATTATGTTAATTTTTATTTTTTCATATCAATAAGTCGAATTAAATTCTAAAATAATGAGACTCTACACTTGTAAATTTAAATTTTCTGTGCCAGAGAGGTTCTTTAGCAGTAATTATGATTTACTATGCCACTAAAAATTCACTTTCACATGACTGTACAAGCCTTAACTATCTCTGGCATATTTAGTGCATAACTGGAGGATAAATACCTCAACTCCACCCCCTTCCATGGATATAAATACCAAGGCTATCAGCTAGGCAGTGGTATAGTGCAACCTGTGGAGGAGCAGGATGACCTGGACCACAATTTTCGAATTTCTGCAATTTACTGCATGTGATATTTGCTGTTCAATTTACCACATAATAATGGTGAGCACTGTTTTCTTCACTGTTATTCTCAATGGATTGATATTGGGCGGAATCATCTGGGGGCAATGAGGGTTTTGCCCAATGGCTGAAGAACTGGCGAGAGACATGCACTGCCTCTTAAACTGAAGGCCTTTTGGATTTTTTGCCAATCAGGCAGATGTGAGGCCATCAGCATGCCTACTTCCAGAATCAAGACCCCAGGACCCCCCACCTGCCAGGAGCTTCCAGCCAATTAGAAGTTGGCAGCTCCTGTGATTGGCAGCACTACGGAGGAGGCTGTGGCAGCTGCCAGAACAGCAACCCCTGGAGTCCAGCATCCTGGAGAAAGGTAGGTCATATAAGGGGCGGTTTTCACAGTGTGGGTTGTGGGGAGAGGGAGCCAGGGAAATTGAAAGCAAGGACATGGGCATGGCTCTCAGTAGACACCACCCTGCCCAATGTCCAGTCCCTTGATCAGGCACACCTGGTGACAAGCGGCCCATACTCTTTTACTAGTCATGAAAATCTCATGACGGCAGGCCCACTTGGAGCTGTGTTAATCCCAGCAGCAGCAGGAAGAAGCCCTTAAGTAGTCATTAATTGACCACTTAAGGGCCTCAGTTGGTGGCAGGGTAGGAAGGTTGGCATTATAGAGTTGATCTTCAGACAACTTTTCTTAGTGGAAACATTTAAACTACATGGGTTCATCAAACTCCATAACTAAAGAAGGACTCTCCTATAGAAGTTCCCTGCACTGCTAACACCCTGCTTTACACAGATCATGTGATCTTACAGCACAGGGTTATTCTTAAAGCTACATTCCAACATTACCCAAAACTATAATTACTACATTCCTCCCCCTTTACCTTTTCTGTACATTTTGTAGTTACAAGGATATTTATCGCATGACATTACAATATTTACAAAGCTCATGAAATTACAAGTTCAGTCTTTCAGGTGGTTTCCTGCTCTGTGTGGAATGTCGCAGCTCCATGACTTCAGATTCTTTTGTAGGAAACACATTCTCTAGAACCGCATTAACATCAGGTACCTCATTAGGCACTTGCAGTTCAGTGTCTTTGACTCCAACAGAGACATCAGGCATGTCTGTCCTTGGCTGAGCATATTCAACAGGAACCACTGGTTCAGTAATAGTTACAAGGGGATTAATATCTTGTTGTGGTATCTCTCTTTTTCTTAAATGATCCACATGCTTATGGGTGATCTGGCCCTCCACTTCCATGTGGCATGACAATGGTCCGGTCACTAAACTTACTTAACCTGGTAACCACTTTGGTTCTCCACTGAAATTCTTTACATATGTTGCTTCTACAATAGTAAATTGTCTCTCATGGCTGTGCAAGTCATAAGTCGCTTTTTAGTTCCCTTGACTTTTCTCCATCTTCCCCTCCAAATTGGGAAATATTAGGCTCAATCTTGTCCGAAGATGGTGCCTCATAATTCTGCATCTTCTTTCTATGTATCTTCTTCTTTTTACTACAGAGTTTAGTCTCGTCCTTCTTTTTGACTTCACTGTTGGCCAGACTTTCTCAGATGCAATCTCAACTTGTCTTATTTCAGTAGCTGAGTCACCCAAGACTTCATTATCTGCTCACCTTTTGGAAAGTTCTACAACTTTTGCTTTCAAAGCCTCTTTAGCTTATTTAGCTGATTCTTCAGCTCTTCTGTCTCTTTCTTGTATCTGTTGGTTTCCTCTTGGAAACTTAAACATTGCTGTGTCTTCTCTGCCAACTGGCTCTTCAATTTATTCAGAGAGGTGTCAAGTTCTTCCTGTTTTTCTTCGTACTTTTCTAAAGGCACGAGCTTTGACCTGAGGGAATCTTGTAGTGTGTGAAGGTCTTTCAACATGTTTTCCTTTTCTTTGCGAAGGTTACCCACTTTGTCTTGAACTCTGTCATTCAGCATGGTCTCCTTGAGTTTCTTCTGCTGTTCTTCCACGTCGTTGTTTAAGGTAGTCTTTATTTCTTCAGGTTGTTGAATCCCTACACATTCCTTTTTCATCCTGTTGCTGTCCTTGGACTCTCCAGGCTCTTTCCGCAATACTTTGCCTTGTTCCTTTTTCAAGACAGGAACTCTTCCAGCTTCCTTTTGAAATCTCACTGGCCAATCAAGGTTGATTTCCCTTAACCAATTTGGCCCTAGAAGGCTTGGTCCTCTGCCTTTCAATACCATCACTGGTAGATGTGCCGATTGGTTTCTATAATAAACAGTTGCTCTGCTGATACCTTTTGCTTGGATTTCTTCACCTGTGTAAGTTTTCAACTTGGCAGACGTTTGTTCCAAATTTAATTGTTGATCACCTTTATTTAAACATCTGTTCTCTTATTACAGTGGTAGAAGCTCCCATGTCTACTTCCATTTTTAATGGTTTACCATTCACTTGCACTGTGACAATAATTGGCTGTCTTCCCAACTTTCAAGTTGAGTAATGAATAAATGTCAGAATTGGCGGTTTCTGGCTCTTCTACACTATAGACTTCATTGGGCTTCACTTGTTGTTTGGAGGCCTGTTTAAATCTCGCTTTGTACTGTCTCATTATGTGTCTCCTTCTGTAACGAAAATAACATTCTACTTTTTTAAATTGACAATCGCTAGAAGACTGATTATTTCCATGTAGCTGAAAGTTATTTTTCGATTTAGTTGCTAAGCTGTTTCCTCTCATTTTTCGGTTAGTGAGGGCTGTTTCCCGCTTTGCGGCGGAGTCCCGGTTTTTAGCACCACTTTTGGCTGACTGTTCCTGCCTGATTTGGAGTACAGCACCATTTTGCACCCCTTGAATTGCTTGTGAATTCCTTACAGCGTTTTCCATCACCAGCACTATTTCTAACACTTTCTTAAAATCAAGATTCACTTCAGCCAGCAATCTTCGCTGAATAGCATCTTCCTGTAGGCCACGTACTAAACGGGCCCTGAGCATCTCATTCAGGGTTTCACCAAAATCACAATATTCCGTTAGTTGTTTTAATTTTGCCATGTAGGTAGCAATTATCTCCTCCGGGGCTCTATTCCATGTATTGAACCTGAACCTCTGCATTGTGGCCTTGGGTTGATAATGCCCTTAACAAGGTCTACTAATTCACTGAATGTCTTTGAATCTGGGGCCATCAAGCTTCAAATTAAAATGTACGTCTTACTCCCACAAATACTCAAAGGAATCGCTCTCCTCTTTCCCTCCCTTGTGATTTTGTTTGCATGAAAGTAGAATGCAAGATGTTCTGTATATTGGGACCAATCATCTGTGGCCGGCTCAAAGGGATCAATTCTGCTAAACTGTGGCATTTCGGATAGTATATCTTCTTTTATTTTTAACAGACTTAGATACTCAATCGCTGGGCGGGGTATGGCACCGATTTTGATTTATCCTCATCGCCAGTTTGTTATAGAATTAATCTTCAGATAACTTTTCTTAGTGGAAACATTTAACTTTATGTACAAGACAGCAGCAGCAACTACACACATTCTCTAACTTCATAGCTAAAGAAGGGTTTTCCTGTAGGGGATCCTCGCGCTCCCAACACACTGGGCTGAATTTTCTGGCTGATGTGCGGGTGGCAGAGCCCGCACGTCAGCGCTTAAAATGTTGCGCGAGCTTCCCGACGTCAGCGCGCGGCATCGCAATGTTTAGGTTGGCAGGCACGCTATGCAGCGCGACGCGTGCCCACCATTAATTAAAGGCCTTGTTAAGGCTATTAAGTCAGCAATTGACGGCAATTTTGAGGAGCCCGTGCGAACTTCAGCTCGGCACATGATCCCAACGGGCAGGCGGGTAAGTGATTTTTAAGAAACCTCATCCACTGGAGGGATGAGGTTTGAGTTCGGATTTTAAAAAGTTTAAGAAAGTTTTTGTGTACTTCATTAACATGTCCCATCTCATGTGACATTTTCACATGAGGGGGACATGTTAATGATTTTTTTATTTTTCTATTTTTCAACTTTCACAACCTTTCAGCGATTTCCCTGAGGCACCACTTAGCCTCAGGGAGATGTGCGCTCTTTTGCACGCATGCGCGGAAGAGCGCGCTCTCACAGTTGGGGAATGGGAATTGCATTCCCATCAGGCGGCCCCCTGGGCAGGCCTGAATTGGCCCACCCACGTAAAATGGCGGCGGGGCCCGTTTCGGCGGCGGCGATCGGCTGCCCGCCCGCTGCCAAGTCAGTCGGGCCCGCCCGCACATCAAGGGCAAAATTCAGCCCATTGATTTACACAGATCATGTGTTCTTACAGCATAGAATTATTCTTAAAGCTACAGCCTAACATTTCCCAAAACTATAATTACTACAGTTGACCTTCCCCACCCAGAAGTTAATTCGGGCAGAGGCGGAAGGCAGCAGGATTTAGGTACGACATCATCCCACCTAATTAAGTGCCCTTTCCACCTCCCACCTCACCACCTTGAGGAGCAGAAGATTCCACCCATGGCTTTCCTTTGTGGCAGGTTGCCTCCTGGATAACCACTGAGGTGCAATTATTAAAACAATAAAAAGATGCGAGCTTGGGTTGGAGCACTGTGGGTGAAATCACTTAAAAGAGTTGGGTTCTGTATCAATTTCACATTCGGGCCTCATTTAAAACTGAGCCGCCAGTCTGAAATATGCTCCCCATAGACTACCTGCGGCCAAATAAGATGCTGAGGATGTGAGCAGTCTTCTTCAGCCTGAGCTAGTGGCCAGCAAGGGAAATGGATAAAATGGTAACAGAAAGACATTTGTTCTAGGGCCACAGGCATTGGCTTTGGTCTTCTCAATGTTTAGGTGGAGAAACAGACAACTCATCCAAAATTGGATGTTGGACAAGTAGCTAAATAGCCCAGGAGCAATGGAGGTGCTGAGAGTGTCAGTGGATATAAAGTTAGGTGTCATCATGTTGCAAATAAAACTCTTTCAATGTTAACAAGAAGCAGCATTTAGATAATAAAAAGATGAGGCTTAAGAATGGGTCCTTGAGACTTTGGAGGTGATATTGGAAGGCTGGCAAGAGAAGTCACTATTAAAGAGACTCATGAGGGAATCTCAAAGCTATAGAACTCCTTACCTCCTTCAGGTTATCCTTCCTCTTAGAGTTTCAGGCTTTTAAAACCCAAGGGTTATGTCATCTAAAATAATTTCCTGATTCAATTTTTTGAACCTTCCTGCTATCTTACCCTGTGAGCCTATCACCTTCATTTCCCAATTAACAAAGCTACTTTGGGAAGTGGGGTGCAGCTGTACTTGTGCAGTGTTGGACCAGCAATAATATTGGCTTCCTATCTCACATCCATCAACACACATGCATAATTGCTTTATAAAATCACCCTCAAGTAATCTGAACTAGGTCAAATGTGGCATTTGGAAATAATGTTGGGGTCCCAACTAGGTATGGCTCCACAACTATGCATATTCTAAGTTGTTATCAAAACACCATCTCCACACCCTCTTCAATAGAATTGCACATGGGCTTTAAGATCACAAAGTTATGCATTTGAATGTTTTCTATTGTGAATTCCAAAGGCTGGATTTGTGCCAAACCACACGGGAGACCTGTATGACACTGCTATCAATAAAGCTATTGTATGGAGAATGCCACTGGTTCTAATACTGTCCTTCCCTGATCATCATCTCCACAATCTATTGAAACACCTTCCCTAATTACTCTGTTTTTCCATTTTGGGCATGTGTAGTGCTTTGGATCTGGTGCTGCTGCTAAAGTACTGTGTACGTGTGTGGCAGCTCCTACTGTATATTGAATAAAGGTAATTTTATTTGTAAGGTTCTTTTGCCAGATGTTCAACAATGATCTGGATACAAAGCTATGTCAGGTATTCATTTAAAGGCTTTAGGTCTTTGTACATTTTAGAGATGTGCTTGTTGCAACAATTGCATCAATAAGAACAATAGTCAGCATAATTTTAACAGAGCTAATCGTACCCTTAGAAAAAATTACACTCAAATCCCGAGAAAAAAAAATGAACAAAAAGACACTAAAATATTTGCATTTAAATAGCAGCTTTTGGCTGCTCAGCATGTCCTGAAGTACTTTTGAAGTGTAGTTACTGTTCTCAGAATGTTAGCAAACATGACAACCAACTTATGTGCAAAGACATCAAGTGAGATAAATGACTAGTGTTCCCGGGGAAGAAATTCATGTAGCACAAAAAAGCGGGGTGAATTGACTATCAACGTAGAACACATGTCCAACCAAAGGACATTAGGTTTAGGGCATCACTTCAATAGAACTGGTGAGCTGCGAATGCCAGTCAAGCATCTCGATTCAGCTCACCAATTGGGCTGTGGGAAATTTGGCTGGCTCTGACACCACACCAGGCCAGGGGTAAAAATGGGAGGGGGAGGTGAACTGGATAAAGTTGCGCTTGGGATGAGTAGTTTTTGGAGGCAGGTTACATTAGCATAAAAGGATTCATAGAATCATACAGCATAGAGAGACCATTCAGCCTATCATGCCTGTGCCAGCTCTTTGAAAGAGCTATTTAATTATTCCTACTTCTATGCTTGTTCCCATAGCTCTGCACTTTTTTCCTTTTCAAGCATTCGTCCAATTTTCTTTTGAAAGTTACTATTGAATCTGCTTCCACCAATCATTCAGGCAGAGCATTCCAGATCATAAAAACTTGCTGTGTAACAAAAATTCTCCCCATCTCCATTAATTATTTTAAATGTGTGGCATTTGTTTACTGATCCTGCTGCCTGTGGAATCAATTTCTCCCTATTTACTTTGTCAAAGCTCATAATTTTGCACATCTCTGTTGAAAAACTCCCTTAAGTGTTTTGCTCTGAGAGAATTTATATTTTTGAGGGCAATCTCCAGTAGTCTCTTTAGGTTCACTAGATAGTCCGTTGTAAATCTGGACCATCAAGTTGGAGTAGAATCTTAATGCAAGTGTTAGGACCTTGATTTGGATACTCAAGGTCCCTAATAGCCTGGGCACTGGGAAGTCATTGACTTCCAATTGGCAGCTGGCGCTTCAAGGGTAGATTGGGAATGAGAAATAATAACCCAAATTGTTTCCTCCAACAGAAATATTTGGCCCAGAAAATGGATGCAACAAGGACCCATTTCTCCTCCTCTGTTTTGGTCGAGTTGATTAAGGGGTAAACGGTGATCATCGGAAACTTGCTCCTCAGCAACAGCTTACATTTATTTACCATGTTAAACACTGTCAAATGCCAAGGCACTTCACAGGAGCATTATCAAACAAAATTTGTCACCAAGCCACAAAAAGAGATTTTAGAACCAGCTGCCCAAAAAGATTGTTCAAAAGAGAAGGTCAAAGGAGGAACTTAAAGGAAGACAGAGGTAGAGAGGCACAGAGATTTAGGCAAGGAATTACAGAACATAGGTTCTGAATGTCTGAAAGTATGGCTGCCAATAGTGGAGTGAAGGATATCAGGGCTGCACCAGAATGCAGAACTGAAGGAAGGCAGAAATCTCCTTCAAATAACATCATGGAATATGAAATATCCTTCAAATAACACCATGGAATATGAAATCTGCTTCAAATAACACCATGGGCAGAATATTATCCTCGTTGGGCAGGTGCAGCGGGTGAGCCCGGGAGTGGCCGTGAAACCAGCCACCGCTCGCGATCGGGTTCCGACCGTGCTCTCACGCTGGCTGGCCAATTAACGTCCAGCCAACGTGAAACGTGTGTTGGGAGCCTCAGCGCTGCCGGGGTAGGGGTGGGAGGAGCGTGAGCGCTGAGGTGCGTGCATGCATGGGGGAATGCGCACTGACAGCTCCTGGAAGGCACAGAGCTGCCTCAGAGAGCTGACGGATTTTAAATACAAAAATAAACTTTTAACTTATGAGATAAACATGTCCCCACATGTGACAAAAAGGATATCAAAAAATTTAATTTTTTTTTTAGTAAGCGCTGGAAACCTCATCCCGCCCGTGGATGACATTTCGTTAAAAATGCAAAGGCCGCCTGGTCTATTCACCCACCCGTCAACCGAACGATTGAGCGGGCAGCAAAAAATGCAGCTTAATTAATTGATTAAGGGCCTTAATAGGCCTCTTAATTGTCGGCGAGTGTGCTGCCACCTCTCGCGCACATCTGCTGACCAAAAGATCGCGAGAGTGTGCAATGACATCGGTACACTCGCCTGACATCATCGCGCACTATTTCACTCCCGTTCAAGCCGGGCGCGTGCCCACCCGCACGACAAAAATTCTGCCTTATGGAATCTTTTACAGACACTGAAAAAGGAAGAGGCTTTGGTTTATCATCGCATCTGATAGTTGGCACCTTCAATGTGCGGCATTGAGGTGTCAGCTGTGTCTCAGTTCATAGCACCCTCGCCTTTGAATCAGAGGGTTGTGGGTTCATGTCCCACTCCCGGAAACCAAGAACTGTGATTGTACTCGAAAGAGTTGCAATCTGTGAGTGTTGATAACTCGAAAGAGTTTCAATGTGCAGCACCTCCTCAGTTTAGAGTAGGTGTTCAAATCCTGGAGGCCTGCTTGAGTCAACCTCAGCATCAAGGTTGCCATCAGCTGAGTCAAACTAACAAGCAGGTGTCCATATCAGACTGATGCCTGCACTGCAATTGAACTTAAAAGTGAAGCCGGAGGACTGAAACCAATCTAAAGGAGTTGTCCCCATGCACTTTCCTTCTTTCTGCTGCCTCTGCCAACTGCATATCATTGACTGATCGGATAGCAGTGATGGCAACACATTGTGCAGGATGCAGCTAAGAACAAGTTTCTCACTGACTGATTTTACACCCTGTTTCATTAAGTCCCTGTGAAATCCAACCATCATAAATCTAACTTTTAAAATTCTAAATGCATCCTCTGGGACCCGACATTTGTGGCACTGTGTGCCAACATACCCCGTAAGGGTCTAACAATAAAGAGTGTAGGGAGAGATTAGGTCTGCAGAGATGCACCCTACAATGGAACAGCACATGATTATCCATACTGCTCATTACTTCTCCTTTGTTGTTCTCTTTTTACTCTGTAAGTGCTGGTTACTACTCTGTGCCTTTTCTTTTTACAACTAGAAGAATGAGTGGAATTATTTAGGGCTCGCATCTTTTTATTGTTTTAATAAATGCACCTCAGTGCTAATCCAGGAGGCAAACTGCCACAAAGGAAAGCTATTGGGGGGGGGGGGAATCTTCTGCTCCTCGAGGTGGGAGGTGGAAAGGGCACTTAATTAGGTGGGATGGTGTCGTACCTAAATCCTGCTGCCTTCCGCCTCTGCCTGAATTAACTTCTGGGTGGGGAAGGTCAGCCATAGTAATTATAGTTTTGGGAAATGTTAGGCTGTAGCTTTAAGAATAATCCTGTGCTGTAAGATCACATGATCTGTGTAAACCAACGGGATGAATTTTGCCCTTGATGGGCGGGCGGGCCCGACCGACTCGGTGGTGGCGATTGGATGCCCGCCTGCCGCCGAGTCGGATGTGCGCGAGAGGTGGCAGCACACTCGCCGACAATTAAGAGGCCTATTAAGGCCCTCAATCAATTAATTAAGATGCATTTTTTGCTGCCCACTCAATCGTTCGGTTGACGGGTGGGTGAATAGACCAGGCGGCCTTTGCATTTTTAACGAAATGTCATCCACGGGCGGGATGAGGTTTCCAGCGCTTACTAAAAAAAACAATAACATTTTTTGATATCCTTTTTCACATGTCCCTCTTCAGATGACTGAGTCACATGTGGAGACATGTTTATCTCATAAGTTAAAAGTTTATTTTTGTATTTAAAATCCGTCAGCTCCCTGAGGCAGCTCTGTGCCTTCCAGGAGCTGTCAGTGCGCATTCCCCCATGCATGCACGCACCTCAGCGCTCACGCTCCTCCCACCCCTACCCCGGCAGCGCTGAGGCTCCCAACACACGTTTCACGTTGGCTGGACATTAATTGCCAGCCAGCGTGAGAGCACGGTCGGAACCCGATCGCCGGCGGTGGTTGGTTTCACGGCCACTCCCGGGCTCACCCGCTGTGCCTGCCCGATGAGGATAATATTCTGCCTATGGTGTTATTTGAAGAAGATTTCATATTCCATGGTGTTATTTGAAGAAGATTTCATATTCCATGATGTTATTTGAAGGAGATTTCTGCCTTCCTTCAGTTCTGCATTCTGGTGCAGCCCTGATATCCTTCACTCCACTATTGGCAGCCATACTTTCAGACATCCAGAACCTATGTTCTGTAATTCCTTGCCTAAATCTCTGTGCCTCTCTACCTCTGTCTTCCTTTAAGTTCCTCCTTTGACCTTCTCTTTTGAACAATCTTTTTGGGCAGCTGGTTCTAAAATCTCTTTTTGTGGCTTGGTGACAAATTTTGTTTGATAATGCTCCTGTGAAGTGCCTTGGCATTTGACAGTGTTTAACATGGTAAATAAATGCAAGCTGTTGCTGAGGAGCAAGTTTCCAATGATCACCGTTTACCCCTTAATCAACTCGACCAAAACAGAGGAGGAGAAATCGGTCCTTGCTGCATCCATTTTCTGGGCCAAATATTTCTGTTGGAGGAAACAATTTTGGGTCATTATTTCTCATTCCCAATCTACCCTTGAAGTGCGCCAGCTACCAATTGGAAGTCAATGACTCGCCAGTGCCCAGGCTATTAGGGACCTTGAGTATCCAAATCAAGGTCCTAACACTTGCATTAAGATTCTACTCCAACTTGATGGTCCAGATTTACAACGGACTATCTTGTGGACCTAAAGAGACTACTGGAGATTGCCCTCAAAAATATAAATTCTCTCAGAGCAGAAACACTTAAGGGAGTTTTTCAATAGCGATGTGCAAAATTATGAGCTTTGACAAAGTAAATAGGGAGAAATTGATTCCACAGGCAGCAGGATCAGTAAACAAATGCCACACATTTAAGATAATTAATGGAGATGGGGAGAATTTTTGTTACACAGCAAGTTTTTATGATCTGGAATGCTCTGCCTGAATGATTGGTGGAAGCAGATTCAATAGTAACTTTCAAAAGAAAATTGGACGAATACTTGAAAAGGAAAAAAGTACAGAGCTATGGGAACAAGCATGGAAGTAGGAATAATTAAATAGCTCTTTCAAAGAACTGGCACAGGCATGATAGGCTGAATGGTCTCTCTATGTTGTATGATTCTATGAATCCTTTTACTCTAATGTAACTTGCCTCCAAAAACTACTCATCCCAAGCGCAACTTTATCCAGTTCACCTCCCCCTCCCATTTTTACCCCTGGCCTGGTGTGGTGTCAGAGCCAGCCAAATTTCCCACAGCCCAATTGGTGAGCTGAATCGAGATGCTTGACTGGCATTCGCAGCTCACCAGTTCTATTGAAGTGATGCCCTAAACCTAATGTCCTTTGGTTGGACATGTGTTCTACGTCGATAGCCAATTCACCCCGCTTTTTTGTGCTACATGAATTTCTTCCCCGGGAATACTAGTCATTTATCTCACTTGATGTCTTTGCACATAAGTTGGTTGTCGTGTTTGCTAACATTCTGAGAATAGTAATTACATTTCAAATGTTGTAAAGTACTTCAGGACATGCTGAGCAGCCAAAAGCTGTTAATTAAATGCAAATATCTTGGTCCCTTTTTGTTCATTTTTTTTCTTGGGATTTGAGTGTAATTTTTTCTAAGGATATGATTAGCTCTGTTAAAATTATGCTGACTATTGTTCTTATTGATGCAATTGTTGCAACAAGCACATCTCTAAAATAAGTACAAAGGTGTTGTTGGCATACTGCACTTTTAGGAGTAACTATACAAAGACCTAAAGCCTTTAAATGAATACCTGACATAGCTTTGTATCCAGATCATTGTTGAACATCTGACAAAAGAACTTTACAAATAAAATTACCTTTATTCAATATACAGTAGGAGCTGCCACACACATACACAGCACTTTAGGAGCAGCACCAGATCCAAAGCACTACACATGCCCAAAATGGAAAAACAGAGTAATTAGGGAAGGTGTTTCAATAGATTGTGGAGATGATGATCAGGGAAGGACAGTAATAGACCCAGTGGCATTCTCCATACAATAGCTTTATTGATAGCAGTGTCATATAGGCCTCCAGTGTGGTTTGGCACAAATCCAGCCTTTGGAATTCACAATAGAAAACATTCAAATGCATAACTTTGTGATCTTAAAGCCCATGTGCAATTCTATTGAAGAGGGTGTGGAGATGGTGTTTTGATAACAACTTAGAATATGCATAGTTGTGGAGCCATACCTAGTTGGGACCCCAACATTATTTCCAAATGCCACATTTGACCTAGTTCAGATTACTTGAGGGTGATTTTATAAAGCAATTATGCATGTGTGTTGATGGATGTGAGATAGGAAGCCAATATTATTGCTGGTCCAACACTGCACAAGTACAGCTGCACCCCACTTCCCAAAGTAGCTTTGTTAATTGGGAAATGAAGGTGATAGGCTCACAGGGTAAGATAGCAGGAAGGTTCAAAAAATTGAATCAGGAAATTATTTTAGATGACATAACCCTTGGGTTTTAAAAACCTGAAACTCTAAGAGGAAGGATAACCTGAAGGAGGTAAGGAGTTCTATAGCTTTGAGATTCCCTCATGAGTATCTTTAATGGTGACTTCTCTTGCCAGCCTTCCAATATCACCTCCAAAGTCTCAAGGACCCATTCTTAAGCCTCATCTTTTTATTATCTAAATGCTGCTTCTTGTTAACATTGAAAGAGTTTTATGTGCAACATGATGACACCTAACTTTATATCCACTGACACTCTCAACACCTCCATTGCTTCTGGGCTATTTAGCTACTTGTCCAACATCCAATTTTGGATGAGTTGTCTGTTTCTCCACCTAAACATTGAGAAGACCAAAGCCAATGCCTGTGGCCCTAGCACAAACGTCTTTCTGTTACCATTTTATCCATTTCCCTTGCTGGCCACTAGCTCAGGCTGAAGCAGACTGCTCACATCCTCAGCCTCTTATTTGGCCGCAGGTAGTCTATGGGGAGCATATTTCAGACTGGCGGCTCAGTTTTAAATGAGGCCCGACTGTGAAATTGATACAGAACCCAACTCTTTTAAGTGGTTTCACCCACAGTGCTCCAACCCAAGCTCTTTTTAAGTTTAGCATTCGTGGTTTAACAAGTCAGCTTTGCACTGGCTGCAGTTTCCACAGTGGGTGAAATTTCGGAATGGTACAAGGCTGCCTCCTCCTTATCTGATACAAAGTGGTGAACTGATGCCAGCAAGCTCTGTTAACTCTGAATTATTTTTCTTTAAACCTTTAAAATAGAAAAAAAAAATGTCCTCTTCCCAAATGGCTAACCACTGCTGCCAGTTGTCTCCATTTGGTTACTATTATAATAATTAGTTAAATGTTCCCACCTGGCCTGACTTTCATGATGAGAAGAAGAACTTGCAATAATTTAGCAGCTTTCACGACATGTCTGTCAGGAAGATATAATCATTTATTGTAAAATAATGCTATATGTGTCTGTTTGTGTGTGTGTATGTGACTTAATTGGATTAAAGGCAGCTGGTCTGAAGGCTTTGATGTGGCAGAAGATGAGATAGGTTTGAAATGTTAAGTAGGTAGATATAGGGGTAAAAGGACATTTGCATTTTAAAATAAACTGGACTAGACTGTTTTCAAAAGAAGGAGTGAAATATGTCATTTATCCAGGTGAAGTTCAGAAACAGTGTGTTTATTTTTCCCAAAGCTTACTAGTAAACTTAGTACAATGAGAGATTTTTATTATTAGGAAGGGAAAGTCCAAAGATATAGTGAAACAATGGGAATTTGCATTCAAAGGGGAAAATATGTATAAAGGAGTGAAGGCTGTGTGAAGGGTAGGCATTTTAAGATCTAACAAATGCGAAAAGCCTTCAGTATCTACACCTCAAGCTGCTGTTTTTAAAGAACTGAAGTTAAAAAAAACTCACTTTGAATTCGACTGGCTCAGGGTATTGTGTGTCACCTTGCCTGGGTCTTTTAAAATCTCACTATTGCCTTAACGAAAGTATAACTGGGAGTCAGATTAATTAGGAAATTTAGAAGTTATCATAACAGTAATTTGTAGATCTATGTATGTGTTTAAAATCATTTCTTCTATTAATAAAGGTATAATTCAGTTTGGTAAGAAGCCTATAAGACTTGGTGGTCTTATTACTACTTAATTCAAGGCACGCATCTCGAAATTTATACAAATTGCAAAACAAGTTGTGGCAGTTGTTTCAAGTTTCCCTTTGGGATTTGAACAACTCAGCATTTACCATCAGCTGTGCCATAACAACGCCAAAGTGCTTTACAGCCAATGAACTGCTTTTGAAATTTAGTTACTCTTGTAATGTAAGAAATGCACCAGGCAATTTGTGCAGTTAAAGCAAGGTCTCACAAGTAGCAATGTGATTAGATCAGATCATCTGTTTTTTAGTGATGTTGGTTGAGAGATAAACATTGACCAGGACACTGGGGATAACTCGCCTGCTCTTTTTCAAAATAGAGCCGTAGGATCTTTTATGTTTGCCTGAGAAGGCAGATCAGGCCTCAGTTTAACATTCATCCAAAAGATGGCACCTCCAATGGTGCAGCATTCCCTCAGCACTGCACCAATGTATCAGCCTAGATTATACATTCAAGTCTCTGAACAGGATCTTGAACCTATCAGTTTATAACTCAGAAACAAGAGCATGTTTACTGAGTTGGGGCTAAAACTTCCTAGTCCCATGCCTATCCTTCCTTTTCCCCCTTCTCACTTTCTTCATGCTAAACAGATAAAGTTCAATTGATTAACTATACAATGTGTACCATGTTGAAGGCTAGGTTCCATAATGTCTAAAGCAAGTTGTCTGTGTACCATTTTTGTCAAAGGAATTGACATTCTATCTAATTCTTCCTCCTCCATGAATTTGGGTGTTATAAATGAATCAGTGGCAATACTCATCATAGTGTGTAATTGCAAGAAGTACATCCATGTATCTTTGACAGTTTTATAATTTTATATGGATGGCAACCTGCACAATGTTTTCAAAGTGATGAAGATGCAACTCTAGTACAACCGCCAGATGTACTGCTAAATCATCGGTGTATTCATCTAGACATTGTTAAAGAATGATTGACCTTAAAATCCCCATTAGATCTACAACAGCGCTGTGCACAAAGTCAATACATTACTTTTGAAAAGATTTAGTTGATATGTTAAGTATGTGCACAAATGGTAATATAAAGTACATACTGAGAGTAGATACCTACGCTGATTGAGTAATGATTGCACAGAGCTTGCAGTTCAATACCTTTTGTAAGGCATTTGTTAAAGGGGATATTTTCTGTTAGTTTTCCGTCTGGCTTGAGTACTGTTTCTTTCACTAATATGTTTGTACATCAGTGTGTTTGTACTTCTGGATGTAATATTGAAAGAGATTATTACACAATCGTCTGGGGGGCTTTAAGCTATGTTTAACAAAGTTAGCTAAGGTTGTGACTAGGTTTTTACTCTCTAACACAAATGTTCCAAAGACCTCCTAGTGTTATTTATGGTGGTGCCAATAACCACACATACACATAACTGGGACATTAATCCACATATGTGCCTTCATGTGCTTTCCAATATTCAGGTTTGTTTCATAATTGCATTAGTAAGAAGACTTCAATATTTAAACTCATTTTGTGTATATATTGGCTGAAATTGTGCTTATTATTGAAACCTTTGCATAAAATGGAACACTGAGGACCTGTGACCCATCAGATAGAATAAAACAAAGTTTTGTTTCTAATTAAATTCCATCTCTTATTTTGATGTAAAATAAACAATTTGTGCTACATCTATTTTTCTTTCACTTCATCTCTATCACCAGCCCACACCTTATTTATCAAGAATCTAAACTATGCCAGTTATGTCTACGTATGTATTTGTGTAAATCTGTGTATATTGTAACAAAATGTCAACTGTGTAAATTTAGTTTACCTAGTTGCTCCATTTGCTTCTCTCATTGACTGTTTGCTTGGGTATGATTCTACTGGCTTAAAGATGGTATAGATCATATGTCCATCACTCTCCATCATCTTATCCAAGTGGTCTTTACCCATGTGTGAGCCTTGATGTTAAGGGGTCACAGTCAATAATGATTTCATTGAAAAGGAAAATTAGATAGCTTCTGCAACACATACCCAACACACACTACCAATATTATGCTCCAGCAGTAAGCTGAAATTACCCTCGGAGTGTCTGCAGGCTATTTGTTCCTTGGCTAATGATTAATATCTTTCTATGGAACCCTTTTCAGCCTGTTTTTTCTAGTAAACCAAGAGTTTGAATTTTCTGAGAATAGCATTGACTAATTCCATGAAAAATAAGATGACACATATTAGCATCATTTAAAATCTGAAATCACATTTGTTGTTTAGATGAGCACCATAAAAATATCCAGCCATTTTGATTTAATAATATTTCAATTTAAGATGGCATTTTCAACTGAAGTTGTAATTCTTCAGTGGCTAACTATTGAATAGCTTTGCCAAAATGATTAAAAAAAAATATTCATTCACAGAGAGTGGGCATCACTGGCTAGTCCAGCATTTGTTACCCATCCAATATTGCCTTTGAGAAGTTGATGATGAGCCACTTTGTTGAATACAACAGAGCGGCTGACAGGGCCATTTCAGAGGGCAGTTAAGTGTCAACCACATTACTGTGGGCCTGGAGTCACATATGGGCAGGCCAGGTATGGACTGCAGGTTGCCTTCCCTAAAGAGCACTAGTGAATCAGATGGGTTTTTACAACAATCTGGTAGCCTCATAGGGTGGGATTTTCCATGCCCGCTGGCATCGGGTGTGTTTGGCTGCATGTGCAGACAATATGGCAAGAAGGCCAAAAATCGGTTTCACAACATCATGAAACCAGCTTGGGATCGTCCACTCAGCCCGTTGAGCGCGGGTCGCGTTCTCCGCCCTCGGAAGTCGGCATATCATTGTAAGGTCAGCCCACCGGACTCATTCCCTGCCTCGCTGGATCATCCGCCCAAGTTGGTGGGAAAACACGCCGGTGCAGAACACGTCTCAACAAGTGTGACGTGCAGAAGACAGGACTTACAGCCAGGGCCTTGCTCATATCGCGGACGTCCAAGGAGCAGAAGATGCTGGAGCCCAACGGAAACGGGATCCTGCAGGAACATCTATAGCATGCTGGGTGGATTCTCACCGAAGTTGGAAAGTCACCGTTGATGCTCACAATGGATGATGGTCGAGGGGATGGGAGATGAAGGTCCAGCTGTGTTTGGGAGAGGAAGGTGTACCGGTGGACGGGAGAGGAAGGTCTAGGATTGACTGGGAGAGGAAGAGGTGTCAGGTTGAGGAAGGTTGGGATGGGGGCAATGAAGGTGTTGGGGGGGGTGAGGTTGGTAGGGGGGAATGAAGGTTTTGGGGGACATTGGGGGGAGGGCATATGGGAGGAGGAGGGGATAATGGGGGAGAAGATGGCAGCTGAGGAGGTAGATGTAAGGGGAGTGGAAGGTGTAAGGGAAGGAGTTTGGAGGGGGGAAGGAGTGTGGAGAGGGGAGGGAGTCCAGGGGTGAGGAAGGAGTGCAGAGAGGGGAGGGAGTCTGGGGGAAGAAAAGAGTGCAGAGAGGGGATGGAGTAAGGGTGGAGGAAGAGGTAAGGCTGGAGGAAGGTGTTGGGAAGGGAGAAGGACTATGGCTGTTGGTGGAAGTAAGGGTGCCTGAAGGAGTCAGGGAGGCGGAGGGACTAAGTCGGCGGTGGGAGGGGTGGTGTGGGAGGACTAAGTGGGGGAAGGGGTCCAGAGGGTGGAAGGGTTTCCGGGGGGAAGGCGTCTGGAGGGGGCGAAAGGGTTCCGGGGATGGAAGCGTTCCAGAGGGGGGTGTCCAGGTGTATGTGCAAGGGAGGGCTCTAATGAGTCCATGACTGCCTCCTGGGGAGTGAACTGAGGGTGGGCATGGTACGAGGGAATGGTGAGAGTGACCAAGGGCAGAGTGAGGCGGTAGGGTGGGAGGGTAAGGGTTCAACAGTAGCGGTAGAAGGGACGGCGAGGGTGGTTGATGGGGACTTGGAGGCAGACACGGATCCTGGGGGTGCGAAGGAGGAATTCGGGGAAGTGAATGTGGATGGGGGTGGGATTTTTGGGAAGGAAGAGAATGTGCACGTTCACCTGGACATCCCCAAAGGAAAAGTGTTGTGGCTGGTAGGTCACTGAGAGGAGGTGGAAGATGATGTCGGGTGGGGGGTCAACTGTGATGGGGAAGAGGAAATGGGTAACTGGAGGAGGGGAAAAGATGGGGGAGCTGATGAAAAAGTGAATCCAGACCTGGCTGTCCAAATTGAAAGTAAAATGACAGTCGTAGCGGGCAAGATCAAGTGCTGCATGAGAGTGTGATCAGTGGGTGAGCGGAGATGTAGGTCAGCTCAGATGGACAACTGAAAGTGAACCCCAGCAGGCAGCATTGAAAATGCTGAGGACATTGAGGTGAGTGTGGTATGTGAAGGATCTGCGTGTGTGGAAGACAGCTTGCATGAGGCTCTGAAAGGCACACACACACACACACACACACACACTTCTCTCTCCAGAAACACTCGTTGACCAGCTGCTCCCTCTGCAGGGACAGAGGGCGAGATTGAGGGGCTCAGAGGCAAATGGGACTCGGAGGGAGAGGACGGCCTCTGAGATTATTGAGTAGATGACCCAAGGGTGTCCAACTGCCACTCCTCCTCCCTTCAGGTGCCCAGGGGCCTGACCTGACTCCTTGAGGGGAAGGAGCACCTGGAGGGATGTTGAGGTGCCCCATTTCCCTCACGTGTTGCCACTGCAGGAACTCACCCATGGCTGTCAGGATGGAGTGCACGTCTGCGTTCTGCTGGACCAGGGTCTCCATGGCATCTGCTATCCTCCCCATGGAGACCTCAATGCATGTACATGTGGGCACCACTTCATCACAGAGCAGGCAGACGTAATCCTCTGACTCATGTGCAACTCTGTCGAGGGCTTCCAACAGCTCTGCATGATGTTCCCATGCCTTCTGCTGACTCTCCAGGATGAGGTGGAAGGCCAAATCTAGAGGTTCGTCACCTGACTCGGACCTCACAGATGCCTGATCCCCAGCAGTCCTCTATGTGCCGGGGAGCTCGGCCGAACCTGCCTCCTCCTGCTGCGGATACGTGTCTGTGTGGTGACCACCAGATTGTGAACCTGAGCCTGCTCTAGATCTCAGTCCCAGTGAGGTGTGTGTCTCTGTGCTGGTGTAGGGTGTGGGTAAGAACTGTGATGGGTCTTCCAGGCTGCTTATTTCCAGCTGTTCAATGAAGGAGGTGTCCTCTTGGCTGGAGCTGAGGACCTGAGTGGAGCTGAGGGACTGGTTGGCTGAGGGTGTCAGTCGCTTGTCAGAGCTCCCTGTGAACCAAAGTAGAGATGATTAGTGCACAGCAGCACAGTCAAAAGCAGGAGGAAGAGCACTCACATTTGTATTGACAGAGGGATGATGTGGTGCAGGATCCTCACTAAGGTGTTCACCGCCGACCTCACTGTCACCGCAGGCACGGTCCACGTCCTCACCAGTCAGCGCAATGGCACACTCCTCAAAGCAAGTGAGGGGCCTAATGTGGGCCACTCCACCCCCGGTCTGGGACCTCTTCCTGCTGATGTGAGCAGGCTTCTCCTGCATGAAAACAGAGGGAGAGAGTGTGAGCAGGACACATGGCACTGCGTGAAATGTTTGTGTGGTGAGCGGAGCCATGAACAGGATGAGGACGTGAGCTCAAGAGGGCATGAGCCTGATGGAGATGTGAGGGTGTGTGTGAGAGTTAGTGGTGTTGTCCCTTGAGGTGTGAGCTCCCTGTGAATATGCGATTGGGGTCCCGCCCACCAGCTGTGGAACCGGTGGGAGCCCTGTGCTGCTTCTCTCCAGGAGGCCCGACGTTATTATGAGGTAATGAGGCAATCACGTGGACAGCCTCCGGCCTCCTATGCAATCAAGCTCCCAGCAGCGCAGAAATCTCACCCCTGAGAACTGCTGGTCAACCAGAGGCCGGTAGCTCTCCAGTACTGGCAGCGTCACCAGGAACAGTGGCCACTGTCAGTATTACACTCAGACCGACTTCTTCCCAATGCTGAGTCCCTCAATCAGGCACAGAGTACTTGCTCACGAGGGACCTCCCTTAGAAGGCCACAGGCAAATTTGGCAGGGTCCTCACCCCGCACCCCACACCCTTGCACCTGATCAATGCCTCCCCACTGCCTTCCAACTCACCTCCAGGGTGTCATTAAATTCCACCCAAAGTATCATTTTGGGATTGTAACAGAGGTAAACTTTGATTAAGGAGTATTGTGACTCCCATGTAAGGGGGGATAGACTGAGTTTGGAACTTTGGAATGAATAATGAAAGCTAGAAAGCAACCAACTAATTCAAACAGCAATAGGCCGGACTTTTCAGTCAGCAGTTACCAAACGGCACTTGCCCACTGAATTTTTCTGGGCTTTTGCGCTGGAGGCAAAACTGTCCAAAATGTAGTCATTTGGTGGTACAGAACTTGAGTATTGCTGAAAAAAGGTTCATGTTGAAGTTTTTTGTCTTGCACTTATCTGGACACGTCGCAAGAATAAGGGGAAAACAACAATTTATACTGTATGTGAAGAGAGTGTTGATTGATTGGCAAGTGGAATCTGATTGGTAGAGGCGTTGCCATGGAGAACACAACAATTGATGGTGACTGACAGTTAACTACCAAGCTTTGTATGAAATTTTAAACAGGCAGCTTGACCCTGATTGGTCAAAGCATTGCCCTGAGGAATGATTATATTGATATTCTTGCAATTGCCCTGTTGAGTGCAAGACGAAAAACCAAGACATGTCTCTTCTTTCAGCAATATCCAAAAAGTACAACCCTCTCTTCCTGACATCTGGGACTTGTGTGGATAGTGTGAGTCACTGCGTATCTCCCTAACCAATCAGATTGAACAATCATTAATGAACAGAGTAGAGGCTTAATGAGGAAGAGTAAGATAGAGTAATGAAGCCAATATCAAGTCAGATACAGATAGAGAAATACAACGAGGGAAAGAAAGATTGGATTAAGAAAGAGAAATAAAATAGAAAGAAAAAGTTTTTAAAAATGTTTACATTTTTAATGTATTAAATTTTCAACAATAATTAAAATTAAAATTTGGAGGAATAAATCTTCATCATTGTAAAAGTTAATTTTCACTACCAGAGAGGTTATTGATCAGTAATTAAGACTTACCATTCCTTTAAAAGGGTTCTTACACTGAAATAGACAAGCCCTATTTTTTTCTGATGAGTTTGGTTTGCATATATCAGGCAAGTACAGCAACTTCACACCATTCAGTGTATTTGATTGAAGGAACTGGACATTTTGAATAGCAACATCCTGCTTTCTGTATTTAACTGTACGTGTGTGGATGCTGAGATTTGCTGTCCAATCTCCATATAAGTAAGGGTGAGCATTATTAGACTCATCATTTTTTTTACCACAAAATCTTGCCCAATATCAGGCAGTGAAAGGACTTTTCGAGTTAATGGGCGTCTTGTTTTATGACTCAGTTTATTAAAGAGCCAACAATAGAACAAACTATTTTGATTTGCTCGTGAGTAATAGGAATGATCAAATCTCCAACACAAAAGTGGGTGAGGCTTTAAGTATCAGCGATCATAATGTAATCAAGTTTAGCATTACAAAAATTGAAGAGGTTACTAAAACACAAATATCATTTCAACATTTTTGAAGGACCAACTTAAAGCAGTTGAGAGTCCTGCCAGAGTGGAGACCTTGTGAACATGGCTAAAGGAGTGAAGGATCTATAGGAGATGATTTGGAATTAAATGGACTAATATCCACTCATGAAAAGCAAAAGTACTGTGTTTAAAAGTCACCAGTTGTCTTGTTGAACAGGACTGCCAAGCAACACATGAAAGAAAGAAAATGGCACCAAATTAAGACATATTATCCATATTATCTAAAAGTATGTCAGGATGGTAGAAAAGGTACCAAAATGCCAAAGAAAACTTTTGAATTGAATATGGCAAGTCAAGCGAAGGGTAATATTTTTTGTTTTGTTACTAAAAGAGAAAGGAAGGCCAGATACAGGGCTGGATATTATGGCTGCAAATCAGGTGGGCTGCCCCCTCCCCCAATCCCCGGCGCGCACAGCGTGATGATGTCATGTCAGCAATCTGACATCATCCGAAATCGGAAGCCCGCACGCCATTTGTAAATAACCAATTAACAAGCCATTGAGCTTGATAAAGACCCAATTGTATGCAATTTTTCGTTGCCCACACATTTTTTGGACGTTGCACAGGGAGGTGTTTGGGACTGTTTTACAGCAGGTATGATGAGGTGGACCAAGGGCGGAAGAAAAGGCCTGCCAACTGGATCAGGGCAGCATGTATTTTGCAGAGTCTGCGAGTGAGGGTGGCAGCGTCTGTCTGTTTTATGACTTCATTATTCACGGTTTTGGGCCTGCCATGAGAAATAAGGAGAGATTGAGAGGGCAGGGGTCTTTAAATTTGTGGCCTTGTCTGACCTCCTGTTTAACCCCTGTCCTGCCCGACATCCCGGCCTAGAAGTTCAATTGGGTAGGCCACCCCCCCACCGTCTTCGCACTGCTAATTGGCCACTTCCTGCCAGGCGGCCACTAATTGGCGTTCCCATGCCCAATTTGTGGTGCTGAGACAGTGGGGGCAGAAGCGAGCTGACCACTCAGTTTCCATTCTATCTCCTCCGCCCCACAGAAAACTGTAAAATCCAGCTGACAGAGAGGATGTGCTGAAAGTGGGGATTGAGGGCATGACAATAGATGTACAGCCTGCAAAACTGCTATGTATATTTTTTGCTTCAGTTTTTACCAAGAAAGAAAGAGGTAACTTATTTGATCAGGAAATTGAGCTAAAGGGCAGAACTTTATGCCCTGTCGGCGGGTGTGCGCCCAACCCGATCGGGCATAAAATTGTGCGCGATGACATCCAGTGAGCGCTCCGATGTCATCGCGCGCTCTCGCGATATTTCGCTTGGCAGGCTCGCGTGGGTGCCGGAGCTGCGCCCGCCATTAATTAACAGGCCACTTAAGGGCCTTAACAGTCCAATTGACTGTGATTTTTCCTTACCCATGCAATTTCGCGCTCGTCGCACGGGCAAAATGGGCAGGTGGCCAGCCGACATTTTCAAAAACTTCATCTATGGGTGGGATAACAAAGATCAGTAGCATCGCCAATGTGAGTAGTGAGGAGTTTTGGAGATAGTTTGCTGCTGGTTGCTTATTGGTACTTGGCAGCTTCATCTCTGTTCAGGGCTTCATTCTTAGCATTTGCAGGCTTCATTTCAGGACTCATTGTTGCCTTCAAGGTCCCCGGAAGATTCACACTGTGTGGGTCCTTCCAGGTATCAGACAGCCTTCCCTTACCCTGGTAATGGGGATTGTGCTCTCCGCTGGAGGCACCTCCTCTGAGGAGGAAGAGGGGGCAGAAGGGAGAGGAGGCCAGGTGTCCCTATGCAGCTTCCAGGGGAGGGACCTGTGGGAGGAGAGGCGCAGGCACAAGGGGCGCAGGGCCTGCAGGAAGTCCAAGGCAGAAGGGGCCGCAAAAGACGCCACTCTCCTGCTGCCAGGGTTTACAGGCGGCGATGCAGCTACCTCAATATGCCTGAGGTGCTATACTGAAGGAGGCTCCTCCTCTCAAGGGAGACAGAGACCTCCATCTGCCAGATGAATGGGCCTGAGATCTCCTCCGACTGTGTGAGTAGACACCCCATGCCAGCGGTTCTGAAGGTCACAGGGGCCCTCCGGCTCTTTCTAGGGCTCGGTGGGGGATCTGTGTGGAATCTCCCAATCAGCTGTCCACAGTTGCATCAAGCTGGCAACAGAAGCTCTGTTCAGGCAGGTCCTGACC
Organism: Cetorhinus maximus; assembly: GCF_964194155.1. Taxonomy (NCBI): domain Eukaryota; kingdom Metazoa; phylum Chordata; class Chondrichthyes; order Lamniformes; family Cetorhinidae; genus Cetorhinus; species Cetorhinus maximus. Next base: position 68,854,446 of record NC_135899.1, read on the forward strand.
TTTATTCTTTACCATACTAATGAGGCCAGCCAGGCGGAGCGATCAAGAGGCTTCGCAGCGATTGCTGGGTTCCCCCACATCCAGAGCGCCATCGACTGCACACGGTGGCCATCAAGGCGCCAGTGGGTCAGCCGGGTGCCTTCATTAACAGGAAGGGCTTCCACTCCATGAACGTGCAGATAGTGTGTGAATACAGGATGCATATTCTGCAAGTCTGTGCAAGGTACCCTGGCAGCTCCCATGACGCTTACATTCTGAGACACTCCCAGGTGCTGAGGCTCTTCAGTCCTCCAGCCCGGCTGGATGGATGGCTGCTGGGTGACAAGGACTATCAATTGAAGAGGTGGCTCATGACACCTCTCTGCCACCCAATAATAGAGGCAGAGAAGTGTTAGAATACGAGTCATGTCTCCACAAGAGCAATGGTAAAGAGGACCATAGGTCTTCTCAAATGCACTTCTGATGCTTGGACCATTCAGAGGGAGCACTACGATACCCCAGAGCAGGTGTCACTGATAGTGGTTGCATGCTGCGCCCTCCACAATCTGGCACTGGCAAGGGGGGACCCACTGGAGGAAGAAGATCTTGACGCAGCTGCACAAGCCACAGAAGATGATTCTAGTAGTGAGTCCAAAGATAAGCATGGTGAGGAGAATGGTGAGGGCATGGAGCCAGACCTTAGTGCAGGGGCACCAGGGACTCCTTGATCCAACACTCCTTCAGCTAGATTACCAAAGATCAGCTTCAATGCATGCCAGGGCTGCCGCTTCCGTCCCAGATGTCTGAAAGGACCCTTTCATTTGAACACCAACCTGTGCAATAAAGTTCGAAGTCACCTACTTCCAGCATTACATACTAGCATTCCCCGCAACAATGGAATAAAAAGGCAAAGCATACTCAGGCCATGATGACAAAAATACAGTTTATCTCATTCTGAGATAATACTTACATTAACGTTTCTGGTTCTAAACCCCAGACCAATTTACATAAAGTAAACATAAATAAATATAAAATCATCCATGACCTGTCCATTTTGTACTCATGGTGCCTTTAACTTATGTTTGCCAGTGCTATGTCTTGCTGCTTCCCTCTCGCTGACATCAGCATTGGAGACAGCCTGTTGACTCTGCTGTCTTGTTGGCCTTGATGAGCATGGCGGTCATCCTTTGACCAGAGGAATCCGCAGAGATGACAGGCAGATCGTGCGCCAACGTGAAGTTGCTCTGGACTTCCTGCTCACCTTTGTTGAACAGGCACCGAGCTGGGAAACTGGGTGCCTCATCCATCTCCCACATGGACACTGAACACCTGAGGTCAATGCCTGTGTGAAGGCTTGCAGGTCCAAGCGCAACCCCAGGAACACCTGATTCTGTTGCTGGATCTGCCTCTCCATGAGAGTCGCCAATCTCTCATTGGAGGAGGCAATACGCTCAGCTATCATGGTCAACGCAGTGCTGATGCTCCGCATGGACTCCTCCATCATGTAGACCATGGGATGTTTACCCTCATGGGTCTCTGCCAGATCCTCTCACACATCTCGCTGGATATCCAGCATCTGCCGCCTAATGGACGACTCCAGAGGCTCATCATCAGCCTTCAACTGAACACCATCCTGGTTCCCAGCAGTCCTCTGACTGCCAGAGCCCTGGGCACTCTCTGCCTCCACCAGCACCTCAAGCGATTGTGAAGTGCTCTCACCTATGTGCACCAAGATACTAGCTGCCAATCTAATGCCCGCCAAGGTGTTGGTATCTGTGCTGGTGCCTACTTTAGAGAGCATGTATGACGCAGGTGCAACAGAAGTTCAGTGGTCCTCTGATGTCAGGGATGGCCTTTCGGGGTCTGCAGAGTGAACGCCTGCTGGCGATCTTAAAAGGGAGAACGAGGACATGTCACTAGTTAAAGTCATCACACTGTCACTGTGCATGCCAGGCACCCTGGTGAGACAACGGAGATCTGCATCTTCCAATGATCAACGGGGACTCCAGGTTCGAGGCTCACATCAATGAAGAGACAATGTTTGCACAATCCGAAAGTGTCACCTCTGTGCACTGTGCTCTTACCTCCTGGCACCCCCGCCTCTCCACGCCCGGTTGCACGGGGCACATGGTGGCTCTCAAGCTCCAGGGCATCTTGCTTATATCTGGAAATGATAAGGAGGCTAGCAACCTTTCAATATTGTTGTGGGCCATCTTGTCCTGAAACAACAAAGGAGCATCGATTAGCCCACTCTGTACCTGCAGCCTGGCCAACCCCAGCTGAGGAGCACCTGGCAGGGCACATCCAAGTCGTCGGCCTTGAGCTGCAAGGCACTCAGTCCAAGCAGCCAGGGCTCATCCCTCGGTCAGCTCCGGCATCATTGACAGTTGGCACTCAGACTCTAGCACCCCGGAGGCCCTTCCAGCCTTCCAGGGGCTGCCTGGGCCGCTTTTAAATCAGCCGCCGGGCCACCATTGGACACGGCGGCCGACAGGGTCCCCACTTGGCCCTTCCCGGCCAGTGCGGAGCCACATTTCACGCTGGGCCTCCAGCATGAAATCGCAGGTGGCGGACCATTTCCCGGCCGCTCCCGGGCCCACCTGCCGTGCCCACCCGACGACCTCAAAATCCTGCCCAAAGAATTTTGCTGAGACAAACTGTAACACTCTTCACATTACTACCCGTATGTTAATCAAAATGTTAAAAATTAAGGTAAATAAATCTCGGGTCCCTGAGATCCAGGCTGGATGAGTTGTATCCAAGAATCCTTGAGGAACTAAAGGAGGAAATTGCAGGAAATCTGACACAAATATTCCAGAAAGCACTGAAAACCGCAGAGATGCCAGAAACTGGATAAGGGCAGATGTTATTCCTATATTCAGAACAAGTGGGCATGAGTGACTCAAGAAACTACCGACTCATGCATTTGATGTTCATTGCGGGTAACTTATGCAAAGATAACAATCATGGAATACCTGGATGGAAATAAGATCATAAAAGATTGCCAATATGGCTTTATAAAGTGGATATTTGTTCATCCAGTTGACTGGTTTTCTTTGCGGGTGTGACAAAGGAGCACAGTAGGGGTGAAGGAGTGGATGTGGTTACTAGGATTGCAATAAGGCTTTTGATACAGTTCATCCGGAAAAGCAGGTGCCAAAAATAAAGAAAGCAGGAATCAGTGGAAATATTTTGCAATGAATACGTAATTGGCTGATTAGTAGAATCCTGAGAGTGATTGTAATTTGCCTAAGAGAATGTTACCAGTGGGGTCCTATAGATGTTTGTCTGGGGGCATTTTTTGTTTAATATTTCCATAAATGATCTGGCACTAGGGGTCACAAGCACAATAGCTAAATTTACGAATGATACAAATATGATTGAAATAGACTTGAGGATTAGGCAAACGGGGAGATGAAATTCAGTGTGGAGAAATACAAAATGCTTCACACGAGGACAAAAATTCCAAGAAGGGGCCATAACCTCATTCATATGAAATTAAAACGACGGAAAACAACGAAGATCCAGGATCCTGATTAACAATAAACTGGGACTATTGCAAAATTGCTCTGCGACATTGAGTAATGCAACTCAGATATGCAGGGTAGAAAAAGATCAACATCGAGCTAAACAATTGTGACAATATTACCACACACAGAACACTTGTTACCGCAGTGCAGAAAGGACAATTCAGCTTTTAAGATGGTGGGAGCAAGCAGAATAATTCAGAGGGGTGAGGTGGGGGTTGGGGGCGGGGGGTGTGTGGGGTGCATGGTGAAGGAATTGGATTATGTGAGTTGATTTTGCAAATTAAGCGTATTGTCATTGGAAAAGCCAAGGTTGGGAGGTGATGTCATTCAAAAACAAAATATGGAAATCCAAAATAAAAACAGAAATGCTGAGAAGTACTCAGCAGGGCTGACAGATTCTAAGGAGAGAGATACAGAATTAACATTTCAGGTCAATAGCCCCTCAACAGAACTGGGAAAAGTTCAAAATGTAATAGGTTTTGAGTAAGTGAAAGGCGGGGGAGGGTGGGCAAAAGAATAAATGGAAGGCCTGTGAAAGGGAGGAGGGCAGGAGAGATTGAATGATGAAACGTTTCATGGTGCAAGGCCAAAGGTAATGGGACAAGTAAAGAAACAAAATATCTGTATAGAAGAGGTGTGAATGGCAAGATCCTTAATAGCTGCCATCCAAAAGTAAAGAAAAGGAAATAAGAGAGAAACAAGAGAGGGAAAAACAAAACAGCAAAGAAAAACAATACAAAATGGGGACAGAGGTTAGAATATTGTTGAATTCAATGTTGAATCTGGAAACCAGTGAAGTACCCAATTAGAAGATCAGGTATTGTTCCACAAGGTTGTGTTGAGCTTCATTGGAACACTGCAGGAGGTCAAGGAGAGAAATATCAGATTATTGCTCAAAAAAGAGATATGTTGAAACGTATTGTCTTGAACTCCTCATGGCACTTTGCAAGAATACCGATTTAAGGAGAAAACAACAATTTATACTGTATGTGAAGAGAGTGCTGATTGGTTGGCAGGTGGACTCTGATTGGTAGAAGCGTTGACATGAATGCAAGATGAAAAGATTTGACATGTCTCTTTTTTCAGCAATACTCAAGTTCTGTACTACCAAATGACTAAATGTCAGATTGGGAACAAGGTAGAGAATTAAAATGACAGGTTACTGGAAGCTTGGGGTTATAAGTTCATAAGAAATAGGGGCAAGAGTAGGTCACTCGGCCCATCAAGCCTGCTCGGCCATTCAATAAAGTCACGCTTATGGATTGAATGGAGGTGTTCCACAAAGCGGTCATCCAGTCTGCTTTTCGTCTCCCCAGTGTATCTATACAGATATCTATACAGATATTTTGTTTCTTTACTTGTCCCATTACCACATCATGAGTAGCGAATACAGTATATGAAATTGAAAAAAGTACAAGTAAATCACTGTTTCACCTGGAGGGAGTGTTGGGGGCCGTGGACGGTAAGAAGGGGTGAGGTAAAAGGGCAGGTGTTGCATCTTCCAGTTCCAAAGAAATGTCATATTGGACTCGAAAGGTTAACTCGGTTTCTCTCTCCACAAATTCCAGACCTGCTGAGTTTTTTCAGCACGTTCTGCTTTTATTTAGGATTTCCAGCAGAAAAAGGGTTGGGTTAGCTGAAGCGTGGACCAGGATATCAAGGAGGAAATGGTCCCTTTGAAAATACTAAAGGTGGAGGGGAAGGGAAGATGTGCTTGGTGTTGGCACCATGCTGGAAATGGTGGAATTAACAGGATATCCATTGGATACAGAGGCTGGTGGAGTGGTTGGTGAGGACAAAGGGAACACTATTGTGGTTCAGGGAGGGAGGAGAAGCAGTGAGAGCAACAGTGTTTAAAATAAAATGGGAATGGTCGAGGGCCCTGTCAACCACCATGGGGGGGAGGAATCCTCAGTTGAGAAAAAGGAAGTCATTTACAAAGCGCTGGTACAGAAGGTTCCATCTTCAATAGATGTGAAGGGGTGATGTAACTGGAAGAATGGAACTGCTTTTACAGGAATCAGGGTGTGAGGAAGTGTTATCAAGATAGCTGTGGGAGTCAATGGAGTTATAATGAATATTGGTTAATAACCTATCCTCAGAAATGGAGACAGCGAAATCAAGGAAGGGAAGGGAGGAGTCAGAAATGGACCATATGAAGGCGAGAAATAAGTGGAAATTGGAAGCAAGGTTGAAATGATCCAGTTCAGGGTGAGAGCAGGAATGGCTCTGATACAGTTATCAAAGCACTGGAAAAAGGTAGGTGAGGAGGCCTGAGTAGGACTAAAACAAAGAATGTTCCAAATATTCCAAAAAACGGAAGGCATGGCTGTGAGTCATGTGGGTACCCATAACACCACCTTTTATTTGGAGGAAGTGGGTGGAATTAAACAGATTGTTGTTCAATGTGAAAACAAGTCCAGCCAGGTGGCAGAGGGTGGTGGATTGGGATTGGTTGGGCCTTCATTCAAGGAAGAAGTGGAGAGCCCTCAGACCGTCTGGGGATGTAGAAGGATTGGATGTCCATGGTGAAAAAGAGATGGTTAAGACCAGGAAACTGGAGGCTGTTGAAGTTGACAGAGGGCATTGGAAGAATCACGGATGTAGCTAGGAGGAGACTGGACAAGTGAAGAAAAAGTAGGGGTTAGATAGGAAGAAATCAGTTCAGTGAGTCAGGAACAAGCTGAAATGATGGGTCTACTGGGGCACACCTGTTTATGGATATTGGGAAGGAGGCAGAAGCGAGCTATTCAGGATTGGGGAAAAACACGATTGAAGAGAAGATCTCCAGAGTAGATGAGGTCACTGACTGCCCTGGAAACAATAGCTTGATATTAGGTGGTGGAATCATGTTCCAGGGGGTTGGGGGGTGGTGGGGGTGCAGTAGGAAGAAGTGTCAAAGAGTTGACATTCGGCCTCTGCTACATACAGGTTGTCATGCAGCACCCTTGTCAGCAGTTTTGATGACAACATTAGGACTTGAACCTGAGAGATTAGAAAGCTGCAAATTCAGATGGATTTAGGTTGGAGTGCATGAGGGGAGCAGAAAAGTTGAGACAGTCAATGTAATGCCAGCAGTTCTCAATGAAAAGATCTAAAGAGGGTAAAAGGTAGGGGGTCCTGTTGGAGGCAGGATACTGGAGAATGGTAAAAGGTTCTACTGTGTAGGGGGGGGAGATCTGGCCAAGGAAGAGGCAAAAGCAACAGAAGAAGAGCTCAGCCTCTCGCCAAGCTCAAAATCTATTAAGATGGGGCGTGAGGAGATGAAACCGGGGCCTTTGCTCAGCACAGATTGTTCAGGGTCAGAGAAGAGAAGGTCAGATGGTATCGTGACTGCATGGCAAGGGGTGAAATTGGAAGAACCATGTGACATGGTTGCCATTTTCAGAATTCTACAGGGACTAGAGAATGCAGCCCGCAACATGCTGTTTCACCTTGTCCAGAACTATAGAACCAGAGGACATGGCCTGGTATGAAGCAGAGTAAATTAAATCTAATCTTCAGAAACGTTATTCAATTTAGTTAGTGATGTATCTATCGAACAGGCTCCTTAAGGAGATAATAGAATCAGACTGTGCTGAATGATCCGAATGTAATTCACATAGGTATCTTTCAGTAAATAATATTTTGAGTTACAAGATGTGAGTAATTTGAGACATGTCATTGTTAAGTGTAGCATCCTTTGAAGGGACAAATGACTTTGTTCTCAAAGCTTTCCACCACGGGGTGTTTTCCTTGGTTCATGTCTGGGTCCATTGTAGATAAATGGATAGAGGTTGGGTGCTATGGTTAGTCAACTACTCCACTATTTTTATATCATGTGTTTAGGAAAATGGTGGAAGGTGATCTAAATGGACCATGATATTCACCTGTCCAGCAATGCCTATGTTTCTAATTCAGGAAGCAATGGGCTACAGGACAGTGCTGTGGCACAGGGCATTACACCATCCCTGTTGCTCATTGTCACATTGGGTTTTCAGTTATGTGATTATATTTTGAAGTTATCCAAATGAACAAGTTATATATAGTGTCCTTCTCCTTACCTTCAGTGCGACTGGAAAATCCATCATGGCAAAAAAGATTGAATGCTCAAAGCTACATGTTTTTCAGAGTGTTGTGTAAAATATTCCACAATGGGCTGGGCTTTGTATCCGTGATGACATTGGAAGCAGGCCAAGAGTTCAGTTCACAGCTTCTGCATATTCATATGCTAATCGGTATTCCGTATCTTATTTATTCCAGAATGTGCGAATACATATTCGCAGGGTAACGCGGGCTACCTTTCTAGTCAGTAGTCTGTAGTTAGGGTCAGAATTATGGATTTAGGGTTTGATGTAGAAGTACACATGAGTAGCTGCTGAGTACCTTGTAAATAAACAGAATGTGTTCCACCTAAGAAGTATCTGCTGATCAACTCTATCTATAGTACCAACTTGGCCATCCCACAACAAGCGTGCAACTGGGATTCACAAGTCCCAACAGTTATCTAGGCTGGCACTATTGGAGGTGGCATCTTTCCAGTGAAGGGTCAAATCTTTGAGGTTGGCCTTAAAGAAGGGCACTGTTCGAAAGAAGAGGAAAGTTCTCCTGGTGTATCAACTAACATTTATCCTTCAACCAACAAAACACCTAATCTGGTCAGTTATTACATTGCTATAAATGGGGCACTGTTATTGCCAAATTCTCTACTATTTTTCTACATTTCAACAGTGGCTACACTTCAAAAGTCATTAATTGTCTATAAAACAATTTGGGGCATATGAAGTTCTGAAAATGTGCTGTAATTACTGGAAGTTTTTTCTTTCCCCTTTCTTTGTATACACCGGTTGTATAAAAATTTGGGAAGGTAAATTTTCCAAGAAACCAGTGGTCAAAGGGTTAAGCTATTGCACCTGTTATTGTACACCTGTCTGACTCACCTGCAGGCGTACCTGTATCTGAGCAGACCAATCAGAAGCAAGGCAGGAGAATCTACCTGTCAGCAAAATTCCTGCAGTGAACCTTAAGGGAAATAAATAGAGATCCATCACTGACGCGGTCAGCTTTTAACTAGAAATATCACACAAAACCACCTGGATGTTTTTTGACCTGAGAGAGTAAGAGCAGCTGTTATAAAAATATATCACTTGTGAAGGTTACTGTGAAGAGACAGACAATGTCCAAAGAGCTTGGGTAAGTGAATGCTCTGGCAGAGACAAGTCTCAATAGTTGATATTACTTTCTTTTAAGATACTACTCTGTTCATGGAGAGGGAACACGTGCCAGTTTATATCACGCTATTAGTCTGTTGTGTTTCCTGAAAAGATGAATGCCAAGTTTCTGCCTCAGTGTGATGGTTGTTTGTTATGTGTATTTGCTTATTCCCAGTGGAAGAAGTGACCATCATTAGAGATTTTCACAATTGCTTTGTTCCTCAGGGTATCAGCTTCCTCCTTTGCCATTGTAAAAAACCTGAACAATATAATTGAAAGGTTAAGTCTGGCCACGTGATAGCATCAGAGCATCCTGTAGCCATGGTTTCAGCAAATGTTCAATTTTATGTTAGTAATAGTGATTAGAATTGAAATGTCAATAAGGAGAAATCGAAAGAAAGTTAGACAAGTTTATACTTGATTCTGTATTTACTCCATGGGCGTGAATGATCTGTTTTACTCTCATGTGACAGACCATTCATGATCTAACTTGATAATCATGTCCCTGAATAGACTTCAAAATTAGAAAACAAGTACTTTTCTCCTTATTCTCTTCTGTGTCTAGTAATACATGAGGCAACCCGTTTCTTCCAATCGTTTACATACCACAGTTTGTGCTCTGGGTTTTTTCCATAACCAAATTCCTTCTTACGTGGACAGGTTGTTAGCCTGATTCACAAACCATACTAGGACAGCTAATTAGATGCGATAGGGGGTCATCACCCGATTCCTATCAGACACACGTACCCTGCTGGCTATCAACTTAGTACTCAGAGTCCCGGACTCTCATCTCTGTTCACTGGGATAATGTTAAATCCATTATATAGATCGCAAATAAATAAATGACCCATCTCTCCTGTTATTTTACCTGCATAAAAGTTGTTTGTTACAGCGTCAGATTACATGTTAGCTATTCACAGAAACGTAATTGAATGTGTTTAATTTATAATAGATATTATGCAATGCCACAAATGTGACCAGTCATCCTGACTGTCTTAAGACTGAAGTCTCCTCCATAGTATCTATAGGCATGATGTGGATTGTTGCAGTTTCATTTTGCAAGCTATCAGTCAGCCAAAATAAATAAATAAATTAAGAACAGTGAGCAATGCTGGGCTGTAAAACTTTAGAAAATAAACCCATTTATTGATACAGCCCATACTAGACAGTAGATAGAACTAAGTGATCTCAAAGAAAAACATTGTAGAATTTTGTATTATCTCTAAAAACAATTAGCAACCTAAAGAGTCATGAAAATATCATCTGATTGTTTCATTGATGCTCAATGTTTAATTTTCAGAGCAGTTGTGAATCTGAATTGATAGTATATCTTCAGCACCCACTGGTTTAGTTTTGTGTTCAGTGATAGGGAAATAGCAGGGACATGGACTAAAGCTGTCACTGAGACATTGCTGATCAAAGCAGATGCTAGTTGTTGACAGGCAAATGTGCCTTTAAGGCGTTTTGTTTTAGTTGGCACTGAATGTTCGAATAGCAATGTTTTGTGTCTTTTGGTAAAACAGTGTTTTTAATGTATATGAGACCTCCTCCATCATGATGCCTGAGAATGTTGCAAAAGGAATGAGATAAGTCAGATACCAAGGAAACCACTAAAGATGTTTTGTGTGGCTTTCTTTTTGAAGAGTGAGTTGCGATTAGCTACACAGATCATTTTGAGGGATGGTGCACATTCAGTACTATAGCAATGCAGATGCAGGAAACAATAAAGTATCTTTCTGCTAGTCATGTGCCATTTTACACAATTGTGTATATTAGAAGGTATTTTAATATTAATTAATTTATAACATTGTACATTATAGCAAAATAGATTGCCTTGACTTTAAAACACTGCAGTTAAGTTTGGCCATTTCAAGTCTTCATTCCTTCACCCCTTGTCTGAACCATGTTAAGTTCTGTGACCATTATCAGCACCTCTTACTCAAGAAAGGAGGGCGATAGAAAGCTGGAAATAGCCTAAAATCTGTTATTAGGAAAGTGCTTGCATCTATTATTAAGGAGATAATAGCAGGACATTTAGAAAATCGTAATACAATCAAGCAGAGTCAACATGGTTTTGTGAAAGGGTAATCATGTTTGACTAATTTATTAGAGCTCTTTGAGGAATGGACAAGCAAGGTGGATAAAGGGGTAGCAGTAGATGTGGCACATTTAGATTTCCAAAAGGCAAACAATAATGCCACACAGATTAAGAGCTCATGGTTTTGGGGGTAACATATTAGCATGGATAGAGGATTGGTTAGCTAACAGGAAACAGAGAGTTGGGATAAGTGGGTCATTTCTGGGTTAGCCACCTGTAACTAGTGGAGCGCCACAGGGATCAGTGCTGGGGCCTCAACTATTTATGACCTGGATGAAGGGACCGAGTGTATGGTATCAGCTAAATTTGCTGATAGGTAAGAAAGCAAGTTGTGAGGAGGATACAAAGAGTCTGCAAAGGGATATAGATAGGTGAAGTGAGTGGGCAAAAATTGGCAGATGGAAAACAGTGGGAAAATGTGAACTTATCCACTTTGGCAGGAAGAATAGAAAAGCAGCATGTTACTTAAATGGAGAGAGAGTGCAGAAACTTGTGATACAGAGGGATCTAGGTGTCCTAGTATGCAAATCACAAAAAGCTAGCATGCAGGTACAGCAAGTGATTGGGAAGGCAAATGAAATGTTGGCCTTTATTGCAAGGGGAATGGAGTTTAAAAGTAAGGAAGTGCTGCTACATCTGCACAGGGCTTAGTGAGACTGCATCTAGAGTACTGTGTACATTTTTGGTCTCCTACGTAAGAAGGGATATACTTGCTTTGAGCAGTTCAGAGAAGATTCTCTTGGCTGATTCCTGGGATGAATGGGTCGTCTTAAGGTTGAGCAGGTTTGGCCTATACTCATCGGAGTTTAAAAGAATGAGAGGTAATCTTGTTGAAACATAGAAGATTCTGAGGGGATTTGAAAGGGTGGATGCTGGGAGGATGTTTCCCCTTGTGAAACTAGAGGCCACAGTTTAAAAATAAAGGGTCTCCCATTTAAGATGGAGATAAGGAGAATTTTTTTTCTCTCAATGTTTGTTAGACTTGGGAACTCTCTCGCCTGGACAGCAGTGGATGCTGGGTCATAGAACATATTCAAGGCTGAGTTAGACAGATTCTTGATCGACAAGGAAGCCCTGGGTTATGGGGGGTTAGGCAGGAAAGTGGAGTTAAAGCCACAACCCAGATCAGCCATGACCTTATTGAATGATGAAGCAGGTTCGAGGGAGCAAATGGCCGACTCCTGCTCCTATTTCTTATGATCTTACATTCTAATGATCTTATTTGCTTGCTGCTATGTTAATACACTTCAGTAAAGATTGATTCTGAATCGTTACATGATACAGGCTACTCTTGTTTCAATTAATCCAACTGATCAGTGAGTGAAGTACCTCACTCAAATGTAAGAGATCCTACATAAGCAAGATTTGTTGGTAACAGCAATTGGTGTGCAGCCTAGAGTTCTGTACATCCCACTATCCAGACAGATTGACAGTGGACGGAATTTGAGAGAGAAAAACCCCACAGAATGTATCTCAAGAGATGTTGATCTTAATCGGTTATGAAATAGGTTCATATAAGTGAGTCTTACCTATGCGTTGATGTGACTGACATGCAGCTGATCAGGCAAATGCTAAGGTCAGTGCAGACCAACTGATCATACAGTTTCTACTGTAATCAAAAGTGGATATTTTAAAAACTAACGCACAGATGAAGGCAGTGGCAGAGTGAATTGATCAATAAGTTAAAAAGCTGGAGAGGGGCCAGAAAATTGACTTTAAATGGGAGCATGGGATTCACACAGGTCTTTTCTCTGCTTGCAGCTTGGAGAATTGTCATCCTCTGTGACAGCTGGGGACTGCAGAGTTCTTGTTAAACAAACAGGAAGAATCTGGCCTGGCCAATTTTTCATTTAAAAACTCCCTAGTTGAGTAAATGATGTGGATATACAACTCAGAATTGTAAATGTATGTCTACTTATGTGTATACCTGAAAAGTGCATAGCTTTGTTAAAAAAAACTATTTATCTTTCCCACTTTTCCTTGTGTTAGCCTCTGCGTTGCCAAGAGTACAATGATCGGGAGAATTTTCTGTTGGATATTTTGTTGTGCCATCTGTTCATCCTCATTGTAAATGTGGATGTGCTAATCACTTAATTGCCTTGCTGTCTGGCAGAATACAGTGATTCTGCTCTTTAAACTGGTCCCAGACTCATTATTAGAAATGCAATTTAGCTAGTAAAAATCGTACCTGTCAGTAAATGGTGGTGGAGGGGTGGGGGGAGAGACATTTAGCAGTATAAGTTGTTAGTAAATCAGAAATCAAGTAACTCTTCCTATACATATCTACACTAATGAGAAAATAATTAAATTGATTTAAGATCTATTTCACACAAATGGGCTCTGCCAGAAGAGCCAGGATTGAGTTTAATTCTCAAACAAATTTATGAGCCACATTGATACAGGTGTATCACCGAACAGGTGTTCTTGTAAGCTTATTCTTTTAATATTTCAGTGCAGTCCAAAACAAATTCTGTAGCTTGTCAAATTACTGAATTGAAAATAACCATTATTCAAAATATGAAAGACGAAAGCTTTGTCACACAGTTAGTACTTCGTTGGTGAAGATGACACTAACAAGGCAGTAAAAGGGCAGATGATGAGCTCCTAGGCATCAACCAATGATGCTCTGATGCTATCTGCAAGAACATGTTCAGGAGAGGCTGAAAAAACATATCACGTGGACCCATCACTGAGGGAATGTTGCATTGGAAGCTGGGGGTGAAACTTGTCCATGTCAGTAGCTGTGAGAGAGTTCCTGCTGCTGATCACTATTGGATGATGGTGCTGGAATGTAAGTGCATGTGAGGACAGCTGAGGGGACAGAATTAACCACATGGTCAAAATGGTTGTGGTACTCGGGCCCCGGAGTGCTTGGCATTTCTACTAGTTTGCCCCGGCTTTGAACCATCGAAATTTCAGGATTCAGGTCATCTGTCTCAAGGGAACAGATGCTCATACCTTTTGTGGTGTTCCTTGACTGTCTGTCCAACCGACAGAGCACCAGGAATCTGTCAGTGGAAACTTGGCCCTCTACTGGGGCAGAGAGGCAGTGTCTGGTGGACTGTTCTAGTCGCAATATTAAAGCTTTCTTTGCAAAAACAGCCTTTTTAGCTTTTTGGAACTCCATTTCTGACAGATCTTATTCTGACACACAAGTGTGCCTGCATATCATGTAGGTGTACTTTGCATTGGGAACATACTGGCGGTGGAAGTGGTGGGATTTCTGATGGATGCCATTATCACCCTAGTTGCACTTTTTCTAATGACATCCACATAGAGGAGGATTACGCAACACAGCAGGATTTTACAATGAAAAGAATAATGAACAGAGATCTGCAGGAACTGGGTCCGGCTCCAAATCCAAGTTCATTTTTCCCATTTACACCGACATTGTAACCTGTTAGGCCCATGAGCTTTGTGGCCTCAAAGGGTCTATTCTAACACAGGGAGAATTGCCAATTGGATTTGATGTCAGAGTAAGGGCTTAACCTGGAAGTACGCTCCTGCAAGGAACAGCAACTTCAGAAAAGAAAGGCAGGAAGAAGAAAGAACATGCATTTTTATAGTGCCTTTCATGATATCAAGCTGTCCCAAAGCTCTTTACAGCCAATTATGTATGTCAGAGGTGTAGTAACTGTTGTAAAATTGGAGCTGGAGGGGAGAAATGGAAAATATTTTTTTGTATATTGTTAAAAAGAAGTTGACACCATTAATATTGTTCCAGCGGCTTTGCACTTTTAAAACAAACATGTCTAAGTCAAATAAAAAAAAGAAAATGCTGGAAATACTCAGCAGGCTTGGCACGATCTGTGGAAAGAGAAACAGAGTTAATGGGCTGGGTTTAATGCAGCCCGTTATGGCTGGACCATGGTGGCTGGGCTGGCTTAATTGTGGGAGAGCCACATGTCAGTCTTCCAGAGGCGGCAAAATCTCCCCCAATTAAGTCAGAGGGTGAAACAGGCTGATGCAGGGTTCCCTGCCTACAGCAGCGGGAAGTCAGTTAGGCTCCTTAATGAGCCAATTGACACCCAATGTCCCTGAGCCCACCGCAATTCAGTGATGGCTCAGGGATTAAATGGGAGCCGTATGGTTTTGCAGTGTCTCCTAAAGGCCTGCCAGGGAGGGAGGGGTCCCTCATCGTCACGCACTAAGTGCCTGATTGAGGGACCCGGCATTGGGAAGGGGTGGCCCCTGAAAGCCACCCCCTACCCTTGCCTCTGATCCTTATGCAACCCCCCCACCCCCCCGCACCTCTCATGACTGCCCACCCCATGACCCCTATCCCACCCTCACTCAGCTTTGGCCTGGGGTCCCTCAGCAACACTGGACCTCTGATGGGTGCAATTCCAGCAGCTGCTACCACCCCTGGTAGCGCTGACAAGCAATGGAGAATTGCCAGCCTCTGATTGGCTGGCAGTTCCCAGCAGGCGGAGCTTCCGCCGCTCGGGTCCTGAATCCCAGGATGGCAGCGTTGGGCCTCCCCCGTGGAACTAACGGGAGATCCCTAACCATTCTCCAACCAGTGGGCGAGACCCACATCCGGCTGACTAAACCCCAGCCCAGTGTTACAGGTCTGTGATTTTTCGTCAGAAGGGATTTGAAACATTGGGCAGAATTATTCGTCCCGCGGGCGGGCACGCCCCTGACCTGATCGGGAGTAAAATAGTGCGAAATGACATCGGGCGAGTGTCCCGACATCATCGCACACTCGCGTGATATTTCGCTCGGCAGGCGCGTGTAGGTGCCGGAGCAGCACCCACCATTAATTAAATGGCCATTTAAACCCTCAAGAATCCAGTTGACTGTGATTTTTCTCTGCCTGTGCGATTTTCTGCTCGTCGCACAGGCAAAACGGGCAGGTGGCCAACTGACATTTTCACAAACCTCAGCCAAGGGCGGGATAAAAAGGATCAGCAGCATTGCCAGTGTGAATAACGAGGAGTTTTAGAGACAGTTTGCAGCTGGTTGCTTATTGGAACTTGGTAGCTTCATCTCTGTTCGGGGCTTCATTCTCAGCATTTCCTGGCTTCATTTCAGGGCTCATTGCTGTCTGCCAGGCCCCCGGAGGATTCAGACCGTGTGGACCCTTCCAGGTATCAGACAGCCTTCCCTTACCCTGGTAATGGGGATTGTGGTCTCCGCTGGAGGCACCTCCGCTGAGGAGGAAGAGAGGGGCAGAAAGGAGAGGAGGCCGGGTGTCCCAATGCAGCTTCCAGGGAGCGACCAGTGGGAGGAGAGGCGCAGGCACAAGGGGCGCAGGGCCAGCAGGTAGTCCAAGGTGGAAGGGGCTGCAGAAGACGCCACCATTCTGCTGCCAGGGTTTACAGGCAATGATGCAGCTACCTCAATATGTCTGAGGTGCAATGCCGAAAGAGGCTCCGTCTCTTAAGGGAGACAGTGACCTCCATTTGCCAGATGATCGGGCCTGAGATCAGCTCCGACTGTGTGGATGGACACCCCATGTGAGCAGCTCTGAAGGTCACAGTGGCCCTCCAGCTCTTTCCAGGCGTCAGTGGGGGAACCGTGTGGCGTCTTCCAATCAGCTGTCCACAGTTGCATCAAACTGGTGACAGGGGCTCTGTGCAGGTAGGTACTGACCTTCATTCTTTACCATACAGACGAGGCCAGCCAGGCTGAGTGAGCCAGTGGCTTTGCAGCAATTACTGGGCTCCCCCATGTACAGGGTGCAATCGACTGCATACATTGTGGCCATCATTGCACCAGTGGATCAGCCAGCTGCCTTCGTCAACAGGAAGGGCTTCCACTCCATGAAGGTACAGATAGTGTGTGACCACAGGATGCAAATTCTGCAAGTCTGTGCAAGGTAACCAGGCAGTCCCCATGACGCTTACATCCTGAGGCACTCCCAGTTACCGAGGCTCTTCAGTGCTCCAGTCCAACCAGTTGGATGGCTGCTGGGTGACAAGGGTTACCCATTGAAGAGGTGGCTCATGATGCCTCTCCACCACCCAAGAACAGAGGCAGAGCGATGGTACAACAGGAGCCACGCCTCCACAAGGGCAGTGGTAGAGAGGACCATAGGTTTTCTCAAGATGCGCTTCCGATGCCTGGACCGTTCAGAGGGTGCACTACAATACCCCCCAGAGTTGGGTGTCACTGATAGTGGTTGCATGCTGTGCTCTCCCAAACCTGGCACTGGCAAAGGGTACTCACTGGAGAAAGAGGATCTTGGCACATCTCCACAAGCCACAGATGATGAGTCCAGTACTGAGTCCGAAGCGGAGCACGGTGAGGGGAACACTGTGGGCATGGAGCCAGACCTTGGTAACCTGCTGGGACACCAGGGACTCCTTGATCCAATGCTCCTTCAGCTAGGCCACCAAAGATCATCTTCAAATGCATACCAGGGCTCCCTCCTCCATCCTAGATGTCTGAAAGGACCTTTTCATTTGAACACAAAGAACACTCAGTGCCTGTGCAATAAAGTTCAGAGCCACTTACGTCCAGCATTACATGCGGGCATTCCCCGCACCAATGAAATAACACAGTGAAGCATATTCAGGCTGTGATGACAAAAACACAATTAATGTCATTCTGACAGTTCAATGATCTTAACAGAAACATTCCTGGTATTCAACATCAGACCAGTATACATAAAGTAAACAAAAATGAACATAAAATTACCCATGACCTGTCCCTCTTGTGTTCATGATCACTCGTAGCGAGTGCTACATCTAGGTGCTTCCCCCTTGTTGGCACTAGCATTGGAGACAGCCTGCTGACACTGCTGCCTTGTTGGCCTTGATGACCTTAGTGATCATCCTCCGGCCAGTGGAGCCTGTGTTGGCCCCACCTGGGAGGGAGCAGCTAGCGCCACAGCTGGCATCTCCTCAGTTGCCGCAGCCTCATCAGATGCCTTCGTCTGGCACCCCTGCCTCTCCACACATGGTTGCATGTGAGTCTTGCTAACTCGCAACACTAGGGCGTCTTGCTCACATCTTGAGAAGATTAGGAGGTCACTGGTGGAGGGGCAGAGGAGCTGCTGCCGTCATCCAGAGTGTCCTGAGAGGAACCCGCGGAGATGACAGGCAGATTGTGCACCAACGTGAGGTCGCTGTGGACCTCGCTGCGCACTATTGATGGATGGGCACCTAACTGGGATACTTGGTGTCTCATCCATCTCCTACACTGACACTGGCCACCTGAGGTCATTGCCTCTGTGAGGGCTTGCAGATCCGAGTGCAACCCCAGGAATGCCTCATCCTGTCCCTGAAGATGCCTCTCCATGAAAGTCGCCACTCTCTCAATGGAGGAGACAGTGCGTTCGGCCAAGAAGGTCAACGCAGTGCTCATGCTCTGCATGGACTCCTCCATCATCGGGACCATGGCATGCAGACCCTCATGGATCTCCGCCAGATCCTCCCACACATCTTGCTGGACATCCAGCATCTGCTGCCTAATGGACGTCTCCAGAGGCACATCATCAGCCTTCGGCTGAGCACTGTCCTGGTCTCCAGCAGTCCTCCCCATGCTGGCACCCTGGCCACTCTCTACCTTTGCCTGCACCTTAAGTGATTGTGAAGTGCCCTCATCAATGTGCACCGAGATACTAGCCACCGCTCTAATGCCCACCGAGGTGCTGGTATCTGCGTTGGTGCCTGCTTCAAAGAGCGGGTGTGACGCAGGTGCAAATGACGCTCGGTGGTCCTCCGGTGTCAGGGGTGGCCCTTTGGGATCTGGAGAGCAAGCGTCTACTGGCAAACCTAAAAGGGAGAAGAAGGACATATCATTCATTAAAGTCATCACACTGTCACTGTGCATGCCAGGCACCCTGATGAGACAAAGGAGATCTGCATCATGGTGACCTCATCTTCCAATGATCAATGGGGACTCCAGGTTCGAGGCTCACATCAATGGAGAGACTACACTGGAATGGCTGCACAAACTGAAATTCTCACCTCTGTACGAATCTAGGGCGTCTTGCTCATACCTTGAGAGGATTAGGAGGCTAGTGGGGCCTCCACCAGTCCACGACCTTCCTATATTGTTGTGGGTAGTCTTCTCCTCAAACAACAAAGGAGCATTGATTAGTCCACTCTGTACCTGCAGCCCCATTGCAGTCTGGCCAACCGCACCTGAAGAACACCTTTCAGGGCACATCCGAGTTGTGGCCCTTGAGCCGCAATGCTCTCAGTCCAAGCAGCCAGGACTCACCCATGGCCAACTCCAGTGTGATTGACAGTTAGCACTCAGGCTCTAGCACCGCTGATGTCCATGGTGGGGACGGCCAGACCTTAACACATCTGCACAATGACCCATACCAACATGGTACTCATCCTTTCTGAGTGCAGCAGGTCATTGAAACACATCCGGCACTGCACCCAGGAGCACCGCACCACGTCACGGCCAGCGCTGCCATCTCCTCCCTTGGTGAGGTACGGTGGCCTCCTCCCCCTATCCCTGGGGACAAGCGTGTCCCTCCTGGCAGCCACCTCCTCCAGGGGGACGGTGAGGCACTCATCAGAGAGGCGGGGAGGGCCGAGTGCCCACCCAACTTGCCCTCCCGCCTGCCCTGTCCAGTTGCACCTGGGTGCATAGTGTCGGCTCAGGAAATGTCCTCCATGGCAGCCATCCATCCAGGGGCTGCCTGGGCCAATTTTAAACCTGACAGGCCCCCGCCTCTGCTCGACTCTTCCCAGCCAGTGCGGAGCTGCGTTTCACGCTAGGTGGGCCTTAATTAGCCGGCCTAGCATGAAGTCGCGGTCGGGGCCTGACCATGGTCCGTTGCCCGGCCGCTCCCGGGCCTGCCCGCCATGCCCACCCGATGAAGGGAAAATCCTGCCGATTAACTTTGTTTCCCTCTGCAACGCCCACTGCTGCAACACCCACTTGAGTATTTGTGGCATTTTCTGAATTTATTTCAGATTTCCAGCAGCTGCAGTATTTTGCTTCCTAACTCAAAAGCACCTTCCGTGCCAGACCCAGAAAAATTGACAACTTGTGAAAGAAGTGACCAGATTTGCCTGCTGCACATACTTGCAGAACTGCTATTCCTTTGGCTAATTCCAAAATGAAGAAACAGAAAAAGCCTGTATACCTTTAAAAAATACTTCCCTGTGTTGTAATGCACTTAAACTTGATTGCGTGAGTTGAAGAGAAAGGGTAAGGAAGGGCTTTCTATTGTCAATAAGCTCTTAGTTTCCTTAGTTTCTATTGTGATGTTGTAAGTCAATGTGATCACAGATAACTTGTCACGTTGTCAGACCAAGCCCACCATTTGAATTAAACAAACTTAAAGTACCCTGCTGTCAGTTGCTGGTTTCGACAGCAGGACACTATTTTGCCAGAGGCAAATTTTTATGCATGCAATTTTCTTCCTTATTGAGTGGGTGTTGGGAAAGTGAAGAAGCTCATTAAGATGAAGTAAGATTGCCTATGTATGTGATTTCGACATGTGTGAAGCACTCAAACCTTAATAAAATTTTTAACTGCTGTAAGGCAAAGACCCTTCATAACAAAGCACTGCGAGTAGCATTGCCTGAGCAGTACCAATGAGAGGGCACCTGTTTGCTAGGGCCAATGCTTCTCCTGCCACCAGGCAAAATTAAGTCATGAGATAGATACAGATGTGCTAAAACCAATAATTAAGCATTGCAATTGTACACTTAGATTGTTATCAGTTGTTACAATCAAGCTTCCAGCTGTAGTTTTACTTTATGGTGCCTTTGCCAGAGATATTGTATTAACCTCGAGACCCTGCTTAAAACCGTTCATATCTCCTTGTTAACGTGATGGTGTGTATACAATTGACCCACATTATGTTCGCCAAGGCCCCTGCCAGGTTTTTTATGGAACAAGTTGGCCAACGCTTAGCTTTTGGTTTTGGAGGGTCTCAAGAGAAACTTGGGGGGACCTGATCCACAGGTGGGGGATCTGACACATGGGAGCAGAGGGTTTTATCATATCAGGCTGATATCTCCTTCAAACAGAATCAGCAGGAGTAAAAGAAAACAGATTTTTCATAACGTCAAGTCAAGTTTGAACAAATTGTGGTTCTGCATGTGGTCCAATAAATTAAAGATGACGTTCATGCGTTATTGCAGCACTGTCAGTGGGAGCAAGACTTGGAGTGAAGCATAGTTCTGTTAAAACGGAAAGCCCAATGTATTAGTCAAGCAGGACTATTTGACTGGAGTGGAGATAATGGAGACTCACAACCCCACCACCTAGCTTAAGAAAAGGTATGTGCATTAGATTCTGAGAATAGATAAGTCAGGATATAACTTGTCTGAGATATAACAGTTGTATTTTTGTTAATAATGAACAAAACAGTTGCAGCATGGTGTACCAAAGCACACAGAACAATATGTAATGGTGGCTTCTGCATTGTAAAAGCCCAATTAATAATGTTTGTTTTATACAGTGCTATATCATGTTGAAGCATGTTTCATACAGTGAATTACTTTAGAAGTGCAAAGATTGTTGCTGTTTAGGTAAATTAAAATTGAAAATAAATTCTTCTGTACTATTCAGTACAACTCTTTAATAAATAACCTGTTCGTGGAAGCGTAATATGCAACTTGCATTTATATAGAACCTTGATTGGACTGTGCATTGAGTGTTACGTGCAGTTCTGGTCTCCATATTATAAATAAAAAATTGAAGTACTTGACAAAATGCAGAAAAATTTACAAGGATATTACCAGAATTGAGAGGATGCAACTATCAGGAAATATTGAGTAGGCTTAGTTCACTTCTCTGAAGAAGAGAAGACTAAGAGGAATTTGATTGAGGTCTTAAAATTATGAAGGGGTTCAATAGAGTGGATGTGAAGAAACTGTTTTTACATGTGGGTGAGTATAGAACAAGTGGTATAAAGATAAGATTGACACAAGCAGATTGAATAAACAACTTAGGAGGAATTTCCTAACACAGAATAGTGAGAATATAGAACTCACTTCCAGATGACATCAACACAACTAAGGAGAGCTTGATGCATATATGAGGGAGAAAGGTATTGAGGGATATGGAGGCAGGGCGGGATGTGGCAATTTGAGTCAAAGAAGGCTTATGTGGAGTACAAGCACCAGCATAGCACTGTTGAGCTGAATGGCCTGCTTCCGTGCTGTCAATTTTATGCAATGTTCACAATGGAAGGAATCAATCATCTTTTTATTTAGCATTGCTTTACCTTAATATTTGTATCATCATTGTCGACAATTTTTGGTTTCCTTTTGAAGGTATGAAATTCACATACAATAAATACTGAAAATAAGCAAGACTTATTACGTTTGTTTAAATGTTACACAGAGATGTTAATAGATGAGGTGAATGGACCAAACTGTGGCAAATAGATTTCAATGTTGGGAAATGTGAAGTCATCCATTTTGGACCTAAAAAGGATAGAATAGGTTTCTTTCTAAATGTTGAGAAGCTAGAAACAGTGGATGTCTAAAGAGATTTGTGTTCCTTTGTTCATAGGTATTCAAATTATCATGAGCAGGTACAGAAAACAACAAAAAGGCTAATGGAATATTGGTCTTTATATCTAGAGGAATAGAATGCAAGGAGTAGAAGTCATGCTACGGTTATACAAAGCCCTGGTTAGGCCACACTTGGAGTACTGTGAGCAGTTCTTGGCACCACACCTCAGGAAGGATCTGTTGCCCTTGGAGGGAGTGCAGCTTAGATTTACCAGGATGATACCTGACCTCCTAGGGTTAAATTACGAGGAAAGATTACACACACAAGGGTTGCACTCGCTGGAATTTGGAAAGTTGGAAGGGGTGATTTGACCAAAGTTTTGAGGATACAAAGGCAAACAGATACAATGGGTAGCAAGAAACAATTTCTGTTGGTTGCGGAGCATAGGACTAGGGGGCTGTATACCAAAAACTTAGCATCGGACCTTTCAGGAGTGAAACTGGGGAACAATTCTACACACAAAAGTGTTATAAGTTTGGAACTCACTTCTGCAAATGGGAATTGTTAATTTAAGACTGAGATTACTAGATTTTTGTTAACCCAAGGTTAAGGAATACAGGGTAAAGGCTTGTATATGGAGTTAGGTCAGAAATTAGCCAAGATCTCATTGAATTGTGGAACAGGCTCAAGGGTTAGATGGCCAGCTTCTGTTCCTATGCTCCTATGGATGTGTGAGCTGACCGAGAATGAAAAAGTTCTAATATTTCCCGTGGGATCATCGTACTGGTATTTCATGCAAATTCAAGCCCCTCTCTCACCAATTGTGGACATTAATCGAGAGTTTGTGCTGGTAATAGAATTTCTGAATGCCCTCATCATCCAATATTGCACGCTAGCACAGATTCCAATATGATGTGGGAGAAGGTGAGTCAGATTAATACAGGCCATATCTGCACCACTGACTTTCAACTGTGTAATGATTCTGTCATACCTGTGTGAAAAAAAAATGGGTTGAGACTGTGCCTAGAGAAAGCTTTCAAGGATCTGGTATTATTTGAACATTAAAATTAACCCTTAATTATTTGTTCAAATTGATTTGCAATATGTGAATGGGACTGAAAACTAAACAACAATCAGAAACCTTTAAAAAAACTTACATTTGTATAATATCTTTCAGCTGATTAATTACTTTTGAAGTGTAGACTCTGTTGTAAAGTAGGCAATCTATTATATATTTTCTCATAATTCATCCTAATATTCAGAATTTCTTACATGCCGTATAAGGTGAAAGGAGATATTTCAGTTAGATTCCAAGACCATTATGATGATAATGCCATTCATAAGAACGGGATAGATCACTTTTGTATGTGTACTATTCCTTGTGCAATAGTCCTGAAAATTACACTAGAGAAAACTTGTTGAGTGGCAAACACGTTCCCATTTCATTGGCACAATAATCAGTTTGGCACACAACATAATACATCAGAATCCTAACATCAATCAATATTTTTAATAAGAATCTTATATAGTTGAATATTCCTGAAAGAGAATTTATGGTACTCTACAACTTTGCGTTACCATGCATTAGTGTTATAGTGGCAGTATGTAAAATACCATAAAAAGGTATGATCATTAATCACAAGATTCTGGATTTCTTGTACTACTTCTAATCTAAAAGATCGTATTTTAACCACATTTTAAGTCCAAAATCTACTGTCCACGATTAGGGCATAATCTCACCATTTCATTAAGTATCCACAAGATGATATGAAAGTCATCACGCTATTTTTCCTATTTCATTCTTATTCCTCAATATTACACTTCTATGATCAGCTTGCAGGATTATTAGTAAATATATAGGGCCTGCAGCCTTGTGCAAGGCCGTAGAAGAAAAAACCTCACTAAGGTAGGGTGTTTCTTAACAAACAGAATACAAATCCGAAGAGATCGTATTGTTGATGCTTAAAACTTCATCAGATCTCATTTGTAGTAGTGTTTGTAGACCCGTCACCACGAGGGAGGATTCATTACTGTCCTTGACAGAAAAAACCAACTAAGATAACTCGAATTATCAGCAATTTAAAGTTACAAGGAAAGATTAAGGAGAATGGGTTTGGGTTCTTCGGAGAAGAAAATACTTTGGGATTATATAAATTAAGCTTTCAACATTATGAAAGATATTGATTAAGTAGATCAGGCACATTGTTCACCGTGTTGAGTAGTTCAAATATCAGAAGACACAAGAATTACAAAGTTAGAAGTAAGAAAGGTAGAAATATTTTACACATAGGGTAAATGACTTGAGGAATAAATTAGCAGAGGGAGACTTTTTAAGCACATATAATTGAATTGTACATAAATGAGTTCAACATGTCTTTCATGAGAGAGATAAAATGAGAATGCAGGTAAGTGGCTGGAAATCAATCAAGGACAGGTTTGTTGCACCTAAAGGCCTTTTTCCCTTTTCTATTCCTAAAACCACTTGCGTTGTTGCTCCGCATCCAGCAATAGCTTGGGACTGGCATTAGCAAAACCTTCGCACTTGAATAAAGTTAGAGTTTGTAAGAATTTAAATTATTTATAAGTTATTTACTTGTCTATAGATTAGATTTTAATTGTATTTTCATCTAAGCATTGTGAATGTACAACCTCATAAATGTTTTTCATAACCTTTTATTTAATTGCATTCTAACGTTAATTTTGAAATAGATTCTGATTTTCTCTAAAATATTATTAGTTACATATTGTTTATGTGCTCAAAACTAAGAGCACCATTATGGAACAGATGATGTGCTGTGATGGCAATAGGGCTATTGACGTATATTTGAAGATAAGAATACTGCAAAATATCTGACTTTCTACCTGCTAATGTGATTGAGGAGCCACACTGATTAATGGCAACTGAATTAGAATGATTAGGAGCCAGTTCACGTTATTTAATGACTTACATCACTTTTCAGTGATTGTAGAACTCTTCCTTCCAGTTTTCCATAGTTAGGATTTTTAAAAAGTGGTACTTAAAAACAACTTAGTAACTCTTTTATCTTATTTGCATACCTTAATATACTTGCATACTCATGTACAGCACATATATGTATCAGACCGGTTAAAGGAAACAATCACCATAGGAATGTGGTTTGGCACCGCACAGTCGCTGGAAGCAAATAACCTTGGCAGGGCAGACAAAATAACATTGGCTGGAAAGACAAAATAACATTGATGCGGCAAACAGGATCTTTGTCTCACTCATTTTCCTTTTCCTTGTGAGGGTTGCTTCTTTTAAATTTGTTCTCAAGATTGGAGCAAAGCTATTAAAGCCACATTCATTTCCCATCCCTTGTTGGTATAAGAAGGTGATGGGCTGTCCCTTTGAATTTCTGGGTGTTGATCATGCTCCCACGTTGGTGACTGTAGTGATTGTTTTACTACTGAGTGGCTTGTTAGAGGGCATTGGAGTCAACTATATTGCAAGACTGATGTCACATGTAGGGCAGATTAGAAGTTCCTATCATTGAAGGACAGAGTGAACCAAATCCTTGATTATAAACAATCGCCAATGATCAGGTTTAGCTAACAAAAGTTCATAGCCTGTTATGGTAGGATCTAAAGCCCTAACCTGTGAATTACTAATCTAGCATCATAACCACTACACAATCATGGCCATCCCTTTGGTTACCTCATAGCTCCAGGGCAACAGGACACCCATCTCTTGAAATCTCATTTCAATACGGTTATCAGTAGGACAAATGTATGACCTTGAATACTGTGCTTGACATTTTTGCACCAATGTTATTCATTCAAGTTAACAATGTCCAACATACTTCAAAATCTAAGTCAGAAAGGTACCATTGGAAAACATGAGCTGAAAAATTTCTTGAAGCTGTTCCTGTTTTGCTATGGTAATTATACCTAAATTTTGGTGGAAGTCTTGTTTATGTGGTGATCAAGATTTCCACAGTACACGGTGAAGCTAAAGCAACAGAGTAGCAGCTCCATGGAACTTACCAGCCATATAATAGACTAAGTAAGCCTACTTAGCATCATGTGCAGCAAGATCAATGCAAAATGTTCCATTCACTTTGGCAGATGGGGAGGAGGTGGCATAGCCACTGGACTAGTATTCCAGAGACCCAGGGTAATGCTCTGTGGACTGGGTTTCGAATCCCAGTGAAATGGTGAAATTTGAATTCAATAAAAAAAAAATCTGGAATAAAAGGGAACCATTGTTATAAACACCCACCTGGTTCACCAATGCCCTTTAAGGAAGGAAATCTGTTATCCTTACCTGTGACTCTTAAAATGCCCTCTGAACAAGGGCAATTAGGGAAGGGCAATAAATGTTGGCTTAGACACCCACATCCCATGAACGAATAAAAAAAATGTCTGCACTGGTGGGATGATCTGTACTGTGAGGTTAATGGGCAGATTAATGTTACAATTGTCCAAATGTTAACGCCTGATTAAGCAACTCTTCACATTTACCTTTACGGCCAGCAGAAAATTGAAAAGAACCCGCAAATCGAACAGTTGGGTCAGAAAAGATTATTCTGGTGGAGTAGCATAATTTCACAATGTGACATTTTTTCATGAAAATTGCAGTTCATCTTTCCTGCAATTTACATATATCTTTCGTAATGTGCTTGTGAGAGAGAGCAGTGATGCACAGAACTTAGCAATATCTTCAGACATCTAGTCCAGAATCTTTCCCTTGTCGGGCGGGCTTGGCGGGAGCGGGCGGGGATGGTCGGGAAGCCGACTGCCGCCTGCGATTGGCTCCGCTCCCAATTTCACGCGAGCGGGCCAGTTAATGCCCACCTTGCATGGATCTGCGTGCATCGAATGGCACGGAGCTGCATCAAGAAGATCGAAGCGCTTTTTAAAAAATTTAATAACGACAATAAAAATTAAATGAAAAATGTCCCCTCATGTGACTGTGTCACATGAGATGGGACATGTTTTTAAATTCAAAATAAAGTTTTTATGTAATTTGTATTATCTTTATTCTGTAGCCACGCTCAGTGCACAAGGCTCAAACTGCATAGGCAGCATTTCCAAATGAGCTCATGACTTGGCTTGGTAGCATCCAATAAGGTCAGCTCATCATTATACAAGGCTTGGGATTTAGCCAATGCTGCATTGGCATTATAATTTCAGTTACTGATATTGTTATTATACATGATCTATTGACTTGAGTGTTGGCTCCCAAAGCTTAATCAATAGCATCCCTTCAGCCGCGCTGCTTTGTTACCTTAGCCATGCACAATTGGGTACCCCAGCTTCTTCTGAATATCTTTAAGAGACGTCACAAGGAAGTGCACTTTGCCTCACATGTGTAAATGTCCGATCATTTTTGCATTTTTCTTTCCAAATATTTTGAGATAGCAAAATGTAGATTCTCCAATTTTCTTAATTTGGGGAACTCAGGAGAAATTTCTTTGTCGAGAGTGAGGCTAGAATATGGAAATGACTAGCACAGCATACAGTTGAGGTATTTAGCATTGGTGCAGTTAAGGGACAGTTAAATGGTTATATGAAGCAGAAATCAATATAAAGTTATGCTGATAGGCTTAGGTGAAGAAGGGTATGTAGGAAGAGGCTTGTATGGAGCATAAACACCAGCTCAAGTCTATTGGGCCAAAAGGCCTGTTTCTTTATTGTACATTCTATGTAATTTGAGCAAACTTAATTATGGCTATGCTGCCCATTGTAACATATAACAGTTCAGGGATTTCGGGAGCTTGTAGTTTCGAACCACCCTTAGCAAAAACATGTCTGTATCTGTCAGGTTTCGTTTGTGACTAATGTTTAGATAATTGACGAGCCCTCCCTCCAAATGGTTCCATAAGTTAAAAATTGTGCAATAGTTTCGGGACTAATTAGGCAATCTTGGCACTTCATTGAAATATTAGATTACTATGGGAGGGCCTTGTTAGTTTACTGTCAGAATCTCTAGCCAAAGATTTAAAGGGTTATTCTCACTCTTTTGAGCAGTTATTAATTATTTCTGTCCCTTCAACAGCAGGAACAAAGCTGTAGTTTGGAGTCAGTGGGAATTTGTACAGGTTGTATTCACTGCACCTCTGAGGTCCTCATCTTAACTACAATATTGTGAAGGGATCCAAATGAAAGTCTATTGTAGGATGAGGGTTTCCTACATTACAACAGCTATTACACTTCAAAACAAAAAGTACTTCATTGGCTAAATGGTGCTTTGGGACATCATGAGGCTGTGAAAGGTGCTATATAAATGCAAGACTGTCTTTTCTATTCAGAGTTGACCTGAGACTATTCTTTTGTGTTACTAACAACCTGCTCAGAACATCAATAGCATAACTCTTGGACCAATTTATCCAAGTACCTGAGCAAACAACTCTTTGCCTTTACTATCTATATGTTTAAGGTTTGGATTCTTAAGCACATGCCAAGAAATAGATAATCAATTATCTATATTACCTTCTTTACCATATACCTTTGAAACAGTACTTAATGTTAATATATATATTATATATTTCTACATTGTGATAGTGATTACACTTGAAAAGCACTTCATTGGCTCTGAAGTGCTTTGGGATGTCCAGAGGTTGTGAAAGGCACTATATAAATGCAGATCTTTCTGTCTGCTTCTTGTGTAGTATATTTATATATTATTATGTTAGAATTTTCTTTCAGAGAATTTTCATTCAATTGCATTGCAACAGTTAAGTAGCAGTATTGGATGGAAAATATTGACATAGAAATCACAATGGTTAATGCTAACAGAAAAGCAACAGGAAGTGAAGTTTGTGCACAGGAAATTTGCGCTGTGAAAATGATAATATGTAGACATGCCCGTTTCACTTCTGCTTACCCAGTCATCAGGAAAATACTGCAACAGCAGGAAAATACTGCAATTTGTTATTAAGGAAGTCCTAACAATGCACTTAGAAAAACATATTATCATCAGAGAGAATCAACATGGTTGTATAACAGGGAAATCATGTTAGGCACATTTAAGAGAGTTTTTCTGAGGATGTAACTAACAGGGTAGATAAAGGGGAACCAGTAGATGTTGTGTACTTGGATTGCCAAAAAGCATTTGATAAGGTGTCACACAAAGGTTAGTATGCAAGTTAAGGTTTCATGGAGTTGGGGTAATATACTAGCATGGAAGGAGAATTGGTTAATGGATGGAAAACAGGTTGTAGGGATAAATGAGTCAATTTCAAGTTGGCAGGCTGTAATTAGTGGAATGTCATTTGATCAGTGCTGGGGTCTCAGCTATTTACAATTTATAATTAATGACTTAGACGAAGAGACCGAGAGTAATGTATCAAAGTTTGCTGATGATACAAAGCTGTAATCTGTGAGCAGGACACAGAGAGACTATAAAGAGATATAAACAGATGGAGTATAATGTGGGGAATGGTCAGGTTCTTCACTTTGATGGTACGAATAGAAATGTGAAGTATATTTTAAGGCGTGAAACTTCTAAATGTGGGTGTTCAGAGACACGTGGGTATACTTGTACAAGAAACAGAAAGTTAGCATGCAGGTACAGCAAGCAATTAGGAAGCAAGTGGCATGTTGGCCTTTATTGCAAGGGGAATGGAATAAAGAATAAGGAAGTCTCTGCAGTCATGTAAGGCTTTGATGAGACCACATCTGGAGTACTGTGCGCTGTATTGGTCTGTATGCCTGAGGAAGGATATACTTGCTTTGGAGGTGGTACAGCGAAGGTTCACTAGATTGGTTCCTGGGATGAGAGAATTGTCCAATGATGAGAGGCTGGATAAATTGGGCCTAGACACTTTCGAGTTTTGAAAAACGAGAGGCAATCCCATTGAACCATAGAAGATTCTGCAGGGGTTTGATAGTGTAGGCACTGAGAGGTTGTTTTCCCTGGCTGGAGAACCTAGAAAATGGGAGCAGTCTCATGATAAAGGGTTGATCATTTAGGACTGAGGTGAGGAGGAATTTCTTCAATCAGAGGGTTGTGAAACTTTAGAATTCTCTACCCTAGAGGACTGTGGATGCTTCAATGTTGAGTATATTCAAGGTTGAGAGAGATAAATCTGGAGTCTCTGAGAATCAAGATAATGGGGAGAAAGCGGGAAAATGGAGTTGAGGCAGAAGATCAGCCACAATCATATTGAATGGTAGAGCAGACTTGACGCACTATATGGTTCACTCCTTCTCCTATTTCCTATATTCTTATGTCCCAGCAACTCTGGATAGCAAATAGAAATAGGAATGAACTCTGATTTCCCTTTCCCTAACCTGAAGACACTCAGAACAATCATAGCTTTCCAAGATGCACCCCTGACATAGACTAAGGATTGTACCTGTGCTCTTGCTGGTTCAAAGCCTTAGCCACCCATTGGATAAACTCTTGGTACTATGTAGCCGAAGAAGATCACAGATTCAATCCCACAGTCTGTGCTGAGTAGCCTAGCATTTGGGCAGCTTGGATCAGAGCTTGAAGGGACAATTTCACTGCAAGAACAGTATGCACAATTGAGTATCCACAGTTCAAATGTAGAGCAGATGACTCTCATCAATCACAAGCTCCCTGCTGAATCTTATCCTTATCTCATACTCTTTCAGAGAGATCTAGGTAGTTGCCCTTGTAATAGATCTGATTTCTGGGATTAATTGCTGTGTGAGTGGCACTCCCCCATGCCCTCCATTTATTCAGACTTCTTGCTATTCTGGCACTTTGCAATATCTGCATCCATGTTGGGGAATACAAATTCCACTAGACTATTTTCACTTCTTTTTGTGGTGAAACTTAGAAACCTCTTTCTTCCTTGCTTTGTGCAACTAATTAAGTAGTAAATAGAACAGTCAAGACTGGAATAGCCTATTGTGCATCCTTAATATAAAACTATTTGGGAATGTTGATGCAGAAAATTTCCCAATTCTGAACTCAGATCCCATCCATGTCTCCCTCAAAAAGTGGACTTACAAGTATGTTAAACATTTGCCTGCTAACATTGCCAAAAGTAAATTCTACACTAAAGAGTTTAACTATATTTTCAAGAATGTTGAGCCTTTAACATCATAATTTTAATAAAAGTTCCCTGAACTTATAAACTCTATTTCAAAGGTTTCAGTCTTTGGGCTCCATTTCCTCTCAGAGTAATCATTGACAAAAAAGTAGACGTGAGGATTCACGAGAGGTCACCAGCGCACCAGTTATCAAAGACACAATGCACCATTGACCGCTCACGTGTAGCTGACTGTGTGTTGACATACCTAAATTGAATAGCATATTATTGGTAATTTTAATAATTTGCTTCGCTCACCAGGAAGCATGGCAGGAATTCTGGTGCTTTCTCCAAAAAGTTTTCTGTCCATTGCAAAATAAATGAATAACAGATTACAAGATAAATGAAAAGTGACATAATATTATTTAATGAATGTGTAGGGTGTTCCAGCAAATATGCTATAATAATAGCTTACATTTTAAATAGTGCATTTAATGTGGGCAAATTTCCCAAGGCGTTTGCAGGGGTGAAATCGGACAAAATTGGACAGAGAGCCGAAGAAGGAGCTATATGGAGATGGAGGTGGAGAGATGGATGGGGTTAAAGAATGACTTCCACGAATATTTGCCAATGGTGGGATGAAGGGAGAGGGGTGCACAAGAGGTCAGTGAGTGGAACAATGAGCTTAGGGGATGGGTAGTTGTTGGGCTAGGGAAGACTACAGAGGTAGGGGTAAAGCCATGATGGCGTTAAACACAAGGATAAGAATTTCAAGTTGGAGATATTGGAGGACCAGGATTCATTGGAGGACAAGGTTGATATAGGATAGGAAGCAGCAGGAAATGGGATGAGTTGACGTTTACGGAGAGTAGAGAAAGGAAGGCTGTCTAGGAGGAGAATTGGAATAGTTGAGTCTGAAGGTGACAAAGGGATGAGGTTTTCAGCAGCAGATGAGCGGAGGTAGGCAGTAAGACCCCAGAGAAGGAAGTAGACAGTGATTTATGATGGAGAGGATAAAGGGTCTGAAGCTTAATTGAGGTCAAAGAGGATGTTGAGATTTCAATTTGCCTGGTTCAGACTAAAATAATAGTTGCAGAAGGGGATAAAATTGGCGGTAAGGGGTTTGTGGCAGGGGCTGAAGACAATGGCCTCAG
Organism: Cetorhinus maximus; assembly: GCF_964194155.1. Classification (NCBI taxonomy): domain Eukaryota; kingdom Metazoa; phylum Chordata; class Chondrichthyes; order Lamniformes; family Cetorhinidae; genus Cetorhinus; species Cetorhinus maximus. The sequence continues at coordinate 68,886,750 of NC_135899.1, forward strand.
TCATCCAAATGTTTAACTTGAAGGAAATTGTATCAAAGCAAAAATGCATCTTCCTGCTGTTTCCACTTATGCTGGGAGGATCATTTGTTTTTGTACCGACATCAGGTAAGCAGTGGTGAGCAATGGTGCTGATCGGGGAAGGTTGCAAGCCCAGTGGTTCCTACGTGGAGCCAAGCCGAAGGTAAAAAGTTATGGGAAGGGTGAAACAAATGGTTGATGTATGTGGATGGGCAAGTGGATGGGAAGAATTTTGTGGGGCCTGGAAGGGAGTTCATACGCATTCCATCAGGTCCTCCCCAACACTCACCACCACACCCCCACCACCCGCGCCCCCCCAACCCACCCCTCCCTCCCCCAAACAGGTGAGCACTCTAACCACCCATTTTTAGGACAGATCAAAAATAGCGGCTGGTGAACAGAATAGCATTTGCTGCATTGTGATTTTCAGAGTGGCATCGCCACGTTCCCTCCTGCCTGACAAGGATGCTGAAACCCCTCCCACCACTCCCCCCACCCACTCCCGTAATTTGTGTGCTTTTACAAATCGCAATCACATGTGCATATGAGTTTATTTGTAAGTGTTCCTTTAATTGAGGAAGTAACAGCGGTGAGTGACTACTGAGCCAACTGGTAAATAAGAAAGCCTAAGGTGTATGCGTGACTAATGTAAAGTTTTTTTGGATTAGTGCCAGTGTAGTGTCATTGCTTTCTGATCTTTCAGAGCAATGCAATGACCCAGAATTTCCAACCATGTTCCTGTTCCTATGCTTCTCTACGCGTGATGGAGACCACCTCCTCACAACCTCAGTTGCCAGAACATAGAGCTATGTGCCTTTCTCAGGTCTTTGATTCCCTCAAGAACGTGCAAGCCAGTTAGAACCATCTTTGGATTCTTCTTGGGTTTGAACCCCGAGGCTTCCCTAGTAACATTCTTTTGCTTGAACTTTAAATTTGTTTTTCATGAATTATCTTTAACAAAATCATATGCAACTGCCATTTTGATTTCGGGTTTGTTAAGTTTTCCATCATCAGTGAAACTGAAATATTTTAAATGCTTTAGAAGCTCAATTTTAATTCCCCACCCTCATCTGACTGATGTTGGTGGAATGTTGCTATGATTAGGTAACAACAATAGTTACTCTTATTTGCTTGAAGACTAGATCATTTCTGTACCAAAATCTGTAATACAGCAAGAGGGCTATTTACCTAAAATTTAGTTCATATTGTGAATTGAAAATATTTCTACAATTTGGCTTTTCTGGTTTGATTTTTGGAATAGTCAGTACTAAGAATTTACATTAGCATATTTCTGCACATATGTAATGAAATAAAACTGAAAGATACATGGGCATTCAAAACTGCAAAGGTCATTTGGTTCTCCAAAAGTTAATCACCAGGACACCATGTGCCTTTGCTCATTGCAGTGGTCATTAAAGAAGGGTTGTTAGGCCAGATCCTCTAATTCTGTTTCTGGCAGGGGCCATTGGCCATTGGCTATGCAATTCAAAATCACAGACGTGCTGCCAACAATTTTCTATCTATTAAAATGAAGGTCTGGAAATGCGTAGGCTACACACCTGTCATTACCAGATATGTATTGTTGAGGCTTCCCACTGAGAGTGCAAGCGTGGAATTTTTATGTAATTGATTCACAGGATGTGGGCATCAACATTTATTGCCCATCTTTAATTGCCCTTAAAGTGGTGAACCACCTGCTTGACAACTGAGTGACATGCTAGGCCATTTCAGAGGATGGTCAAGGGTCATGGATTTATAGGATGGTTGCAGCATAGAAGGAGGTCATTCAGCCTGTCACAACCCTGCCAGCTGTCTGCAATGGCACCTCAGCTAATCCCACCACTCCGTCCCTCTACCCTTGCCCTGCAATTGTTAATTTTTTCAGGTGCTTTTCCTATACCCTTCTCAAAATCACAATTGAATTAGCCTTCATTACACTCTCGGGCAGTGCATTCCAGATCCTAACCACGCGCAGTGTAAAATGGTTTTTCCTCATCTTGATGTTGGTTCTTTTGCCAACCACCTCAATTTGGTGTTCTCTGGTTCTCAACACTTCTGCCAGTGGGAAGTTTCTCTCTATCTACTCTGTCTGGACCTCTCATGATTTTGAACAGTTCTATCAAATCGTCTGTTCTCTAAGATGAACAACCCCATTATTTCCAAACTATTCAGTTGAGGCTGAACCAGGGTTTTATAAAGTCAACAGTTATTGAGAATCAATGCTCTTGCTGTGGGTCTGGAATCATATATAAGCCTGTCTGAGTCAGGATGGTATATTTCCTTCCTCAAAGGACATCAGTGAACCAGATGGGTTTCTACAACAATCCCATTGCTTTCTGGTCACCATTATTGATAATAGCTTTCCATCCCAGAGTTATTTAATTAACTGAATTTAAATCCCCTGACTATTGTGGCAGGATTTGAACTCATTCTCCAGATCATCAGAATAGATCACTGGATTACAATTCCAGTAACATAACAACTATAGCCGGGAATTTTTCAACCTCGTTGTAGCGGATCCCACCACGAGAGATTTAGCGACCCAGCCTAAAGTCCATTGCCTTGCGGTGGGACCAGACGATCCCGGTGGCGAATGAGGCTGGATAATCCTGCCCTATGCTACCATTCCAGGCTACCCCCAAGTACTTTTTGATTCAATTATCAGAAGTGCTTTGTTTCATTGATTGATTCGTTGTTTGATTGGCAAGGACTTTGTCGCCATTAGAGAGAAATACATTTTTCTCCTGTGTTTACTGCAAAGTCCAGCCATTGCCACAATGGTATAATATTTTGTTTGTACATTTTTATATAGAATTGTCAATTGTAAATTTGTATTTGGTATTGCTGAACTTATCTGAAAATATCGACTTCAAAAGAATTAAGAGGTTCAAAGCTGGATCTTCAACCAGTTCAATAGGACTACCTTAAATGTAGTGTAAGTATTTTAATTATTAATTCTCAGCCCTGGTAAAGGCTCAGCTTCCAGATTGTCGGAGACAAGGCTTGGTTATACTGCCTTCAGTTGGTTTCTCACTTACATATCCATGGCTTCTTTTCCCGCTCCAGCACCATTACCTCCAGCATCTTCCAGGGGTCTATTTGTGGGTTTTCCCGATCTCATCTACAGGCTGCCTCTTGGTGACACCATCTGAAGATATGGGGATAAGAAACATACAGTTCTGAGAAGAGGATTGAGATATTGGGACTATTCCCATTAATATAAAGAGCAAAGGGGATGTTTAAAAGATATTTTCAATAGTATGTGAAGGGTTTTGATAAGAGTGAATAAGCAGACAAGGGATTACCAATTTAAAATCTGATAAATGAGGTTGGGAGAAATTTGTTTACACAGGGAGAACATGGAATGTTTTGTTACCAGCAGTTGAGGAAGAAATTATTGCAACTCTTAAGGGAGATTTGGGTAATTCTTTTAAAACAATAAGATATATAGCTATGAAGGAGAACGTGAGACAACTGGATTAGTTATGGAGTGCTCTAGCAAAGAGCTGGCACAAGTACAAAGAGCTAAATGACTTAATTCTGTGCTATAAATTATCCGGATCTATGGAGTATTAATGTAAATGACATATTGCCGAAGATAAATTACCTCAATGGAGAATAAAATTGGGTGGAATGTAAAACTGGTGGTGGATCCAATCCTGCCAGATTCCTGTCGGGCAGGTTTGGTTAAAATCAACCTCTTTCTCGTCGGGGTTTTCTGCTTGTGCTATCTTTGGTCTTTGATTTTCCTCTGATTTATTTCAAGGGACAGGAACATCAAGAGTTAGTAAGTGGAGAAGCAGAAGATGTAGTCAGTTGGCTGGAATTTTCCATTCTGGTGTCTACGTTCGGTGGCAGGCGCGGAGGTCCAGACAGAGTAGATAGAGAGAAACTTCCCATTGGCGGAAGTGCTGAGAACCAGAGAACACCAAATTGAGATGGTTGGCATAAGAACCAACAGCAAGATAAGGAAAAACCATTTTACACTGCGCGTGGTTAGGATCTGGAATGCACTGCCTGAGTGTGTGATTTCCACTGTGGGGTTCAGCTTGCACTGTTCAGCTCATTACATATGCATCCGCGAGGAGCTTGCCAATTCTTATGGTGGGGCAAGCTGGGAGTAGCCGTCCCTGCCAATACCTCATGCGTTCGAAGGTCTGGAAGCCATGTTTAAAGGGCACATGGACAGCCAGCACTATCCCTTCCACTGTTGTCCGGCCACTGCTCCACCCTTCCCAGCTAACCCTTCCTCCCTTCCTTGGTCATCCTCCACACAACTTGCACTGCCACCACCTGCTCTCCAGCATAGGCCAGCATTTACAGACACTCCCTGAGGACAATGAAGGTGCACACCATTTATGTGCAGTCGTAGAAGTGAACGTTCTGATTTCTCACTGGCGGGGAACATAATTTAGAGGGAGAACTTAATTCTGGAGAGGTAGCCTTTTAAGGAGTATGCATGACATGCTAATGCATGCAAAAGGGTTCCCCGACATTGTTCATCGGGAAGCTTGACCCACCTTTAACCCACCTTTAAAGTCCCGAGAACTTAATTCCTGAAGTCCATTCCGCCATCGGGAAACTGATTTTTTTACCTCGCGCCAAATTACGTTCCCTCACCCACCAGCTTCCCGCTGCTGGCGGACCAAAAGATTCCCCGTATGTCTGCTTTTATCCTTGATGATGTTAATCAGATGTTCTGATTAAATAAGCTCGGGCCATTAAGGTGTGTGCCTTTAGAAGAGAGCGAAACAGTTATAAAAAAGAACTGGGATAGCTAAAAATGATCCTTTTCAGGAGATTCTTAAGTAGTGGCTTAAGTGGATTCTGTACAAAAATGTGATAAATATGAATTGTTTCGTTTGACTTCATGCTCTGTTCTTGAGGGAACAGATGGAGGAGTGAATATCTCCTTTCATCATTGGGAAACTATTTCAAACCCAGGCCAGAGAATGATTTTCGCTCCCTGGCCGATTTCTAAGTGAATTTGGATGTTTAATTCACTTCCTAGTTGGCATGCAGTTCAAAGCTGCAGAATTTGATGGAAAAAAATGGCAGCTTTACCTCAATGAGCCTCAAAAGTATTTAGAAATGTGAATGTTGCGCTATTGTACCGAAGAATAAACTTGCAGTGAAGGCACATTTTTGAGACAGAGTAGCAAAACTTTTTCCTCAATTGGAGATGTACTGTAACTTGCCTGGCAATGGTAATAGTCCTGAAGGCACAAAATGAAAATGTATCCTACTAACACAGAAACCCTCATCTTTGAAAAACACTCCAAAAGGACCAATGAAAAGTTTCCTTGGTTTGGCATTATGATGAAAATAAGCATGGTCTGTTCCCAGCAGGCTCAGTCTCTGTATCCTCCAGTCAGATAGAGGCACCAGATGTAGGATCAAAGTACTGCATTCATATTGTGTGATAACTGAAAATGTCATAGGAACAGAGTCGGTTTCAAGGGATGAGAGACAAAACTGGAACAATGTCTGATGTGGTGCAGTTGTCAGATGACAACCCATTAGAGAGCGACGTAGCTCTTCTTCATCTCTCTTGGAAAGTCAATTCGACATTTGGCAGAAAACAATGAGGTCTTTTCTCCAAAGTGCTCGCCCCTAGCCTGTTTTGACTTATAGATTCCCAATTTAAAAAGGTCTGTAACCATATTGAACATTTCTTGAATTTGACAGAAATATGCAATTTTGCATACAGGGCAATGTTTTGGTTTCAAATTCTTTCAATGATGGCCATTTTGTCATCTGTTCCAGTAATCCACTGCAAAATCCCATGTCTAACATTTTAAAATAGAAAAGAAACCAAATTATGTACCTACATCTCAAATGTACCTACAACTTAAAAGCATGTTTTATGGGAGGAATACCTCCTTTTGAAATAACTTGAGTTCCCTGATGCTTATTTGCTTAACACAATTGTTTTACTGCAAAAGAACTTGATACAATGTAAGGTAGTGCCTTTAAGAGGATTATATTGTGTTAATTCTGGATGAGAGTCAGGAATGAAACCACTATCTCAGAAAGATCAAAGCCTTGCAGATTGCATGCAGATAGAAATATTCTGTGGGTATTTCATATTTTTCTTTAGAAGGTAGATTTGTGAACAAGATTGTTGATAGAAGCTTGCGAAAACAGAATGTTGGAGAGCAGCAATGAGCCCTGGAGTTAAAGTGTCACTGAGGGGTGTGACAAGGCTTGGCCTTTGTGCTATATTTTAAAATAGCATGGAGAATAAATAATATTGAAATAGAACAAGTTATCATCACATTAGTGCCATTCAACCAAGCATTGACAAATAGGCCTGGTTCTATTCAAAATTATTGGGGTGTTTTACACAGGGCGGGGAGGCCGTATTGCTCACCCCCTCCCCACCCACTGCAAATGATGGCAGAGGTGGAATGAGGCCCTTAGCAGGTCAACATACAGGTCACTGTATTATGGGGCAGCTCAGGGGTAGGTGGGAAGGCAATGGTATAGCCACCCATTCTATTTCATTTGCCCCATGCCTGCAAATACACTGCAGGGGTCGTAAAAGTCCCCCCATTATTTTTTGAATGATGGATGACACTTTACAGCAATATGGTATACTTGTGCTAATTATTTCTTCATTTCTGTTATGTGTTGAAGTCCTCTGTCCTCTATTCTTTTTCATTCACATAATGCTACACCTTTTACTGCACAGTCACAACTGTTCTTAGTTTTTATATCAGCCTTTTTGAAATGTTTAACTGCATTGGTCATGGCTTCATTACAGACATAAACAGCACTGACACCCTGTCATACATATCCCTCTAGGCTCAATGTCATCATGGGGAAGGGACATGTTCATCAGAATCTGATAGCATTCCACTTATCCATTGGTAATGATCCAATCCTTGGAGTCTGAGGTACACTGAACATACCCTTGGATTCAGCAGACAATTCAAAATTCCATGAAATCAGCTTTTTTTTTTCACTATTGCTGATCTCATCGATCAAGTAACTTTGGCTCAAACCTGCTCTTGAACTGTCTGCTCAGAAGTAGGAAAAATATCTTTCTCCAATCAGCCATGTTTTCATTGGATCTCCGCAAATGGGGAATCGAGACTGTGTGGCACCACATGTTCATCGACCACGGCACTTCCCTTGAGTAATAGTTATCTGTATTTTTTTGCCTCATTTGTAAACAGCCATTTTGGTTAATTTGTCTCAATTATGTCAGGTTACTTGTTTTTCACTGTAATTATGATTAATTTATTTCAGTTTGAGGCCTGTGATGGTGCTCCACAATGAAGGGGTTAATTTCCAACTACATTCTCTCAACAACGAGGACGAAGCTTGGAAAAACTACCTGGAAAATCCATTAACTGCAGCAACAAAGGCCATGATGAGCATCAATGGTGATGATGAAAGTGTAGCTGCTTTGAGTTTCCTCTATGACTATTATAAGGTATTTGTTTTGATTGAAAGGTATGTGGTCAAAGGTGTAAACTTATTTGAATAAAACGGGTTTTTCACTTAGTAAAAAAATCTCAATTGCCTTCTGTACAAAATAGTTCAATGACATCAGAAAGACTAACATGATATGCTGCAAATTTTGATCCACTCCCTTTCCTTTGTGATTCTATATTTCTCTGAAAGTCCATGATTGCACACCCTAAAAGGGCAGTCGGTCCAAACAGTGAATGTTAATACCAATAGCACCATAATTACCCAGAGGCATGTGGATCCTCAGCCAATGATTTATTCAAGGCAGAGATTCATAGTTTTTTGGATACTAAGGGAATCAAGGGACATGAGGATAGTGTGGGAAGGTGGACTGGAAGTAGAAGATCAGCCATGTTTTCATTCGATGGCAGGGTGGGCGGGTCAAAGGGCTGAATGGCCTACTCCTGCTCCTATTTCTTATTTTTTTCTCTGTTCAAACTGTTCCTTGACCTATTTGGCAATAAGCATGAACTCCACAAATCAGTTCGTTTAACATTTATCTGAGTATCACTTTGCCCTAGGATTTTAACTTAATTTGTCTTGTCAAAATTTCAATTCTCCATTTAATAAAAAAAAACACTTAGAGAGTTTTCCCATGCTCCATTTACTAGCCAAATTGAGATAAAAGTGATCAAAACAATGATTTTCTAGCTTTCCAAACATCAGGTAGTACAGTGGGCTCTACAAATGAAGCTTCTGCTCTACTGTATCTTCCCATATGAAACTAAACGTTCTCCTTCATTACAGTGCTTTACCTGAACTGTCTAAGCTGAAAGATGGACTAGTTTCTATTTTATTGTTTTTGACCTGTAAGTCCTTTCAGTTGGATAAGAGGAAATTTGTGCTGCTCATATCATTGTGTTGTGCAACTCATCATGAATAGAATTAACACCCTGACCACACACCCAGTATCCTTTTGTTTTTGCCCTGCTTACATGGTAGGATGTCACGCCATAAATTCCTCTGACAAGTGCAATGGAATTGGAAGGTTTGAGATGCCACTATGGTCAGGGAGAACTGTGTTTTTTGCCAAATAAAATTTAGCTCAATTTAAGATACAGTTGGCAATTTCTACCATTAACAATTGACATTGAAACAAAACACAGGCCAACGTCTATTTGATAGGATGGGCAATGCTCAAGTGGGCCATGAGCGCTGGCTTGGGTTCAGCTGAATGGCCTGTTTCTGTGCTGCATGTCCTCTGAAATCCTATATAAAAGGTTGCTGCATGTAATGGCCCACCAACCAACTAAGAAATTCATAGATACATCAAAAAACCTACATGAGTGCAAATCAGGGCTGCTATGCGATTATTTGTTCTCTTTAGATCAGGGAAGAGAGATGTGAATGCAGGGGAGAGATGAGAGGCTTTCGAATGTCACACTTGAGATATGCATATTGAGCTTGCAAAACAACAGTAACACCACTGTAAAATATGCTACAAATTTCGAGAAACATGAAGGAAACCACGTAAATAGTTTATTATCACATTCTCAAAAGTCAGATAAGATCCAAGTTACTCAGTTCACATGAGCTGATATGAACAAGCTGTGGTTGAACCCTCCTAAGTATGTGTTATTCTACAATTACTATCGGCAGTTCAAACTGACGCCTGCCGACTGGTAACTTTTTTGCCAATCTCAACAGCTTCCTGTGTTCATTTTTTTGAAATGTGATGTTACCTCTGTTATAGGTCCCAAAGCAGGAAAGAATTCTTCTGCCTGGAAAAGTACCTCGCCAATGTGAACCGAATTTAGTGAAGAGGTATGAGATATGTTTAGACCTTGATGGTTCTTTTCTCCCACTGACAGGCCACGTCACATTTCACTCGGGTGAAAATGGCAGAAAACACTGCGCTGAATTCCCATGTGGGCAAACACTTTTTTCCATTTTCTATCCCAAGTGGTGTTTTGTCTGTAGAGCCAGGGGCATATTTTTTTTCCTTTTAAGTGGAAGCAAAAATGTGCAAGAAATGAACCGCCTATCTCAGAGCCAGGGTCAAGCGAACGTCTCTCCCCAAAAATCATCAAAATGACAATGTACCATTTTGTGCCCCGTTTTGAAGATAATGGTGCAGAGCCGAGTGCCCCAGCTGAGTGCGCCTCAATATTCCCAGCCAGAGGCCGAGTCTATGTTAGCATTTGCCTGGCAGACTGCAAGGGAAATGATTCCATAGGAACAGCCCCAGTGTCTGCCACAGTATTGTGTCACCCAGATACCTTCCAGGTCAGAAGACGGAAGAGGCATTGCGGGGGATTGGGGGGGGGGGGTGGGGGGGAGCGGGGAGGGGGTGGTGTCAGGGGTCAGGGGAGCCGGAGGGGTATCCAACCTCAGGAATGGTGGGACCAGGTGGGGTAGTGGCCCCAGGCTAGTTTTGTGGAGCAGCAGGTACACTCCTGCTCCTCCTAGCTCCACAAAAATACAGTAAAACTTACTTTTGGGATCACCTTTGTCTCCTTCCCATTTTGTTCTAAAATGACAGTTGGGGTTCCATGTATGGCACCATAAGGAAAGTGAAAGAAACCTTAAATAATCTCTGCTGGTGCTGGATCCTCTTCTCAATGTCTTGACCTCATAGGAAAGCTACAGGAGCTTCCCCACTTCTGGCCAGTGTTAAAGAGATGGCTTCACACTGCATATTTAAAGATTAGCTTCAGCCTGGTGCTCTTGCCGCTTGTTGAAAAATGTGACAAACGTTAAAATCAGGATTAATGAAAGAGAGGGAGGAAATCAGTGGGTAATTTGCCAGGAGCATTTTGACTGTCCACCTGCCTGGTATCCTCCAGACCGATAGAGGTAAAATTGTACCCGCTCTTACACTGGGAGGAGTCCACTGAATGCCCTCCTCACTAGCCGGCCGACCCACTCTGTCACTGGAAGCCAGTTGGAACTCACTGGCTCGTTTCCTCACTGAAATGAGTGTTTGGCGTTGAAAGGCCTCAAGCAAATGAAAAACCCAATAAACTGAGGGGGGGAAAGCTTGATTCAATGCCTTTTTCACAAATGCGTTTCATTTACAGGAGTAGCACTGGAACTGGATTTGAATTTGATGACATGATATCTCTGGATAGTCCTGTTCAAACTATGAAACTTTTGTCTGAAGATATCACCATGTCAACAGAGTACCCTGATCCAACCAGAAGACCTCACCGGCTGCATTCAGATTCTGTCTTTACAACTCCCAAATCTCAGCCACAGTTGGATAACTACACCATTATTCCCGCGGATCTATATGACTGCAATCTAACTGATTCATTTGATAATATTTTAATGACTCAACCACCACAAAGGTGGGCTCCTGAGAACAGTTTCAAAGATGCATTCAAGGACATATCGCCTGAGGTAGGTTTAGCTTTCATAGTAATACAAATATTTACTAAAGTAATTGTTTATGAAAATGAGCTAACTTATAACATTTTAGTCAGGTTAAGACCCAAATGATTAATTTTGGTACCAGTATAAATTATTTGTGTACCAATGGATTGTGCAATAAATCAGTTATACAACAGGTCCAGGCCTGTGTTTCTACTCTTGGCATGGTCTTGATCTTCATTTGGTCACTGTGGGAAGATATAATAATGGAGGACATTTACCTTCCCTGTTCTCACAGCCCTCCCTGATGGTTGGCTCGACAGGGGACTTGAATTGAGTCAGGATGTGCTTTCAGATAAGTGATGACACAATATGAAGAAAAGAAATCTCAGGGAGAAAATAGTGTCAAAGAGAAGAGAGGATTAAAATTAATTATTGCAGTCAAGGAATTAACTAACAAAGCAGTAGTGTAGCTGGAATGGATGACTGTTCCTGTGTTTCTGCGGTGGAGAAGGGATGGATGAGCGAAGGATGTGGAAGGTAGCAGAACAGAATTGAATAAACAAATGGACGAATATTCTGGAGTTTTGCTTGATAATGTTTGGGGCTCAATGAGGTATTTACGCATAGATAATATCTACCTAAACTTATCTCGTGACATTACAGCCATTGGTAATAAATTAGTCCTGGTTATAGAACTAACAGAAAGTGACAAACTTAAATTGTTTATTTACTGATAAAGCTGAAGATGGCTCAATTCAAAAAAGAAGTAAGTTTGAAAGTTTAGCGACTTAGTCACCAATATATAATTTTGAAGAATTACTGTGCTCTGTAGCTTTTGAATCTGAACTTAACAGTAAGAGAATCTAATATCAAGTTAAATAAGAAATTGAAAGCTGAAGTTACAAAGTGAAGTTATTTTCCCTACCAATGTTAACTTGTTTATTCAGCTATATTCAGTTGTTGCTGTCCCTCAGTATTTATTTTTCATGGTTATCAAAACTCTCTTGATTGTCTTTAAATGGTTTCATAATGTAAATCTCAGGAGAGTTAAAATTGCATGGGTGCCAACATGCAAATCTATTGCTCACTTGGGCTTCTAACATAGACTGATCCCACTGTGTGATTAAACCGTGCCCAGTGTGTTTTGATGCAAAGCAAAGCTTGCTGTAATCGCAGCCCCTACATCAGAAGATCACGCACTGTTGCACAAAGGTGTCATTTTACCATTTCCCATGCCAACAGCCCTCAGGCTATTCTGGCATAGTGGTGTTGTCACTGGACTAGCATTCCAGAGACCTAGGGTAATGCTATGGGGGAACTGAGATCAAATCCCACTGTGGCAGATGGTGGAATTATAAGTCTGATGATAACCACAAAACCATTGCTGATTGTTGTAAAAACCCATCACTAATGTCCTTTAGAGAAGGAAATCTGCTGTCTTCACCTGTTTTGGCCTACATGTGACTCCAGACCCACAGCATTGTTGGTTGGTTGGCTCTTAACAGCCCTGTGAATGAGAGCAACTAGGGATGCTGGCCTAGCCAGTGATGCCCACATCTCATGAACAAATATTAAAAAAATTGAGATTGGTGCCAAATAAAATTTAATAAGGGGCTTGGATGCTAGATTCAAACCACTCATTTCAAGTAAAATATTTTTATATTATATATATTTTATTTTATATTTTTAGAACTAATCATCTCACCACTCTGAATTAGATTTGGACCCAGAGCCCAGAAATGAAAGACCAAGGTTCAAGGTTATTGGTCACTCTAGCCCTAACAGATCTGTTACAGAACTGGAGAAAAGAGTAGGAGGAATAAGACATTTACTGTGATATATTAGATGTTCCACTTGATGGTAACCATGCCAGTATTGGTGAACTGGACCATCTGAATTGAGGAGATCGTGGATTAAAGATTAACGTAAATCACAATTATTCCCTTTGCAACAAGACTTTCTCAATGGATGAGTTTACTGGTCCTGGCCAAACATTTAAGAGGAAATTACTAGGCCCTGAGAAGATAACCAAAGAATACTATTGATATGTTGGCACCATGGCAATGCACATGGACAGACGTGGCTATATGAAAAGGAAAGCACAAACTGGACAGTGGAAAATGTGGGCAAATAATACTATAAATGTAACCAATTTAAAAATCTCTTCCATTTCTTTAAACAGGCCTTTCTTAATGATTTGATAAGACCATCCTGTGATGAGGAAGATGTTACAAATAGTAAACCAAGGTAGGTATATTCTCTCTCAGTTTGCGCCATTAGGTAAAGCACTTTTAAAGAAATATACATCCTATTTCAATATTTTATGAAAACACGTTTTGTCAAGGTTTGGCTTTTGATAGGGGTGGTGTGGAAGAAGGATACAAAACAAAATTTTAAACCCCCTGGGATCTTAGTTACACAATGTTCTGATAAGCTGGATGAAGTATTTATGTGATGCCAAATAATGGTGCTCTCTTAAAAAAATAATGGAATTTCCAAACAGAACGCGGAACCTATATCAGCTCTGAATGGTTTTCCATTAACCTTAAACCATCTTGTTGATTTTTATTTACCATTTGCAAGCAAAAATATTACAATTCTGGGCATAGCTGGAGCTTTAACTGGAATTAATCAGCTTGACAAAATTTTCTTGATGTAACCTGTAAAGTACATGTTTCATAGCAAATAGTGACAGTGATTAATAAAAGTCTCCCATTGCCTTGCTCTGAGTTCCTACATCATAGACATGAAAGCAAGGCCAAGTCTGAATTTGTTTTAATTGACACAATTTTCTGATTTTGAGCTGCCGGAGAAAAGCTTTGCCTGCTGGTTGTGCACAACATATTAGAAATTAATAGAATGCGTAAAACCATCCTAGAAACTTTCAGCACAGCAGGAGGCCATTCAACCCCTCGTGTCAGTGCTGGCACATATATTCAAATCATTAGAAAATCACATACACGTGTGGTCAAGTGTCTGATATCGGCTGCCAGCAGCCACAGCTTCCCGAAGGAGGGTAAAATTGGAAAAACTGCCCCTTAGGTGTTCAAAAAAAAATGGCAAAATTGTTTTAAGATACGCTTGTCCTCATTTTTAAGGGTGGATTTCGAATGTATGCTGGAAGCACCTAAATCTGTCAACCAGAAACCAGGGGAGGAGTCGATGGGTTACCTCAACAAAGGACAGTTTTACCCCATCACACTGAGAGCTGTGGAAGGTGACAAATGTCTGCAAGCGTCCTCAACCAAAGTTCGAGTAAGACATTTTAGATTCTGCACCTTGGCTTCATTAACCCAGATTTCCTTTTGCACTGCCAGCTAAATTTGATGTTCAGCTGATACGTTTTCACACCTGCTCGATCTTGTAGAAACACTTTAAGTTGTTTATAAATTTGTATGCTCATCGTTAACATGGACACCGAACGTGCCCTCTTAGGATGGAGCCTCGCCTGCTGGAATTGCACATCAGTGTTCTCCATCCATTAACACCAGGAGCACGTCAATTTGACGCATGCTCGGCATCTTCCTGAGCTGAAAGAATGCATGGATTAAATGCTATTTCCATATTAGAAACGTGGACTGGGATTTTCCGGCCCCCCGCTGGCGGTATCTTCCTGTCCCGCCGAAGTGAATGGAAGTTTGAGTGGTCCGCCGCATCCGCCGCGCCGGGGCCGGAAGGTTTTCCTCGTGGTTTTCATGGGGAAAGAAAAGTTTACCAAACGTTTTCTATTTGTTTGCAAATGCGTAATGTCACATTGCAGATCATGGCCATTTCACGTTGTTTCACAACGTCGCTTCTACACGAGGTCCTTACAACAGAAATGACACCTGATCTTTTCCCACCCCATAAAAAAAAGATTTTACCAAACACTTATGAAGGTGAAGCCCCTCTGATTAAGCAAGTTCTACACCTATGTACCACATTCATTTTGAAGCTTCAGATTTTTTAAGAGTCAGACAGGGAGTTCGGGTATAGCAACGTTTTGAATGAATTCTACTACTAAAGTGACAAAGGATTCATATCAGAATTAACAGATAAGTGTGATGTGTCAGCACTCACTAGTCAATAGTTATACTTCTTAGCAGCACTTCAACTTGCCCAGTGAGCAAAGGGAGGTCACCAGGTTTAATCACATAAATGTGAAAAGAAGCATTTTCTAAGGCAACAAATATGATGGGAACCCAGTTTGTAAATCCGGTCCGTAGTGGAGAGAAGTCTATGAAGAGTGTCACTTATACCAAGTCACTCATCCCGATTTTAGCAATCTCCAGAATCGTGATGTCAGGCAATCTTTTACGTGTTATCTTCGGAGAGTTTTTTGAATGTCAGAAATATTTTCATATGGTGTCAAGAAACCAATAACTTTCTTATTTAGTACTCATTGTTTGATATCTTCCGATACAGTTCATCAAGTGCACTGTTGTCTTGGATACCGCTGAATTTATTACTAGGGTAACAGTATCTTAGATTGTTCTAAACTATTGTCATAAACTGACAGCTTCATAATCTAGGATTAAAAATGATGGGCGGGATCCTTTATCGGATTGCTAACTTAAGTTTTGCCTTCAGAAAGCAAAACAAGCAAATGTCAGAAATCTGAAAAGTCAAAACTGAAAATGTTGGCAGCACTCAGTGGTTCAGTCTGTGTTTGTGGAGAGAACAAATGACAATTGGGGTGGACCCCTCCTTTGTTGAAGGCCCCACACCTAAAATAATAACTGGGCCGTTCTTCTCACAGGTGCTGTGCATGTGGATGAAATTCAGCAAAGCATGTTGAAAGGTGGCATGTTTAAACTGTAAAGCTTTAAATTTCTAAATCTGCACTTCATAATCCAAATGATAAGCTGTTGTTTAGAATGTACAATGTAAAGCCAGCTGCTCTGCACCCAGTGTTATCAGAAGCCATTTCCATTATTTTACCCTAAGAATGTAATAACACAATAATTATCCAAAATCAACAGTGAGCATTCATCAGTGATTAATCTGTTCTTTTCTAATATGGAAAGTCTGAGTTCACACTCCTTCTGATTCGAAGGATGTCAAGAACGTCACATGAAATTGGCTTTTCATGTTTACAAAAGTTACGAGCACTTTCACATGAAGCATCTCCACCGTCATTAATCGTGCTGTCACCAAGGCACCAATGCCATTATTTTTCAGTCTAAATGTCAGCGACTTGAAAACTGGAGTTAGCCCAGGAAATTCATGATTGCCATTGATTTTTCAGTGTGGTTAGAGCTTTAACAAAGCAATCGTGGCGAGAGTAAAGGCAAAGTGGCTCAAAATCCCAGGAAATTATGATGTGGCTTAAATAGTGGCATGTCAGCTTTTTGTGCCTTTTAAGGTCTCTGTGGCATAGATGTGTCTTTAAAAAAGGTGCAAATTTCCAGGAAATTCTGGGCCATCAACATACATTTACATGCAGTAGATGATTCAACAGGGCTATTAACATACCTACAGACCAAGTAATTTTCTTTAGTGCAATACATACATTGTTCTTAATGAATTGCATCTTGGCAGGAATAAAAATACAAATTATTGGAAATGCAGACCATATTTAATGGCATCTGAATAGAACAAAGGCAGGCTAAAGTTTTGGGCTAGCAGTTTTCAGGTGCTGATGGACATGAAGTCCAATTCTCATTCTCACACATGAACCTAGAACTGCCGGGAGAATACTTGTGTTTTCTTTAAGCCCTACCTAACTGCACTTACAGTTTCTTTTTCATGTACTTTCTTTTTTCCTATTATCGCCGCACCCTTCTTGCTATGCATGTGAACGAATGTTGACAAGTATGCACTTGTGAACCAAACACTAGCACTGAAGGGGTCCCAACATAGCTAATGTTTCAGTTCAGTTTTAGAATGTGGACAAACAAATGACAATTCTCAATATGTGCCATATATTGTCTCTGGAGGTTGTTGGTATTTGCTTCATGAATTTGTTTTCACATCACTCTTAGGATGAAATCTCCATCAAAATTATTTGTATTTAATGAAGAAAATATAAAATGCTAGGAATAGATTGCTGGACGTTTCCAGCTAAAGTAAAGGCATGTTAATATCTCCAGTACAAACTCTTTATCCAACAGCTGATGTTTTCATTTCAGATTCCCAGCACTTACATTTTTAAAAATTACCTGTTTCATAACATTTTTTGGAGAATTATTTTGTCATTTGTTGAGCTCAGAGACAAGTACCAAAGCAAAATCTGGTTGAATCTCTGTTCTGAGCTAAATTTTGGAAGCCCAAACCGAGGGATTACAGTCAAAATAGTTGCATCAGATTGTGCTCACCTCTACCCTTCAGTGCTGATTGCACCAGAGTTTTTTCTGCTGGGCAAATGCACAGCTCATTAACATGGGATAAGTTAGTACAAGTTGATAACAGCCTGCCCCATGCGCTCAGAAATCTCCAGCGCCTGACCCTGATCCCTTTGCCCTCTGTCTAAGCGGCAGTCAATCTGGTTCCTTTTTTAAAACTTGTTACACCTTTGGAGGAGCCACTGCAGTCCCCTGCCACTGAGAAACAATGACAAATTTCAGCATCCTGCCTAAACTAGCGCAGAGCAAGATAGCAGTATGGTGAACTGACTGCCGACAATTTTACCTGGTCATCTCATTTCAGTATTTATAGCTCCTTCTGCAGGAAGCCTGCATAATAACGATTGTGGAAAGTCTAATTTAAATTTAAAAGGATGTGTACAATTAACAATAAATGACCACTTTAGGTGGTGGTATAGTGGTATTGTCACTGGACTAGTATTCCAGATGACCCAGGGTTCAAATCCCACCACAGCCGATGGTGAAATTTGAATCCAATAAAAATCTGGGCCAGGATTTTACAGTTGGTGTGCACCAGCACGTAAAATGACACGCGATGATGTTGGGCGTGCGCCCCGATTAATTAATTTCAAATTCACGCTGCCTGTCCAACATAACGGCTGGCGGGCAGGCGAAAAGGCCAAGCGGCCTTTACGTTTTTTAGGAAACCTCATCCACGAGCGGGATAAGGTTTCCTAAAGCTTTTACAAATTGAATAAAAACTTTTTTTGAAAAATAAAAACATGACCCATCTCATGTGACATGTTTCATTAAATTTTTATTGCATGCATTTATTTTTTCAAAAGCACTTCAATCTCCGAGGCAGCTCCGTGCATGTGTGAAAGGGCGCTGGGCCTGACTCTCCCTCCTCCCCCCCCCCCCCCCCGCCTGCACAGGTAGCACTTAGCCCTTCAGGCCCTGGAATTAAAAGTGTGATGTTGACCAAAAAAACATTGCTGATTGTTGTAAAACCCCATTTGGTTCACTAATGTCCTTTAGGGAAGAAAATCTGCCTACATGTGACTCCAGACCCACAGCAATGTGTTAACTCTTAGATGCCCTCTAAACAAGGGCAATTAGGGATGGGCAATAAATGCTGGCCTAGCCAGCGATGCCCACATCCCATGAACGAATAATAAAAAAAATGATGGGGTAAAACATTGTTTTGGCTTTTATAAAGCCTCAACATTCACTTTATTTGTTTGTCAGACTTTGACCTGGGGATGGGGATGAGGTTGGGGCATGGGATGGGGGACAGGGGGAAAGAACAGGGAAACAAAATGAAATAAAGCACAATAGTGGGGTATGAAGCAGATAATGCAGGCAAGTGACTTAATGGTGTGGCAACACACTGCTTGATAACCAGAGAGGAAAACAGTGCACCATCCCTGGTAGCACGTGACATCCCCCTTCAAATGGCATGCAGTCTTGGACTATTCACTCTGTTCCACATTTTCTGCATGCTGATGTCAAGGCCTCACAACCATACAGCTCTTTCATTGCTTATACAGACCTCAGTAGAACACACCTTCAAGGTGTTGTGCACACTCACACTAATCACACTCGTAACTTGAGAGCGTAGTACCTCAAATCAATGTAAAGCGTGTTGTCCATCTCTGGGCATGTCCTTCTTTGACATCATGGACATAATCCAAATCTGCAGAAGGCCTCACATGATAGGCTCAAGCACCTGTTGCAATGTTTGCGGACTTGCATATTTAAGTAAAATCACATCATTACAATGTGCCTCAGATCTCCCTCAGATCCTTCTCAACTGCTCCTCATCCTGAGGCTTGCTGAACACAAAGATTTCCCAAAGGAAGGCCCAGCCTACCAGTAAAAGGCATTCATGTTGTGAGTCCAACTCCCTTCAATGGTAGGACATAAAAAAAATAAAGCAATACAAAAATTAATTATAAATTGGCCATAAAACTAATGCATCAAATTAAATGGAACAAATGACAAATAATAGGTCAAAATGTAACGTTATTAACGTCATGTTAATGCAGCGGAACACAGCTGTAAGTGCTGGGAAACAAGTTGCCAAAGGTTCCCACCCAAAATGTGCCTTTAGCAATAACATTGCATTTCAGAAGCAAACCTCAAATAATGTGGGGCTGGGAGGCCCTGCTCTGCTTGCTGTGGTTTCAAACTCTTAGCAATGCCTATACATGCTAGCAGCACATCATTGTTGAGCGCCCAGGGCAGCCTGGTCAGTAGGTAGCCACTCCCGGTGCACTTTTATACACAGCGGGTGGAATTTAATGCCCTCTCCCGATGCAGGTTTGATGGTGAGTGGGGCATTTAATCGGGTTTGAGGGTGTCAGGTGGGGACCCCACTGCCTCTACTCTGATTAAGTCCGGGGTGGGAAGGCTTGTGAATAATTTTCCTGCCCCGTCGCCAATTGGAGCCCTTAAGTAAACAATTAATGCCTACCTAAGGACCCCATCTCACTGCTGCTGGTATTTACCCAGCTAAGGGCAGGGGATTCACCATGTGGGAAGCCCAAAAAGCAAACACTGTCAGGGTTGCTTGTGGGATTTCCTAGGTGTCCCATGTTGTCAGGGACTCAGTGCCTGATTGAGGGAACTGGCATCAAGACGAAAGGGGCCGGCTGAGAGCCAACACCCTGCCTTAGCTGCTGACTCCCCTTATCGCTCCCCTGCAATCCCCACTCTGTAAACTTCCTCCTGCCATCACTCATCTGTGACCTGGGTCCCTTGGCAATCCTGGGCCTCTGGTGGGTGCATTACTGGCAGCAGCCACTGCTCTTCCGGTGGCGCTGCTAGGCAGCGCACAGCTGCTGGTCTCTGATTGACCAACAGCTCTTGGGGAGGTGGGGGTGGGATATCCGCCCTGGGTCTTTGATCCCGGGGGAGGCCTGTCAGTGTCCAGTTGAGTGCCTGATTAGCACTTAATACAGCGGGCATTCCTAAAAGGAGGTGACATGAGGCTCCCACCAGCTCTCCAGTTGGCAGGCAAGATCCCCGCTGCCTCCATTAAGTATCACCCATCATTCTTCCTCAATTATAAAGGACTTTGTAGATGTCAGGCTGAAATATATTCATATTAAGGCCAAGGAGGCTGGACCAGGGAGGCAGGCTAAGGGGGGCAGTGAGGGAGGCTGTCTGGGTGCCCTTTAAATGTGGCACCCAGACTTAAAGCTCATGAGGTAATGGCGGGAAGGGCGACTTCCTACCTGCCTCTACCACAAGATTTGCCACCATCCGTATGGATGCATAAATAATGGAGCTGAACAGTGCAAGATTGTGCGTGTTCAGCCATCCTGCTCCCCCTCCCCATCCCCCCACCCCCAGTGACAATCACTCACACTTCCGCCCCCACCAAGGAATTTTGACTTCAGAGCAGAAGATTCCAGCCTGTATTCCAGTCAGCGCTAACATTAAAAAAATGATAACTTCCCAACTTACCCTATGCCTGTTTTTTGAGGGTGAGCTGCAGAAAAGTGTTTCATCACTAAGTGTACAATAATTGATCAATAACTCTTCTTCTATGTAGAGTATGGTTATGGCTGTTTTTGACAATGCAAAGACTCCGGAGGAACAAGTGAAGTTTTGGAAACATTGGCATTCCCGACAACATACAGTCAAGCAACGGGTCATCGATTTTGGTAAGGAAATTGGTACCATCGTGATGAAACCACACATGGACACCGCATTTTATTTTTAATCCCTTTTCTTTCTTATTCCTTGTCACTACTTTTGTTCCCCAAAACCTGGCAGAAATTGATGAAAATGCTCATGTTGTACTGGGTACGAATATTGATCTTTATGGCACATAAAATTTAATATTAGCTGTCATTAATATTTATTGAAGTGTTCAATATTCATTTCACCTGTGCTCCATTAAAAGCCTTTACAGAGAGGATTCCATTATGTTAGTTCTTGTATGGGTCAATTGGTGAAGTGAAATGCATGGGAAAATAATTCAAAATACTTAATCATATAGAACAGTCGTGACTTTTGATTTAAACGAAAATATAAAATCTAATTGGTGATTATGCCTTTGAAGAATGTATCACACAAGGAACTGAATGCAGTCTCAGCAAAATACATGCCAAGAGTGTTATAGTTGCCAATGCTGTTAAGCAAAAGTGCTCCAAGGTAACACTGCTCAATCTTGCAAAGTCAATTGATTCAAATAATCAGCAAAAACTTCCAGCATAAATTTAGTCCCACATCAACAGCCAACTAAATTGCACTGTAGAAAATCTGCTTTGCAGGCAAATTTGTAAGGATGCAGCCACTTAAAAGGTTAGATCAAGAAGGACAAATCCCTTGTGGAGCATAAACACCAGCATGACCTGTTAGGCTGAATGGTCTGTTTCTCTGCCGTGTATACAATGTAATACGATGTGATGTGAAATTGTAGATTAATGGCTATGCTGTGTAATGTAGTTCACTTTTCAGCTGACCTGTAATAGGTGAACCCTGCAAACCCTGGGAAAAGAAGTCAATTTTCAGTAAAGACCTGGATGTTTTCATTATTGCGATCACCACCTAAGTGGTCAATGATTAAACAGTGTATTTGCTGAAATCCCCACACAAAATGGTTCAAATAAAGAAATCACAGACCTCAGTCATTTGTGGGATTATCTAAAGAAAAAGGTAATGTTTCTAGCCTGATTGATATAGATATCAGAACACTTTCCTCAAAGGTTAGAAGATGCAAGAAGCCCTTTGTTCTTCAACAATTAAAAGAAGGATTTCATGTGGAACTATTGAAGGTTACAACAAAGAGGAAGTCCATTCAACCCATCATATCTGTGGAAACGTTTTGTTAGAGTAATTCAAAATTAATCTCACTTTTGAAGCACCCAGCACGTTTTCTATTATTGAAGTAGAAACCACATTTTAAAATAGATTATTATGGACAGCTGGCGTTGGATTCACCTACACAATTGAATGGAATAGAAGTGGAGAATGATGAAAACTTTGGGCTGCAGGTATTACTGCCTGATATGCATTTCCCTCTCCTCCCCCACAGAGACTGCCGCTGGCTGCTCTTCCCCCACCTGCCACATATAAATGATAGTGGGAGGGAGGTCCCAGGACTCCAATGGATCATCCTTCCACCTGTGCATGTTACTGCCACTTACTAGGGCTGCCACGGCTAGGTGGCAGTAGGTCTCAGGGTCTACTGAACCTAGATGTTCTAATCTTCAGGATGGCTCTGCCTCTTTACCTGTCTGTGATATCTTCTGGTCCTGCAGTTGCAGACCTGCTGGGATTTAGCAGCCAAGCAATGGTGAGCTCATGCTTGGTGGCGAAATCCCATCAGCAAACCGTTATCCATCAGGATACAGGATCAGGGTTATGGTGGTGTCACAATAGTTTTGGAAGTACCATTCCACCAGTACAACATTACCAGGAGGAGAATGCTGACATTAGTCTCAAAGGCTCTATTTGCTCACAGTTATTGACATGACACACGACTTATTTCTATCCATTTGCTTATACAGCAGATTACAAGGAAAGCAACAACACAATCAGCTGTGTGGAAGAAGTGGCATTTAATGCTCTGTCCTTCATCTGGGATACCAGCAAGGAAGCAAAGGTAAAACAGGGAAATGTATGGGATACCGTAGGGTAACCCTAGTCACCTTCAATGACATTCACAAATTGACTGGGAAATACAGTAGTGTCTCAAATGCGGCTATCCAAAAACCAAAGTTGTCCAAAAACTGGGCACTTTTAGAATGTGCAATACATCTAATTGAGTAAAATAATTCAAAAAATAACTTACCTGGACAATTTGGCTAGGCGCCGCATCGGTGTGGTGTGACGCCTGTCTAGTTATCCCCTTTGTTGCCTGCGCACCAATCTATTCCCATGCTCAGAGGAACCCTTGACCCCACCTGGCCCAGCTTGACCCGAACTGCCCAACTCGCAATCCTGCAGGTTCTGAAATCCGGCAGAGCCTCCCTCCTGAGGTTTCCGGTTTAGAGACACTGTACCTGTAATCATTTGATCAAACAGAAACGATGAAACTGTATTCTATAATAAACCATTGTTTTCTACAAGATATCCGCCTAAGTGTTACAGTCTACCTACCTATAGCTGCCAGTCCATCTCTCACTAGATCTATGTAATCAATTATTATTATAAAAACAGTTTGCATGGATGTACTTCTTGTCCTTCACGCTTTAGGTGTCACATTTCCTGTCCTCCATCTCAGATATGACATGGAAATTCCAATTCAATCTGCTCAAGTTTTGCACCCATAAAACAACATCAAATCAGCATCTCAATTAGATGAGGTGAGCAGAAGCTGAGTCAAGCAAAACAGTTATTAGAAAAATTCACTTTAGCTATAATAATACAGAAATCTGTAGCAGAAACCGAGGTCAACTAAACTGCTCAGAATGGCTTTTCATAAATATTTTGTCCACCATAGGCATTCCTCACAAATTTAATTATTCCAGCCTCAAAATACGATTTCTAACATAATAAAAACATTTCATGCTCACGTGATGAAAGATTTTCAAAATGATCTTTTTTGTGTTCTTGGGTCTCCCCAATAATGTCCTTACACAAAGGTTTCGGCTTTCCTCCAAACCCTGAACTTGATTTAAACATTTTTCTTAGAGCTTTTACTCTGCTCACTGTAAGAGGTTATTGGTTACACCTCTCCCTGCAGAATGCCACAGTCTGAGTCTGTGCACTTAGAATTGCTCTGTCTGCATCAGCATGATTTTCTATGGACAACGTGAAATGTGCCCTGCCTTATGTTGGAACATGATTTTGGAGTTATGAGGTTGTTTATGGCATGTTACACATGTGACATATGAAACTTTAAAACAATTACACATTGTAACCTTTATATATAATTTTATTGGTTATATATGCTTTATGTAATGTGCTGATACAAAAAATGCACAAATGAAGTACTTGTGAAGTGTAGTCTCTATTGTAATGAAGAGACACATGGAAGTCAATATACGTGGAACAAGGCCCACAAACAACAATGTGAAAAATTAAAAGCAAAATACTGCGGAAGCTGGAAATCTGAAACAAAAACAGAAAATGCTGGAAAAACTCAGCAGGTGCAACAGCACCTGTGGAGAGAAAAACAGAGTTAACGTTTAGAGTCCGTATGACTCTTCTTCAGAGCTAAAGAGAAGCAAAAATGTGATGCAATTTATACTGTTTAAGGGGGGGATGGAGCAGGTGAAGATGGATAGAAGGCCAGCGATAGGTGGAGGCAAAGGAGAGGTTGACAAAAATGTCATGAACAAAAGGACAAAGGGGTGTTAATGGTAGTGGTAAGGGCTAAAGGCGCTGATAGTGGCTTTAAGGTAAGAAAGCAGAATGTGATAATAGCAGGACAAGGGTAAGCACTCTGGAAAGAACAACATGAACAAGTAACAGATGGCCCTTGTGAGGGTGGGGTGGGGGGAGGGGATGGTGGTGGGGAAAAAAGATCAAAAATAGGATAAACAGTGTGGATAAAACAATGAATAAAAATAAAAATAAATAAAAATAAAATAAGTGGGTAAAAATAAAAAAATAAAAATGAATATTGAAAAAAGTGGGTAAAAAAGGGGTGAGGATAGAGGAGCGAGTTCTGGTCTGAAGTTGTTGAACTCAATGTTAATTCTGGAAGGCTGTAAAGTGCCTAATCGGAAGATGAGGTGCTGTTCTTCCAGTTTGTGTTGGGCTTCACTGGAACATTGCAGCAGGCCAAGGACGGACATGTGAACATGAGAGCAGGATGGTGTGTTGAAATGGCAAGCAACAGGAAGTTCTGGGTCATGTGTGCGGACAGACTGAAGATGTTCCGCAAAGCGGTCACCCAGTCTGCGTTTGGCCTCTCCAATGTAGAGCAGACCGCATTGGGAGCAGCGAATGCAGTAGACTAAATTGACGGAGGTGCAAGTGAAGCGCTGCTTCAACTGAAAGGAATCTTTGGGCTCTTGGACTGTGAGGAAGGAGGAGGTGAAGGGGCAGGTGTTGCACCTTCTGCAATTGCATGGAAAGGTACTGTGAGAGGGGGATGAAGTGTTGGGGATGATGGAGGTGTGGACCAGGGTGTCCTGGAGGGAACGGAATGCAAACAAGGGGGATGAGGGGAAGATGTGTTCGGTGTGGCATCAAGTGGGAGTTGGTGGAAATGGCAGAGGATGATCCTTTGAATGCGGAGGCTGGTGGGGTGAAAAGTGAGGACAAGGGGGACCCTATCATGGTTCTGGGAGGGAGATGAAGGTGTGAGGGCAGAGGGTGGGTGATAAAAAATTATAAATTATCTAAATTATTAATTTAATTATTATTAATAATTAATTATGAATAACTATAATTATATTAATAATATATTATTATATTTAATTACTATTATTAGATAAATTATCAGTTTATCTGTTTTAATGATATTGGTTGAGGGATAATTGTTGTCCAGGACACTGGGGGAACTCTCCTGGTTTTCTTTGAAAGTACCATGGAATCTTTTATTTCCATATGGTAAAGTGAACGAAGCATCAATTTAATAACTTGCCCAAAAGACAGGACCTCTTACAGTGCAGCATTAACTTAATACTGCACGAGTCACATCTGAGATGATATGTTCAAGTCCCTACGATGGGACTTTAACCCTCAAACCTCTGACTTAGAGACAGGAGTGCTACCACTGAGCAGAGGCCATTGTATCTATTCTTAGGATGTAGGTATTGCTGGCAAGGCCAACATTTATTGTTTATTCCTAGCTGCTCTGATATAACTGAATGCCTTGCTAGTCCAAGCCAAAGGGTAATTATGATACAGATGTTATCTGTCACTAATTATCCATGCCCTGGATGTTGCTGAGGTCCTACAGTATGCTGGAAGAGTTGTGAATAAAGCTAAACACTGTCAGCAAACAGCCCCATTACAGTATTGACATGTTGGAGAGAAGGTCACTGAAGGAACCGGCTGAACAGCTGTGCCTGTAATGCTGTCCTCTGGAACTCCAGCAGCAATATCCTGGGGCTGTGATGATAGATTCGCTTAGGGCAACCACAAGTAACTTCATGTATGTCATATGTGACTTCAACCGCTGGAGACTTTTCCTACTGACCACACTAACCTCATTTTGTAAAGGCTCCTTGGTATCATACTCAGTTAATTGCTGCATTAATGTCAAGGGCAACTACACTAACCTCTTCTCTGCCCTTCGGTTCTTGCATCCATGTCTAGATTAAGGCTGTGATGAGGTAAGGATCTGAGTAGTTCTCACAGAATCTCACCTAAACATGGATGAGCAGGTTACCTAGTGAGTTGGTAGGACTTGATGGTGCTGTTAATTAATTATTCCATTATTTTATGAATGATTGAGAAGTGACTGATAGGTCAGTAATTATGAGTTGATTTGTTTTCAGCAACCTATCTGTGTCCATGTGTCCATAATAGGAATGACACAACATAGTCCCAGTCAAAAGAAATTTTGTTTTCACAGTGAAGGTACCCTCTGTGTTATGGTTCTACTACCATGTTGATTGAGACAGATTAAGGACATTTCTAGCAGCCCAATAACCAGCTCATTAATAAGGTGTGGGCCGCATGAGCAGCCGCCAAATTGTATAGCATCACAATCTGTAACTTCACAAATCCCAAAGTGCAACCTCTCCATCAAAGTGGGTAATGAACCCTGCTTTAATAGGAAATGTGGATGGGTGCACTTGGAACATCCCCAACATAATGCAGATACAACACAAGGCTACTTGCATGCAACACCCCAAAAGCAGTAGCTTATAGGTACTGAAGACTATTTGATCTTCCACTGTAAGTGTTGTTCTGAGAGATGACCTATCCCTCCCACCCTCTTAAAATATCCTTCACTTTCTGAGAGAACAGATGGTGTTGGGTCTTTCCTCTTCTACAGCAAGTCTAACATTATAAACACATGTTTCTTCTGGAGAAGTTCAGATGGGCAGTGCCTGCACCCCTTCACTGGATCATGTATTTATGGACAATGACTATACTTGTGATCAATGGTAAATTGGTGACTTCAGCTTGGTAAAGTGTTTATTTTTAAAATTTATTCATTCATAGGATGTGGGCTTCGCTGGCTGGGCCAGCATTTATTGCCCACCCCTAATTGCCCTTGAGAAGGTGGTAGTTAGCTGCATTCTTGAACCGATGAAGTTCATGTGGTGTAGGTACACCCACAGTGCCATTAGGGAGGGAGTTCCAGAATTTTGACCCAGTGACAGTGAAGGAACGTTGATATAGATCCAAATCAGGATGTTGAGTGGCTTGGAGGGGAACTTGCACATGGTGGTGTTACCATGCATCTGCTGCCCTTGTCCTTCTAGGTGGTAGAAATCACAGGGTTAGAAGGTGCTATCGAAGGAGCCTTGGTGTTTTGCTGCAATGCATCTTGTAAATGGTAAACACTGCTGCCAATGTGCATGGAGGGGGGTAAATGTTTAAGGTGGTGGATGGGCTGCCAATCAAGCGGGCTGCTTTGTCCTGGATGGTATCAAGTTTCTTGAGTGTTGTTGGAGCTGCACTCTTCGATGCAAGTGGAGAGTATTCCATCACACTCCTGACTTGTGCCTTACAGATGGTGGACAGGCTTTGGGGAGTCATGGGGTGAGTTACTCATCACAGAGTTCCCAGCCACTGACCTGCTCTTGTAGGCATAGTATTTATAAGGCTGGTCCAATTCGGTTTCTGGTCAATGGTAACCTCCAGGATGTTGACAGCATATGATTCAGCGATAGTAATGCCAATGAATATCAAGGGATGATGGTTACCCAGAAGGAAAAAACAATAAAAACTTGGAAATAAGAATACTGGTCTGAACTGGTCTTGTATAACTTAAAATGGAACACCAGTAAAAACTGGGAAATAAGAGTACTGGTCTGGACTTCTTCCTTCTGGGTAGATTTTCTATTGTTAGAGATTGGTCACTGCCTGGCACTTTTGTGGTGCAATTGTTGCTTGTCACTTATCAACCCAAGCCTGAATGTTGTCCAGGTCTTGCTGCATTTGGACATGGGCTGCTTCAGTGTCTGAGGAGTTGCAAATGTTGCTGAACATTGAGCAATCATCAGTGAACATCCTCACTTCTGACCTTATAATGGAAGGAAGGTCATTGATGAAGCAACCAAAGGTGGTTGGGCCCAAGACAGTACCCTGAGGAACTCTTGCAGCGATGTCCTGGGATGGAGATGATTGACCTCCAATAACCACAACCATCTTCCTTTTGTGCTAAATATGACTCCAATCAGTGGAGCATTTTCGCCCCGATTCGCATTGACTTCAGTTTTGTTAGGGTTCCTTGATGCCACACTTGGTCAAATACAGCCTTGATATCAAAGGCAGTCACTACCACCTCATGTCTTGCATTCAACTCTTTTGGCCATGTTTGGACCAAGGCTGTAATGAGTTCAGGAGCTGAGTGACCTGACAGAACCCAAACTGAGCACCAGTGAACAGGTTATTACTGAGTAAATTCTGCTTAATAGCACTGTTGACGACCCCTTCCATCGCTTTCCTGATGATTGAGAATAGACTGATGGGGTGGAAATTGGCCGGTTTGGATTTGTCCTGCTTTTTGTGGACAAGATATTCCTGGGCAAATTTCCACGTAGCTAGTGTCATCGCTGTACTGGAACAGCTCAGCTAGGAGCCCAACTAGTTCTGGAGCACAAGTCTTCAGTACTATTGCTGGAATGTTCTCAGTGTCCATAGCTTTTTCAGTATCCAGTGCTTTCAGTTGTTTCTTGATATCATGTGGAGTGAATCAAATTGGCTGAAGACTGGCATCTGGAGACCACAAGAGGAGGCTGAGATGGATCATCCACTGGCCAATTCTGGCTGAAGGTGGTTGCAATTGCTTCAACCTTGTCTTTTGCAGTGATGTGGTAGGCTCCCCCATCATTGAGGATGGGAATATTTGTGGAGCCTCCTCCTCCAGTGAGCTGTTTAATTATCCACCACCATTCAACTGGATGTGGCAGGACTGTAAAGTTTAGATCTGATCCGTTGGTTCTGGGATCACTTAGCTCTGTTAATTGCGTGCTTCACACGTTTGACATGCAAGTACTGTCGTGTTGGTAGATTCACCAGGTTGACACCTCATTTTTAGGTATGCCTGGTGCTGCTGCTGGCACGCCCTCCTGCACTCTGCATTGAACCAGGGTTGATCCCCTGGTTTGATGGTAATGGTAGAGTGGGGAATATGCCAGGCCATGAAGTTACACATTGCGATTGAATACAATTCTACTGCTGCTGATGACCCTCATGGATGCCCACTTTTGAATTGCTAGATCTGTTTGAAATCTATCCTATTTAGCAGGGTGGTAGTGCCACACAACACGATGGAGGGTATCCTCAATGTGAAGGCTGGACTTTGTCTCCACTATGACTGTGAGTTGGTCACTCCTACCAATACTGTCACGGACAGAAGCATCTGCAGCAGGCAGGTTGGTGAGGACAAGGTCAAGTAGGTTTTTCCCTCCAGTTGTTTCCCTCATCACCTGCCACAGACCCAGTCTAGCAGATATGTCCTTTTGGATTCAGCCAGCTCGGTCAGTAGTGGTGCTACCGAGCCACTCTTGGTGATGGACGTTGAAGTCCCCCACCCAGAGTACATTCTGTGCCCTTTCCCCCTTCAGTGCTTCCTCCAAGTGGTGTTCAACATGGAGGAGTATTGATTCATCAGTTGAGGGGGAGCAATAGGTGGTATTCAGCAGGATATTTTCTTGCCCACGTTTGACTTGATGCCGTGAGACTTCATGGGGTCTGGAGTTGATGTTGAGGACTCCCAGGGCAACCCTTCCCTATTGTATACCACCGTGCCTCTACCTCTGCCAGTTCGTGCTGTCGGGATATACCCAGAGATGGTGATGGTGGTGTTTGGGACATTGTCTGTAGAGTATGATTCCATGAGTATGACTATGTCAGGGTGTAGTTTGACTAGTCTGTGAGACAGCTTTCCCAATGTTGGGACAAGCCCCCAGATGTTAGTGTGGAGGACTTTGCAGGGTTGACAGGGCTGGGTTTTGCCATTGTCATTTCCCATGCCTAGGCCAATGCCCAGTGGTCCATCTGATTTCATTCCTTTTAGGCTTCATAGCGGTTTCATACAAGTGAATGGCTTGCTAGGCCATTCCAGAGGGCATTTACGGGTCAACCATGTTGCTGTGGGTCCGGATCAGGTAAGGACGGGAGATTTCTTTCCCGAAACGGCATTAGTGAACCAGATGGGGGTTTGCAACAATCGATGATAGTTGTCATGGTCACCATTACTGAAACTAGCTTTTTTAATTCCAGATTTATGAACTGAATTTAAATTCCACCAGCTTCTTTGAACCCCTGCCACAAGAGCATTATCCTGGGCCTCTGGATTAGCAGTCCAGTGATATGCCACCACTTCCCAACGAGAGGATATTGTGTTGCTACAAGGTTCGGGTTTTGTGAAAGATTACAACCCATGGGGGTTATATTGAAATTTAAAGTAGCCTTTTTTTTAAAGTGCTATACTTGATGGGCTAAGTGCAAAATTGAAGAGTAGATCCAATAGTAATTGTGGGTTGTGACAGCTACCTTCTTTCTTACCTATTATATCAGCAGTTCAATAGCTTTGCCAGTTTTGACTGCTGAACAATCTGAAGCTAATGTTTGTAGCCACATAATATTTTTCCTGGAGACAAGCACTGAGCACACCCATTCTATTGTAAGAACCTGGAGGTGGTAGCCAGTGGTTTTATTATCTCATAGCCCTCCTGGGGAGAAGGATCACATGCCTCGCAGTCAGTTTTCAATTTTTACGTAAAAAACAGGAACCTCTCAGGAGTGAAATTTATGACCAAGCTGCTCGTTAGCTAATTTAAACATGAAGACGTGTGTTTAATTTTAAGAATGAGATAAATTAAAATAGGCTAACTTTTTTTAAAGCAAAATTAACATATCTCACTTGCACAAGTTTGAGTCTTACCTTAGATCTTTGTCCAGGTGCAATAATTCTGGTCACTTCTACAAGTGGATTGATCATCTTATACTTAAGTATGTGCCCCTATTGCCCAATAACTAAATCTATGATGGCAAAAGCCAAAGGTGTAACAGTAGAACCCTCTTGTGAGCTGAAGCAGATGCCATGTCTCTCGCACATGCACCTCTTGAACAAAATAACACTTGCTGAGATTAGCGCTGACGTAAATTATTATGCTGCTTTATTTCATAGACTGCAAGTGAATGTACAGAACAAATGCTAAGATCGGCTATCGCATAGCAGTATGAATTAATGACTACACTACACATCCCCACAGCAGTTGCTCATCTTGTTTGACATAAACTCCTTCTCTAATTACTCTTTTATATTCCAATCTTGAGTCTAGTGTAGGCCTCCCCAGTGGCCATTTGCTTAAAATACTAACTCTTGGGGTGGAATTTTACAGGCCCGTCGCAGCGGGGGTGGGGCTGTAAAATACAGCGAGCCGTTCAAAAGTCCATTGACTTTGGTGGGACCGTAAAATCCCACCAGCGTAAAATTCCGCCCGTGGTGTGTGTTTCTGACCTTCCTATCTCTTTATGTTCACAATCAAAGAGGACAGCCTACACCTGATGACTCTTTCAAGTCCTCAGGACTAAGGAATTCCTCACACACTATGGGGTGGGGGTGGGAGGGGGGTGTTGTTGTTGTCTTTATTGATTACTGCAATACTGTCATAAATTGCTTATTGTTTTCTATCCTTGGGAAAACAATTTTAATGCTTAGCACGTTCTTCCCAATTTTATTTTGAAAATTTGCATGAAAATACTTGGCCTTGAAATCCCAAATAAATGAAACTGTTTTCCGAAGCTTACCTGTAAATAAATGGTCAGAGAATTCCCAAAACACTCGCAGTAAATAACTTAGTAGTCTGTTGTTGGAATTTCTGGTTTGAAACAACAGAACCACTTATAAATCTTGCTGTAGGTTAGAAGGGAGCTGGATTCCTTCCCCACTTTCCAAATAAATACAAGAAGGAATTCAGTATAAACGTTTTTACCCAGAGAGTGGTTAGAAAGTGGAACTACAGGAGAAAAGTGTACTGATAGGCTGGCAAGTCGACTCTGATTGGCCAAGGTGTTGCCAGGGAGAAAGCAACAGGAAACTATAAGCTCCCCAAGCTCCCAGGTAATTAAAAATAAATCTCCTGTAGTACAAATTGTTGTGACTGTTTGAAATTTGGCATTATTGTGTTTGTCCTGATGGTTGCAAGACAAAAAGCTTTGGCGACATGTCTCTCTTTTCAGCAATGTCTCTTAAGGAGTTCTCGGGAGGCTTCACCTCAGGATCAGTTAGGAGCAGGGTGCTCAGAAAATGCTGAAAATCCCCTACTGCTGTAGGTTGCGGTAAATGTTATTCCCACTGACGTAAGCAGGCCTCCAGTAAACGCCATATGGTAAATTTTGCAGGGCTCTATTTGTGCATCTTCTCTGGCGGCGGGCGTGTGGTGTAAGACTGGGCATGGCACCTCACAAGCCTGATTTGATCCGCCACTTTTGGCAATGTGCAATTTTGAGGGTAGAATGAGGCAAGCATAAGCCTCTTTCCCTTTGAATACCTGTTAGGATTAGGTGCCACATTGAATTTCACAAGTCTGGGGAAGGTTCCACCCACGTCACTTACCACAACATACTTAACAAGTTCATCACAAATCTTCAGGTCTGACCAGCTCAAGTAGATTTTTAAAGGGAGATTAATGATGTTACTGAGTTGATGCTTTTTGGAATTCTCAATGGTCGTGGAAGAAGATTCAATAATAATGTTAAGAAGAGAATTGGATATATACTTGAAAAGGAAAGAATTGTAGGGTTATGGGAAATAGCAGGGGTGTGGCACTAACTGGGTAGCTCTTCGCAAGGGCTGGCACAGACACAATGGACAGAATAGCTTCCACCTGCTGTAAGATCCTATGGTGCTATGATTTTGTATTTTTTTTCCTGCCAATTCCAGCCCTCTTTAAGTTTGCTTGCTGCTGTCATTTAAACAGCATTGGGGTTAAAAGGGTTAAATTATGAGGCCAGGTTGTATAGACTCGGCTTCTATTCCCTTGAATATAAAAGGTTAAGAGGTGGTTTAATTCAGCTGTTTAAGATAATTAAAGGAATTGATAGGGTAGATGAAGAAAGGCTATTTCCTCTGGTGAGTGCAGGGTGGAGGAAATGAACAAAGGAGACATAGCCTTAAGCCCTTCAGAGGTGGTCAGAATTACACTTCTTCATACAAAGGGGAATGGCAATCTGGAACTATCTCTCCCAAAAGGCTCTTGAAGCTAGGTCAATTGAAAATTTCAAAATTGAGAGTCATAGATTTTTGTTAGGCAAGGGTATTAAAGATTATGGAACCAGCAGGTGGAAGAGGTTAAGATACAGATCAACAATGATCCAATTGAATGGCATTAAATGCTCAAATGGCTGAATGGCCTTTTCTGAATCCTATATAAATTCCTTAGTGTGTTTCTAAAGCACCACATGATCGAGATTAACAAAGTGAGTTCAAGAGGGACTATAAGAGAAAGTGGTCTGTACCTGGTACTATGGATCCATTCATGTACACCAGAATACAGTCTTATCCCCTCTGTTTTCATAAGAGGCCCTGTTTCCTATCCTGGGGACACTGTCTGCAACAGAGTCAACCAATGAAGCTTTCTTGCTACTGTATCTTTCCATGCCAATCCTGGGAGCATCTGTCACATTAAGGGGCCTGCAGTACCCACATGTATCACAATTATAACAAATGCTCCATTTGTAAAAGCAACAGCTTTATCAGTTTCCCTAGAGAAAGGAAGCATTAGTTGGTCAGGATGCACAGCTTTTGCTGTCTCACAGAGTATTCTTGAGCGTAGGATTTCAGAGATAGCACGTATTTGGGTTTTGTCCAATCCAGCCTACATTATATATGAACAGAAAAGGTGTATTCAATTACATTTGACATCTGGCCACAGAAACATCATCGTGAAGGCCCAGAAAGCAGTTGCAATGCTTTCCTTATGAAGCAGTCCAGTAGGCCTGCTTTATTTGTGGGAGTCGTTAGTGGGGTAACAACTTAAAGAGACCACGATTGACCTCTGTTACTGACTACATTAAACACCTAACAGCAGAGAAGCACCTTGCCTGAATGCCTGAGCACCTGTTTATTGTTATTTGGCTGCAATTCCATCTTCAAGGAAAGTATGCAATCCAGTTTTGGCAGGATGAAAGATTGCAATAAAGCGTGGCATAACCTGCCTTCTGTCCTGTGACACCTACTGTGGGCCATCTTTGCAAAATTGGCAATTATTTCCACTGAGCTAAAGGCTGCAGCCATATACACAATTTCTATCACAGCACCAAAAACAGTGATGTTTTGTGCTGATCTTATATGAAATTCTTAAATCAGTCTGATTGCATTTGATTGTTAATGTTTTATCGGCAATGCCTTACTGAGGATCATTGTTTAAAGGATTCTATTTAAACCATGTACAATGAGTTATAGGGTATATTTAAAGGTCATAGTGTTGAGTTAAAGCTACATCTGCACAAATATCTGTGCAGAATCATACATTAGACTGATAGCCTGATAGTAAAGTTACTTTAAGAGCTGAGGATGTGGGCATCATTCTATTAAACAGACTTTAGGTATGCAACTTTCCTGAGGGCATTTGCTCAATAATATACGCCTTGAAAAGGTACTTGAAATGTTATGAACCCTTCTCCCTAAAGGCTGTAGGGTGTGGAATCACACGCCGCATTCAAGCTAATTGCAGACGAGAGCAGGCGAAGAAGAAGTGTCTCCCCCTCTGTTGTTCCTCGGTCTCTCTAACACCTGTTTTTTGCAGTGCTAGTAATTTGGAATTATATCCTGAACTGTTCCATGGCAATATTGAGGTGGCTTCCTGCGATGCAAGCAACCTTTAGTGCTCACTTGTTATGTTCATGTTCTTCTCTGTCAAGTAGAACAAGGAAATAAAGTAAAAAAAAAGTCCGATCCAGCTGTGACAGATGATTTAAAACTCCCTTGACAGCACAGTCTATAAATGTGCTTGAAACGAAACTCCTTCAGGGTCTGATTGTAATCGTTCTGCAGCTGGCCCAATTTGGTTTGTTGAAGGAAATTTGAGTAAGACAGAGAGAAAAGCCAATAAGATCACATGACTGGAACAGGATTAAATTGTAGTCCAAACCGAAAAATAATGTACAGCTCAATTAGTTTACTTTCACTATGGATAGGTATTTAGAAAGAAAAAACAATTTTCAAATGTATGATGTAGGTTTGAAATGATGTTCTGTGATCTTAGCCCATGACCATTTCACATTTGTGCAGTTACATCACACAGCTTAATTCTGAGATCGTTAAAATAAGCCAGATGCTTATTATAAATGAGCTGCAGGGCAGGCTTGTCATTCATTACGGCAATGTTGTTATTTTGCTTTTGTTTTGAAATTAATAGAAATTTTAGATAACAGTTTATTTCGGGGCTCATGGGCAATTATTTAATGTGGATTGATTTACGCTCTGACCTTTGTTGCAATCCTTGACCAGACCCCAGGACATGGGGGGAAGTACAGTTAGGAACCAATAATGTTTTTGTTTAAAGTAGATAAAGGTTGAGATTCAAGACACCTGCTTTTGGAATAAAGCCACAAGATTCCTTGGGTTTTGAACAAACGAAAACAAACATTACTATAAAAGTTCAGAAAGATAAAACAATTTATAATATGTATCTTACACTCTAACATTCAGGGTAAGTATGAGATACATGTGAATTAACAGACGAACCGTGATTATACACACCACACTACAGAGTAAATGACAGATGCAACCAAAACAGATTCCATAGATTTCTCATTATATCACCCAAACATTAGCCCCACTGTGGGTCAACCAATCTCATTGAAACTTCATCTTTCTCACAAGGATTTCCAATCTCCAAGTTTGAAGATCTCGCCTTAGAATTCTCTCCAAAAGATACTGTCACTTAGACGGCTTTAATAATGG
Source organism: Cetorhinus maximus (assembly GCF_964194155.1). Lineage (NCBI taxonomy): Eukaryota > Metazoa > Chordata > Chondrichthyes > Lamniformes > Cetorhinidae > Cetorhinus > Cetorhinus maximus. The sequence goes on from NC_135899.1 coordinate 68,922,852, forward strand.
CTCACCTCACAGGGTTTCAATCTTACCTTCTGAGATTCCTTCTCCCTCGATTCCCAAGTATGCTCAAACACTAGCTTACAAGAACACTTTCAGGAATATGGCCTTGGCAAGCAGAACACCACTGCTCCAAAAGGGTACCTTTGCCCCAACAGCCCACTTTACTTAAAATCTGCTCCCTGCAGCTCTTTCTTTAACTTAACTGGGACCTGTTTCTGTCCTTTATGTCTTTGTGACCCTTGTTGACTAGCCAACTGCCTCAAACTGCCTCAAGAAAAGCTGTTCACTGACCCTTGAACTGATCTGGTGACCAATCAAAACATTCCAAGAGGGTCCTACCCTTGTTACTTGGCAGGAAGCAATGTAACAAGCATTGGCACATCCTGTGCCTTAAATGTTACAATCTCCACAGACTGCTAATCTTGCACCCAGGGACACTAAGCACTGGATTTTATGACACTTTACATAGTGATATAATAGTACAATGTTATATAATAGTACAGAGTTCTAATAATTTTTAATTTTCTTTTAAAAACCCGTCTTTTTCACCATTTTGTTACCAAGGACTGAATTATATGAGGCCTCAGCCTCCCCCCCCCTCCACCCACCCCCTCCCCCAACGCCACCACATCATCCCAATGCAGCTCAAAAGCTGGGGAAAGGCTGCTGAGGGGAACACGGGGTGCCTCACAGCCATTTAATGGTTAATGCTATCAATGCAGTGCACTGCAGTCCTGAGGGAATGCTGCACTGTCAGAGATGCTGTCTTTCAGCTGAGACATTAAACCAAGGCCTCACCTGCCCTCTCAGGTGGATGTAGAAGATTCCAAAGCACCATATCAACAAAGAGCAGGGGAGTTCATCCCATTGTCCTGGCCAATAGCTTTCCTCAATCAACATCAAAAAAACAAATTATCTGGTCATTCTCACATTGCTGTGTGGAAATTAGCTGCAGTGTTTCTTACATTACAACAATGTCTAAACTTCAGAATTGCTTCATCGACTGTAGTAGGGTGAAACATAAACAAGTTTTCAGCTGTCATTTATCTCTATCTCCTATTGGCTGGTTGATGCTGACAGAGGTGCCTGATAACAGCTTCCTCTTGTCGACATCTGCTATGGGGAATGGTGTGTGGCATGGGAAAGTGGCCTAAGGTGCTTGCAGAGTTCAACTTTCAAAGAAACAGAGAAAGATTCATATGTTTATTCGCTGTTTACTTGGAAATATAATTGTTGCCCTTATGTTGTCGTGGAGTAAATATATAGGGCAGAACGTTCCTGGCGCCAGGATGGCAGGCGTGGAGGTGGGCGTGGGGGCTGATAAAGTAGTGGGAAACCGTGCCACAATGGCTTCTCAATGCATTCCCACCGCCGGGTAAGTTTCCCAGCAGCAGGATGGGAGCCGGATTGATGGGTGAGCAAATGAACTAATTAAGTGCCCCCTTAGGGGTTACTTTTCAGGGCTACCCTTTGTCCGGTGCAGGGTGGCCCCCACCATGTAGGGCGGCCTCCCTCCAGACATCCGCGAGGCCTTCAGAGCTGGAGGCTTCATGCCCCAGAGTGGAGGGCGTGGGGAGGAAAGTCATCTCCATAGCTCTGATACACCATTGGGTAGGGGCTCTTCACCTTCCCGTGCTGCCGTCCCCCTTGGCCATCTGGAATCATAGAATCATACAGTGCAGAAGAGGCCCTTCGGCCCATCGAGTCTACACCGACATGTGAGAAACACGTGTATTAAATTAAAATTTCTCCTCTGAGTGCATCTCCGTATTGAGGCCTGTGATTGGGCTGACAACATCTACACCCTACCCACCCACTGTCCTTACGGATGGCGAGCCCAGAGGTGGCCAGTTAGGAGGTCGCCTCCAAGAATATTGCCGAGCTGCCCCCACTGCCAGCGAGTGCAGGCTCAGGACTTCCATTTTCACCTCGATGTCAGGATTCCAAAGTCCATGGTAAAATTCAGACCATACAAGGCATTTGAAACATGAGCTTAAAGAGTAGCATCCTCCTGCTAAAATGATTTTTATGTGATTTTGCTAGTGAACAAATGTCCAGCGAGCACTGTCAGGGACAAAAGGTTTCCTTCATTTGAAAGTCTAATAGAAATGTTTGCATGGAGACCACACTGACGCTGATTCCCAGGTAACTGAAATTTCCAAACGACTCTGACACAGAGTTCGTACAATTGGTTGATTTTGGATGCTGTAACCCAATGGCTCGCTGCCCTCCGTCACTATAATGATGTTCATTTGAACGGTGAAGTCAAAAACAATCTCAATGAAACAAATGACTAGCAAAATCTGGTTGTTTACCATATGATCATGAAAGGAATATTGCATGTATCTGACTTCAATTTCAATAGGGTTGCACATGATTGGTTTTATTATCCTGACGGTGAAGCGACAGATGCCGTGTATGGTTTGTACAATAAATACAATAAAATTGTCTGAACACAGTTTGATGGCTCTTCTGTATTTTCACAGCTATCAATTTGTGCATCAGTCATGAGCATTAATTAATAAAACAAATAGAACGATAAGTCCTGGTTTTTTAATAAAATCACACCGTGCAGACATCATACCAGGACAATCCTTGAAATTATACCACACTGGCAGGTCATTTGTAGAAATATGACAGAATTTAAAGAAATATCAAAGACACAAAATAATATAATCTCACTTTATAGTTAAGATCAGAAGAAATAGGAACAAATAGGTGTAGACCAAATGGCCCCTCGAGCCTACTCCGCCATTCCATATGATCATGGTTGATCTTCTGCCTCAGCTTTACTTTCCCGCCTGCTCCCCATATCCCCTGATTGCCTGTGACACCAAAAATCTGTCTATCCCAGCTTTAGCTATACTCAACGATGGAGCATCCACAACCCTGTTGGGTAGACAATTCCAAAGATTCACAACCTCCTGAGTGAAGAAATTTCTCCTCACCTCAGTCCTAAACGATTGACACTTTATCCTGAGACCGTGCCCCTGTATTCTAGATCGCCCAGCAATGAAGGAACATCCTCTCCATGTCTACCTTGTATGTTTCATTGAGAAAACCTCCCATTCTTCTAAACTCCAGGGAATAATTTTTTTTTTATTCATCCATGGGACGTGGGCGTCACTGGCAAGGCCAGCATTTATTGTTCACTTCTAATCCTTGTTCAGAGGGCACATGTAGGCCAAACCAGGTAAGGACAGCATATTTCCTTCCCTAAAGGGAATTGGTGAACCAGTTGGGTTTTTACAACTATCAGCAATAGTCATCATCAGACTTTTAATTCCAGATTTTTATTGAATTCAAATTTCACCATCTGATGTGGTGGGATTCAAACCAAGGTGCCCAGAGCATTACCCTGAGTCTCTGGAATACTAGCCCAGTGACAATACCACTTTGCCACCGCCTCCCCAATATAGGCTCAATTTACTCAGCCTCTAATGATAGGTCAACTTATTCATTCCAGGAACTAATCCAGTGAACCTTTGCTTTACCACCTCCAATGCAAGTATATCCTTCCTTAGATATAGAGACTAAAACTGTGCACAGTATTCCAGGTGTGGTCTTACCAAAGCCCTGTACAGTTGTAGCAAGGCTTCCTTATTCTTGTACTCCAATTGCCTTGCAATAAAGACCAACGTAAACCATTTGCCTTCCTAATTGCTTATTGTAGCTGCATGCCCCTTGTGCAAGTGCATCTGAACATTAAGATTTAGAAGTTTCATATCATTCAAAAAAATATTCTATGGGCAGGATTTTCTGGTCGTCAGGCTGGTGTGGCGGCCGGGCCTGGGAGCGGCCGGGAAACGACCCACTGCCCACGATCAGCCCCCCAACCGCGATTTCACACTGGCGGACCAATTAACGGCCAGCCAGCGTGAAAGGTGCCTGAGAAGCTTGGCTCTGCTGGGGCAGGGGGGCTGGGGGAGGAGGGCAAACGCATAAGTCTCCGCATGCGCGGGGAAACACATACTGAAAGCTCCCTGAAGGCAGGGAGCTGAAGAATTTTAAAATAGAGATTTTGAAAATCTGAAAAAAATGTCCACACATAGGACTCACTCACATGAACAGGGACCATAATAAAAATTAATGTTGGAAACCTCATCCCGCCCGTGATTGAGGTCCTCAAAAACGCAAAAGCTGCCTGGCCGATTCGCCGGACTGCCAACTGTAAGGTTGGGCAGGCAACGGAAAATCGCTGTAAATTAATAGATTAATGGCCTTAATAGGCCTCTCGATTGTCGGCAGGCGCACTGCTGACTCTCCCGCGTGCCTGGCGACCAAAATAACGCACAAGTGCACAATGACTTCGGGGCGCTCACCCTACGTCACCGTGCGTTATTTTACGTCTGATCAGGTCGGGCTTATACTGCCCGCGGGAAGGAAAATTCTGCCCTATATTACTAATCTTACTGTTGAAGTGAAGAACCTTGCACTTCCACACATCATACGCCATCTGCCAGTTTGTTGCCCACTCGCTTTAACCTGTTTAACACGAATTACCTATAATTATCCATAGGGTTCATCTGTAAGGAAGCGTTTATTTGTAATTATCTTTCCAGTAAAGTATGAGAATATTAATGTGTCACCCCTCCCTAGGGTATAATCATATTCTGAAGCCTCTAACAATTCAGTCCAAACTTCCTGTCTTGCCCAAATGGGATGTTTTAATATAAAAGAAGCATTGTTCAGCGTGCAGAAAATAATTTTTCCATTTTCTTCTCTCTCCAATAGGTTTACATTGGAATTAACTGCCTTAGTACAGACTTCTCCTCACAGAAGGGAGTCAAAGGTCTTCCCTTGAATCTCCAGATAGACACCTATGACTGTGAAGCCAAATCAGACAAGCCTATTCACCGGTCTGTCTGCCAGATTAAAATATTTGTGGACAAGGTACAGTTTCATCTGTGCAATCAGTGGTGTGGTGTCTTAAATGTTGTTGTGTTTAGTATCCAGAGGATATTGATATTTAATAGCAAAATCTTATAAGACCATAAGACATAGGAGCAGAAATTAGGCCATTCGGCCCATTGAGTCTGCTCCGCCATTCAATCATGACTGGTAAGTTTCTCCCGCCTTCTCCCCGTAACCTTTGATCCCCTTATCATTCAAGAACCTATCTATCTCAGTCTTAAATACACTCAATGACCTGGCCTCCACAGCCTTCTGTGGCAATGAATTCCATAGATTCACCACTCTCTGGCTAAAGAAGTTTCTCTCATCTCTGTTCTAAAAGGGCTGCCCTTTACTCTGAGGCTGTGCCCTCGGGTCCTAGTCTCTCCTACTAATGGAAACATCTTCCCTACGTCCACTCTATCCAGGCCTTTAAGTATTTTGTAAGTTTCAATCAGATCCCTCCTCATCCTTCTAAACTCCATCGAGTATAGACCCAGAGTCTTCAAACGTTCCTCATATGTTAAGCCTTTCATTCCTGGGATCATTCTTGTGTACCTCCTCTGGACCCTCTCCAGGGCCAGAAAATCCTTCCTGAGATACGGGGCCCAAAATTGCTCACAATATTCTAAATGTGGTCCGACCAGGGCCTTATAAAGCCTCAGCAGCACATCCCTGCTTTTATGTTCTAGTCCTCTCGAAATAAATGCCAACATTGCATGATCTTATTGAAACATATAAGATCTTGAGGGGACTGGATAGGGTGGTTACCGGGAGGATGTTTCCTCTTGGAGGGGAAACTAGAACTCGGGGACATAGCTTAAGAATAAGAGGTCTCCCCTTTAAGACAGAGATGAGGAGCATTGTTTTCTCTCAGATAGTCATTAGATTGTAGAATTCTCTTCCCCTAAAGGTAGAGGAGACTGGGTCTTTAAATTTTTTCAAGGCAGGGTTAGAAAGATTTTTGTTAGACAAGGGAGTCAAAGGTTATGGGATGCAGACAGGAAAGTGGAGCTGAGACTACAACTAGATCAGCCATGATCTTATTAAATAGTGGAGCAGGCTTGAAAAGCTGAATGGTCTAATCATGCTCCTAAGTCCTATGTTCCATAACCAGCAAAGATCAAGGAATATAGAAAAGAGAAGAGCAGAAAAATAAAAAGTGGAGAAATTGTAAAAGAAAAGAAGCTTCAGGTATTAATAAAGAGAAAATGGTAAATTTGACTGGTCATAATCTAATTCCCAGTGAACATCAAGCCACAGCACTAATTTGTTCACCCTTCAGTCCTGATTGGTACAAAGTTGTCAGCCTTACTCAGAGACGCTAAAAGGGTAGCGTAGAAAATGGAAATGTTCCATACAAGCTGCTTTTCTGAGTCTGGAGGTTAAACCAAATATTTGACAGAATATCAAGAGCTTTATTATGAAGGTGTCAATAATATAATTTATATGAAAATCTATTTAAATATTTTGTTCATAGAAAATGGTTCAGTCATTTCCCAAAGACTACATACTAATATTGTGAGCATTCTAGTTATTTTCTAATGCTAAACTGGATTTGCTAAAGGATTAATGTGCTGTGTAGTTCATGTTAGTGCAATAATAAACTGTAGACCATATCTGAAGTAAAATTTGTTCAGCATTGTGGTTTATTCTGGGCAAGTACTGCAACTTATATCTTTTTATTGTAAAGAGTTAACATTATGGGAGAAAATCTATCCTGACCTCCTCCCTTTCTGAAACCCCTATTGATGCCAGTGGATAAAGATTTTTTTTCTTCTTGAGTATAAGATGAATCTCTGATAAAAAAGGAAATGCTTTGCCCATTGCTGCAATAAAAACAATCTCAGCGATAGGAATATGCATTGCACAATTGAAATGCCAAAACTTGCAAAATAGTTTTTTTTGAACAGTTTGGGTGAGTGCAGTTGAGGAATGCCCCCTGACTTGTGCACATATTGTGGGATTGATTGAGTTATGTCAAATCTTTGTGACTTGATTACTACATTGAGACTGATGAAATGATAAGCAGAAAATGCTGGAAAAGATCTGCAGGCTTCTCATCAGTTCATTTCATGTGTTACCTGTGGGCAAGTTCTAAATAAAAACATGATATTCTTATTGGCTTTCAAAGTATGTTTCTAAGTCCCGTGCTTTGCAGACCATATCTAGAAGGTAAACCTTGTAGGCAATGTATAAGATCACTAACCTAGTCATTAAAACTTTGCATTTATAATAGGGAGTGAAACACTTGTTTTCTCAACCAGTGAATCACACCCATTTCTTCATTCAAATGATGCGTGCATGGCATTATTGTAAATGTCTTACTAATGGAAAATTATGAAAGGGAGATTTCTCAAAGTTACAAAGAAGTCTGTTGCAAACAGGATATAACAGAAGGATTTATGATTAAGGTAAGGTGAATTGCCTGACCAGTGCATCAGTAGATGTTCAACTGTATTATTACATTCATTGGATGACAGGTGAATGCTGTGGAAAGGTTTGTAGTTACTAGCAACACTTAGTTAGCAATCTAGTCATGGTAGGAAAATGCCTGCTGGTTGAATGCAATGACTGCAGAGTATTATATAAAACTTGCACTGGCTGACGAGTCTTTGTAATATCAACCTGTAGTGTACTGTAGAGGTCTTTGGTGTAAGTATGTTTTTCTTTTCTATTATGAATAATGGTAGAAAATGAAAAGAGATAGGATCTCCTTTAAAACCTGAGCCAGGATTAGTGAAAGATATGTAATATATACCTCAGACATGAACCATCACAAAATAACAGATGGAGCTGAAATGGAATGTGACAGTGAAAGAGAGAATGGGTGAGAAAGAACTCTTTGGAGTTTAAAGTGCACCCAAAGTATAGAGATATCTGTTTTGTTTAGCCAGTTATATGGTATGTGGTCCTATACCCCACCCTTATATTTTCATAAGCTATGTAAATGCATGGTTTGGAAACCAATAATGATCTGATAGTTCGTCTCCTGACCAGCCACTTTGCATAGACAGGTAGACAGTAGATAGATTCAGTTAGATTAAACACAGTTAGTGGCAGTTATCTATTTTTTGAGTGTTTTAGTCAGATTAAAGTAACAGATTAGCAATGGCCTAAAGGAGGTAAAAAGATTAATCGGATTACTCCAAAAAGACATACACAGTGGTGTTCCCCACAGCTGAGTATGAGGACCACTGCTCTTTTTGATCTATATTAACCTGGAATTGAGTATATAGGTTATAATATCAAAATCTGCAGATTATATGACACCGGCAAATGTAGTAAACAATGAGGCAGATAATGACCGACATCAAGTGGACATTATCAGAATGGTGAAATGGGCGGACACATGGTAGATGAAACTTAACACACAGATGTATGAAGTGATGCATTTTGGGATGAAGAAAGAGTAGAGGCAGTATGAATTGATTGGACATGTTTTAAAGAGGGTGTCAGAAGAGAGGGGCCCAAGGGTATATACACAAACTTTGTTGGTGGCAGGACAAGGTGAGAAGGCTATTTAAAAATCCTTGGCTCTATTAATAGAGTAAAAAGTTTATTTCCCCTTCTCCTTTCAGAAAAACAAACACTGCTGAGCTGAACTATTGTGTTAAATTCTGGAACCACACTTTAGAAAGAATGTCAAGACTTTAAGGGTACAGAAGAGATTTACTAGAATGGTCACAGGGATGAGGGACTTCAGTTAGGTAGAGAGGCAGGAGAGGCTGAGGTTGTTCTTTGAGCAGAGAATATTGAGAATAAATTTGTTAGAGGTGTTCAAAATCATGAATGGTTTTGGTAGAGTAAATAAGGAGAAGTTATTTTCAGTGGCAGAAATGGTCAGGAGCCAAAGGACACAGAGTTAAGATGATTGGCAAAAGAACTAGAGGCGACTTGAGGGAAACATTTCTTTACACGGTGAGTTGTTATGGTCTGAAATGCACTGTCTGAAAGTGCGGTGGAAACAGATTCAATAGTAACATTCAAAAGTGAGTTGGTTAAACAATTTAAAGGAGAAAGGTTAAAGGGTTATGGGAAAAGAGCAAGGAAATGGGATTAATTGGATAGCTCAACCAAAGGCCTGCTGCACTGTATCATTCTATGACTCTACAATTGGATCTACCAACAGGAAATACAATACATAGATCCTTTGAGAATGATAAAATAGAATTTGGTCTTTAGTACCTTATTGCTTATACAGTCCTGTGCAATTAACTATTTGAAGTTTACATAAGGAAACCATTTGACTTCTGTTAACAATTTAATTTACAATTCATATTCTGGAGAGTCACTCCATATTCTTCTTATGTCTTTGGTTCCAGGGTGCTGAGAGGAAAATGAGAGATGAAGAACGCAAACAATCGAAAAGAAAAAGCAAGTTCCCGGATTCCACCACAGACAGTAAGCAAAATAATGTTTGCAATAGCATGCTAGAATCCTACAGAATAAAGTGAATGAAAATCCTAATAGCACTCAACACCTCAACATTCTATTTCCGCTCCTTTTATATTTTCATAAATTACATTTTGAAGAAATATAAACCTGAACACAACAAAGGTGAGAGCAAAGTAAAGGATGTACAAAATAAACATTGGTCCCAAATAGAAAATTTTGAGCTTGAAGAACTCAAAGGAGAAAAAAAAATTCTCTGTGAAATATCAGGAGGAAAATCATTATTTTTAAAACAGCAGGGTCCTCTTTCAGAAGTGAAAACAGAAAATGATGGAAATACAAAGGGGGTTAGTCAGCAGCAGTAAAGAGAAGAGATATGTACACCCTTCATCAGACCAATGGCAAAGCGATAAACAGACATTTCAGTGAGATTGGAAAAATAGAGAGAAAAAACTGGAGCAAGAGAGGGAGAGAGAACCAAAAGATAGTCTACACAGAGGGAGTTAATGCACCATAAAACCTAAGAACTCCTCAATTTTCTCTGATGGCTCAATTTTCCACAGAGCTTCTGAAGTCTCTCCCTTTTCCTTCAAACGAGCCCTTCTCCCAAATGTTTGCTCTTACATCACCCCTCCCTCTCACAACATCAATAGGGTCCCTTTAGTTTTCACTTTCTGTTCCATGAACCTTTTCAATTACCAGGTCATGTTCAACCATTTCTATTACATACAAAATGATCCCACAGCTAAGCATATTTTCCTCAGCCCTCTCTGTCATTCAAAGGGACTGATTCCCTGAACAATACTCTTGTCAGCTTTTTCGCCATCCCTAGTTCCAGCTATCCTATTACTGGAGCATTCCTCCGCAGGCCCTGGAAATACAACATCTGCCCATTTCCTTCTCCCACATCATTATCCAGCGTCTCAAACACTCCTTCCATGTGAGACAGCAGTCCACATGTGCTTTCTCTATCTAATACACACTGTATTTGTATCTTATATTATGAGAAACCCAAATGGAATTTAGGTGACTGCTTCACTGAATGTCTCTGTTACCCTGAACTGCTTGTGGCTCTTCGCCTTTTCCATTTCCACCCTGACCTCTAAATCTTTCCTGCGCTGTTTCAGTGAGAGTCCAATGTGAGATTCAGAAACAATAAACCTCGGCTGGATTTTGAGCCCCTGTCAGGGCCAGGAACAGAGGCGGGCAGGACCATCCTGTTTGCTAGTTCCCCCACTCCATCCTGCCCGCTGGGGCCATTTTCCTGGAGGCAAAATGGGGGCTGGGTGGTGGGTGTGGTGGTAGGGCTCCCTGCCCTTAAACAATAGGTAGACAATTCAGCTAATTAGCTGCCTGGAGGTGGCATCCCAGTGGCAGACTGGCCTAAAGAACCCCCCTGCATACCAGGGTGCTGGAGCTGCCGCAGGCTGCCTTGTGGAGGGCCCCCCCAACACCGCACCCCCCTAACTCCCCACACCATAGTAGTGATCTGGCTGCAAAGGTCATTTTTTACTTTAAATTTAAAAGGGTTGGAGACTCAATGCAGTGTTGTGATAGAGTATATAATATGTTAAATATAATCATTTAAATATATGTTTATGTAAATATGTATGTTGGGGGAAGTTATGAAATATCACGTGATTCAATTCTCTTGCACAGTTAGTTAGCACTCATAAGCTGAAGCAACAAGTTGCCATTAAATCTTTGTGCTCAAACTCTCTGGCTGCTCTTCAGTTTCCTTTGTATTAATCTAGGAAGAGATAATACAACAGGCACCTCCACTTTGAAGCTTCCTCTCCCTCACTTAACTGCCATGCCATCCTGCGGATGCTTTCAAGCTGTAAGCCCTCTGATTGGCCCACCAGTTTCGATAGCCCACCCACCATCCTTATTTGGAAAGTGAGCCTGCCCTCTGACTATGAATTGGTCACTCGGGGGAAAAATCACGTTGAGTGACTTCTCCCCACCAAGTTCAGGCTTCTGACCCCCGTTTCAGCCTGACTGTGAGGTTCAAGAGAAAATCCAGCCTCTTGCTTGTCTTAACATTGATGCCAGCAACTCCAGACCCCCAGCTGCACTCCACATTCTCTTCATAGCAGTTATTGCTTGTGATGTAGGAAGGATCTGGCAATATTTGGGAGGAGGGTGGGGCCGATATATGTCAGGGCTCAGGCTGGAATTTTCCGGCCCCGTTGACATCGGGCGTCATGGTGGCCGGAGCAGGACAATATGGTGAGAAGACCAAAAATCGGTTTCACGCCGTTGTGAAACCAGTTTGCGATCGTCCGCTCCACCCGTCAATGGCGGGCCGCGTTTCCTAACGCCACATGCCGGGAACTTAATTTCAATACTTTAGCATCTCATTATAACCCCTGCTCACCGGAATCACCTCTCCACATCAAATTTACCGTCCACATCGACGTGACTTCAGAACGGTGTGCTTCATGGCTGCCTTTAAAAGGCGTGCACCTGGTGAGCTGAACTTCAAGAGCAACTCAGAGGTGAGTGCGCACAACCTTGCGCAGCACTCACCAGCGGCGCCCGTAGGACATCAAGACACTGCGCATTCGGTGGGGGCACAGGCAAGCTGCTTTTTCCCGGCTTGCTTTCAGTGCAGTGCTGGGCAAGGGCTCCAGTGTGGGTCAGGCTGGGGGCCCGGTGGGGTGGGGCGAAGGGGGCAAGACAGCACAGACTGGAGGAAGTACACAAATACACAAGTACATGCCGGGGTGTTGGGGGAAGGGGGTTGGGGGGGTATTGAGGAAAGTGGCCATGTACGTGGAAAAGCTTGTCAAAAGTCAGCATTCATCCCCAGGTGAGGCCATTCAGCTGCAGCTCCATGGACATGGCTCAGGCTTAGAGTCAAGCCTCTGGAGCATTTCCGCCCACTCAAGCAACACAAATGCATGAAAGTGCCACCAAATGCTCCAGAATTTTACACCCCTCATTCCCAGACTGCAAATTAATGTATGTTTCATGGGGCAGCAGGACAATTGGACGACTGGGCAAGTTGTACAATCCCCCTGTGAAAGGCAGCCATGGCGCAGTCACTGGTGGAGGCGCTCACAGCTCTTTGCAATATCTTTATTAAGGTTTGGACCAGTATCCCCATGGTTCAAGCTAACAGTGCAGCCTTGCAGTGCAGGTTGGAGAATGCCTGCGCCTGAGCTGAGAGCTCACAAGTGGGCAAAGCTGCTGCCAATCAGTCAAGTGGAGTGGGGCAGAGGTGGGTGGGGTTTTGGCAGCCATGAAGCACACTACACACTGGCCATAGAAATGGTGGCCAGCATCTCCGGGATGTGTGAAGGGGCCTTCAGACCTAACCAAGAGAAGTTCTTAGGACACATATGCTAGCCAATGGGTCTCTCTCTTTGATCCTGCAGGAGGAGAACATCAGGATCATGGGGCCTGGTGATTTGGCGGTGTGCCTCATGGCTTACAGAGACCAGAGAGGAAGAAGAAGAGGCACCTGGCTCGGCAAAGGGAGAAGCACCTTCCTCAAGGTGAAGGGGAGGCAGAGCCTGCTGTGCACGCAGCTGAAGATCCACAGAGAGCCATTGCTCGTGGGTGCCTGACTGGACCCAGGGTCTATAGATGATACTTGTCATGCCTGCAGATGACTCAGATCCTGTGCCGCCAAAGACTGAGCATGCCTATGGAACGGGTCAGTCACAAATGCCACATGTTGCAGGATTTGGTGCCGCGGGGACATGGAGAGCATCCACTGCCAGTGGCCATGAAAATGACCGCAGTGCTCAATTTTTATGCCAGTGGCTCCTCCCAGAGCACCACAGGTGACCTGAGCAGGATCTCACAAGCCTCCACACACAAGTGTATCCAGGAGGTCATGGACGCCATCTTCGCAAAGGCACAGAACTTTGTGCATTTCACACAGGACCAGGAAAGCAAGACCACTGGGATTTGTGTAGATCTCAGGTTTTCCACAGATGCAGGATGCCATTGGCTGCACTCACATGGTGCTTAAGTCTCCATGGCAACAAGCAGTCAACTACGTCAACAGCAAGGGCTTCCACTCACTGAATGTTCAGCTGGTGTGTGACCACCACAAACACATCCTACAGGTCTGCACACGATTCCCAGGGAGTGGTCCATGACTCCTATATCCTTAGCAGGTCGCAGTTCCCTGACATCTTCCAGGGTGCAAAGAGCCTATAGGGTTGGCCCCTGGGGGACAAGGGCTACCCGCAGAGGACGTGGCTGATGACACCCGTGTGGCGGCCTCAGACTGCAGCAGAGTGACAATATAACAAGGCTCATGCTGCAGCTCGCAACTTGGTGGAGCAAATGATAGGCATTTTGAAAATGAGATTCCGGTGCCTCGACAGGTCCAATGGAGCACTGCAATACAGTCCCCAGAGGGTGTCGCGCATCATCATTGCTTGCTGCATGCTCCATAACCTGGTACTGCACAAAGGGAGGACCTGGCTGAGGAAGAGATGGAAGAGCTACATGTCTCCTCCAATGAAGAGGACATCGAAGGGGATGATGGTGATGAGGTCCTCAAAGGTGACGATGCCGGCGATGAGGCCATCGCACTGGCCAGGCGAGGCAGGTGAGCTCGGGAGGTTCATGGAGGATGATGACGAGATGCAGTGAGGACAGTTCTGACATCCTCATTTTGCATCTGTGAATATTTGACTCCAAGTGTGTCTGATGGCAATGCACATAACCTCAGTTCTGATGCTCATGTCATGGAGATGCAGCAGAGGCTGTAATAGTCACTGGATTCCAGGAGGATGATGGCAAAATGCAGTGAGGACACTCCATAGTTCTTCACATTGTCTCTGTGAATGTCTGACTCCTGTCTGGCTGAGGGCAGCTCTGTGACCCGGGTCATATGATGGAGACGCAGCCATGAAACTTTAAGTGCACCTGATCCTTTGTCAGCCTGCAGCATCTGACCCTTTCAGGAGCACAGTATCACCGGTCACAGATGCTGAAGAGATGGGGGCCAGCCCCACCTCAAAGGTGCTGAGAGCACACAGAGAGAACTCTGTGACGCCTGCCCACGACATTCTAGCAGCAATGATAAGCACCATCGAGGTGCAGGCATCAGTAATGTGTCCAGTGAGTGTGAAGCCGGACCATCAGTTTGGTCTGAAGGTTACACACTTCACAGGGAAGAGGCCCTGGACTGAGACACCTGCCTTTATCTTGTGCAGGAACCAAGGTTTCACATCTGAGTGATACGAACTGCTCATCATGACAAAGAGCCCTAGACAAGGGGACATACTTGGGAGTTTATTTACAACAGCAAACATTATGTACTAGTGATTAACACCCATGCCCAGGCTGTGCACCTAGGTGTCAGCTGTGGCTCAGTTCATAGCACCCTTTGAGTCAGAAGGTTGTGGGTTCATGTCCCACTCCAGGACTTGAAGAAAAAAAAGTCAAGAACTACTGTGAATGTACTTGAAAGAGTTACATCTTAACTTGCCTTTAAATTTTGTCTTTGTTTTTGCAGTTTCCCTTTAAGGGACTGTTTTTTACTTTGTCCCTGATTTTGTTAATTTAGCTTATTTGTTTGACTCAAAAGAGTTACATCTTCTTAACCTTCCTAACCCTGCCACTGCATCTTGCTGCTCCCAGGACATCCACAGCGGAGGTGTAGGCAGCCTGCTGACTGCTGTGCCCTGTCTGTGATGACCTTGGCCAGCGTCCTCGGGAGGGCCGAGACCTGGAGGGCCCTGCCTGTTTTCAGAGTCCTGCTGTGTAGCAGTGGCACCCTCCTCAGCCCGTGGAGCTAGAGCTGCTGGGATCACAGGGAGTGGGGAGTTGGATGTGCCAGACATTCCCGGAGTCACCTGGATGGATGGCCCCGTGGTATGTGCCTGCTGATCCTCTTCCCTATGGGTGCTCGAGGGTGCCTAGCTGACTCCTTGAGGAGAAGGGGAAGCTGGAGCGAGATCGAGCTGCCCTGCACCCTTGTTGCGTTGACACTGTTGGAGGCCAAATATGGCGTCAGCGATGGAGTTGAGCCCGCACAGCAGTGCAGGTCTGATGTCCTGGGCCAAGGGCTTCATGGCGGCCACCATCCTACCAGTGTTGATCTTGGTGCGTTGGCATGCCAGCGCTATCACCTCAGACTGAAGGCGGACTGACTCTTCCATTGTGACTTGCAATCTGAGGAGTGCAGCGGACATCCCTTCCTGATGTTCCCGGGCTTGCCTTTGCAGTTCCAGCGACTGAGGTATGACCGAGTCCAGAGGCTCGTCATCTGACTCGGACTCAGCAATGTTCTGGCCTCCAGCAATCCTCCCAGTGCCGGGGACCTGGGAAGTCCCTGTCGCTGCCTGCTGTGGATCAGGCAGTGCGATGTGCTCACCAGACTGTGACCCCAAGGCTACTCTAGGATTAGATCCCACCGACGTGTGTGTCTCTGCGCTGGAGGAGGGTGTGGGTGAGCGCTGTGATGGGTCTTCAGTGAGGGTGTCATCAGCTTCCTCTTCCGAGGTATCTTCGGGGCTTGAGTCGAGGACTTGGCTCGTGGACCCCCTCAGCTTCTTCCCAGATGCACCTGCGAAAACAAGGAAAGATAATTAGTACATGGCAGGGGACTGCGGAACAAGGGAGCTCACTCACAGCATGGTTGTCTGATGGATGTTGCACTGTTGGATCCTCACTTGGCTGAGCACCGCCGACCTCACCGTCAGCGCAGTAATACTCTATATCATCGCCGGCCAGCCGGATGACTCTGTTCTCAAAGTCTGTGAGGACCTTGCTGTCGGGCATTCCTCCACCAGTCTGTGACCTCTCCCTTTTGTTGTGCGCCAGCTTGTCCTGCAAGAATAAAGACGGAGATAGTGTAAGCAAGATGACTGCCAGGCCAGATGAGAGGGATGCCTGGCACGTGTGGGTGGTGAGTGGTGCCATGGATGGGATGAGGACACGATCCTCAGGGCAGATGAAGGTTTGTGTGAGAGAGTGAATGGTGATGTCCCTTGAACTGGAAGCGAGTGAGATCCCTGTGGATGTGTGATGTGTTTGTGAGTATGTGAGTTGAGAGTGATGAGAAGAGTGACTTACCCTGGCAGAACAGAGGAGATCATTCATCCTCTTTTGGCACTGGGTGGCTGTCCACTTTTGCAGGCCATGGGCGCTGACCACTGCTGCCACCGCCTCGCATGCTGGATTGATGGCCTTGCTTGTTGGTCTTCGCCGAGTGGAAGTAGAGGACTTCATGGTGGCCCTCCACTGCATCCAGTAGACACTTGAAGGTGGCAACACTAAATTTGGGGGCAGCATGTTTCCTCCCTTTGGCAGCCATGACTTTCCACCAGCTTCCGATCCCTAAGAGAGAGCTAGCTGTGTGCAGGGGTGCCCTTTAAATATGGCGCCCAGATTACTGAAGGCCTGAGGTGACGGCTGGGCGGGTGAATCAGAGACTGCCCCACCAGTGACCCAACGTATTTCCCAGCAGTGCATTATTAATGAGGCGGGATGCACCGGGAATGGGACAATACGGATCTGTTTCCAGCCTAGCAGCTGGCCAAACTGACAGGCAAGCTAGTGGCCAGGGTCGAGTGGGGTGGCATAACCAACAACAGAAGGCCACAGCCAGAGATATTCAGCAGTAATCTGGAGAGGGGGAAGGTCACCATTCATGGATTCAGGGAGGAGAAGAAATTGCAGCTGGGAGTGGGGAGGGAGTCAGCAACTGGCAAGGGAAGAGAAGATGTGATCTGCAAGTAGGAAGCCGAAGGCTTCCTTGATGGACCGAGGGATGCATTCCTGCTCTTCCTGGCCAACAAGAAGTGCTGGAAAAGGCACTTCCTTTCTGAAGTCAGTGGCTCCCACTTCCCTTTCAGTGCTGGGTTTTTTGACCTCTTGGAAACTGGCTGAACAATGCAATTGGAATCCCAGTTTAAATATGGTAATAAAGCAGCCCTCCTTTCCATGTTGGTACACTCAGATGCCATGAGATCCGCCACCATAAAAACAGTGACGGGCATGTGATTTGTGATCACATTTTGGTTTAACCTCTCTGCTTCCCCACAACCCTCACCCACTTGGCATTTGGGTGATTAACATTGAGGTCAATGCCTTTTCTTAGCTCTTAATTTCTTCTGCTCTATTGGAATGACTGAAGGCTGTGAAGTTTACAATATCTGTGCTGGGTGGGGATTTGCTCCTGGTCTCCGCAGGCTGTTAAACCTGTTGCTCCAAGGGTATCTACAAAGCCTTTTCTGTATTCATTATCAGTCTGCAAAAAATAAACTCCTAATCTTCTTTCTCGTCCTTTTCATTTAACAGCCATCGATAACAAGAGGATTTCACAGCCAGACCACAAAGGAAATGACATTACGTACTTTAAGCCAATAACAGATCTCATATCTCCTCCTGTTCTATTCACCCCAGAAGCCCATTTTCTTTATTCACAACGAACTGGATTGGTATGTAAATGTGCTGATAAGTGCAATAATATTAGAGAAAGATTGTTACTGTTTATTTTACAGGTCTTTCTGATTCTTTTTTCCCTACCTAATTTTCTCTCCTTGTGCTGAGTTGAGTCCCTTAAGCAGCAGCAACCCTACCCTCAAGTAACTATTCTTCATGTGTGAACTGAAATACTGAGTGCTCCACTGAGCTGTTTTAGCATGCGAGGCAACACAACTTGTTCTGCCTGATGACTTTCCAGTGGGATTCATTGCATTGTTTCCGAGCCTGAAGATGAGGTTGCTTCCTAACCTGTAGAGGCCAACTTTTATGCCTTTACTGCTGCCTCAATAGAGACTAGGTAATGCAATGTGGATCTGGGAATCAAGCTTACTTCCTTGGTCTATAAGCTGGTTCTATCCTGTACTCTGTATGTAGTGGCTGGATCATTGAGCCACCCATACATTTTGTTTCGAAGGCAGTTTTGCACTGTGATTGGAGATTAAGCTCAAATACTTTAACGTATGATATGTTATCATGCAACTCCTAATTGAGTAACTCAGCCTTTTTCCCTAGTGTTTGGGAAAATGAGAAGTGTTCGCATCAAAACATATGAAACTCTTAAGCTGTTTGACAGGGTAGAAGCTGGGAGGATGTTTCCCTTGGCTGAAGGGTCTAGAACCCAAGGTCACAGTGTCAGAACAGGGAGTCGGCCATTTTGGACTGAGATGAGAAATTTCTTCACTCCAAATGTTGTGATCCAATTGGAATTTTCTACCTCAGTGAGCTGAGAATCTTCAACCGTTGAGCATATTCAAGTCAGAGATCGATAGATTTTTGGCTATCAAGGAAATCAAGGTATATGGGGAGAATACAGCAAGCTGTAGCTGAGGTAAAAGGTCAGCTGATCTTATTGAATGGCGGAGCAGGCTCAAATGGCTGAATTATCTACTCCTGCTCCTATTCCTTATGTTTTCATGTTAACAAGTATCACCGATTTTTAAACAAAATCATCCCCTCTCTCCACGTTGTTTGGAATTTAGGGGTGAGAGTAAAACCTCCTTGTTGAAAAATTAGAAGCACTGCTTTATGTTAGAAAGTGTTACTATGACACCGTATGGCTTCAGATGAATCAATCATGTGCTGGACTCCATTCTCAACCCCATGAACACAAAATTCTAAGCACTACAATACCTCAGCACAGCTGCTTCTTCAAACCAGAATCCTTGTTTTCCAGAACATTATATTAGCAGTTAACATAAATGTAGCAACAATTCCAGCAACTAAGAAAAAGGTTAATATGCAGGTAATTATGAAAGCTAATAGAATCTTATAGTTTATTATGAGGGGAATTGATTACAAAAGTAGGGAGGTTATGCTTCAGTTGTACAGGGCACTAGTGAGACCGCATCTGGAGTATTGTGTAAAGTACTGGTCTCCTTATTTAAAGAAAAATGTAAATGCATTAGAAGCAGTTCAGAGAAGGTTCACTAGTACCAGGAATGGACGGGTTGTCTTATGAGGAAAGGCTGGACAGGTTCGGCTTGTATCCACTGGAGTTTAGGAGACTAAGAGGCAACTTAATTGAAACCTTTAAGATCCTGAGGGGTCTTGACAGGGTGGATGTGGAGAGGATGTTTCCTCATGTGGGAGAATCTAGAACTAGGGGCCACTGTTTAAAAATAAGGGGTGGCTCATTTAAGACAGAGATGAGGAGAAATTTATTTTCTCCGAGGGTTCAGAGTCTTTGGACGTTCTTCCTCAAAAGGCAGTGGAAGCGGAGTGTTTGAATATTTTTAAGGCAGAGCTAAATAGATTCTTGATTAACAAGGGGGTGAAAGATTATCGGGGGAGGCAGGAATGTGGGGTTGGGGTTACATTCAGATCAGCCATGATCTTACTGAATGGCGGAGCAGGCTCAAGGGGCCAAGAGGCCTACTCCTGCTCCTCATTGGTATGTTCGTATAATATGGTCAAGTTCAGGCCTTCCAAATTTCAAGCTGCAACTCGCAAAGTTGCTTTCCAAAATCCTCTTTTAATGTTAGCAGCAACTATTATTTTTTTTTTAAGTACCCTGGATAATACTTCAAATCTGGGTTAAAATTTTGTTTTGCTTTTTAGGGGCATTCAATGAGTTGTGAAGTCACAAATCCTGAGAGGTAAGGAATCCTTTCTGTTTATTCTAAAGTTAGTAAAGTGAAATGCCTTGGGATGGTTTTCTATGCTGGTGGTGCTATGTATGTATGTATGTGGTTGATGATGAGATACCTCACTATAATTCAGAGAGCCCAGAGATGTGTCTCTATTCAATAATTTGATCATCAGAGGATACATCAGAGCCTTTGAGAGAGGCATAAAGGAATTTTCAAATGGCTTTATGCACTGATACCATCTCTTACAGGTGATGCTGGAATTTAACATTCTTACATTACACTTCAGAAGAACTTAATTGGTTGTAATACGCTTTTGGACATCATTAGGTCCTGAAACCTTTTTTTTAACTGATGGGCAAACATTTCATCTGACTATGTGCATGCATGACATAGTTTAAACATCAACAATTCGGCATCCAGGAAACATTTACAGAATGGAAACATTGAAACAAAGGAGGTAATTACACTGAAATATATGTCAGTGTAAGTTATGGGGAAAAAGTATCTTTTAGTATTAATGACTGAATCATAATATATGTTTTATGAAGTCAGGTGAATGACCTGAGTGTCTGTCCAAAATATTAATAATCCTCCAAATCTTACCACAAACTTTCAATCAACTCTGGAACTTAAACCGCCATTATCACAGATTAATTCACAACTACAAATTGTTATTTAGTTCTTCTGTGAGAATCTGTGCTATCATTGAACTGTACAGTTAAAGTAATGGGCATTGAGGCCAAACAGTGGAACAACTGTGGAAAAATATAAGACAGTATACATTTGGAAATTACTTTAATTTTAAAGAAATTTAGGAACAAGTCACAGTTGTGAATTGTAAGAGAATGAAACATAATGGTCAACAAGACCTGTTAGAAGCACCACCAGCTGAAGCAAGGTTAAAACATTTTGACCTATGTTCAGTTGAGGGTTATTATATATCATACTGCTTTGATTTGATTTTTAATTTTAAGCACAGTTTCAGTTTCAGCTGTGCAATACATGCTGTATGTGTTCGACAGTTTTGTTAGGCCACAGGCAAGACTGTAGATTACATGGTTAACAAAAACGTATTACAGTTTTTGTGGTTTCATTAAAAGATTAGAGCAGCTCTTGATGGAGAGAAGCCTCTTACAAAGGGAACATTCACACTGTCAGTTTGCTGTCAGTGTGAAGTAATTTCAGCTTTGCACAGATGCAAAACTGACAGTGCAAATGTGGGCTCAGAACCTGACCTGATGCCAGAGCAAAGCAAAGTGAGACTGGAGGGGATTGTCTCGCATAGCTTCAGTTTGCTGAATGGTGAATCCACTGCGGTGACAAACCTGATGTTTTTGTAATTCATTCTTGTGATGTGGACATCACTGTCAATGCCAGCACAGAAGACCATTCGGTCCAATGGGCAGAATTTTGCCGTCGGCTCGCCGACGCTTAAAATGACGCGGGATGGTGTCAGGCGGAACCCCCGACGTCATCCCGCCCCACTTAAATTTTCAGGAAGGCAGGGGCGCAGCAAAATCAGCTGTGCGCCCACCGACCTGTCAATGGCCAATTGACGCCATTGATGGGATCAATTATACAATTAAAGGACCTGCCCGTCCATCCTTAAGGTTGGTGGGCAGGCCAGGAGCCCCGGCGGTCAATAGAAAAAAAATGAAACCTCATCCAGCGGCGGGATGAGGTTTCATGTAGGGTTTTAAAAAGTTTAATAAACTTATTATGTAAATTATGAACATGTCCCATCTCATGTGACATTGTCACATGAAAGGGACATGTTAGGGAATTTTTTTTTTCTATTTTTAATCTTTTTAAAAGTGCCAGCGATCTCCCTGAGGCAGCACTTAGCCTCAGGGAGATGTGCGCTCTTTCGTGCGCATGCGCAAAAAAGCACACCCTTGCTTTTGGGGAGCCCACCCCCCTGCCCGCACAGGGAGCACGTAGCGTTTCCTGCTGGATGTCACGCTGGGCGGGCCTTAATTGACCCACCCACGTAAATTGGTGGCGGGGCCCGCTTCTCCGGTGGGGATCGTCTCCCTGCCCGCCGGAGATTGGGTCGGGCCCACCCACCCGACAGGCAGAAAATTCTGCCCATTGTATTCGTGCTGGCTGTTTTAAGGAGCAGTTCACGTACTGCCACTCCTGAGGCCTCTCCCCACATCCCTGTACATTCCTCCTTTTCAGACATTAAAAAAATTAGAAAATGTCGAAGAATTTACTGCCCATCCCTAGTTGCCCCAAGAAGTCGGTGGTGAGGGGTCTTCTTGAACTGCTACAGTTCATGTATTGAAGGTACACCCACAGTGTTGTTAGGTAGAAAGTTCCAGGATTTAAACCCAGCAACAATGAAGGGACAGTGATTTATGTCCAAGTCAGGATGCTGTGTGACTTGAAGGGGAGTTTGCAGGCGATGGTGTTCCCATGCGTCTGTGCACCTTATTCTTCTGGTAGAGCTTGCGGATTTGGGATTTGCTGTCGGAGAAGCCTTGGCAATTTGCCGCAGTGCATCCTGCAGATAACACACACTGCAACCATGGTGCACTGGAGGGACCAACTGTTACGACTTTGCAATAACCTCAATCTAAATGTATCAGAGATTTCACTCCCACCTGTTCTGCAAACATTTACATTTCTAACTTTAAGAGACAATCATGCATCCAGGTGTTTGCAGAGCCCTCTCGTAAACAGGATCTAACCAGGCAGAAGTCAATCAATGGAAACAGGATTCAGCCTGACTGAACCTGAACACCAGCTACCAGTCTCAGATGGGTAGTTACAGTGTAAATACATTCAAGGGTTGTAATATGCCATTACATATGTATTCTCTGTACATGACTAAAAGGATACATTTTGAGATTGGCACCACCAACAATTATTCACATAGATTAATAACATGAAATCACCCCGTGGACTCCAATTATGGACTGCCCTTGATGTAGTCCTGTTCTGCACTGACACAGCAAAGAACACCAATTTCGGACAGGCATTTCTGGTTGAATATGATGACAAGGTCTGGGTTACATGTGGCCAGTGACCAACATACCAACTTTGTAGCAGGTCCAAGAATTGCAGTGAAATGAAGCCCTTTAAAAAAAAAATCAGATTTACTCGAACCATCTAAAATCACGTCAGGTAACTGAAATCTCAGTTTCCACCATAGACCACATGTCTAGAATGTAAATGGAGAATGGATGTTTGTATTTCCCTCAGTGTGCCTGCAATTGCATTCTTGTGTGGCATCTGACAGTATTGTGTATCACTTATAATCGTGTGCTTTTAACGTGCAGGTTTCCAATGAAAAGGGATAACAAGGTTCTGTACAAAGATGAATTGGACCCGCCAGTCAAACAAGCAAGGTTTTGTGAACCAGAGAGAGGTACAGCGAAAACAGTCTTTAACGCCTTGTGTTCATGGTGGGCAGGGTACAGAGTGGGAGGGAAGCACTTGAGGAGAATTGTTTTGCTTGGGCCATTTTAACTCCTAGGCCTCACTTGAATAATGCAGCATTGTCCCTAAGCCAGCAGGAGTTGCTTCAGGGCCAGTAAGCTGGACTGGAAATTTGGGTGGGAGCCTGACACCACCAGAAACCCATGGAAACAATGTGTAGTATAAAGTTAGTGCTGGGGGATTGTTGGGGATTTGAGAAGTGATGCTATCGCTGGGAGAGAAAAGCAAAGGGCTGGGAAGGTCCAAGGATCCTCGCTGGATGAGTGAAGCACTCCTGATTCTCCTGACCTGCCAGGAATCCATAGAAAAGAATTATCAATGAAAATATTTACCTCGATCTTTCCTATCTCTCTGCCAAGTCTCACCAATTCTAGCTATCAGTTTGGCCCCAATCAGCAGATATTAACTTTCGAACGTAAAGTTGGACCCTGCCTGAGCCCAGTTGGCAATCTTACTGTGCCTATTTTTTGATGAGTGGTGTCAAAATGGAATGTGTCACAAACCCCACCACCTGCTATTTTAAGGATCTGCTATGGGCAGACTGGGTTAAGGTACAAATTTGAGCTACTTTTCAGTTTAAAACTATGACAACTAGAGGAGTCGCCTGAATTGAACAACCACTAATTTTGAAGTTTCATAACATATGTACAACATTGCTGTGGATGGTACCCCAAATGTTAGGATTAGCAGTGCAAAGGCAACAGTGGGACACTCTATCGCCCTTGTGCATCACTAAAAGAGACAATTCTCATTGGTATCCCTGCAGGCAGCACCAAACTAAACAGTAATGTAATCAGAAACCAGAGAGTTGTCAGAGGAAGATTTGGCCACGTATTCAACGGCTTTCCTGCTGTACAGTCCAACTGAGCAGTTTTATACTCACTCACTATACAGACCCTTCCCATTTATCCCATTTTAACTAATTAGTCTACGCTTCTCTAATAAATAGCTATCTGATAATGCAATTTACTGTTTAAAATTAAGATTGTGAAATATGTTTGTATTTGATTTGTGACTTTTAACAACAAATGTAATAAGAGGATTCCACAAAATTTAGGTCTGCTCCTACCAGGTCTAATCTGCACACGTTATGTTTTGCACACCTATGGTCACCAAAGTTAGGCATGATTGGATGCAGCCACTGATTTATATGGGCGGCTGCCTCTGTGAAATGCACATGTGCGAATCCTGACCTGGACCCATTCCCACCCCCCTCAAAATGGTAGGTGCCATGTTCCGGGGCAGGACTTCCAGATTTCGGCCTCTTCCGCCATTTTTGCAATGATGGAGATGCTCTCTGTCATTGTGAAAATCCAGGCCTTTCTGCTTCTCGTGGATGGTGCGTGAGGGTTAATGAGTTATGTCACCTTCATATGTAGCTAATCTTTGTGAGAGTTCATTATGATTGAAATTTAAAACTACTCAAAACTTCTTGAATATTATCACCAAAATGAATTTGCCCACATGAAAACTGAACTGAATAATTATTAAAATATTGCTGAAAATAAACATTCCCTTTATTTTATATTTATCAATTAGTGATATATCTCACTAAACTAGAAATTAAGCAAAATATTTATGTAATAAAGAATATTTACAAAATATATAATCAAAATATTTAAATTACAGTACACGATAGATTTCTCTCCAGATAATTTTATATTAGCCATTTGTTCCCAAGTTGAAAATATAGAGAGTACAATTCATTTTTCAATTTTTTGAAGATTACAGAATATAAAGTGCTTTTTTTATATCTTCATCTATAATGAATAATAGATTCATATCATTTAATATAGTCACATATATGGGTCACAGGTCAGGAACAAAACTCCCTAATGCTGTTATTAATTTAAAAGAGAGTCTGTCATCAAAATCCTTATTTATTAGGAATGAATGAATCCTGTGCGCATGTAGTTTGGATTAAAATGTATCTGCTGCCGCATGCAGAGTAGATCCACCATTAAATGTACAGTGTCAAACTTAATACAACAGTGCACAGAATAAACATTGAGCATTAATAGTTTTTTTGTTAAATATAGAAAATCACTTCATAAAGGTTATTGGAGCATTGTGCAGTTTTGAAAGCTATTGAAGGCAAATCAGCTCTCAAATCCTTCTGAATTTTTAAACTTTTAATAAACAATTATATTTAGCAATTCTATCATTGTCCGTGACAGTGTAAATATAATGTAGTATCTTGATACTGATTCTTCGCTTTGCATAGTTTTCCTTGGAAAATGGGATGAATAATGACCACGTGTAAATTATAATATAAGTAAAACATATCTGTATTTCCTTCTAGTGCTGTTATACGTGCGGAGGGAGTCAGATGAAGTTTTTGATGCACTGCTGTTAAAGACGCCTAATCTTAATGGATTGAAGAGTGCTGTTAGTATCAGGTTACTTAATTCCCCTTATTGAATATCTTGTTTCAAAATGTACTGAGGTTAATAGGAAAAATTCAACGTGTAAGTACTATTTCATGGTGTTAACCTACAGAGGCATTTCCAGCAAATTGAAGAATTTCAGAACGATTTGCATCTGGCTCTGTGGGGCAGTCTGTTTTACTTTTACCCCCATTGAGTTCAAGGGGTATAAAAATAGGGAGGGGTGTGAAAACAGGCTACCAATTCACAATCACTCACTTCACACAATCTATAAAGTCAAAATTGCCCACAGTGATACCACTAGCTGTTTGCTTTTCACCTATTCCTGTGACATTAAAAGGGCTCAGAAAGGGGTATTGACAAGGGATGAGACAAATAGTGTCGCTTAGCTGTCACATGATTATTTTACCCTTTTTTTTCTCTGATGCAAAAGAAGGCTGTAATAGGAGATTAGTTCTACTCATGGGGTATTTAATATTAAAATTATGTCATCTCTGTAACTGCAGAGAAATACTGATCTCTGGATGAAGTGTTTTATCATCACCCTGGGGGAGAACCTTGTCTCAACTCTATGCAGAAACCAACTGTTCATTACATCCATGTGGTTTGACCATATAGATACAGAATTCAACTAACATTCATCCTGACAATAAGAAATAGTTTTGGGGGATCCTCCTAACTATTTAGCAAGTTTATTCAATGAGTACCTGAGCCATAAAGACCAGAAATGTAGTGTAATGTGTTAATAGTATGGCAATGCTAATGACTGATGCAGACCATGATGTTTCAGTGACATCAGCATGCATGTACTTGACCCTTGGGAGGGAGGATGGAACACTCTGTACTCAGGAGAGACATACCTACTCTGTAACCTATCTTAAATAAACAAGTTTAAAGTAAGTACCAGAGTAAGACTGCAGTCTCTCTAGGTAAGATAGGTTAAGCATACCAGAAGCCAGCAATCATGCCAAGAGTATATGAAACAACAAGGTCTCTAAATTATGCTGAATTAGCTGATCTCAGCTCACATGATTTTATGAGTGGCACAATTGGCTTCAGTGTCCCTGAGTTAGGGAGGAATAACTTGATCAGGATTCCAGCTCCTGATTGTTACCAAGTGGCCTACTAGAAGTGTGTGCATATGGGTGTCAGGTGAGGACAAGTTGAGGCTTGGCTACTTTGGTGGTGTCTGCGGGAGGAATCTTGTGCTCTGGCTGGTGGTGAGCTTGGAGGGGGAAAGGGCGTGTACTTAGGCTGGATAGTGGCGTAAGTGAACCCCAGCACCTTCCTGCCTGTGCCCAAATTTAAGTTCTGGGCCGGAAGACCCATGGTTGACCTTCCCGCCCGCTGCCAATTGAGACCCGTAAGTGGCCAATTAATGACCACTTAAGGGCCTCATCCTACCTCTCCTGGTATTCACCCAGCTGCAGGCAGGCCTATCACCATGCAGAGAACATGACAGGTAAACTTGTGTGGGCTGCTTGTCACCTCCAGGGGAGCAGCCCCTTAATCAAAGACACTCAGTGCCTGGTCGAGGGGTTCAGCGTTGGGAAGTTGGGGGACAGTGGTGGGGACCTGCTGTGAACCACCCCTTGACAATGCTGCTGAATCCCCTATGCCCCTCTCCCCACAACCCCAACCCCGCCAAACGCCACAACCCCCATATTACTTACCTGTGGCCCGGGTCACTCAGCAATCCTGAGACCCTGGTGCTTGTCATTCCAGCAGCAGCCACAGACTCCTCGGGCACTGCTGAGCACAAGAGCTGCTGGCCTCTGATTGGTATGTGACACTTTCGCCCCCAGGGTCTTGATTCAAGGGGAAGGCCCGCCACTGACCTCGTCACTGCCTGATTGGCTTGTGGTTTGGCGGGGCTTCCCAAAAAGAGGCAGCACAAGACCCCTGACACCTCAACAAGATTCCACCAAGAGTGTGCCTGGCAGCTGTAGAACTGTAGTCAATAAGAGCTAGAGTAAAGGAGAGGTGGAAGAAAATTGACGTGGAAAAATATGGTCCAAAGTGCATATTTGGAAAGTACTTGCCAACAAAAATCATCTGGAAAATCAATTGGAAAATAGTTTTTATGGGGTAAAACTGCAATGTAATATTGACATATCAATGTGTTAACATGTTCCCCTCCTGCTATTTTAACAAGATCATTAACCTTTCATTAACAAGATCATTGACCTTTAACCTTAAACGCTGGAATTCCTCCCTATATTCCTCTGCCTCTCTACCTTGCTTTCCTCCTTTAAGATACTCCTTAAAAATATTTGAACCGGCTTGTGGTCATCTGCCCTAATATGTGGCTTAGTGTCATATTTTGTTTTATAACGCTTCTGTGAAGAGCCTTGGGAGTTCAATTGCATTAAAGGTGCTATATAAATACTTGTTTTTGTCTTTGATTATAATGCTTTATTTAGGAAAATGTATTTAAAAGAATAAGGACTACAATAAATGTTAAAAGGCAACAGTAAATATCATGTTGTCCTTCTTTTCCATGTTTTCACCCCTTATTATGACACACTTATATAAACCTCTAAACAGAGTTGACCTTCTTAGCAATTTTGCTTGACCTTTTAACAATTGTATTTTGATGTTCTTGACCTAGATTTCAGAAAAGTATGGACTGCTTGAGGAGAGAATTTGCAAAGTTTACAAGAATTGTATGAAAGGGTGAGTAATTGAACAGATTTTATCTCTGTGTTGTACATGTCTCATTACAGTGCCATATTAGTAGCGACTGCCAGTGGGCTGGTAAGTACACAAATTGAAGTAATGGCTAGGACAAAACTCTGTTCTTGAACTGTAGGTTTCATATCAGGCACAACTCTAAAATCAGGGCAATTGTACTTATTACTTGCATCCATGGAGTGACTCTCCCTTTTAGGCACCATCTCGGTTATCAAGAAACACTACATCATAATGGTATTTTGGCAATAATGATATTTTACTCAAGAAACATGTTCACAGACCGAAAGCTGAATTGTAGTGTAACTTACATTAAAACGTTCGTATATAGACTAAGTAATCAAATGAAAAACATGGAAACATCTAACAATTATGTAGTAACAAAAATAGACAAACAAATACAGCAGGTAGGGGAAGTGATGGATGGGATATTAAAAGAAGAGTAATACTGGATTAAAATTATACTTAAGGTACAAACCAATCATGAGTAAGCTCCATGGTTTGAAAGTGATGCAGCGTCTTATGCTTTTGAAATGGAGTTTTTCCACTGTGAGTTGATATAAACTGCAGGCAGCTCTGATATTGTGAGCTATCTGTAGTTGGGGAAATTTAAATAGTGGTGTGAACTCTCATAAAAAGATCTTGGCAGAGCGAGTTCACTTATGGCCTGAATTGTTTATTGATTGGCATGCGCATATTGTTATGTTTATACATTTCTGAATACATGGATATATTTGCATTATGAATGGCAACAGCAATATAGACACTGATGGTAAACATGCACCTGGGATGAATCTGCATCTCATTTACTGCTTCTGAATTTGTACCTGTATGTAACCCAGTATTATGAGAGTAATTTGGACAAGTAGGATGGGATCACAATTGCTGATATCATAATAAATATAAAGGGATGGATAAAGAAGAGAGAAAAATTTCAACTCCAGTGATTGAAGGACATAGAAAGAAGGGAAAAAGATCTAAGATTAAATGTAAGAGATTGAGAACAGAGAGCACAGGGAACCTTTTTACATAGAATCTCGTGACTGTGGGATGTGCCACTGGCGTTAATAATTGAAACAAAGACCATGCTAACATTTGGGAATAGGTTAGGTGGATGCATGAAGGAAAAGAGTATAAAAATCTCAGACATGCAACAAGAACTATTGTATGTGTGGAGGATAAACCCCAGCACAAGATGTTTGGGACAAATGATCTATTTTTGTGTTGCAATTCTATTTAATATATATTTCAAAGTCCAGGCAGATATTTTAAAAATTCACCTCACATCAGTTGTTATTGCTCGGTAGCAACAGCATTTTCAGACTGCCTCCTCAAAGTAGTGTCACGTGGAATACACATTAGCTGACTTTACTCCCAAATTACGCTACACAGTTTACGCAGCTAGTGCCTTAGATCGACACAAACTATAGTACATGGGGAAGACTCACAACAATCATGAAGTCTCAAAATAGTTCCAGTGTTGTTCCTTTAAAACGTTTTTCACTCATTTGTTCACTGTATTTCTGGGAAGCTATTATATTATGATTACAGTCTCAATATTACAAGATGAATTTCAAAGCTTATTTACATTTTCATTCGGAAGATACTTTTTCCCAGTAACGTCTTTGTTAAATTTTTAAATTTTGCACCTTTTATCATATGTGCTCCATATATAGAATGACAAAAAGGACATTTTTTTAACTATGAACAATAGGTAGGACAGGAATGCAAGCATGACTCTGAAACCTTCCTTGATGTGTTTATTCAACCTGATAATAAAAATGTCAGTGTGAGAGCCTGCATTAACGTTAAACTGAGATATGGTTTATGGGTTTGATAATTTTAATATGAGTGTTGCAAAACAAAAGGGATTGTAGGTGGGTAAGAGGAAATGAATGCACACAAATAGTTAATAACCTTGGAATGTTTGTTCGTGACTGGATTGGAATGTGGCCTTGCTGATTTGAGCACTGATTTTGGTCCTTGTTCAATGACTCATTGCAAGAACACAAAACAGGTGTTCCCAGTTCTTTGGAAGGAATTTAGTATTTAAATTTAGAAATTATAAATATTGTAAGCTAGTTGGTTTATTTTAGCTCTGATTTTCCAAACAAGTTGCAACTGGTTTTGATGTAGCTGGATTTGTAACAAATAGGGATGGGATTGAATTCTAAACCAAACATAGTTGAGGAGCAAAATGCAAGTTCAAAGTGTTCTTCCTCATTAGAAGCATGTAACCTACAGGCTCATTAAAGAATAGATATAGCACTAGTCAGACAGAAGACTATGGTTTTAGCCACTTTGCTGTGCCACATAAAGGAGGTTGCAGTATTAAAGGTTATTTAAAAGTACTTTTAAATGCTCTTCACATGACTCATGTGTGGTGAAAAGCTATCCCTTGAGAGTGGGTTTGTTTTTGCTTAGGAACTTTGGCCACAATTAGTGAGCTCTAATTAACACTCATTTTCCATTTTCCCTCCTACAGAATCTTGGTAAACATGGATGACAACATTGTGCAGCATTACTGCAACCATGCTGCATTTTTGGTGCAAATAAAGGACATAAGTGGAGGCTGTCAAATAACACTTAAAGAGGTTTAAAGAGTCTCAGCACTCATAGACAAACTCAAAGGAGCCTCAAAATGAGGAACGCACCAGTTATCACTCTACCTCTTCCCTTCTCTCCATGTACGTATACTATTGGCTGCTTTCAATATTCGGACTCAAGATCACTTTCTTCTGGTCAGTTGCAAAAAAGAACTTGTTGAAGTCAAGAATGAAGAACTCAACGTTATTTTATTTTTGATCTATACTCATGTTGGAAGAAGCCCTCTGTATCATTGAAGAATTTTTTTTCTTTATTTGTTTATACTGCTCAACTTGTTAAATCTCCAGTGTCAAAGTGCTACATGCTTTCAGCTCCGCCCAACAAATGTTTATTGACTGTTGGACCATATACATGGAATCACTAGCCAGTCGATATATATTTCAGTGTATTTGAATGTGTGATATTTTTGGATTATTCATCTTTTTCTGCAATTTACGTGTGTCATTTTTTAATTGCAAATTCAACCGATTTCACATTTTCAGGTTTGTCAATATAAAATATTTTTTACAAGGAATGGCAAAGCAATTGCTATAAAATTCTTTTACGGTGCTCATGAAGTATGTGGAAGAATTCAATGCTCATAGGAGAAAGTATAAAATAACTATTTTCCCCTTTGAGGGACATTGACTCAGTGATAATTCAAAAAATATTTATCTTTTCTTGAAATATAAATCAAAGCATATGGTTTCCTTCTCTTTCACATGCCATGAATCTGTGATATACTTCCTTAATGCTTCACTAGAGGAAATATTCATGTCATTTTAATGCTACAAAATGGTACCAGGACCTCCTGATATGATCAAGGATTTCCAAAATCTTTAAAACTATCAGCTTACAGAGGATGTGTGTTTTGGAATCATGGTGTGCTGGTATCATATCATGATTTGAAACATTAAAGTTATGTACTATGGATATGTATAAAATATCGTATCGTGGATTAAAGAGGAAGCAACGCACAATGACCTGGTATCCCTCAGTTACCAAAACATTCCTCAGCTGACTAAATTTAAAATATTACTAGTCCTGTTAACTGCCTACTTTAAAAAAAATCTATTATCATGTATAAGTTCTTTATTTTTATACCAAATGTTCTCTGGCATTGTCACCTGTCAAAATTAGGGCAAGGAAACATTGTTTTCCAAGTGCAGCAAACTGGGGAGACCACTGATTCCTATTGGCTTGTTGTCTTGTGCTATAATATTTTTACTGAGCTTCCAAATTTAATGCTAGGTTGCTCGATAAACTACTTAAGGAAACATTACATTTCTATACCTGAAGATATGGCAAATCTGAGTGATTCAAGTTTTTTTCTTTGAGTATATTTTCCTCTCTTCACTAATGTTAGTGAGAACATTTACTTGAAGCATGAAGTCAGAAACATGCTATCTACTCAGGTTGACACTTTCACTAACATTAGTGCATAAAGGCAGGAACTTATCTTGTAATGAATTGACTTGCCTGATTTGCTATTGACTTATTATGATTATTATGGGGTTTATGTATTGTAATACGGTCAGTTTGTGACATCTATTAGTATTGTGCTAAAGATCTCCGCATTGTGAAGCATATATATTGTACATATAAAGAGTAAGGCTCAAGTATGAACAGTGTGGTGATGGACATTTCATGTTTTCTTTATGATATCTTTCAACCTCAGATGTGGTCTCAGAATTGCCTGATCTATTTTTATTATCCAATTGTAATGAATCAGCTTCTTGTAAGATTCTTAATGACGTGGCATAGAACATTCACTGCCAACTTCCTGTCAAAATTTCAATTGAAAAATGTAACTTGCAATTTTTTTAATGAAATTCCCTTAGTTGATGCATTTCTCATCCAATGAGAGATATAAGCCTCCCACTGTGTCTATGTGCCATTGTCATTCTATCTATCTCTTGGGTATTCACAGAGATGCAGTTTACAAAGTTCACAAATTCTAAACAAATGTTACCTTTCTAACTTAAACTGTTCAAAAGAAAATGTATTTCTATCAATCTCCAGTGTGCCTAGATGAGTAGAATTCTGTTCCCATCTTCTTCCTACACTCTCAACCCACCCCTCTACCTCCCTCACCAACGTCTTCCTGCTTACCTGTTTCATTTCCAACAGGTGAAAAAGCAATTGGCACACTTGGTGCATCTTAGCCATGTCCGAATTTGATGCTTAGATTGATATTGGGTGGTTCGTCCCGTTTTAGTCTTATTAAACTTTGTCATTGTACCATGGGCTAGGCCATCTCAGAAAGCAATTAAGAGTCAACCACATTGCTGTGGTCTGGAATCGCAGATAAGCCAGATCAAATAAGAATAGTAATTTTATTTCCCTAAAGGACCTTAGTAAACCAGGTGGGATTTTGCAACAATCTGGCAGCTACCTGGTCACTTAAATGTTGCTGTATTCCACTCCAGGGAAAGATTTTATAATTGGTGCAATGCAAGAGCCTGTTTCCTTTCTTGTTAAAGGAGGAAAAATGGTTCTAATACAATGAGATTTACATTTTAAAAAAAACTTTTATTATGTCTGTCTCGTGCTTAAATAAAGCTAGCTAGTTATTCGCACTAATGCCTGCTCTGAAATGTGCTCAGGACTATCCTCAGTACTACTCACAGCGCCAGTTCCTAGCAATCGGGCTCATAGGAACATAAGTTCATAGGAACAGGAGTAGGCCATTCAGCCCAACGAGCCTGCTCCACCATTCAGTACGATCATGGCTGATCATCCACTTCAATGCCTTTTTCCCGACACTATCCCCATATCGTTTTATGTCATTGGTATTTAGAAATCTGTCAATCTCTACTTTAAACATACTGAATGACTGAGCTCCCACAGCCCTCTGGGGTAAAGAATTTCAAAGATTCACAACCCTCTGAGTAAAAAGATTTCTCCTCATCTCAGCCCCCTTATTTTGAAATGTTGTCCCCCGGTTCTAGACTCCCCAACCAGGGGAAACATCTTACCTGCATCTACCCTGTCTATCCCTTTAAAATTTTGTAGGATTCAATGAGATCACTTCTCATTTTTTGAAACTCTAGAAAATACAAGCCCAGCTTCCTCAATCTCTCTTCATAGGACAATCCCACCATTTTGGGAACAAGTCTGGTGAACCTTTGCTGCAAATTGCCCAAGACTTCACTACTCCCATATTCAAATGCTCTTGCGATAAATGCTAACATTCCATTAGCCTTCCTAATTGCTTGCAGCGCCTGCATGTTAGCCTTCAGTGACAAATTCAGTGTCCCTTTGTACATCTGCACTTTCTAATCTCTTATCATTTAAGAAATACTCTGTACATCTGTTCCTCCTACCAAAGTGGATAACTTCACATTTTTCCACATCATATTCCAACTGCCATGTTCTTGCCCACTCACTAAGTCTGTCCAAATCCTCTTGAAGCTGCTTTGCATCTTCCTCACAACATACACTTCCACCTAGCTTTGTGTCATCCGCAAACTTGGAAATATTACATTTGGTCCCCACATCCAAATGTATATTGTGAACAGCTCTGGTCCAAGTATTCAACAGGTAATTGGATTGCTATCTGAAAGGAAAGAATGTGCAAGGCTACAGGGATAAGGCAGAGGAGTGGGGCTAGGTAGATTGTTCTTTCAGAGAGCCAGTGCAGACTCGATGGGCCAAATGGCCTCCTTCTACGCTGTAATGATTATGTGAAGTGCTGTTCCTGCGGTACCCCACTATTCACAGCCTGCCAATGCGAGAATGATCCGTTTATTCCTACTTTCTGTTTTCTGCCTGTTAGCCAGTCTTTAATCCATGTCCATACTAGTAATTCTGTTTGGGTGGACAAATAAATAGGGGAGATATTTCCCAAGGAGCTGTTAATCTCTTTCTTCCTTCAGTGCTTGAGTCATAGATCTGCACTACTTCACAAAAATGGAACATTTTGTCCACTGAATGAAGCAATTAATGGCCATGGCAGACATCAGTAGTTAAGGCATCAACAGTAGGGAGGGTGAGATACACAGTTGATTACCCAGAAAAACCTCATGCCTGTGCCACTTGTGGTTTATGAGTTAATCTTTATTTGTGGGTAAACTACATAACCTGGTACAAAAGGACTAATGGGATATGTGATTGCCACTCACTGGATTGTGAATAATATTGGAAAATGCAGATTGAACAAGTAAGAAACACATTTTATTAACTAGGAAACATTGTCATGCCACCAAAAGAACAGTTTATTTTAAGTTTTAAAAAAGTGAAATAAAAAAAATGTAATTTATGGTTTGCTGTATTATTTTTAATGCCCGTTAGTCGAGCGGTATTGCTGCTCACACAGGCGCAAACTAGTACTGGCACCAGCTGACAGGGCACACACTAATGACATGATTGGTGGGAGAAACTACACTTGTGCCGCTGGATGCATTGCAGGCCAAGTGCGCATGTACAACTGTCCCTGGTGTCTGACCACATCAGGAGTTACAGTTTAAGTTGCCTATGCAATTAGTATGCAGTGTGACATGAGAATAGATGGACAGTTGACTGCAATGAGTATCATGTTCGTGAAATAATGCCGGTACAAAACCAAGGACAAAACTGGCTAATTTAATCTGTGGTACAACATATTAAACAGGTAATAACACAGGGGTCTATTATTGACTTGGAGAGCACTTTAAAGTACATGGTTCTACATAACATTGTTTACGAATTGTTATGTTTCCGTATTTTCACTTTTGGTGATGTGATGTTATAGCTTTTACCAATGGCTAACAGGTCCTGCAACTGAAGCATGTAATTTGGAAAGAGGTGATACTTTACCATGTGATTTAAATGTGTGTTATTGGAGGCTATAACAGCAGACACAAATTTTGCTCCTGCAAGTGTTAATAGGGGGAAAAAATCCTAATTGGAACAGTGACTGCAGATATAATGGATGCCTCATGTTCCCAAGATTCTAGAAGAGTATCAACGGGTTGGAAGATAGCAAATGTAATCCCACCATTCAAGAAAGGAGGGAGTGAGAAAACAGGAAACCACAGGCAAAATAGGCTGACATCAGTCATCATGAAAATGTTGGAAGCCATTTTTAAGGAAGTGGTAGCAGGGAAATTGGAAAAACAACATATGATTAGGCAGAGCCAACACACTTTTATGAAAGAGAAATCATGTTTGACCAACCTGTTGGAGTTTTTTGAGGATGTAAGTAACAGGTTAGATATAAAGGAACCAGTAGATGAAATGTATTTCGATTATTATGATCCCAGCTGATGTTAGTGCTGGATAAGTCAGACCCCAGAATGAAACCTGGCTTGATAGAGCCTAACTTTTAATTTTTTATAGAAACCGTGAAGGTTAGTTATTGAACAAATTCACAGGAGCCTGCCAATGAACTCCTAACACAAATAATTAAGTATTTATTAAGCAAAAGAAAAGAACTATATTATGCCAGTCAAAAAGGTTAGAAAGATCTCAGTGCAAACACAGGAAAATGATATAATTTTTCACTATTCCTTCACCCGAGCTATATCTTTACAGACACACACAAATTAGGAAAGATAAAACAATTTACCATATCTATCTTAAACTCTAATATTCAGGGTAAGTGTGTAGTACATGTGAACCAACTGGCGAACTGTGGTCAGATGCATCACATTCCAAAGTAAATGGCAGGTGTGACCAAATTCTATGGATTTCTCAACAACCCACCCAGGTGCTTGTCTCACCGTGAGCCAACCAGCCTCACTGAAACTTTGCCTTTCTCACAAGGTTTCCAATGTCCACGTTCGAAGAACACGCCTTGGAGTTCTCTCCGAACGTCGCTCCCAGTTGGACGGCTTCAACAAGGATCCACTTCCAGGATTTCAATCTCGCCTTCTGAGATTTCTTTCCTCTGGATCATCACATACGCTCAAGTTTCACTTTCCAAGCACATTTTCAGAGCTTCGGCCATGCCAAGCAGAATGCCGCTGCCACCACCTGCAGCACAGAATCACCGACCTGCCCTCTCGGAACTTCAGGGCTTCTCTTGAGCCTACTTTACTTCAAGCCTGCTCTTTGCGGCTCCTTCTTTAACTAGGAGACTTTTCCTCTGCTTCTTTCTCTCAACTTTACTTAACAGGATCTGTTTCTGATCTCTGCCCTCGTCCCTTACCTGGGACTGTCTTCTGGGACCTCTATTTGTCCCATTCCCATGTTTGGAACCTTCTTCTTGGTTTGGCACCTTCTCCATGTCCACCTCCCCGGGGCACGGTCTCTGAAATGGTGCTCCTCTTCAGGTCACCTGACCTACCGTTTTGCGCTGTTTCATTCTTCTTCTTCTGCGCATGTGTGCAGGGACGTCTCCCAACCTGAAGACGAGAAAAAACACCAACTGCGCATGTGCGGCCCCTTTCCCGGCCAGCGCATGCACAGGAGACATGAAAATGGTAAAAGACTTGGACTGCACAGATGCGGCTAGTTCCCGTCCGAGAGAAGTCCAGAGGCCTGCTGAGAACTGGAGTTGCTAAACTCCAACTCCAATTTAAACTTAAGGTAAGTTTTTCCCTTTTTTTCATTTTGGGATTGTCATGCCCATAAGACATGAAATAGATCATAAACTGTTTAAATCAAACCTTATTTAAAAATGGACTTTGCTGGACCAAAAACAAGGCTGCTACAGGTCACATGATTTGCAAGTTGGCTACAGCTCTGGAAACTTCCAAAAGTAATTGCAGGACAAAGCTCAACCCTCATCCTTGTGGAATCTCATACCTACCATTGCATGGACTCAGTACTATCAATGAAACAAGGGAGCAGCAGATGGCCTTTCTCCCAGCCTGGACTTATAGCAAAGAGAGAGAGCCATCAAAACTCGTTATAACCCTGGAGGCGCTTTTAGCCACCATCTATCTCCCAAGATTTTTTTAAAATTATTCATTCATGGGCTGTGGGTGTTGCTGGCTAGGCCAGCATTTATTGCCCATCCCTAATTGCCTTTGTTCAGAGGGCATTTTTAAGAGTCAACCACATTGCTGTGGGTCTGGAGTCACATGTAGGCCAGGCCAGGTAAGGACAGCAAATTCCCTTCCCTGAAGGACATTGGTAAACCAGATGGATTTTTACCCATCAATGGTTCTACCCATCAATGAATAATGGCTTCATGGTCATCGTCAGACTTTTAATTCCAGGTTTTTTTTTTATTGAATTCAAATTTCACCATCTGCTGTGGTGGGATTCAAACCTGGGTCCCCAGAGCATTGACCTGAGTCTCTGAAATACCAGTCCAGTGACAATATCACTATGCCACCCCCTCCCGGATTTTGACCAAAGACACAGAAACTGATTGTTAACCTGAAACTGACTCATCAATGGGCAACACCACATGACCTAAGCTCCTTTGGCCTTTGGAAAGTTTTGTTGTTACATTCCTGGATTTCCAGGATAGTCTGCTGTTAACATCCAATCTGTCAACACCAAAGAAGAACTCCAGGCTGACAACAAAGCCTGCCTCAAGTCAAAACCTCCTCGAAGTTTGGTTCTCTGGAAGATTCCTGCCAATAGAACGGACCAGACCAAGGGCAGAATTTTACGGCCCTGTTTCGGCAGGGACAGGGCTGCAAAGTGCGGTGGGCCATTATAAATCCCATTGACGACAGCGGGAACGTAAAATCCTGCTGTCGCAAAATTCTGCCCCAAGTCTCTGTATAGCAACCTCATCTTGCTGTGTCATCACCAACTTTAAAGGAATTTGGCAACTCCTGCTTTCAGCTAACTGAACCTTAACTCCTACTTGAAGGAACCCTTGACTTTGACATTGGGGGAATTAAGGCCCACCCAGCATGATGCACACCCAGAGTTAGCTGTGCAGGCAGGGGGAGAGTCAGGGGCCTGTGAAACCAGAGGGGTGTTTCCAACAATCTGCAACAGTTTTTTTATGGTCGTCACCAGACTCTTAATTTCAGATTTTTATTGAATTCAAATTTCACCATCTGCCGTGGTGAGATTTAAACCCAGGTCCCCAGAACATTTCCCTGGATCTCTGGATTACCAGTCCAGTGACAATATCACTACACCACCACCTCCCCGTACGGAATATGGAGATTGGACCAGGAAAGCAAAGCTGAGTCCAAGGATCAGCTGCAATCTCATTAAATTATTGAGAAGGCTCGGGGGTCAGATAGTTGACTCCTGCTCCTATTTCTTATATTCTAATAAAGGAACTTAAACCAAGGAAATCTTACAACTGTTCAGTACAGCGAAAGCAGTTTGTTGCAATGATTTTCAAAAGGGAATTTTTTTTTACTTTGCATAGAACATCTCCTCCTGCACTCAATGTGTTACTGAACAATTTGTATTGAAGCTTCAGTGTCTGAAAAATTAGAAGACGATCCATAATCTTGACGAGGATTTCATGTCAGCTTTGTGATTGCATTTTTGTATAGCTGAACAAAAAGATTGGGGTAACCATGTTTAAAAATGCTGCAGCGCTGTAACTGAAAATAACACATTTTCAGAAAAAGAGGCTTCGTTGGGTACAAAATGACAACTTGTAGTCGGCGGGAATATTCTGTAAGTCTTGTGAAGCGGGAGTTCAGAAAGTTATAAAGTTATCATCCAGATCCGAGAGTGTTGTAACTAGGCCAAATCCTACATGTTCACATGGATAATTCACGCTAGAGGAGAAACAGCGAAAGAATCTGCTCAACTTTAAAACAAAGTTTGAAAATTAATTCAAACCAGGCCTGGCTTCCTGTATACTCTTTAACATTGTAAGACATTTTTTTTCAACCCTTATTCTGGACGCCATTGCTAATCCTTGGGAAAATAAACAATCAAGTGAAATACAAATACATATCAAATAATTGTCTGTAATTGTAGTTAATGGCAAGGGTCCTGATTGATGGGCCAGATTGCTTTTGTAACCTGAGGTTAAAGTGTGGAGAGGCAGTGGTGTAGTGGTATTGCCACTAAACTGGTAATTCAGAGATCCAGGGTAATGTTCAGATGCACCTGGGCTCAAATCCCACCAAGGCAGGTGGTAGAATTTGATTTCAATAAAAGTCTGATGGCAACCATGAAACCATTGCTGAATATCATCAATACCCTTTAGGGAAGGGAATCTGCTGGTTTGGCCTACATGTGACTCCAGGAATGTGGGTTGACTCTTAAAGATGCCCTCTGTACAAGGGCAATAAATGCTGGGTACCTAAAAATGAATAAAAATAGTTTATGATTGACATTCATAAACTGTGGGCAGGTGTGGGCCCAACTGGGTCCATGTTTCCATTTTACATGGGCGGGCCAATTAAGGCCCGCCCAGCGTGAATCATGGCTCCTGAGGACAGCGGGAGTGGGCGGGCGATGGCGGGACTACAATGACCACCGGGCCCAATGGCGACCCTGTTTTAAAAAGCTGCTGCAGCCTTTCAAAGGCTGTGAATCGTGGCCAGTGGAAGAGCTCCCCAGAGCACTGCTGGTGAGCAGGCCGGGCAGGAGGGTAGGGCAGGGGGGCACTGTGCCCCTCGTTTTTCTGATGATTGCCTTGCTGGCTCGCTGTGTCTGGCTTGCCTGGTCCCAACAGTAGTAGATGAAGGTCAATGAACGCCTGAAAAGAGCATCTGTAACCTGCTTGACACAAGAGTGGACAGCTGATTGGGAGACACCCCTAGAAGGAGCCAGAGGCATAGGAGTTGAGGGCAGCTGTGACCTTTAGAACCACTGACAAGGGGTGTCCACCCACACAGTTTGTGGAGATCTCAGTCCCAATCATCTGACAGATAGAGTTGACTGTCTCCCTTGAGAGACAGAGCCTCCTTCGGCACTGCACCTCAGACATATTGAGGTAGCTGCTTTGCCACCTGTATACCCTGGCAGCAGGATAGTGGCGTCTTCTGCAGCCCCTTCCGCCTTGGACTACCTCTTGGCCCTGCGCCCCTTGTGCCTGCGCCTGTCCTCCCAAAAGTGGCTCCCCTGGAGGCTGAATGTGCACTCCTGACCTCCTCCCCCTTCTAGCCCTCCTTTCCTCCTTGAAGGAGGTGCCTCCAGTGGAGAGTTCAGCTCCCATTCCCAGGCTAAGGGAAGGCTTCCTGAAACCTGCAGGCCCAAAAAAGATTCCTCACTGTAGAGTGCTGACCTGAAGGTTTTGAGTCCAGTCCAAGCAGCTGGTATGCGTTTTGAAGTATTGCAGATCACACAGGCAAGTATCAGTAACTTTGAAAAATCAATATTTGACAGAGCACACTCGCGACCCCACTGAGCCCTCTTATCCCGCCCGTGGAAGAGGTTTAAACAAATGTATCCTACCCGCCTGCCCATTGCGCCCGTGCGATGACCTGAAGATTGCACGGGTGCCGAAAAATCACCATCGATTGGCACCTCAAGGGCCTTAAGTGGAATGTTAATCAATGGCGGGCACGCATCGGAGGTCAATGCGCACCTGCCCAACAAAATATTGCGATGGCGCGCGGTGACGTTGGGACGCTTGCCCGATGTCACCGGGCATCATTTTACATGGGGGCATGGGGGGCCCAACCCCGCACGCCAACATCAAAACTCTGGCCTGGACGCAATACTCATGGAAGAATTCAAGTTGTTCAAAATTCGGCAAAAGCAAAGGATATCCATGTATAACTTAATGTGAAGTGGGCAACAAAGCCAAAAAATGTTAATCCCAGAGTGGTAGTAAATTCTCCAAATGAAAGGATATCAGTGAAATTAGATTTCATGGAGCAAAAAAACATAAGTAAGTAAACTGCCACATCAACTGGGCAAGTCCACTCATGCCGGTGGTAAAAGCTGAACAAGATTGGCCCATTTCAAATCTGTGCAAGTGCATGAGTTTTAAGTGAGTTGAAATCCCTGCCAATAATTCGGAGAGCAGCAAAAATACAGAGACCAGTGTCAAATAAAGCCTTGGTAGCACTCTCGTGTGTGGCTTCAAGGAAGATCAGTGGAAAATGCTCAAAGCAGGGTATAATTTGGAATTTTTCCTGGGTGTCAGCTTCCTATTAGACAGTAGCCAGAACGCAGATGGTTTGCCTGTAATCAGCAATCTTGTCCTTGACTAGATTAACTCAACCAAACTGACCTTTAGATTTTTTGCATATGTTGTCCAGGGGCTCAGAGTTCTTACAATTCTTTGCAAATTTTGGACGACACAAAGTCACAAAGCGAACACAAAGGTGTCCCTGATGACACTAAAATACAAAACAACACTGGAACTATCCTGAGCAATTTGAAGCCCCCTGAACAAACTTATACCACTGACGTTTCAATCATTAATGAAGCAGGTTTAGGAGCTGACAATCGATGCCAAGGGAATAGTTGCTACGGCTCCACAGAAAACCCGCAGATGATTTGTCTATTGCCTTTATAATAAATCAACCATAGCCCAAGTTTGTGTTTCTGACTGTGGTGTAAATCCTCCAGGATGGTAGCCAAAGAAAGCTGTGAACCTTGACATAGTTGAGGTTGTTGAAAGTGAACCAAAGATAACATTTGCTGCTGCTGTTATTAGTTCCAGCTCACCCTTTGTCAAACCTACTTGAAAACATCCACAAAGGTAAAAGAAGCCTTTGCAGATGAGTTGAAATTATTTCTGCATTTATGAACAAAATCGTTTTCCATCTAGTTCTGGTGCTGTGTCACTCATCTTTCCTGCACCCAACTGTGGAGTTCTTTTTTTGGACTGTGCTAATTTAAGATACAGTTTCTAATTTCTTTACTTAACTTTTTTCAGCTCTTAACCAGGCACATTCTAGGAGCTGATTATTTTTGGCTTGCAATTCTTAGAGAGAAAGTGATATGTTTGGTAATTGTGTAACATTAACTGAACACTAGATGCTTCCCGAGGGGAGTAAGTGGATTGTAGCAATTACATTTCAATGTCTTCTCTTATATTGCTTTGTTGTACTGTGACAGAAAATTCTGGAGGATTAAAAGCAACAACAGTTACTTATATTTCTAGAGTGCTTTCAATATAATCCACCGAGCTTGTGTCGCTGACGGTCAATCAGGCTCATTTTGCACGCAATTGCTGTGGAGTGGCATCGTTCATGCCAGGGAAACATAGTCCTCACATTCTAGCTTCCAAGCCGAAAAGTTACCTTTCTTTGTTATTGCTGCGCTCAATAAACCAGATTAGCTGACACAGGCTCTATTCGAGAGGCTAATTGCTCCTTCTACCAGCATGGAGAGAGCACTGAAGACTGCCGCGAGAATGATGTGGGCTTCTCAGTGAGTTAATTGAGCCACAAATAGTAACTTCGGAGTGCCCCATCTCCCTGCGGCTTTCCTCTGATGGAGGCACAGTCAACATCATACGCCTCTACGCACCAACTCTATGCCAGCATCTCAGACAAAGAGCATTTCTATGGCTCCCTAGGTGATAAACTGAGAAACATTCCAAACAGCAAGATCTATTCATCCTGAGTGGCTTCAACATGTAACGTTGGTGCAAACAGTGATTCAAGGCTGATATGCCTCAGTCAACATGGAGTGGGCAAGATCAATGATAATGGATGATACCTTCTTGAGCTTTGTGCCCTGAACGTACTCTGCGCTATCAACACCACCTTCCAGGGCACAAGGTATCATGGTTTCACCCAAGATCTGAACATTGACACCAACTAAACCTAGTCATCACGAGAAGGCTCAATTTGCTTATTGTTCTCCACACCCTCTCCTACCACAGTGCAGATTGCAAAACCGACCACTCTCTTGTCAGCAACAGAGTGAAGGTTTGCCCCTGAAAGTTCCAGAACTCCAAACGCAATGGCCCGCCACATATCAACAAGCTCTGTACAAGCAATAACGCGAAATAACAACACTTCACACTGTCGCTAGAACAATTGCTACCCATCAAAGATTTAGTGGGAAGTGCCAATGATGGTATCGATGAACCTTGGAAGTCACAGAGCTCAGTCAACTATGAAACAGCAGAAGCATCATTTGGTAAATGTACAACCCACAAAAAGGACTGGTTTGAGACCTACTCAGCTGAGACAATATCTGTCATCAATGCAAAAAACAAAGCCTACATGATGCACAACATAAACCCAACAGTTAAAATCTGACCTGAAAGTAACCAAGACAGCTGTGCAAAAGATAGGGGGATACTGCGCAAATAATGGATCAGCTTTTGTCAAGCAATCCAACCTGCTTGTGACAACGGAAATCTAGGAGCTCTGTACAAAGGGGTCAATAGGGGGCTTGGTCTTGCCATTTCCATGGTTGTCCCTCCTGAAGCCAGCAGATGGTGAAGTACTCACCGACAGAAGTAAACGCATGTCCTGCTGGGTTGAACACTACTGTGAGTTATAATCTTGTGAGTTGGACATCTCCCAGTCAATGCTTGACACTCTCCCACAGCCTTCTGTCATGGATGAGTTAGACGAAGAACCGTCATCTCTTGAGGCCGAGAAGGCCAGAGACCACCTAATAATCAGAAGGGCATCCATCAAGGATGGAATCCTAGCCAAACTGTGCAAGCACAGGAAGTCCCATCCTTTATGACCTTCTCCTTCTCTGCTGGAAGGTAGGTTCCATAGGAGATTTCTGAAGCCAAGATCATCATACTCCACAAAAACAAAGGCAATAGAGGAGACTACAACAACTACAGGGGCATCTCACTCCTTAGTGTCATGGGGGAGACCTTTACTAGGTTCATATTTAAAAGACTCCATCTGCTTGCAGACCAAGTGTACCCAAAAGCAATGGTGAGTTCTGTGCCAGAAGATCTACATGATTTTCTTCGTATGCCAGCTATAAGAGAAGTTTAGGGAAAAGGGTATACATCTTTATCTTACTTTTGTAGATCTCACTAAGGAATTCAACACTATCAGCAGAGCGGATTTCCACAAGATTTCAGGGAAAATTAACTGTCCGTTAAAGCTCTTCAGCCTCAGTCGGTCCTTCCA
This sequence comes from Cetorhinus maximus, assembly GCF_964194155.1. Taxonomy (NCBI): domain Eukaryota; kingdom Metazoa; phylum Chordata; class Chondrichthyes; order Lamniformes; family Cetorhinidae; genus Cetorhinus; species Cetorhinus maximus. Next base: position 68,967,669 of record NC_135899.1, read on the forward strand.
TGACAAGATGCACTGCACTGTACAGTTTGATGGCTCTACTTCCGACAGTTTCAGAGTGAAGTATGGAGTCCTAGCCCACACTCTGTTTGACATCTTATTCTCCATGCTCCTTGTTATGACATGGCAGGTGATGTGTGCCAGGTAAACCAAATCCACATGGGAAACTTGGCCATGTTATCACAGCGGTTTTGTAATTTGTATTTATTACGAGAAGTTGTGTGCACTGAATTCAGAAGTAACGAATCCACTAAGAGATTTTAGAGATTTTAAAAATTAAATTAAAATATTTATTAACAAAAGAAAATATTTCAAGCACATACATAAAACTACAATTACTTACTACTATAACAAATCCTACAATTCCTAATTAACCTGACTCTAAATTACACTCCCTTTAAGGCAACAGTCCAAAATAGGTTTTAAATTGAAAAAAAAACAAGCCAGCAAGTTACCACAGTACCCACTTGACAGTGGAATTCCAAAAGCTTGTCTCCAACTTTAGTTACTGATCACAGCAGACTTCTACAAAAATGGTTGGAGGCTTCCCAAAGCCTGTTTCACACATTCTTGTTAAATCTTACATGGCCTCCCAACATAGCTTTTCCTTCTCCTTCATATTTCTCTCTCTTTAATATGTAAATTCCATTGTTCCATACGTCTTTGGAACTTTACCTTTCCCATAATATAAAAATCTTTCATGTTGCCAATATTGTCAGTAACCCTTGGGAAAAATAAGCACACTGTTTAGCCTTGCTTACCTGGCTAGTTGTAAACATCCTAACATCCCATCACTTATCTAAAAATGCAAATTCCCTTCGCACCCTACATGCTAAGACCCCCATCCGTGTTTACTCATTAGCATTTCAAGTAAATTTATGCACCTAGCTTCCTTTGATAATTTCAAGCTTGCAGTCTACCTGACTCCAAATATAATTAAATCACACAGACAGAACCATCTACACTCACGCCCATAAACCTATTTTACAATAAACCAGAATAATATTATGAAAATTATTATACTTTCGTAACATCCTGACTACCACCTTCCCTGCAGATATGGAAGGAGTCTACTTGCATACTACGTCAAACGGCAAGCTTGTACAATCTATCAAGAGTGAAAGTGGAGACAAACACACATTGGGCAGAATCTTCTGGCTGACGTGCGGGTGGTGGAGCCCGCACGCCAGCGCTTAAAATGTCGTGAGAGCATCCCAAATTCAGCCCACAGCATCGCTATATTTCGGTTGGCGGGCGCACTATGCAGCAGGACGCGTGCCGGCCATTAATTAAAGGCCTCGTTAAAGCCCTTAACTTGCCAATCGTCGATGATTTTGAGGGGCCCGTGTGAACTTTGGCTCGGCGCACGGGCCCAACGGGCAGGCAGGTAGGTGATTTTTTTAAAAACCTCATCCAGTGGCAGGATGAGGTTTGATAGCGGTTTTAAAAATGTTTAATAAAGTTTTTGTTTATTTCATTAACGAGTCCCATCTCGTGTGACATTTTCACATGAGGGGGACATGTTAATGAATTTTTTATTGTTCTATTTTTTATATTTGCCAGCCTTTCAGCGATCTTCATGAGGCAGCACTTTGCCTCAGGGAGATATGCGCTCTTTCCCGTCAGGCCCGCCCACTTAAAATGGCGGCGGGGCCCGTTTCAGCGGCGGCAATCGGCTGCCCGCCTGCCAACGAGTCGGTCGGGCCCACCCGCCCATCAAGGACGAAATTCTGCCCAATTGTGTCCCGAAAAGGAAGCTCCTCTACACTGGTGATGCTGCGCTAATTGCTCACACAGCAACTCAGCTACAAAGACTCGCAGACTGGTTCTTTCATGCCTGTAACTTGCTCTCTCTGACTTACGCATCAAGAAAACTGCAGCCATGGGGCAAGGTGTTGCACCCCTGCCTCTGATCACACTAAATAACACTCCAATGGAAGTAGTTAGCAAATTCTGCTACCTTAGATCCAAGGTGACAGACAATCTGTCCCTTGATGCAGAGCTCGACACACACATAGAGAATGCAGATACCACCTTCAGCCAGCACCTTGCTATATAGAACATACAAATTAGGAGGAGTAGGCCATGGCCCCTCAAGCCTGTTCCACCATTCAGTAAGATTGTGGCTGATCTGACTGTAACCTCAACTCTACATTCCAACCTACCCCATATAATCTTTCGCCCCTTTGCTTATCAAGAATCTATCTAGCTCTGCCTTAAAAATATTCACCGACTCTGCTGCGACTGCCTTTTGAGGAAGAGAGTTCCAAAGACTCGTGATCCACTGAGAGAAAATGTTTCTCCTCATCTCTGTCTTAAATGGGCAACCCCTTATCTTTAAACAGTGATCCCTAGTTCTAGTTACTCCCACAAGAGGAAACATCCTTTCCACATCCACCCTGTCAAGACCCCTCAGGATCATATATGTTTCAATCAAGTAGCCTCTCACACTTCTAAACTCCAGTGGATACAAGACTTTACCCTTTATCCACAGCACATGTTATTTCTTCAAAGAACTCCAGTAAATTGGTTAAACATGATTTCCCTCTCACAAACTATGTTGACACAGTACTCCAGATGTGGTCTCACCAATGCCCTGTATAACTGAAACATAACCTCCCTACTCTTGTAATCAATTCCATTCACAATAAACAACAACATTCTATTAGCTTTCCTAATTACTTGCTGTACCTGCATACTAACCTTTTGTGGTTCATGTACTAGGATACCCAGACCCCTCTGCATCCTCTCATCATTTGGATAATATGCTTCTTTTTTATTCTTCCTGCCAAAATGGACAATTCCACATTTTGTCACATTATGCTAATTTTCCAGATCTTTGCCCACTCACTTAACCTGTCCATATCCCTTTGTAGCCTCCTTATGTCCTCCTCACAACTTACTTTCCTACCTATCTTTGTATCATCAGCAAATTTAGCAAACATATTTTGGGTCCTTTCCTCCAAGTCGTTTATATAAATTGTAAATAGTTAGTGCCCCAGCACGGATTCCTTTGGCACCCCACTTGTTACATCTTGCCAATCAGAAATTAATCCATTTATGCCTACTCTCTATTTCCTGTTAGCTAGCCAATCTTCTATCCATGCCAAGATCTTGCCCCCTACACCTTGAGCTTTTGTTTTCCACAATAACCTTTGATGTGACACCTTATCAAATGCCTTCTGGAAATCTAAGTACAGTACATCCACTCATTACCTTTTATGCACAACATGTTACTTCTTCAAAGGGCTCCAATAAATTGGTAAAGCAAGACTTCCCTTTCACAAAATCATGTTCACTCTGCGTGATTACCTTGAATTTTCTAGGTGCCCTGCTATAATATGTTTAATAATAGCTTCTAACATTTCTCTATGACAGATGTTAAGCTAACTGGCCTGAAGTTTCCTGCTTTCTGTCTTGCTCCCTTTTTGAATAAAGGAGTTACATTTGCTATTTTCCAATCTAATGGAACCTTCACCAAATCTAGGGAATTTTGGAAAATTAAAACCAATGCATCAACTATCTCACTAGCCATTTCTTTTAAGACCCTAGGATGAAGTCCATCAGGACCCGGGGACTTGTCAGGCCACAGCTTCAACAATTTGCTCAGTATCACTTCCCCAGAGATTGTAATTTTCTTGAGTTCCTCCCTTCCTTCCATTTCCTGATGTACAACTATTTCTGGGTTGTTACTTGTATCCTCAATAGTGAAGATTGATGCAAAATACCAGTTCAATTCATATGCCATCTCCTTATTTTCTATTATTAATTCCCCAGACTCACTTTCTATAGGACCAACGCTCATTTTGTAAACTATTTTCTTTTTTAAATAGCTATAGAAACTCTATCTGTGTTTATATTTCTAGCTAGCTTTCTCTCGTACTCTAATTTTCTCCTCCTTATTAATCTTTTAGTCATTCTTTCCTGTTTTTTTATATTTGGCCCAATCTTCTGATCTGCCACCCACCTTTGTCAATTATATATTTTATCTTTAAGTTTAACTTTTTTCGGTAACCATGGATGATCGGTCCTCCCCTTGGAATTTTTTCTTTTTCATTAGAATGTATATATTCTGTATATTCTGAAATATCACCTTAAATGTCTGCAACTGCATCTCTATTGATCCATCTCTTAACCTAATTTGCCAGCTCACTTTAGCTAGCTCTGCTTTCATGCCCTCATAATTGCCTTCAAGTTTAAAATACTAGTTATAGACCCATTCTTCCCTCCCTCAAACTGAATGTAAATTCAACCATATTTTGATCATTGTTACATAGGAGCACCTTCACTATGAGGTCATTAATTAATCCTATCTCATTGCAGAATACCAGGTCTAGTATAGCCAGCTCTCTGGTTGGTGCTGTTCTAAGAAACTATCCTGAAAACATTCTATGAATTCCACATCTAGGCTAACTATGCCCATCTGATTTTTCCAGTCTATATGTAGACTAATATCCCCAATGATTATTGTCGTACCTTTCTGACAAATTCCCACTATTTTTTCCTTTATATCCCATCCTACCATGTGGTTACGGTTAAGGGGTCTGTACACCACTCCCACAATTGGCTTCTCACCTTTATCATTTCTCATCTCTACCCAAACTGCATCTATATCCTGGTTTCCTGAACTTAGGTCATCTAATCATCTATTGTGATAATACATAATAATAATTAATTCACAGAGTCACCCCTCCATCTTTTCCAAGCTTTCAGTCCTTCCTAAATGTCATGTAACTTTCAATATTCAGGTCCCAAGCTATGTCACCCTGTAGCCATGACTCTGTAATGGCTATCAGATCGTACTTATTTATTTCTATTTGTGCTATCAGTTCATCTATTTTGTTTCAAATGCTACGTGCAGTCAGATGCAGAGCCTTTAGTTTTGTCCTTTTATTATTTCTGTAACCTTGAGCCTTATCTGCTGATCTACTCTTAGATTTGTACTCCCTGTCCCTTCCTGTCACGGTCTGTTTATTCTTTTCCATATTCATACATTTCTCTCTTGCCTTGTCTCTACTCTTTGACTTACCACATCTTCCCAAATTTGATCCCTTGTTCCCACTATTTAATTTAAAACCCTCTCTACTTTCCTAGCGGCTATAGCTATGAAACATGGACGACTCACGTCTACCAGGAAAAGGTCAATAACTTCCACCCTTGCTGTCTTCTGCACATTATGGGTATATCCTGGAAGCACAAAATCACAAATGCAGCAGTCCTTGTAGTATAATGGGTTAATGGTTATGGTAATGAGTTAGTGATGGGGTATCATGATGTAACAGTAACATCAGCAGTCACGTGCTAGAGACTCAGTTGAACAGATGGAACAGTTTGTACTCAAGAGAGATGTACTTATTCTGTAGCCTATCCTGTATATAGTGTTAGTAAACTAGTTTGAAGTAACCTACCTGAGTCAGAGCAGAGTTAGTCAAGATAAGATAGGTCACGTGACCAACACAATGAACAGTCGTCTCAAAGGCAGGGCTTCAGGTGTGTTGGCACTAATCAAACAGTGGTGGCTTCAGTGACTCGGGCACATCCACAGGATGGAATACAGTCATATATCCAAGGACGTTCTTTTTGGTGAGGTAGCCAGAACCAGATAACCAATAGGGGACCCAAGGCTTTGCTTTAAGAATACTTGCAAGTGTGACATGAAGGCCCTAAACATTGACTGTTGCACCTGGGAGTCACGAGCTGACAAAAGAGGGAAATGGCAACACCTCCTGTTGGCTGGCATGCACTACCATGATGACCAATGACTATCGCAGCTTGGCAACAGGCACCAATGCTGAAAACAATAACCCACAATGTCACTTGATAGCTCCATGTGTGCCAAATGTGGCAGAATCTGCTACTCAAGAATTGGCCTTCACAGCCATCAGTAAAGGTGCACCAAATGAAGACACCCACCTAAATGGATTGTTTGCTGCAAGTCCACCATCTTTCACAGATGGAAGGATGCCAACACATTAACATAATAAGGCATCCCAAGGCACTTCACAGGAGCATTATAAAACAAAGGATGACACTGAGTCACTGAAATAGGTATTAGAAATAAAAACAGAAAATGCTGGAAATACTCAGCTGATCTGGCAGTATCTGTGGAGAAAAAATGAGTTAACACTTCAGGCCAATGATTTTTCAGCAAAACTGATGTTTCAACTAATCTACAAGATGGATTCTGATGAAGGGCCACAGGCTTGAAATCTGGTTCTCTCTCCACGCATACTGTCAGACCTGCTGTGTATTTTCACATTTCCATCATCTACAGTAAGAAGATATTAGATCAGATGACCAAAAGCTTGGTCAAAGAGATAGGTTTTAAGTAATACAATAGCTTATTATTACCACACCAGTTTTATTCAGATATATATCAACAATGTATAGTTCAGTTGACTCACTACTATTGCATTTGACACAAAATGCTACCCTGCGCAGTTATCAATCACCACATGCTCCCCAATTTCTTACTGCCATAATAACGTGGTTTTACCTTGGAAAATAAGTGTTATAAGATGTCTGGTTGAAATGAAAATAAATAAATATATTAAAATTAATATTTAAACTAGATGCTTTATGCTTTCAATACATGTATGAATGATATAAGTAATAGTTTAAATAAAAATGCACTCATTATTAAATTTGACAGCACTGATTCCTACAGAAAACAATAAGTTTTTCTTCTTTTGGAGGAGAAGCTTTTATACCTCATGAGGAAATATTCAGTGCATGATACAAACAAGTGAAATTGCCTCTAATCCAAGGTTAACAATAAATTCAAAAACTTGATTATGATCATATTTTTCTACAATAGAATTCTTATAAAATCTATGATGAATCCATGCTGTTGTGTTCAGTGCCACCCAAAGCACAGCTCACAGCTTCAGATGTGCAACATAAGCTGATTTGAAGTGTAATCACTGAAAATCCCATATGTCATTGCTTGTTTCTCCATCAATCTCTATAGTGGCACCCACTTTCCACCACTGTTGTACAGAAATGACTGCTTTCCTTTCTTCTCCGGCACATAGGAGGCTGTGGGGTGGAGAACAGATAAACAACACCACATTATAGCATTTTGGAAGGTGGTTTAAATAACATTTAGATTAAGATTTGTTGATAATTATTTCTAGCTTGGCAGATACTATACATAATGAATTGGACAATACTGTTGCTCTGATTGTTACAACTTCAAGGTACTGGAGTTCCATCTGAGAGAACTGAGTTTGAATTGCAGTACAGACCGACTTTCCTACTTAAATTGTGCAAGGAATTCAGGTTTGACAGTCTTGGATTGTTTTAGGGAAAGGGAGCGGAAAAATATCAGAGTCCATTTCTCCACTTTTCAGTATCCTCTCCTACTTAAAGAGAATAACAATCCTTAGGGCATTGGATCATATAATTCATTTAGCTGGATGCATTAAGAATTTGTTTACATAAATTGGTAATTTGTGTCTATATGAATAAATAAACATAAAATTCCCATTTGCTATCTGCTAGGGCCAGCTAACCATATAGTATTTAGCTTTCATGGATTTAACAATTATATCCTGAAGCTATCGAAAGCAAAGGAGCCATGATGATCTGCCTCTTCGGCTCTGCTGAATGAGTTTTACTGATGATGGGTATAATTCACAGCTATAGTTTGCGCTTGCCTGATCGTGTATTTGGCTGTCAGATGTGATGCACATGATCCAACTCAACTCTGCTTCATTTTCTCCCTGACTTGAAAAGGCCTGACTTTAGCCTATCCGCACTTTCTCACCAAGACCGAACTCTGGAAACAGCTGCCTCATCATCCACAAGAAGAACCATGAAATGTTTATTTATTAAAATATGTTAATAAGGAATGCGAAGTTTTAATGTGTTTTGTTGGGGTTTTGTGATATATATTTGGCAGCATCTGTTGAACAGAAACCTCAACTGAAAGGGAGTCCATGACCACAAAAATGAAAAAAAACAATACCTCACCAGTAATTAACTTGTTTCATATTTTAGAGATAAATAAGAATTATAAAAATATATTTATATGATTTATATAATATAGAAATGCGGCATTAAAATGTGGACAGGCAGAATTTGGATTGCAATTGTGCCTGTTTTACAATGAAGACCAATCTTAAGCAGCGATGTCCTGCACTTGATCAGCACCAAGGGAATGGGCACTGCAATATTGGTATGAGTGGCTGCCCAGGTGCCTGTGGGTACTAGTCTGAAACAGGCGTTAAGTCCCTTGCATAAGTAATCGCCTATTCTAGAACCCGCGCACTAAGTCGGTTGGTGTTATGCAGAGCCAGCACCAGCATAAGCAGAGGGAACAATCAACAACTGAAGTTTTTTTAAAATGCTTCGGAGCTCCCCCTGGATCTACTGCATGCTTGAAAACTGATCCGGTCCTCCTGCCATTGTCCTTTCCTTCCCCTCCTAGGACACACCTCAAGGTCACTGCTGAGAAGGCAACTGGCCCAAAACTGAAATCCTTACAATGGGAAGGTGCCTCTAGAGGCAATGACGAGTACCAACAGTTCATCAAGTTACTACAGTCACTGCTGAGCGAGGCATAACCAAACACTGCATGGGCAAGCGGACTGAACATTTGGCTGGTTTAGTGATGTACGGCAATGAAATATGCTTTGTGATTTGTATTTTTATAATACCCTGCAATAAGACAAATACTGCTACAATCACCATGTGCTTTCCCAAGGAGCACCTGAAATTTCTCAACACACTGTAGTCCAGAGGGATGAGGAAGGCCTGTCACTGGACAACGTAGTTAAAAGATTGGCTGGAATCCAGGTGAAAAGTAATGAGACAATGCGCTTGCCCATGCAGAGTGTTTGGTTATGCCTCGCTCAGCTCCATTTCTCAGTTCCTTGACCATAGGCCCGCCCTAGTGTTGATATGACCCCGGACGGTTATCTTGGATCCATATATATATATATTATACTACATATACATAAAGTTAACTTATTAACATACTGTGGTGCATTCCTTTCCCCAACACATACCGCAAGCTGGGGAAAATAAACTTGAAAATGCAAACATTTCTGATATCGGTGTCAAGTTGCTCAGTCTGCACAGGACAAATTGCTCTTTCTCTCTTGGGTCTCATTTCTCTCTCTATCCAGTATTTTCCTCTTTTGTTGTTCTTTTCCTCTATGCCATGGTGCCATTAGGGCCAACTACCTTGTATATAATCATGTCTTAACGCTATCTGGACTACAATGAATTGCCGTATTCATGCAGTGAGTTTACAGGATCAGCTTATTTCCATATTTAGATGTTCTCTGTGCACATTTGAAGGGGACATATTTGAGAATATCTCAACACCTAGTATCCCTGAAGAGCTGCTAGAGGAGAAGTTAAAGGGATTGACCACATAAAGTGAGTGGCTGCACATTGAGGCAAAACGTCTTTCAGTCTTTGGCTGAAAATAGTTTCTGAATATTTGACAGCCATTCCAAACACTGAATGGTGGAAAAGGGCTGGCAGCTAAAAGCCAATTGTAAGAAAACCAAACCTGGAATGATGAAAAGCAGTTATTGTGCATGTGGCAGAGTGGTGCAACCCCCAATCCCTTTTGTTGGATGGCTAGCTGGACATCCTGCTACATGAGGCAAAGGCATGAGGGGGTACAAAGTGCTTTAAGGAGCCTGGTGAGGTATGACTGCTCACGGTACCATTGACCAAGGAGGCATGTCACAAAATATTGCACATCAACCTGTTTCACAAATCCTGCTCACCCATACTAATCTTTCATATGAACATAACTGCCTTCTATATTTCAGTAGGGTAATACATAAACTGCAAATTGCAATTGAAAGGCTTGGAACAATGTGTAGTAACTGAAGGTATAACTTCTACTGTCTATCAGGTTGTTCTTGGAGGCTCCGACCAATGAGCCCTGAGCGCGGGTAATCCGTGCAGCGTGGTTTTCTTGGCGACGACCTGGTTCAAGCATATCGCTTCTGAAAAGCTCTCTTCTTCTTCTTGAAACCTGTCTGGTACTTCAAGTTATTACATTTGGCGACAAGGATGGGATAGCTCCGAAGCTGCGCCCTGCCTGGTTAACGTGAGTACATCGAATCTGAAGAAAAAGAAAAGGCGACTCACCAGTCATGCCACTCGTCAGCAGAATTGATCCTTACGATGCGACTATGGAAGACTGGAGCCAGTACGTAGAACGCCTTGGTTTTTATTTCGTAGCAAACAAAACTACCGCGGAGGAGAAGCAGAAAGCCATCCTTTTGAGTGTATGTGTTAGCAAGATATACAATCTCATCCACAGCCTGACGCCCCGAATGCACCCAATTCTAAGTCCTTTAACGAATTATCGGACCTCATGAAAATGCATTTCCAGCTGAAGCCATCTGTAATAATGCAGCGGTTTAAGTTTAATTCCAGAGTAAGAGCCCTGGGAGAGTCCATCGCAACTTATATAGTGAAGTTGAGACAGTTGACAGAACACTGTGACTTCGGGGACACACTCAATGATATGCTGCGCGACCGATTAATCTGTGGAGTTCACGACGACGCCATTCAGCACCATTTGAAGCACGCCACGGAAAGTGTTGCGAGAGACTCACAGACTTTATAACATGTACAACATGGCGTTGTTCTTCGGGTAGGGTGGGAACCTGCCGCCGGGCATGGTGCGAAATCCAGAGACACAGCAGCGAAGCAAGAGGCTATGTCCGCTGTTAGGAAAACAAAAAAGCCTAGTAGAAATATTTCAGCAGCGACTCCATGGTTAATTGTTATAGATGTGGGAATGACCACGTACTGGACACCAGATTCAAAGAGGCAAAATGTCATTACTGCCAAGAAAGGTCACGTAGTAAGGCAATGTAGGCCGAAGTCAAAATAGCCCACAAAGCAGCAAACCAACATGACTGAATTGAATAATACAACAGAACCTGAAGCTGCCGATACTGACATTTATTCCCTGTACAACATCACAGCTGTAAAAGCCGAACGTATTACTGTCACAATCCAAGTTAATGGGAAGCCACTAATAATGGAGGTAGATACGGGAGCCTCGACCACAGTGGTGGGAGGGCACACATTTAAATACCTAAATGAAGGTGAATCTGGAGAGGACAACCGCTCAATTGAAGGATCATCACATGCTGCAAGGGTCCCTCAGGTCAGAGTTGGTTCCTCTGGAAAATCATGAGGAGAAACAAAGTGAATTTAGTGCCACTCTGAACAAACCTGAAGAAACAGTTGGCAGAGAAAACTCAACAATGTTCAATATTCCAGGAGGAAGCCAAGAGATACAAGAAAGAGGCTGAAGAGCTGAAGAATCAGCTGAATGAAACAAAAGAGGCCTTAGAAGGAAAAGTCGTCGAACTTTCCAAGATGCGAGTGGATAATGACGCCATGGGTAGTTCAACCACCGAACCAAACCAAGTTAAGATTTCTCTAGAGAGAAATTTGGCCAACAGTGAAGTCAAAATGAAGGACAAGACAAAACCCTGCGGCAAACCGAAAAAGAAAAGGCAGAAATTACATCAGAAAGGCCAATTGGCTATGTCTCCAGAATGACCTTCGCAGCCGAGAAGGCTAATTCCCAACTAGAAAAGGGAGGTTTATTGGTGGTATTCAGTGAAGAAATTCCACCAGTACCTGCATGGGCGACATTTCACCATTGTGCCGGACCATAAACCATTAATGGGTTTATTCAAAGAGGTTAAGGCCATTCCGCCAATAGCATCAGCAAGAATTCAACTTTGGGCTTTGATATTAACTGCGTATGAGTATACCTTTATGCACTGTCCTGGCTTGTATGTTGCAAATGCAGACACACTCAGTCTGCTCCCATTACCAAATAGCATTGTACATGCTCCAGTGGCACAAGAAGTTGTGCTTGTACTGAATTTCTTGGATGCTTCGCCTGTATGTGCGAAGCAAATTAGAAACTGGGTGAACAGAGATCCAATTTTGTCAAAAGTCTGAGACCCCGTATTGCAAGGATGGTCAAATTTACCAGCGTTTGAAGGGTTGAGACCATTCCACGCCCGAAAATCAGAGGTAAGTTGCTAAAATGGAATCTTGTTATGGGGATCAGGAGTTGTTGTCCCTTTGCAAGGAAGAGAACCACTCTTGACAGAGCTTCACAGTGCGCATCCGAGCATATTGAAGGTGAAAATGCTCACTCAAAGCTATGCCTGGTGGCCAGGCATAGACAGTGAGATTGAAAGCGTGGTCACACACTGTCTCCATTGTCAGCAACAACGGAAGTTGCCTGTTTCAGCTCCACTGCATCCATGGGAGTGGCCTGGTCGACACTGGGTTAGATTACAAACTGATTATGTGGACAATTCTTAGGTACTATGTTTTTATTGATCGTTGAAGCACATTCTAAATAGATGGAGGTGTATGAAGTCAGATCACCAACACCGAACGCAATTGTCGAAAAGCTGCGTCAGAGTTTTAGTACACATGGCCTACCGGAAGTCATCGTTTCTGATAACAGTGCAGTCTTTACCAGTACAGAGTTTCAGAGATTCATGAGTTTAAATGGAATCAGACATATTAAAACAGCACTATGTCATCCCTCATCAAATGGTTTAGCTGTAAGAGCTGTGCAAACTTCCAAATCTAGAATGAAGAGGTTATCAGAAGGTACTCTAGAAACTCAACTTTCCCGCTTTCTTCTCAATTATTGTACAACACCTCATTCAACTATGGGTTCAATGCCGTCTGAATTATTGATGAAACGCCGCCTATGTACAAGGTTAAGCCTGGTGTTTCCAAATTTAGAGGTGAAGGTAGAGAAGAATCAGAGTAATCAAAAATTGAATCTCGATATTCACAGCAAAGCTTGAAGATTCACTGAAGGAGGCACTTTTTTTGGAATTTTGGAAGTGGACCTTGTAGGGTTCCTGGCACAATTGTCTCAGAAACTGGTCCTTTGTCCTTCCAAGTGGAAACGGAAGACCGAATTGTTCAAAAACATGTGGATCATCTTAGGAATAGAAAGAAATTCCAACCAGCTATTCTGCCTGTGATTAACATCTAACCATTAATCCCTGTGGTGACAGATCGACCTAGAATAGACATGCCTGATATCTCTGTAGAGTTGCCAAACCCTGAACTGCCACTTTCTAATGATGTGCCTGATGCTGCAATTCCTGATCATGTTGATCCTGTGGAAGAACCTCAAGTGGTAGAGCTATGTCGCTCTAAACAAATAAGGAAACTGCCTCAGGGACTTAGGGCAGAATTTTCCGTTTGATGTGTGGGGGGGCGGGACCCGCACGCTGACGTGTAAAATGATGCACGGTGACGTCGAGATGCTCGCCCAACGTCACCACACGCCATCGGAATATTTCAGTGGGCGGGCACGCGACGATCTCCGTTGCACACCCGCCATTAATTAACAGGCCCTTGAGGCTCCAACCGACAGGGATTTTGCGGCGCCCGTGCCATCTTCGACTTGTCACACGGGTGCAACGGGCAGGCGGGTAGCAGAGATTTGCATGAACCTCATCCACGAGCGGGAGAAGAGGGCTCAGTAGGGTCACGATTCTACAGATTTAAAAGTTATTGCATAAAAGTTACTGAAACTTGCCTGTGTGAGCTGGAAAACTTCAAAACGCATACCAGCTGCTTGGACTGGACTCATAACCTTCAGGTCAGCACTTTACAGTGAGGATTTGTTTTGGGGCCTGTAGGTTTCAGGAAGTCTCCCTGAGTCTGGGAATGGGAGGTGAACTCTCCAGTGGAGGCACCTCCTCTGAGGAGGAAGGGAGGGTTAGAAGGGGGAGGAGGTCAGGAGTGCACATCCAGCCACCAGGGGAGCCACCTTTGGGAGGACAGGCACAGGCACAAGGGGCGCAGGGCCAAGAGGCAGAAGGAGCCGCAGGAGGTGCCACTATCCTGCTGCCAGGGTATACAGGCGGCGAAGCAGCTACCTCAATATGTCTGAGGTGCAGTGCCAAAGGAGGCTTTGTCTGTCAAGGGAGACAGTCAACACTATCTGTCAGATGATTGGATCAGAGTTTTCAGCTAACTGTGTGCGTGGACACCCTATGCCAGTGACTCTAAAGGTCACAGTTGCCCTCAATTTCTATGCCTCTCTCTCCTTCCAGGGCTCGGTGGGTGATCTTTGCGGTGTCTCCCGATCAGCTGTCCACATTGGTGTCAAGCAGGTTACAGATGCTCTGTTCAGACAGGCATTGACCTTCATCCACTTCCGCTGCGACCAGGCAAGTCAGGCACAGCGAGCCAGAGGCTTCGCGGCCATTGCTGGCTTCCCCCGCGTCCAGGGTGCTATAGACTGTACACATGTGGCCATCAAGGCGCCAGCAGGTAAGCCCGGTGCCTTCATCAACAGGAAGGGCTTCCACTCCATGAATGTGCAGATAGTGTGTGATCACAGGATGCAGATTCTACAAGTCTGTGCAAGGTACCCAGGCAGCTCCCACGATGCCTACATCCTCAGACACTCACAGGTGCTGGGGCTCTTCAGTGCTCCAGCCCGGCTGGATGGATGGCTGCTGGGTGACAAGGGCTATCCCCTCAGAATGTGGCTCATGATGCCTCTCCACCATCCAAGAACAGAAGCTGAGCAACACTACAATAGGAGCCACGGCACCACAAGAGCTGTGTTGGAGAGAGCCATCGGTCTTCTCAAAATGTGCTTCCGATGCCTGGACCGCTCAGGGGGCGCACTCCAGTGCCCCCCAGATTGTGTGTCGCTGTTAGTGGTTGCATGCTGCACTCTGCACAACCTTGCGCTGCAAAGGGGGGACGTAGTGGACGATGAAGACGTAGACGCAGTGGCTGCGGCTGCACACGATGAGTCCAACGGTGAGTCCGAGGACGAACAGGTACAGGAAAATGCTGAGGGGGTAGACGCTGACCCAGGCATACTCCAGGGAGGCAGGGACACCCGGGACACTCTAATCCAAGGAACCTTCAGCTAGCACAGCACATATGGACCTCCAGGACAAGCCGGAGCTGCAGCCTCCATACTGGAGACATTAGCGCCAAATCTGTCAGGATAGGAGCACTGATGATGGGCCCAGTCAATAAATGTCAATGACACACAAATCATTCATAACATCTCAGGAGTCCAACCACCTGCCCAAAAAAAGAGGCACCCCCAGCCATGTTAGATTATCTTAATTTAATGCTTTCACAAAAGTCTCTTAACATAACACAAATAAAACGGTAGAACAAAAACAAAAATACATGGAAAAACTCAGCAGGTCCGACAGCATCTGTGGA
Organism: Cetorhinus maximus; assembly: GCF_964194155.1. Classification (NCBI taxonomy): domain Eukaryota; kingdom Metazoa; phylum Chordata; class Chondrichthyes; order Lamniformes; family Cetorhinidae; genus Cetorhinus; species Cetorhinus maximus. The sequence continues at coordinate 68,982,906 of NC_135899.1, forward strand.
GAGGGATACAGTTGACGTTTTGAGTCCATATGACCCTTCATCAGAACTAAGAAATATAGAAATGAGATTAAATATAAGCTGGTAGAGGGGGGTGGGACAGGTAGAGCTCAATAGAGGGCCAGTGATAGGTGGAGGACAAGAAGAGACTGCCAAAGATGTCATAGACAAGAAGACAAAGGGGTGTTGACGGTGGTGATATTATCTAAAGGATGTGATAATGGGGACATTAAGGGTAGCAAGCAGGACAAGCTAGTGGCAGATGGCCCTAGTGGGGGTGGGGTGGGGGGAAGGGATCGAAATGGGCTAAAAGGTGGAGATGAAACAATAGATCGAAATAAATTTTAAAATAGGTGGGAAAAGAAAAATATATTTGTAAAAAAAATGATAAATTATTGGAAAAACATTGCAGCAGCCCAAGGACGGACATGTGGGCATGAGAGCAGGGTGGTGTGTTAAAATGGCAAGCGACAGGGAGGTCTGGGTCATGCTTGCAGACAGACCGAAGGTGTTCCGCAAAGCGGTCACCCAGTCTGCATTTGGTCTCTCCAATATAGAGGAAACCGCATTGGGAGCAGCGAATGCAGCAGACCAAATTGAGGGAAGTGCGATCCCTGCGGAAAGCCGCCGGGGGGGTGAAGGGAAGATGTGTTTGGTGGTGGCATCATGCTGGAGTTGGCAGAAATGGCGGAGGATGATCCTTTGAACGCGGAGGCTGGTGGGGTGATAAGTGAGGACAGGGGGGACCCTATCATGGTTCTGGGAGGGAAAGGAAGGTGAGGGCGGATGCGCGGGAGATGGGCCGGACACGGTTTTCTGCAGGGATCATTCCCTCCGAGTCACCCTGGTCCACTCCTCCATCACCCCCTACACCTCAACCCCCTCCCACGGCACCTTCCCATGCAACCGCAGAAGGTGCAACACCTGTCCCTTTACTTCCCCCCTCCTCACCGTCCAAGGGCCCAAATACTCCTTTCAAGTGAAGCAGCATTTCACTTGAACTTCCCTCAATTTAGTCTACTGCATTTGCTGCTCACAATGTGGTTTCCTCTATAATTGTTGAGATGAAATGCAGACTGGGTGACCGCTTTGTGGAACACCTTCGGTCTGTCCGCAAGCATGACCCAGACCTCCCTGTCGCTTGCCATTTCAATACACCACCCTGCTCTCGTGTCCACATGTCTGTCCTTGGCCTGCTGCAATGTTCCAGTGAAGCTCAACGCAAACTGGAGGAACAGCGCCTCATCTTCCGACTAGGCACTTTACAGCCTTCCGGACTTAATATTGAGTTCAACAATTTCAGATCATGAACTCTCTCCTCCATTCCCACCCCCCTTTCCGATCCCCCTTTTTCCAATAATTTATAATTTTTTTACAAATATATTTTTCTTTTCCCACCTATTTTTAAATTTATTTCGATTTATTGTTTCATCTCCATCTTTTAGCCCATTTCGATCCCTTCCCCCCACCCCACCCCCACTAGGGCCACCTGCCACTAGCTTGTCCTGCTTGCTACCCTTAATGCCCCCATTAGCACATCCTTTAGATAATATCACCACCGTCAACACCCCTTTGTCCTTTTGTCTATGACATCTTTGGGAGTCTCTTCTTGGCCTCCACCTATCACTGGCCCTGTATCCAGCTCTACCTGTCTCACCCCCATCTACCAGCTTATATGTCATCTCATTTCTATATTTCTTAATTCTGATGAAGAGTCATACGGACTCGAAACCTCAACTGTATCCCTCTCCGCAAATGCTGTCAGACCTGCTGAGTTTTTCCAGGTATTTTTGTTTTTGTTCTAGATTTCCAGCATCCGCAGTTTTTTGCTTTTATACAAATAAAATGGCGTCGCACTGCAAACACAATCAGAAGGAACTCATTGGTGTGCTATATCTTTGTGGTGCCCCCTTTCTGGCACTGGCATCTGAGGCAGCCTGCTCTCTCTGCTGTCCTGTTGGCCTCGATGACCTTGGCGGACGTCCTCTGGACTGTGGAGCCTGTGTTGGCCCCGCCTCATTGGGTGCCACGGTCACTGGCAGAGGGGTGGAGGAGCTGCCAGCCTCATCCACAGTGCCCTGAGAGGTGCCAGCAGAGATGACAGGCAGCTGCTTCGTTGGCGTGAGGTCCGTTCAGCCCTCCCTGCTCACCATAGATAGATGGGCACCGAGGTGGGCTACCTGGTGCCCGAACCACCACCCACACGGGCACTGATCACCTGAGGTCAATGTCACTGTGAGGGATTGCAGGTCCGAGCGCAACCCCAGGAACCCCTGATCCTGTCCCTGGAGCTGCCTCTCCATGAGAGTCGCTACTCTCTCCATGAAGGAAGCTTGGCGCTCATCTATGAGGCTCAATGCATTGGCTACAGCCCACGTAGACTCCTCCACCATTGACACCAAGCCAAGCACAGCCCCATGTATCTCCACCAGATGGTCCCACACAGCCAACCGCATCTCATGAGTTGGCTGCATCGCGGACGATTCCAAAGGCTCACCATCAGCCATAGACTGAGCGTGTGCCTGGTCCCCTGCAGTCCTCCAACTGCTGGCGCCATGGGCACTCTCTGTCTCTGCCAGCTTCTCCAGCGGCTCTGAAGTGCCCTCACCGCTGTGCCCCGGGACACTAGCCAAAGATTTAATGCCCACTGAGGTGCCCGTGTCTGCGCTGCTGACTGCCTGGCAGAGATGGTGTGACGCTTGTGATGTTGGAACTTCATGGCCCTCAGGTGTCAGGGGGGGCCCCTGCTGCTCCGGGTCCCGGCCCTGCGCCGCTGATGCTGAAAGGAAGAGTAAGGAAATTCGATCAGTTAGTGTGCGGACAATGTCAATGTACATGCCTGTCCCCCGGATCGTCATGCACTCATCATTCCACACGCAATGGGCAAGCCATTTTGGTAACGTCACTCACTCAACAATCAGCACTGCCATGGATGTTGGGAGACGACTGATGACGTGAGTGCTGGCCACACATACCTGCCCGTGGAACCCCAGCCTCTCTGGCTCCGGTGGACCTGGGCGCATGGCGCCTCTCCAGGTCAAGGGTCTCCTGCTCGAAGCAGCTAAGCAGCACTACATGGGCTGGCCCATCGCTAGCCCTCATCCGCTCAGCGGTGTTGTGAGAATTCTTCTCCTGGAAATGAGAAAAGAGCACTGATAAGTGACATTTGTACCGTGAATCTCCTCACGGCCGGCCTTCCCCAAGCCCAGTTGGCCATTGCAGGGGTCCAATGTATCCTTACCCCGCTGCTGCCGAACGCTCACACAAATATGCCCGGTGTATCCTTCCCACCCCCACCCCACCCCGGCCACATGCTGCCTTCATCACACTTGGGAGCACACAGTTTAACCTGCCTTAGCAAGGAGGCACAATGACGTGAAGCGCAGAGGGCAGCAGATCGATCGGTGCCACGCCACCTTGAAGATCCCCTCCCACCGCGTCATCACCCTGACTTCGACATGTCCTGGAGTTCGAGCACTGCGCCTGGGTGCAGATCCTCCAGGTTGCCCCCCACACATGACATTGTGTGGGTGTCAGTCCAACACATGCTGCGGGTGCAGAACCCATCTCATCACCACCCTCTCAGGCTGACCAACACAAAGGGAATACCTGCTGGGCTGCCCAGCTAAGGACACATGCTGTCAATGACTCATTGCATTCAGGCTAGTCAGACATGGGTGGGGCACTAGTGGGGAGGTTGGGGGGGCTGGGGGTGAAGCTTACATGATGGGTGAAGTGAACGATGCCAACATGCTCCTCACTCTTCCCGTGCGCAGCAGGTCGCTGAAGCGCTTGCGGCACTGGATCCATGTGCACCACACCACGTCATGGGAGCTCACAACCTCCGCTACCTCCTCCCAGGCACGTTTTGTCAAGTGGGGTGGCCTCCTCCTCCCGTCCTGGGGGACGAGCGACTCCCACCATGCTGCCACCTCCTCGAGGAGGGCTGCAAGGCACTCGTCCGAAAACCTGGGGGGCGCACTGACCACCCGCCCTACCCTCCTGCATGGCCAGCCTGGATCTGCCTTGGCCCCGACCTCTGGCCATGTCCAGCAGCCTTGGAGCGGCTGCAGCTTGGCCTTTAAACAGGCCGCTGGGTCGCCATTGGACCCAGAGGTGAGTGTCGATCTGCTGCTGCCTGCCGACTCCCGCTGTCCCCGGGAGCCGCGAAACACGTTAGGCCCGTCTGTGTAAAATGGTGGCGCAGACCCGATCGCCGCTGGATCGCCTGCCCGTGCCCGCTCCGCACCCCAACCCCCGCCAGACGGAAAACTCTGCCCTTAATCTTTAATCACCTGAGTTATATATATATGTATGTATGTGTTGTTGGATATTCAAATGTTATCTGTAAATAGAAACTTACAAAAAACTAAAGGGGGAGGAAATGTAGTAACTGAAGGCATTGCCTCTCCTACTGTCTATCGGGGGTCACGTGATTATTCTTGGAGGCTCCGGCCAATGAGCTCTAAACACAGGTAATCCGGGGCGGGGCTTTCTTGTCGAGGCCCTGGTTCAAGCACGTGGCATCTGAAAAAAGCTCTGTAATAAAGTTCACTGTTTCTTGTTGAAACCTGCCCAGTGTGTCAAGTCATTGCACAATGATACCTGCTAAGGGTTTAGCAAATCATTAGATCACACCTCAGCTGATCTGGTCACTTACAGGCAGCTTGGGCTGAAAGTTTGAGGATTTGAAGTGTTTCTTTTCCCAGTGCCAGTATCTTTCACCTTGATGGGGTTAAAATTCATCCCTGCCCTGCCCCGAAAAAAGTTGAAATGCCAACCTTCCGTGGGATTGTACGCTGCCTGATTTACTTTTCCATTATAGACAGTAGATCGGAAAATTGAGCTAGGAATAGAACAAGCGGCTGATCCATTACCTCCAGTCCCATCCCCCCAACCTGCCCAAAGGGAAACTTACCTTCTACAAGACAAAAAGTTTGCCAAAATACAAAATACACTGCAGGAAGTTTTAAAAATAGAACCAAATGCTTCCTTCAGCATAGTTCCAGAAACCCATATTTACTAAAAAGCTGGCACTGTGTAAAGGAAATGTCAGGGTGTATTTCTATCACAGCAACTATTTGCTTATTGTATTTTGTTTGCAAATTGACCCAGCAAGGTTTTACAGTTGCATTGTATTTTGAAATGGCTGAGTTGAGATGTCATGCAGTTTTTTTTTGCAGTTAAAGTGGAACAGTGAAGTATCTTGCCATTTCTAAAAAACTCTTGTGACCCTTGTGCCATTTCATCAACAACAGTTACAATCTTTGGATTTTTCCACAGGGAGGTCCCCTGTGAGTGTTTCAACTTTCAAAAACATTTACAAGGATGTCAGCTTGCAAATTATGGGCAGAGAGCAACAGTAAGTAAATCTGGCAGAAAAAGTTCTTGGGGTTTAACATTTCCTTGTGCTTCATGAATTTACTGCAAACCGTTCATCTGCGGTTTTACAAAGAAGCAAGCAAAACTGCTTGGTATTCGTGCTGCATTTGTGTTTGACATCCCAGGGATCGATAAAGAAAATCCACCAAAACCCGACCAGTCAGCACAATCATCCTGATTTACAATTTGTATTTTATTATGTTTAACATATACTGACTTTCATTTTGGATGGATCAGCTTCAGTTCGAAGGGTCAACAGGAGAGGACATAATTCGCTCGGGCCCAGCATGTATGCACCCCACTAGAAGCACGTTTCCATCATCTGCTCACTGCGCTCGGCCCAAAGAAACAGTACATTTCTGATGCTGGGCAGGGGGTGGGGGATGAGGTGTTGCTCTGCCCATCAAGCCACAAGAGTCTCTGCTTTGCCCCAGGTGTTAAAATAAAATTTCAACGACGATCCAGGCAGCTCCCCTCACCTGTCTCCTTTCCTCCCCCTCCAGTTGCGTCCACTTATAGTATCGGGAGAATGGTTAAGGCACAGGAGGCCATTTGGTCCACTGAGTCTGTGCCAGCTTTTTGCAAGAGCAATGCAGCTCATCCTACTCGCCTGCCTTTTCCCCTGCATTTTTTTTTTTACCTGCAGGAGCTTATTCTGTTCCCCTTTGAAAGCCACAATCAAATCTGCCCCCACAACCCTCTCGGGCAGTGCATTTCAGATGCTAATAACTCGCTGTGCAAAAAAATGTTTCTCGTGCCACCTTTGGTTCTTTTGCCAGCCACCTTAAATCTGTGCCCTCTGGTTCTCCACCCTGCTGCCAAAGGGAACAGTTTCTCTCTATCTACTGTGTAGCCCCCCCCCACCCCCCCTATGATTTTGAATACCTCTATCAAATCTCTTCTCAACCTTTCATTGCACACATATGGAGGCTGGTACGCAGTCAGTGCTGTCCCTTACACCAGTGCCCTTTTTAAGGGCTTAGGTCTGTCTCTTATAGAACTGACCAATAATCCTAGAATCTGCAGGGATGCAGTGTCCAACAGGATGCCAGGAGTTTCAGCAGAGGTTCAGCAGAACTGAGGAGATGGATGAACTCAGCAGTGTGAATATTATAATAAATCTTCCATGGTACTGTTCACAGTGACTCAGAGTTTTATAACACTTCCAGGTAATGCGTGCTTTAGGTTAAGCCCTTATTGTATAACTAGCAGATCTGTGGCATTATGCCAGGTGATTTGTTTATGCCAAGTCGAGCATAGCACCAAAGCCACTGATTTATGGTGACTGAATAAGTCAAGTCTGTTTTGTTGTGTGGCATTTTAAGGTTTTTACCTGTTTACCTGCTTTGGTGGTCAACTTACGCAAATCCATCCGTTGTTCCGTAAATGAGCTGCTTTTAATTTGCATACATTCCTTCACCTAAATGCATTTAATATTTTATCAACTGTCAATTTTAAAGCTGAGAATGTGCATCAAAATGATATATTACATGTATGGGTTGGAGATAAATATCTGGCATTTAGCAGCATTGGGGTGGGAGTCAAATATAACTGCCTGTTTTAGGAGTCCCTGACCACTCTCCTTGCGTCAGGCCAGGTGAAAACTATTAAAGCCTGCAGAAGTCCCAATGCAAGGCTTGAACACATCCTCATTTCAGGCGCCTCTGGTGTACTCACGACTTACAGCTAGAATGTTCTAGAAGGGCTGCAGATTTCCCACCTCTACATTTGTAAGGCATTAAAAGTTTAGCACTAGACCCTGGCATCATTTGCGTGCTTTTGTGTGCATTGCAACCTTCAAATACAGTGGCAACCATCTATTGTTAAAATTACAGCATCATGCTATTACTATTCCTTATCTCGAATCATCAAAGTCTCATACCTGGCCCTGGAGCATCTTTGTTTTGGACATTTCCAGTCCAGCGGCTAGTGTTAGATACAAACACAGCATTGGACATATAGTGCTTGGGTGGATCATGAAAATCAACAACGTCATAATAGCCGGGACCAGGAGGAGCCGGGTTTTTGTGTACTGGGAAGGGAGGAGCAGAAATACACAAGTAATGTTTCTTCCTAGAAAAGATAAGTTGTAACAGAACAATATGAGAAGTAAACAAACATTTTGTTAAATGATGGTAAATCTATTACAAAAACAATAAATTAGTCCGAGTGATTTATATAATGAAGTTGACTACAACTCATTTCATGATGTTGCAAGCTAGCCACTAGGCCTCAGTTGTGAAATTTATCCATATGTGAAATTATCCCAGGAGCTTGGGCAACCTATAGCTCCCTGTTGCTTTCTCCATGGCAATGTCTCAGCCAATCAGAGTCAACTTGCCAATCAGCACTCTTTCCTACTGCAGTATAAATTGTTGTGATCATTTGAAATTTGGCATTCTTGCATTTGTCCTGATGCATGCAAGATGAAAAGGTTGGCAGCATGCTTCTCATTTCAGCAATATAATTTGTGAAATGAATTCAAGCCTTAGCATGTTGTCCAGATAACAAATCATAATATGTATATACACAACATAATATTGCTGCAGATTATTTATATTGTTCATGCTGAACCAAAACGGTTCAATCCTCTACTCCACTGAGTTCCTGATCTCAGCCAAGCTTCTTTAGGAAATTGTCAAGCAGGGCCCTATGCTTTGAAAATCCAGGGGTGGGACAGCTTGTCCTGCCTATCTTCTGCTGCTTGAACTGTTATCTGCATCATTTACAGAAGATTCTGACATGTGTTATAAATGGCAGAATCTTTTCTTGGAAAGCAGATGCTGTCAGAGAGCTGAAAATTCCCTACACCACGAGGTCCCCCTTCAATGGATGTTAGGAATTGGCATATCTCTCGATGCCGGTGGCTTTGAAATGGGTGAACATAGACCTCACGAGTGCAATCCAGACCAGGAAATTGATCTGGATCCCAAAGGAAGGGTTTTCTTTCCCAACATTTTTGTGACTGGCCCCTTACACAGAAGGAGTCATGACTGGGGTTGGAGGCTGGGCAACCATCTTTCATGGTGGTCAGGCACCAGATTATCTAACCGACTGGGACAGGCAAACATCGAAGTTGTGCTTTTTGTGGCAGCTATGCCTGTCTGCCCCATGTAAATTATGTGGCATCCCACTAACCACACAAATTGCACATGGGCCTTGCACTGCAGGCCATCGATAGGCATGATCCCAGCTCACTGTCAGGATTGTTTCCTAGGAATTTCAGGAATATCTCTCTGTTGCAGGAAAATAAATCAGACATGGAGTCTTTACTTGGCTGTTACCACAAAAAAAGGGCATTGTAAGCAGCCTGGGAGCACCCACACAGTGACTGTTCAGCCTGAGAGCACCCACACAGTGATTGTTCAGCCTGGGAGCACCCACACAGTGATTGTTCAGCCTGAGAGCACCCACACAGTGATTGTTCAGCCTGAGAGCACCCACACAGTGATTGTTCAGCCTGGGAGCACCCACACAGTGATTGTTCAGCCTGGGAGCACCTACACAGTGATTGTTCAGCCTGGAAGCTACTAATGATTGGGGGAAGAAGTACATTTAGGTACCCCCAAGGTAAACACACATAAATTATCTCATATACAATGGAAGCACGTTCATTTTGTTGATGTGAATGTTTGCATTGCTCATTGAAGTGAAATCTATGATACAGTAATCATCCAGTGAATTGATTTCTGCAAGATGTTTAAAGACTAAAATTTCAAGGGTCAGTCATGAACAAACAAGATGTCCCACCAACGTAGCAACAAGAAGTTTCACTGTGCAAAAACCATCGGAATGCCTCCATTTGTGTGCACAGTGCTTGTAAGCTTCCGGCTCATGAAAGAAAATTACATCACTGTGAAATAAAGTCTTTCTCTCTCTGTCAGCAATGCCTACCGGAGAGCAGTCCACCTGCTGTCAATGCACCTCAACCTCCACCGTTTCACACCTACCATTCCTACTTCCCGAGGCTAGCTTTGATTTTCCACTAAAACAGGCCAAGGCCCTTTAAGATGTTACTTTAAAACAAGGCGGGTGGTCGTATTTAACTTAAAAAAAACATAGGTAACTCATGGAAGTGTATGACCAAATTTTTAAAAAGCCAAATATTAAGCTGTAATTTATTTTACATGCACTCTTATTGGACTGTTGATATTTTAGATGTTCACATACTCCCCTGCACATTTGTTTTTAAAGTTCATATTCTGCATTGCCCAGTTGGTTTAGGTTGTCACACATTGTATAGCTTATTTTAGAAGCTCAAATACAGCGCTGCACATTTTGTTTTAATTGCTCAGTCTGGACTATGCATTTGTTCCAGATGCTTACACAGTACACTATATATTTTTGTTCGGAATATAGGTCAACTGACATTTTCAAGACAGAGATTGATAGATGTTAGTTATGGTTATCAAGAGTTGTGAGGCAAAGGCTGTTAAATTAAGTAGAGGTATCATTCCACTGTGATGTAACTGAATGGTAGAATAGGCTTGAGTGGCTGAATAGCCTACTCCTGTTCCTAAGTTGCACATACTGCATTAAGCAATTGTTTTAAATTCTAACACCATGCACCAAGTCTTTGTTTCAGGCACTCATGTCCACTATGGGCCAAAATTACTCTGCACAGACAGTGTTAATTGCCACATGCCCCCAGCCCCCACCTTCCCATTTAACAGACTTGGAGGATGCAAACGTTTTACTTTCTGAAAGCTCAGAATTCATGCACTATAACTTTTTCCACAATCAGACCTTCATACAGATAGGTTTTGCTGTATTCACTCATCTAACAGCCACTCAAATGGAGTCAGCTACACATACCAAGGATGCAAATGTACGAATTGCATCCTCTCTTGTCCCATTGGTTTATATGGTTCATAGGTTGCTGGTCCTGGGCTTGTTTCATTTGGATATTTCAGGCGGGTTGTCTTGGATCTAAAAGAAGAGACTATGGACTTTGATGACTCCTTCGTCAAAGAATGGTTGACACTGTATTGACCTGGGAATGAATTTCACATCTGACATATTAGCAGTAATGGTATGTTATATATTTTATATCTCAGATCTTTGCAGAAATGACACTAACTTCCATATATGTAACAGGCTTTATATACAGTGCTTTAACCTGTCTACTCCATGCTTCAGCTCTTTGCTCCCGGCTCTTTCTGTAACTTTGTTTACTTTTCTCTGGGCTGACACCCTGGCTTAACCAATCAAGCACAGTAAGCATCAATTGTAAACAGATCCACATAATCAAACATGGAACAATTAAACACTACAGTACCGTCCACAGGTATACAAAACAAATGTTCTTCACCATTTATTGACCCTGGACAACTGCAGCAAAAGAACCTTGTTATACAGAGAACTATTATCAAAACTGGGAAAGCTCATTTGCCTATTACAATGCTTTGCCATTGCTGCAGTTGTATAGAGTCTTGACATACCACACCTGGATTACTGTGTGCAGTTTTGGTCTCCTTATATAAGGAAGGATATACTGACTATAGGGGCAGTGCATCAAAGGCTCACCAGACTAATCCCTGGGATGGCGGGATTGTCCTATGAGGAGAGATTGAGGAGTCTGGGCCTGTAATCTCTGGAGTTTAGAAGAATGGGAGGTGACCTCATTGAAGTGTACAAAATTTTTACAGTGCTCGACACCGTAGATGCAAGAAAGATGTTTCCCTTGGTTGGGGGATCTAGAACCAGGGGACACCATCTAAGGATAAGAGGTAGGCCATTTAGGACTGAGATGAGGAGGAATTTCTTCAGTCAGAGGGTGGTGAATCTTTGGAATTCTCTACCCCAGAGAGTTGTGGAGGCTCAGTCATTGAGTATGTTCAAGGCAGAGGTCGATAGATTTCTAGACACCAATTAAATCAAGGGACATGGGGATAGTGCAGGAAGGTGGCATTGAGGTAGAAGAACAGCCAAGATCTAGTTGAATGACAAAGCAGGCTTTAAAGGGCTGAATGGCCTACTCCTCCTATCTTCCTAGGTTGTTACCTGAAACACATTGGGCAGAATCTTCTGGTCAGTGTGCGGGGGTGGGCTCTACACGCTGACGCATAAAATGATGCGCGGTGACTTCGGGCATGTGTCCCAACGTCACCACATGTCATTCTGATCTTCCGTTCGGCGGGCGCACACCGGAGGCAGCTGCGCGCCCGCCGAGCTGTCAAAGCCCTGTTAAGGCCATTTATAACCTCATTAAAGCAATTGTCAGGGCTGCCCATCCAACCTTAAGGTTGGCGGGCAGGCAAAGAGCCCAGGCAGCCTTCGCATTTCTCATGAAACCTCATCGGGCAGGATGAGGTTTCACGAAGGGTTTATAACTTAAATAAAAAATTTTATTAAAATTCATAAACATGTCCTGGCTCATGTGACACTGCATGATTAATTTTGTTTTTTTATTTTTGACATCTTTGGCACTGAACTTAATCCCCCTGAGGCATGGAGCTACCTCAGGGAGATTTCTGCACTCTTTCGTGTGCATGCATGAAATAGCTCAGGCCCCGACTCTCCCTCCTCCTCCCGCCCACACAGGTAGCGCTGAGCGCTTCTGGGTACGTGTCACGCGGGGCGGGCCTGAATTGGCCCACCCATGTAAAATGGCGGCACTCAGCCGATCGCGGGCACCTGCCTGCCCCCACTCCCGACCAGCCCACCCAACGGGGAGAAAATTGTCCCCGTTAAGAGACCAGAAGTAGATTTCCCTGCACAACAAGCATATTGTTTCATTAACACATTGGCCAGGATTTTAAGCTTGCAAATTGGGACTGCTGATGTCCAGCGCATGTGTAAAATCAGGTGTGATGACGTCAGGTCACAAACCCAGTTTTGTGACATGCCAGTTTTACCATAATATGGTACCTGGGCTGGTGCTGAAATCAGCAGCCCACCCACTGGTTTCTTAAAAGACATTAACAGGCAATTGATCTTGTTAACAAGCCAAATGACCCGCACAGCATACCATGCCATAATGCGGTTGGCATGGCCAGGCAGACAAGAGTGGGAAGTCAGCTTTTTCACCAACTCTGGTACTCCCGATACACACAGGGCATCCTTCCCGCAAAGGATGCATCCCCCTTCCTTCCTGCTTTTTCACGGTGACTTCCCACTCTTGCCGTCATCACACCTGATTTTACACGTGCGTGGGACATCAGCAGTCCCAATTTGCAAGCATAAAATCCTGGCCAATGTGTCAATGAAACAATATGCTCGTTGTGCAGGGAAATCTACTTCTGGTCTCTTAATGGGGAGAATTTTCTCCCTGTCGGGTGGGCTGGTTGGGAGCTGGGGCAGGCAGGCGCCCGCGATTGGCTGAGCGCCGCCATTTAACGTGGGTGAGCCAATTCAGGCCCACCCCGTGTGATGTGCACCCAGAAGCGCTCAGCGCTACCTATGGGGGCGGGGGGAGGAGGGAGAGTTGGGGCCTGAGCTCTATCGCACATGCACACGATGGGCAGCCCTGACAATTGCTTTAATGAGGTTATTAATGGCCTTAACAGGCCTTTGACAGCTCGGCGGGTGCAAAGCCAACTCCGGTGCGTGCCCGCCGAACGGAAGATCAGAATGACGCGCGGTGACGTTGGGACACATGCCTGAAGTCACCGCGCATCATTTTACACGTCAGCGTGTAGAGCCGCCCCTGCACACTGACCAGAAGATTCTGCCCAATGTGTTTCAGGTAACAACCTAGGAAGATAGGAGGAGTAGGCCATTCAGCCCTTTAAAGCCTGCTTTGTCATTCAACTAGATCTTGGCTGTTCTTCTACCTCAATGCCACCTTCCTGCACTATCTCCATGTCCCTCGATTTCATTGGTGTCTAGAAATCTATCGACCTCTGCCTTGAACATACTCAATGACTGAGCCTCCACAGCTCTCTGGGGTAGAGAATTCCAAAGATTCACCACCCTCTGACTAAAGAAACTCCACCTCATCTCAGTCCTAAATGGCCTACCTCTTATCCTTAGATGGTGTCCCCTGGTTCTAGATCCCCCAACCAAGGGAAACATCTTTCTTGCATCTACGGTGTCGAGCACTGTAAAAATTTTGTACACTTCAATGAGGTCACCTCCCATTCTTCTAAACTCCAGAGATTACAGGCCCAGACTCCTCAATCTCTCCTCATAGGACAATCCCGCCATCCCAGGGATTAGTCTGGTGAGCCTTTGATGCACTGCCCCTATAGTCAGTATATCCTTCCTTAGGTAAGGAGACCAAAACTGCACACAGTAATCCAGGTGTGGTATGTCAAGGCTCTATACAACTGCAGCAATGGCAAAGCATTGTAATAGGCAAATGAGCTTTCCCAGTTTTGATAATAGTTCTCTGTACAACAAAGTTCTTTTGCTGCAGTTGTCCAGAGTCAATAAATGGTGAAGAACATTTGTTTTGTATACCTGTGGACGGTACTGCAGTGTTTAATTGTTCCATGTTTGATTATGTGGATCTGTTTACAATTGATGCTTACTGTGCTTGATTGGTTAAGCCAGGGTGTCAGCCCAGAGAAAAGTAAACAAAGTTACACAAAGAGCCGGGAGCAAAGAGCTGAAGCTCTTTGGGGGTTTGGGGGGGGGGGGGGTACCCTGTGCATGACAGGGGTACTTCCCCAAGATAATACACCCCTCCCCTCTGTGCTTCCCTGCTTGGGCTCCAAAACCCATCTCCCGAACCCTCTCACCCCCTCCCCCTCTATATGGGGTTCAATCCCTCCCTGCCTAAAAAGGCCTGACTTACATGTCTCCAGGATCTATTCTGTCTTCTTCATGGGGCTACTTGCAATCCCTGCAGGGCCCACTACTGAGTTCTACCGCTGCTGGGACATCCAGAGCTGCCAGCCGACCAATCCCTGAGGGGTGGAAGTTCAACCCTCAGTTTATTTAGGACGCCAGCAGCGTGTTATCACTGCGGGGCGGCCTTTTTTTTTAAGTCGACTGGTTCGTGGCCAACCGTTGTAGCCCCCACCCTCCCGTAAAATTCATAGGCACTAAATTCCGACTTGCCCAATATCGCCACATCCCAAAAGGAAACAGAAATAAAACTAGCAACTTCGCACTGTTTTCCTGAGATATTTTATTGACCTTACAATAATTCAGATTAATAATGCTATAATCCATGTATAAACAACCTGGCAGCAATGATGAAAGAGTCAGATGTAAGATTGCTTACTTAGTACCACTTTGCACCAAATTACCAGCAATTTTGTTCTCCTTTTGTTGGCTTCTACCAACAAAGGACTGGCCTGAAACTGCTCCAAACCGCATTAGCATGAGAGAGAGAGGGAGAGAGAGAGAGAGCAAAAACCTGTCAGTGAGGCTTAGATTTTTACTGAGGCCCTGGAGGTGAAAAGAAAGGTGTCTAACATACTTCACTGCCCTGTCCTGAGCGGTCACTTTTTAAAAATTCTGCGGAGGCATACTTTTATTGGAAGTTTACGGTGAAATTTAGTTGCTGAGTGGAAAGAGACCAATCGGATCTTTGTGCTAAGTTCGGTTCTCCACACAGCTCAACTCCTTTCTTAGTCTGAACTTAGAGTTATGTAGAGCAGCATTAACACAAGTCAGGGTGATTTGTTTTCACACATAAATGATGCTATGAAGTAATAACCATTTTGTGACAGAAGATGCGCCTCAGTTTTAGCAAGGCTGGTGAGAAAGATGGCGAGACAAAGCAAAAAAAAGAACAGGCAAATCAGGCCTATACACTTTGGCTGCAGTACAGGAACAAGTGCAGAGGACCAAAGCTTAAATATTATTTTCAACTTGCTCAATTACTTACCTCATTTCTCCAGTGAGTCTTGTCATATTTATATGCAAAAAGCAACTAAACACAGACTATTTCCTTGTATTTGTAAGATGTACTTACAAGGGGAGGGTCCCTTCAGAGTGCCTTTTGGGATCATGTTCCTGCTGGTTTTGGATAAAAATGCTGATTCTGCCGAGACATTGTTAGCTTTCCCAAGGTAAACATTAGAAATCTATGGAAGGAGATGTAAATAATAGATTGAAATCCTTCTGCACATCTATCATATGTCATATCCATCACCCCCGCCCACGCCCCCCCATCATCTGTTATTTTGAGGCATAATTGTGCCAGATTGAATTTTCATCAATTAATACATTAAAAAGCATTAAATGAATTATTGGAAATAGTGTCCATGTTCACTTCGCATTTATCTATACAAACTATTCATACAAGAATTGCAGAGAATCTTCCCCTCCCCCCACCAACACCCCCTCCTACCCCCGCTCCTGCACATTAGAACAATGGCATTATGCCATTTTTTTTCTTCAGAAATAATACTAACTCTGGGAAAGCAGCCAGTCAAGTTTTCCTCAAGTCAACATGGATAATTGCACACAGCAAACATGGCTGCCCAAGAGGTTTCATGTTGCAAAATCATATGCATGCTGTTACAGATTTCAGGCCTGCTCTCTGCGGGTTGGTGCTGCTGCTGGCTCCCAGTACCAGATTCACTGTCCTCACTTTAACCCAGCATCTTCCACGTCCTCAGAATGTCCCAATTGCCTTCCCGATCAATGAAGTGCTTTTCAAGTTCAATCACTATTCCAACGATGGGAAACGCAACAGCCGATTTGTGCACAACGCATCCCACAAACAGAAGATATAAATATTGGTCAGGACAGCAGACGAGCCCCTCTTCTCTTCTTTAAATAAAGCCATAGAAACTTCTGTGCCTACCTGAAAGAGCGATTTAGACTATTCCAAAAGATGTGCCTCTTAAAATGTGGCAAGCCCGAAGGACTGCACTGAGGTATCAGTCAAGTTACTTAGGATCAGGGTGTTACCTTTCCTACCCAATATATGGTCATGATATGTGACCCAGGGATTGTAACAGTGAAACTGCAAGTTAGATGAACTTGATACTATAATCACACATGTGCCCCTATCTGCACTTCTGTCTGTATAGTTCAGTTGCATCACATAGTGTATCAGCTATCAGAAAAGCAACAATGCCATTTTTACTTGAACAATAACATTACTTCTGGTTGTTACCAATACAAATTTTGCACACGCATGATAAATATTCACAATGAGCAGTAAAAAACAGCTCAAATAAATCACTATAGTGAACAATAAACTCATATACACCTCCTTTTGGGGTGCAGCATGACTCAGACTGCTTCACTCAATCGGTAACTCTCTCCAATTGTAGTGACCTTTCAATTCTCTTAAGTTTCGCTACTCACATTATACTCATTGGGTCCTGGTGTCACATTTTTCAGATCATCCACTTTCATGGCAATGGGAGGCTGGAACATACTGCTGTTCCCAAAGTGATAATCCACCTTTGATAAAAATGGAGATGCAATGTTGTATGCATTTGCTCCTGGAGTCTGAGAAAATTTTTTCCGTCCATGACGGGATGCCTAAACAGTGGGGAAAAAGGATGAGATCTTATCATAGGGACAAGGAAGAGGACAACGTGGAAAGGACTCAATGCATTTCAGACTCTAACCAATGTAGATTTAGATTTATCTGGGACTGATTAACACTTCTCCTGCACAAACCTTTGATGATCCGTAAAATGCAGTTTCTGTTATTTTTTCTGTTTCACGGAGGTTATTTGCATAAAGACCTAACCATTTGCCGAACAATTAGCATATATATATAGCAAAAGCTTCACCAAACAAGAGCTGAATATGTTCCTGAATATCACAATTACATTATGAAAAGAAAATATAAAAACTCACTTTGGATGCAAGTCCGCCTATTCCTCTTTTGGAGAGAGAGGTGCTGAAAGTTTCGATTGATCCATGAGCGTAATCATAAGAACCTGGTCCTGGGTTCTCACTCTGTAAAGGAATGTCTGTATAAAAGCTTATTCATCAAAACAGTAACATATGATCTTAGTGTAGTAATGGATGACCATCGCTACCATAGCAGGGGTTTTTTTAAATTCATTCATGAGATGTGGATGTTGCTGATGAGGTCAGTATTTATTGTTCGTCCTTGAGAAGGTGGTGATGAGCTGCCTTTTTGAACCTCTGCAGTCCATGTGGGCCTGAATATTTCGGCCGTCGGGCGTGCACGATTGGCAGGCCCGTTGGGCAGACGGGAAATGGGCCACCAGCTGCAATCGGCCCACAACGGCGATTTCACGCTGACTAGCCAATTAACAGCCAGCGTGAAAGGCGCGCTGAAATGCTCAGCACTGCTGGGGTGAGGGCGGGAAGAGGGCGGGCACTGACGTAACCAAGGGTGTGGGTGAACGCTTCGAGAGAGCACCATGAAGGCAGACAGCTGCCCCTGGGAACTGCAGACTTCCACAGGCTAAAGGACAGGACAAACATGTTGCAAAACATGTCCATGCAGCACAATCAAGCACTGGAAAGCATTCCTCATAAAAGACCAATACCCAGATATCTCTTTTTATTTTCTTTCCCCAGGGAGGTTTCACCCCGCCCTGGATCGAGGTTTGAGCAAAGATGTGACTGTCGCCTGGGAGAATGGCCCGTCCGCCAACCGTAAATGTGGACGGGCCACATAAAATCGCTGTTGACCGCGTCGTTAATGGGCTTAATTGCCCACTTAATTGTCTGGCGAGTGCCCTGACGTCATCGCGCACTCGCGCAATATTTTGCTGGGTGGGCAAGCGCGGCAGTCGGAAGCGGACCCGCCAAGTGAAATATTGCACGAGTGCGCGATGACATCAGGACACTGGCCGGATGTCATCTTGCGCCTTTTCATGTCCGCTCGGATCGGGTGCGTGCCCGCCCGCAAGATGTAAAATTCTGGATGTGGTGTAGGTATATTCACAGTGCTGTTAGGTAGGGAGTTGTAAAATTTTGACCCAGTAATGATATTTCCAAGCCTAGATGATCTGTGACATGGAGAGAACTAGGAGGTGGGCTGGTGTTCCCATGTGTCTGCTGCCCTTGTTCTTCTGGGTGGTGGAGGTCACAGGTTTGGAAGGTACTGTTGAAGAACCTTGGTGAGTTGCTGCAGTGAATCATGTAGATGATACACACTGCAGCTACAGTACGCCAATAGTGGAGGGAGTGAATGGGGAAGGTGGTGGATGGGGTCTGATCAAGCGGGCTGCTTTTTCCTGGATGGTGTTGAGCCTCTTCAGTGTTATTGGAGCTGCACTCATCCAGGCAAGTGGAGAGTATTCCGTCATACTCCTGACTGTTGTCCTGTGGATGGTAGACTGGATGTGGGGAGTCAGGAGGCGAGTTACTCACCGCAGGTTACCCAGCTTCTGACCTGCTCTTGTAGTCACAGTATTTATATGACTGGTCCAGCTCAGTTTGTGGTCAATGGTGGGTCATCAGGATATTAATGGTGGGGGAGTCAGTGATAGTACCATTGAATGTCAAGAGAAGTTGTTTACACTTTCTTTTGTTGGAGATTGTCATTGCCTGGCACTTATATAGTGCAAATGTTGCTTGCCACTTATAAGCCAAACCTGACTGTTGTCTAGGTCTCGCTATATGCAGACACAGACAGCTACAATATCAAAGGCACTACGAATGGAACTGAACACTGTGTAATCATCAATGAACATCCACATTCTGTTCTTAAAATGGAGGGAAGCTCATTGATGATGCAGCTGAAGATGGTTGGGCCTAAGACACTGCTCTGAAGAATCCCATCAGCGATATCATGAGGCTGAGATGACTGGCCTCCAACGACCACAACTATCTTCCTTCATGATAGGTATGACTCCAACCAGTGGACAGTTTTCCCCTGATTCATGTTGACTTCAGTTTTACTAGGGCTCCTTGATGCCACACTCAGTCAAATGCTGCCTTGATGCTAAGGGCAGTCATTCAACTCTGAAATTTCAGCTCTTTATCTAAATTTGGACCAAAGCAATAATGAGGTCTGGAGCCAAGTGGCCCTGGTGGAGCTGAAACTGAGCATCCGTGAGCAGGTTATTGGATTGGTGATTGCAGAAGAGGCTGGAAGCAAATGGGATAGTGTCAGAGGTAAGTGCCCAATGCCCTCAACCTTAGAGATGAAGAAATCCAATACCCTTTGCTGTTAGTGTTTACATTTACGTTGATGGTAAAGCAAAGTGAAGTATGCCTTCACCTGATTCATTAACTTGTGACAGGGCATTAACTAATCACTCGTTTCATTGTGTTTGAAACAGTGAAGAGTTCTCGGGTAGTGTTGGAGACCATGTAACGATTTTTCAAAGTTACAAAGAGCAGAACACAATGACTGAATCAGCAGCAGAGAACCAAAAGTGATATGCAACAGGAACAAAAAATAAAGAATAGAGGACTAATTAAAGGTAAATATTTTACACTCATCAATTTCTTTTAATTCATCCAATTCAATTCATCTCACGTGATCTCAGGAAATAGCTGAGTGCACTGGATACAGCAAAGGCTATGGGTCCTGACAGCGTTCTGAACTGTAGTGCTGAAGACTTGTGTTCAAGAATGAACTGCCCCATTACCAAAGCTGTTCCAGTATAAATATAATACTGTCACCTACCTGATAATGTGGAAAATTGTCTAGGTATGTCATGTCCACCTCCAGTCTCGATTATTCCAATGTTCCCTTTCTTGTCCCCCAACCTCTACAAATTCTAATTTGTCCAAAAGAAAAAGGCTACCTTCCTTCGCCACACTGAATTCTGCTGGCTAACACTCCCACCTTCCAACCTGCATGTTTCCTATCTCAATTTCCTTTTCTTCATGTTCAAATCTCTTTGTGGCTGTGCCCTCTCTAAGAACAGAATCTTCCTGGTCCTGCAGGGGGGGCGGGTTTGAAGGCAGGAGCAGGAGAAAAGTTGGAAATATTACGTCAGGTAAGCGGGCCGACATGTCCCCTCCTCTGGGTGATCTTCCCAGAAGCGTGTCATCACTGGCAGAGTCTAATTACCCAGCAGTAGCAGGTAACCATTCTACAAATTTAACTGCCCCATTTGTGGGGTGATTGGGCATGCTGCCAGGATCTTACGCGCCAACCCCCTCTCCCAACGAGGGCCAGGCCTGGCAGGTGCGTGAAGGTTTCTTGCCAGTGGCTAGCCTGGAGGGCCCCTCCATGTGGGTGACCTGGCAGCACAGGCCACCATTTGGTTAATTAAATTCAAAACCTCTTCAGAGGGTGCCTCAATATGGAAGTGCCCTCACAGTCCCCTCCCACAGTGGCAGGTCCCATCTCTAGTGGTGGGACTGTGTCCTTCCAAGGCTGTAGGCCCTCTGATTGGAACCCATCCACCATTCTGAATTGGATGGCGGGCCCAGAGCTGGCCTCTAATTTAGCTGCCTCTGAGAAGATCTCCCAGGCTGGCCCAGGGTCAGGACCTGCAAATAGTCCCAACCATTGACTATTTTTGAAGGATTCTGTCCTATGTGTCTGACCTCCCACATGTCCCTCCTGATATCTTTTAGTTTTTTTATTATTTGTTCATGGGATGTGGGTGTTGCCAGCATTCGTTGCCCATCCCTAATTGCCCTTGAGAAGGTGGTGGTGAGTTGCCTTCTTAAACTACTGCAGCCCATGTGGTGTAGGTACACCCACAGTGCTGTTAGGGAGAGAGTTCCAAAATTTTGACCCAGCGAGAGTGAAGAAACCGCAATATAGTTCCAAGTCAGGATGGTGTGTGATTTGGAGGGGAACTTGCAGTTGGTGTTCCCATGCATCTGCTGCCTTTGTCCATCCAAGTGGTAGAAGTCACTGGTTTGGAAGGTTCTGTCGAAGGAGCCTTGGTGAGTTGCTGCAATGCATCTTGTAGATGGCACACATTGCTGCCACTGTCCGTCGGTAGTGGAGTGAATGAATGTTGAAGGTGGAGGATGGGGTGCCAATAAAATGGGTTGCATTGTCCTGGATGGTGTCGAGCTTCTTGAATGTTGTTGGAACTGCACTCATCCAGGCACTCCTGACTTGTGCCTAGTAGGTGGTGTACAGGCTTGGAGAGTCAGAAAGTGAGATAGTGTTCGCAGAATTAGTGCTCCAGCTCTGCCCTTTTGTGCATCCCCCTTCCGTTGACCCCAACAGCAAAAATAGCAACAAGTTGCATTTATTTAGTGCCTTTAGCATAGTAAGAGGTCCTAAGGTGCCTCACTGGAGCATTATCAAAGAAAATTTGACGATGAGCCAAGTAAAAACATAGGTCAGATGACCAAAAGCTTGGTAAAATAGGTAAGTTTTAAGGTGTGTCTTAAAGGAGAGACAGAGGTGGAGAGGTGTGGAGAGGGAATTCCAGTAAAAGAAAAAAAAAATTAAAATACTGGCAGCAGCAGGAAGATGCCTTTAAGTGTCCATTAATTGGTCACTTAAGGGTTCTATGGGCCTAAGGGTGGGTGAGAGCCGCCCACAACTTACCCCACCTCTGGTAAGATCCTAGCAGAGGTGGAAAGGCAATGGGAAGGGCAGGCCTTACCTAACCAAGGTTCTATACTAGTTTAACATAAATTCTCTGCTTTTCAATTCTGACTGTCTGGAAATGATTCTCAGTGCTTTGTTAGCTTCTTTCTGGCCTTATTAAGCTTTGTCACTACTTTTAGTAATTCATATATCTGTGGACCCAGACTCCTCAGTTCAACTACCTTAGTTAGGCACTTATTTTCAAAGGAATACTTGGCCTCCTTACTGTTCCTACCACACACCTGTCTATATTGAACTTAATTTGCTAATTGCACACCCATTCTGCAAATGTATAAATCTCTTCCTGTATTTTGTTGCAGTCCTCCTTTCTATTAAGTAGAGCTATTTGCAAATTTTGGAATTTTGATTCCCAGCTCCAAATCATTTCACTAAATATTGGCCTGTGGTCCCAGCATCAATCAGTCCTTGCAAATTTCCACTTTCTAACTTTTTCCAGTCTGAGTGTCCTTACTGTGTTTTCTCTTCTGTAGCCAGCTTGCTATCATTCTGCTCCTTGTGATCTGACTCCATATATTCTGACTTTAGTCATGAGTCTACTTTGCAGTAGTTTATCAAAGACGTTTTGAAAATCCAAATACATATCATCTACTACACTGCCCTAATCTACCCTTTTGTTAGTTCTTCAAAGAAGTCAATAATGTTGATTATGCATGATCCTCCCTTTTGAAAACTGTGCTGACCTCTCTGTTAAATTTTCAGTTTCTAAATGTTTTTCTGTTACATCTTGAAGTAAGGATTCCCTTATCTTTCCTACAAGTGGCATTAATTTAATTGGTCTATAATTCCCTGGACTTATTCTATCTCCTTTTTTTAAATTTAGGAATCACACTAACTGTCCTGGATTATGTTGAATCTGTTGTTGGAGCTGTACTCCTGTAAGCCAATGTATTATTTAACTTTTTAAAGTACATTCGCTTTTTAACTATGTAATTGTTTCTTTATTTCTTTTATATTAATCAATGCAGACTGGATGTGGTGTAACCCTGTGTGTGGAGTCTGTTTCATGGTGGTAACATGGAACATCGAAGTGAAAGAAGAACCCAGACCAAAGATATCTGAAGAACTGGTCCGAACTGCACTGTGGGCTCAAAACGCAAAGCATGGTGGTCAATTTAATGAAGTCAAAGCCTTGCCAGATTTAGCAAGGCCTGCCAAATGAATTAAATTGTGCAGGAAAACTGGCTTTGAATTGTGAGAAAGATAAGCCCTTTTTGTGCTCATTAGAGGTAATGAAGATATCCGTCTATACCAGCCTGGAGATTGATAACAGTGCAAAAGATGACAAAGTAGAGTGAGGCTGGTTCCATTCCTTCAAGCATGACCTTGTAAGAGGCCCAGGACATGACAGGCAGGGAAAAGATACTGATGTAATTGGAAACCAATTAAATGGGCTAGAAACAGGCATTATCTTATATGGCCTAGGGCCATAGCAATAAAAAGTATAAAGAAAGAGTCCACAAACACATCTTGCTGCAGTGAGTTAGAGCGACTTGGTCAGTCATTCAGAAGTTGCACATGGAGAATTAGTCAGCGGATTGACCACCAACATGGACTCCAGCTCACTGGGAAGCTAAGCAACCGGTATATAGTGAGTATATACTATTGTTTAGTAGTTTAATAAAGGAGTATTACCTTTAGTGAAACCTCATCCAAGTTATTGAGTGCTGTTGTTATCCAGAGTAGAGACAAGAACCTTTAGGCCAGGAAGAGGGTCATACACTCCAGGCAATTAGAGAGTATTCTATCACATTACTGACTTGTACCCTGAAGATGGTGGAAAGGCTTTGGGAAAGCAGAGATGAGTTACTCACTGCAGAATACTGGCAGTGTAATATAAAGGTATCTGTCATAGCGAGGGTTAATGTGGGACTGGGAAACAGTAATGGCCCCAGTGTAATGTAAGGAGACACATCATCTGAGACCAGAGAGGGTTGTTGATTAGGCAGAGACCTGTGAAGAAGCAAGCATGGCGTTAGCTCATAGCTTGGGCTATATCCTGAATATATATGTGTATATATGTACATAGTTATGTGGTATCAATAAACACTTAGTATTCAACCATACATGACTCAGATCCTTTTTGTGAGATCTACCAAACATACAGCAGGCAGCAACTAAATTGTCCAGTCTGGGAATTTCTTTGGACATTCCTATGGCAGACATTGATTTGGGGAAGGAATGGGAGTTCATGTGGATGGAACTGAGGCATGTACAATTATAACATCAGGCATTTGGGATCCACCCATCCTTGTCCCAGGAGCCATTTGTGAGGCCTGGGCACACCTACTTGGGTATCTCTGAAGAAACCTGTCTTAGTCATTTGTGTTTCATAGGGGAGGCTGACACAGAGATGCTGTTTCCTTAAACACAGCTTCTAGATAAATTGCCCCACACAACAGCTTTGCCCATAACTGTAAACATTACCATCGCATTGCATTGAATTTGCATTCTACTAATGCCTTTAAGCCACCATGAAGATATTTGCTTAACTAGCTAGATCTCTGTGTACCATGTATCCAAGTCATGACAGAAACTAGCTATGGAAATTGCCATAAACATGTGCTTTGTCCACACCATGGGCAGAATTTTACGTCCTGTGGGTGGGTGGGTGGGCGCGCGCCCGACCTGATCGGGCACATAATATAGCGCGTGATGATGTCAGGTGAGCATCCCGGCGTCATTGCATGATATTTCTGTCAGCAGGCGCGTGAGAGAGCCAGCAGCGCGCCCGCCGACAGTTAAGGGGCCGACTATTAAGGCCATTAATGTATTCATTAAGTGCGATTTTTCACTACCCGTCCAATGTTGCTGCCGGGCGGGTGGGCGAATCGGCCAGACGGCCTTTGGATTTTTGAGGAAACCTCATCCATGAGCGGGATGAGGTTTCCGATATTAATTTTTTAAAAATGCTTTGACATGTTTTTTATAATCTATATGTTCATATGAGGAAGTCTGATGTGTCCTGCATTTCCAAATCTTTATTTCATGGTTTAAAATTATTCAGCTCCGTGAGGGAGCTCTCTGCCTTTAGGGAGCTTTCATTGCGCGCTCCCCCGTGCCCGCGCTGACTTCAGCGCTCGCCCTCCTCCTGCCCCCAGCCCGGCAACGCTGAGCCTTTCAGCGCGCATTTCATGCCGGCGGTTAATTGGCCGGCCAGCGTGAAATCACGGGTGGCAGGCCGGTGATCTCAAAATCCTGCCCCATGTGTCATTAGATGCAGAAAGTTTCTAAGTTGAATGTTGGACAATAAAAATCAAATTATACAAGTGAATGTACGGTACCCTGAGAATAACCGTATTGTGTCAGTCTGCTGCACCAACATTGTTTGAAGGGGTAGGCAGAATGGACCAGTGGATTCTATGGAACCAAGGACATCCATTGCAACCATGGTTGTCACGGCTATACCAAGTAATGTGGCTCAGGTGATAGCATCCTCGTCTCCGAATCAGGGGGCAGAATTTTTCGTCCCACCAAGCGGGCGCGTGGTTGGCCCAAACGGGAATAAAATAGTGCGTGATAACGTCGGGTGAATATCCCGACATCATCGCGCACTCGCGTGATATTTCACTTGAAAGGTGCGCGCAGGTGTCGGAGCGGCACCCGCCATTAAATAAGTGGCCACTTAAGGTCCTTAACAGTCCAATTGACTGTGATTTTTCCTTGTCCGTGCGGCTTTTTGCTCGTCACACGGGCAAAATAGTCAGGCGGCCAGTCAATATTTTCACAAACCTCATCCAAGGACGGGATAAAAAGGGTCAGCAGCATTGCCAATGTGAGTAGTGAGGAGTTTTGGAGACAGTTTGCAGCTGGTTGCTTATTGGTACTCGGCAGCTTCATCTCTGTTCGGGGCTTCATTCTTAGCATTTCCAGGCTTCATTTCAGGACTCATTGCTGTCTGCCAGACCCCCGGAAGATTCAGACTGTGTGGACCCTTCCAGGTATCAGACAGCCTTCCCTTACCCCGGTAATGGGGATTGTGGTCTCCGCTGGAGGCACCTCCTCTGAGGAGGAAGAGAGGGGCAGAAGGGAGAGGAGGCCAGGTGTCCCTATGCAGCTTCCAGGGGAGGGACCTGTGGGGGGACAGTATCAGGCACAAGGGGTGCAGGGCCAGCAGATAGTCCAAGGCAGAAGATGCCACTATCCTGCTGCAAGGGTTTACAGGCGGCGATGCAGCTACCTTAATATGCCCGAGGTGCAATGCCGAAGGAGACTCCACCTCTCAAGGGAGAGCATGGCCTCCATTTGCCAGATGATTAGACCGGAGATCACATACAACTGTGTGGGTGGACACCCATGCCAGTGGCTCTGAAGGTCACAGCGGCCATCAACCTCTAAGCCTCTGGTTCTTTCCAGGACTCAGTGTGGAGTCTCCCAATCAGCTGTCCACAGTTGTGTCAAGCTGGTGACAGAAGCTCTGTTTTTTTACTCTTTACCATACAGAGCAGGCCAGCCAGGCTGAGTGATCCAGAGGCTTTACAGCGATTTCTGTGTTCCCACACATCCAGGGTGCTATAGACTGTACACATGTGGCCATTAAGGTGCCAGCAGGTGAGGCCGGTGCCTTCGTCAACAGGAAGGGATTCCACTCCATGAACGTGCGGATAGTGTGTGATCACAGGATGCAGATTCTGCAAGTCTGTGCAAGGTACCCAGGCAGCTCCCATGATGCCTACATCCTCAGACACTCCCAGGTGCTCTTCAGTGCTCCAGCCCGACTGGATGGATGGCTGCTGGGTGACAAGGGCTATCCATTGAAGTGTGGCTCATGGTGCCTCTCCACCACCCAAGAACAGAGGCAGAGAAGCATTACAATAGGAGCCATGCCTCCGCAAGGGCGGTGATAGAGAGGATAATAGGTCTTCTCAAGATGCGCTTCCGATGCCTGGGCCGTTCAGGGGGAGCACTACGATACCCCCCAGAGCGAGTGTCACTGATCGTGGTTGCATGCTGCGCTCTCCACAATCTGGCACTGGCAAGGGGGGACCCACTGGAGGAAGAGGACCTTAAGGCAGCTCCACAGGCCACAGATGATGAGTCCAGTACTGAGTCTGAAGATAAGCACGGTGAGGAGAATGCTGAGGGCATGAAGCCAGACCTCGGTAACCTGCAGGGAGGCAGGGACACCAGAGATGCCTTGATCCAATGCTCCTTCAGCTAGGTTACCAAAGATCAGCTTCAAACGCATGCCAGGGCTGCCGCCTCCATCCCGGATGTCTGAAAGGACACTTTTATTTGAACACAAAGAACACTCAGTGCTTGTGCAAAAAGGTTCAGAACCACCTACGTCTAGCATTACATACTGGCATTCCCCGCAACAATGAAATAAAAAGGTGAAGCATACTCAGGCCATGAAAACATAATTTATGTAATTCTGACCATTCAATAATCTCAAAGAAACATTTCTGGTATTCAACATTGGATTAGTATACACAAAGTTAACAAAAATGAACATAAAATCACCTGTGACCTGTCCCTCTTGTGCTCATGGTGCCTTTAACTTACTTTTGTGAGTGCTGTGTCTAGGTGCTCTCCCCTCGCTGGCACCGGCATTGGAGACAGCTGCTGACCCTGCTGTCTTGTTGGCCTTGATGACCTTGGCGGTCGTCCTCTGGCCAGTGGAGCCTGTGCTGGCCCTGACTGGGAGGGAGCAGTCAGTGCCACAGCTGCCATCTCCCCAGTTGCCACAGCCTCATCGGATGCCACGGTCACTGGTGGTGCCATTATCCAGAGCACCCTGAGAGGAGCCCGCAGAGACAACTCGTGTGCCAATGTGAGGTTGCTGTGGACCTCCCTGCTCACCATTGATGGATGGGCACCTAGCTGGTATACTGGGTGTCTCATCCATCTCCCACACTGACACTGACCACCTGAGGTCAGCGCCTGTGTGAGGGCTTGCAGGTCCGAACGTAACCCCAGGAACCCCTGATTCTGTCCGTGGAGCTGCCTCTCCACAAGAGTTGCCACTCTCTCAATGGAGGAGAAGGCACGCTAGGCCATGATGGCCAACACAGTGCTCACTCTCCGTATGGACTCCTCCATCACGGAAACCATGGCACGCACACCCTCATGGATCTCTGTCAGATCCTCCCGCACATTTTGGACATCCACCACCCGCAGCCTAATGGACGACTCCAGAGGCCCATCATCAGCCTTCGAATGAGCATCATCCTGGTCCCCAGAAGCCCTCCGACTGCCGTCGCCCTGGGCACACTCTGCCTCCACCTGCACCTCAGGCGATTGTGAAGTGACCTCACCAATGTGCTATACTCACACATATATATACTACAATAAACTAGCCGCCGCTCTGATGCCCACCGAGGTGCTGATATCTGTGCTGGTGCCTGCTTCAGGGAGTGGGTGTGACGCAGGTAAAATGATGCCCGGTGCTCCTCCGGCATCAGGGGTGGCCCTTTGAGCTCCGGAGATCGACGCCTGCTGGTAAACCTGAAGGGGAGAAGAAGGACATGTCATTAGTTAAAGTCATCACACTGTCACTGTGCATGCCAGGCACCCTGGTGAGACAATGGAGATCTGCATCATGGTGCCCTCATTTTCCAATGATCAATGGGGACTCCAGGTTCGAGGCTCACATCAATGGAGAGATTACACTCAAATGGCTGCACAAACTGAAACTCTCACCTCTCTGCACTGCCGCTCTTACCTTCGTCTGGCACCCCCGCCTCTCCATGCCCGGTTGCACGTGGGGCATGCCAGCTCTCAAGCTCCAGGGCATCTTGCTCATACCTTGAGAGGATTAGGAGGCTAGTGGGGCCTCCGCTGGTCCGTGACCTTTCTATATTGATGTGGGCCGTCTTCTCCTGAAACAACAAAGGAGCATTGATTAGTCCACTCTGTACCTGCAGCCCCATTGCAGTCTGGCCAACCTCAGCTGAGGAGCACCTGGCAGGCCTCTTCCAAGCCATGGCCCTCGAGCCACAATGCTCTCAGTCCAAGCAGCCAGGGCTCAGCCCCATGGCCAGCTCTGGTGTGATTGACAGTTGGCACTCAGATTCTAGCACTCTTGAGGTCCACGGGGGACGGCCAGACCTTAATACAAACTGACCCATGCCAACATGGTACTCACCCTTCCTGAGCACAGCAGGTCATTGGAGCACTTCTGGCATGGCACCCAGGAGCGCCGCATCACCTCATGGCTGCTGACCAGCGCTGCCACCTTCTCCCATGCCCTCTTGGTGAGGTGCGGTAGCCTCCGGCTCCCATCCCTGGCGGCAAGGATGTCCCTCCTGGCAGCCATCTTCTCCAGGAGGACGGCAAGGCACTCATCAGAGAAGCGGGGGGGCCGAGTGCCCACCCAGCCTGCTGGCCCGCCTGCCGTGTCCAGCTGCACTCGGGTCTATAGTGTCAGCTCAGGGAACGTCCTCTGCGGCAGCCATCCATCCAGGGGCTGCCTGGTCCACTGTTAAACCAGCCGCCGGGTCGCCATTGGACCCAATGGCCGACAGGCTCCTGCCCTCGCACGGCCGTTGGCAGCCAGTGCAGAGCTGCATTTCACCCTGGGCAGGCCTTAATTGGCCTGTCAGGATGAAATCGCGGTTGGGGCCCGATCGTGGGCGGTGGGCCCTTTCACAGCCACTCCTGGGCCCGCCCGCCTGCCCATGAGGTCTGGGTTCAACTCCCACTCCTGGATTTAATTTGAGCGCAAAAATCAAGGCTGACACTCTTGTGCAGTACTGAAGGACTGTTGGACTGTTGGAGATGCTGTCTTCCAGGTGAGATGTTAAACTGAGGCCCATCTGCCTGCTCACGTGGATGCAAAAGGTCCTATGAGAACACGAGAGAGGTTGGCATAGTGGTAATGTCACTGGACTAGTAATCCAGAGGCTAATGTGCTGGGGTCAAGGGTTCAAATCCCACCACTGCAGTTGGAGGAATTTAGTCCAATTCATAAATTGAAAGCTACTCTCAAGAAGAGTGACTTTTTAAGGAAGGAAATCTGTCATCCTTATCTGGTCTTGCCTACATGTGACTCTGGGCCCATAGCAATGTGGCTGAATCTGAAATGGCTAAGTAAGCCACTCAGTTGTGGCAATTAGGTATGGGCAACAAACTCTGCCAGTGACATCCACATCCCATGAAAGAAAAAGAATAAAACCTGCCATTTCCTCCAGTTCAAAACGTGTCACTCTTCAAAAGAGTTAAAATTGGACTCACGACATTCAGTATTTTGGAACCAATATCTGTTTAGTTATGTTCACAGATGAACATCAACGCCATTTGTGACTCTGTCCTTTGCTGTTGCTTCTGGCTGCCACCTGGTGCTCTGATGGTGGAACTCTGCTGAATGCTGTAGGCAGCAATTCGCTGATAGCTTTGCAAGATCAGGAAATCACGCCCACAGCATTTTACAGAGTTCCATGTCTCTGAGCAGCAGTGGCAGCTGGTAGGAGCCAGGAGCGGTGCTGAAGGAGGAGGGCAGAATGGGGATGGTGTGAAACCTGAATGGGGGAGGGACACTGCCAATGGGAGCTCAAAGGCTGACGAGAGTGTCAATATGAACTGGGACCAGGGCAAGAGGCTCTGATCTGAAAGGGAGCTCTTCTGTCATTTAGTGATTGGCAAGCTGGAAATCCTAATAAAGGGATGGATTATATTTTCAGCAAAAGCTTCACATGCTTAGCAGCAATGTTTTCTCATTCATTTGCAAACATTACCGGTCCCTGACCTGTACAGGCTAACCAAACTTTATTGGAAAAAGACTGTTAAATTCCTTTCATCTCTGGCAGGTTTTGCCATCTGGTGGCTCATCCTAGAACTCATTAACTTCCGCATATTTCGAACAAATACGTTTATTCAGCAGCAACTGGGTTTGGTCAGCAAAAGCAAATTTTATAACCATCTGAACTGTTTGCACATTGTGACTAATATTCAAGGCTGCGGGTAACGCTTAGTTTGCACATTTTGAAGTTCTTTCTCTTCCCGTGGTCACATGGTCACCTGTGTGCCTGGGCTGCGTCCTTGGTCCCTTCTGTTAATCACCTACATGCTGCTCCTCAGTGACATCATTTACACGTGGTCAGCTTAAATACACTGTTCACACTCAATTCTACCTCTCTGCCACCTTACTCACTCCATTGCTGTTGCTGTATAACTTAACTGCTTATATCTAACATCAAGTTCTGGATGTGTTAAAAGTTTCTACAGCTCAATGGTGGCAAAGTTGAGGCCATCCGGTTGTATCTTGCTACAATTTCTTCAGCCTCCATCTGATGCTTGGGTAGTTGAGTCCAACAGTGCTTAAGGTTCATTTCACCCTGGTCTGAGTCTTCAAACCCACCAGTACTTTGCTTGTCCTCCCCCTATCTTACTGCCATCAGTGCTAAAACCTACATTTGTGTCTTTGACACATCACAGTGCAACTTCTGAAATGTTCTCCTTGTCAGCTTTTAGCCTGTGGAAAATTCAACTAATCCAACATTCTGCAGCCCAAGTCCCATACCGCATAAAGCGCTGTCAACCCTTCACCCCCACACTCACTGCACCACCAAATCAACTTCAAGATTCTCAATCAACATTTTGAAACCTTTTCCCAGCCTCACCCAGTAATCTTTTCCAACCCACACCTTCCATTCCTCTAGTTAAGTGCTCATCTCCCTCCTCCTCTGCTCCCCAACTGCAGTTCAATCTTTCAGCTATTTCGCCCATGTCTGTTTGAGCTCTTATTCACAACCACTTCACCACACCACAAATAAGAAGCAACACGCTCAGTAAAGATGACTGTGAAGGCATTTAGGTCGCCTTGAAGTGACTCTGCTCAAGTTTTTGTTTGGGCGCACCCAAATGGCAGTGCACTCGTGTGGAAAAGTAACACAATTCTAGAGAAGTCTGGGAATACCAGAGCACACAAGCCTCCTTTTGTTTAACCAATTTCCCACACAACGGATTTGGAAAAGAAATACATTTAAATAAAAACAGAAAGTGCTGGAAAATCTCAGCAGGTCTGGCAGCATCCAGTTTATGTTTTGACATGACTCGAAACATTAACTCTGCTCCTCTCTCTACGGCTGCTGCCAGACCTGACGAATTTTTCCAGCATTTGCTGTTTTTATTTCAGATTTCCGGGGTCCGCCGGATTTTGCTTTTATTTTAGATACATTCAATTTGTGGTTTTCCAAAATTGTGTTCACATCATTTAAGAAAAACTGAGACAAAACGGAGATCTAGGCATTTCCTGCCCAAGTACACGAATTGAAAGCAGTTTATTAGCCAATCTCAGTAATCAAAAGATACCTCACTTTTATGGTGTTGAGATTTCCCCGGTCCTGAGGGTTTAGTAGGAATTGTTTAGCAGTCATCCTCCTTTGGTTGTTGAACACAGGAAGATAAAACAGGGACAGAAATACACATTGCCAGGCTTTTAAACAGAAAGCTGCTATAGGTCTGATTCCATCCACACTTTGAAGGTTATTATGCAGGAATTGTGTATTGTTACAAGAAGATAGTTTTGTGTATGATTGTAACTGTAGATCTGTGCGTTCACTAGTTTTCTGAGATAGTAAGCAACTTAAATGTTTAATTCTGGTGTAATCTGACAAAAGTGTAAACAGGTCCCCTACTCAAAGACTGCAGATGTGCACATGCGAAAGATGTGATAAATGATTAATCAAGGAGACCAGATTGTTACATCCTCGGGTTATGCCATCATATAAGTAGATATTACATAATGAGTTAACTGAAATGTAAAAGTTTGGGATTTTTTTTTGTACAGATATGATTGACACCACTGAACCCAAGAAAAGCTTTTAATGATGGTTTTAAAGAGAGTTGCGCTGTATGGTAGCACAAACCTTTTGTGCTGTGGTGCAGATATGGCACAAGATTTGAGACAGGAGCAGGCTGTGGGCAGGGATGAAAGTCAAGTTGTCTGCGGCACAAGGCAGTGCAATTTTAAGTGCCATGAGCTAGAGCAGTGCTTAAGTTCTTTTGTTTGGCCAAGCTAACCTTGCCCCCGAGCTCAGCCAAGATGGTCTTCGACCCGTATGCCCAGCTAAGGGCCCACTCCAGTTTTTAAAAATGTTTTCTTTCACCATCCATGTTTGTCCCCAGGTTCTCAGTTGAGGTCTGGGCAAAAGTGTTTTACGTGGAATTAACCCTCCACAGCTTTAGTATAACAGTTTGCACTACAGTTGTTTAATTTGAAAATTAACATTTCTCATGCCTTGGGTGATGAGAGTCGAAACATTGGCCGGAATCTTCCTGGCCATGTGAAACTTGTCATGGAGGCCAGGGGAGTAGCAGAAGACTGCAATAGGATTGCTCCCTGATGTGGTCCCACCTCCCTCTGGGCAATTTCCCAGGGAAGAGTGGCACTATAATCAGCAGCCCATTCGATGGAGACAAGCGGGCAATTAACGTAATTAAGGCTTGAATCAAGGGCCAATTTCTAACATTAATAGTATTTTCCCAATATCTGACGGGCCTTCCTGATGTGTCGGGAGCCCTGCAACGCTTTGGAGGCAGTTTCTCAGTGGGAGGTCAGATGGCTAAATGAAATGCTGATGTCAGGGATCCACAAGGCTCCAAGAAGAGGTCCAATTATAGTAACAGGCTTTCTTGTGGAGGTGTTCCCTCTCCACTCTAAGGCTCCTTACAGTTCTGGGCCTTGATCTTGGACAGTCATATTTATATGAGGATGGTTGTTTTGGATGGGAGAGAGAGGCAAAACAGAAGACAGCCCCTAGGTATTCCTTCTTCTTCATCAGTGCTCACCTCTCCCAGTGGGGCTGCTTGCTGCACATTCCTGTGGGCCATCCTCCCATGTCCCTGTTAGACTGGCTGACCTTATTTGGATGGCGACCGTGGACGCAGCCTGCTAATTGGCCGCCTCCCGAAAACCTCCCTGCCAGAGCACCTTTGGCTCAAGAGGAGCCAGAACCCAGGAATGGTCCTAGCAGAAGAATCCAGACATTGTCCTTTCTTCTCTGGGGCCTAGGTTTGCATTCAACAGAAAGAACATGCATTTCTATTGCATCTTTCATGACCTCAGGAGATCCCAAAATAATTCATAGCCAATGAAAAAGTGCAAGGACTTAAAGGTAACCCAAGAGTTTAAAGTCTCCTTTCTGCTGGACATCTTTGATTTTATTTATTCAATTATGCAATAATAGGTGTTGTTGGCAAGGCTGGCCTTTACTGCCATATCTCCAAAGAGGAAGGTGGTGAGCTGCCTTCCTGAACCACTGCTGTTTGTGTGGTCAACTGGTGATACACTTCCAGGTCAGATGGCCTGTGACTTGGAGGGGGACTTGCAGGCGGTGTTGTTCAATGTAATATGTTCCCTGAAATATGTCACTGATATGTTGAAATGTGTTCAGTGGCTGAGCGATTCTGACTCTGAATCTAAGCACCTGCACATGATTTACGACAAATTTGATCTATATTGGATGGTTATGGTATGGAAAAAGAGAGAGAGAGAAAGAGAAAGAGAGAGAGGGAGAAAGAAGGAAGAAAGATTTGCATTTATATAGCGGTTTTTAGGACATCTTAAAGCTCATTATAGCCAATTATGTACTTATTGAAGTGTTGTCACTGTTGTAATGTAGATCATGCAGCAGTCAGTTTGAACACAGCAAATTCCCACAAACAACAATGCGATAATGACAAGATAATCTGTCTTTTGTGATGTTGATTGAGGGATAAATGATCACCAGGACACAGGATATGACTCCTCTATGATTTTTTGAAAATGCTACTGGTAACATTTTTTGCAGTTGAGTCACGTTGTTTGCACCAAGAGCTGGTTTCCATAAATCTAAAGTCACGATCCTGATGGTTATACTGGGTTTGCACCTGCCAGTGTCCACTAATGCTGACTCTACTGGAGCCTGTAGGGTCAGTTAGAGCATATCTAATTTGCTAGGGGCATGCTGGCACCCATGTCACTATAGACACATTTCCAGCTTCTGCATGCCCAATGCAGCCAAAAAAATCTGGTAACCTGGACCTTACTCCTGATCCTGACCATTTCCCCTTTGTCTCCTGTTTAAAGGCCCGATGGAAAAGAATTTTTAAATATACTGTTATCTGGAAATTCAGGCCTGAATTTCCCTCTCACCCTCCATAATTATCTGGAAGTCATTTTTCCTATGTACTGGCCAAAATAGCCTCCAGTGGGAACTCGCTGCCTAGCAAGTCTCTTCCTCCTGCCCAATGCCATTTGCTTTGTAAAAAGTGGGCAGAATTTTGAATTTTGGTTCCCTACATGTCAGACAACCCGCACACCTGGATCCCTGCCTTTTGTCTAGTGGGTTCTGCCTGATTCTCACAATGGGAGTTTGGCAGAGTGCCTGAGCCCACATTAGATGTGCATCTAACCCACGCTATATCTGAGCTAGAAGTGTCTAATGCTTAAACTATTGCAAAAAAAAGGTTCATTTCTCCGACTGATGTCCTTTATCTTGATATGAAATTCACCATTTTTAGCATACCTGTACAATACATGTTTTTAAATCAATAATTTTACGATAAATTGTTTGTTGTTATAATCGTTTGGTGGAAATTTGAAGAATTATTACCTGAAAATCATCATCAAACCTCCGCGCTTGAGAACCAAACCCCTTCCTCTCAGGAATTTCATACCTCACAGTTTGATACTTGCTCGGTATTGAAGCAGGGACAATTGATGATTTCCATCCTACAAGAACAGAATAGCAATAATATTAGATATAGAGATTAGAAAATCTATCCCATTCACCAACTAGAAAAATACAGCAAGAAATAAAGATTTACTATGATGGTACAGGCACCTCATATCTGCATTTTTCATTGATTGATGGAGATGCAGAACGATTATAGTAAGAGCTTTGTACTATTTATCCTGGCGTAATTGCATGTCATCATTTATAAACTGCAAGCCCAGAGTCAAATTCCAGGCCTGCAGTTGAAAATCTGCTGCTGCTTTTTCAGCATTAACGCGATCTTCATATAAACAGTTCAAAAGATTTGAATCCATCGCTGTTAGATGTGATTTATTCACATTTTCGAGTGAGAATACTCTTAAATTATGAAAACCGATCTTGATTTCAATTTTTAGTGATTAGTGTTCTAAAGCTGTTTGTATAGCCAATGTGTCGAAACAAAGTGATTTACAACTTTAAAAAAATTATTATCCTGATCATTCGATAACATTATGAAATTAGAGGTTGGATTTTCCTGCCTTATCCCACACGAAATCACATAGGATTTCTGTGGAAGCTATAAGAAAATGAGGTCACTCAAAATTTCTCTCTCTCTTCATTGCACTGCCCCTGGTCACTTCTCCTCTGCTCATTGAATGCAACTCTGTGAGGGGCAGTGGTCATTCACTTAGTCAATGGCCTTCCTGTTTGCGTTAGTTACATACGAACATACAAACACATGAATTAGGAACAGGTGTAGGCCATTCGGCCCCTCGAGCATGCTCCGCCATTCAATAATATCATGGCTAATCTGATTGTGGCCTCAACTCCACATTCTGCCTACCACCGATACCCTTTGATTGCCTTGTCAGTCAAGAATCTATCTACCTCTGCCTTAACAATATTCATTGGCCCTGGCTCCACTGCTTTCTGGGGAAAAGAGTTCCAAAGATTCACGACTTGCTGAGAGAAAAAAACTCCTTCTCATCTCTGTCTTAAATAGGAGACCCCTTTTTTAAAGGGTGTCCACTAGTTCTAGTCACTTCCACAAGGGGAAACATCTTTTCAGCATCCACCCTGTCAAGTCCCTCAGGATTTTATATGTATCAATGAGATCACCTCTCAATCTTCTAAACTCCAATGGATACAGGCCCAGCCTGTCCAACCTTTCCTCATAAGGTAACGCACCCCCACCCCCCGACCCCCATCAGTCGAGTGAATCTTCTGTGAACTGCTTCTAACACATTTATACCCTTTCTTAAATAAGGAGACCAAGCTGTACATTATACTCTAGGTGCTGACATTTGCGCTTGATGGGTGGGTGGGCCTGACCAACTTGGCGGCGGGTGGGCAGCCAATCCCCGCCACCGAAACGGGCCGCGCCGACGCTCGCGCGACGTCAGCGTGCAACATTTTAAGCACTGACATGCGGGTTCCGCCACCCACACATCAGCCATAAAATTCTGCCCTAGATGTGGTCTCACTAGTGCTCTGTACAACTGTTTCAAAACATCCCTACTTTTATATTCCATTCCCATTGCAGTAAACGGCAACATTCTATTTGCCTTCCTAAACACTTCCTGTACCAACATATTAACTTTTTGTGATTCTTGTACCAGGATACCCAGATCTCTCTGTATCTAAGGGTTCTACAATCTCTCTCCATTTAGATAATATGCTGATTTTCTGTTCTTCCTGCCGAATTGGACAAGTTCACATTTACTCCATCTGCCAAATTTTTGCTCACTCATTTAACCTCTCTGTGTCCCTTTTCAGAATCCTTAGGCCCTCTGCACAACTTACTTTCCTAACTATCTTTGTGTCATCAGCAACTTTAGCAACCATACATTCGGTTCCTTAATCCAAGTCATTGATATAAATTGTAAATAGTTGAAGCCCAGCACTAATCCTGTGACACTCCACTTGTCACATCTTGCCTACCCGAAAAAGACCCATTTATCCCTACTTTCTGCTTTTTGTTAGCTAACCAATCCTCTCTCCATGTTAATATGTTACCACTTACACTGATTTTGCATAGTAACATTTGATGTGGCACCTTGTCAAATGACTTCTGGAAATCTAAGTACAGCACATCCATAGGTTCCCCTCTATCCACATGGCTTGTTACCTCCTCAATGAACTCCAATAAATTAGTCAGACACGATTTCCCTTTCATAAAACCATGTTGACTCTGCTTCATTGTACTGAGATTTTCTAAGTGGCCCAATATTACTTCCTTAATAATAGATTCCAACAAATTCCCTACAATAAACGTTAAGCTAACTGGCCTGTAGTTTCCTTCCTTGAACAGAGGAGTCACATTGGCTATTTTCCAATCTGATGGGACCTTTCCAAAATCTAAGGAGTTTTGGAAAATTAAAACCAATGCATCTACTATTTCAGCAGCCACTTCTTTTGAGGCCCGAGGATGAAGTCCATCAGGACCTGGGGATTTGTCAGTTTTTAGTTCTAATAATTTTCTCAATCCCCTTTCCTGGGTGATTGTAATTGTTTTAAGTTCCTTCCTCCCTTTCACCTCCTGATTCACAATTATTTATGGGATGTTATTTGTGTCCTCCATAGTGAAGATAGATACAAAATATTTCTTCAATTCATCCACCATTTCCTTATTTTCCATTATTAATTCCCCACTCTCACTCTCTAGAGAACCAATGCTCACTTTACTTACTCTTTACCCTGTTAACTACCTGTAGAAACTCTTACTATCTGTTTTTATATTTCTAGCTAGCTTTATCGTGTACTCTAAAATCTCCTTCCTTATTAATCTCTTAGTCATTCTTTGCTGTTCTTTATATTCTATCCAATCTTCTGGCCTCCCATTCATCTTTGTGGAATTATATGCTTTTCCTTTTAATTTTATACCATCTTTAACTTCTTTAGTTAGCCACAGATGGCGTGCCCTTCCCTTAGAGTCTTTCTTTCTCACTGGAATGTACCTTTTCTGAGCATTTTGAAATATCCCTTTAAGTGTCTACCACTGCAGCTCTACTGGCTTATCCCCTAAATTAATTTTCCAGTTCACTTTAGCCAGCTCTGTCTTCACACCCTCATAATTGCCCTTATTTAAATTTAAAACACTAGCTTTAGATCCACTCCTCTCCCCCTCAAACTGAATGTGAAATTCAATCATATTATGATCACTGCTATGTAGGGGCACCTTCACAATGCACCTCATTGCATATTACCAGGTCTAGAATAGCATGTTCTCTGGTTGGTGCTGAAACATGCTGCTCTAAGAAACTGTCCTGAAACCACTTTCTGAACTCCATCATCCAGGCTACCTTTGCCAATCTGATTTGTCCAATCTATATGTAGATTAAAATCATCCATAATTATCACCTTACCTTTCTCACAAGTCCCCATTACTTCTTCCTCGCCAGAACACTCGTCCCAGCACAGCTCAGGTGAAGACTGTCCCAACAGTAAAGCTCCCACTTTCCCCAGTACTGGTGCTCGTGCCCCATGTAACTGTCTAATCTGATTTATCCTAGGCCAATTTGCTCATGACTCAGGTAGTAATCCAGAGATTATTACGGTTTAAGTTCTGCTTTTTAATTTAGTCCCTAGTTGCTCATACTGCCTCAGCAGAATCTCTTTCCTAGTTCTACTTATGTCGTTCATACCTTCGTGGACCACAACCACTGGATCCTCCCCTTCCTACTGTAAGTTCCTCTCCAGCAGATCTCCTGAACCCTGGCACAGGGCAGGCAACACAGCAGTCTGGTCTCCCGCTCTCAGCTGCAGAGAACTGTGTCTATCCCTCTGACTATACTGTCCCCAACTACCGCTACATTCCTATTAACTCCCCCCACCCCACTCCCCCTGCTTGAATGGCTTGCTGTACCATAGTGCCTGGTCAATTCGCTCATCCACCTTGTAGCCTCCACTTTCATTCATTCAGGCTGCACAATCTCGAACCTGTTGGAAAATTGTAAGGGCTGATGCTCCTCCACTCCTACCTTCTGGTTCCCTATACCTGCCTCACTTGCAGTCACATCTTCCTGTCCCTGACCCAAACCAGAAGGCCCTATCCTAAGAGGTGTGCCTACCTCCTGGTACAAAGTGTCCAGGTAACTTTCCTGCTCCCTGATGCATCACAGTGTCTGTAGCTCAGCCTCCAGCGTAATGACTTTGAACCAAAGTTCCTCAAACCGCAGATGCTTACTGCAGATGTGTTTGCCCTGGATCACCCCAGTGTCTAGGAATTCCCACGTTCTGCAGCCACAACACATTACCTGCCCTGACATCCTTATTATGTGTTAATTATTTTTTAATTAATGTTTAATTAATAAACACTGCTACTCCCAATAACCATTACTACTGCTAGTAAAACCTTACAATTACTGATAAATTACATGGGTT
This sequence comes from Cetorhinus maximus, assembly GCF_964194155.1. Lineage (NCBI taxonomy): Eukaryota > Metazoa > Chordata > Chondrichthyes > Lamniformes > Cetorhinidae > Cetorhinus > Cetorhinus maximus. Next base: position 69,022,680 of record NC_135899.1, read on the forward strand.
TTGAAGATAAACGAGCAAAATATTCATCAATAAATCACTTCTCTGTTTTCCAGTGATATCACACTTTGATTTCTCTCATAACATGACTGTTCCGCTCTGGAGCCACAGACTGGTTTGGATTGGATAGCTCCTCTAGGCAGTGCTTACTGCCTCTGAATCCTCTTTCCACCCACTCTTCTAGGTGGTGGTGACTGCCTCTGGATCCTCCTGCCACTCCCCCCTCCCCCCGGCTCTTCTAGGTGATGGTTACTGCCTCAGGGCCCTCTTTTCACCTGCTCTTACCACTTCTTGCGTGGACAAGGCCTAGTGGAAGGTTATGGTGGGCCTGGGATAGTAGCAGGAAGGTTCTAAACTTCTTTAAATGGAAGGAGAGGGCTAAAATGGAGGGAGAAGGCTAGCAGAGACCTCCTCTTCCTCCATGTCTGCCCCAAAAGCCTCACTTGTTTAGACCTGGATCTGAACCCCTTTAAGGTCTTACACCTTCTGATTGCAACAGTGGCAGCCTCACTGTAGTACCATCCAAATTTTGCTGAGTTGCATTCACAGGTTCTCTCTTGATGGTAGCTTGCCAGGTAGGTGAAATGATCTCCAACTCAGAAAACTGAGGCAGGCAGAACTCTTGTCCCACCAGAACACAAAGTGGGGAATCAGTTTTGAACTGAAAACAGCTAATCCAGCATATAGTTGCCAAGGGTATGAACTATTCAGCATTCTGGACACTGTAATATCCTTTTTCTCTCTATCCCTGCATTGCACCTTCTTGCCTGCTTGTATTATGCCGTAAATCCATGCGTCTCTGTGTGAAGAATGAGTGAAAGTAAGACAATGCTACAGACTCATTCCAATATAACTGCTCTATCAAATCTCCAGCCCTTCTCATTTTACCAGAGAGTTTTCATTATCACTATCTTGGAACATGCCTCTAGGTTCTGAGTTGGTTGATTAATCGCCCTGCTGTGTTGTGTCGTGCAATGGTGTACTCCTGTGTTGCAACACTTTTTGCTTGGATACTAATGCTATGCAAATGCATCAAACTCTGAGTGTTGGAGGTCAACCACCTACAAAATGCACTGCAAGAACTCACCAAGGGTCCTTAGACAGCACCTTCCAAACCCACAACCACTACCACGTGGAAGCATTAGGGCAGCAGAGACACGGGAACACCACCACCTGGAAGTTCACCTCCAAGCCATGCACCATCCTAACTTAGAGTTATACAGCACAGAAACAGGCCCTTCGGCCCATCCTGTCCATGCCGGCCTTCAAGCACCTATCTATTCTAATCCCATTTTCCAGCATTTGGTCCGTAGCCCTGTATGCTATGGCGTTTCAAGTGCTCACCTAAATACTTCTTAAATGTTGAGAGGAAATTGAAAATGTATCGCTGTTCCTTCACTGTCACTTTGGTCAAAATCCTGAAACTCCCTCCTGAACAGCACTGTGGGTGTACCTACACCACATGGACTGCAGCGGTTCAAGAAGGTGGCTCACCACCACCTTCTCAAGGGCAATCAGAGGTGGGTAATAAATGCTGGCCTAGTCAATGACACCCATATCTCATGAATGAATAAAAAAATTCTGAGTGTATAATATAATCTCCATTGAGTTGAATTGCCATCAATCATTTTAGCTAAGAGTTGAGTACAAATGGGATTCCCCTTTTCATACTCACACTGACCTTTTATTAAACAAAAAGAATGTCATATCTTACATAAGAAAATTTCCTTCAGAACTTACTACCTAGTCGTTTGCACAGATCACAGTACCAGGAATCTTTTAAGGCTATTCAATGAGTTAGACATCACTTAGGATTTGCATTGCTCTGAATGTGATGAACCTCGACAAATCCTGTGACAAGTTTGAAGTGATTATTTTTTGATGGATCTTGGTTTCTGACTTCTACCTTATGGTTGTCTTCAGGCCCAAAGATCAGATCAGCTGCTCAATTAAATGCTAAAACATAGAACATCTCCACCCATTGTAGAACATTAAATTTGATGGCTGGGTAGAGCAGCTTAATTTGTCGGCAGTCCCTCTAGGTAATACTCAAGTGCTTGCACAAACCAGCCCTATGGACCTTGTGAAATGAATCCATCATCTTGAGGTGTGACTTTCAGATGTTCCCCTGCCTCCACACCTACATCTTTCACAAACTCTAGCCAACTCAGAACACTGTGCTTAAATCTTCCATTCAAAGTCCCGCACACCCCTCACTCCGTCATCGTCAATTTCCAGTAGGTCTCTGTGACTTGGACAATCAATTTCAAGACCTTTGTCCTCATCTTCAAATCTCTCACTGTTCCCACTCCAACCAATCTGGGAAATCTTCTCCTGCTCGACCATGATGAAAGGTGGAGATGGGAAACCCAGTGAGAAGAACATGAGAGAATGAATACTTAACCCTCTTTTACTCTGATCTGACTACTGCTCATTCCCTACTCTTTCTGGTCCACTATCATAGAGCAATCATTCAGCTATTAAACCAGTGCTCTTCCAAGATCACTACCTTGCGACCTACTTTTCTCTTTTCAAGAGTCTACCCTTTCAGCCATAGCTTCCTTTACATCCTGTTTGATGCTGGCCTCACCCCTTTGGAAGGTGCAATTTATTTTTACAAAAGCAGCACTAAGTAAATGAAAGTAGAACACAGTATTTTAATATTCTAACTGACACAATGCCATCTCTTTCTGTTCTGATTATGTCATGATCATTGCTTTGTATTTTTTTGGCATATGTTTTGCTGTGAAAATCCATACATGAAATTTTAGAAAAAGAATAGATCAAGTAGATCAGAAAGAATGGAAACCTCTCTGTAATCTTGTACTGTACCAGTAATGTTAAAACAGTCCTGTGAAAAATGGTGTCATATAAGGTATAATAGAAAATACATATTGGGGACAAACCACAGGGAAGAACACACAGATTAACTAACAAGTTATTAATTGAATTGAGAAATCCAGGTGGAGGTCCAAGAAGGGCCATAGCACAGGACACTCCCAAGGTTAATGAGAAAGGAAAAGAAGGTAAGATAATCAGAAGGTATATAGCCAAGCCAGGGTTTTAAAAGGCAGTAGATTGTAGCATACGTGTAAGGCTTAGGCTACTTTGGTTTTCTTCAATTTTGAACTCTTGAGTAGAATGGGTTGTTGATGTTAAACCTCAGTTTCTAATCCATATTTATTTTACCACATATTTTATATTTTCTACTTAAAGACTTTAAATAAGCTTTGATTTGTTTTTCATAGTCAAGACATTAAAAAGTTTAGTGAAATGAGGAGGACAATATCTGGAGTGGATTATCCTAAAAGATGAAAAAAAACAAGTTTGGGGAGAGAAAAGCAAAGTACATTTTTAAAAATGAGCAATTTATGATGAATTAACCAATTTTGTCTTGAGAATTTTCAGCATGAGGTTCAATCAATAGGTTAGTGGAGACATGGACCACAAAGTATAAGCAAGCCATATAGACAGAAAAGATACTTATAACTAATATTATGAACGTTACTTTACCAGAATTTCCTGCATTTCCTACGTAATGAATCCATTTGTACTCAGGCCTGTGAATCTCTTTGTTCTCAGGCTCCATGTATTGAACATAGCCTATCATATTGTGCCTGAGGATAGTGACAGTTCTCCGCTCTCAAACTGTGGTCATCTAATCAGACATAAGCAATAACAGAGGAAATTTGGTCAAACATATGCTGTAAGCTATTATTATTTCTCAGAATCAATAACCTTCCAATGACTTCCCAATTTCAGCCACCAAGCAGGGGTGGTGTGCCTGCCCATGAGACAGAAGGAAAGTTGAAGGACAGTGACCTTAGGGATTCCAGTGTTCTTACAAATTCCAGTAGAATAGCATTGGCACAGATTTAGGAGCAGGTCCGTAACCTGGGCCTGAGCCGAGGAGGGTCACTGGTACAGAAAGGAAAAAATAAATATAGAGCCTTTCCTCAAAAATCAGCTACACAGAAGGTGGCTCATTGGTGCCCACAAGTGGCCATTTCAGGTTCATGGAGTAGAACGACATGGATTTGTTCCTAATCCACCTGGTCCCATGAATTTAGGCACTAATCTGCAGGGAGTGAAAATTGGAAGGCAATTGTCTTGAGTCATTGTAATGCATCTTCTATAGACCCAGTTACAGAATTGTGACAGGAACTTAACTAACAACCCAAAACAGCTCGGAAATAACAAAATTAGATTTTAATTATGAATACTGCCACAATTCTAGGAATCATAGATCTATTCAGAAATTGGACAATCAGGAAATAAATACCTAAATTTTCTCATAACCCCATGCCCCAGCTTAAATTATATGCTTTCTTCAAATTCCTGACCTGATAGCAGTTGAGTCTGGCAAAACCTCCAGGTTCTATTCCTTTCGAAATGGCCTGTATGAGGTCTACCACCTTCCTTCAAATCTAGGGTGTGCAGATTAGGAATTAGCCACTGCTGCAAGTCTTAAGGCCTGCATTTGTGGTGAAATTTAGGTCTGTAAGTTATTGACAACAGCAGCAAACAATTGACCTCCAGTCGTACAGTGGAATCCTGATAGACTCAACATTCATTTACCTGACTTGAGAGGAAGTTGCTGGTGAGCTTCTACAGACCCTCCAATCTGACAACCTCTCACAACCTCTGCAGCCCAGCTTCAATGGGTGGATTTTGTGGGGAGGTGTATGCCCAGCTGAATCTTACAAAAATGATCTAGAATGCTATACCCTCACTCTGGGGTTGACAACCCTTTCAACTCTAAAGTTTAATCTCCTGGATACTGCTGTGAGCAATACAGGAGAAAAATTATGGGGGCAGTAAAAGAAAAGTGTGCATTTTTTCCATTTTCTTTGAACATTTTTAAGACAGAAACCTTACATCACCCCGTTTATTCAGCCTGTTTCAAATAGGAGCATTTAAGACCCAGAGCTTCTGTTGCCTGGAGAGGGGGCGGGTGGCTGTATCCTAGGGATACCCCAGAAGATGCACTGGGGGACTCCCTGTAAGTTGCTATGCAAGGACCGCACGGAAATTGCCCGAGAAATTCAAACTTCCGATGGACAAACCATCCAATACTCAGATTTAAATTTTTGGATGGAGACTTTGGATGGTTCCGACTCTCTTAGCAGAATAGTTACCCAGGAAAAGTTAGAAGGATTAAAACCACTTTTAACTCCTGGGTAACTATAGTACTGTCCCTCCCTCCCCCGACCTCCACTGGACGTTTGGCCCCCACCCTACCCCCCCACCCCCCACCCCCCGCCCTTCCCCCGCAAATTACCACCCCACCTGCTGCACTGGGTCCCCCTGACTACAGACTCCACGCCCCCATTGAACACCCCCCACCCCGCTCGATGACACCCCACACCAGACACCTCGACTAACTGCCTACACCCCCTGAGTACTGTCCAACTACCCTCCGATTGATAAAGAAATTATTTAAAACAGGAGAGTTAACAAAGTGAGTGTTGGTCCTATAGAAAGTGAGTCTGGGGAATTAATAATAGAAAATAATGAGATGGCAGATAAATTGAATGGGTATTTTGCATCAGTTTTGATTATAGAGTTTACATGTAACATCCCAGAAATAGCTGTAAATCAGGAAGTGGAAGGGAGGGAGGAATGTAAGGAAATTACAGTCTTTAGAGAAGTGGTATTGAGCAAACTATTGGAGCTGCGGGTTGACAAGTCCCTGGGTCTCTTATAACCTCAACTCCATATTCCCACCTACCCCCCAAGAACCTCCCACTTGCATAGACTCTGCTTCCACTACCTTTTGAGGAAGACAGTTCCAAAGGCTCACCAACATCTGAGAGAAAAAATTTCTTCTCATCTCTGTCTTAAATAGGCAACCCCTTATTTTGAAACAGTGACCCCTAGTTCTAGATTCTCCCACAAGAGGAAGCATTCATTCTACACCTACCCTGTCAAGACCTCTCAAGATCTTATATGTTTCAATCAAGACACCTCTTCTAAACTCCAGGGGACATGAGCCTAGCCTGTCCAACCTTTCCTCTTACAATTCTCCTGTTCCAGGTATTAGTCTAGTATTACCCTGAACTGCTTCCAATACATTCACATACTTCATTAAATAAGGAGACCAATACTGTACACAGTACTCAAGATGTGGTCTCACCAATGCCATGTATAGCTGAAGCATAACCTCTCTATTTTTGTATTTGAATTCCTTAGCAATAAACGATAACATTCTATTAGCTTTGGTAATTATTCGCAGTTCCTGCACACTAACCTTTTGTGATTCATGTGCTAGAACATCCAGATCCCTCTGCATCTCAGAGGTCTGCAATCCCTCACTATTTAGATAATATGCTTCTTTTTTATTCTTCCTGCCAAAATGGACAATTTCACATTTTCCCACATTATACTCCATTAGATTGGTTACATGTAACGTCCCAGAAATAGCCGCAAATCAGGAAATGGAAGGGAGGGAGGAACTCAAGAAAATTACAATCACCAGGGAAGTGGTATTGAGCAAACTGTTGGAGCTGTGAGCTGACAAGTCCCTGGGGTTTCATTTCATCCTGGGGTTTTAAAAGATATGGCTAGTGAGATAGTTGATGGCTTGGTTTTAATTTTCTAAACTTCCCCTAATTCGGGGAAGATTCCATTAGAACATAAGAACATAAGAAACAAGAGCAGGAGTAGGCCATTAGGCCCCTCAAGCCTGTCCCGCCATTCAATACCATGGCTGATTTTCTCCAGGCCTCAGCTCCTCTTTCGTGCCAGCTCTTCATAGCACTCAACTCCGTGATATTTTAACAATCTATCTACCTCCTCTTTAAATACTTTCAGCAATCTAGCCTCCACAACTCTCTGAGGTAGAGAATTCCAGACATTCACTACCTTCTGAGAGAAGAAATTCCTTTGCATCTCAGTTTTAAATGAAAGTCCCCTTATTCTGTAATTATGCCCCCTAGTTCAAATTCCCCCACTAGTCGAAACATCTTCTCAGCATCTACCCTGTCAAGCCCCCTCAGAATCTTGTACATTTTAATAAGATCACCCCTCATTCTTCTAAACACTAATGAATAAAGGCCTAACCTGTTTAGCCGTTCTTGATGAGTCAACCCCTTCAGCCCAGGAATCAGTCTAGTGAATCTCTTTTGAACTGTCTCCAATGCTGGTATATCCTTTCTTAAATACGGGGACCAAAACTGCACACAGTACTCCAGGTGCGGCCTCACCAACACCCTGTATGGTTGTAACAAGACCTTCCTATTTTTAAACTCCAAGCCCCTAGCAATACAAAATTCTATTTGCCTTCTTAATTACTTGCTGCACCTGCATGCTAACCTTTTGTGTTTCATCCACAAGAACACCCAGATCCCTCTGTGCTGCACTTTTTTGGAGTCTCCCTCTGTTTAAATAATAGTCTGCCTTTTGATTTTTCCTACCAACATGCATGACCTCAAACTTTCCTACATTAGTTGGGAAATAGCGAATGTAACTCCTTTATTCAAAAAGGGAGCGAGACAGAAAGCAGGAAACTACAGGCCAGTTAGCTTAACATCTGTCATGGAAAATGGCTGAAGCTATTATGAAAGATGTTATAGCAGAGCATTTAGAAAAAAATCAAACTAATCAGATAGAGTCATCATGGTTTTGTGAGAGGGAAATCATGTTTAACCAATTTATTGGAGTTCTATGAAGAAGTAACATGTGCTGTGGATAAAGGGTAACCAGTGGATATACTGCACCTAGATTTCCAGAAGGCATTTGATAAGTTGTCACATCAAAGGTTATTGCGGAAGATAAAAGCTCATGGTATAGGAGGTAAGGTATTGGCATGGAAAAAAAATTGGCCAGCTAACAGGAAACAGAGAGTAGGCATTAGTGGGCCATTTTCTGGTTGGCAAGATATAAAAAGTGGTGCGCCAGAGGGATCAGTGCTGGGGCCTCAACTATTTACAATTTATACAAATGACGGAAGAAGGGACCAAAGGTATGGTTGCTAAATTTGATGACGATACAAAGATGGGTGGTAAATAAGTTGTGAAGAGGACATGAGAAGGCTACAAAGGGATAGGCAAGCGGGCAAAGATCTGGCAAATGGAGTATAATGTGGGAAAATGTGAAATTGTCCATTTTGGCAAGGAGAATAAAAAAGAAGCATATTATCTAAATAGTGAGAGATTGCAGAGCTCTGAGATGCAGAGGGATCTGGGTGTCCTAGTACATAAATCACAAAAGGAACTGCGAATAATTACTAAAGCTAGAATAGAATGTTATTGTTTATTGCTAAGGAATTGGAATATAAAAATAGAGGTTCTGCTTCAGGTATACAGGGCAGTGGTGAGACCACATCTTGAGTACTGTGTACAGTATTGGTCTCCTTATTTAAGGAAGTATGTAAATGTATTGGAAGCAGTTCAGAGTAATACTGGATTAATACCTGGAACAGGAGGATTGTCATAAGAGGAAAGGTTGGACAGGCTAGGCTTGTACCTGCTGGAGTTTAGGAGAGGCGTCTTGATTGAAACATATAAGATCCTGAGGGGTCTTGACAGGGTAAGTGTAGAAAGGATGCTTCCTCTTGTGGGAGAATCTAGAACTAGGGGTCACTGTTTCAAAATAAGGGGTTGCCTATTTAAGACAGAGATGAAGAGAACTTTTTTCTCTCAGAGGGTCATGTGTCTTTGGAACTGTCTTCCTCAAAAGGTGGTGGAAGCAGAGTTTTGAATATTTTTAAGGCACAGCTAGATAGCTTCCTCAAGAACAAGCAGGAGGTTATTGTCGATAGGTGGGAATATGGAGTTGAGGTCACAGTTAGATCAGCCATGATGTTATCGAATGGCAGAGCAGGCTCGAGCACCCCACACCATCATCTATCACCCCCACTCCACTGACTCACCTACCATTCCCAGATTACCTCAACACCCCCTGACTGATCCCCCAGCCCCGCCAACTCATCATGCCCCCACCGATCCTTCCTACCCCTCCCACCCATCCTAACTCCCCCCCCAACTTATCCTATCATCACCTGACTCATCTAGCCCCCCACACCCCTATCCTACCCACTTAGCTTCTCCCTGGCTTCTCAAAGTGGCTGGGACCTTTAGACTGACCTGGTTTACAGTAGCTAGTGCCATAAAATAAGGGGACTGGTTTCACTTCCCCCCACTTCCCCCTGTTACACTGCACTGAAGAGTCCCAGGAGCTGGTACCATGATTGCCACTCCTCAAAGGTTCTGGCCCTAAATTTCACTCAGCAAGTAAGTGGGAGGCCTGAAACACTGAGTGCGATCAGGGAATGTGCATCAACTGTAAACATAGCAAAGACTTTGCATGAGGGATCTACATTTTTTTTTTACCTCCTGAGTGCCCCAGAAACTCATGAGGTGTTAGGCAGCAGAAAATCATATATGAGAACTCAAGGTACTTTTAAAATTAGTGCACAGTGTGCTAATCTATGTTGAATATCATATTTATCCTTGTAAATCCTCTCCATATTGTTTTGAATCTACAAAGCTGGGGTAAATAATGATTGGAGACGTCATTCATCCATGGAGAGGGCAAGGAAAACTCAAAGGCTAATTCAGTTCTGGCTTCTTGCTATTACATATTTCTTTTTAATTGTTAACCTATTTATTTTCTCCCATTGCTCCATCTCTGAGTCTCTCTGTACCATCCACAATTTATCTTCTGTAACACAGAAGTGATAGGAGTGGCGGAAAACTGTTTCCAGTCTCTGCTAGTTAGGTTCTATAGCCACTCACTGAAAGCAGCCAGCTCTTCCCTCTATGTTCCCTCTTCCACAGCGGAGAAACTTCTGCCCATCAGCACAACTGAACCAAGGCTCACTATGTTGAAGATTCTGGGTCTAAGCCTGTTTCATTCATAATATTTGCAGGAATTTTCTTTTTACGAGTATTTGGATTTCCACCTTCGAACTGGGTCTTGCCCATTGGTTAAAATGACAGCTAAGCAATCGAGCTCAATCACTTTATTCCATAAACTGATGAATCACACAAAACGAGTATCCTCAGAGGTGAGTGGTGTATCAAAGGGATTTGTTTTAATTGTTGGTAGAAAATTATATTGTAAATTTCTTAATAAGACATATAATTGTCAACAGTTCCATTGTAACTTCCCCATGAAAAAAGTAAATGAAGATGGTGCATTCATTGTGTCAGAAAGAAAGTTATACACAAATGTCTGTGGTCCATGGTGATCATGTGCAAACCATCGGACATGACCGATATTCTTTTGGAGCATTTTTGTGCTTAAAATCTAACATATCGCCACTGAAATGGTTGATTTTCTTTTTAGGCATAAGCTTCTTAAGTTACAAGGTTTTGAAGGAAAGTGGTATTACATTGTCAATGACATGATAGTTTATTCAGACAACTGGGATGTGATACTTTATGTGTGAAATATTCTGCTTCTCCAACAACAGGAAATGTTATTTTCTTTTTTAAAAAGCTGCTCATTGGAAATATTGAATGCAAATTGTTACATTTAGCTCAATAAAAATCTTGCCACATTTATTATTTTTGTTCCTACAGCCATTGGGAGTTGACCTACCACAAGAGGGCACAAGATACCCAAATCTGAAATGCACAGCAATGTCAGTCTCATCGATTGCAAGTGAAGGCCTGCTAAGATTTTCCAATCACAGGGTCTACAAGGTAACATGAACCTACTGTGCACACTCAGTGTCTTTTCCAGCAATTAAACTCAATACTGCTTCAGTGATGAACTCCTGGTCTTAGATCAATGCTATCAATATGTTGGACAATTAAGAGTGAGGGAACCTATGACAGGAATAAAACTGAGCAGCATTTTCTTTTGATAAATTACAAGTTTGATGACATGAAGGACATGATTGTGTCAGTAAAGGATTAGGACTTTGATCAGGCTAAACTAAAGAGGTGGAGTTGCATAAGTCAGAAAATAAAAAATAACTGGACTAGTTGAAAGGGAGTCAGTTAGTCTGTGGTTGACATCGTCGGTATGCCAGGAGTGAAATAGAAGAGTTCTGGGTGAAACTTATTATATTATGTTGGGAAGGAAAAAACAGAATGGAATAAAAATTAATTAGCATGTGAAAGCTCCAGCTAAAATTTCCAAACAATCATTAGTTGCAATTTGGCAAATGATAAAACAAGGCTAAACAGTGACAGAAATCAAATAGTAATTTTGAAAATAAACATAGAAAGATTGTTTAAATCTAAACAAGAAAAAAACCCACAAGAAGTGAAATTAAATGATGAGTGTCTTAAAAAAGATACATGGAGCTAGGTCTTCCCCTCAGTGTCGGGAACCATGAGTCACGCCATTTCCCATCTTCGCAATCCCAACCCCATCACAGCCCACCGCCCCCCCCCCCACCCCTCTCATGGTATCTTTGTCTCCTTGAGATGTGGACTGGAAAGGTTCAGGTCTGCTACCTCCCTAGGCAGGCCCAAAGCAGCAATGGAGGCATGCAGATGATGAGTCTGGCTGGTTAGAAGGCTGGCCTTGGTTCTCTGGGACATCGGTCCAGTCCTCTACATGATTGTTAGACCCCTTAAGTCTCACCCCTCATCCCACCCAACCCATCCCCGTGCCCCGTCATATCCCCATGCCACCTCTATGTTCCCCGAGCCCGCCTACTCCTCACATGCCCTCTTCAAATAAACAAATTAGCACTGAAAAAACACATCAAAGTATAAAAGCTTATTACAACCTCATAGAAGCATCAACCAAACAAAGCTAGCATTCTCCTTCAAGCTGTGTCAACATTGCCTACAGGGCTGAGTCCATTAGTTAGTCTTGGAGCTCAGCCAAGCATTTAGTCTGACAACATTTGGTAACTATATCAACAGAAGAGGTTTGAAGAGATGGCCAGACATCTGTTTTTCCAGTTGGCCTCATTATGGATGCTGGGCTGAAGACCAAGACTGACTAATGGCTGAGCTCAACAGGGTCTGTTTACTTTTCTTGAAGAGGAGTGCTAGCTTTGTTTGATTGACACTTTTATGAGGTTGTAGTAAGTTTACTTAATTTACGTGGTTTTCAATGCCTGCTTGTATATTTAGGCGCAATTAAGAAGTGTTAAGAACATTGAAGCTTTATTAATTGATATTATAATTGGTTTGGTTGATTGACACCCTTATGAGGTAGTAAATTGAGAATTTTTTTCAAAGGAGATTTTCAAAGCCTCTTTATGGAAGGAGCATAGGGATAATGGAAGACATATGGAAGGGGGCTTAGGACATATAGGGGGCTTGGAGTGGACATGGGTGCATGAGGGGGCAACGACTTGGTATGGGGATATGAGAGGGCATAGAGAATATGAGGGGGCATGAAGGGGACATGGGGCTATAAGGGGACAATGGCAAGACTTTTAAAAACTTACCTGTTAAAACTTTCCCAACTCCTCAGCAGGCTTGCCCCAAGGTTCACAAACTGACCCACCTAATGGGGTTCCCACAGGCTTCCAATCCCTCCATTCACAACGCAAATAGTGTGGGACTAGACCTTTATAATGGCCACCCCGATGTCACGGGATGTACGTGCAGGGTCACAACCCAACATGTTTCCAGACTAAGGGTAGTTGGTGTGAGTTGAGAATGGAAGGGAAATTCCAGCCCCGCAGACCTCACTTTATCTATTCCCAACTCAATTCCCAGAAGCTTGCAGGAGAGGAAAATCCTGCCCTGATCTTTGCCGTGAGGAGAAGCTTATTTTTGGTGAAAAGTCTGATCCCATTCGTTCTGGAAAGGGGATGCTGATTTTGTAATATCTCACTGCTCAGTGCCACAGTTTTTCCTGGAAAATTCCAACCTTGGATTGGAGTAAAAGAATGGAGGAGAAATTAGATGGCACCAGCCTACCAGAATAAACTGGGAATAGGGAATGGAGTCTGAGGCCCAATGGAAATTGCACCTCGAATTTAAATTGGACCATTGAGCTACAGATGCCTGCTGTACATCCTCAGGTAGCTTGTTGGTAAAACAGACATCAAATTTAGCAATGGGCCTCAGAGTTCCATACAGGCAGAGGTCTTCGGGAGGAGGTGATGGAATGAAGTGATTAGGAGAGTGCCAAGCACTGACCTCCAATGGTCTTTGGGACCACTGTGGTGCCAGGGGGAGCACTCATTCACATTCAGGTAGGATTTTTCTTTTAAACAAAATTCACCTTTTGCACGGCAGCCTCCAGGAGTGCCGACTTCATTCAGGGCAGCCCAATTTAGGGAAGGAGACTTAAATGAATTATTAGACCCCCTATTTGCAAATTGAAAGGGCCAAGCACCTGGATGCCCATGCTGTTGCCTTTACCAGTTTACGGTGGTTCACCTCTGCTTTGGGACATGTGTGCTCACACACCTTATAGGATGCTTAGATTATCTGATCATTGTCACATTGCCGGGATCTTGCTGTGTGCACATTGGCTGCCACATTCCCACATGTAAAAACAGTGACTACGCTTCAAAAATACTTCCTGGGCTTTGATACGCTTTGGGATTTCCTGCGATTTGAAAAGGTGCTGTAAAAAGGCAAGTTCTCTCTTCTTTGGAAGTGACATAAACCATGCGCAGCACTAATGCATTTCTAGGCCAATATCTTTGTACATGAAAATATAAATCATTACAATTATTACTGAAACCTAGGAAAACTATACATATACACCATCAGTGCCCTAAATAATTTTTTAAGTTAATTTGAAAAATCAAGTGTGGCTTCACTCTTCTTTAAGGTAAGAAAATTGATTTTCTTTTGCAATTCTTTTGGTCTCCTCATACCATACAAAGTCCAACAGGAGAGCTGCTCTGAAATTCACTGCTGGCAGATGGACAAGCACGTTAATGGGACTCTCCCTCTGGTTTTCCCTTTCTCCCTATGGGGAAACGCTTGGTCTCCCTAGAAATTTTCCCTGAAAGTTGAAATGAGCATTTTGAGGGTAATTGCTGAGTCGACAACTAACTGGTCTCTGGCCCGGCACACGATGACACCTAAAACCTGTGCTGCCTTGCTGACACCCTCTAGCTTGGCTGAAGTAATGGCTGCAAAGATATTTTCAAAACGTCTTCATAAGATGAATATTCGATTTGTTAAATTTCTAATTGTCTCAATTTTAAAGAAGCAAAGTTTTGCCTGGTTTTGCTAAAAGCATGTTGCAGACTGCAATATCTCAGCTTGCAATGCTAGAAGCACAAAATAAAAGTCAGCATGGATGGTGTGTGTGGTTCCAACTTTGCAGCAGTACAAAGGGCAGAACTGAAAGGTTTTTTTTTTAGGTGTTTCATAATGCTTGGATCAATGAAAGATGCCACTTTAGCCACTGCAACCTCCAGAGATTAGCAATAAAGCATCGTGTCATTGAACAGTCCTTGAATGAGGGTCAATAGTGCAAACTATAGATGTTGGATGATAGACAGAGTGAGGCATAATGATGATAATAGGCCTGAGCAGTAAGTAGATGAAATGCACCATTAGACTTTCAGCAAATGTGGCTTAAAGTGGTTTTGGTCTTTCGATTTCCATTTCCGAGAAGGCGAAATTGGCTAGTCCGCAAAATCGCAATGTATGATTAGCCTGCGCTGCTTCTAAGTAATGCAGACAGCTCACAAACTTTGTGCCACCTGCTAATTATAATAATTGTGATGTGCAGACCAGCGCTCAACGTGCTGCAGAGTGACTGCACGCCTCAGCAGGAGTCTCACGTTTGTGCGTGGCTAGCACACTTAAAGATAGGCTGCATTGTTTAAAGCCAGGCAGCATCTCTTAAAGAGGAGGTGCTTTCTGGCTGCAAAATGGGCTGCTGGTAGTGGAAGAGGAAACCGGAGAGCACCTTGAAAAGTGGCACAACAAGACAGAAAGCATGAACCAAGGTGGTGGTGTTCCCATCTATCTGCTGCCCTTGTCCTTCTAGATGGTAGTGGTCGTGAGTTTGGAAGGTGCTGTCTAAGGAGCCTTGGTGAATTCCTGCAGTGCATCTTGTAGATGGTACATACTGCTGCTACTGTGCGTCGGTGGTGGGGGGGAGTGAATGTTTGTGGATGTGGTATCAAACAAGCGGGCTGCTTTGTCCTAGACGGTGTCAAGCTTCTTGAGTGTTGTGGGAGCTGCACTCATCCAGGCAAGTGGGGAGTACTCCATCACACTCCTGACTTGTGCCTTGTAGATGGTGGACAGGTTTGGGGAGTCAGGAGGTGAGTTACTCGTCGCAGGATTCCTAACCTCTGACCTGCTCTTGTAGCCACAGTATTTATATGGCTAGTCCAGTTCAGTTTCTGGTCAACGGTAACCCCCAGGGTGTTGATAGTTTGGGGATTCAGTGAAGGTAATGCCATTGAAAGTCAAGGGGCGATGTTTAGATGGTGGCACAGAAATGCATCATGACTGATGTCAGCTAGCAATCATTCACCAGTATGATGTGCTGAGTGTGGTCGTACACCAACCACACATTGGGTGAGTGGTAACCTTTGCAATTGCACCACATCTCACCATTGAGATGCAAAACAATTCCTCACCGTGATGACAGGACACCAGGGATGAGAACCCAATTATTCCAGCTCTTGGCCAGCTGAAAACCACTGCAAGAGTGCCAAACATGGGAGGAAGCTGACTCAGGGTTGCACTGCACAGAATCTCTATCTCTCCTCTAACACTCTGCCAACTCTTCCACATCTATCCCTGCACATGCAACCCCACCCCACCCCCACCCCTCAACAGGAGAACAGATTCAATGTTCAACATGTCCAATCGATGGAGAGCTACAACCAACAGAGTGAATAGAATGATGAACTATTTAGTCAAAACAGTGTAACACGACTCAGAAGAAGTCATAAAGCTGCACAACACTCTGGTCAGGCCTTGAGTACTATTGGCGGAATTTTCTGGTCGTGCCAGCTGTGGGCTTCATGGCGAGTGGGTGAGGAAAATTCAGAGAGAGGCCAAAAGTTGGAATCCTGCCAGCGGGAAATTAATTCGGAATTTTCCCCTCACCACTTTCATGGCGGGACGATGGAGGGTCGGGTCTCCCGCTGATTCATGTTGGGAACACCATTTACATGCATTACCATGTCATGAATACTCATTAAAAATGCTACTTGCCAGAATCACTGTTCCTCCCCCACCCCCTGCCCAATAATGCACCACACTAGTGGGAAATTAGACCAGTCTAAATCACGTTTGGAAATGTGGCGTACAGCTGTCCGCCCTCACTTCGAGGCGAGTGCAACATTCAAAGCCTACCTGTAACAGCGCTGCTCCAGTTTCTCAGCACTGGCGGTGTACCGTCACGCTGGTGGGGGGGGTAGGGTTGGTCTGCTCACAGAGGGTGCCTCGGTACTCAGGGGGGGCAGCACTCAGTGTGTGCTACAGATCTCAGGCAGGGCTGCACTCTGAAACAGAGGCCACCTAGGAGGTGGGGGCAAGGATGACAGAGACATGGAAGGCAATGGGGTATGGTGGGGTTTGTGTGGTGCAAGATGGGGTGGAACGATGGCTGGCAGTGGGGAGACCGAGGGTGGGGAAGCTGGAGCCCAACATGGAAGACTACAACACAGACACAAAAGGGGGTGGGAGGGAATCGAATTGCATGAATGGGAGGGGATGCATGCAGACTCTGGAATAGAAAGAGGGGCATTTGTATTAGTCTGGCACAAGAGGGGTGGCTTGCACAGAGACTCATGGAGGTGGGGGAGATCAAAGGCTTGCACTTGAGGGACGGGTTGCACAGGGATTCATGGAGAGCAGGGAAAGGAGACTGTGATGTGATCAGTCATGAAGGAATGGGAGAGCTCATTGAAAGACAATCAGACATCGAAGAAGACTTTCCTATCTGGAGATGAGTGAAAGACACTGCCACGCACATCTGTACTTGTCTAGAGATGTGGTGGATCGTACATGCCACATGACAAGAGGTCAGAGTGAGAGATTAAAGGCAGTCTTGAGGATTTGTCGACCGCATAGCTAGGCTAAGAGATTAAAGGCAGTCCTGGGGCTTTGCAGGTCATGCTACAGGGCTCACTCCAGGGAGGGGGAGCTCCTGCGCGCTCAATTGGGATAAGGCACAGCTTGGTGTGCAGGGCATGTTCATTGTCTTACAGTCAGTAGCCATGGGGTTATCTGGCTCAGAACTGGGCTGCAGGGTGTGGGGTTGGGTGCTCAAAACTCTCCTGGGGGGCTTTCCTCTGTATGTCACCATTCACACAGCCTCGAGATGGGGAGGGGTGAGGCCCACATGGGGCATGGGGACATCAACAATGATGGGTTCGGGGCAGGGGGCGGGGTGCGAGGCTGGAATGTCAACCACAATGACAATGGGATCCAGGGTTACTGGGGGAGGCTGGAGAGTAACCGGAGGGAGGTCTACCTGCACTTAGTGAGATTCCAGGAAGATTAGAGGAACCCAAACACTGACAGGGGGAGTGTCAAAGCTGGTCTCGAAATAGAAATGCAGCATGACCATCTTGAAACCCCGAATTTATTGCACAGTTTGAAATCGAAACGGGAAAAGAATCTGCACAGGAGGGGTCTGAGGCAGTGTGGGAGGAGCCCACAGCTGGACTAAGCAGCCCTTTCAGAGAGCACCCACAAACTGCTTAGAGTCACAACATTGAAATAGAGTCAGAGCTGAGAAAAGAGGAAGACTTGAAGGTGCAACTGGAGCCATTGCCTTTTGGTGCACTTTAACGAGAGACTGCTTCACAATGCTGTATTTGAGCTTTAACAGAGAGGTATGTGAGAATGGAAATGCAGGCAACTGTAAAGGAAGCACAGCTGCTGTATATCTGCCAGATCATCAATGAAAGCCTCTAATGTGTTTTCTCCAATTGGAATGGATAATGGGTCAAAGGGCATCTAGTCATTGCTGAAGTCCAAGTTGAGCTTAATCAGTGTACCAGATCAGAGATTGCAGCAGTGTCTTTGGTAAGGTGGCACTTTCCTTGAATGCGTCTAAACCCCTTCCAACCTCTGTGGGATTGAGATGTTGAGCATCAGGGTTGGCATCTTGGTCACCTAGATCTGTGAGTTTGTGCCTCAGCTGCAAGGCTGTACCAGCGAAAAGCTAGCAGTGCAGACAGCTCTTGGGCATGACAGTGGCTTTCTGTTTGTGAGTAGGAGCTTTACTATGTCTGCCCAGTATTTATTAATCTGTTGCATCTATCAGTTCACAGGGAGAAGGAGGGTGAATAATGGAGCCTGTGCTCAATGCTACCTTCTTGATGGCAGTTATCCGACTGAGGAGGAGAAGGGCCTAGCGTCACCAAGCCCAGCTTCGAGAGGAGGCCCACTTGAGGTCCATGCTCTAGGGGAGTTCCAGCAACAACCAGAAAATGAGGAGATTAGACCCATCCCACAGAGGCGATTCGCACAGCCAAGGGTCTATCGAAGAAGACTTTCCTATCTGGAGATGAGAAAAAGACAATGCCGCGCAGTCTGCGCTTGTCGAGAGATGTGGTGGATCATACCGGCCACATTCTGTGGGAGGATCTAACGCTCCATGGACTGAGAGGACACCCCCTGCCAGTGCGCCTGAAGGTCACCGCCGCACTCAATTTTTTGGCCAGTGGATCATTCCAGGGATCCACAGGGGACTTATGTGACATCTTACAGTCTTCAGCACATAAATGTACCAAGGAGGTGACAGGTGCCCTCTACAGTAAGGTTCATCATTATGTGAAGTTCACAGTCAATGAAGCTAGCCAGGCTGCTAAACTTCTGGGGTTTGCAGCTATCTCAGGCTTCGCTAGAATACAGGGCGCAATCGATTGCATATATGTGGCTTTGAGAGCTCCATGGCTGCAGCCCCTGATGTTCATTAACAGAAAAGGGTTCCACTCCCTGAACGTTCAGCTGGTGTGTGATCATCAGAAGCACGTTTGTACCAGGTACCCTGGGAGTCCCCATGACTCACACATCCTGAGTCACTCCCAGTGCCTAATGCATTCAAAGGGCCTCAGAGATGACAGGGCTGGCTGCTTGGGGATAAGGGGTACCCCGCTTAAATGATGCCTCATGACACCCATGCATCGTCCTTAGAGTGTCTCGGAGGAGAGATACAACACAGCACATAGCTCGACACGATCCATCATCGAGAAGACCATTGGCATCCTGAAGATGTGCTTCCAATGTTTGGACCGCTCAGGTGGGTCTCTTCAATATTCTGCACAGAGGGTATCTCACATAATCGTGGTCTGCTGCGCCCTTCACAACCTGGTGCTTCAAAGGGTGTTCCCTTGCCAGAGGGAGACATGGAGGAGGTTGAGAGCTCCTTGGACGATGAAGAGCAGGAAGGGCAAGAAACTGAAGTGGGAGGTGAGGGTCAGCTTCCATATGAGGATTCCATCGAAGAAACATGATGTGGAAGACGTGTCTGTGCCACACTGATAGCCACAAGATTCCAGGAGGGGTAAGGTGCAGGCAATGGGACATGGCCGCATTCCTTCTGTCCCTTAGTGCCAGGCAAGTGCGCTGAAAGGCCTTTACAACCAATAAAATTGAGAGCAAGTTCAGCATTCAGATTTGCCTCTTCCACCCTCACGGTTCACCAGGCCCTAATCTTTGGAAAGGTCGGCAGTGAACCCGTATCTGTGCCTCTGGGAAGTGAAAGTCGACTCAACAGCACAAATGCTGTGTCAAAGGACTTGATACAGTCGTTGTCACCTTAATCAGAAATTTTTAGCGGACATTGAGATGCACACATGGTTGGAGAGACTGTCATGGCTGCAGGTCTTGTGCTTTGCCACTACCAATGAAGACAGCCATCTCATTTTGAGAACAATTACAGCTAACCCTCCAGGGCTATTGAACACGACTAACTCCATGTTGTATTATAAGGAGTGGAGGTTACTAACGCATTTTGCAAACACTTTCAGTAAAGAGTTTGACACATCTCCCTTACATAACACAAGGGTTGAGTAACTATCATGACTCAGCTACACATCACATGAATGTGAGGCTCTCAAAGCGTAGCGATCATTGAGTGTAAGCATGACTTACCCTCTCAATAAGAGCGCACATAGATGCATATGCACAATGCTTTCAAATGATGAGACCATTCTCATGAATAGCAAACGTATTTACAAAGGTGCATGACATATACAGTGATTGAACATCTATGGCCCAGAAGTGATGTCAAAGTTTTGTAACTTTTCTAACCCTACTGCTGTGTCTTGGTGCATCTCCGACATCCACAGCTGCGGTGGAGGCAGCCTGATGACTGCTAAGCCCTGTCGTCGGTGATGACTTTAGCGGGTGTCCTCTAGAGGGCCAAGAGCTGAGGGCCCCAGCCTGCCTTGGGTCTCCTGCTGTGGGGCAGGTAAGCCCTCCTTGGCCTGTAATGATGGAGGTGATGGGGTCACAGGCAGGGGGGATTTGGATTGGCTGGGCTCTCTTGGAGTCACCTGGGTGGATGGATCCTGGGTCTCCAGCTGCTGGTCCTCCTCCCTATGAGTGCCTGAAGGCCTCTGCCTGGCTCCCGGAGGAGAAGGGGCTCTGAGAGGGAGGTCAAGGCGCCCCCCCCGCCCTCTCGCCCAGCCACTGATGGATCCCACCAATGCCTATAGCGATGGACTTCAGGTCCAAGCGCAAATCTGGCAGGATCTGCTGGACCAAGATCCGCCACCCTTCCCATGGAGACCTCAAGGCACTTGCATGTCGGAGCCACGACATCGGACAGAATGTGGACGGGCACCTCCATCTTTCGCTCCAGTCTGTTGACTGCCTCCCGCAACTCTACGGATTTTCCGCTGCCTGTCGTTGCACCTCCAGCATGTTAGATACGGCCGCTTGTAGAGGCACATCACATGACTCAGACTCAGCGAGTGCCTGATCTCCAGCAACCCTCCAAGTGCCAGAGACCTGGGCTGTCACTGCCTCTGACTGCCGCCGAGACGTGTCAGTGAGGTGTTCCCCAGAATGTGACCTCGAGCCTAACCTAGATCTATGACCAACTGATAGAGGGTGCAGGTGAACACCGTGACAGGTCTTCGTTTGATGCATCCTCAGCATCCTCCTCAGAGATGATCTAGGGGCTGGAGCTCTGTCTGGACCTGCTGGTACCTGTAAGATACAGAAGATAGGTTTAGTTCATAAGCAGGTGGAACACAACATTGTGTGTCACTCACTGTCACTATCAGAATGTAATCAACTCATGGAGGGACATCCATACCAGCTTGCTGGGGGAGACTGATCCCATCTTCCCTACAGGAGCAATCTTTGTCTGCGCCTGCAGTTGCATCCTCCTCAAACTGGGACAGCTCCTGGACGTCTGCCGTCCCTCTTTCCATCCGGGATATCGGCCTCCAGTTGTGGGTGAGCCTAGCCTGGATGAAGACAAATGGTTGGAATGCGGTGAGAAGGGATGGAGCAGAGGTTGGGAAGCATGCATGTCTGCTCTCTGTGTGTGTGCTGAGCCCTCCCCAGTAAGGGCTGAGGAAGGAGTTTGTGCAGCATGATTATGAGATGCTGGCGAAGTGTTCGTGTGACAATCGGTGCTGATGTGTGCCCCACTAATATTGTGAGATCCCCGAGCAGTGTAACCTTTTGACTGCATGATGCCAATATGAGAGGGTGAGATTGGAGTGAGCTGAATGTTGACTTACCCTGGCAGATCGGATGAGATCTTTCATCCTCTTCTTGCACTGGGTGGCGTTTCTCGGGCGGGTGCCCGACAAGCTGTCCTCCCTTGCAACCGCCTCCCAGGCCAGCGAGGTGAGGCTGGCGGACCTTATGCAGTCATCCCTCAGGTAGAGGATATCCCGGTGCTGGCGAACTCCATGGATGACGGCCTCAAGGGAGTCATGGCTGAACCTGGGGGCAGCTTTTTTCTTCAGTGGAGCCATATGAGAAAGTTTCCTGCACACAGCTGGCCTGCTGAAAGTAATGTGTGTGCTTGGATGGCCTTTAAATATGGCGCCTGGGCCTTTGACCCCATTAGGTAATGGCGGGCAGATGAATCAGTGCCCACCCTGCCATGTGATTCAGAGAGCTACTCGCCAATGCATAATTATTGAGCTTCTGAGTGTGAAATCGAGTGCGATTTCCCATCACACCGTCCAACGGGAAACATGCTACAAAACCCACCCACCGTCGCATTTAGTCTCCGGAATGGAAAATTCTGCCCTATGTCTTATTCTGATTGTCGAAAAATAGGAGAGACAGACATTCTGGCACTGGGATAGTTCAGAGAAGCCTGTTCCCTAGTTCTTGGGGTCTAAGTTAAGAGGAAAGAATGGACAAACATGGACTTTCAACCTGGAAGCAAGGCATTAGGCATGTCTTTTAGGCATATGCTGACAGGATATGGAAAGGTTCATCAGGAACGTTATTCTAAATTAAACCCTGGGAGTAGGACAGGTTCAAAATAGTAAGAAGATTCTTCTCAATTCAGAGAGTGATTAATGGGTGTTACAGGCAGAGTGGTAGAGGTGAAGTCAGTGGAAGTATTTAGGTGACAACTCCATGCAGCAATGGAGGCAGCGTAGGTTTATACATGATGGGTGAATTAAGATGGGATTAATGGCGTTCATCATTCAGAAGTACCTTAGGATCTGAAGGAATTAGTTCCTGTAGAAAAAGAGTGGAAACTTTTGCCAAGTAAAAGAAAATGATTTTCATTTATCCTACTTTCAGGACCTGTTTTGATTTTTATATATTTATAAAAAAAAAACTGATGCATCTCCACTGAATTATTTATGCATTTCCAAGCGTTAGTTTTGTTTAAAAAAAAGCGACTTTATAACATTCTGTTCGCTTGAACACCTGTGACTCCTCAATTTAAATCTTTGCATTGACTGAGCTATCAAAACTTCACATAATAAAACGCCTTCGATTTTCTCGAGCCCCAGACCTATCATTCTAACGCCTCTTACCTGTGACTTTTTGCCCCCACTGAACTTCTGCCCCTTTATTCCGGCTGCGCTTCATTTCGCAACAGCAGCTAATTGTTTACACTGGTCTCCAGGGCAACCGCTCAGCCAGCCTGCCCCCCCCACCTTCGTCTATTCAATGAGACAATAGCTGTTTGCCTTCCTACCGGGATACGTGAAATGCGTCGTGTCTCCACCAAATCAACCCACTGCTGTGAACAGGGGTCAGGATTGTGTGTTGCGGGAGCAAAGCTGCCAAATGTTGAGCTTTTGTAAAGGACATGGAGTTCTTCCTATTTTTTATTTACCTCTGAATAGATTAAGATATATATTTATTTGCCAATATTGAATGTTCCAACATAGGAGGCCAATCGGCCCATTGTGTCTCTGCCCGCGCTTAGGTAGAATGATCCAATTAACCCATTCCCCTGTTCTTTACCCACTGCCCTGTAAATGTTTTCCCTTCATCCAAATCCCTTTTTTTATTGAACCTGCTGCCACCACCTTTTCGGGCAGTGCATTCCAGAACACAATTCACTGTATTAAAAAAAAGTTCCTCAAGTTGCCTCTGGTTCTGGCAATTAGCTTAAATCTGTATCTTCTGGTTACCGACCCTCCTGCCACTGGAAATACTTACTCCTTATTTGCTCTATTAAAATTTCCTCTCAGTCTTCACTGCGTTAGGGAGCCCAGCCTCTCCAGTCTCTGCATACAACCAAGGTCCCACATCCCTGGTATCATTCTAGCAAAACCTCCTCCCCTGTACCCTCTGAAGGGCCTTGAGATCCTTCCCAAAATGGGGTGGCCAGAATTGAATGCAGTATGCCAACATAATAATGGGCAATGAAGACTGGCACATTTACATTGCACAAATGAGTAATAAAAAGATCTCATGCTGCAGCTTTAGTGTAGACAAAGCTTGAGTGCACTCAGTGGCACTTCTGTAATGATGAACATGGCATGGTAGAATAATAGTTATTTTACTGGGCTAGTGATCCAGAGGCCTGGACTAAGCGTCCAGGGACATGAGTTCAAATCCCACCACAGAAGCTAGATAATTTAAATCCAGTTAATTAAGTGAAACTGAAATGAAAAGTCAGGATTAGTAAGAGATTGTTGTATACCCATCTGGTTCACCAATGTCCTTTAGGGAAGAAAATCTGCCATCCTTACCTGGTCTGGCCTGTATGTGACTCCAGACCCACAACAATGTGGTTGACTCCTAAATGCCCATGGAAATGGCCTAGCAAGCCACTCAGTTGTATCAAACCACTAAAGAAAGCCATAATTAGAATAAAACGGAAGGGCCACCCAGCATTGACCTAGGTATCGGACACAACAAAGGCATACTTAGCCCAGTCAATCCTGCATGTCCTCCTCATTAACGTCTGTGCAATTGTGCTATACTTGGCAGAACTGTCCTCCAGACTAGCCAAGCTACAGCCTGATATAGTCATATTCACAGAATTATACCTTTCAGTGAATGTCTCAGACTGCTCCATCACCATCCATCCCTAGGTATGCCTTCTCTCACTGCCAGCACAGTGAGATAGAGTCTGGAGGAAGTAGCCCTTGAAGTCCTCAACAATGAATCTGGACCCCATGAAGTCTCATGGCATTAGGTCAAACATGCTTAAAGAAATCTCCTGCTGATTATCATCCACCTCCTTCCCTCAACTACTGAATCAGTATTCCTCCAACTGAACACAAAAATAAATACTGTGGATGCTGGAAATCTGAAATAAAAACAGAAAATGCTGGAAATGCTCCGCAGGTCTAGCAGCATCTGTGGAGACAGAAACAAGGGTAATGTTTCAGGTTTGTTACTGGCCATTAACCCTGTGTCTCTCTCCGCAGATGCTGCAAGACCTACTGAGTATTTCCAGCATTTTCTGTTTTTAGTCCTTCAAGTAAACAGCAGTTCAAGGTGGCTCACCACCCAGGGATGGTACAATAGTATTTGGCACCCACTCCCCTCCCCTACAACAATTAACTTTTGAAAATAAATACAGTAAAATGGTCCCGCTTTCACACAACCACTAAAAATTGTCAAAAACACAGGCAGCATTTATTTGCGGCCTGCCTTCAGCCTTCGCCCCGGCCTCAGGCTCTCACTGCTCTGCTTCTGCAGCGCCATGCTCCCTTGGCACCGCTCACTCGATTCTCTTACTCCGCTCCCACATCTTTCTCATGACCTGAACACCCGCATCAGCATGAGATCACCACCCAGGAGCATTCTGAATGGTTGAACTTGAAAATGCGGAACTCTTAGGTAGCCAGCATCTTTGACTGGCAGCACCGCTCATCCCCACGCATGTTGCTGGATAATGGAAATTAACTGTTGTGCATATGAATAAAAGCTGAAGCAGTCTCACTTCTAAAATAATTCTTCTTAAGTGGGGTTCCCCAGAAATAAAACCTCAGGTGTTTAGGATGTTGTGGGGTTGTTTTTTTCACCTTCTGAGTGTCTTTATGCACTGATGCTAGACGTTACAGATGGTAGAATGACCTGCATTCTGATGCTTCAGTCAACTGCAGAATGATCTGTAAGGAAGTGGGAAGATGCAGTAGCAAAGCCTGCTTCAATTTTCACCTTTGGTATTAAAAATCAATCATACAAGATAGATCACACAGAGAGTGATATCAGTAACAACTCTAATATTTTCAGCTCTACCGGGTTCCAGCTTTCACATACTTAAGTTTCATTTTATGGTGGCATATTGCCTAAAATACCATCCACATGAACAAACTATAATTAATTATGCCACCGTCCTACACATGGTTTTATTGAGATCTTGCTCCCAAGTCAAACTCCCCAGCAGTTACACAATAAAGGTTAAATTGGCAAAAAAGCTACAAACGATTGTGTTTTGTTTAGAATGCTGACTGCATTTGGGGTCATGTCTCAAAAGGAATACCTACACGAAAAGCAACACAAATAATTTAACTACGGAACACTTTGACCTCTGGAACAATTTCCCAAAACCTGTAGTCACATGCTGTTTGAAACTCACATCTAAAATTTTAAGTGCCCAGATTGGTGCTGTTCGGTATGGTGCAGAGTGCTGGAAGTGCTTAGTATGGACACAGTAGTGACAGTTTATTTGCTCCCTTATATTTAAAGATAAATTTCCCTGGACACAGTGACCATGTGACTATATTCTTAAACATACAGTAGTCCATTATGATCCTACACAACATTATCATAAAACATACCCCCTTGCTCAATAATTGTTTTTTTATTATCCATATATCAAAATAGTAAATTAATTTAATTTTAAGGAACTGAGTCATACTATCTGCATGTATTTAAACAGCAAGTCACTGTGAGAATACTGAAAGGTCTTAAAAATCAGCAAGCCTAACTATGCTTCAGTTCTGCCGAAGGGCCGTGAAGGCTCGAAACGTTAACTGATTTCTTCTCCACCGATGCTGCCAGACCTGCTGAGTTTTTCCAGGTAATTCTGTTTTTGTTTTGGAGAAACTGCTTCCACTTGTGGGCGAGTTCTGAAGAGAGCATATTTACAAGATAGCCATTAACGCAACAAATAGAGAATTTGGGAGGAATTTCTTTATAAGGAGGTGGGGTAACAGTGGCATAGTGGTAATGTCACTGGACCACCAAAGTCAGGCTAATTCTCTGGGGACATGGGTTCAAATCCCAATAAATAAATATCTGGAATTGAAAGTGAGTCTCAGGAATGGTGACCATGAAACCATCGTCGATTGTCATAAACATTCATCTGGTTCACTAATGTCCTTTAGGTAGGAAATCCGCCATCCTGATCTGGTGACTCCAGACCCACAGAAATGTAGTTGATTCTTAACGGTCCTCTGAAATGGTGTGGCTGGGCCTTGCCACATCCCATGAAAGATTTTAAAAATATGGAACCAGCTGTCACATTGAAGCAGGTGGCATTGATGCATTTAAGAGTAGGTTTGATGTATATGAGGGAAGGGAACAGAGGGGTCTGGGAGCAAGGCGGGTCCGAGCTAAGGAGAGTGGGGCAGGTGTGTCTGGAGTAAAAGTACCAATACAGATCTGGTGGGAGGTGTCAGCTGTGGCTCAGTTCATAGCACCCTCACCTTTGAGTCAGAAGGTTGTGGGTTCATGTCCCACTCCAGGACTTTGAACAACAAAAAAAGGTCAAGAACTGTGAATGTACTCGAAAGAGTTACAGATCTGGTGGGCCTGTTTCTGCGCTGCGGATCGTATGTAAAACCCTATCCCCGGGGTTTTACAATTAATCATGGGTGTTGCTCTTACAGAATTGTATTCGTTTGTTTTTCTCTTTGCTGTTTAAAACATCCTCCTTGCAAACTGCCCTCTGAGCACTAGCGATTTCATTGTAATGCTCACACCTGCCGAATGTTATGACATGAGTTCCCCCTTAAAACTCATTCGGTAATTAGACGAGCATTGTGACGTTGAAGAATGTAGTGGATCCTATTGGTTTTGGTGCAGTCATGGGGCGGGGTTAGACGCTTGGCCTGCCCTGCGCGGGAACATTTAAAAGTGCTGCAGATGTTGCAGTGAACATTGGGCATATTTAACAAGTGTGTATGAAGCAATTAATTTGCTTGTAGGCAGAGTGCTTGTTGCTCTGTTAATCATTGCACTTTGAAATCGCAAAACTATCGTAGCAATTTTTTTTTTTGTAAAGAGCTGTAATTATAATTATGTCTGCTCGAGAACTCCTGACCCCCAAAAAACAAATCTCCGTTTGTCCTTCCATATATATCCCTGAAGAAGAAGGCATGGTAAGGTTGTTTTTCAAAAAAACACACCAGATATAAAGCTGAGTTGGGGAATGTAATCACATCTTAATATAATCCTTTATAATTAGATATTCTATAACGTTTCTTTAAGATAGCGGAGGTTGCCGAAACTTTGCGTCCAGCACCGCAATCAGTGCAAATAAATTATGATCTATTTTAAGATGCGGTGAGTTGAAACTTGTCATTTTGTTCGGGATGAAAGTGAGCCCTTTGTGGATTGTGTTTCTGTTCTTGGAACGTAACTATTGGAAAAGCAAAGCCCAGTCAGGTAAAGGTTTCTCTTGTGCGACTGTTTTTAAAGTCCAATTTGTGAACGGGATAAGGAGAGTGGGGGATGTGAAAGAGAATAAACTCGGGGCTGGTAAAACAAAAATCCTGAGATACCTGCCGTCTGTGCCTTTTTAAAGAAAACAATGGCTGTATTTCATATGTTTTTTTTATATTGAAATTTGTGATTGTTTAATCTAGAAAGCGATAGTGGTGAGCCTTTAATGCTGCTGATTGACTCATTAGTTTGTTAACCACGTGATACCATGAATCAAGCAGCTCTAATACTGCACATCAAGACTACAGCTCCATAACATCTATCTAATTATTCCCCTGCTTCAGCTCACCTGCTGCTGGAGCCCTTATCTCCAGCCTTTTTATCTGTAAAGCTGGTGAATGCTCTCCAAGCCAGCTTCTGCAAAAAAGAATTCCCCTGAAAGGCTGCTGTCTGTATCTTAGCTTGCAACAAGTCCCATTCACCTGTCACCCCTCTGCTCAGTGATCAACATCAGTTCCCAACCTGGCAGTGCCTCCATTTTACAATTCTCATCCTTTTATCAAATCCACCCCCCCGCCCCATGGCTTCACCGTTCCCTACCTTCCAGCTCTCCAATTTCTGCATGCCTCCAATTCTGACCTCTTGTACTTTTCACTCCTTGTTTCTCTCTCCATAGATGCTGCCTGACTGGAGTATTTCCAGCATTTGTTTTTATTTCAAATTTTCAGTATTTTGCTTTATCGGGAGATTATTTTTTGCAGGAAGGAAAGAGGCTTTCTTCTTTATTTGTTTGTGGGGTGTGAACGTTGCTGGCAAGACTAACATTTATTACCCATCCCTCATTAACCTTGTTGAATGGTTTGCTAGGCCATTTCGGTGGGCAGTTAAGAGTCAACCAGATTGCTGTGGGTCTGGAGTCGCAGGTAGACCAGACCAAACAAGAGTTGGCGGGTTTCCTTCCTCGAAGGACATTGGTGAGCCAGATGGATTTTTAAGACAATCCACTAGTTTCACGATCATCATTACTGTGACTAGCGGTATATAAAATGCATGACTGAGGGACTAACACTAGTGTGGGAGATCAGAAGAAATTAAATTTTGTGTGTGTGGGGGGGGTGGTTTGCCTTTAAAGTGTGAACAAGGCCAGAGAGACTGACTGCATTTTTTTAATTTCATTTAAGATTTTCTGATTAGGGCAACCTGACTTGCTTCTTAATATCTTCAAGTCTGAATGGATTTTTAAATATAGGTACTGTCATAAATTAAAACATAGTGAAATGAAAATGCCTTTGTGATTTTGGAAATACCCAAATTCAAGTCATAACTGAAATTTCAAAGGTGAACATTTAAAATGTGTAGCTGTATGGATAGCCAAAGAGATGTTTACATACCCAGGCTGGGAGCAAAGGTAAATCAGACTTCTGCAAAGTTAGGTGTTTATTAAATAATCTCTGATCATTATCACCAAATTGTTTTATCAATTTTCCAGCTTTTGTGCCCCTAATTGTACTCCCTTTAGTCTTTTGAATTAATGTGTTTCCACTTGTTGTTTTCACTGTTGAAAACCCTTGAAAAATTTAATCCTTGTTGAAGGAGGTGTAGATGTTTTTAACAGTGCACGAAGCCCATAGGTACCCCTAACACCCTCACTGACATTGTAGAATGTCAGATTTCTCCATATAAAATTCCTCATTTTTGAAAGATAGTTTAAAGTCTGATTTTTTTTTTAAGCTTCTACCCTAATCCTGTGTATGCTTCCGTAATTTAACTTATTTTGCTAACTGTAAAATACAAATGTAAGTGATGGGATTTGGTGTTTTGTTACTTCCTGATTTGCTGTCTGTGCCAAAACCCCAACGTGACTGGCTGCTTTCCCTGTTTGTTGGATGCCTGGATTATCCCCTGACTCAGCACCAGAAACAAACTGGTGTCAGAAAAGCACAGGTCTGCACAGATTCCTAGATCTTTTTGGGGAGCTTTCTTTGAGGTCAGAGGATAATCTTGGGTTCAATCAATGACAAACATGTTGGGGCAATAAGTCACCTTGATACAAGTGCTAAGGTTTGGCAGTGGCTTAACTGCCTAGCCCCCAGCTGAGGATGCTTAGGTTCATGTAACAGAAGAAGTCTTGCTGTGCATTTGACCCTTGGGTATTGAATCTGGTACTAAACGCTCAAAGCGGATAACTTCCCTGTGTTCCTAGTTGTGATTTTTTTTTAAACCAGATTTTTGCTAGTAAAAGAATGCATCTTAATTTAGTCATTTGGTAGTACATAACTTGAGTATTGCTGAAAAGAGACACATCGAAGCTTTTTGTCTTGCACTCATCAGGACACTTTGCAAGAATACCAATATAAGGGGGAAGCAATTTATACTGTATGTGAAGAATGCCAATTGGTTGGCAAGTGGACCCTGATTGGCAGATGCACTGCCATGGAGAATGCACCAGTGATGGTGACTGACAGTTACCTTTCAGGCACGGTTTGAAATTTAAACCAGGTAGCTTGATCCTGATTGACCAAGACATTGTCCTGAGGAATGAGTCAATCTCATCTTGCATAAACGCTTGCCCACTCATGGGGCTGTGCCTCATTTTAACATTATTGATACATTTTTCAGCAATACTCAAGCACCTTGATCTGTTTTTATCATATTTCCTTTGTGATTTGCATAATTCAACATTGAATTGTAGATGGACTTGAAAGATTCAAAAGCTGCAAAACTTCAGGATGAACCCTTTCTTCAGGGAAACCCAAATCGGTTTGTCATCTTTCCAATCCAATACCATGATATGTGGCAAATGTACAAAAAGGCGGAGGCATCGTTCTGGACCGCAGAAGAGGTAAAAGCGTTGCAGGGGAATACCCCAGTTAGGTGTGAAGGTCAGTAATAACTATTGGCTGGAAGACTACAAACTCAGTCACAGATGCTCCTTGACCTGCCTCAAACCTGCTTGTCTTCCATTGCAGGTTTGTCAACAACAGTGTTGCAGACTGGCACATTCAAGGTCCAGGACAATGTGCTAAGGGATGCACTAAGGCTTGGGGCAGCTGCTGCAAAGGCACAGTGGGAATGGCCACAGTCTAAGGCCCTTTAGCCATGGCACACCCAAGGGCTAGAAATTTTTTTTTTAAAAACCCTTGGGTTGTATGTTTGATAGCTAATGAGTATGATAAATATTAACTATAATTATAGTAACTAATATACAGTATTGCAAGAAAATGATTTGATTTGCATCTTATGTAATGTCAACTTTGAACTGTCACAATGTACTCTTTTGAAAAGAGTCAGTAACAACTCTACAATAAAAGGCTAGATCTGCTTCAGCTACTGCAGTTACTGGTAGTAATCTCCCAAGTACTCTGCTATAGTCACATCTGACTGACAAGTTTCTTTTTTTATAGTAAGGTGTGCATCATTCCTTTGGACAGCTGGAGATTTCTCCAGACTTCAGCAAAGCTGCTGGCCTTTTAACTACTAAAAGGAAGAGAAGTGATCTGAAGTGATTGCTGACCTTGTACAATGAGTGTGCACTTTTCCTTATTTGTAAGGCTGGCATTGTAATGCTGCATTGTATATTTAATATGCTGTGCCGCCATAACCATTTAATTTTTAAATGCTCTTACATTTGCATTTGGGAAGGAACCGTCATCCATTGTGTTATTCACCAACTAATAGGCATGCCCAAGTTATTTTGGACAGCTCATGTAGATGGAGATGAGAGAGATTTCTGGTATGTCTTTGTAGGTTGACTTGTCAAAGGACTTGGCACACTGGGCAGCTCTGAAACAGGATGAAAGACACTTCATCTCGCATGTTCTGGCATTCTTTGCTGCGAGTGATGGAATTGTAAATGAGAACCTGGTATGTCTGTATTTGCATACTAAAATTGTTTCAATAGAATTTAAGGCTGTATGCCTTTCCCATTATTGTCTGTATTGTGGTACAAGATGTGAGCCAATTCAAATTCAAATGGAAAAGGCCTTGTGATTGAAGTTCACTATTGCTGTTGCTGTGTTTAACATGCACATTTGAACAGATAGTTAGGTACGTCCCTTTAGAAGTAATGTTGCTTTATGGTAAAACTGTTTTTCTGTGGTAACCTAGCTACAAAAATATCATCCAGTCGTGCAGGATTTTTGAATTTGATCAGATATGGGTTCAATTCCCACCACAGCAGATTGTCAAATTTGAATTCAATATAAATCTCACCACGAAACCATTGCCAATGTCATTTTAAAAAAAAAAAATCATCTGGTTCACTAATGTCCTTTTAGGGAAGGAAATCTGCTGTCCTTATCTGGTCTGGCCTGTGACTCCAGACCCACAGCAATGTGGTTGACTCTTAACTGCTCCCTGAATAAGGTCCTTTAGGGATGGGCAATAAATGTTGGTCTAGCCAGCGATGCCCACAATTCCAAGAACAAATAAAAGAAAACGTATTAAAATGGTGACCTCCAGAATTTAGTCAAAAGGCTTTACTGTTTTGCAAGATGCAGTTCTGGTTCACTTTCCTGTGAGGATATTGGAACTAAGCTCAAATCCTTGCAGCCACTCAAAGTAGCTAGATGTTTTGTCTTTTATAGTTGGAGCGATTCATTCAGGAGGTCCAAGTCACTGAAGCTCGTTGTTTCTATGGTTTCCAAATTGCCATGGAGAATGTTCATTCAGAGATGTACAGTCTCCTTATTGATGCCTACATTAAGGATCCCAGTGAAAGGTAGGAAGTCAAATGCTATACATGGACCTTATCCAAAGTTAAGGCCTACCTATTAACGTGTAATAAAGTTATGTTAGTACTCAATTCTCTCCCTCACAAAGGCTATTTTAAATTTTTGGGAATAAAAGATTGAATTTTGTCCTCCCTTCCCATAGTGGGGAGGGGAGAGGACTCATCCCTGATCTTAAACAAAAACAGAATTACCTGGCAAAACTCAGCAGGTCTGGCAGCATCGGTGGAGAAGAAATCAGTTAACGTTTCGAGGCCTCATGACCCTTCGAGGGTCATGAGGACTCGAAACGTTAACTGATTTCTTCTCCACCGATGCTGCCAGACCTGCTGAGTTTTGCCAGGTAATTCTGTTTTTGTTTTGGATTTCCAGCATCCGCAGTAGCTTTAAGCTTTTTGTTTTTATCATCCCTGATCTTGTTGCATATGATCTTGAATGCTAGTTCTATGTAGCCATAATGCAGGGTTAACTCTATGGTTCACCTTCCCCTCATGATGCAAAATCATTCTCCACCACTGAGGCTAATTGGCCAGATTCATTATCTTGAAGGCCCTCTACTCTGCAGGTCCTATGAGAGTCACTGGTGCAAGTTTGGAGTTTGTGATTTCATAGCATACTTTAGAACTTGACTTGCTGCATTAAGATGTGTGCCTATTTTAGTTCTGAGTATGCTCCATTTTGCATGTAAACGTTTTAGCTAATGTTTATGATGGCAAAAAAAATTACATGAAATTAATGGTGCATGTTGACTCCTGATTCTTATTGACTAAATTTTACAGACCAGGTGACCCAAGTTCATTTCTAATCTGTAATGAATTAACTGACCCTAGCTAGAATTGGGAAATGGGGCAGATTGTGTCTCTCTGCTGACTTGTGCAGCTTCCACAACTCTCCATTCTGGAGAAATTGGATGAGGAAAAACTTGGTAACACCCTACTAGAATAACGGTGGCACTATCTAGGCCTGAAGAATGACTGACTATTATTTGCATATGGGAGAGATGCTGGTCCATCTTTTCTGAGACTGCCCTTCATTGTGATTTTTGGCTCCTTTTTTTAAACACCAAGTGATTGGGGCAGCACTTTCTAAGCAAAGCACAAAATGGAAGAAAACCCAGTTTCTAATATTTACTTTGCAATTTGTTTGAAACCAACTGAGTTTTGAATTGGTTACACTTATTAGTTCTGCAGGCTCTGTAATCAATGAAGAATACTTGAAATATTCAAGCTCTGTACTACAGAGTGACAATTACTGAGAAAGAGACATGCTGTCAGAGTTGTTTTTGCATTCATCAGGACAGACAAGAGTGCCAAACCCCCAAAGGGAGGAACAATTTGCATTGCATGAGAAAAGAGGTGCTGATTGGTTGGCAAGTCAACTCTGCTCAAGGCATTGCCATAGAGAATGCACCAGGAAGTTATTGTCCTCTTACCTTTTTTCAAAAAAGGTGCAATGCCTGGTCGTCATCCTTTTGCCTGCAGAAGACCAGCCCCTACATATGAATATATGTTCCTTTTAGCAAGAGTAAGTGAGTCACACTGTGAACCTGAATTTTAATTGGTTGTTAGTGTAATTCTTAGCGCACTCAGGGTTGTTCAAGTGCTGAACAATCTCAATTGCATCTAATGTTAGGTGTATGTTCTGAGTTTTGCAAGTGTGGGCTGATTGAGAACATTCAGTACTCTGCCTATTGTGAACAGCTGGATGTGATGTTTTGATACAATCCGCCAGTTATGGCCTACACAACTGGCATTGACATACGTATGCCACATTACTCACTTGTGTGGTAGGCAACACGTCTTATTGGCTTGACGACAGCATGTCTCTTTTCAGCAATAATTATAAGTATTTCCAGTCTGTAGAGATTCTCCGAATAAATTAAGATAATCTGTTAAAAAGCTTGTCTCTTCTCCTATGAGCGCAGCATTAGCAACAAATGGCCTAATCTAAACTTGATCTAACATGGGTTGCATGGTGCTTTTCAGGGAGCTCTTGTTTAATGCAATTGAAACAATGCCATGTGTAAAGAGGAAGGCAGACTGGGCCTTGCGGTGGATTGCTGATCGGGAGTCCACATTTGGTATGTGTCCTAATTAAATTCGGGGGGAGAAACCTGTCCAGCTTTAAAAGCATACCAATTATAAAATTAATGTAGTGCACTTTAAGATTAAAGATTTTGATGTCCCAAGGCAATGAAACTGAATATTCATCTGTTTAGCTTAATTGTTCCAATGAAGCAAATTAATCTCCTGGGTTAATTTGCACTATATTGTTTTCCTATTAATACTAAATATTTGAGGGTGTAATGAGTTGGATCAGTGTCTAGTGGAAAAGACTCTTTCAAACTAAATAGAGATCTCAAGAAATATGACTGCTTGTAATTTTATTTTTACAAGCAAACTTGCATTAAATCCTTTTTGAGAAACATCTGGCAGTTTGATTTTTTTTTAAATCAAAACCATTCCCTCCCAAAAAATTCATTTGTCTGAAGTAATGGGGCTGAGACATGCAGATCGGGGAGGTTACAACTTCTATTTATCTAGCATCTTGTTAATGTGCTAAAATGCCCCATTGTATTATCAAACTCTGACACCAAGCCAAGCATTGGGACAGTTGACCAAAAGATTTGTCAGTAAGGCAGGTTATAAGAAGCATCTTAAAGGAGAGAGGCAGAGAAGGTTAGGGAGGGAATTTGAATTTAGGCCATAGCTACTGATGGAGTGAGGCTAGAACTGGAGGAGTGCCGAGATCTTGGGGGTTGTAAGGCTGGAAGAGGTTCAAGATTGGAAAGTGTGAAATCCCTCCATGATTTCAAAACTAGAATGAGAATCTATTATGTGGCTGGGCCAGGAGCCAGTATATGTCAGCGTGCGCAAGGGAGCTAGGATACTGGCAGCAGTGCTTTGGATGAGCTTAAATTTTCCAGATTGCACAAATCCAAGGCCAAGCATTGGAATAGTTAAGTCCAGAGGTAACTAAAATGAAGATACTTTAGCAAATAAGCTGACACGGTTAGTGTTATGGAGGTGGCCTTGATTATGCAGCAGAGATGGGGGTTGGAAGCTTACCAATGTTTAGTTAGATGCCATGGTTGTACATCTGGTTCAGATTGGGTGGCCAAGGAGAGTGATAGTTGGTGGCCAGGGAATGGAGATAGTGACAGGTACCAAAGACTATAGCTTTAGTCTTCCCAATATTTAGTTAGAGGGCTCAATCCTTGGTGTCTCTAAAGCTAGCTATTAGACCACACGACAGTCTACCCTTCAAAATCCAGCATGTCTGTTTCCTGTGGACTTTGGGTGAAAATAGGATCCAGCGCATGCTGTGCAATATTTACTCATCAAAAAATGAGGACCATCACAAGCTGTGTGCTATGCATTAATGCAGGGCTTTTAATTTTGGAATATTTCACTTTGTTCATTTCTTCTCCGTTTGTGTATTTTCTTTTCCATCTATGATGCGCTATTTGACAGTGTGATGGAGCTGCTTTGATTGATGGGGTCACCAACGCTTTAGTGGGACATTCTGGTGTTCCAATTGGCTATAAATATTTTTCCATTTGCTTCCTCTTGGGCTCTGAATGAGTTCTATAAACTCTGTGCTTGACCCTACAACTTGCTCACTCTCTCACCCCGAGTACATTTTCTTTGCCCTTTATCCTATATAGGGGAGCGATTGGTTGGCTTTGCTGCTGTTGAGGGAATCTTTTTCTCTGGGTCCTTTGCTGCTATCTTCTGGTTGAAGAAACGAGGGTTGATGCCAGGCTTAACTTTCTCCAATGAACTGATCAGTAGGGATGAAGTAAGTGCAAAGCCTTCTGGTGCAACACAGGGTTAATGCTGATTGTGAGAAAGCAGCAATCAGACTTTAACCAATACAGATATCGGTTTGATTTGTGTTCAACTGTTTGCACACTAAACAATCCATTCGGTGAGTAATAAAATGCTGTTACCATACAATGGTGTAGAAACAAAACAGCTGGTGGCATCTACCTTTTAGACAAATGGCCATTGGCTCTATAATACATTTAAAATACAAAGTACTGGATTTCAGATATTTGTCCCAGGTTTACATTAAAACCTGCTGTCCATAGACCCAGGATGGAAATTTTTTTTCTCTCCCCATATTCGTCAAAATACCTGACTTAACATTTCTGAAATGCCTGACTCTCGCTGAACATCAGATTCAAATTGGCTGGAACGTATGTCCAGTTATACTTTTTTTTTAGGAAAAGGAATACACAATTGTGTGTTCCTTTTTAAAAAATGAAGGAGCTTTCACTGCAATGAGGAAATCCTGCCTTAGGATAGGATAAAAGGGAGCCAGGACTCCTTAAATAGATGTCGTGATTGATGTAATTGAATTAGTTGCCTTTGTTCCAGATACAATCTAAGATTGTAATTTTCTTTTTTTGGTGGTGGATCGAACTCATTTTGGTGTGAATTGATAGACCCTAGCCTGAAATATTCAATGGAATTGCTATGGTTACAGCTGCTTCTTGCTGATGGAGAATAATCTATGTTTGAATTGCCTATGGCTTGCAGGAAAGGTTAGGTTTTTTGTATGAATTACATATTCCTTGCAGGGAAACCAGTGCATCTGTTGATATTTGAGCTCGATCCAGATATTTAACACTCCTGCACCACAGAATAATCTGCTTCAATTGGCAATTGTTTCCTATCAAGGGAAACATGACCTTGTGCACAATACCTATGATGTAGGGCTGGATTTCATAGGGGTGGGGGTGTATTGCTTGCCCCTTCTCCGCTCCCCGGAAGGAAAGTGTCAGAACCCGACCGACATTTTTTTTTTTAAAAAGGTGAGACCATGCTGCAGGTGTCTTAACAAGCTGAGAGTGACTTCAGCCCCTCAGTAGAAGGCAGTCCCAGCAGTGTCACAGCTCAGTCGTGGGTACTGCTGGGACTATAAGCAGTCCCACGAAGAAGAGTCATGGACACTGGAGACGAGCAAGTCCCAGATTTTCTGGGCAGGGAGGGATTTGGTACGCTAGAGAGGCAGAGGAGTGGGTTTTGGAGGCTAGGTGGGGAGGCAATAGTTGGCCACTTGAGTGCCCCCAATAGGCCTAAGGGTGGGCAAGTGGCATCTTGCCCCTCTTTTCCACCCCTCCCACTTAAACATGTTTATTGGAACTAGGTCGGTGGTGGGCTAGCCATTGGCATTTTACATGCTGCCCCCCACCCCACCCACCCTGCTGACACACCCAGCGGGGGGAGGGGGTGTAGAATTCAACCCCTACCATTCCCAATTCTAGCAAACAAGCCTATTCACTTGGGTAAGCCATACCATTTCCAGTAAGCATATCTCTGTAATATCTAACTTCTAGGATAGACATAACTTGCAAAGATGCCTTAATTCAGACAAATGGGTTAATGTACAGAATGAGAGCAGTAATAGACTTAATTTCCCAACAGTATTTAGAACTGTTTCTTTAGTAATTCCCTTCAGTAACTTTGTACCATCTATTCTTGACGTACATGAGCAATAATCATTGGCTGTCCCCTGATCCGAGAATGACGTCTATTTGGGGTTGTGAGTCTGCCATGGGTTTTCAAGTGACTGAGCAGGCCGATTTTTGACTTGCAGATCTTTTGGGTACGTGGGTAGGACATGAGGTAGTGGGATCCAGAGTGCAGGATTTGCTTCCTTTCTTTTCTCCTATCACTCTGCCTTACCATTAAGGCAGTGGAACTTCATATGATGCAGCTTGAGGGACAAACTTGCCACCATTCTGAGTAATTGGTAGCCAGCTGCTCTCAGTCACTATCTTGCTTCAAGGAAAGCTTTGGTGTGTCTTTGAAGTGTTTTCTTTGTACTCCTAGAATGTTGGCCATTTGAGAGACCCTGTCCTGTTAGAGGGGGTGTTATTTTCAGCGTTGTGGACCCAGTCCATTGGAATTACTTTTGCAGGAGTTTTGCCTGAATGTTTGTGGACCCTAGCTTCAAAAAGGACACTAGTGTTTTTGTTGAGTACTAATCACCCTCTGTTCAGTTTTTTTAATATTCATTCACGGGATGTGGGCTTTGCTGGCTGGGTCAGCATTTATTGCCCTTGAGACGGTGGTGGTGAGAATGGAATTTCCCTTTGATCCAAGCTGGGACAAAACCTTTTTTAAAAAGTGCTTGTGCCATTGATCAGAACTTTCACTTTAACTTTCACATGCCTTAGATAATATCACCACCTTCAACATCTTTGTCCTTTTGTCTATGACATCTTTTAGCTATCTCCACCTATCACTGGCCCTCTATCCAGCTCTAACTGTCCCCCCCACCCCCCTAAACCGGCTTATATTTCACCCCTCTCCTATTTTTACTTGGTTCTGTTGAAGGGTCATGAGGACTCAAAATGTCAACTTTGTTCTTCTCCGCTGATGCTGCCAGACCTGCTGAGTTTTTCCAGGTATTTCTGTTTTTGTTTTGGATTTCCAGCATCCGCAGTTTTTTGTTTCTATTAGACACAATAGGTATTTCTTCTGAACCTCTTTTGTTGGATTTCATTAGAGATGATAACAATAGGCAGTACCTCTTTTTGCAAAAGCATGCTGATAGGCACCAGGTAACTGTGCCACCAGTCCCTGGCTCTAACTGGTTGTTTGCAAAGACTGAAAAAAGCCTAATGACTTTCCCTCCCCTCCAATATCCAGCCTAATCTAAAATAAAAGCAAAAAACTGCGGGTGCTGGCAATCCAAAACAGAGATGGACCATGCCTAATCTGTTTGATTTCTCTCAAAGCAGTCATTTGAAATTGTTACAACATTGACAGTCATTTTTTTAAATGGCCTATATAAAGTGACACTTGCCAGATTTATCAAAACAAAATATTGTGGGTGCTGTGAACACTGAGCAGGTTTGACAACATCTGTGGAGAGAAATGGAATTAGCATTTCAGGTCTGTAACAGACTGTTAACTCAGTCTTGTCAGATTTGTGTTGTCTGTGGGACAGATTTGCATATATTTGTAGGAACATCACTTTCTTTTGGGGGAATCTTGTCTAACTGAAATCTGAGTAACCTTGTTTAGCTGTTGCCATGTTTCTTTTCTTTAGGGTCTGCATTGTGATTTTGCCTGCCTTATGTTCAAACATTTGGTTCACAAGCCCTCGGAAGCAAGAGTCAGAGCAGTCATCACTGAAGCAGTGAAGATTGAACAGGTTAAGATTTACTAGGTTTTTTAAAAAAAATTGTTTGTCTAGATGCTTGAGACTTAAGGGTTGGATTTTCCCTCTGGTGGGGACTGCTTGAGTTCCACACAAGGGGAAAACAGACACTCTTTGGGATTTTTCAAGGTACCCCTTAATTGGCATGGAAATGGGTTCCTGCTTAATTAAGGCCAGTCAGCCAGCTCAATGCTGGAAGTCGAATGGGAGGAGCAGAAGGCAGAGGGTAGGTAATTGAAAGGGTGCTTCAACATGGTGTCCTCTCTCCAACGTTTTTAAAGTTTATATAAACAGATACAGCTGCCAGGCTACCACTATTTGTGGTGGGAGTGAACTCCTCTACAGGGTGGCCTTGGCTGTACCCACAGGCAGACAGGGTTGGGGAAACAGGAGGTCAACTGGACAGCCTCATTTAAATGGGCTTGACAAACCTAATTGACTACTCATCTCATGGGATTGGGTTCTCCAGTGCTGAACCCACCTCTGCAAGAGCAGCTGGGGGTCAGGAAACTAGTGTGCCAGTATTTTTGATCTTATTTGTCTCTTCCTGCCCTCATTGGGATGCAAATATACAGTTCCAAGCCTTTCGTTAACTTAATATTGACATTTTTTTGAAACTATTAAAATTGATAAGTAACTTTTAGTACACTAAACTCAAACACTTTAGTCATTTCCACTATATAAAGGATACCAAAGTGACTTTTGAAATGGTGTTGCAGGATTTATTGCCCTTCCATTGCTAAAGAAAAGGGTTTTGTCCTTATCAAAACTGCCATAATAAATTCCATTATTCTTTTGACAGGAGTTTTTGACTGAGTCTCTCCCTGTGGACTTGATAGGCATGAACTGCACCCTGATGAAATATTACATTGAGTTTGTGGCTGACCGCCTACTGTTGGAATTGGGTTTCAATAAGGTTAGTATTTACTCCTGTCTGTGTATTAATCCTGTGAAGGATGAGCCTGCTATGGCAATATTGTAAATCACTGCAGTAAATATTAACATTTCTGAAAGTATTCAGGCCAAAACCAGCTACTGACAAAACACTTTTTTCATAACATAATAGCCTGGATGGTTTATGATCTTAATGTTTAGGTACTGAGAGAAGGAATATAATGAAAAGTAGTGGGGATGAGGAGAATTGGCCATTGTTCCCATTCCTGATCATTGTTCATTGACTGATATGAGTGTGTTGAGGGCACCAACCACTTTTTGGCCCCTTCTTCACTGCCTGATCCAAGACTTCACACTTGTGCTATTGTATATTTTGAAGATTTTAAAATAAAATGCAAGTCACTTTTTGACTTGAATTTTGTTTCAATAAATTATAATTGAAAACAATTAGCTTCATCAAATCACTAGAGGTTGTGGTTGACATATTGCAAACACTAAGAGGGGTAGATGTGCTGCTTAACCATTTAATCTTGCTCCTTAGCTGTGAATGAGAATGCGTGAAAAGACTAAACTATAACCTGCTTGGTCCATTTCTTTCACTCCAGATTTTTAAAACCGAAAACCCTTTTGACTTCATGGAAAACATTTCCCTGGAAGGGAAGACTAACTTCTTTGAAAAGAGGGTTGCTGAGTATCAAAGGATGGGTGTGATGTCAAAAGCAGAAAGTAACAACTTCACGCTGGATGCTGACTTCTAGTCTGAAATATACTGTTGGGGATACAAAGCATCAACATGACTAGTTGGAAAGCTTGGGCACCAGAGATCTTTTTTACCTACAACATTAGTTTTATGGCTGGTTATTTCAACTGACCTTGAAGCAACTCCTGAAGGTACTGCAGCACTTGTGATCTTGCACAAGAATCTTTTTTTGTTACTTTGGGCAAATGATATAGCCAAGTGATTGACCTAGATGCAATTATTTCAGCGCATCCCAATAACAGTAACTGATGTCAAAACAAGCCATCTATATCTGTCACTGTCAGTGCGTACTTCACACACCAGAGGTTTAAATATCCCATATTAGGCAATTAAAGGCTCTCTACTTGGGATTTCTGGATTCCTCCTGCAAGTATGATGGAAGATCATAGTTCAGAAATCTCTTGGCAGGGGCACTTCATGTGAAAATCAGATTTCTGACCAGAGTCAGAATGCACAAATGACTTGGCTCTAGAATATTTTTTAAAGGCTTAAAAGCAAAATAACCCAAGCTTAAATTCATCCAACTGCAGCAGCTGTACAAACAGAACTATGGGGTTCTGTCTCCCATACTTTCTGGAGTGTTGAGCTCCTATTTCTCAAACTGACATCGACACTAGCCGCTAAGGTGATTTTAAACTTTTTTTTAAAACCCTGATTTCTTTGGTTGATCAGACTTTGGACTGGAAATGAGAGTGATGCATGTGTGTTCAGTATTTGTCTGATCTAGTTGATAATTTGAGATTTAACCTAATGTGTTTTAATTCACAACTAAATAAAATTTGACTACCATTAAATAAGCCTTTGTAGTAATTTGAATATGCAGCCTTTTTGACAAGCATTCATGTCCTATAATGCTTGAAATTGTACATTTGTATGTCCTGGCCATAAAATTTGGCATTGCTCTAATATTGTATATAACTGTTGGAGATATTGGACTTCCTCCTTTTTATTGAACTATCTAATTTATGCTGGGGTGCATCAACTGAGTGAGATGGTAGCAATACTCTGTTTTGATATTGTAATCCTCATGAGGCCATCTCAGGAGTTGGAACGAAACTGTATACAGTCATAGCTGAAATATCTGTCACTCATCAACTAAAGATGCTGCTGCTGAATAAACTTCCTTGGGAGTTGTTCCTGGGTCCCATCAGTGGACTGGACTCTTGTTGAACATGGCAATGCAATATGATTCCATGACCTGTTTAATTGCTCGTAACCAAGTGTAGAAGATCAAATAGCAGCATGAGTTCTAAGAAGTAATTTACTCCAACCAAAAACCATAGCCTTTCCACGATTTGAGTTCTTAAGTCATAGTCGTCCTAGGTCATTTACATATTCCCTTCATGACTGACAGTTGTAGGCCCTAATGTAGGTAACTGCTCCCCTTCTGTTAAATTGCTTGAACACAGCAAGATTAAATGGTAAGTTATTTTCCCCACTAACAGTTTCTAAATTGTGCATGGAATCATTTTGGGCATTTTGTATTAGCATTGAAGTCTTTTCATTAGCCAAGGAACTCTGACTTTTTTTAAACCCTTCCTGTGGAAAAGTTTCTATCCTCTAGTTGGAGCATGTATTAACCCTGTAAGATGGATAAAGCTACAGAGACCATAATTGCATATAAACTAGCATCACTTTTTTGTGCAACAATATTTTGTTGGGGGGGTGCCCACATTTTAGCAACATCTGATGCATAGGGAATTAATTGCAAAGTTTGAGTTTTGTCTGCTATGCCATCAACTGTCTGTGGTGAAACTTAAGATCTAATGGGCAAGTGGCCCCATTTGAAGGAGCACCTCCCAAGGGTTAAAGGACTGAAGGTTGGAGATGAGGTGTTGAGGGTATTGAACATAAGGTGAGATTTTCTGACCCTGCCAGTGGCAGGCATTGTTGCTTTTGGCCATTCTTCAAACTTTTCCATCCCCACCTGTGGTGATACTACTGCTGGTGGGACTAGAAAATCCTGACCTGGTATCTAAACACAGGAGTTATACACTAGACATAATACTGAGTGGGGTGATTTTTGATATAGTGTGAACAACTCACCATTACAGCTGTATAATATACAATACATGTCATTACTAACCTGTGTCACTTCTTATAAAGCCATTTTTTTTTTTTACAAGTAGAAACAAACTCGAGTTCATTCCTAGAGGGGTAGAATTGAAAAGTAGAAGCTACATTAAACTTATTGAATATTGGTTAGACCACACCTGGAGCACATGTACAATTTTTTAAATTTATTCTTTCATGGGATGTGAATGTCACTTGCAAGACTAGTATTTGTTATCCATCTTAATTCCCTTGAAGGTGATGGTGAGCTGCTGTCTTGTACTGCTGCAGTCTGGTGTAGGTACACCCAGTGCTGTTAGGAGGGGAGTTCCAGGATTTTGATCCAGTGACACTGAAGAAATAATGATTTATAGTTCAAAGTCAGGGCACTGTGTGGCATGGAGGGGAACTTGCTGGTAGTGGCATTCCTATGTGTCTGCTCCCCTTGTCCTCAACCACCTGGAAGGTTGCAAGTTTGGAAGATAATTGTTGAAGGAGCCTTGGTGAGTTGCTGTAGTGCATCTTATATATGGTACACAGCTGCCACTGTCAATGGTGGAGGAAAGGTCTTGATAGAGTGGATACAGAAGGAATGGTTCCACTTATGGGGAAGAAACATAGAAAATAGGAGCAGGAGTAGGCCATTGGGCCCTTCGAGCCTGCTCTGCCATTCATTATGATCATGATCATCCAACTCAATAGCCTGCTCCAGCTTTCTCCCCATATCCTTTGATCCCTTTTGCCCCATATCTAACTCCTTGAAAACATACAATGTTTTGGCCTCAACTACTTTCTGTGGTAGTGACTTCCACAGGCTCACCACTCTCTGGGTGAAGAAATTTCTTCTCCATCTCAGTCCTAAATGGTCTACCCAGTATCCTCAGACTGTGACCCCTGGTTCTGGACTCCCCCACCATCGGGAACATCCTTCCTGCATCTACCCTGTCTAGTCCTGTTAGAACTTTATAGGTTTCTGAGATCTCCCCCCACCTCATTCTTCTGAACTCTACCAAATATAATCCTAACCAACTTGATCTCTCCTCATCTCAGTTCTGCCATCCCAGGAATCAG
The DNA here is from genome assembly GCF_964194155.1 of Cetorhinus maximus. Classification (NCBI taxonomy): domain Eukaryota; kingdom Metazoa; phylum Chordata; class Chondrichthyes; order Lamniformes; family Cetorhinidae; genus Cetorhinus; species Cetorhinus maximus. The sequence goes on from NC_135899.1 coordinate 69,067,232, forward strand.
TCTGTTAAACCTTCGCTGCACTCCCTCTATAGCAAGAACATCCTTCCTTAGATAAGGAGACCAAAACTGCACATGATATTCCAGGTGTGGTCTCACCAAGGCCCTGTACAATTGGAGCAAGACTTGTTTTTGCTACCAAAGTGGATAACCTCACATTTATCCACATTATACTGCATCTGCCATGCATTTGCCCACTCACTCAGCTTGTCCAAATCACGCTGAAGCATCTCTGCATCCTCCTTACAGCTCACCCTCCCACCCAGCTTTGTGTCACCTGCAAATACTCAGGTCAGGCAGTTTCTGTAGAGAGAAACTGAGTTAATGTTTCACATTGATGACCTATCAGAACTGATTGGAAGTCATCTAGTTCTTGACCCATGAGAAGACATCAGTGACGATACTAAATTCCCAAAAGCATCAGAAGGCTAAATAATCACATGCAGAAGGATTATGTAAATAGTCAGGTGAAGATAGATGGGAGGTTGCTTGAGGGCACTAGTTGAGCCAAATGGCCTGTTTCTGCAGTCTTTCCTATGTAATGTAATCCCATGTAACAATAAATCTTCCTTGGGATTGCTTGTGGTGAGTAGGTGAATTTGCAACACTAAAGATGCAATGTCAAGTTGCATTATCAGGTAAAACTAGCTTGTCAGCATTTGGGGCAGAGCTGGAAAAGAGGACCAGAAGCTGGCAGTACTGGTATTGAACCTCACATGTAGCAATCAGGCTTCAACCTCCACTGTTTCTGTTAACTTCCTTTCCTGATCTGTATATAATCCTTTTTACTCCCACTTGTATCTCCTCCACTACTTTTAATCATTGACAGTCAGTTCATGTCTTTTCTTTTTCCTGCTTAAAATTAATGGAATGCAAATGATGATGCTCAAGCTTGAGCCGTTGTTCTCCTTTATCACACTTGGGAGTGTACAAGTGAAAAATTTAATGTAGCATGAATGGGTTTGCTCATGTATGTAGTCTTCAATGAATATTGATTTCCATAAACCAATGAACAGGTCTCTAGATACTCCATGTCCCGCTTGGGCTAACAAGTGGCAAGCAATATTTGTCAGGTATTGACCAACTTCAACAGGAGAGAATCTAACCATCGCCCCTTGATAGTCAATGGCAAAACTACCGCTAAATCCCCCACTATTGATAGCCTGGGGTTGCCATTGACCAGAAATTGAACTGGACTAGCCATATAAATACTGTGGCTACAGGAGTAGGTCAGAGGCTAGGAATCCTGCAACAAGTAACTTACTGTCTCCCCAAAGTCTCTCCACAATCTACAAGGCACAAGTCACAATTGCAATGGAATACTCTCCCCCTTGCCTGGATGAGTGCAGCTCCAACACCACTCAAGAAGCTTGACACCATCCAGGATGCAGCCTGCTTGATTGGCACCCCATCCACAAACATTCACTCCCTCTACCGCTAATGCACAGTAGCAGCAGTGTGTACCATCTACAAGATGCACTGCAGAAACTCACCAAGGCTCCTTAGACAGCACCTGCCAAACCTATGACCACTACCACCTAGAAGGACAAGGGCAGCAGGTCCATGGGGACACCACCACCTGGAAGTTCCCCTCCAAGCCACTTACCATCCTGACTTGGAAATATAACACCGTTCCTTCACTGTCGCTGGGTCAAAATCCTGAAACTCCCTGCCTAACAGCACTGTAGGTGTACCTGCAGCGGTTCAAGGAGGCAGCTCACCAGCACCTTCTCAAGGGCAATTTGGGATGGGCAACAAATGCTGGCCTAGTGTAAAGTCCACACCCCTTGAATGAATAAAAACAAATGATTTTTAATGGAATTGTCAAAGAAATAAATGGTAATTAAGCCTCTTTGTTTTTTAAAAAAATCTGTTCACTTGGGCTGCTGTTCATTTGACCCTCATAAAGCTTTGACAGTTCACTCTCCCAATTTCTTTCCAGAGTAGTTTGGTGAAAGACTCAGGCTCAGGGGCCCCCTTTAACTTTTGAATTCCTATTGATCCACCTTGCAGCCTGGGAATTTGTGTGGACTGAACATGCTCAATTTGCAGAGGTGATTTGAGAAAACTGTACAGCTGTTGCATGGTAGATATCCAGTTGAAGCATTGGCTTTTGAGAGGCTGGGACCTTGAAGTAATGTCACTAAAAGCAATAAAAGACAATTTAATCGGTAATGTTAGTTATGTTAAATAACTTGCATTTGTATAGTGCTTTTCCCATCCTCAATGTCCAAAAGGAAATGAAAGACTTTTGAAATGCAGCCAAGTTGCTCAGATTGTAGCTCTCCTGATAGATCAGTGGATGGTGCTGTGTGATACTGAGCCTTACAAACCAAAAATGTCCCAGGTTCAGTCCATGTCTGAACAGAAATGGTTGACCTCAGCTGGGATAACAGTGGAAATGCTCCACATTGCTATGACAACCATGTCCTTAGATATTAGGAAGTTAGCCAAGTCCTACCTCCTGACAGCCATTCAATTACTTCCTTAAAAAAAAAAATTGTGGCTATTTGGTGAGGCAGGTCAAGTTCAACTGTGATGCCCCATGCAGCCTAACAGTCCACCAATGCTCCAAGAAGAAGAAAGGCACTTCACTGAAACACCAGAAGATGATCGGCACCAATGGAACTGTATTCTAGAATGATGTCTTCAAGGTAGAAGGGAAAAAGGTTCAGAAGGGATAAGTGTAACACCCCAACCCACAATCGACAGCTCTAGGAAGGGGTTAAATTGGCAAATATGTTAAATCCAATTGCAACCAGCCATTTTAATCACAATGGAGTTGGGGGCCATCTGAGTAACCTGCTCTGAAGAGATGATTATAATGGGGTAAAGTTTCCACTTTGGGTATCATCTGGGGTTCTGACAGAAATCACACCCATCTTGAGCGGTTTGTTCCTCCCCACCCCACAACCGAGTTTTACTCAACCTCATCTGCATTAGCACAACAGAAAACCTACTGTGAAGCAGTGTAATTGGGCAGCAATTTAAAATGCAATTTTTAAAAAAAATCTTTAAAAGTGCTCCTTGATATACTTAAGATTGGCAACTAGGTAAAGGTGGATTAGTACAGCTAAAAACAAAAAATAAGCACTTTAAATTTAATCTGTAAAATTGCCACCTGTCCCTAACCCAATTTTAAATAATTTTTGTAATTGGATTGGGATTTACTAGGCAGTCCCTTTAGTAAATTAAAAGAAACATTCATCCTTTGTACCTATTGTGTCCTTGCCCCCAAAAGTTCTAACTTAATTTTTGAAGTCCCTTTGAAGGCCTGTAAATGAGTGCAATCAGCAGAAACTCCCCATGGTGATTGGCTTGTGGGTGACCTCAATCTTAGCTATGTGTTTAGGGGATAATGATGTGACTTACCTATTGACAAGCTTAAATGTGATGAACTTCATGTAGCTAACAATAAAAGTTAAATCGAACTGCATGTTGGGGCCATGTGGAGATGTACTGTTATGATTTTTTTTTGAAAAATATACTTTATTCATAAAATATCTGAAAGAACATTACAAAACATTTCTAAATCCTCATCACAAAAAGTGCAATCAGATTCAACTTTTACACATGGATCATGAGGTGCTTCAATACAATCAATGAATATTACAGTCATTTCAATATGGTCATTACAGACAGACAATGGTATTGGAGTTATCAACATACATCATGTTACACTCAGGTTCTTCAATACAATTAGTAGTCCATGCATTCATTGTGAGCAGTGCAGCCCAAGGGGTATATGGCAGAAAGGTCTTAGACAGCGACCTTTCCTGTTTGTGGCAGCTGCCCCAAGCTTTGGTGCATCCCTCAGCACATAGTCCTGGACCTTGGAATATGCCAGTCTGGGGACTCGGCAGGGGACAACTCTCTGCACTGGAAGACCAACAAGTTTCGGGCAGACCAAAGAGCGTCTTTCACTGAGCTGATGATCCTCCAGCTGCAGTTGATGTGTGTCCCGGTGTGTGTCCCTGGGAACAGCCCATAGAGCACAGAGTCCTGTGTCACAGAACTGCTCGCCAATGTACTATGATAATTGTCATATGTTCTGACAACAGAAAATTTGCACCTAAAGCCAGGTTAGAAAAATGTAAACTAAATTAGGGTCCAATCTACCTCTTGCCCACATGGTCATTTTATCACCAGCCACAGTGCCTTCTCTTGCAGGACCATCTTCAGATCAGACAGAAAGAGGAACTGGACCACTTACCATTCTGAGAGGCGAGCACTAATTGCACTAATTGGTGAAACACTTAGAAGACGCACATGGTTAGGAAGAAGAAGAACACACAATACACATTGATGATGCAGAAACACTGGGACAAAACACAACACAGCAAATTAATAAACGTTGAACTGAACGTTACAAGAATGTGTGCCAACAATTCTTTCAGTTTCAAATCTTTTCAGGCCCGTGGTGGGGGTGTTGTGGGGTGCGGAGATTGAACCTTTAAGGGGAGACAGTGATGTAGTGGCAATGTCACTGGAATAGTAATCAAGAGGCCCAGGCTAATGCTCTAGGGCCATGGGTTCAAATTTCACCACTGCAGCTGATGGAATCTAAATTCAGTTAATAAATCTGGAATTGAAAGCTAGTCTCAGTGACGGTGACCATGACAACCATCATCGATTGTTGTAAAAACCCATCTGGTTCACTAATGTCCTTTAGGGTAGGGAAGGAAATCTGCCATCCTTACCTGATCTGGCCTGCATGTAACTCCAGGCCCACTAGCACTGTGGTTGACACTTGGCTGCCCTCTGAAATGGCCTAGCAAGCCTCTCAGTTAAGGGGCAATTAGGGATGGGCAACAAACGCTGGCCTTACCAATGACGTCCACACCCCGTGAAAGAATCCATTTTTAAAAAATTATTTAAGCATAATGACATATAGCTGGACCTAATAAGGAAAAATTTATTTCAAATGCAGATTCATCACCTTTTGGCAAAGATTTTTTATGCTTTGACAGCAAAGGATTCCTATTGACAGGTTTGACATTCAGATCCTGTCTGATGAACATAACAATCCACCAGGCAATTTTCTCTCACGACTGGCCTTTTCTTCAGCTTTAAAAGCTTTCTTCGTCTGCCTGCTGCAGCATTAAGCCTCTTTGTCCCGTGGGATCAACAATTCTGCAACCTTTGACTGGGTTATGCTGTAGAAGACGCCCAGTTAGTCCTAACAATGCAACCACCCTTTCAGGATGCTAAGGGCCTGATTCACTTGGACCCCAGTGGAAGTGTGGGATATGTTGTACCATTCCTGAGATTTTGGCCACGGTTACCATACTGTTCTGATGTTTAAAAGCTGTAGGTACAGGATTTGCTTGGTCTTCCCAAAGCCATCTTGTTAGACGTGCCAAAAGGCCAGCACCAATGACTGCCACAGTATGAATGAATCATAGGCGTTTCTGAGGAAACGTACATTCTTGTGTTGATTTATGTCCCTGTGGTACATACGCATGTACAAAGTTGGGATAAGTTATCCTGCCTCTATTCAGGAATTGTATTCGGGATACAGCCAAATGTGCAGTCATTAAGTGAATCCTTGCTACAGAGTGCAGCTGCAGGGAGTTTTCTTTCTATTGACTGCTTTCCACATGAAATGTGAAAACAATGCATCAGTTACCTGTGTGCTACAATTCTGACATGTGAAAGAGATTCTCCATACTTGCTTGGAATAAGTTCAGGATAAAAATAGCTGTAGCCTTGAAAGCCATTGGCTGAACTATTCCTGTGTTGGAACTGGTCTCTAAACCTGGTTATGGAGTATGCAGGGCTCAGTGGTGGCTTCCTCAGGGGTATAATGTGGCACTGACTGATTTCTTCAGATAGTAGGTAAGAGTCCTGTACGTAAGAATCTGAATATGTTTGGATGGAATGTCTAATGTACAATATCACCTGTCTGGCATGGAGCTATCCTACTGATCTTCTTTCTTGTTCAGAATCTGAAAAGAGAGGGAAATACCCGTAGCTGAACAGTCATAAGCCCTCAAACAGCTATAGTTCTATATAATCACTAAGTACAGCTTTAAGCAGTTATGAGGAAGACCCCAGCCATTTTCAACAAATTCCCTTTTTTCTGCAACGTTTTGATATTGTTGGACAGCCCGCTGCTGAGGGATACAGCACTGTACCTTTAAGAATGGGGCCCATCTGAATTGAACAGACCTTTCCAGCAGTGCCTGTGGTGCTAAGTACACCAGGCATGGCTCTGAACCTCCACATTGTTTTACAGGAAGGACTCGTCATTTAAATAAAGCTGCACCTTTAATGAATCTTGCACACAGATTGTGCACTGGCTGAAAGTGCTGCACTGCGGCACATTAGGTCCATTGGTAGACTAAGCTTCAGGTCTCCACATTTAATATTACAAGATTCTTGTGCCTGAATGACTTTTGACACTTAAGGCATGGCATATCACGTTATTGATCTCTATGAGAAACAGGAATGCATTTTAAAAGATAAAAAGATCAACTGAGGCTCAAAAGATTAAAACTCAGGAGCTTTAATGATTCCAGCTAGAAACATGCTTAACCCATTCAGTCCCATTATTTTGCCTGTACCAGTGGATACAGGATCTATCTGAGCTAGACTAGAGTGTTTTAGCCCTAGATCTTGAAAGGTTCCTGAAGAACAATCACAAGTGTAAATCTCAATTTCGGTCTCATCAGTCCTGATCACAGTGACAGATGCCTGGCGGATTCTGTGAGAGGGAGAAAACTAGAAGGACCAATCCCTTTCTGCCAGGTGTACAAGATAACTGTTTACTGATCATTGTAGATAATTAAATTGTTGTCAGTTATTCTGACAATGTGGAATTATTGTGAGAATGATTCCTTTTATTTTTCAAAAGAATAATTCTCCAAAGCAACTACATGGTTTGTTACTCAAAAACATAGGACTAGATTTTCCTTAATTCTCCCGGGCAGGGTCATGGCAGAACTTCAGCTGACCGATCACATCCTGCCATGACCCCAACACAGTTTCCTCCATTTAGTATTATTATTTATGCTAAGAAGGATTCCCTCCAGGAAGTAAGAAAATCCAGGCGATTCTGTAATTTGATCATCGTGGTAGTGACAAAAAAAAGTCAAGAAGCCAAGTTAAAGCTATTTACTGAAGGCCTTGGTTGAGACTGAGGCCTTTATCAGGCAAGGGGCCAGGTCAAAACTGAGGGAGAGGAAGCCGCTAATGAGTCCTACCCCTTCATAAGGAGACTTTGAGGCCTTCCTTCTTTGAGCCCAGAGACCATCTCCAGGCTTCATCTAGCACTCCCAGGGAGTTGTATTAATAGCGATGGATGTGAAAGGTAAATCCGAGAGGTGGGGTACAGGAGAAAAATCCAGGTTATAATCAACAAAATTCTGCATTAATGGAGGGAGATCATGTTAAATGTTATTGCTTTCTGCAGATTTCAATGTTCCAACGTCCCTCATACAGTGTGTAAATTGGGTATTACCCTAGCTAGGGGTGCCAACCTTGATTAGGTGCATTCCTAGAGGCTTCACCACAGGTCCACTTGCTTCAAACCACACTGCACCCACATTCCCACCCTGACCCATCTTCAAGGTGCACTGTGTTCCGATGCCAAATTGGAAATTTGGTGAATGACTGCTTGCTATCCAACTATATTAATTTTTTTGACATGGGTAAAGAACTTTGACAAACACCAATATCTTTGACAATATCATTAGAATGAATTAATGGAAGTGTTCAAAGAACGATATAAAAATGCAATTTAGCTTGAGGCCTCTATGATTTTGATCTGGGGTTGTTTGCAGGAGCATCCTGGAGATTAATCAATTCCTGGAGACTCCATCCTGGAGTGTAGGCAGCTCAAAGTCTTTCTTTCAATAAAACAAGACTAGATATGATGGGGTCAGTTTCTGGGATGACTGCCAATATATATGCTGCATTAGTTTGACTGATATCTTTTCATTTAAAATGGAGCTGAAATTGAGCAAAATAAAAAGACAATTAAGTTGCAACATGTCTATAACTGCAGTCACCAGCTTAATCAACTGGGATGATAGATTTAACCTGTCTTCTAATGTCAGAGTTAATTTTTCTTCAGCAATAAGTCTAAATCCTTTAAGTAGAATACCTAATTAAACTCCTATTGAGATTGAGGCAAACATGCTGGTAATAATTCTGTAATGTAGATATACTGTAATTTCCATATATATTACAATCTGGAGCCACATGCTCACTTAATCCTTTTTTGTTGATGTATGAGTAATTCATAGTACATTTCATTGATTTTCCTGATATGATTGTTTCGACAGGAATTTCACATCCATTTCCAGACTTGTGATTGACATTTTAGTGAGCATTGTGGACAAAGCAAACTAATTAATGTATTTTGTGCCTAGACAGGAATAATGTCTCTATCTATCTGTGAGAGTGAATGTGAAAAATGTTACTGAGAGAATGCCTTTCTTAATGTGTGATGCAAATAATTATTCAAATTGTATTCTTAATCTCCCAGCTACGTTGGTTCAAAAATGCGTAATATTTTAATCTTTATGGGCTGCTTGGATGCTTTCTGCTTTTCAGTAGGTCTATTGATGGATAGCCCATGGGACCTCAGGTGCCAAATATCTTGGTAAAGGAGTAATTTTCAATCAGATGCCCAATAGTCCCATTCACGATTTCCATAAAGATGTACATTTCTAATAATAGGAGACACAAATTTGTGTATGGAAGTTGCAATTCTCTGCACACATGAATAATTCTGTGGAATTAATAATGGAAAGTAAGTATATGGCAGAAGTGTTGAACAGATATTTTGCATCTGTCAAAATTTGTATCCTGTAGAGGATACAAATAACATCCCAGAAATAATTGTGCATCAAAAGCTGAAAGGGAGGGGGGAATTTAAAACAATTACAATCACCAGTGAAAGGAGACAAAGAATATTATTAGAAGTAAAAGCTGACAAACCCCCAGGTCGTAATGGACTTCATCCTAGGGTCTTGAAAGAAGTGGCTGTTGAGATAGTTGATGCATTGGTTTTAAGTTTTCAAAATTCCCTGGATTCTGGAAAGGTCCTGTGAGATTGGAAAATAATGAATGTAATTCCTCTATTCAAGAAAGGTGGGAGACAGAAAGCAGAAAACTCCAGACCAGGTAGCTTAACATCTGTCATAGGGAAAATGCCAGTTAGAAAATCTTAATGCAATCAGGCAGAGTCAGCTTGGTTTTGTGAAAGGGAAATAGTGTTTGACTAATTTATTAGAGTCTTTTGAGGAAGTAACAAGCAACATGGATAAAGGAGAACTTGTGAATGTGGTGTACATAGATTTGCAGAAGGCATTTGACAAGGTGCCACATCAAAGATTACTGCACAAAGTAACAGCTCATCGTGTAGATGGTAACATTTTATTTTATTCATTCATGGAATGTGGGTAGCACTGGCTAGGCCAGCATTTATTACCCATTCCTAATTGCCCTGCAGAATGTGGTGGTGAGCTGCCTTCTTGAACCGCTGCAGTCCACGTGGTGTAGGTACAACCACAGTACTGTTAGGGTGGGAATTCCAGGACTTTGACCCAACAACACTGAAGGAACAGTGATATATTCCCAAGTCAGGATGGTGTGTGGCTTCAAGAGGAAGTTGCAACTGGTGGTGTTCCCATGCATCTACTACCTTTGTCCTTCTAGGTGGTAGAGATCACGGGTCAGAAAGGTGCTTTTAAAGGAGCTTTGGTGAGTTGATGCAGTGCATCTTGTAAATGGCACACACTGCTGCCACTGTCCGTCAGTGGTGGAGGAAGTGAATGTTCAAGGTTGTGGCTGGGGTGCCCATCAAGCAGGATGCTTTGTCCTCGATGGTGTCAAGACTCTTGAGTGTTGTTGGAGTTGTACTCATCCAGGCAAGCGGAGAGTATTCCATCACACTCCTGACTTGTGCCTTGTAGAAGGTGGACTTTGGGGAGTCAGAAGGTGAATTACTCACTGTAGAATTCCCAGCCTCTGACCTGTTCTTGTAGCCGCAGTATTTATATGGCTGGTCCAGTTCAGTTTCCGGTCCCCAAGATGTTGATAGTGGGGGATTCAAAATGAAATGTCATTGAATGTCATTCATGGGAAGATGGGTAGATTCTCTCTTGTGAGATGGTTATTGCCTGGCACTTGTGTGGCACAAATGTTACTTGCCACTCATCAGCCCAAGCTTGAACATTGTCCAGGTCTTGCTGCTTATGGACACGGACTGCTTCAGTATCTGAGGAGTCACAAATGGTGCTGAACATTGTGCAATCATCAGTGAACATCCCCACTTCTGACCTTATGATGGAGGGAAGGTCATTGACAAAGCAGGTGGAGATGGTTACACCTAGGACACTACCCTGAAGAACTCCCGCAGCAATGTCGCGGGACTAAGATGAATGATCTTCAACAAGCACAACCATCTTCTTTTGTGCTAGGTATGACCCCAACCATTGGAGAGTTTTCCCCCTGATTCCCATTGACTTCAGTTTTGATAGGGCTCCTTGAAGCCACACTTGGTCAAATGCTGCTTTGACATCAAGGGCAGTCACTCTCACCTCACCTCTTGAGTTCAGCTCTTTTGTCCATGTTTGCTACTGCTTTGGGCTGCATTAGAGCGCTTAAGTTGGAGTTCGGTGAGAGAGGATGTTCAGTGAAGAGGGAAGGAGATACATTCTGAAGCAAGAAGGTGAGTATCATTCACAATAAGGTAGACAAATTAGCAGTGCAAATAGATGTAAACAGGTATGATATGATTGTGATTAGGGAGATATGGCTGCAGGGTGACCAAGGCTGGGAACTGAATATCCAAGGGTACTCAATATTTAGGAAGGGCAGGCAAAAAGGAAAAGGAGGTGGCATGGCATTGTTAGTTAAGGATGAAATCAGTGCAATATTGAGAGAGGATATTGGCTCAGAAAACCTTGATGTAGAATCAGACTGGGTGGAACTAAGAAGCTACAAGGGGCAGAAAACATTAGTGCGAGTTGTGTATAGCCCTCCAAACAGTGGTGGTAAGGTAGGGAATGGTGTTAAACAGGAAATTGGAGATGCATTTAACAAGGGTGCTACAGTAATCATGGGTGACTTTAATCTACATATAGACTGGGCAAACCAAATTAGCAATAATACTGTGGGGAATGAACTCTTGGAATGTGTATGAGATGGTTTTTTTAGACCATTACGTCGAGGAGCCGACTTGGGAACAGGCTATCCTAGATTTGGTATTGTGCAGTGAGACAGAGTTAATTAATAATCTTGTGGTGCCGTGGTCCCTTAGGGAACAGTGACCATAACATGATAGAATTCTTCTTTAGGATGGAAAGTGAAGTAGTCCGATCTGAAACTCGGCTCCTAAATCTAAGCAAAGGAAACTACTAAGGTATGAGGGATGAGTTGGCTAAGATTGATTGGGGACCTTCATTAAATGGCGTGACAGTGGATATGCAATGGTTAATATTTAAAGAACGAATGTATGCATTGCGACAGTTATACATTCCTTTCTGTTGCAAAAACATAACAGGAAAAGTGGTCCAACCATGGCTAACGAAAGAAATTAAAGATAGTATTGGACCCAAAGTGGAGTCATATAAAGTTGCTGGAAAAAGTAGCAAGCCTGAGTATTGGGAGCTGTTTAGAATTCAGCAAAGGAGGACCAAGAGATTGATTAAGAGAGGGAAAATAAGAGTATGAGAGTAAACTTGCAAGGAGCATAAACGTGGACTGTAAAAGCTTCTATTAGTATGTAAAAAGAAAAAGATCAGTGAAGACAAATGTAGACCCCTTACAGTCTGAAATAGGAGAATTTATAATAGAGAACAAGGAAGTGGCAGAGCAATTAAACAACTACTTTAGTTCTGTCTTCGTGGAGGAAGACACAAATAACTTCCCAGAAATACGAGGGAACCAAGGGTCTAGTGAGAAGAAGGAATTGAAGGAAATTAATATTACTGAATAAACAGTGCTTGAGAAATTAATGGGACTGAAAGCCAATAAATCCCCATGGCCCAATAATCTACATCTCAGGGTACTAAAGAAGGTGACCATGGAAATAGTGGATGCATTGGTTGTCATCTTCCAAAATTCTGTAGATTCTGGAACAGTCCCAGCAGATTGGAGGGTGGCAAAAGTAACTCCACTATTTAAAAAAGGAGGGAGGGAGTAAACAGCGAATTACAGACCGGTTGGCCTAACATCAGTAGTAGGGAAAATGCTAGTGTTTATTATAAAGGATATGATAACAGGACACTTAGAAAATATCAGTAGGATTAGACAAAGTCAACATGGATTTATGAAAGGGAAATCATGTTTGACAAACCTACTGGAGTTTTTTTGAGGATGTAACTAGCAGGATAGATAAGGGAGAGCCAGTGGATGTGGTGTATTTAGAATTCAGAAAGCTTTTGATAAAGTCCCACGTAAGAGGTTAGCATGTAAAATTAGAGCACATGGGATTGGGGTAATATATTGGCATGGATTGAGAATTGGTTAGCAGACAGGAAACGGACAGTAGGAATAAATGCGTCTTTTTCGGAGTGGCAGGCAGTGACTAGTGGGGTACCATAGGGATCAGTGCTTGGACCCCAGCTGTTCACAATATATATCAATGATTTGGATGAGGGAACCAAATGCAATATTTCCAAGTTTGCTGATAACATCCTCCTCACCATTCACATTCCAACAAGTTTCGTCTTAAGAGGCTTCGAGGTGATTTAGACAGGTTGAGTGTGTGAGAAAATACATGGCAGATGCAGTATAATGTGGATAAGTGTGAAGTTGTCCACTTTGGTAGGAAAAACGGAATGGCAGAGTATTATTTAAATGGTGATAGATTGGGAAATGTTGATGTACAAAGGGTCGTGGGTGGCCTTTTACACCAATCACTGAAAGCATGCATGCAGGTGCATCAAGCAGTTAAGAAGGCAAATGGATTGCTGGCATTCATTGCGAGAGGACTTGAGTACAGGAGCAAGGGTGTGTTACTGCAGATATATGGGGCCTTGGTAAGATCACACATGGAGTACTGTGTGCAGTTTTGTTGTCCTTACCTAAGAAAGGATATACTTGCCATAGAAGGAGTGCAGCGAAGGTTCACCAGACTGATACCTGGGATGGCAGGATTGTTGTATGAGGAGAGATTGGGTCGATTAGGCCTGTAGTCACTGGAGTTTAGAAGAATGAGAGGGGATCTCATTGAAACGTATAAAATTCTGACAGAGCTGGACAGACTGGATGCAGGAATGATGTTTCCTCTGGCTGGGGGGGGAGTCCAGAACAAGGAGTCACAGTCTCAGGTTATGGGGTAGACCATCTAGGACTGAGGTAAGGAGAAACTTCTTCACTCAGAAGGTGGTGAACCTGTGGAATTCTCTACCACAAAAGGCTGTGGAGGCCAAGTCACTGAATATATTTAAGAAGGAAATAGATAGATTTCTGGACTCTAAAGGAATCAAAGGGTATGGGGATAGAGCAGGGGAATGGAGTTGAGATAGAGGATCAGCCATGATCATATTGATAGCAGAACAGGCTCGAAGGGTTGAATGACCTACTCCTGCTCTTACTTTCTATGTTTCTATGTTTTCTATGAGTGGCCCTAGCGGAAACCAAAATGAGCATCAGTGAGCAGGTTATTGCCAAGTAAGTGCTGCTTTATAGCACTGTTGGCAACATCTTCCATCACTTTGTTGATGGCCGAGAGTAGACTGATTGGGTGGTAATTGGCTGGGTTGGATTTGGCATGGATAGAGGATTGGTTAGCTAACATGAAACACAGTGTAGACATAAATGGGTCATTTTCGGGTTGTCAAGGTGTAACGAGTTGAATGCCATGGGGATCAGTGCTGTGGCCTCAACTATTTACGTTCTAATGAATGACTTGGATGACCAAAGGTATGATTGCTAAATTTATTGATGATACAAAGATAGGAAGGAAAGTAAATTGTGAAGAGGACATAAAGAGTCTGTGAAATATTATTGATAGGTTAAGTGAGTGGGCAAAGAATTGGCAGATGGAGTATAATGTGGGAAATTGTGAACTTGTCCACTTTGGCAGGAAGAATCAAAAAGCAGCATATTATTTAAACTGAGAGAGATTGCAGAGCTCTGAGGTACAGAGGGATCTGGGTGTCACGGTACATGAATCACAGAATGCAGGTACAGCAGATGATTAGGAAGGTAAATGGAATGTTGTGATTTATTGCAAGGGGAATGGAATAAAAGTAGGGATGTTTTGCTGCATTTGTACAGGGCATTGGTGAGACCACAGCTAGAGTACTGTGTACAGTTTTGGTCTCCTTATTTAAGAAACAACATAATTGCATCAGAAGTAGTTCAAAGAAATTCACTTGACTGATTCCTGGGATTGGGGGTTATCTAATGAGGAAATGTTGGACAGGCTGGGCCTGTATCCATTGGAGTTTAAAAGAATGAGGTAATCGTATTGAAACATAATAGGTCTTGACAGGGTGGATGCTGAAAGGATGTTTCCCCTTGTGGGAGAGACTGGGGACACAGTTTAAAAATAAGGGGTCTCCCATTTAACATGGAGAGAGGGGAATTGTTTTATCAGAAGGTCATGGGTTTGTGGAACTCTCTTCCCCAGATAGCAGTGGAGGCTGGGTCACTGAATATTTTTAAGCAGATGTAGATAGATTCTTGATTAACAGGGAAGTCAGAGGTTATAGGGGGTAGACAGGAAAGTGGAGTTGAATCCACAATCAAATCAGCCATGATCTTATTGAATGATGGAGCAGCCTCGAGGGTCCGAGTGGCCTACTCCTACCCCCTAATTCATTTGTTTTTATGTATGTTTGTATAAAAGGAACTGTTAGGGAGCCTGGATTATAAGAGCCATATTAGTTAGTCCCAGTTTCTCTTGCATCTCCTCTGGTAAATTTTTTTTCTATATCCCTTTGCATTCCCATTTCGCACATTGTTGCAGCTCATCCCTTGTCTGTTCTCTCTATTCCAAATCTGTATGATACGTACAATTCATTGCATCCAATTCAAATCCAAATAGCCATATTTGATTTTTATAAAAGCTATTTTAGATTTTTTAAGTCAGGCTACACAACACAACAACCTTAAGCAACCCATTCCACTACTGATATGACAGAGAAAGTTGTTGGATCTATTGCTTTCTAGCTTTGATAAGGTTATAGCTGTGGATGATTAAATGTGAACAAAATAACTTTGTGTTTCTGACAAATCTATAGAACAAGCAGGCCACTCATTCCAGCTTTCTCAGAGGGAGATTTGTGGTATTTTGTGCAATAGACATGTCTGTGTCCTGTGGGACTGTTCTCAATGACTGTACTAATTAATCAAAATTGTAACTGTATGACAGCTGAAAGGTCAGCACCCATTATTCCCAACCTTTATTCTTCTGCTGTATCTTTAAACTGCGCAAAGGTCATGGGGAAACCAGAACGCTTTGCCAATGTTAGCCTACTTTAGTGAAAATATTGAAGAGTGACTGCAGTCAGACAGATAGCCCTGTATCCATCTGGAGGCTCTTACATTGTGGTTGTTCCAAAGGTAGCATGATGATTTCCAAAGTGAACCATGGTGAAACCTGAAATCCCCCTTAACCTCTCTCCCTTATAAAAAATAATAATTTTCATTATTATTTAGTTATTTTGTGGTACTGAGTGCTGTTCTCAGTTCTGCACATCCTCCTCTAGAAGCTGTTGGGCACCAAAATTAGATTGTACAGCGGTTGGTAGAATTTAGGCACCAACTTTGTACTTACTATATCACAGGGAAGATGAACACAGATTTTATGTAACAGTACTATGGTGCCAGTAGCTTGGAATGACTTAAGCATGTTGATTCTTAAGAAAGGACATGTAAACAGGGACATAGACTTGGCACTTCACTGGGTCGGGATGACTCAGGGGCCCTCTTAAAATGGCGGACAGGTGCCGATTCGGGGATTCCTGGTTCCATCCTTGGGCTGTCCGATTTTCTGGAGTGCCTTTAAAGGATGAGGCTGGTTCAGGTCAAAAGCCTGCACTCTATGCTCCCAACCAGGCTGGCTTCATTACGAGGATAGGCATTCCTAGTCCTCTGCAATTTTCAGAGAGTCAGGCCAGCTTTTAAAGTACTTCTGGTTCACGGTCCCTCAAAAATGTTGTGAACCATAGTCTGTATGAGGGGACCTTTTAAAAGGTAAGTTCAAAAGGTCGTCTTCATGCCCCCCCCATGCCAAGATAAGGCCCCCATCCACCCCATATGGCCTCTCACACCCACTATGCCAAGCTATGGCACTTCTATGCCCACTCACCCACTATACACTGTATAGAACAAATGAACCCTGTAATGACAGTAGGGCACATAAAAAAAGCTTTCAAAAAACAATCACTCATTGATAATTTTCCACTCTCTTAAAAGAAAAACTCCTTTTTATTACAGGGCAATAAAAGTGTCAATCATCCAGACCCTTAAAAGTTTCAACAGCTCAAACCACAGGCACATGAACCATCTTAATGAGCCCTGTATATAAACATTGTGAAATTGACAGCAGAGATCAAAGAATCAGAGCTGTCAATCAAGCAATGTTTTTTCTGGAGCTCAGTTGTTTTAGAACTCTAATGATTTTATAGGCTCTCAGATAAGACTCATTATGTATGCTTGGTTCATTAGAGTACTAAAACACTTGAGCCCCAGAGAAAACATTGCTTGATTGACAGCTCTGGCCCTCTGACCTCTACTGTCAATTTCACAATGTTTATTTACATAAGATTAAGAGGGTCCCTGTGCCTTTGGTTTCAGCTATTTTCTAACTGATGGTAACAGTGTAATGTGTGAGTTCAGCTGGAAGTTGAAATAACAGAATGAGTTGCCTATTGCCAAGACTGAGTCATGTTGTTACAGAGAAGAAAATGCATTAAATAGAAACTACTGGGCATTCATTGCACTTAACTTTTCCTCAAATATCATTTATTAATTACTGTATTTTATTTATTGACTATAACTGGAATTTCCTTTAAAAAGTAACGTGGTAAACTTGATTTGAAACATATTAATGAATTTGGCAAACAGTACATTAAATTTGTTGATATGATATTATCATATTTTATTGAGTTGAACAATTAATTTGCTACCAGTTCATCCCATTTAAATACATTATTAAATCACTCACACTTCCAGTGACCACACCTACTTGTGTTTGGGGTTTCAATCGTCTTGAGAACACGTATCACCTAAAAGCGTTGCACACAGTAGCAGCTAGTACCTTGTTTACATATTCATACATGACAGAGCACTTTTCCTGTTCAAAGATGGAAAACACGATTCAGGACCTTTGCTGACATCTTACAAATGAGAGAGCAGTGGAATATTTAGGTTTTCAGGCGGGGACTATTTGATGGAGTCTTGTGACCAAGTGAGACATCCAGTTTCCCTCAGATGGGCGCTGCATCTCATGGAGAGTTAGAATGCAGAATTGGCAAGAGTTGGCAACCACGTCCATATCAGCAGCCCTATACCTAAGGGTCTGGCTACAATGCTGGAAGAAATTCATTTTGCTTTTACCAGATGTGTAAAGAAAGAAAGCACACTCACATCTCTCATTACTTCCATTCTGCAGCGTATGACAATTATCGACCCCTTCCTGATCTGTCATTTCCTTGGGATCATCCTTTTTGCCAATTAAGAAGCAGGGAAGACTTTGCTGTGTCACCGTCGTCCTTTACTTCATACTCTGAAAAGGTGCTTCCCTTAGCAACTCCAATTATCATAAAAGCTTAATGCTTGTTCTGGTCATTATGCAGACATGGTGACAGCTTGAAAGCCCTTTTACCAATGTCAGTTATTTATCTCCTAATTTGCAGGCAGGGAAGAAAACTGTCTATAACAAACTTTTCACACACGGCCAGGCTCCCTGAAACTCCAACCTCTCGCGCTTCCTGAAGAGGTGCCACTCGACATCTTGGTAGAGAAAATATAGGGGAAGCAGGAAATTGATGCTGGAGACCAGTTCCCAGATGTGTGGACAAGTTCCCCATCACATTTTTCAGACCTTACTCCTTCACTCAGCCTGACTCATTGCAACCAAGTTTGCTAATTAAGCATGCAAACTCTTGTCTGGCCCAGTGATGAATATGACCAAAAACAACTCCTGCCATCTGAACAATATCCAATTCCTTGGGTCTCTTCTTTGTCCCTACATCAGGCAGATTACTTTACCTCGGGCTACAGGGTGAATGATAATGGCTTCTGAGGTAGCATCCTTCTCCTGTTCAGAGAAAGAATGTGAGTTAATTGCGCAACAAGTCAGCTCAGCCCTTTTCCATCACTAACATCACCTGCTCCTGCTCATTGTACTTTACGGATTTCTTTGTCCACTCCTCTCCAAAACTAAATTTTTGGCCATGAACGATTGCTGGACGCGGTAGATGGTCTTGGAGCTAGTGTGGAGGATTCCACATCAGCACATGTGGAGTTCTAATGCGCAAAATCAAAGCTCTGCAGTCCGTGGAGTATGGCGCCACCCCAGGATCGTCAGTGACAGAGCACCCCACGAACAAGCCTATGAGAAAGCCTATGTAGTATAAATTCTCACAGTTGCTTATCCAATAAGCCATATGGGCTACAGGTTGTACTAACTCCTCTGTTTTAGACAGATTGTATAGATAGGTACTTCAGTCCGTTTAAGGCTCTCCTTGAATCTGCTCTCCCGCAGATCAGTCCATGTGTAATTGACAGTGCGACAGTTGAAAGCTTGGCCACTGGCTTCATCATATTATTGTGATGCTTAACTTTTTTTTATTTATATCATCTTTCAAAGGAAAATCTGACTAAATTTGTTCTTACGTTGTGTCCCTAGAAGGTGGAGATTTTTTGTTCTTATTTTTTTGTCTTTGAAATTTCCAAAACTCTTCTTCACTGGCAGAATTGATTAAATGGCTTTGAGCATCTCATTCTTATTTAGCTGATTAGCAATGCAAAACCGACACTGATCTAATCAAGAAAAAAAATTCACTCATTAAAATGACTCATATAGCACTGGGAATATTGAGATAATAAAGTATAGTAAAGTAAAATAAAAGGTACATCAACTATTTAATTGCAAATTCATTTTTTTTATTGCTTCACTATCTGTATTTTATGTTTGTGATTTTACTTCCCTATTTTCCCTAAATCTTAAATTAAGTGTATCACCCATAGACTTTGTTTAAATACTTTGCATTGTCAATTTTCCCATCAAGGAAAGGAGGTTCTGGTGAAGAGTCATACGGACTCGAAACGTTAACTGTGTTCCTCTCCGCAGATGCTGTCAGACCAGCTGAGTTTTTCCAGCTATTTTTGTTTTTGTAAAGGAGGTGTGCATCCTGGTTTCTGGGTTTAAATCCAGGCACCAGAAGTAAAAGGATATTTTCTTCCAATAGACAATCTTTTAATCTGTTTGTTGTGGTATTTAGCAGTTTTGTAGATACTCTGGATAGTAAAACTGTTGGTTGGCAGATGATTAAAGTTCAAGCGCCAGATTTTCAGAAATTTCTTTGTTCTATTGTTGCTCTCATGGTTTTATCATGGCCTGAATTTTACCCTTGGCGGGCGGGATTGGCGGGCCCGGGAGCAGTTGGGAAGCAGACCGCCGACTGCGACCAGCCCCTGCTGAGAAGCTCAGCGCTGCTGGGGCGGAAGCGGGAATAGTGCGGGCGATGACCTTTCCACGGGTGTGGGTGAGCGCTGCGGGAAAGCTCGCTGAAGGCAGACAACTGCCTCAGGGAGCTGCAGGCCTGAAAATCGTCAAATAGAGTTTTCAAAACCAGAAAAAAAAAATGTCTACACATCACAATCAGGTACCTGAAAATATACCCGATAAAAATGCTGACAACAGATTTTTTAAAATTTCACAACAGAAATCTCATCCCGCCCTTGGATGAGGTTTGGTGAAAAATGTAAAGGCCGCCTGGCCGATTCGCCCGTCCGCCAACTGTAATGTTGGACAGGCAATGAAAAATCAGAAACAATTGCGCCGTTAATGGGCTGAATTGCCCTCTTAATTGTCGGCTGGCACGCTTCCGACTTTTACATGCACCTGTCGAGCGAAATATCGCGCGAGTGTGCGATGACGCCGGGGCGCTTCACCCGACATCTTCTTGCGTGATTTTACGCCCAATCGGGTCAGGAATGTGCCTGACTGCGGGACGTAAAATTCAGCCCCATAGATTCATCTGGATGTGCTACTTTCAGTCGCACTGTGGTATTTCTAATAGCTGCGTCAGTACCTTTTTTACACAATGACAAGAATATACGGTTACCCGAACATATGTTATACAAGTTATGGTGGCCGTAGCTTGGGGATTCGACAAAGTAGAAATTGGAAACTGCCCCCCTGACTGTCAAATGATATGGAAAACTAAAATTTATTATATTGAATCATTTTTCATGGCTTGAGGAAATATGTTTTGTTGGGCTGGACAAACCATATTTCAAAATAATGAGAGAAAAAGCAGAAAATGCTGGAAACGAACAGCAGATCTTTAGCATATGAAAGAGAATGGTATGTTAAAATTTAGCATGGAACCCTAAATTATTCGCCGCCACTCTGAGAAATTACTATGAGCACCACACTTCAGCAAGGGTATGTTGACCTTGGTAGAGGCACAGCACAGATTCATCCGAATTATATACTAGGGTGAAAAGAGTTAAATTTTAAAGACAGGTTGCGTAAGTTTGGCTTCTACCCCCTTGAGTTTAGAAGGTTGAAATGTGACCTTTTCAAAGTCTTTTAATTCATAAGAGGATTTAGTAAGCTAGGACTCAGAGATCAATTTCCTCAAATGGGGAAATCTTGAACAAAGGGGTACATTTTTAATGCTAGAGTTAGACCATTCAGGAGTAAAACAAAAATGCACTTTTTCACACAAAGGGTAGGTGAGTACCCTCTCCCCCTGCAAAAGCTGTGGATTTTGGGCCAATTAATATTATGAAGACTGAGACCAAAAGATTTTTATTAGATAAGGGCATCAAGGAATATAAATCAAAGGCGAGTAAATATATTTGAAGTATAGATCAGCCATGATCTAATTGAATGGTGGAACAGACTCGAAGGACTTGAATGGCCCACTTCTGTTCCTTTCCTTGGAGAAAGAAAGATTGAGAGAGAATGTCTAGGCCTTTACAATGCTGAGAACCTCAGTATTGCAAGCAGGTTATTTAACGTAATCAATGAATGTAAAAGATAGAAGATAGAAGTATAAATTAAAATAAATAAGCCCTGAGCCTGAATTGTTTTCTTCCAAAAGGTTCTTCTATGCCCGTGCTGTACAGTAGACTCAGGCGTATGATTCTTTTTCCAACATCTGTGTTCCAAAATGTAAACCTCCTGACCAACAGTAAACCAAAGGCATTATAAACCCATAGAACTGTGGGTCTATATGTCTTAGTTCTGATGAAGGGTCATACGCACTAAAAAGGCAACTGTGTCCCTCTCCGCAGATGCTGTCAGACCTGCTGAGTTTTTCCAGGTATTTTTGTTTTTGTTCTATATATGAACTGTTGGGTTGCAATCAGTGGTTTAATTAAAGTAAAAACAAAAAACTGCGGATTCTGGAAATCCAAAACAAAAACAGAATTACCTGGAAAAACTCAGCAGGTCTGGCAGCATCGGCGGAGAAGAATAAAGTTGACGTTTCGAGTCCTCATGACCCTTCAACAGAACTGAGTAAAATTAGGAGAGGGGTGAAATATAAGCTGGTTTAAGGTGGGGCGGGTGGGGGGAGAGAAGTGAGGGGAGAGAAGTGGGGGGTGGTGGTTGTAGGGACAAGCAAGCAGTGATAGGAGCAGATAATCAAAAGATGTCACAGACAAAAGAACAAAAAAGTGTTGAAGGTGGTGATATTATCTAAACGAATGTGCTAATTAAGAATGGATGGCAGGACACACAAGGTACAGCTCTAGTGGGGGTGGGGTGAAATAAGACTAACAAGGCATAAAAGGTATAAATTTAAAAATAATGGAAATAGGTGGGAAAAGAAAAATCTATATAAATTATTGGAAAAAACAAAAGGGAGGGGGAAGAAACGGAAATCTCAACGCAAACTGGAGGAACAGCACCTCATCTTCCGACTAGGCACTTTACAGCCTTCCAGACTGAATATTGAGTTCAACAATTTTAGATCTTGAACTCCCTCCTCCATCCCCACCCCCTTTCCGTTTCTTCCCCCTCCCTTTTGGTTTTTCCAATAATTTATATAGATTTTTCTTTTCCCACCTATTTCCATTATTTTTAAATTTATACCTTTTATGCCCTGTTAGTCTTATTTCACCCCACCCCCACTAGAGCTGTACCTTGAGTGTCCTGCTATCCATTCTTAATTAGCACATTCGTTTAGATAATATCACCACCTCCAACACCTCTTTGTTCTTTTGTCTGTGACATCTTTTGGTTATCTCCTTCTATCACTGCTTGCTTGTCCCTACAACCCCACCACCCCCCTACTTCTCTCCCCCCACCCTCCCCCACCTTAAACCAGCTCATATTTCACCCCTCTCCTAATTTTACTCAGTTCTGTTGAAGGGTCATGAGGACTCGAAACGTCAACTTTATTCTTCTCCGCCGATGCTGCCAGACCTGCTGAGTTTTTCCAGGTAATTCTGTTTTTGTTTTTAATTAAAGTAAATCTGGGAACCAGTTCTAGTGGCCTAATGGACCTCTATGTTAGCAGTGGAATACAGCACCACCGCAAGGATTAATCAGCATGCAAGAAGGGGAAAGTTGTTCATGAAGGATCAGAAACAGGATGAAGCACAATGTGCCCCCTGCCCTCCCACTGCTGCTGTCACGCTGAGTCGTTGTTCTATACAAGGCAAGTGGTAATTCCCTTACAGTTTAGAATGCTTTTTACCACCTACCGTGTTCAGAAGTGCCGAAGCTGCTCAAACCTTACAATGCCTTATCAGCTGCTCACACCTTACAATGCCTTATCAGTAAGTGTCTTTGTGTTTGAAGGAAAGTCATCAAGTCACTGAGCTTGAGCTTGCTCTTTTGGAACACTCAGTGAATTTCAAATGTCCTTTTCTATATATGTCTGAGGATGTCTCCTCTTTGTCTGGTTGAAGGGATTCCAGCCCGAATCCACAAGGAGCAAGTCAGGTGACTCTCGGAGCCCATTTTGAAAACAGTCTTTAAACTCAGCCCAAGGTTTAAAAATTGAGCTTTAGAACAGTTTTTTTTTAAAGTTGTAATATCATAACTGAACATTGTAAGACTAGCCGCTCATAATATTGGTCCTCTGCTGGTGTGTCCAGCTAATCAACAGTGTGGTTGGCACTGGCTGGATACTATAAGCTTTGAAATGAGCTGGCAGCATGAAGTTGGCATGCTTCCTGCATTGCAATCAGTGGGCATGGAATCACCTTGACCCCCACAACCAATGTCAGGGTGGGGGGCTATCCAAGTTAATCCCAATAATAGGCTTGGCTTCCTATCTTCATACATTTACACATGTATTGGCCAATGTCTCACCAAATGGGTGAAAAGACTTCTTTTGGTCAGGGCAAAACAACTAAGTCATGAGATACGTTTGCAGCTAGAATCAAAGATTTTAAAACTGGCAACAAACAATTTGAATTCTTCCCTGTCTATGTGCATTCACCATAAACCAAGTAAATGTGCAATCACAAACAAAAAGCAGACATTAGCAGCATAACTATGACAACCATGTTCTGAATATTTAATGACAGGAGGGCAGCACTACTCTTAGCAGATCAAGGGGACAAATTTATTTATTCAGACCTTCTTGGCAGGCAGTTCCCTTGGTAACCAGATTCAGCAAAGAATTCTGGGAAAATAACAATCATCTCTATGCGATAATTATGGTCGGAGAATTCCTGGATGTTGCTGCATGACTGTTGCTATGGTGATCGGTGCTGGGGTCTGGTATTTTAAAAGTTGAGTGAGCTATTCGAATTCTGTGAAGAATTGGTTTGTGAATAGCAGAGGTGGTGTTTGTGACTTGTGCTAACTGATCCAGCAACAGCTACTACAACAACAACTTGTAATGATATAACACATTTAATGTAGTAAAACAGCCAAAGGCACTTCCCAGGAGCGTTATTAAACAAAATTTGACACCAAGTCTGTGGTAACTGGATGTATAGTTCTGTTGAAGGGTCATGAGGACTCGAAATGTCAACTCTTTTCTTCTCCGCTGATGCTGCCAGACCTGCTGAGTTTTTCCAGGTAATTCTGTTTTTGTATAGTCACTCCATCCTGTCAATCATAGGTCATGTGATGTACTGTTGGGGCTCCGACCAGTGAGCTCTTAGCATAGACGATCTGTGGGGCTGGGCTTTTTCCTGTTGTGAAGCCCATGACCAACGGTGGCTGTTTTTTAGCAGCGAGTGTAATAATGCTGAATCAGTTGTTAGGTTGGTTAATAAGTGGCTATAGTAGTTGACCATACCCAGGAAGGACCTGAGTTCTGTTACATTGGATGGTGATGATGCATCTCTTATTGCCTGAACTTTATCTTCTACCAGATGTAAACCCATGGCATCCACCCTGTGACTTAGATAAGTGACTTCTGGTGCTTGAAATGTGTATTTTGCCTTCTTTAACCATACACCGGCTTCCATGAACCTTCTTAGCACCTCCTCCAGGTTGGCCATGTGTTCAGTCTCGGTTGACCCAGTGATGTGAATATCATCCAAATATACTACCGCTCACGGGAGTCCTTGCAAAAGACTCTCCATTGTTCTCTGGAAAATAGTGCATGCTGATAAGACTCCAAAGTGTAGATGCGTATACTGATAGAGACCCTTGTGTGCATTAATAGTCACATATTCTCTTGATGTGCTATCTAGTTCTAATTGTTGGTAGTGTCATGAAACTAACATTTTTTCATTATTATTCTGCTTTATTGCAAAGTAGGTTTTAAGGTGTGAGTGCAGATGGTTCTGTCTGTGTGGTTTAATTGAATTAGAGCCAGATAGACTGCAAGCTTGAAATTATCATAAGAAACTAGGGGTAAACGGCATTTGAAATTCGAATGAGTAAGCATGGATGGGGGCAGCACATAGGGTGTGAAGGAAGTTCGCATTTTTAGATAAGTGAAGGGGTTATTTAGGTTTCAAAGGGATGGTAGGATGTTTACAACTAACAAGAGAAGCAAGGTCAAGCAGTGTGTTTATTTTTCCCAAAAGAACTGACCATACTGGCAACATGAAAGATTTTTATAGGAAAAGTAAATTTCCAAAGACATATAGAACAATGGAATTTATAGATTAAAGAGAGAGAAACCATATATAAAGAGTGATGCAAGACTGTGTAGGGGTGAGGCCATGTAAGATCTAAAAGGACGGTGTAATACTGCCTTGGGGGAAGCCTCCAGCTACTTTTGCAGAAGTCTGCTGTGTCCAGCAACTGAAGTTGTGTTAAAAAGCCTTTGGAATTCCACTGTCAATTGGGTGCTGTAGTAAACTTGCCGGCTTGCAAATTTAAATGTAAAATCAATTTTGGGACTGTTGCCTTAAAGGGGGTGCGTAGTTGGGAGTCAGGTTATTTAGGAATTTTGGAATTTATTATAGTATTAAGTAACTGTAATCTTATGTATGTGCTTGAAATGCTTTATTTTGTTAATAAATGTTTTAATTTAATTTTTAAAACCTCTAAAGGTGTTAGGTGACTCATTACTTCTGAATTCTATGCACAAATATTCTCATAATAAATAAAAATTGCAAAACCTTTGTGATATCATGGCCAAGTTTCCCTTGTGAATTTGGTCCGCCGAGCACACATCATCTGCCATGTCATAACAGTAGGCATGGCTCATATCCAATTTTGTATAGGACTTTTCTTCAGCCAGCTTGGCATATAATTCGTCTATCCTTGGAATGGGGTACTTGTCTAGTTTTGCTGCCTTATTTGCAGTCAATTTATAGCCTCCACAGGTGCATATGGTGTGGTCAGGCTTCACCGTTGGAACTATGGGTGCGGCCCACCCCGAGAATTGGACAGGTTGGATGATGCCCAGCTTTTCTAGCCTGCATCCACCTTTTCTTTCAAGGCCTAGCCTTAAAGAAACGCGGTGTTGCCTAAGGATCAACATGCCTTTTAACTTCCCTAATTCATCCCAAAAAATCATGTTGTATTTCCTTAGAAGTTCTGGGATTCCGTCTGATTTAAGATGAAATATCTCAGACCAGTCGAGTTCGATCTTCTGTAGCCAATTCTAACCTAAAAGACTGAGTCCCTCTCCTTTCACTATTATTACAGGCAGTTGGGCTGGCTGACGCTTATAAGAGACTGGGACAGTGGCAATGCCCTTTACTTGAATAGGTTCTCCTGTGTAAGTTCCTAATTTAGCAGTTGTCTGCTTCAAGTTTATTGGCTGACTTCTTTCATTAAGATACATGAAAGTGTATTCTCCTACCACCATAGTTGAGGCACCAGTGACCACTTCCATTTTCAGTGGCATCTCATTCACTTGTACTGTCACTGTAACACGTTCAGTCTTCACAGCAGTCACATTATGTAAGGAGTAAATATCAGGAGCAGCAGCTTCAGTCTTTGCTATATCCATTACTTCTATCATATTTGTTTGCTGTTTTGCAGACAGCTTCAGCTTTGTCCGGCATTGCCTAACCATGTGACCCTCCTTATGACAGTAACGGCATTCTGCCTCTTTGAATTTACAGGTACCTGCTCTGTGGTCTCCTCCACATCTACAGTAATTTTGTCTAGAAACTGATGATGAAGCGTTTCTGTCAGGCTTCTTAATGCTTCTCGCAGTGGCCGATGAATCGCGCTTTAATTCTGCAGGTCTGGCTTTTGCGTCACGCTCGGTGGCAGGTTCCTGCCCAACATGAATCACGGCGTCATTATCCAGGTGTAGCAAAGACTGCGAGTCTCTTGCAGCACTTTCCACGGCGAGGGAGATTTCTAGGATGCGTTTAAAATTATTTTTTTTAAAAATTCATTCATAGGATGTGGGCATTGCTGGCTGGGCCAGTAGTTATTGCCCATCCCTAGTTGCCCTTGAGAAGGTGGAGGTAAGCTGCCCTCTTGAACTGTTGCAGCCCATGTGGTGTAGGTACACCCACAGTGCTGTTAGGAAGGGAGTTCCAGGATTTTGACCCAGTGACAGTGAAAGAACACTGATATATTTCCAAGTCAAGATGGTAAGTGACTTGGAAGTGAACTTCCAGGTGATGGTGTTCCCATCTATCTGCTGCCCTTGTCCTTCTAGATGGTAGTGGTCGTGGGTTTGGAAGTTGCTGTCTAAGGAGCCTTGGTGAATTCCTGCGGTACATGTTGTAGATGGTACACACTGCTGCTACTGTGCATCGGTGGCAGAGTGATTGATTGTTTGAGGATGTGGTGCTAATCAAGTGGGCTGCTTTGTCCTGGATGGTGTCAAGCTTCTTGAGTGTTGTGGGAGCTGCGCTCATCCAGGCGAATGGGGAGTATTTCATCATGCTCCTGACTTGTGCTTTGTAGATGGTGGACAGGCTTTGAGGAATCAGGCGGTGAGTTACTCATCGCAGGATTCATAACCTTTAACTTGCTCTTGTAGCTACAGTATTTATATGACTAGTCCAGTTCAGTTTCCGGTCAATGGTAACCCCCAGGATGTTGATAGTGGGGGGATTCAGTGATAGTAAGGTCATTGGACGTCAAAGGGTCAATGGTTAGATTCTGTCTTGTTGGAGATGGTCATTGCCCAGCACTTGTGTGGCGCGAATGTTACTTGCCACTTCTCAGCCCAAGCCTAGATATTGTCCAGGTCTTGCTGCATTTGGACATGGACTGCTTCAGTATCTGCTATAAACCTTGGCGAGCAATTGGCACTGTATGACATCGTCCTTGACTCCACATACTGATCGGTCTCTCAGTATTTCATTTAAAACGTCTCCGAATTTGCAGTATTTTGTTAACCGATTGAGATTCACTACGTAGTTTGCAGTGGACTCTCCAGGGGCGTGAATTCTTGAATTGAATTTAAAGTGCTGCATTATCACGGATAGCTTCGGCTGGAAGTGTATTTTCACTAGGTCCACGAATTCGCTATCTGACTTGGAATTGGGCGCGCTCGGGGCAGTCAGGTTACGAATCAAGTTGTATGTTTTACTGCCGCACACACTTAAAAGGATCACTTTCTGCTTTTCTTTGGCGGTTATTTCATTTGATACAAAGTAAAATCTGAGGCGCTCAACATACTGGCTCCAGCCTTCAATATTAGCATCATAAGGGTCGATTCTCCCAAACAGCGGCATGGCTGGTGAACCGTTTTCTTCTAGAATTCGATTTACTCATAGTAACAGGGTGAGCTGCAGAGTTGAAGTTGATTTTACCCTCGTCGCCAAATCTGATGACTCTATGGAGCAGACTAGTTTCGTCGAGAACCAGTTAAACTTTATTACAGAGATGTTTCCAGTGCTTGCACGCTCAACCAGATCTCTCATCGGAAAAATCCCCGCCCCACGGAATGCCAACGCCATGAGCTCACTGGTCAGAGCCCTCACAGTACGTCACATGACCCGTGATTGACAGGAGGGAGTGACTATACATCCAGTTACCACACGGTCACGGAAGGAGATATTAGGGCCAATGACCGAAAGCTTGGTCAAAGAGGTAGATTTTAGGAGCATCTTAAAGGAGGAAAGAGCGACAGAGAGACTTGTGGAGGGAATTCCAGAGCTTAGGGCCTAGACAGCTGAAAACATGGCCTCTAAAAGTGGAGTAATTCAAATCAGGGTTGCCAACTGGAGGAGCACAGACATCTCAGAGTGTTGTAGGGCTGGAGGTAGTTACAGAGATAGGGAAGGATGAGCTCATAGAGGGATCTGAAAACAAGGTTCAGAATTTTAAAATCGAGGTGTTATTTAGCTAGGTGCCACTGTAGGTGGGAAAACACTGGGGTGATGGGACTTAGTGCGAGTTTAGACAGGGGCAGCAGAGTTTTGGATGACCTGAAATTTACAAAATGTACTACTACATGTGAGGCTGGCAAGTAGAGCATTGAAATAGTCAAGTTGAGAGGTAAAAAAGGCATGGATTAGGGTTTCAGCAGCTGATGAGCTGAGGCAGGGGCAGGGTTGGATGATGTTATGGAAGTGGAAATGGGAAGTCTCACAGAATGGAAATTAGGGGAACGTTCTCTTTTTTTACCTTCCTTTTAGGATTTATGGTGTGCCGCATAGTGATATAAGCGGAGGTGCTCGAAACATAATGGGCTAGACAGCTCAGGCACTAGTCCAGTAATGCCACATCAATATATTTCCCATTAATGGTGGCTGAATACAACAGGGGGTGGGGATGCTAATATTTTTTATTCTTTCATGGGATGTGAGTGCCGCTGGCAAGGCCAGCTTTTGTTGCCCGTCCCTAATTGCCCTTACTGAGTAGCTTGCTACGCCATTTCAGTCAACCACATTGCTGTGGGTCTGGAGTCACGTACCAGACCAGGTAAGGATGGCAGATTTCCTTAAAGGACATTAGTGAACCAGATGGGTTTTTATATTATTCGGTGATAGTTGTCATGGTCACCATCACTGAGGCTAGCTTTACATTCCTGATTTATTAATTGAATTTAAACTCTACCAGCTGCCTTAGTGGGACTTGAACCCGTGTCCCTAGAGCATTATCCCGGACCTCTGGATTATACCAGCACTGTCAATGAGTCAGTCTCCTTGAAGGTTGATATTCTATGGATGTTCCTGGCATGCGGTGTTGAAGCAGGTAGGAGGATAATTAAGTCGAAACACCCCCACTAACCAAACATAACCGATCCTGGGGGGAGTTGATTAGACTCCCTCACCCGCTAAATGAACATTTTCAAAACAGTTTTCAGCTCTTCCGGATTGCCATGCATGGGACTTTCACCAACTATCCATCCCATCCCATCCCGTCCGGAAGTGGGCTCACCGTTCCATACGGAATCGCTCCAGAAGCCCCACAGCACATTTACAGTTTCACGGGCCATGGGGCAGAATTTTCCGCTTGGCGTGCGGGCGCACGCCCGAAATGCGCAAGTGCAAAATAGCACGTGATGACATCGGGCAAGCGTCGCGCGATATTTCGGCCGGTGGGTGCGCGCGAGAGTCGGAAGCGCGCCCGCTGACAATTAAGAGGCCTATTAAGGCCATTAAAGTTGTAATCAACCGAGATTTCTCATTGCCCGTCCGACGTTACAGGCAGGCGAATCAGCCAGGCAGCCTGTGCATTTTTCAGGAAGCCTCATCGAAGGGCGGGATGAGCTTTCCATTATTAAATTTTAAAAAATAAAAATGTACAGACAGAATTTTTATCAGGTTTATGTTCCGGTGACTGATTCTGATGCGTAGACAATTTTTCCCAGCTTTTAACATCTTTATTTTTGGCATTAAAATTCTTCAGCCCCCTGAGGCAGCTCTCTGCCTTCAGGGGGCTTTCATTCCGTACTCCCCCGTGCCTGCGCTGACTTCAGCGCTCGCCCTCCTCCCGCCCCTAACCCAGCAGTGCTGAGCCTTTCAGCGTGCCTTTCGCCTTGGCTGGTCGTTAATTGGCCAGCCAGCATGAAATTGTGGTCGGAGGCTGATCGCAGCCAGGAGTCCGTTCCCCGGCCGCTCCCGGGTCCGCTGATCACGGGTGCCTGCCAGGCTGACAATCCTGCCCCATGTTCTAATAGAGCATGAGTAACTACAGTGGATTCAATTTGCTTTCATTGCTCTTGTTAAAAAAAAAAGTCTCTCCTCAACTAATTTCCCAATTCACTGACCGCCCCGGGCACTAATTATTAATTAAGTTTATTTTTGTAAATGAAATTTCATATTCCTGCAAGAGATGCTGTTTGTTTTTTGTGGGTCAAATTTAGCACATGGCTTCAGTTCAAGGTTTGAGTTTCTCCTCTGTCCTTGATTAGCCAGTTTGATCTTTCATGGGGTTTAAATGCGAGTGCGTTGGTTGGGCTGAGGAAGCTCTTAAATTTGCCCTCTCAGTAATGAGCAAACAGTGAAACCTATAATGCCAAATTTTATTTGATAACAGTCCTGTGGAGTACCTTGAGACATTTTACTATGTTAAAGGCACTGTATAGATGCAAGCCGTTGTTGTCATTATAAATACATTCCACCTAGAAGGACCTCAGTGATCTGTAACTAACGAGTTCAGCAGATTTGAAACTTCATTGTTTCTAGAATCCCTTAACTCCAGGGTAATACTTAATAACACAATTGAATTAAACTCATAATAAGGTGGACAGACTCAAATTCAGGGCCATCATTTTATTAATACTTCCAGGGTTTATTACTTAGCTCTGATGTCCCGTGTTTTCTTTCCACTTCCCTCCGTACCTCCCTGATTGTTCCCCAGGAACAGCAGTGTAATAGGGGATAAAGCTAGATGACGACAGGTTCTGTTTCTACGTTGTGCCCCTGGAAACATTCAGGTGAATTTGAGTAAAAGGCCAAATGCTGTGTCATGAATTTTAAATTCTGTTAAAATAAATTACTGGGCTTTGTCGCAAAATGATTATTCAAGGATACAGGCGCTGCAGGGTATTCCTTCACCAGTCTGCATTAAATTCACTTGTGAAAATACCTTCTCTTTCCTCCCATATGCTGGAACCAACCAGTTTTTTGGAATCCCTTAACAATATGATGCATCCAGACATTACAAGCTGATGGAAGCCTGCCCTGTTTCCAAACAACCTGAATAGCTGGCACAAAAGAGTGATATTGCTGCAGGGAGTGATTAACATAACAGTTTATCATTTTCAATGCTGCATTGCTGCACACAATCGTTCTAACAGTTTGAAAGCAACAGTGTTTCCAGCTTAGCCCAGTCTGAATTTAGCTTAAATAAAATTGGTAATCTTTATTTCTTTTATTTTAGATGTCTTTATCTCATCTGTTGGAAAGTAAGTTTATTTCAAATTATTTTTAGGAATTCAAATAATGCAAGGGGACAGTGGCATTATGGTTATGTTACTGGACTAAGAATCCAAAGGTCTGGACTAATATTTGGGAGAGGTGAGTTTAAATCCGACCACAGCAGTTTGTGAATTTGAATTCGGTTAAATAAATAAATCTGGAATAAAAAGTTAGTATCAGTAATGGTAACGGATGTTATCAGAATTTGATTTGATCTTTCAGGAAAGGAAATATGCTGTCCTAAACAAATACTTGGAAAAACTCAGCAGGTCTGACAGCATCTGCGGAGAGGAGCACAGTTAACGATTTGAGTCCATATGACTCTTCATCAGAACTAAGAAATATAGAAATGAGGTGGAATATAAGCTGGTTGAAGGGGGCAGGGACAGGTGATGCTGGATAGAGGGCCAGTGATAGGTGGAGGCAAAGAAGAGATTTCTAAAGATGTCATAGACAAAAGGACAAAGGGGTGTTGACGGTGGCGCTATTAGCTGAGGAATGTGCTAATGATGACATTAAGGGTAGAAAGCAGGACTAGCAAGTGACAGATGGCCCTAGTGGGGGTGGGTGGGGGGAAGGGATCGAAATAGGCTAAAAGGTAGAGATATAACGATGGATGGAAATACATTTAAAAATAATGGAAATAGGTGGAAAAAGAAATATATATATATATAAAAATTATAAATTATTGGAAAAGGGTGGATCGGAAAGGGGGTGGGGATGGAGGAGAGAGTTCATGATCTAAAGTTGCTGAACTCAATATTAAGTCCGGAAGGCTGTAAAGTGCCTAGTTAGAAGATGAGGTGCTGTTCCTCCAGTTTTCGTTGAGCTTCACTGGAACATTGCAGCAGGCCAAGGACGGACATGTGGGCATGAGAGCAGGGTGGTGTGTTGAAATGGGAAGTAACAGGGAGGTCAGGGTCATGCTTGTGGACAGACCAAAGGTGTTCTGCAAAGTGGTCAACCAGTCTGCGTTTGGCCTCTCCAATGTAGAGGAGAGCAATCGGGAGCAATCCATGACGAAGAGTCATACGGACTTGAAACGTTAACTGTATTCCTCTCCGCAGATGCTGTCAGACCTGCTGAGTTTTTCCAGGTATTGTTGTTTTTGTTTCAGATTTCCAGCATCCGCAGTATTTTGCTTTTATCTTAAATATGCTGTCCTAGCCTGGTATAGTCTTAAATGACTCCAGAACCACAGCAATGTGGCTGACTCCTAACTGCCCCCTGAAAAGACCTAGAATGTCATTCAGTTTAATCTAACTGCTACATAGTGGTTTAAGAAGATAGCCCACCATCAGCTTATCATTGTATCTAGGGACAGGCAATATCTGCCAGCCTTGCCATTGACATCCACATTCTGAGAAGAAATGAAGCTGGAGATGTCTGTTTAAATGACAAACAGCTTCAGTTCTTCTCTTGCAGGAAAGATTAGGACTTTGAGGTCAGCCATGATGAGATGCTTAAGATTTTCTTTTGTCTCCGTTGATATTAAAAGCATGCATCCAATGTAGAACAATGCACCTAGTGAAGTGAAGCTTTCCCCATTCAGCATCAATATAGGCATTGGATTCTGACATATCAATGGCACACCCAGCCAAGCTGACTTTCTGGAGACTTGGGCAAAAATTGGGAGATCTGTCCTAGCCTAGTCTTCTTCGACAGCATCTCCTAAATCTTCAACTTCTACCACACAGAAGGAAAAGGGCAGTAGATGCAAGGGAAAATCACCTCCAAGTTACACACCACCTGGCCTTAGAAATATATTGCCATTCTTTCACTGCGGTTGGGTCAAAATTCCTGGGATTCACTACCTAACAGCACCCTGGGAGTACTTTCACCACATGGACTGCAGCAGTTCAAGAAGGCGGCTCACCACCACCTTCTCAAGGTCAGTTAGAGATGGACAGTAAATGCTGGCCTTGTCAACGATATCCACATCCTGCAACTTAATAAACTAAACAATGACATCTAGCACAAACAGTATAACCCTGTTAGTCCTACCTCCCCTTCAGCTCAGATAGGTAATAAGCCAATTCCTCGCTGCCACATGCTGCAGGGGAAACCAGGTCAGGGTGTAAGTGGACAAAACCAGGTATTTGTAGTCTAATATCTCACCCAGAGTGAAACAGCCAGAACTGACAAGGGAGTGGACAAGACTGTTCTGCTCTCCTGAAATAAAAACGCTTCTACGATTTTTTAAATCTGAATCCCTATTGGGCAAAAGGGTTGCAGGATTGTAATCTAGAATATAATTTATAATATAATATAATCTATAATATAATGTGTTGTAGGAGAGTAACTTACAATATATTAAAATCTTGTGTTTGCATGTACTTCCCAAATACACACTTTACTTCATAGTATTACATTTTTGGCACGGCTTTGGTGGCAACTTTCCCATTATAAATCTCAATGTCTATATTTATAATGGGAACTGCCTCTGTAAACTGCACTTCCATCATTGTGCCAATGGGGTCTCTGTAACCTCAACTTTTCATCCCCCAGTTCCTCAGTCTGCACTGCAGAGAAAATCTGATGTTTCAGCCAACTCCGCTTCCCTGTTTCTCAAATTGCTATAACCTTTGCTATTTACCTACAGCTAATAGTTTAACGTTTCTGCTTTATTAGATATATTTCATAGGTTTCCCTCTCTGAAAAGTTTAGCTTTTCAATTCATTTCTTACAGGTGATCCCTCTATTTCTTTGTTCTCAGCATTGCTTTTAGATTCTGGATAGTTCACTTTGAGGAGTAAAATAATCCCCAGTAGCTCTGGTTTTAAGGATTAGTGTGTAATGCATTGTAGAATGAGTACTAGGCCATACAAACCAAAAGGAATCAGATTCAGTTGCCAGCTTATGCTGAGTTTGTCCCACTTCAGCCTCTCTCCCTACTCCTTGGCTCTTTAAGCATCACTCCCTCTATCCCTTCCATTTTTCACACAAGATCTGAATCATCCAACACTTGCACATGTTTTATCATAACATAGAGGGATCACCTGTAAGGAATGAATTGAATAGAGAGGGAAACCTACGAAACCTTACGATTCACCTCTACAGCTGGCAACCTATGTGGGCCAAACGACTACCCATCTTCAAAAACTTGTCTCCATCTAATTCTCCCTTTTATCTTCACTCATCTTCACCTTATTACCAACTCCCAAACACGTGGTCACCCTCATAATCTTCCCCTCTCTCTTGGCCTCACCACCTCTTATGTTACGATCAATAATAGCTATCTCTTAGTTCATCATCAGTTCCTTCAATATCCACATCTCTCTGCCTACCTCCAGCCTTCCTATTCTCAGATTCTGGCCTTGGAAAAAGATGCCCACAGCTTTTACCAACTCATTCTCTCACTCCCAACTCCCTCTTCTCTGACTCTCCACCTATCGTGACACCTTTGCAAATGCTGCCTGATTTAACAGCTCCGTTGTTTCAGTTTTCATCATCATCATCATCCTCATTCATCTCTTAATGGATCAAATTAAAAATCCTTCTTTCAATTTTCAAACCCCTCTATGACCTCACCCTACCATACCCCTACAACCACCCCCAACCTTAAATCTCCCCTGCGCTCTATGATTCTCTGGCTCTGGCTTTCCATACACTTGCTGGCTCCCTTGGTCCCAGCATTGTTGGTTGAACCTGCAGACATAATGGTATGATGTGATGGGCACGTCATGCCCATAAAGATAATTTGACAGTGGACACTACTTTTGAAAAGAATTAAGCAACATGGACTAATGGAAGCTGTACATTCACAAAATAGATTCCGAAAGTCAGGTGACTTCTAATTGTGGGTTCTAGACAGACAGAGACAACGGGCGGGATTTAGGCTGGGCTGCCAAATCTCCCGCAGTGGGTCCTGCCATGATGGAGCCGGAAAATCCCAGCCAATATGTCTGAGAAGTTACTTTAAAATACAAATGGGTTCTCCAGGTACAAATTGACTTCCCCCCACCATTTCAATGGGAGAGGTTTAAAGGATAATGGCTGGCTATCAGACCTGTTAGCCCCATGAAGATGTGACTTAAAATAAAGCCATTGAGTGAGGTTGGTCATA
Organism: Cetorhinus maximus; assembly: GCF_964194155.1. NCBI lineage: Eukaryota > Metazoa > Chordata > Chondrichthyes > Lamniformes > Cetorhinidae > Cetorhinus > Cetorhinus maximus. The sequence goes on from NC_135899.1 coordinate 69,103,152, forward strand.
CTGCTATGTTGATAGAATATCAATCATCCCCCAATATTGTGTTTCAATGACTTCGGCTCCAACCCATTATGTGGACAATGGAATACCTTGATACTGTCATCACATGACCGAAACTAGTTGGGCAGGGGGTCGACACCTTATCACTCACAAGGGAGCCCGGCAAGGCAGCCTGGGACCAGCAGTACAGAGGATTCACACCTAACAAAGAAGTAAAGGACCCGGCCTCTAAAAGACAGTCATCTCAGGCAGTGAAAAGGGGGGGGGTTAATTAATTTTACCTGCAAGATTATATTTCTTCACTACAACAGCTCAGCCATAATTTCTCCTGCAAAAGCCAGAAACTTCCAAAGCTCATTTGCCTTCAAAGAACAAAGAAAGAATCCTTCAGGCCTGCAACATTTTTCAACCTCCATCTGAAATGACTGGTTAAAAAATAAATGACTTGTTTCTTGTTGCTCTGCTAGTAATCTAAGTGTATGTTACAGCCCTAGAAATCATCTTTTCTTCCGTATGTATCTGCATGTTTGGGAGTGGGTGTTTTGTTGTGTTTACATTTTGTTGTTATGACAATAAACGTTTATCCTTTCTATTGATTTTAAACTTACCAGAAAGCCTGTTTATGTCTATTTTTTAAATCATAACACTAAAAAAAGGGGTTAAACACCCCTTCTCAAAAAATACACCTTGTTGCAGTCAGCCAAGAGGTGAGAAAAGGAGGAAGGTTGTCTCACCGCCTCTCCCTATCTGTAATAATAAATACAATATTGCCAAATATATATCCCTGGGCAAGTAAAGGAAAAAGCAGCTAAGATTTCTGCCCCTGGTCACGATCCAATTATTTCTCCTTAAAGTCGAGGGCGAGATTCAGCTCACGAGATGCTCTCTGTAGGGGGAAAGCCTGCTAGTACACACTGTCATGTCTTAAATATAAAATATAGTCACTTTGGTAATCAGGGTGACCAACTATCCCTTAATTTACGGGATCGCCCCGTATCTGAGTCCGCTGTCCCAGGCTGCACATTGCTGTTTGACCCGTAATTCGGACTTTTAACATTCATGCATGCGCGGTAACCCCACCACCCCGCTCCTCCTCCTGTTTGTGCGCTCCAGCAGCTCTGGTATCATCACCCCACCCCCCATTCCAATCCCCACCATCTCTCACAGCTCTGGGAGCAACTCCTTAACTCGCCCCCACACTGCCATCCCCTGCCCCCGCTTGTACGGACTCCCATGGCAAGCTGTCTCTTCTCCACGAGAGTTGGTCAACCTGTTGGCAATTCACCCAACGGCTGGCAGTTGAGCCATAGACCAACATGACTACCTTATACCTGGGGACGAGGAGAAAAGATTGGAAAGAATGGGGAGAAAAAGACATTGAGAGTATTATGTGCTTGCTGATGTGTGTCCAGTGCCACATATTTGTTGCTGTCATGACACATGATGTAACTCATGAGACAGGCGATGAGTTAAGTGTTTGAAAGCAAGATGGCTGATCTCTTAATTGTAAAACATGATGGGTTATTTGTGTTATTATTGCACAGTAAATATAATAGAACATTGGAATGAGGCAAGCGGTATGTTAAGAAGTTTTGATTATGTTCTATAAGATACATTGGGACAAACGGAATTGAAACAGAGTTTATAGTCATAGGGGAAAGGAGAACAGTTTAAAATGCAGTTCTCACTGGGTCTCCATGTATGTGGGCAACATAAATCATTGCATGATATAAAGAGTTATAAAAAATTGTGTTTAGAAACAATCATTCAAAAAAACTATTGATCTTCAATTGTTTAATATCAATTTTACAGCAAACCCTTAATTTAAGAAATACTGCTCCTTTAAAACCCTTTTTAAAACTTAATTCATAATGCTTTTTTAGATTAATAGTCCATTAACTATAATATAAACCAGACCAGAATGCATTAACTTTAATATTAAAAATTCTTTTTTTTGGAGCTGCATGGACCTGAGCAGAGCTCCAGATTCTGTACTCTCAACACATATATTTCCCTAACTTTTCACATTCTTATTTTTTTCCCCTCAAATACGAATGAAAGAATGTTGTGTATAGTGATTGTTTAACTCCTGGTGTTCTCAGGTTACAGTCGTTTTTGAATTATCAGGTTTTCAGGGTTGTTGAAACTGCCAAGATTTTGCTCATTTGCTTGTCTGGAAGCATATGAGTCCAAATTGTCACCGGCATTTTCTCTTTCTTCTAATTTCTGTTTCTTTCTCACAAGATTCATCTTATAAAATGAGCACAACAGTAAACTGGGTTATTTAATAATTTGGTCACAATCTTCCCTACATCTCTCTGCCCCATGCTTTCCTCCCTTACTTAAAACCTACCTTTTTGACCAACCTTTGGTCATCTGACCTAATATCCCCCTATGTGGCTGAATGTCACAGTTTGTTTTATAATGCTCCTGTTGTTGTGGTACACCTTTAAGTGGCTGTGGTTATGTTTCCGCTCCACTTGAGGGGAAATGATGCTATGTAGCAGGCGATTCTGACTTAATCTCGGGTTTGTTCTGAGGAAGTTACCAACTCAGACATGTACAAGTTCTCCAACTGTGTAATACTGCTACCAACTTCTCAGATCCTTAATAAATGAACTTATGTATTTTTGTATTAACCAATTGCTTAGGTTTGCGTGGTGCCTTGATGTTTATCTACTAAGTGAACAGAAAGAGAAGAAAAACACAACACCTTGAGATATTTCATTACATTAAAGGCACTATATAAATATAAGTTGTTGTTGATGAGCTGCCTTCCCAGCAGGCCAAAATATTAACCAACTCTTTCGAGCAGGACATCCGAGCCAAGGCTTGAGATGGGATTGAAGTGATTACAGAATCACAGAATTGTTACAGGGCAGAAGGAGGCCATGCACCCATTGGGACTGCACTAGCTGTCCAAATGAGCAATTTACTGTGCCCTCTTGTTCACGATCCTTTCATGAGTAAGAACAGTTTTTCCCTATCTACTCTGTCCAAATCCCTCATGATTTTGAACACCTCTATCAAATCTCCTCTCAGTCTTCTTTTCTCCAAAGAAAATAGTTGCAACTCCTCAAATCTACCTCCATAACTGAATTCCCTCGCCCCTGGAAACATTTGTGTGTATCTTTTCTGTGCTCTCTACAATGCCTTCACATCCTTCCTAAAGTGCAGTGCACGCGATACTCCAGCTGAGGCTGAACTAATGTTTTATAAAGTTCAACATAACTTCCTTGCTCTTGTACTCTATGCCGTTATTAATAAAGTCAAGGAATCTGAATGCTTTGTTAACAGTTCTCTCAACCTGTACTGCCTCTTTCATTCACTTATGCACATATCCACCCAGGTCCCACTGTTCCCACTCGTGAAAGGGTCAAGAATAAGAGGGCACAGATTTGAAGTAATTAGGAAAAGAAGCAAAAGTGATATGAGGAAAAACTTTTACATGCAGCGAGTGGTTAGGGCCTGGAATGTACTACCTGAGAGTGTGGTTCAATTGAAGCATTCAAAAGGAAAAATGTGCAGGGTTACAGGAAAAAGGCAGGAGAATGGAACTAAATGAGTTGCTCATTCGGAGAGCTGGCGCAGACATAATGGGCCAAATGGCCTCCTTCTGCACCATAACAATTCTGTGATTCTGTCCCTCTGCTCCTGCAACCTGTTTAGAGTTGTATCCTTTATTTTATATTGTCTCTCCATATTCTTCTTGCCAAAATGAATCACTTCACACTTCTCCACATTGACCATCATCTGCCACATGTCCACCCATTTCACCAACTTGTCTACGTCTTTTTGAAGTTCGACACTGCCCTCCTCATAGTTCATAATGTTTCCAAGTTTTGTACCATCTGCAAATTTTGAAATTGTGCCCTCTACTTCAAGGTCTAGTTCAGTAATATATATCAGGAAAAGCAAGGGTCCCATCACTGACCCCTGTGGAACTCCACTAAAAACCTTCCTCCAGCCCGAAAAACATCCATTAACTACTACTATCTGTTTCCTCATAATCAGTGAATTTCATATCCGTGTTGCTACTGACCCTTATTCCACAAGCTATAGCTTTGCTCAGAAGTCTGTTGTGCGGCACTGTATCAAACGCCTTTTGGAAGTCCACATACACCACATCAGCAGCATTGCCCTCATCAACACTCTCTGTTACCTTTTCACAAAACTCCAGCAAGTTAGTTAAATGCAATTTTTCCTCGAGAAATCCATGTTGCCTTTCCTTAATAAATCCGCATTTGTCCATGTGACTATTAATTTTGTTCCGAATTGTTGTTCCTAGAAGTTTCCCCACCACCAAAGTTAAACTGAGTGGCCTACAGATGCTGGGTTTATCTTTACACACTTTTTTGAACAAAGGCATAATGTTTGAAATTCTCCAGTCATCCGGCACCACCCTGGAGTCTAAGGAAAACTGAAAAATTATGGGCCAGTGCCTCCACAAATTCCACTCTCACTTCCCTCAGTATCCCTCTACAAGGAGCTAATGGGAGGAAAAATCTTATAACAGTCTTTATCACGAGGAACAAAGTATTTGACAAACTAATGGAACTAAAGGCAGACAAGTCACCAGGACCTGATGGCCGCATCCAGGGATTTTAAAGGGAGTGGCTGCAGAGATAGTGGAGGCACTGATCGAAATATTCCAGAACTCACTCTGGGAGGGTCCCAGTGGATTGGAAAACTGTTAATGTGACACCCCTGTTCAAGAAGAGAGGGAGACAAAAAGCAGGAAACTATAGGCCAGTCAGCCTAACATCTGTCATTGGGAAAATGCTAGAGTCCATGTATTAAGGAAGAAATAGCAGGACATTTAAAAAAGCTTAACGCAATCAAACAGAGTCAACATGGTTTTGTGAAAAGGAAATCATGTTTAACAAATTCGCTAGAGTTCTTTGAGGATATAACAAGCAGAGTTGATAAACGGGAACCAGTAGATGTAGTGTATTTGGATTTCCAGAAGGCATTTGATAAGGTGCCACATAAAAGGTTATTGTACAATATAGGAGCTCACGGTATTGGGGGTAATGTATTAGCATGGATTGAGGATTGGTTAATGCACAGAAGACAGAGAGTCAGGATTAATGGGTTTTTATTAAGTTGGAAAGATGTAACTAGTGGAGTGCCACAAGGATCAGTCCTTGGGCCCCAATTATTTGCTATCTATATTATGTCTTGGAGGAAGGGGAAGAGTGTAATGTATCCAAATTTGCTGATGATACAAAAATAGGTGGGAGGGCATGTTGTGATGAGGACATAAGGAATCTACGAGGGGATATAGACAGGTTGAGCGAGTGGGCAAAAACTTGGCAGATGGAGTTTAATGTGGAAAGTGTGAGGTCATGCACTTTGGTAGGAAAAATCAAAAGGTAGACTATTATTTAAATGGAGGGAGACTCCAAAAAAGTGCAGCATAGAGGGATCTGGGTGTTCTTGTGCAAGAAACACAAAAAGTTAGCATACAGGTGCAGCAAGTAATTAAGAAGGCAAATGGAATTTTGGCCTGAATTGCTAGGGGGTTGGAGTTTAAAAATAGGGAAGTCTTGTTACAACTGTACTGGGTATTAGTGAGGCCGCACCTGGAGTACTGTTTTGGTCCCCATATTTAAGAAAGGACATACTGGCACTGGAAGCAGTTCAAAAGAGATTCACTAAGCTGATTCCTGAGATGAAGGGGTTGACTTATTAAGAACGACTGAACAGGTTAGGCCTTTATTCATTCGAGTTTAGACGAATGAGGGGTGATCTTATTGAAACGTACAAGATTCTGAGGGGGATTGACAGGGTAGATGTTGAGAAGGTGTTTCCACTGGTGGGGGAGTCTCAAACTAGGGGACATAGTTACAGAATAAGGGGGCACTCATTTAAAGCTGAGACGCGAAGGAATTTCTTCTCTCAGGTGGTAGTGAATGTCTGGAATTCTCTACCCCAGAGAGTTGTGAAGGCTAGATCACTGAAAGTATTTAAAGAGGAGGCAGGCAGATTTTTGAAATATTGAGGAGTTGAGGGCTATGAGAAGCTGGCATGAAAGAGGAGTTGAGGCCTGGGACAGATCAGCCATGATATTGAATGGTGGGGCAGTGTTGAGGGGCCAAATGGCCTATTCCTGCTCCTATCTTATGTTCTTGGATGCATCTCATCTGGTCCTGGTGCCTTACCAACTTTAAGTGCCTACAGCCTTTCCAATATCTCTCTTTGTCAATTATAAACTCTCCTAGTATCTGAATTACCTCCTGTTTCACCATAGCCTGGGTAATATCTTCTTACCTGGTAAAGACAGATGCAAAATATTCATTTAAAACCTCAGCGTAAATCCCATTTTTGGTCCCAAATCAGCCTCCTTTAGCCACCATTTTACTATTTATATGCCTATAGAAGACTTTGAGATTCCCTTTCATGTCAGCTGATGGTTGTTGTAATATGCCTTTAAAGGATATCAGCATAACATCACTAGCGGAGAAATGTGTCAGATGATCCAGTCTTAGGTTCACTTTTGCTTTGGGCAAAGTACACACACAACTCTGATGCCTTCAAGCTTTATACCAATGTATAACTGAGTTCATGTGCCTAGTCTTACTAAATGAACCCACAACGTATTTACCCAATGCCCTATGAGCGATTGGTGCCTTGTGTCTTGTACAGTGAATAAGCCCAAGGTGTTATATCATTATAATAACACAACACCGGTCTCTATTCATACTCCCCCTTTGCTTCCCTTATTTGCTTTTTCACCTCCACTCTGATGTCCCCTAAATGTTCTCCTATTGACACTTGGCCCACCTCATTCCCAAGAACCAGGTCTAGCAGTGGCTCCTTTCTCATTGGATTGGACACATACTGCTGTTGAAGATTTTCCTGAACACACACTAGGCACTCTTGCCCCTCTCTGCCCTTTACATGACCACTACCTCAGTCTCTATTCAGATAATTAAAGTGCCGCATTATAACTACCCTATAATTTTTGCACCTCTCTGTAATTTCCTTGTAAAATTGTTTCTCTAAACCCTTCCTACTAGCTGGTGGCCCATAGACTACATTGAGCAATGTAATTGCACTTTTTTTGTTCCTTAGCTCTAGCCAAATAAATTCTGTCCTTGACTCCTCTGGGACATCCTCTTTCTCCACCACCGTAACTCTTTTTAACCAAAGCCACCACCCCTCACCCTTTTCTTCCTTTCCTATCATTCCTGAACATCTTTTATCCAGGGATATTTAACATCTCGTCCTGCCCTTCTTTGACCCTTATAGGCACAACATCAAATTTCCACGTGGCAACCTGTGCATGTAACTCACTAATCTTATTTATCACCCTCTGTGCATTCACATCCATGCACAGTAAACCTGATTTAGACTTTATTACTTTCTCTTTTACTCTGACCCCAACTATTAATTACTATTCCTTATTATAGTGCAATCCATCTCTCTCAGTATTCTGTGCACCTTAGTATTCCCCTCTGATATTATCTCCTGGCTCTCACGCCCTTGCCAAGCCAGTTTAAACCTTCCCCAAGAGCACTAGCAACACACCTTGCATGGAGATCTATTGAATGGTTCCCCAACCGGACAAATCTGTTGGGAAGGGGATCACGGGCCAGAAACGGCCGAGGAAGGTTTTAATGGTTTTTAGGTTTCTTTGTAGGCTGAATAGAGCAGGGGCTCCTCCTGAATTCCTTACGGCCTCTAGTTTTGGACTCCTCACAAGGGGAAGCATCTTGCCTCTAACCTATTCAACCCCTTCATCATTTTAAAGACCTGTAGGTCACCTCTTTTCTAGGAGAAAGAGCCACAGCTTGTTTAATCTTTCCTATTATAGTCATAGGCCAGAATTTTATGGCCCCATTGCGGAAGGGACGGGCTGTAAAATGCGATGAGCCATTTTAAACTCCATTGACTTCAGCGGGACCCTAAAATCCCTTTGGCATAAAGTTCAGCCCATAGTCACAGTATCTTTACAGTACAGAAGGAGGCCATTTGGCCCATCGAGTCTGCACTGGCTCTCTGAAAGAGCATTCCACCTAGTCCTACTCCCCTGCCTTATCCCTGTGACCTTGCACATTCTCTCTTTTCAGGTAGCAATCCAATTCCCTCTTGAATACCTCGATCGAACCTGCCTCCACCACCCTTTCAGGAAATTTGTTCCAGACTCCAAACACTCACTTGGGCGAAAGATTTTTTCCTCACATCACATTTATTCCTTTTGCCAATTATTTTGAATCTGAGCCCTCTAGTTCTTAATGTTCTCTTGAGTGGGAACAGTTTCTCACTATTTACCCGGTCAATACACCTCAGGATCTTGAATACTTCTATCAAGTCTCCTCTCAGCCTTCTTTTCTCCAAGGAAAACAGTCCCAACCTCTCCAATCTATCCTCATAGCTGCAGTCCTTCATCCTGGGAATTATTCTTGTGAATCTCCTCTGTACTCCAATGCCTTAACATCCTTCCTCAAATATGGTGCCCAGAACTGGACGTAGTACTCCAGATGAAGCCTAACTAGTGTCTTATACAAGTTCAACATGTTCTGATATCATTTTTGTAAATCTTTTTTGTGTCATCTTCAGTACCTCTATATCCTTTTAGTAATACAAAGACCAGAAGCACTGTATACTAAGTATAGTTTATCCAAAATTCTATTTAAGTCCAACATAGCTTTGTTCCTTTGTAATTGCATTCCTCTAGAAATAAACCCTAGTGCCTTGTTTACAATTTTTATCCTGAGTTTTAATAAAAACTGAAAATGCTGAAAATAGTCAGCAGGTCAGGCAGCAAATGTGAAGAGAAAAACAGAGTTAATGTTTCAGGTCTGTAACCTTTCCTCAGAACTCAATCTTTCTCTCTGTGCATGCTGCCTGATCTGCTGACTATTTCCAGCATTTTCTCTTTTTATTTCAGATTTCCAGCATCTGCAGTATTTTGGTTTTGCTGCTTTTAATGATTTGTGAATCCGCACGCCTATGGCTCTTTGCTTCTCCACCCCATTTAGACTCTTATTTTCCAAGGAATAGGCGGCCTCTTTAATCCTCTTTCTCGAATGCATCACCTTGCACTTATTTGCCAGTTATATGCCTATTCTGCAAGTACATTAATGTTGTCTTGTATCTTGTTGCAGCTTTCCTAACTAATGTTTGCTCTAAGTTCTTGTTTGCTTTGTGCAGTCTGCTCACTGCACTTTGCAATCCTGTTAAGGTTAATATGTGGCTGCATATGTGTGTGTCTTAGAGGGAGCATTGCTTGCTCCTAGACTGTTTGGTCTGCCTTTTTTATTCATTCGTGGGATGTGGGCGTCACTGGCTAGGCCAGCATTTATTGCCCATCCCTAATTGCCCTTGCTCAGAGGGCATTTAAGAGTCAACCTGTGGATCTGGAGTCACATGCAGACCAGACCAATTAAGGCAGATTTCCTTCCGTAAAGGACATTAGTGAACCAGACGGGTTTTTACAACAATCGGCGATGGTTTCATGGTCGTCATCAGACTTTTAATTCCAGATTTTATATTGAAAAAAAGTTGCTGATTGCCATACAGCCATGCACACAGTCAGCTCAGATGGACTATTGGTGTTAACCATGCCCCCAATTTCATGTTATCCACAAAGCTTGGTATTATACTCTCAATTCCTGAGTCCAAACCATTAAAGAGATGCCACTTAGCTGACTGCAGGGAAGGAACCCACAGGTCCTGGGTTGCAGCCTCCTCCCTGTGATCTTGCACTTCAACCAGATAGTGCATCAGTCCAAGTTTGGACAGGACTGTAATGGAGGTTGTGACAGTGAAACCCAGTCATTAAGATGGGCCAGGCCTCCATGCCCCCAGACTCCTCGGGTGTGCCGCCCACTTCAGAGTTAGTATGCGCTCTGCCCGTTCTCCACTTTTAAATGGGGGGACAGGATTTTTCAGATGGTGGGGTTCTTCGCCCCATCACCCAAAGAGACAGTGGAGAACTCTTATTGGCCGGCAGTTCAGTAGTTCCAGCAGTGAGGACTGGAACAACAAAGCAGTCCTCAGAGTCTCAGTCCCAAACCAGGGAAGTGCGGGTGGTCTAATGGCGGGAAGGAGAGCTGAGGCCCGAGAGGGGTGGGGGTTTTGACAGAGAGGACATGGGGGAGGGAACGCCCACTGAGGGGCTTCCTCCATGCTCCTGAACTCCTCCATCCCAGCAGAAAATAGAGGCTGGGCAGGAAATGGATCTTGAGTGGTCACTAATTGCCCATTTAAGGGCCTCAATAGGTTAGGCAGGACAGCCTAGGCCTCAGCCATTCCACCGTAAAATTGCAGACAGGTCAGGCAGGCAGGAGGGCGGTGGGAAGGCCATCCGGGGAATTTTCCCAGCCCCACCACACCTGCAAACCCACCAATGGGGGAAGCACAAAATTCAGCTTGGGGTCTTTATGTCCAGAAGAAACCCCTGCTGCTGAAGACCTACTGTGCAGCTCAAGGAGGATGGGGCTTCTGCTTGACTGACCAATATCTAGAGCTGGTGAGGATGTTGTGTAGATGGTGATGGATTGTGTCCACTAAAGCAGTTGGAGGAACTTATATGGTGAAACAAATTAAGGTAACAGAGAGGTAAATCTGCACATTGAGTTAGAAATACAAACTAAAAACATAAATGCCTGAAAACTGAAACAAATACAGAAAATGGTGGAAATGCAAATTAGATTGGTCACTCTCTGAAAGACAAAGCATCCTTGGTAACAGCGTTCACAGGTCTGATCGAAAATATTTTTCTTTAATGACTGAATTGTTGAATATTCATAGCATTTTCTGTTTTTATGACTAAGTTTGAAAGTCTGATTAGATTTTAAACTGTCCAGCAGAGGAACTAATGTGGGCAGTTTATGTAACTAAAATATTTATTAAAAAGTCAGATTTATTGTAGAGGAAGCTTGTATGAGTCATGTGAGTCCTATTGCAAACAGAAGCATAGTCATGTAATTAAAGTGAAGGAAAAAGAATGTTCTTTAAGTAACATTTAATTAGAAAAGTCAATAGACCAGCAGGATTCATTACAGATTGATTAGTTGTATGTCGCACTGTCTGATGGGTTTGACGTTGCCTGGGATACAGTCATTCTGTCCATTTAGTAGCAACATTAGCAGACAGGAAGGATCTTGACCTTCATGTTCTATTGAGATGTTCAGTCACAAAACCGAATTCTCCATGCATCAAAATGTCACTTTCAATGTATTCAGTAAAATAGCATTTTGTGTGTTCCCAAGAGCATTGTGAACTCTTCACAATGCTACAGTTGAGGGTTTGTGTTGGAATGAGCAAATCAGTGCAGATTTGTTAGTTCAGTTCAGGTTAAACCAATCCCAGACGATTGATCTCACAGCCTGACACCCCTCCCCTTGCACCCTGACACACACAATCAATGAGTCAGATATTGCTGGGGCAGAACATCTCGTAGTGTGTGCTAATGTCAACCTTTCTCCTGCACCCTTCTGCTCAAATTTACTTTGCGCTTTAACTTTCTGGAACTGCGAGCTGATAACGGTGTGGCAAGGGCCACAAGACATCTAGGACCTTGGTGAATGGAGGGAGCGACAGTGTCTCTCCATTATTAATGATATTTAAGGATTGGGAAAGAAACAGTGGAATGACAGGGAAGAAGGGTGAATTAGAATCAAATCAGATCCAGAAAGAAAACTAAAACAAGGGAATATAATAATGGTTTAGGAGAAGTAAAAATGAGACAGAAAGGAAAAGGAAGAAACTCAAATGGGAGTAAGATTGTACTTTAAATAGTTCTGTTTCTAGGCCAGAGCTGTTGGGCTGATCTTTACCGGTTGGGTCACAAGCCCAACGTTGGCCTCATTTCTGAGTTGGGAACCCAGAAGTGACCATGGTGGGACGTCAAACACAATCTTCTTAACTGGCTGCCTCCAGCAGCCTCGTCCAGTTAGGGATGGCGGCCGGGTTCTAACTTCGGAAGGGGCAATCAACATGGCCTGTGGGTAGGGCCACCAGCTGCCTTTGCAGTTCGGGCACTACTGTGGGCCCCACAGCAGGAGCAGCAGTGATGCCATGTGGAGGGACCTTCTGTAGAAGCGCAGGACTGGCATTGCAGCAAGAGTTATAATAGCGGAGGTCAGTCTCCACAAAGTAGCTACAATGCCGTGTCTTCTGTGTGGGGTCTTTTTCAGCCTATACCACTGGCTAGCAGCAAGGCAAAAAAAAGAGCCAAATACGTAACTTTCTCCCTGTCTGTACAAAGCCTCTCTAATGGCAAGTCCTCAGCTGTGCCTCCTCATGGCAACACCCAAAAATTGGTCCCTCATGGCCCCAGGCTAAAGCTTCAGAGGAACTCGGAGGAGGTTTGGCCCCCAGACATGCAGTGTGGAGACCAACTAGCATGTGGACACACCCTGGCACTCATGAACCAAACTCCCTGCTATGGATGAATAGCTCCAGTGTCTTGTGGATACCTCAGGACAGTTGAATTCTAATGGAGTAAACCATGACAAAAAATCAGGAGTGGAGTGGACTGATGTCTAAATATGTCATCTTTCCAGCAACTCCTATAACCAAGTTGCTGCCAACCATAGTGCTTTGCATTCCTTTGGACTCAACAGGCGGATGGGGGGAGCCGGGGGAGAGGAGAGCCCTAACACTTGGGCAACCCGGGGTCTCCATAAACCTTGCCTAGGTTTGCACCCTGTAAAGGACACTCCCATTTCACTACAGAGCATTAACATAACATGGGAGACAACTTGACTGGCATAGAAAATGGGTGTTACTGGCTGTCTCCAACAGTGGGTGGGCCCATTGTGTCCCAGTGGTCAGCCGCTGAACACCTCAATTCAGGCAATCCCTGACTAAGTGAGGTGCTGACCTACTATGGTCCATCTGCTTCAATGGATGCTTGGAGCTTAGAGTCTCTGCTCTACAAGTGGACAGAATCCATTGCACCAGGCAAACAAATGAAACAAACAAAGAGAAATAAGATGCTAACACTTTGATTGGCAAACTGAAATGTTTGCACCATGTGCACAGGACTGTCAGACGACTTGCAGCTGGTTGATAATTCACACATAGACAGCTGTGATTGACTTGATAGGCTGAACATTGTCAGCATCCCCGCAAGAGACCAGCCTCACTGAGAGGGGATGACTGAAAGAAAAACATTACACTGTCATCTGGCAGGAGAAGAGTTCAGAGGAAACAAGCAAGGTGTAGACTTCGCTCTAAGGAACTCATTACTGTCAATGATAGAACCTTCCTAAACCACAAATAGTTCAGAATATCTTCTCTCCACCCGCCTCTCAACTCAAACACGGCCAGTTAGCCTCTTGAGTATCTAGGCTTCAATGCTGTGCTCCACTGCAGAGGCAAAAGGCCAGTTCTTTGATGAGATTGACGCTGCTGTCAGGAGAATCCCTAAGTCAGACCACTGTTATCTACTGGGATATTTCAATGCAAGAGTGAGTACAGACCATGAGGCATGTCCCTCCTGCCTCTGACTTCATGATCTGGGAAAAATAAATGAGGACATACAGAGACGACTTGAACTCTGCTACTCCAAATGAGCTTTGTGTAATTAGCACCTTCTTTCAGAAGAAACCATGCCACAAGATGTCCTGGAGACATCCAAGATCGGGACATTGGCACCGGTTGGATCTGATCATCACCAGACGTGACTCTCTGAAAAGCATTCGCAACACAGGCAGCTATCACAGAGCTGACTGTGATACAGATCACTCCCTGGTGTGCACTAGGGTGAGAATGTAACACTTGAAGCTTTTTCATTCAGAGCAGAAATTTCAATTCAAATTTTCAGCTTCAATTTATTGTCCGTCCTCATATTAATCTCAGCCATACAGCCTACCCAGATAAAAACCAACAATTCCATATTAATAGTATGTTAATTATATTGTTTATATTGTTAAGATAACACAAGTGAAAGGCATTGTTCAATTAAGTACTTTGATCAGGTATAAACAGGGGGCAGCTGGGACACTGTAGGAGGTGAGGTACGAGACTGAACAAAGTCAATAAACTCTCTTGGCAAAGAAAAGCTCTGTGTCTTGGTTTTGACTTCACCAACCAGCTTGGATTCTGTTAACATTCCACAGCTCAATTGAACAGGTGCTCACCAGAAATCCCACACAATGTTCGGAAGCGAAATGGAACATATTTCAAGACATCATCTAAAATACCATAACCTCAACATATGAGAAGCAAGAGCCAAAAAATGCTGATTGGTTGAGGCTAACATCATTGTATTGGAACCTGTCATTAGAGTCAAGGGATTTGCTCTCATTAGTTATAACAGAGATCCAGGCGAGAAAACTGAATGCACTAAGACCCACTAAAAGTCAAGTCCAACAGAAGGCTAGGTGGTGTACAAATTGGTTATAACTCTGCCAGAATATCCAGATGCCCTTCGACACAGTGAATGTCAAGGGCATGTTATGGGGAGGCCACCACGGACTGCAATAAATAGTTGGAGAGATGGGTGGAACATTACCTTGAGTTGAATTCTAGGGACAACACTGTCACCAAGGAAGCTCCAGGCACCATAAAAAGCTTGCCTTTCATGGCAGAGCTGGATATCGAACACACAGTGGAGGAACTTAACAAAAGCCATTGACTTGCTTGCCATGGGCAAAGCTCCAGGTACTGATGCCACACCACCTGAACTCATCGAGCATGGGAAACCGGCACTCCTGCAGCATCTGTATGAACTTCTCTGTCTCTGCTGAAGGGAGGGGGCAGGCCTCAGGATATGTGTGATGCAAAGATTGTGACCCTGTACAAGAACAAGGGCGACTGCAGCGATTGCAACAACTATTGAGGCAATTCCCAGCTGAGCATCGAGAGGAAAGTATTTGCCCATGTTGCCCTTGGCAGACTGTAGATCGTGGTTGTGCGCATCTATCCGGAATCCCAGTGTGGTTTCAGAACTGGAAGATCTACAATTGACATGATCTCAGCCCGCCAGCTGCAAGAGAGATGCTGTGAGCAAAGAAGATCACTATATATATTGCTTTCACTGATCTCACCAAGGCATTCAACCATGTGAGTACAGGCAGTCTATTTAAGCTGCTGGAGAAAATCGGCTGCCCACTGAAGTTGCTCAATGTGGTCTCTTCTTTCCATGACAACATGATGGATAAGGTCAGCTATCATAGGGCAACATTGGAACGCATTGAGATCCGCAATGGGATCAAACAGGGTTATGTTCTGGCACCGACACTCTTTGGCATATTCTTGTCTTTGCTGCTATCATACGCCTTCAAGTCATCTATAGTGGATGTTTGCTTACATACCAGAATTGATGGAAAGCTGTTCAAACTTATTCACCTAAGATCCAAGGTAAAGATGCACCAACAGAGGATTTCTCTACACTGACGATGTCGCACTAGCATTCCTAACTGAGGAACACCTTCAACGGCAAATGGCAGACTGTCTCACACTTGTAAAGAGTTTGGTTTGACCAGCAGCTTCAGGAAGATAAATGTCATGATCCAGAATGTTGCCATACTGCCATTTATCAGCATTGACAATATGACACTGGAGGTTGCTGATAGTTTCACAAGCACCAGCAATCTGTCACTTGACGCTGAAAACAATTCACACGTCGCAATAGCTGCAGCTGTTAGCCCAAGTTGAGTAAAAAAGTGTGGAACAACAACACCTGACTGAGACCACCAAACTGTCTACCAAGTCTACCAAGTCTGGGTCCTCAGTGCACTCCACTGCAGTGGTGAGACCTGGACAACATATGCTAGGCAGAAGAAAAGGCTGAACTGTTTCCATCTTCACTGTCTCAGGTGTATCCTTGACATCTCTTGGCAGGACAAGGTCACCAATTCAGAAGGTGGCAGGACAGATAGTGAGAGCAGTTAATAAAGCATATCGCATCCTGGGCTTTATTAATAGGGGCTGTTATGGCATGACCGATGGTAAATGCTGAGTTGTTCAAATCCCAGAAACTTGAGACAATTGCCACAACTATTTTTGTAATTTGTATGTTTTGAGATGCGGGTTTGTATTCAGTAGTAAGAAGACCACCGAGCCTTATAGGTTTTTACAAAACTAGATTTAACATTTATTAATAAGAGAAATTATTTTAAGCACATACCTATATCTACAAATTACTACCATAATAACTTCTAAATCCCCTAATTAATCTAACTCCCAGTTACACTTTTGTTAAGGCAACAGTAAGACACACAGATTTTAAAAGACCCAGACAAAGAAACATGATACCCTGAACAATCCAATTCAAAGTGGGTTTTCTTAACTTCAGTTTGTTGTAGACAGCAGCTTGAGGCTTAGATGCTCAAGGCTTTTCACGCTTGTTAGATCTTAACATGCCTGCCTTTACACAAAGCCTTCTCTCCTTTATACATATTTACCCCTTTGAAGGCAAATTCCCATTGTTTCACTATGTCTTTGGACTTTACCTCCCTGATCATAAAAATTTTTCATAGTACCAATTTAACAATAGTCTTTGGGAAAAATAAACACACTGTTTCCAACCTTCACCTGGCTAGGTGACATATTTCACCCCTCCTTTGAAAATCTAGTCTAGTTTATTTAAAAATGCAAATATCCTTTTAAACCTTACATTCTAAACTTCCCCCATGTTTACTTACTTAACATTTCAAAGCTAGTTTATCCTCTACACATCAATACTTTCACACCAACTGCCTTTAAGACACACACACACACACACACATACACACACACAATTTTACAATAAATTCCAATAACGTTATTATATCTTCCTGAAAAAGCATAGCGTACAAGAGCAAGGAGGTTATGCTGAAATTATATAAGACACATGTTAGACCTCATCTGGAGCATTGTGTACGGTTCTGGGCGCCACAATATAGGAATGATGTGGACAAATTGGAGACAGTGCAGAGGAGGTTTACAAGAATGATTCCAGGGATGAGAAACTTCAGTTACAAAGATAGATTGGATAGTCTGGGCCTGTTCTCCTTGGAGAGAAGAAGGCTAAGAGGAGATTTGATAGAGATGTTCAAAATCATGAGGGGGCTGGACAGAGTAGATAAGGAGAAGCTTTTCCCATTCATAAAAGGATCACGAACAAGAGGACTCAGCTTTAAAGTGATTTGCAAAAGAAGCAAATGTGATGTGCGAAAAAACTTTTTCACAGAACGAGTGGCTCGGGTCTGGAATGCACTGACTGGAAATGTGGAGGAGGCAGGTTCAATCCAGACATTCAAGAGGGCATTAGATGATTATTTGAATAGAAACAATGTGCAAGGGTACGGGGAAAAGACAGGGCAATGGCACTAAGTCATAATGTTCATTTGGACAGAAGGTGCAGACACGATAGGCCAAGTGGCCTCCTTCTGTACCATTGAAATTCTGTGATTCTGTGATTCCTGGAGCGTGCAAAGTCCATACACTCATTGCTAAACCAATGACATCTGCGCTGGCTCAGCCACATTCATTGAATGGATGATGGCCGTATACCCAAAGACCTCTGTATGGTGAACTGGCCACTGGGCCTTGAGCCCCTGGGCATCCATACCTGTGCTACAAGGACACCTGCAAGCATGATCGGAAGATGATGGGCAATGAGACTGACAGCTGGGAGAGAGTTATTGATGGTCGTGACCTCTGGAGGCTGACTGTTTGGAAGGGCATTGGAAGAGGTGACAGAAATGAGAAGCTCAGCTGGCAAAGAAGAGGTGCCCAGAGAAAACAGAGGCCAGTCAATTGTGCACATTCTTAGCCGTCTGTCTTCTTCTGTAGCAAATGCAGCAGAGACTGCCATGCCAGAGTGGGGCTCCTGAGCCTCACCAGGCGATCCTGAACAGAGTTGACCACCACAGTGCAAACCATCACCTTACAAGATAGAAGGCTGCCACAGAAGTGCCCCAATTTGTTTTCCACTACTGCCTGGCCAGTAGCTGTCATTGCTGAGATCCCACCTCCCGGAGAAGTGCACGGAGGCGTGAACATTTTGTAGAGCTGGTCCGGCGAGGTTCCAGCACATTTTCCTCTACCCCCACCCCGTCCCCCACATCAAAAGCTATCTCTACGGGGTGGGGGAAATTCAGCCTGTTGATTGGCATTGCATTAACAATGATCACATCATTAAAAAGGCATTTTCACTGTTAAGTTCCACCCCTAGCTTTCAGAGGTGAGTTTAATTGGCAATTATTGTGCAAATCTTAAAAATAATGGGGAGACCAAGGGCAAAATGCAAATAGCAGAACAGTGTAAATCACCCATAAGGTTCTGGAAGGCATGGCGATTTCATAATCTCCTGAATTTGCTGGCTTATTTGCATTTTAACAACACTGTGCAATATTAATACACTGTTATTTTTCCAGCCCAAAGTTTTAAGTTGTTTGCAGCTAACCATTATGAAATGTCTTAAGATAATAATGGTCCATAATGCTTACTAGAAAGCTCTTCACTTCTGAAGGAAGCTCAATTCATCTTTACATCCTGTCCCATCATCTGCCAAACATACCCTTGGCTCTGAATAGTAACATCTGCAGTAGAGTGAGTCAACCCCACACCTACACACACACACGAACAATAAGCAAATCTTACAGGAGAGAATGAACAAAGCCCTTTTCTTTGTCCCATTAAATGCAAGGGATGAATTGGAAAGGATGTTGAGGAGAAATATAGCTAATAAATTAAGGGACACAGGGTTCAGTGAAGGAATAGGCTATGATTCCAAAAGTGCTCTTTCCTCAATGACTTGGAATTGCTGCAGCTCATGAACTTTCTGCCAGGTATCTGTCTCTGCACAAATCTACATGCCTGCTATTATTTCAAATAACTGGAGAGAATTAACATGTGCATTTAGTTGCCTTTCCAATTGGTAGTCAAAGATACTCTTGTGTAAAAACAGAAAATGCAAAAACAAGGATGAGAATTTTTAAATCGAGGCATTGAGCATGCAAAGGGGTGATGGGTGAAAGGAGTTTGCTATGAGTTAGGACAGGGACAGCTGAGTTTTGGATGACCTCAAGTTTATGGAGGTTGGAAGATGGGAGGGCAACCAGGAGAACATTGGAATAGCCAAGTCTAGAGATAACAAAGGCATAGATGAAGGTTTCAGCAGCAGATGAACGAAGTTTCCCCTAACTTCCCCATCACTGTGTGCAACCTGCTTGATGCATTGCATGATCCCTTTAAGGCTGTTGCATGGCTGCACACATGCACACCTTAAAGGGACCGCTACTTGGGCATGGTCTGTCTTTGGGTTGCTGCATGACTGTGCAACCACACAGATTAGAGGGATCTTACAGATGAGCTAAGGCAAAGATGTAGTGAAGTGATGTTATGGAGATGGAGATAGGTGGTTTTAGTGATGGGACAGATATGAAGTCCGGAGCTCATCTTGGGTTCAAATATAGCACCAAGGTTGAATCAGTCTAGTTCAGCCTCACATAGTTGCCAGGAAAAGGGATGGAGGTGCTGGCTAAGGAACAGATTTTGTGGTGGGGGGCCAAAGACAATGGCAGGATTTTCCAGCCCCGCCTACCGCCGGGATCGTCCAGTCCCTCCGAAAGTCAATGGCCTTTTGGCTGGGTTGCCAAATCTCTTGCGGCGGGTACTGCCATAACAGGGATGGAAAATCCCAGCCAATAGCTTTGATCTTCCCAATATTTAGTAGGGAAAATTCCTGTTCATCCAATACTGAATGTCGGACAACCTGTCTGACAATTTAGAGAGAGTGGAGAAGGCGAGAGAGGTGGTGGTGAACAGACCTATACTTACTACACACTATCAATAGAAGATGTAATTTAATGCAAGTTTTTGCTTTCTTAGGAGTGTGCTGGCAAACTTCAAAATCACACCTGTGTCATTTTTACAGGTAAGCTCAGCCCATTCACACCAGGACACTTATCGGAACGTCAGTGCAACTAAAAACTGCAAGAAGAACCTAACTTAACATGACTGTCCATCAATACAAGCTGCCGTTCCCTTTAGACACTAAAATCCAACCATTTCAAAGTCCGCTGAGAATAAGGTGTAACTAGATAATAAATGAGATTGTCCTTGCATTCGACCTAGTTATACTTGAGCTGATAAAAGCTAGCTATTTTCACTGGGGCAGAGAAGGCTGTGGAAATTTAATAGATTTTTGGTTCCGAATTACAAAGGATTTTGATAGGGCGAATAAGGAAAGACTAAAATTGTCACGGAAAATAAGGAGAAAGTTCAAGAGAAAATGCCTTAGGCAGAAAGTTGTTAAATCGCGGATTGCGCTGCCACAGGGAGTAGGAAAGGTAGGTAAGCTTTTGATTTGAATTAGAGAGGATATGGATCATTGAAGAGAGAAGAGGGATTAGTTTTGGACTGCTGCAGTATGGAACCAGCTATACCCAGTAGGGCATAACCTAGCTAGGGGAGTCTGGGGATCAGGTGTGATGCTGATTTGGCATCCCATCCAATATTATTTGTTGGTTTTAAGGGAGACTAAAATTGGGTGGGGTGTAAGACAAACATTGCAGCCAGTCCTGTCAGTTTCCTGACTTGTGGGGTAGGATGAAATTGCCCCCAATAGGTCAAATTGTTTCCTTTAGTGTTGTAAACATTCATAGTTCTAACCCAGTTGCATGCATATAAGCATTTTGATTATAATCAGCAGGAGTGACATTACAATTTTATTTCAGAAATAAATCTGCATGATGTTATTTCATGCTTCCTTGTTTTATTAAACCTTTGAAACCCAAAGCAGCATTTTACAACCGATAGTAAACATACTTCCATTTGTATGGAATATAATTCTCAATTCCCCATGCTCTCTCTATTCTGAGCTCGCTGTCCTCCTGTCCTAGAAGTTAGGTGAGGGGTGACTGGAATTATGATTCACTGTCATGTCCTGCATCTTGCTTCACTGACTTTTGGAGTCAGAGAGGGATTTCCCAGCGTTTCCCGAAACTGACCTAAGCTTTTTTTGTGTGTTGTTGTTGTGCTTCATCCAGGAGTTTGCAAAGCTGGGGGAGGAGAATGGTTGATGCTGCATTTAGACTGGGTTGAATGGATTTAATGGGCAAAGTGGTCTTTCCCTGTTGATTTTTATCTGCTCCTATGTCCACCAGTACAGGAGAAGGAAATGGCTGCAACCTTTAAAAAAATCTGCTCAGCAGTCTTCGAATTATAATTAAGAGTGGAAATTGAAAATTTCTGCAGGAGTGGAGATTGTTGCTGGTGCTACGAATATAACACAAGAGCACAGTTTTCCCCTGGTGATTGTAGTAAAACTGCACCATAGGAAAACTCCATCCTCTATGGCAAAATAACACGGGGAAAGAATGTAAATTGAAGAGCTGTCGACATCTGTTGCCAAACGAGACAAAATTTAGGAATTCACTGCCCTGCTGTACATTTGCTCTTGCATAGAACATAATGGATATTCAGGAGGGATTAAAAGGTCTCATTGAAGGTTCACTTGACACTGTAATCTGTGAAAGCAATGATCAAGCTGATGCTGGCAGCCAGTATGCTCTAGGCAGTTGATGTTTGATGACATCCGGACTGAAACATTAACAATTATAATGTGATTACTGCTAGTGGTGGCACAACAGGTTTTAATTTGTGCTGCAGTTGAAAAATCATCACTTTACATTTGCTCAATACCAAGATAAACACAAGATATCACCATTTACAATCTTATTCATTGATTTTGATTGCAAATCTATTGCAAATTGATTAGTCCACAGCCCGATTCTGGTTAACAGTATTTATAAAGCCTGCTAAACCGCCTCTTGCATGTTATTTCTCAACAATGTCACAAAGCAATTTTAGAAAAAAAAAACACTGAGAAAATATGTCACTTGCAATAAAAAAAGGTTCATGAATATTATTGGAGAAAAAGATACTAATGTGGCTAACAGACGACTCACTTAACAGGAACTGACTGCAGAGCTGTTCGAATTGATCTTATGAATATATAGGAGAAAATAATCTCATTCATCCTGTGAGGTTTCTGTTTGATGCATAAAGCTTTTTGTGATGTTTTGTGTTAGAATAAAAAATCCAGCACACAGGCGGTTTTAGGCTGATTTATTAATAGCAGATCATATATATCTGTCTGTCAGCCCTTGCTGCAGAATGGTTGGACCTGCCACTCAAAGGACTGAGTAAGATAGATAAAACAAGACAGGAATTTAAATAGAAGGGAGAAATCCCCAAAGAGATAAATAAATATGGGATCTATTGTTTTAAGTGACTGACATTATACCAATCTGACAAACTGAACCATTTATTGCAGCAACGCAGAAGAAACAGGAATTAAAAAATCAGGCACTGTTCTGTAATAAGAATAAAATTTGTCCGGACTCTCAACAGCATGTTTGCTTTTTAGTCAGCCAATCACGAGCCAGGCAATCACATGCTTGTGAATTAATCGTACCATTTTTATTATGGATTTAACTGAACAATATATTTTATATTGAAGTACAGGGCATAGCACTTCATGTTTTAATTAGCTCTCTGCCTCCTGTATCAGCACAAATCACAGTCCTCTGAGCTGATGTCCTAGCTTGTTCCTTGACATTCCAAATGCACCTCCCTCCCTGTTTTTCCTCCACTCTACATGGCAACCCCTGAAGATTTGCTGCTTTGACTCCTCTTCTCATTAATTCTTTCCCCGGATGTAAAAATTGAACAATTCCTTACCACTCTGTAGCCCCAATTTTAACCCTGCCTACCCATCAGGAATCATGAAGGCAAGCATTAAAATGGTGACCAGGCACTTGCTGCAGCATTCTTGATACATTCACACCTGCTGTTATTTTAATGCCCAGAATTACAGAAGGCGATCCTCCACAGGAAGAGCAGTGGCTCCATTAATGTTTAAGTGTTGGAACCCAAAGATGTCATATCAACCATTGACTCAATTTTAACTGCAGGCTGTTAAGTGCTGGGGCTGTATGACCTGAGGCCCCAGCTAAGTTGCTCTTTTTAAAACAAATGTGCTATAAATTTCCTTGTGGACCAGGTGTGTTTCCACTGCCCTGGGCTTCACTTTCCATCCACCAACCATGATCACCTCAGATTACCCCTCCTTTGAATGCTTACCAGACTCCAGATACCATTCCCTCAGGTTCCCAGTGGCTACTTCCTGCCATCTAAAAATCCCACTCTTACCTGCCAGTTTCCACATCATTTCCACTGGGTTCAGAAGGGAGTCAGTCTTCCCAAATTTAAGCGAGGCCTGGGATTTAAAATGGCCCAGGCTTCTCTGTCATGCCATCATGGGAGCTCCCCTCCAATGCACTGCATTCACATCACGAGTTAACACTGGGTCTTCAGTCTTTATTTCCTTTGAACTACAGGCTTATGGAACAAAAGCCTGGCATAAACTAATCACTCTCACCTGATTTACATTGTGCTCTATTATGTTTTACAAACTTAGTAATATTCTGCAATATCTTTCAGTTAGGTTTTTCAATTTATGAAAAAGTATGATTACTGAAGTGAAAAAAAAAGCAACAGTTAAAGCCTTAACCTGGTATAATTTATGGCTTAACCCCTATAATCTAGAGCCAAATTTTAAGCTGAGGTTGGGGTCTGGATCACAGATGGGAGATCTGCAATTTGGTGCTGTTGGCTGTCGGATCAGTTCCCTGCCATAATCCCAACCCAGCAGATGGCAGGTTGCCAATTATCAGCAAAATAATTTAATTTAGGATCCGATAGGGGCCCATTCCCACCCTGACTGGGATTTCCAATTGACAACGCAGGCAGCTCACATGGTCCAGGCCAACTTGGTGGGCTTGGCACAGGAAGAGAAGGGGGTTGGGATTGGTCATGGGGGCAAGAACCCTCCTCCCCTAAAATGGCAGCTAGGCCACAGCTGAGGCCATTGGCTGTGCCATGGAGGGCTTGACCCGCCAGGATCATGGCAGGACAGCTGTGGCCATTTTAAAAATCAACAAAGCTTTCTCCCTCACTGTCTCCATCTTCAGATCGGCAGCTCTCACCGCAGTGGGCGAGGCAGCCGATCCCTGGCTCCTGGATTGCCTTCATTGGACCCTCCTGCCTCAGATACCCACCTGCCATCCCTAATTGAACAGTGAATCCGCTCAATGGGCAGAATTTTACGCCTCGCGGGCGGGCCCCCGACCCGATGGATGTAAAGTAGCGCAAGAAGACTTTGGATGAGCATCCCGACACCATCCCGCACACGCACAATCTTCAGGTTGGTGGGCGTGTGTGGTGTGGGAGCCACATCCACCATAAATTAAAAGGCCACTTAAGGTCATTAAAAAGCTGATTGATCCAGATTTTACGCTGCTCGTGCGATTTCATGCTCGTCGCATGGGCAAAACAGGCAGGCGGGCAGCCCACATTTTGCAAAACCTCATCCAAGGGCGGGATAAAAAGATTCAGCAGCATTGCCAGTGTGAGTAGTGAGGAGTTTAGGAGATAGTTTGCTGCTGGTTGCTTATTTGAACTTGACAGCTTCATCTCTGTTCTGAGCTTTACTCTTAGCATTTCTAGGTTTCATTTCAGGACTCATTGATGTCTCCAAGGCCCCCGGAGGATTCAGACCATGTGGACCCTTCCAGGTATCAGGCAGCCTTCCGTAACCCTGATAATGGGGATTGTGCTCTTTGCTGGAAGCACCTCCTCTGAGCAGGAAGAGAGAAGCAGAAGCAAAAGGAGATCAGGTGTACCAATGCAGCAGGGGAGCGACCTGTGGGAGGAGAGATGCAGGCACAAGGGGCGCAGGGCCAGCAGGTAGTCCAATGTGGAAGGGGCCAGGATTTACAGGTAGCGATGCATCTAACTCAACGTGTCCGAGGTGCAATGCCAAAGGAGGCTCCGCCTCTCCAGGGAGACTGACATCCATTTGTCAGATGATTGGGCCTGAGATCACCTCCGACTGTGTGGGTGGACAGCCCATGCCAGTGGCTCTGAAGGTCACAGCGGCCCTCAACTCCTATGCTTCCGGCTCTTTCCAGGGATCAGCGGGGAACCTTTGTGGAGTCTCCCAATCAGCTGTCCACAGTTGCATCAAGCTGGTGACAGAAGATCTTTCAGGTGGGTAATGACATTCATTCATTTTCGTATGGACGAAGCCAGCCAAGTTGAGCGAGCCAGAGGGTTTTCAGCGATTACTGGGTTCCCCCACATCCAGGTTGCAATCGACTGCACACGTGTGGCCATCAAGGCGCCAGTGGGTCTGCCGGGTGCCTTTTTCAACAGGAACATGAATGTTCAGATAGTGTGTGATCACAGGATGCTGATTCTCCAAGTCTGTGCAAGGTACCCAGGCAGCTCCCATGACGCTTACATCCTCAGACACTCCCAGGTGCCGAGGCTCTTCAGTGCTCCAGCCCGGCTGGATTGATGACTGCTGGGTGACAGGGGCTATCTGTTGAAACGGTGGCTAATGACACCCCTCCATAATCCAAGAACAGAGGCAGAGCAGCGTTATAATAGGAGTCATGCCTCCACAAGGGCGGTGACAGAGAGGACCATAGGTCTTCTGAAGATGCGCTTCCGATGCCTGGACCATTCAGGGGGTGCACTACAATACCCTCCAGAGCGAGTGTCACAGATAGTCGTTGCATGCTCCACTCTCCACAATCTGGCACAGGCAAGGAGGACCCACTAGAAGAAGAGGATTTTGAGGCAGCTCCACAGGCCACAGGAGATGAATCCAGTAATGAGTCAGAAGAGGAACACGGTGAGGAGAATGCTGCGGGTGTGGAACCAGACCCCTGTATCCTTCAGGGAGGCAGGGACA
This sequence comes from Cetorhinus maximus, assembly GCF_964194155.1. Lineage (NCBI taxonomy): Eukaryota > Metazoa > Chordata > Chondrichthyes > Lamniformes > Cetorhinidae > Cetorhinus > Cetorhinus maximus. The sequence continues at coordinate 69,128,863 of NC_135899.1, forward strand.
CTAGGGATGCCTTGATCCAACGCTCCTTCAGCCAGGCTGCCAAAGATCTGCTTCCGCCTCATGCCAGGGCTGCCGCCTCCATCCCAGATATCTGAAATGACCCTTTCATTTGAACCCAAAGTCCACTCAGTGCCTGTGCAATAAAGTTTAGAGCCACTCACATCCAGCATTACATACTGGTGTACCCTGCACCAAAAAAAAATCAATGAAGCACACTCAGGGAATTACGCCAAACCTAAAGTTTATCTAATTTTCACACTCAAAACAAATTAACATTACCATCTCTGGTGTTCATTTCCACACCAGTAAACATAAACAAAACATTACAGGACAGAAGAACACCTGTGAACAGTCTCTCTTGTGCTCATGGTGCCTTAAACTTACGTTTACTAGTGCTGCGTCTTGGTGCCCATCCCTCGGTGGCAGCAGCATTGGGACAGACTTCTTTGAACACAGAGATAAGATGATCTTGATCGTAGTAGATTAGCATTCCAGATGACTCTGCTGTCTTGTTGGCCTTGATGGCCTTGGTGGTCGTTTTCTGTTTGGTGGAGCCCGTTCTTGACCCGGCTGGGAGGGAGCGGCCAATGCCATAGCTGGCATCCCCCCAGCCATCAGATGTCACAGTCACTGGCAGAGGGGCGGAGGAGCTGCTGCCACCATCCAGAGCGTCCTGAGAGGAGCCCGCAGAGACGCCAAGCAGCTTGTGCACTAATGTGAGGTCGCTCTGGGCCCCCCTGCTCGCCATTGATGGATGGGCACCTAGCTGGGGTACTGGGTGCCTCATCCATCTCCCTCACTGGCACTGACTATCTGAGGGCATTGCCTGTGTGAGGGCTTGCTGGTCCTAGCACAACTCCAGGAACCCCTGATTCTGTCCCATGAGCTGCCTCTCCATGAGAGCCGCCACTCTCTCAATGGAGGAGGCAATGAGCTCAGCCATGAGAGTCAACGTAGTACTTATGCTCCGCATGGACTCCTCCACAACCAAGACCATGGCACAGAGACTCCTCCATAACAGAGAGCATGCCCTCATGGATCTCCGCCAGATCCTCTCGCACATCCCACTGGACATTCAGCATCTGCCGCCTAATGGACGACTCCAGAGGCTCATCATCAGCCTTCGACTAAATATCGTCCTGGCCTCCAACAGTCCTCCAACTGCCGGTGCCTTGGGCACTCTCTGCCTCCGCCTGCACCTCAAGCAAGTGAGAAGCGCCCTCACCGCTGTGTACTGACTTTCTAGCCGAAGATCTAATGCCCACTAAGGTGCTAGTATTTGTGCTGGTGCCTGGTTTAGAGAGCGTGTATGACACAGGTGCAGCTGAAGCCCAGCATTCCTCTAGCATCAGGGGTGGCTCTTTGGGGTCCTGTGAGCGAGTGCCTGCTGGTGAATCTAAGGGAGAACAACCACATGTCATTAGTTTACGTCATCACACTGTCACTGCATGCCAGGCACTCTGGTGAGACAATGGAGATCTGCATCTTGGTGCCATCGTCTTTCAGTGATCAATGGGGACTCCAGTTTTGAGGCTCCCGTCAATGATGAGACTACACTAGAATGTTTGCACCATTCGAAACTCTCACCTCTATGCGCTACACTCTTACCTTCATCTAACACCCCAGCGTCTCCACGACCAGCTGAACAAGGTGCATGGCGCCTCTCCAGCTCCAAGGCATCCCGCTCAAATCTGGTCAGGATTAGAGGTTTGGGGGGGGCCTCTGCCTGTTCGTGACTTCTCAATGTTGTTATGACTCTTCTTCTGAAAGGACAGAGGAGCGTTGATTAGTCCACTCTCTACCTGCAGCAGCATTGCAGCCTGGCCAACCCCAGCTGAGGGAGCACCTGGCAGGGCACTTCCGAGCCGTGACCCTCGAGCAGCAAAGCACCAGTCCAAGCATCCAGGGCTCACCCCCTTGGCCAGCTCCGGCGTCATTGACAGTTGGCACTCAGACTCTAACACCCCTGAGCTCCATGGAGGGGGGCAGCCAGCCTTTAACATTTCACCACACTGATCCATGCCAACACGGCACTCACCCCTCCCGGGCGCAGCTGGTCGATGAACCTTTTGCGGCACTGCACCTATGTGCACCGCACAACGTCGTGGCTGCTGACCTGGGCTGGCACCTCCTCCCGAGTTTTTTTTGTCTGGTACGGTGGCCTCCTCCTTCCATCCCTGGGGACGAGAAACTGGGGGGGAAGGGGAGGCCGAGTGCCCACCTGACCTGCCCTCCCACCTGGCATCTCCAGCCGCTGTTGACGCCTTAGCTTCGGTCCCCAGAATGGAGAAGATATGTTCTTCCTTGACAGCCTTCAAGGAGCTGCCTGTGCTGTTTTTAAACTGCCCGCCAGGTCGCCATTGGACCCGGCGCCCAACAGGCTCCCAGCCTTTCCCGACCATTGGGAAGATGAGTTTCATGCTGGGCAGGCCTCAATTGGCCGGCCCAGCATGAAATCGCGGCCGTGGGCCGATCGGGGGCGGGGGCCTGTTTCCCCATCGGTCCCGGGCCATCCGATCACACGCCTGCCAAGGGTAAAATTCAGGCCAATGTCTTCCCCATTTCAAAATAGCAGTGGCTGTGTCTATAACACTGCATGAGGCGTCAGGACCCGGAACTGGCTCCAATGTTGGATCCCTGCCACGCCGCACCCATCCCCACCCCACCCCCCCACCCCACCCCACAATACCGAATGAAAATTCAGCTATTCACTTTACATGTAACATTCCCATTTATTATTATGAAGTACAAATATTTTAGAATTGATAGTGTAATTGTATCCCATCACTTGGAAAATTAGAGTTTGGGGCTGAATTGGATAGCCCCAAAAAATAAGCATGTGAATCATGATGTGTGATTAACCTGTGGCCATTTGATGTAATGCAGGCAATGCATAAACTATATGCTGCCCCCTCATTTACATGATTTCAGTGTGCAGCAAGGGCTAAACATGCTGTTCGTTGGCTGCATGCATCAACTGAGGGTCCAAAATCAATATTTCCTAGCATTACTTAAAGCTAGTCTTCACTGCTTAAAGCTAGCTCTGCACCTTTTAATGGGGAGGTACATTGTAGCTGGAGTAGGTACTGGGAGTCCTGTGTGAGCTGAATCTAACCTGGAAAAGACAAAAGGATGGCACAACATGAGAGAGTGTGCATGGGGCAACCAGGCTTTCCGATGATGCTCTGGATTTCTTAACAGAAGAGGTCCAAAGGAGGAGAGCTGTCTGTATCCGCAGGGGAGCAGGAGGCCCTCTGGACACATGCTGAAAAGGCAAGGGGAGTACATGGCTGCGGAGGTCACTACCAGGAGTGTAGCCCCGAAGGCCTGAATGTAGTGGAGCAAGGAGCTGAATGACTTCACATAGGTAGTCAAGGTCAGTGGATGCATCTTCAAATGCCATATCCCACCAACTGCATCAGAAGCCTCCGCCACACATCTACCAGCTCTCTCAGCACTCTTACCTAACATGCATATGCTTCACCTCACCCTCACATATTTAACACTATTCCAAGCCTCACACACTGTCAGGCTCTTCAACCATGACAGTTGCATCACCCATATATGCTGCACAATGCTCACTGACACATTTCCCTGTCTATTGCAGATGAAGGTACCACACAAATGAAGAAAGCAGCAACTTACCAGAGGAGACATGCTGGCCATTTCAGAAGGGCCTTAAGGCCTTGGCCAGCGGTGGGGCTGAAACCATAGGAGATGATGGTATGCTCATACCTAATCCATCATCTCATATCCCCAGACCTCCTCATCTAACAACCTCTACTGACTTATAGGCTGTTGATGGTGTAAGTACCTCTAACCTTCTCCCCTCTCTTCTTCACAGCCCTTTTCCTCTCAGATACCCAGAAGTGCAACCTGGCCAGGCAGTGATGATGAAGATACACCATCACTTAATTCCCCACCTGTCCAGCCCAGATACTGACACTGTGCGTATCATAGAGGATAGATTAGTGGCAGGATCGGCATGTGGTGAAGTGCTGGGCAGAAGTCCACAGCAGCCAGGGCAGGGGGCATGAATGCTGCAGGTACTTAGCTTGCAGAAGGTCACACACTGGTTCTGCTGCAGAGGACACAGATGGGGAGTTTGATGGGCTAAGCCACCGAAGAAGGCGGATGGGTATACACAGCAAAATGTTTAGTACATGAGGAATTCTGCCAGAAAGCCTATGTTCAACGTTAAGTAGCATGGAGAAGTCCAGCACCAATTTGGCACAGGGCTTTGCCCATCCTTTCCAGCATGAAAGGGATGGCCAAATCCATTAGCACACTCAGGTTGGCCGCTGACAGACCTGAAGAATACCAGATGGGATACCACATGCATGCCTGGGGAAAAATAAAATTCAGTTGGAAAGACCTTGGAGAAAGGAATTGAAACATATACTGGACGATCAATAAAGACTATACTAATTAGTCAACAAACTAAGTCTATGACCAGAGACAAATGTGTGGTGGAGATTTCTGCACTATTGAATTATTAGTATAAAAACAATTCCCGATCCACTAGGGTAAAGTAAGCCATGTAAGTGGGGTTGTAGAAAAGATATTACTCATGAAGCACAAAAAATGTTTGCATATTCCCAGCATCCCAACATATTTTAAGGACAGGTCAAAATCGTAAATGAGAATTAATCATAAAATAAATTGAATATAAAGCTTGTTTATTTGTTTGGGAGTCAGGAGGAAGAGGAGGAAGAACGGGTGGAATCATCCCACCGTTGCTACTCTGCCAGCATCCTTGCTGTTGTTTGTCAAAGTGAATGCTGGGATGGTCAGTGACGAAGTGAAGTTAAGAAATTTGGGATTGTTGGTGGGAGTTGTGATTGAGATTACGGGTATCGCCAAAGCAGAAGAGAGCTATCTGGGCTGTCGCCTCCCTTCTTCTTCCTCCTTCTCGTTGAAAGGCCTATCCTCTCATGATGGTGTGATTGTGCAGCCTGTAGCAGACCATCACAAATATTGAGATCCGCTCAACCGAGAACAGCAGCACGCCTCCAGAGTGGCTCAGGCAGTCGAATCATTGTTTCGGCATGTCAGTGACCTGCTCTATCACATTTGGTGCACGGCAGCACAGCTTTCATTGTATATAGGCTGTGCATTTGTGCATGGCTTGTGCACCAGAGTTATCAGCCATATTGTTGGCGGACAGCTTTTGTTGCCCAGTTGCCACCCTTTGGTTTGCAGTTGTGGCCTGAATGCAGCTGGCATGGCAGACTGCCACAGAACGAAAGCATCATGACTGCTGCCAGGATACTGGGCATTGACCTGCATGATTTGGTCACAAATCAACTACACATTGGGAGAGTCAAATCCCTTTCAGATCTAATCCATGATAGGGTTGACATCTGGTGCCCACAAAGCAATGTGCGTGCAGTCAATGGCACCCTGCACCTTGGGGAAGCCTATAATCTTAGCAAAGCCTCATGTTCTTCCCCCATTTGTCTCTGGAAAGAGAGAATGAAATGTATTTAGCTCTCTTTGAATAGAGATCACCAGTGACCTCCATTACGAAACAGTGGACAGCAAACTGTGAGATATTGTAAATTTCTCCAGCTCCAGCCTAAACGGAGGCAAAAGCATAAAGGTTCGTCAGCACAATCACCCTCACAGCCATTGGCAACGCGATCTTTATCCTGCTCTGAAGTTGCAGTTATGATTCCAACAGGTGGTAGGTTTTAGTGTAGACCTCCTTCGTGAGGTATCACACGTTGCTCTTCAAGGAAGTAGGAAAATTGCTCTCTGGCCACCCTGGGTGGATATGGCCTCCTACTGACAACCCTTCTTCCCCTCCTCCATCTCCTCTTCCCTCTTCTAGCAGCTTGTCCTGCCCTGTGTGATCTCTGTTCTTTCCCCGGTCATGCTCTATTCCAAGAGGAAGACCTATTGGAGCAGCCATGTTGGCAGCAACTGCTTTGACAGAAGCCTTGAGGTCAGCACCTGCTACACTGCACCCCATAGACTCTTAAAACTTGAATAAACTATGGACACACCAAAAACATGTAGGCCAGGATTTTCCCGTCGGTGAGCGGGGGACAGGGCCTGCTCACCGATTGAGGCCATTGACAGAGGCATTAAAGTAATTAATGGACCTGCCCATCCAACCTTAAGGTTGGCGGGCAGGCCAGGAGCCCTGGCGGGCATTAGAAAAAGCATGAAACCTCATCCACGGGTGAGATGAGGTTTCATGTAGGTTTTTAAAAATGTAATTAAATTGGTTCTAAAAGTTATGGACATGTCCCAACTCATGTGACAGTGTCACATGATGGGACATGTCAGGGATTTTTTTTTTTCTATTTTTAATATTTTACAATGTGCAGCCGATCTCCCTGAGGTAGCACTTTGCCTCAGGGAGACGAATGCGCTCTTGGGGCTCACCCCCGCCCGCACAGGGAGCGCATAGTGCTTCCGTGCGGATGTCACACTGGGTAGGCCTTAACTGGCCCGTCCACATAAAATGGCGGCACGCCCCCAATCGGGGGTGCCGATCAGAGGCGCGCCTCCGCGCGCCCGCTCTTCAACTTCCCCCCCTAATGGGGGGACAATCCTGGCCGTAGAATTGTAGCAATTGTTATACGCTGATTGACCTATGCTTGCTCTGCATAATTCAGGCAGACATTCACTGCACATCGCTAATGCCTGTGCCAAGATAGTGCCTAGGGTGTTTTATGTCAAAAGTGCGTGCACCGCAGATGCCATTTTGCCATTGTATGGGCACTCAGTAGCAGTGGGTGCTACAGAGCCTAGTTTCTCATCCAGTATTTATGCTTAGTACAAATGCATCGCCTTATAGAGAGTAATTTAAAGAAATGGCCAACAGCACAATGAAGAGATCACACAAAGGTTACACCACATATCTAGCTGTCTATCAATTTATCTGTCTGTCCATCTATTTGGACTAAAATGCTTATATCTGCATACAATTCCTGTCCTGTAATGTTCATTTCCTGTAATTGTAATGTTTTTACAGTCACATTTTTGCATCACATTTTTTTCTTGGCTCAAGACAAAACAATTTAGAGCTGAAGAGATAAATAATTCAAAAGTGAGGGGATGACTAGGAAACAACCAACAAGAAACTACTCAGGATTAATGAAAACAACTGACCCTGAATCAGCAATCGGGAGAATTTAGAAATAAAAGAAAGAAGAGAAACCAAACAAATCACCTAAAAAAAAAAATCTAGATCCTTTTATCCACCATTTTTTCATAGTAAACTGAAATTTCTGATGCTCAAATAAGTTTGTAAGCAACATAAAAACATTAACAACTTCATATCTAACAATTATATCATTAAATCTACACATGAAATTGGCTTTTAACAGCAAGTTAACAACATTTAATATTAAGATACCATTGCTAATCTAAAATTTACAAAATCAAATAAAACTATTTTGCCACACTATATGCGAGAGGGCCAACAACCATCACATGTGATGTGAACCAATCACTCTTACTGCTACACAATCCTTTTTCATTCAGTCCTAGCCTTTTAGACAGTAAAGCAGAAAAACCCTTTGCAGCCTTAGAAGATGAACTTTTACCCTCAACAAAGCTCTGCTCCTTTGATTTTATAGATGATGCACATAGACCCAATTGCATGCCCTAATCTGAAAGTAATTCAGAAATTGTAATAGCATAGTTTGACACTCCTGTGGTCTTCATCATGATGTTTCAGTTCTCATAACTTTTGTCTGGTGTGAAAAACTCATGACTCACACATATTGCAAGAACGAACTCTTGGAACACAATAAAAGCATTCATTTCAGTGATATATAATTTACAGCCAAGCTGCAGGCTTGCCCTGATCTCAACTGAAAGTTTATTTCTTCATTTGCATTTCTATTTCACTCGCCAATTGTAATTTCCAACCAAATCACTCTCAGGCAAACAGGATAACAAATCAATATCCATTAGTTGAGGCACAAGTGAAAAGAAATAATAAAAACATAGAAGGCAGGAGCTTTCATAAAAGGGCAAATATATGATTACTGTCGCTATAAATCCTTGGGACGACAGATGCTCTTTGCATGGTGGAAGTGGAGCTTAAGAGGTCAAAAAAAAACCATCCTTGCACAAGTAGTTTATTTGCAAAACTGAATTTCTTGAATTACAAAGTTGGCATTTGCGGCTTTAAAAAAAAAAATCTAATTCTGTACCTTGCCCATAGAAAGCAAGGGCCATTAATTTTTTGCAGGCTTTAACGTATTATTGGATATTTCCATCACCAGCATCTCTTTTGCGCTTTACTTTGAAACCATTCCGAAGAGTAATGAGATTACCAAGCCAAATGGGACAACGAAGGCTGAAAACGTGGAATCAAAGTTGTCAGGTGTGTGAACTTTGCTAGTGTTTGGAATGCCAACTACCAAAAATGAAAACCCCTACAGGCATAGGAGATGGGAGATAGAAAATCTAAGGGACAGTTGTCAGCAGGCTGCCCTTGTACATACCTTGAATGCTAATGATACTGATTATTCATCCAGCTAGACTTAACTAAATCCCAGAATTATTGAATTAGTAATATAATATAATTAGCTGTACCTTACTTTTCCCTCTAGCCTGTCACTACTTATCTGATTAGAATACTGTTGCATTATTAGCCTTATTTCTAGAGCAAACATTTAACAGATTAAAGAAACCTCTGGAAATAGTCAGTCATTACCAGCTTTGTAGTAGCATATAGTTACACAACAAGCCTTCTTTAACTAAAGCACCACTTCAGGCATCATGACCCTGAAGAGTATCTTCACCTTCGGGGTAAAAGCTCACCCTTATGATATAGTGTTCATTATGTAACACCACTAAAAATGTCTTAATGCCTGTCAAAACAGTAGACCAAGGAATTGTTGTACAAATGTATTTAGGGTCAATGTAAACAATAATCTTGTTTCCCTTTTTGAAATGAAAATGTCCATTTTTGTGTATAGTTCTTTTTAAATGTTGAGTTCCAAGCTTGCTAATTAGAGGGTTATCACCGGTGGAATGGAACACCCCTTTTTGCTTTTGGCACGCAAGGTCATTTTCAACTCATCGCTGGAATATAAAACTGGCATTGCATTTCGGGCTCCAGTTGTAGAAGCCTTCAAGTTTTCCATTGAAATCAATATTCAGAAATATTGGGTGGTTTCTACAATAGGCACTTGACTACGCCTGCTAGCATTAGGTATAGAACAGGCTAGATACAGAAGACACCTAATTTTACTCTGCTCAACAATGGGCTCCATTTTGCCCTTGACGGGTGGGTCCGACCGACTTGGCGGCAGGCGGGCAGCCGATTGCCATTGCCAAAACGGGCCGCGCCCAATTTTGCGTGTGTGGGCCAATTAAGGCCTGCCCAGCGGGGTTGTGACTCCCATGTACAACGGGAAAATTAAATCAGCGTTGGGCGTTTTCAGACCACTGGTTCCAATGGGGAACCGGCAGTCTGCATAAAGAGTGGCCAGGCAGCCTCCTTTAGGCAGTTCACCATGACCACTCATAGGGAAGGACATGATTTGAGGGCAGAGGAGGAGGAGGGGGGCAGGCTGCAGGATAGGCCAGCCGGGGGCTACTGTGCCCCTCGGTTCTCAGACGCCTGCCTTGCTGTCCTCCTCCAAGAGGTGTCCAACCATCGGGAGGTCTTGTTTCCAAAGGATGGGAGGAGGAGGGCCCCCCACGTCACCAGGCAGGCGTGGCAGGATGTGGCGGAGGCTGTAAGCGCCCATGATGATGTGCGGCTCACCGGAACGCAGTGCCACAAGCGCTTCAATGATTTGCTGCGCTCTGGAAGGGTGAGTACCATATCATCCTTGGCCATTTGACCCAGCAGGTAGCCTTAGCCTTTGAGAACCGCACCCCCCCCTCCCCCCACCATGTCTTAGTGTCGTTACTGCATTGGGCATTTGGCGCACGCTGGGTGGGGAAACAGATAGTGACCATGCTTACATCAGCCTTAGTGGTTGAGGAGAAGATGGGTTCTCCCTGCAGCATATGTTGGTGTTTGTCGCATTTGAGTAGTCTGGGGGCAACCTGCAGGGGAGGCAACTAGACACAAACTCAGAACTCCAACACATGTCTTATTGATGGTGGTGAGATGGTGGGAGGGGAGCCTCAAGGTGTCATGGCCAAGAACCATCTGCTGGCTTCGGTGACACACGTAGTTGCGTCTCCTTGCCATGGGCGCTAAGACCCGTGTGTTATTCAAAGTGATGGACGCCGAATGTGTCCAAGGTGGCCTTTTGGGGAGGGGGTTGGGTCCAGCCGTACTATCTTCTGGGGACTGATCACCAGTAGTGTGGACAGGAGCCGCTGGAGGCCCCAGATGGGCCACTGTGGTTGGGGTGCGGCGTGCGCGTGCAGAGTACATGAGCGATCAGCCCCAATAAATGGTCTTCTCTGTTCTGTAGGCGAAAACCGCGTACAACACCCAAGTGCATTTGCGCATTGGTGGTGGCCAGGCCATGCTGCACACAGTGACCCAATTCGAAGAACAGGCCATGGGGCTAGAAAGGAGCCAAGCGGCCAGGTCTGCAGGTGTCGGCGAGGCTGGGGTGCAGCGGCTCGGTATTTGAGGGCCACAGTCCCATCCACTCTGTCTCCCCACCATCCAAAGCACTGATGGTTACTGGAATCGTTAATGCAGCAACTCTGCTCATTCACAGACTGATACAGTCAGACATGTGGGTCATACACAAAGGTCCCTCGGCCCCTTGAGGATGCGTGTCTCTAGCACCTTCCAAAGTCACCTTATCCCATTTGTGACCACTATCCCCATGGCCTAACATGCCATGGCATTGCTGCTGCACATCCAAAGACTTATTGCATCTTAGGAGGGTTTGTACCTCCACCACCCTTTCAGCCAGTGCGCCCCACATTACTCTGTCCAAAAGGTCCTCAGCACCTCACCTGTCAATCTCTTAGCACTCAACTTAAATGAATGCCACCATGTTACTCATCCCTGCGCCAAGGGGAAATGTTGTCTTCTGTCCACCTGTTCTATGCCCCTCATAACGGTATGAAGGTCAATAATGTGACCTGTCAATCTCCTGTGCTCCACGGCAAATGTCGCAAGTGTTTGCAATGTTTCCTCATCACTCCAACTCTCCAGGTCAGCATGTATCCAGGTCAGGTACCTCTGCACTCTCCCCACTCCAATGCCATCCCTCTCATGAAGCGCAGGTCACAACTGAACGCAGAAGTGTAGCTGTGGCCTCGACAGCGTTTTCTGCACTTGCAACATGACCTCCCTTTTCCTACATTCTATTCCTCGGCTAATGAAGGCAAGTCTGGCTTTGACCTTGTTAAACGCCTTATGTTCCTGTTCTGCTACCTTAACGGGTCTGCCCAGCAAGGTCCCTGTAATCGTCATGAGTTCCCACGGTCCTACCATTACTCATGTATTCCTATACCTTGTTTGTTTTACCCAAGTGCTTAACCGAACACTTATCCACATAACATTCCATGTGGCATTCCTTAGGCTATCTGACCAGCCTGTCTGTATGGGCGTGTAATGTTTGGGCCTCCTCTTGACTATTTACCACCCCACCAATGTTCATCTCCTTAGGTTCTTGAATGTTGAGCGCATTATGAGCCTGGGGTGGAAAGGGATGAAAGGTGTTACTGACTGAACGCTAACTGATGCACTGTCCTTGTTGTTAATTTCAGCATCACCACCGCATGGCCGCCACCAACACGTCCAGAGGCCCCCTCCACACCTGAGGGCCAAGACTTGCAACTTGCAACATCGTTTCAGCCAGGCATCAGCACTTTGCACTTCGGTGGGGAGTATAACGTCAGCTAGTGTCCCGGGGCACAGTGGAGAGGGCACTTCACAATCGCTGGAGGAAATGGCACGGACAGAGAGTGCCAATGGCGCCAGCAGCCGGAGGACTGCAGGAAACCAGGCACATGCTGATTCTGGCAGTGATGATGTGCCTCTGGAGATGTCAGCAATGCAGCAGCTGCAGGACAATCGGCAGGATGCGTGGGAGCATCTGGAGTCCAGGCAGAGTGTCAGTGAAGGCCTGAACCGCAGGACAGAGTTTCAGGCTTCCTCCATTGAGAGATTGGCGACTCTCATGGAGAGGGGCTTCGATCGGATTGAGTCTCTTCTGATTAGGTTACGTTCTGACCTGCAAGCCTGACAGTGGCAATGGCCACGGGTGGTCATTCCCAATGTGGGAGATGTTCTAGGCACCAAGTGTCAGCACTCGGTGCCCATCCATCTGCGGTGAACAGGGAGGTCCAATGTGACCTCACGTCGGCGCAGCAGCTGCATGTCGTCGCTGCGAGCTCCTCTCAGGGCGCTCCGGATGAGGGCAGCAGCTCCTCCGCCCCTCTGCCAGTGACCGTTGCATCTGTTGAGGCTGTGACAACTGGGGAGGTGCCAGTTCTGGAACTGGCCACTCCCTCCCAGGCGGGGCCAGCACAGGCTCCACGGGCCAGAGGACGGCCGCCAAGATCATCGAGGCCAACAGGACAGCAGAGTCAGCAGCCTGTCTCACAAACCAGTCCGAGCGATGGGGCAGCACCTAGACGTAGCACCCGCAAATGAAAGCATAAGACACGTTAGGCACTCCACAGGTTTGTCACTGGTGATTTTGTGTTGGCCCTAGATTAGGGAAAATATACTTATGTACGTTTGAGCGACGTTTGTGTTTTGTTTTGGACGGAATAAAGTCCACTTTTCTGACCATGACTGAGAGTGTTTCCTTTTTGCTGCATTTGTATGTTTCACAGACATCTCATGAGTGTTTGAGTGGACATTGATGTTTCTGTACTAAGCCCTTAGTTGCAGCTGATGAGGTGGAAGATGTAGCACCTAAGTGCCACGTGTGGAAGCTCCAGGCAATGCTGGTCCTGCTGATCGATGTGTGTGGAGCTAGCTGAAGGTTCGTTGGACTAAATTGTCCCGGGTGTCCCTGCCTCCTTGGTGTAGTAGCGGGTTGGCGTGCTGCCCCTCATCATCGCCCTGTGCTTCCTCATCCTCTGAGCCACTGCTGGATTCATCATGTGCAGCCTCATCCACTGCATCATGGTCTTCATTATCAACTGCATCCCCCCTTTCCAGTGCAAGATTGTGCAGATCGCAGCATGCTACCACTATCACAGAGACGCGATCTGGGGGGTACTGGAGTGCGCACCCTGAGCGGTCCAGGCAACGGAAGCGCATCTTGAGAAGACCGATGGTTCTCTCCACCACAGCCCTTGTGGTGCCGTGACTCCTATTGTAACGCTCCTCAGCTTCTGTTCTTGGATAGCGGAGAGGCGTCATGAGCCACCTTCTAAGGAATAGCCCTTGTCACCCAGCAGCCAACCATCCAGCCGGGCTGGAGCACTGAAGAGCCCCGGCACCTGGGAGTGTCTGAGGATGTTGGCGTCGTGGGAGCTGCCTGGGTGCCTTGCACAGACTTGTAGAATCTGCATCCTGTGGTCACACACTATCTGCATGTTCATGGAGTGGAAGCCCTTCCTGTTGACGAAGGCACCGGGCTCACCTGCTGGCGCCTTGATGGCCACATGTGTACAGTCTATAGCACCCTGGACACGGGGGAAGCCAGCAATGGCCGCGAAGCCCCTGGCTCGCTGTGCCTGACTTGCCTGGTCGCAGCGGAAGTGGATGAGGGTCAATGCCCATCTGAACAGAGCGTCTGTAAGCTGCTTGACACAAGTATGGACAGCTGATTGGGAGACACCGCAAAGATCACCCACCGAGCACTGGAAGGAGCCAGAGGCATAGAAATGGAGGGCAACTGTGACCTTCAGAGCCAGTGGCATTGGGTGTCCACCCACACAGTTAGGGGAGGTCTCAGGGCCTATCATCTGACAGATATAGTTGACTGTTTCCCTTGACAGACGGAGCCTCCTTCGGCACTGCACCTCAGTCATATTGAGGTAGCTGCTTCGCCGCCTGTATACCCTGGCAGCAGGATAGTGGCGTCTTCTGTGGCCCCTTCCACCTTGGACAACCTCTTGGCCCTGAGCCCCTTGTGCCTGTGCCTGGCCTCCCAAAGATGGCTCCCCTGGAGGCTGAATATCCACTCCTGGCCTCCTCCTTATTCTATCGCTCCCTTCCTCCTCAGAGGAGCTGCCTCCAGCGGAGATGTCAGAACCCATACCCAGGTTAAATGAAGGCCTCCAGAAAGCTGCAGGCCCGATAAAGATTACTGTCTGCAGACTTCTGAGCTGAAGCTTCAAAGTAGAGAGAAAGCTATTGGAAATTGATCTGAACTGCTAACTATCACACAGGCAAGTTTAAAACACTTTCTGCATTAAATACTTCAGAAAAAACATTAGCAACCCCTCTGAGCCCACATATCCCGCCCATGGATGAGGTTTGTTAAAAAAATCAGTCACCCGCCTGCCCCTTGGGCCCGTGCGCCGAGCCGAAGATCGCACAGGCTCTTCAAAATCGACTTCAATTGCCGAGTTAAGGGCCTTAACAAGGCCTATAATTAATGGCAGGCGCGCGTCACACTTCATAGTGCACCCACCTAAATATCGCGATGCTGCGCGCTGACATCGGGATTCTCGCCCGATATCAGCGCGTGACATTTTAAGCGCTGACGTGCGGGCTCTGCCACCCACGCGTCAGCCATAAAATTCAGCCCAATGTGTCTTAACTTCAGTCTGCAACTGTCAATTATCCCTCCTTCAAATGCTATTTTTTTCTCATCATCTCATACTCTACGTAGAACAGCATTTAGCAATGAGCTGGAACTGCCCAAACTCACCTCACTTCCAACCACCAGAGAGAAAGAGAGACATTTTTATCTCACTTGTCGGAATTTGACTCCCAGCCTGTGTAGAAAGCACATTGCACTATTCAGTCTGCAATTTTTAAAAATGGTCATATTTATGATATACTGTCTACACCAGGAATATAAATACGTTTAAAGCTGTAAAACAATTAATTCTGCAGATGTTCATAAATCACTCCAGATTTACTCTTGCAGATTATGGCATCATGAGATGCTATCATTTGAATTATATCTTTGTAACTCATTGCCAGCTACCTTATTACTCTATAAGCAATGTATTACTGCTGCATAGTGAGTGTTTTCTACTTCTGAACTTGTGTCTCTGTAAAAACAATAAAATATGAATTAAGGCCCACTAATGTGCCTTGTTGCTGTTTTTCTTAAATTAAGTATCTATGTATTGGGTCTCAAACCGCCCTCCAATGTAATATAGTGAATACATTTGTGAGTCTTATATTTATGTCACAGGTGATGTGTGCCAGACGGATCAAATCCACGCGGGAAACTCGATCACACGGTCACAATGGTTTTGCAATTTGTATTTATTTTGAGATGTGTGCCCTGAATTCAGAAATAACAAATCCACCAAGACTTTTAGAGATTTTTTTAGAAAATGAAATTAAACCTTTATTAACAAAAGAAAAGATTTCAAGCACATACATAGGTCTACAAATTACTACTATAAAACGCCTAAAACTCCTAATTAACCTGGCTTCCAGTTACAACCCCGTTAAGGCACAGTTAAAAAAAAAACAAAACACATTTTAAACAGATGCCAACAAGTTAACACAATGTACTGGACAGTAGAATTCAAAGTGGCTTTTCACGGCTTCGGTTTCTGTAGACAGCAGGCTTAATGCACGAATACTGGAATCTTTTCACACCTCTGGTAGACCTTACAATGCTTTCCCTGACACACAGCCTCATTCTCCTTTATTCTCGTTTCTCCCTTTTAATGTAAATTCCATTGTTCCCATATGTCTTTGGAACTTTACCTTTCTCATTTCATGGTGCTAATATTATCAGTAACCTTGGGGAAAATAAAAACTGGGCGGAATTTTCAGAGCCCGCTGGCAGAGGGGGTGATAGGTGGCATGCACAAAGAAAATATGGTGTGACCTGCTTCACCAAGGTGTGAAGGCAGGTTATCATCCATTCAACCCACCGACGGTGGGCCACGTTTCTCGCCATCAGTTGGCAGGGAGCTAATTGTAATACATCAGCATGTAATTAAAAGACCATCCCACCAGGCTCTTGGAACCCCGCCATATCGTCCATCTGTGTCGATGGGAAAGCACGCCGACATGTTTCACAACAGCACACAGGCAACATGCACTTGGCGGCCTTCCCTTTGGGGGAACTGAGCTGAGTGAGCAGCAGCGTTCTCCACAGCTCACCTGTTGTTTACAGGCCTCAGGGGTGCTGGGGGACGGGGGCGACTGATGTTTGGCCCTGCAGGCGACTGCTAAGCGGGGGGTAGGGGGGGGTGGGGGGGTGCATGTGGGAATGGTGTCCGGGGGCAAGTGCTGGCCAGCCTTGGAGGTGACTGTTGTCAGTTGTGGGGGTTCAAGTGCTCCCCTGGTGCTGCATCCCATGCACAGGCAATCGAGGTGGGGGCAGGGTAAGTGAGGGAAATGGCCACGCATGAGGGACACTTGTATAAACTGACCGTGCCTCTACAACTGAGACAGATCAGTTGCAGCCACAGTGATATCATGGGGGTCAGGCTCCTAGCCTGCCCACCCATGCAAACATCACTGAGGCACCAAAGGGCCACCAAGCGCTCCATACCTTACCCCCCTCCCCCCACCACCTCTCCGGCACAGGCTTCGGGTCCGCCACCACCTTATTGGATCACGGAGCAGTTGGGCTGCACACATTGTACAATCTCCTCACCAACACTGGCCATGTAGCAGTCACTGCTGGAGGTGCTCACAGCCCCTTGCAATCTCAGCATCCTGCTTTGGACCAGTGTCCCCCATGTTGCAGGTTGACAGGGCAGCCATGCAGCGCACTCATCTCTGGCCATCCGAGGGGTGACCAGCACTCTCTGGGAAGGATTAAGGGGCAGTCACACAGGGCCAGGAAAGGTGCTCAGTACAGCCTTGATAACCACGTCTCTCTCTCTTTCATGCTGCAGGAGGACCACGTCAGGATCATGCATCCTGGTGACCTTGCTGTATGCCTGATGGCCTACAGAGACCATAGAAGATGGAGGAGAGGGTGACTGAGGCACCTGGCCGTGCAAAGGGAGGAGCAGCAACCTCATGAAGAGGGGACAGCAGGGGGTCCCATACACGCTGCCCAGGAGCGACAGCGAGCCGTGGCTTGTCGGCGCCTAGCGACACCCAAGGTCTATCAACACCGCCTGTCATTCCTGTAGATGACTGAGAATCAGTGTTGCCGATGACTGTGCATGTCTAGGGAACTGGTAGCTCACATCTACCATTTACTGCAGGACTTGGCGCCAAGGAGACATGGAGGGCATCCACTGCCAGTTACTGTGAAAGTGACCGGGGTGCTCAATTTCTATGCCAGTGGTTCCTTTCAGAGCTCCACAGGTGACCTGTGTGGGATTTCACAATCTGTCACCCACAAATGCATCCATGAGGTCACGGATGCCATCTTCTCGAGGGTACTCAACTTTGTGCATTTCGCCCAGGATGGGGACAGCCAGGATGCAAGGGCCATTGGATTCGCTCTGATCTTGGGATTCCCACAGGTGCTGAATGCGATTGACTGCACTCATGTGGCACTCAGGTCTCCATCGCTACACTCAGTGGACTTCACCAACACCAAGGGCTTCCACTCACTGAACCTGCAGCTGATATGCGACCACCAGAAACGCACCCTGCAGGTGTGCGCATGGTTTCCAGGGAGTGTGCACAACACCTACATCCTGAGTCACTCATAGATCCCTGCAGTCTTCCAGAGTCCACAGAGATTGCAAGGTTGACTCCTTGGGGACAAGGGCTACCCCCAGAGGCAGTGGCTGATGACACCCGTGCGGCAGCCTCAGACTGCAGCAGAGCGTCGCTATAACAAGGCTCATGCTGCAACTCGCAACTTGGTGGAGCAGACCATCGGGATGCTGAAAATGCGGTTCCAGTACCTGGACCGGTCAGGTGGAGCCCTGCAATACAGCCCGCAGGGGGTGTCATGCGTTGGTGTCATCTGCTGCGCCCTTTACAACCTGGCGCTGCAATGGGCAGAGGACTGGCTGAGGAGGCAATGGAGGAGCTGTACGTGTCCTCCGATGAGGAGGACACTGACGGGGATAAGAGTGAGGGGGTCCTCGGTGGTGACGATGACGGGGATGAGGCTCTCGCACTGGCTAGACAAGGCAGGCGCACTTGGGAGGCCCTCATGGCTGTCAGATTTGTGGAGGATGATGACAACATGCAGTGAGGTGTCCCTGTAGATCCTCACATCGCAGTTGTGAAGGTTTGACTCCAGTTTGGCTTATCTCAGTGCCGATACCCTCTGTGAGAATGATCCTGTCATGGAGATGCAGTGGAGACCTTAATAGTCGCTCAATCGCAGGAGGATGATGACAACATGCAGTGAGGACACTCCATAGATCTTCACATAGCCTCTAAGAATCTCTGACTCCTGTCTGGCCGAGGGCAGCTCGCTTGCACTCCATGATCAGAGCTATCTCAGAGATGCAGTCGTGAAACTTTAGATGCATCTGATGCTGTGTCCACCTTCAGCACCTCAGCCCTTCAAGAGCTGGTGCATAGCATCACTGGTCACAGATGCTGGTGTGATGGGGTCCATCCCCACCTTAAAGATGCCGAGAGCACACAGAGAGAATGAGAGGACTCTGTGGCGCAGGCCTACTGCATTCTGGCAGCAATGACCAGCACCACTGAGGTGCAGGCAACAGTAATGTTTCCAGGGAGTGTGAGGCTGGGCCATCACTGTGGTATGAAGGTCGCACAGGGAAGAGGCCCTGGACTGAGACACCTGCCTTTATCATGTGCAGAAAGGTTTCACATCTGAGTGACAAGAACACTGCTCATCAGAACAAGGAGGCACAGGCAGGGAGACTTTCTTAGGAGTTTATTGACAAAAGTGAACATTATGTACAAGTGATCAACACCCGTGGCCAGGCTGTGCAACTAATTTTACCTAACTTTCCTAACCCTGCCTCTATGTCTTGGTGCTCCCCAGATATCCACAGCAGAGGTGGAGGCAGCCTGCTGACTGTGACACCCTGTCTGTGATGACTTTGGTGGGCATCCTCTGGAGGGCCGAGACTTAGCGGGCCCCGGCCTGCTTTCGGGGTCCTGCTGTGTGACAGTGGCACCCTCCTCGGCCTGTGAAGCTGGAGCTGCGGAGGTCACAGGGAGAGGGGAGTCAGATGGGCCGGTCACTCCCAGAGTCACCTGGGTGGATGGCCGCGGCGTGTGCACCTGCTGATCCTCCTCCCTATGGGTGCCCGAGGGCCCCTGGCTGACTCCATGAGTGAAAGGGGTAGCTGGAGTGAGATCGAGCTGTCCAGCACCCCTCTGGCATACGCACTGTTGGAGGCCAACTATGGCATCAGTGATGGAGTTAACCCTGCGGGGCAGTGCAGGAGTGACATCCTGGACTGACATCTCCTGGCGGCCACCATCCTGCCAGTGTTGACCTCGGTGTGTTGGCATGCTTGTACTATCACCTCAGCCTGAAGGCAGATGGACTCCTCCGTCGTGCCTTGCGATCTGAGGAGTGCAGCGGACATCCCTTCCTCATGCCCTCGAGTTTGCCTTTGCAGCTCCAGCAACTGTGACATGACCGAGTCCAAAGGCTCATCATCTGACTCGGACTCAGCAACATTCTGGCCTCCAGCAGTCCTATGTGTGCCGGAGACCTGGAAGTCCCTGCCTCCGCCTGCTGTGGATCAGATTGCGACCCCGAGACTACTCTAAAGCCAGGTCCCACCGAGGTGTGTGCCTCTGCACTGGTGGAGGGTGTGGGTGAGCGCTGTGACGGGACTTCAGGGAGGGTGCCTTCAAGAGTTTTCTTCAGCACTTGATTGGAGGCCCTGGGTCATGGACTCTGTCGACTGTTTGGCAGATGTGCCTGTGAAAGCGAGAGATAATTAGTGCATGCCAGTGGCCTGTGAAAGAGGACACATCACTCACAGCATGGTTGTCTGATGGATGTTGCACTGCTGGGTCCTCACTTGGTAGAGCAGTGCCGACCTCACCATCAGCATAGGACCAGTCCCAATCATTGCCGCCAGTTAGATGGCTCTGTTTTCGAATTCTCGAGTTCTGTCAGAACTTTGATCTCTGGCATCCCTCCACCTGTCTGCAACCTTTCTCTCCTGTCATGAGCCAGTTTGTCCTGCATGGATAGAGAGTATTAGGACGCCTGCCAGGCTTGATGATAAGTGTGCCTGGCCTGTGTGGGTGGTGAGTGGTCCCATGGATGGGATGAGGACAATGACAGTGTGTGTGAAAGAGTGAATGGTGATGTTCCTTGCACTGGCAGTGAGTGAGGGCCCTGTGGATGTGTGATGGGTTTGTGAGTGTGAGTTGGGAGTGATGAAAAGAGTGACTTACCCTGGTGGAACAGAGGAGATCATTCATCCTTTTGTGGCACTGGGTGGCTGTCCTCCTCTGCAGGGCATTTGCGCTGACCACCGCTGCCACTACCTCCCAAGCCAGGTTGGTTACATTGCTACCCATCCTGTGGCCAGAGCGAGGGTAGAACACATCCTGGCGGGCCTCCACAGCATCCAGCAGTCTCTTGAGGGACCCGCCGTTGAATCGGAGGGGGGGAGTGGGTAGAATGCAGTCTTTTTTGCTTTGCTGCCCATGTCTCCCAATGCAGCAGTGGTGAGCTGGTGGTGATAGCACTTTGCTGGTGGCTACATTTTAAAGATAGCGGCCAGTGTGATGCAACAGTGGGGTGATGGCGGGCGGGCGAATGAGAGTCCGTTCACAATGGAAATGGTGTGTTTCACGGGATTGAAGTGGGTTCAGGACGATGAGGCGGGTAGGACTCCATTTTACCTGCTCACTACCGGACTTAGTGCAACTCTAGGAAAATTCCACCTGCTGTTTGGCCTAGCTTCGCTGGCTAGGTGCATCATCCCACCATCTCTTTGAAATTCAAACTACCCTGATTCACCTAAAAATGCAAATTCTCCTCACCACACCTTCTAAAACTTCAACCATGTTTACATATTTAGCATTTTAAACCTAGCTTCTTTTGATGAGACAAAGCCTCCAGACCAGCTGTCTCTAATTCAATTAAATCCCCCCCATCCCACACACACGCACACACACACACACTCACATAATCTATCCAAAACCCACTATTAACCTACTTTTACAATAAATCACAATAATATTATGAGAATTATTATACTTTCGTGACACTTAACTGTTACGGAAAGGGGAGAGAGGCAAACCTGAATTCCTTTATTTTCTCACCGCCTGTCCATCAGCAGAGGCGTTTTAATTTTTGAAATAGGCTGTGATATGTTTCCCCAAACCCTCGGTTTGTGAGGTCAATTTTTATAGTGACTTGTAGCAAACTCTCTTTCGAGTTAAATCAGAAGTATTGTTTATTCATACGTTCAAACCTGGGGGATAGGCGCGGCTTCATACATATACACACACAAGGACGCAATAAGAAGATAGAAAAGAGGAGTTTTTACAACTATAAATGACATAAAAGAGAAAGAACCACAGATATGGATACCAGTTCATGAGATTGCCAGAGTCCAGAAAGTCAGAGTCCAGTGAAGGTTCCTTTACAGAGGAGTTACAGTTCATGGGTGCAGCCAGCTGAAGCAGGGGTTGCAGAATCCCTTTAAATTTGATGGTGACACAGAGAGTTGAGGTTGGTATATAGAGGCTTGGTCTGCTCAGCAGGCAATGGCAGGAATCTTCCAGAGAAACAGGCTTTGAGGAGGCTTAGACTTGATGAAGGCTGTTGGTCAGCTTGGAGTCCTGCTATGGTGTTTGCAGGCTGGAGGTTAAACAGCACAATGAGTTGCGAGTTTAGAAATGTGACATTAAAACTTTCCAAAGGCCAGAAGTTTAGTTCATGTGATGTTGCCCATTAATAAGTTAGTTGCAAGTTAACAAGCGGTTTCTATTCCTCTGGTCAAAATCTGTGTTCACCTTAGGAGATAGATGGTGGCCATTAGTGTCTCTACAAGTATAATGAGTTTTGATGGCTCTCCCTTTGTTATAGAACCAGGCTGGGGATGCAGATCATCTGCTATTCCTTGGTTTCATTGATTGTGTCCTCACAATGAGAGCTGTGAGATTCCACAAGGATGAGGGTTGAGCTTTAGTCCTGTAACTGTTGGAAATTTCCAGAAACTGTAGCCAACTTATGAACCATGTGACCTATAGCAGCCATCTTTTGATTCAGCATAGTCCACTTTTTAAATAAGCAAAAAAGTAAAGTTTGATTTAAACAGTTCATGATCTCTTTCATGTCTTAGGGACATGACATAATATTTAATCTGTGTAGGTAGGGTATAAAAATTGTTTTGAGTTTCAGTTAAACGCATACACAAACACTTTAGTAGCTTGGAGTGTTGGATTAGTGGGTCCTTTCATATTTTCAATTTTTTTTTATTATGATAGTTATTCGGGAAGCCTGAGGATGAAGTTAGTAAATTACTTGACCAATACTTAATTTCTGATCTTCATGTCTTACATTGTATGAAGCCTGTCATTTTTACTTCCTTTACTACAAGCTTTCTTCGTAAGTAGTGAGGGGTTGTTATTTAAAAATAGTTGAAATTATACTGGGGTAGATGTAGAATAATGGGCTAATAGTTATGGTAATGAGATAGTGATATGCACTATGATGTAACAGTGACATTAGCAATCATGTGCAAGAGACTGAGCAGATAAGATGGAATAGTCTGTACATGAGAGAGATGTACTTACCTAGAAGCCAATTATGTATATAATGTAAATATAGTAGTTTTGAAGAAACCTACCTGAGTTGGAACTAAGTCACTTATAAGTAGAGCGAAACCTTCCCAATATAGATTAGGCCACAAGTTACCCGAAGAGAGATCTAAGTACTATTCAAAGTGGGAACCAAACCACAAACCAGCAAGAACCTGTTTTGTAGCCGTGAGGGTCTATAGTTAAGAAGGGCTAAGTTAATATCTTTGTTCTTTTACAATTCCTTGATTGTTCAAACTCCTCTTTCTGCTTCTCTGTTCGACTGAGGATATCTAGCCGAACTAGTCACATGTATGAAACCATATTCCTGTGAAAAGTGATGGAACAGCTTGTTAGCAAACACAACAACATCCAGGGTGCCAACATCCAAAGATTCTTCTCAGTGATGTAGTGACTGCCTCCGACATGGTACTGTGCAGTCTACACACTTCAAACCATCTGGACTAGTAGTCAATGACCATGATGCAAACTTTGCCTTTAAACTTGAATAAATCCATTCCAAGGTCCTGCCATGCAGGCCCAAGGAGAGAAATCATGGGCCCTGATGCTTCTCTTGTTTCTGTGTCTCTTATTCCCCGTTCCCCACTTTAACCGTCCCTCTCAATCATGCATGATATGTTTTCCCCTTTCAAGATTCACCAATCAATTCACCAAAAAAAATCACAGAAAGGTCCTAGTAAAATGATAACACCCATTGTTGGTATCTCGTTACCAATATTGTCCAATATATATGCAGCATGGAGCATTAATATTAAGAGCAGTAACAATATAATGCTGTGTTAGTTTTGTGCACGCTATAGGTGATCCCACCACAAACAGAAGAAATATTAAACAAATCAGAGAATACAAGTTTTACTTTAACAGCATCATGAAATATTGTTAATTTGACAGGAAAATATCCCATTAATTATTCATAACACTGTGCAGATGATAATACTGATTTCGGTGACTGCCTCAGTCCTCATTAACATGTTCTGCATATTGCACCATATAAACATGGTGACAGTAAATTCATATTTTGGGGGAAAGATTCAATACTGCAACCTAGATAAACTGCACAAGATCTTATCCATTCTGTGGAAGTGGAAGAAGAATTTCTTCTGCCTGGGTGCATGATATTATTCAATATAATTATTGCATACAAGGGATGTTATAGGATTCTATTTTATCAGTAATCTCACAGGGCAGAAAGATCAAATGACTCCTGAGCAACAAAGGGCAGAATGGTCCCAGGTTTGCACTAAGTGCGGTAGCGGGTGAGAAAAAAGCCATTTTACCCACTGGCCTCAATGACAGGTTTTCAAGCCATATTGTCCCATTCCCGGCACATCCTGTCTCATTAATAATGCATTTCCAGGAAACACGCCGGATTTCTGGCAGGGTGGCCCCTGATTCACCCACCCTGCCATCACCTCAGGCCTTCAGTAATCCGGGCGCCATATTTAAAGGGCACCCCTGCACACAGCTAGCTCTCTCTTAGGACCGGAAGCTGCGGGAAAGTCATGGCTGCCAAAGGGAGGAAACAGGCTGCCCCCAAATTTAGTGATGCCTCCCTCGGGTGCCTACTGGACGCAATGAAGGCTCACTGTGAAGTCCTCTACCTCTGGTCTGGGCAAACACCAGCAAGCAAGGTCACCAATCCAGCATGGAGACGGTGGCAGAGGTGATCAGTGCCAACAGCGTACAAAAGAGGACAGCCACCCATTGCCGAAAGAGGATGGATGATCTATTCCATTTCACCAGGGTAAGTCACTATCCTCATCACTTTTAACTCACACATGCACAAACAAATCACACATCCACAGGGATCTCACTCACTGCTAGTTTAAGGGACATCACCATTCACTCTCTCACACATAACTTCATCTGTCTCGTGGATCTTGCCCTCATCCCATCCATGGCACTACTCACCACCCACACATGCCAGGCATCCTTCTCATCTGGCCCAGCATCCTGCTTACACTCTTTCCATCTGTTTTCATGCAGGACAGGCTGGCACACAACAAAAAAGAGAGGTTGGAGACAGTAGAGGAATGCCCAACATCAAGGTCCTCACAGACTTTGAGAATAGAGTCATCCGGCTGGCCCAGAATGATCTGGATTGTCCCTGTGCTGACAGTGAGGTCAGCGGTGCTCAATCAAGTGAGGATCCAGCAGTGCAACATCAATCAGACAACCATGCTGTGAGTGAGTTCCTCTGTTCCACAGTCCCCTGCCATGCACTAATTATCTCTCTTTGCTTTCGCAGGCACATCTGGGAAACAGCCAAAGGGGCCCATGAGCCAGGTCCTTGACTCAAGCCCCAAAGATACCTCAGAAGGCCTGTCAGAGCGCTCACCCACACCTCCTACCAGCCCAGAGGCACACACCTTGGTGGGACATAGTTTTAGAGTAGCCTCGGGGTCGCAACCTGGTGAGCATATCACACTGTCTAATCCACAGCAGGTGAAGGCAGGGTCTTCCCAGGTTTCTGGCACTTGGAGGATTGCTGGAGGCCAGAGATCTGCTGAGCCTTGATTCGGTCATACCTCAGTTTCTGCAGCTGCAAAGGCAAGCTTGGGAACATCAGGAAGGGATGTCCGCTGCACTCCTCAGGTTACAAGGCACGATGGAGGAGTCCGTCCGCCTTCAGTCTGAGGTGATAGCACCGGCATGCCAACACACTGGTAGGATTGTGGCCGCCATGGAGACCTTAGTCCAGGACATCGGCCCTGCACTGCTGTGTGGGCTGAACTCCTTCACTGATGCCATAGTTGGTCTCCATCAGTGTTAACACAAAATGGGTGCGGGCAGCTCGACCTCACTCCAGCTTCCCCTTCACCTCCACCTCAAGAGTCAGCCAGGGCTCCCTGGGCACCCTTAGGGAGGAGAATCAGCAGGTGCACACCCCCAGGGCCATCCACTCAGGTGGCGCCAGGAATGTCCAGCCCATCCAAATCCCCTCTTCTCATTACCCCAGCATCTCCAGATCCACCAGGCCGAGGGGGGCACCACAGCTACACAGCAGGACCCTGAACGCAGGCCAGGGCCCTCCAAGTCTCAGCCCTCCATAGGACGCCCGCCAAGGTCATCAGAGAAAGGACATAGCAGTCAGCAGGCTGCCTACACCTCCGCTGTGGATATCCGGGGAGCACCAAGACGTAGCAGCAAGGTTAGGAAAGTTAAGAAGATGTCGTTGCACAGCCTGGACACAGGTGTTAATCACATGTACATAATGCTCATTATTGTCAATAATCTCCCAAGAACATCTCCCTGCCTATGGCTCCTTGTTCTGATGAGCAGTGTTTGTGTCACTCAGATGCGAAACCTTGGTTCCTGCAGAAGATAAAGGCAGGTATTTCAGTCCAGCCCTTCCCTGTGTAGTGTGTGACCTTCAGAGCAAAGCGATGGTTCAGCTTCACACTCTGTGGGCACATTAGTCACGCCTGAACCTCGATGGTGTTTGTCATTGCTGCCAAAATATCGAGGGCAGGCATCACAGAGTTCCATCATTCTCTCCGTGTGCTCTCAGCACATTTAGGATGGGGTTAGCAATCCCCCCATCTCTTCAGCATCTGTGACCGATGATGCTGTGCTCCTGATGGGGTCAGGCGCTGAAGACTGAAAAAGGATCAGGTTCATTTAAAGTTTCACAGTTGCATCTCCATGATATGACCCTGATCACAGAGTGCAAGCGAGCTGCCCTGGGCCAGTCAGGAGTCAGACATTCACAGGTTATGTGAAGATCTATAGAGTGTCCTCACTGCACCTCGTCATCATCCTCCATAAATCTTGTGGCTATGAGAGACTCCTGAGCGTGCCTGCCTTGTCTGGAGGGCCCCGGCCTGCGTTCAGGGTCCTGCTGTGTAGCAGTGGTACCCTCCTCGTCTGGCCAGTGCGATGGCCTCATCGCCGGCATCCTCACCTTCAAAGACCTCATTATCGTCATCCCCTTCGACGTTCTGCTCATTGGAGGTGGCATGAGCTTTTCCATCTCCTCCTCAGCCAGGTCCTTCACCGTTACAGTACCAGGTTATGGAGCATGCAGCAAGCAATGATGATGTGCAACACCCTCTGGAGACTGTATTGCTGTGCTTCACTGGACCTGTCAAGGCACTGGAATCTCATTTTCAAAATGCCTATTGTTTACTCCAGGTCACGGCATGAGCCTCATTTTCCTGTCACTCTGCTGCAGTCTGAGGCCGCCACCCAGGTGTCATCAGCCGCTTCCTCTGTGGGTAGCCCTTGTACCCGAGGAGCCAACCCTGCAGCCTCTTTGGACCCTGGAAGATGTCAGGAACCTGAGACCTGCTAAGGATGTAGGAGTCACGTACACTCCCTGGGAATCATGTGCAGACCTGCAGGATGTGTTTGTGGTGGTTGCACACCAGCTGAACATTCATTGAGTGGAAGCCCTTGCCATTGATGCAGTTGACTGCTTGTTGCCACGGAGATCTAAGAACCATGTGAGTGCAGTCGATGTCACCCTGCACCTGTGGAAAACCTGAGATCTGCGCAAATCCCAGCGCTCTTGCTTCCTGGCTTTCCTGATCCTGTTCGAAATGCACACGGCTCTGTGCCTTTGTGAAGATGGCATCCCTGACCTCCTGGATGTGTGTGGAGGCTTGTGGGATCCTGCACAGGCCACCTGTGGAGCACTGGAAAAAGCCACTGGCATAAAAATTGAGCGCCGCGGTCGCTTTCACGGCCACTGGCAGTGGTGCCTTTCTTGTCCCCTTGGCACCAAATCCTACAGCAGCTGGCAGATGTGACAAACCAGTTCCCTAGACATGCACAGTCTTTGGCAACACTGGTTCTCAGTCATCTGCAGGGATGACAGGCACTGTCTATAGACCCTGGGTCTAGCGATCTGAGTGAAGGTTTGCTGTGGATCTTCAGCTGTTGCGCAACAGGCCCTGCAGCTTGAGGGAGGTGCTCCTCCCTTTGCCGAGACAGGGGCCTCTGCCGCTCTCTTCTTCTTCTATGCTCCCTGTAAGCCATGAGGTGTACTGCTAAATCACCAGGCTCCATGATCCTGATGTTCTCCTTATGCAGGATCAAAGAGAGAGACATGTGGATTAGCATAGGTGTCCTAAGAGCCTCTCTTGGTTAAGTCTGAAGGCCCCTTCACGTATGCAGGAGAGTGCTGGCTGCCACTTGGATGGCCAGTGTGCAGTGTGCTCATTGGCTGTCCAAAACTCCACCCACCTCTACCCCACTCCACTTGACCGATTGGCGGCAGCTTTGCCCATTGGACTGCATGCTGTTCTCTCAGTTCAGACACAGGCATTCTCCTAACCTGCACTGCAAGGCTGCGCTGTTAGCTTGAACCATGGGGGAGACTGGTCCAAACCTTAATAAAGACATTGCGAGGGGCTGTGAGCACCTCCACCAGTGACTGCGCCATGGCCACCTTTCGCAAGGGGTTTATACAACTTGTCCAATCGGCCAATTGTTCTACTGCCTCCTAAAACGCACATTAATTTGCATTCTGTGTCCAAGGGGTGAAAAGTTCTGGAACATTTAGTGGCACTTTCATGTTTTTGCGTTGCTTGAGTGAGCAGAAAAGCTTCAGAGGCCCAACTCCAAGCAGGTCAATGGAGCTGCAGCAGAACGGTCTTAGCTGTGGATGAATGCTCACTTTTGACAAACTTTTCCAAGTGCGTGGCCACCTCCGTCAACCCCCCCTCCCCCCTCCCCCAGCACGTGCTTGAGTATTTCCTTCAGCCTGTGCTGCCTTGCCCCCCACCCCCCCACCACCCCGGCCTGACCCACACTGGAGACTTTGCCCCAGCACTGCACTGAAAGCCAGATGGGAAAAAGCCACGTTGCTGTGCCCACCCCAAATGCACGGCACCTCTTCCTTCATGTCCTATGGACGATGTTTGCAAGCAAGGTTATGTGCACTCACCTCCGAGCTCCCCTCGAAGTTCAGGTCAACAGGTGCACGTCGCTTATGTACAGTTGTGAAACACGTCGGCATGTCTGGATGGTTCAGCATGGGGGGCTGATTCCGGTGGGAAGGGCTTATAATGAAATGTTAAAGTATTGAAATTAGGTTTCCGATGTGCGGCGGCCGGGAATGCAGCCCACCATTGATGGGTGGAGCGGATGATCGCAAACTAGTTTCACGACAGCGTGAAAGCGATTTTTGGCCTTCTCACCATATTGTTCCCCCCCTGCCTGCCATGATGCCGGATGTCAATGAAGCTGTAAAATTCTGGCCAAAGCAGAATGATTGACCAACATAGGTCTTTTCTGTCAGTGAGAAGCATTGAAGCGCTCACGTGTCTCTGTGTGACACAACTTTTAAGAGGCCAGAGGACAAAGACTAAATGGTTCAAGGTTGTATCTGTGTTTTCTTGATCAGCAAGGCTGAAGAATCTGCTGATTGCTACTTTTCATTACAATATATTTTCAATATCTACTATGCAGCACAACTTTATTGCTATATTTCATTCCTCATTAAACTCATAAAAAGCACCAAGATAGAATGGGATAAAAGGTAAGTAGACAAAAGAACAAGATTGAAGTTAATGGAAAAGACTCTTGAGAATTATGTGCAGTGTAAAACAGGTTACTGATTCTCCATGAGCCCATTATGCACTTCTGTCCTGACAATTTCACCCTACAAATCCTGCTCAAAATAAACTTTCATTAGTACCAAAATAAACAGAACTCCAGCCACAAGATAATTACAGATGACAAAGGCCATCTAACCCAGCTCATCCATCTATGCAGAATGACATATGAACATATATATTAGAAGCAGAGGTAAGCCATTTGGCCCTGGAGCCT
Source organism: Cetorhinus maximus (assembly GCF_964194155.1). Classification (NCBI taxonomy): domain Eukaryota; kingdom Metazoa; phylum Chordata; class Chondrichthyes; order Lamniformes; family Cetorhinidae; genus Cetorhinus; species Cetorhinus maximus. The sequence goes on from NC_135899.1 coordinate 69,158,330, forward strand.
GCTCTGGCATTTGATAACATTGCTTACGTTATGCCAGTAATTACAACTCCAAAGTACTTAATTGGCTGCAAAGCAATTTGGGACATCATGTAAGGAACTATATAAATGTAGGTTTTGTCTTTCTTTCATTACACCTGCATGCAGTAGACAGAGTGACTGTAGCAATGGTGAAATTGGAAGCACAGTGCTGAGTTCCTAAGGATAATTAATCACAGAGCAATCAATTGATGTTAGGAAAGTGGCTACAAAGAAATAACTACATTTACAAAACAATTCAACTCTGTAGCTAATACAACCTTGCCATTCTTACTTCTCTGGCACCAACTCACTGTCACACAAGTAAGTTGTACGCTGTGAATTTAGAGCCTATCCACAGGTTCCATGTGATGTTGCATTACATTTATACTAAATAAATGTGCAAATAGTTTTTTTAAATCTGATTTAAATTGAGGTGTTTGAGATGTGAGAAATGTAATTTATAAATAAGATACTCCAACAGCAAAAAAAAAGTGTCACAGAAAAGTCCTGAGAGGAATCTTTTCCAGAAGCACTTAAGTCATAGGATTAGGTTTCTCTAATGACCCTTTATGATATAAGCCCTTTATGCTGTTTCTCTGAGATTTCAATGGATTTTTTTTTTTAACCAAAGTTACAATGGATGATCAGGAATCCACACTCCCTGAGAAATTTTATTCCCACAGTCTGACCACCTTCTGCTAGGTTTTAAACAGGATGGTGCAGTGGGGAGAACCGAGAATGGAGTAGAAATTTGTAAAATCTTTCTTTAAGCAATCTCTTAGTGACAAATAGGGATTTAATTCCAAGACTTTGAAGGAGTAATAAAACAGGCAATAGTGAGTCAACAGCCTGTTTTGCATCACTCCCAGTTTTTAGCATCTTCCATTTATTTTAATGAGGTCCAAGATTCTTAAGCCTCTGGTACATCAACACAGCAAGTCATCAGAATTGTATCTACTTTAGGGCATAATAAAAATTTAGACTGATATTTAATGCGAGTTTAAATTCAAAAGAGAACTTTGAGAAGTGTACAGTATTTAATTTTGTGATACTAAACCTTAAAAGTGACCCCGCCCCACCCCAAGCCCCCACAACCCTCCCTCCAACCTCACCCCAACCTCCCCCAAATCTCCCACAAACCTTCCCTCATACCCCCAACACCTCCAACATGCCCTATAACTGCCACCCAACCTCCCCCCACCCCACCCCGCTCCAGCCGTCCTCCCAGGCCCCCTCCAATCTCAGGCTGACAGTTCTGATTTTTTTTTAAGCCGGTCTTTCAAGTCTGAAGCTCTGGCTGCTCAGTGTGGACGACTTGAGAACTCCCTTTAAAGCACCACCCTGGCCCCCCCACTAGCTCCCGGGTCCCAGCGTTTGGCACTGTCTGCACCCCCTATCCTGGGCCCTGCTGCCATGGTCTCGAAGAAAAAGTAGATAGCGCAATTGGTTCACTCTGCTATTGGCTATTCACTGCACACATAAGGCAATTCATGATTAACTCTTCAACGGAGTGACTGATGCCTGGCCACCAGACTGACTGTTGGGATCTTGCTCTGCATTTCACTATTCCCAAGTGACCTTGATGGATTCTCTGAAGAATGTCGAGTCGAAGTGTTTTAGGGATGACTAGACTGTTGTTAAAAACCAAGAAATCGTCAATGATTGAGAGATAAAAGCAAAATGCTGCAGATGCTGGAGATCTGATATAAAAACAGGAAGTACTGGTCTGTGGAGCGAGAAACAGAGTTAGAATTTCGAGTCCAATATGACTTCTTCGGAACAACTGAGAGATGCTTTTTTTGTTCAAAGTATTGGCGGAGTACTGGGCTGTTAGGAGTATACTCTGGCCATCCATTCTGGCAATACCCTTTTATTTTGATGCACTCATCATCATGCTGTTATGATTTCTTAATTTCTTGTAAACTCTTCTCAGTGGCAGGTGAGCATTTGTTAATGGATATGCTTCCACTTTCTCAATAAAATTTAAATCTTCCAGTCTGGCTGCTTCCGCGGGTATTCTTGATAATGCATCCACTGTTGTCTGGTACTTCCCTTTAACGTACTCAGTAAATGAATTGTATCTCATGAGTCTCAATATAAAATGTTGAATTCTAGGTGGCAGCTTTGCATTTTTCTTTAGGTTAAGAAGAGTAGCCAAAGGTTTGTGGTTGGTTTCAATTTTAACCCTTAATCCCATGATATAATCAGAGAACTTGTCGCAGGCCCATGTAGCAGCCAATGCTTCTTTCTCAATGGTTGCATACCTCATCTCTGTGTCCATGTGAGATCTTGAGGCAGAAATAAAATGAGTCCATCTTTTTGAACTTGAAACAACACATGTGCCCAAGCCTGTAGCTGCTACATGCGCTGTTATAATTGTTGGCAACTCTGGTTCGTAGTGCGTTAGAATTTCTGGTGATATTAAGAGATTTTTGATTTTGTCTAAAGTGTTTTGTTGGTCGACTTTTAAACTCGGGTATTGACTTTTTCTCAACAACTGTCATAATGGCTGATTGATTTCTGCCATGTTTGGTTGGAATTTGCCTATTTGATTGACCATCCCAAGGAAGCTCTGTAATTGTGGTGTTTTTAGGCTGTGGAAACTCTGTAATGAACTTGATTTTCTGTGGGTTGGCCGTATTTCCCACAACTTGCACAATGTGGCCTAAGAATTTTATCGTAGGCTTTGCAAATTCACATTTGTCTTTTAATGGCAAACCTGCTTCTTGTAGGACTTTGAGACCTGCTCTCATGTTCTTCCCTTGACGAACCGTTGTCCATATGGCATATTACCCCTTCCATGCCTTCCAGGTTCTGAGACGTCGGGTGGAATCATCCCAGATTTGCACTAAGTGCGGTAGTGGACAGGAAAAAAGACGTTTTACCCACTGACTGCAATGGCGGGTTTTCGTGCTGTATCATTCCCTTCCCACCTCATTAATTATGCAGCCACAGGAAACACACTGTATTGCTGGTGAGAGGCCTCTGATTTGCCTGCCACACCGTTACCTTGCCGCTTCCTCACGCAGGGCGCCACATTTAAACCGCAGCCACATGCACACTTCGGAACACTTGCAGCCCAGGACTGCTCTGATGAACATGGCCCCAAAAGCCAAGAAGAGTGCAGCACCTCGATTCAGTAACGCATCCCTGGTTGCCTTCTGGACGCTGTGGAGGCCCACCGCGATGTCCTCTACCCCCCACTCTGGCCACAGGAGGTCCATCAGTCTCACCACTCCATCTTGGGAGGCGGTGCCAGAGGTGGTCAGTGCCAATGCTGCACACAAGAGGTCGGCCATCCAGTGCAGAAAGAGGATGAATGATCTCATCTGTGCCACCATGGTAAGGCAACCATTTTATCACTCTAGACTCACACACTCACAAGGCCATCACACATTCACTGGCATTTCACTCACAACCAGCTCAAGGGACATCACCACTCACTCTCTCTCACACACACCGTGACATCTCCATCTAGCCTCATCTCCTCTGGAGACTGCCTCCTCAGCCCTCACCATCTTGAGACCACTTGCACAGAGCAACATGTGCCCCCACACACACCCTAGCATACCCCCCTTCTCCAGTACAGCCCTCACCTTTCCGTGCCTGAGGTCACTTCTCCCCCTTCCTCAAGCAAGCCTTGGCCCTGCAGCCATTGAAAAGCCACCCTACCTTATGGCTGTTCAGGTGGGAAGAGACTTGCCCATGAGACCCCCTAAAAGTGATGTGGTGCTGCCTGCGAAGCCTGGTGCTGATGACCGCAAGTGCTGCCCGAAGCAAGGTAGGCAAACCAACCTCAAAGCCCCGAGCAAAGTGCAGCTCACCGGGTGCACATCACTTATGTACAGTTGTGAAAATTTTGAAAATTCCGGCCATCGTTCTTTGGAATATCTCAGGTGCAGAAGCAATTCCAAACAGTACCCTGTTAAAAACATAATGACCAAATTGGGTGATAAAGGTAGTTAGCAATCTGGATTTTTTTGTCCAGAGGCAACTGCCAAAAGAGGGTGTTTTTTGCTAATTTGGTGAGACTTTAATCCATTGATGCTGTCCTGTGGATCTCATGCTCTACTGACTTGTTGAATGGATTCAAGCTCACACAGATTCTAATTGAACTATTAGGTTTTTGTACTGTGACCATCCCATAAAACAACGTTGTCAGTATGGTTACTGGAAAGGTGACCCCTTGTTGTAACAAGTGTTTCATCTCAATCTTAGCTTTGTTGAAGGGTGGGTGAGGGACCTTCATTACAGCAAAGAGACATATAGGCTTACATATAGGCTTAGCATCTGTTAAGAGGTTATGTGATATTCTGTTTCCAGCTTTCCTAAGCCTGAAAAGAGGGATGGAGATTCATTCTTGAATAAATTACGAGACTGCATGTCAGCAACTTCATCAATCTTATAAATGAGCCTCAGCTGCAAACATGCTTTTCTGTTCAGTAATGATGTCTCCTGGTTCTTTATCAGAGATTCAACAATTTCTTTATCCTTCTATCTTAATCTTGCCAAGTGTTGGCCTATTACTTTTAGTGTGGTCCCTCTTGAACCCCAACCACTGTACAATCATTTATTAATTCCTCTCTGAGGATCCCATAGTCGCAATTCTCCGCGAGTCTGTATAGGTCATTTATAAATGAGTCCATGGATTTGCCGAGTTTTTGCCTCCTCTTGTTAAATTTCACTCGCTCAATGATCCAAATTTTTCAAACACTGAAGTATAAATCGAATGCCTAGAGGACTTTCTTGTATGAGTTCAGAGCCTCATTGGTGCCCTGTCTTGCAATAACATTGTCTGTTATGGCCCCTACTACATAAAGTACTGAGCTGAAGAAGAGTCATACAGACTCAAGGCGTTGGCTCTGTCTTTCTCTCCACAGATGCTGTCAGACCTGCTGGGTTTTTCCAGCAATTTTTGTTTTTGTTCCAGATTTACAGCATCCGCAGTATTTTGCCTTTAACTGACCTGAAACCTCCAGTCCTTGTGATGCAAACCTAAACGTTTTCTGTATCTGGAGAATTTCTTCCTCCAATTGTCTCAGAGCTGAGCCTGTTGCAAGCCTTCAGCACTTTGGAACGGTTTTAGGAGAAGCAATGGAGACTCTAAGCTCTGGATCTGTTGCTACTTCAGTTGTTCAGGTTGTAGCTTGTGATCTGTACTCACTGCTCTATGGACCCCAGGTATGTGTGTCTGCTTCCAGCTGCAGCACCCACGATGCTGAGTTCTCAGGTGAGTCTTCAATCTTTTTCCTTAATGTCCTTTTTCCAGGATATGTAGGTCTTTCAGTTCTGCAGTCTTCTCTTGGAGTATTTTTTTTTGGGTCTTTACACCCTGTCTGCTGCCACCATGTTTCAGGTGGTGCACATGAACAGTCGACAGAAACCACCAGCTGCCACCATGTTTCGTCTTGGGTTCAGGGTCTAGATGGAGTTACTTTGGGGTTTGCCTATTGCCCTAAGAATGTTACCATAGACTGTTACCTGTAAAAACCATTCTTCTTTATTTACAGATCTATATACATTTCAGTACTCTACACGAGACTTCAGTCCCTTAGTCATGTGATGTTGCACCATAGTTACATCATTAGTTACATCAGTAGTTACATCAATATCAAGTGCTTCTGATGTTAACCTCTTACTCTGCAGTGCTAACAGAGGCACCACAGTGCATCGTGGATAGAAACATGGAGTGGGATTTACTGCTTCCCCCTCTGAGGTGGGCTGGGAGGCAGGGGACCGTATAATAGGCTGGGAAGGTGTGGGGTGGTGACCCCATTGCCTTCTCCAATTAAGTCTGGGTCAGGGAGGGCTGATGGCTGCCTGCCCGCCGGAGGTGAATTGAGGTCCTTAAGTGGCCATTTCAGGATCGCATCCCACCACCGCTGGTATTCAGCCAATGGCGGGTAAGGACCAAATCAAGTGGGCAAACTGCCAGACGAACCCTGGCTGGCACGCCTGCGGCCTGGTTGGAAGGGTCCATCTTTCTTGGGCATCATCTACCCAGACGGAGCCACCAGTGGCAACAGAGGGACCCGAGGGAAGACGCCCCTCAGACCTTCTCAATCACCGCCTTTCCTTCCACAGCCCCACCCCCACTTCCCAGTGCCTCCCTGACTAGCCTTGGCGATCCCGCCCCAATCACCGTCAACTAGGGGCCCCAGTGACGACCTTCATTCTTGGGCCTCCTGCAGTACTTGCAGTGACTAATGTTCCAGATGGCAACGCCGCTACCGGAGAGCTGTCAACCTCGCTTTGCCGGCAGCATGGGAAGTCTGGGAGATTTGCCCCACACCAGAAAGCGCAGTGAGAAACTGCCCTTGGTGGAGCCACGAACCGTGACAGCAGCCAATGGGCTGCCTGAATGGGACTTAATTCCAACGGGGCTCCTGGATTTAGCCACAGCGGACTTGCCACTGACTCTCCAGCAGCTGGATGGGCCCACCACAACAACCATTAAATTCTGCCCATGTTGGAAGATGGGAATATGAAGTAGGTGGAATGCATTCCTCCCAAGTGTATGTTTAATCTCTTGTTTCAGATGCTCACTTTAAGGGCTGAATTTTCTGTTCGCCGGGCAGGCGGAGCTGACCCAATCGCAGGCCGCACCTCCATTTTACATGGGCAGGCCAAGTAAGGCCCGCCCAGCGTGACGTCCGCAGGGAAGCGCTATGTGCTCCCTGTGCGGGCGGGGGAATCCCTAAAATCGAGAGTGCACTCTTTCGTGCATGCACACGAAAGAGCGCACTCATCTCCCTGAGGCTAAGTGCAGCCTCAGGGAGATCGCCTTGACTTTTAAAAATACAAAAAAAAAAATCCCTTACCTGTCCCCTCATGTGACAATGTCACATGAGTTGGGACATGTTCATAATTTCCATAACAACTTTTTTAAAATTTTTAAAATCCTACATGTAACCTCATCTCGCCGCTGGATGAGGTTTCATATTTTTTCTATTCCCTGCCGGGGATCCTGGCCTGCCCGCCAACCTTAAGGTTGGACGGGCAGGTCCTTTAATTGCTTAATTGATCCTGTCAATAGCCTCAATTGGCCATTGACAGGTCGGCGGGCCCGCAGCTGATTTTGCTGCGCCCCCGCCTTCCTGAAAATTTAAATGGAGCGGGTTGGGGACGGAACCCCCGACGTCATCCCGCGTCAATTTACGCATCAGCGAGTGGGCCCCGTCCCCGCTCGCCAACGGTAAAACCCTGCCCTAAGTGTTGCACAAAGACTAGCTTAAATCTACACAAATCCTGTTTAATTCTCACATGACTGTGCTGAAGGAATTATATATATGTTAAATGATTGTGTATTCCATCAATGCTCCTTCGGAGGATGATCTAAACACTATGATTGTACAAGTGCCTTTAGTGTTCATTTAATTTTTTTTAATTAAATTTTACGTTTTTGAAAATCATTGCTTTTATTTTACTGTTGGTATAGGATTCATCTAACTGAGTTGATCCTTCCTCCTTCAGACCAGCTGCAATGCATGTCACTGTGCCAAGCTCAGCCTGTAAAAGAGGATGTGACTGTTGATGCGACACTGAATGTGGATGGAATTTTTAGTTTGGCCCAATTGCGGAATATTATTTTGAAGCTGATGCTTTGTTCTGGCTTGCAGGCTGAACCGGTGGTGGCCAAGGCTGGATGCTTTATTCACAGCTTGGTCCTATGGTGTTTCATTTTAAATGACTCCTTTCAAAAATGTATTTTGTTTCCTTTTTTTTTAATCTCCCTTTGCATCATATTTCCAAACTCAACTGCTCCAGTGCTTTGCTACAGCCAGGTGACAAAATGCACTTTTCCCCTTCCTCCCTGTGGGTAAACATTAAACTTTGTATGTACCCATGGTGCCACAGCCAAGATCAGGAACTCGACTTTAGGAAATTACAAGGTCAAATTTATAATTACAAACTCATATCCTTTAATTTCTTGCTTCGAATATATCATATAGTGACCATGAGAAGTTCAAAATTGTAATAATAATAACGGTTTAAACATTTCAATGGCAAGTATAAATGACTTAATATTGAACGAGTCCTGAATATCTATTACAGTTTATCCATTAGGTTCAGGTACAGCCTAATAGCCTGCATGGATAATACTGGATATTTAATACATGGCATCCATTACAATTAGGGATAAATTACAGTTCCTGAACTGTGAATGCCTAGTACACATTAGCGAATAGGCTGAAAGTCCGGCTAAAATGTAATAAGGCCATTGATAGAATTTGTTAGATATCATTCACTGCATTCAATTTTAGATTAAAATCTCATATTGCACGTTTCTTAAGAAAACAGCTTTGAGCGTTCTCTTCGTCAGTGTGCCTCTCTCTTTCTGTCACTTGATGTCTCTCATGTCCTGACTCCGGCAACATTCCCTGAAGGAGAGTAGTAGGTGGAACCATCCTGACATCTATTTGGCTGTTGTCACAAATTCTGTTTGCCCACCACATTTTCTAAAAGGAGGTCAACTCCTTCCTCGCTTTTCTCATTAAACCAAATAACATTGCATGCACCAGGGATTTAAACTGTAATCCTGAAGACACATAACCCTCTTATTTTCTTCATTTCATAGAGCTGGAGGTAACTTAACAAAACTACGTTTTTCTGTGACCTTGCAAATAGGTCAACCCTTGGCTTTCTGAGCAGAATTAATGTCCTTATCTAAAGAAGAACATATTCCTTATCAGCATACCCGAAATAAAGTATATATTTTTTAAAGATATGCCCCTTCTCACAAGCTCATAGTTGTTCAATTATTTGTAATCTCTTGTGTAAATCCTCTCCGCACCCACCCAGCCCCCTCAACCCGCTCTCCCAACTTCTTCCTCTGAGAGTAAAGCACGCAGGTAAACTGCGCTTCCGTCTCATGCTGATCCAGTTACGGAGAAGCAGGATAACGCAAACTCAAAATTATCTGGTAGGAGCTTAGCTCAGAAAAACAATTCTCCTTGTTCTGTTGCTTATTCTTTTCTACTTCTTCAGCCCCGAAATCGTTTATCCCGTTTATTTTCCAAATCTGTATTGGAGTGAACCTAATGTGCACTCAACCCACAACCAAATGTGACTGGTATAAAGTAAAACAGTACACTGGCTTCATGCTTAAAGGCAGCTTTTGATCTGATGATGTTAATGGAAAGTCTCTACTTCGCCATCCAACTGACACGGACCACACAAGATTGGATTTGAAAAGATTCTGCAGAAATATAGGATTCACTCCAATTACAAGTCGCAATTACAAATGCTCATTATAATATCCATCTTTTTTTAAAAAATTAGACTGGACTTAAAAGTGAGTAGAAAGTGCCTGACTTAATATTTGTATTATTTAGATTCCCCTTAGAGGTGAATACAAGCTGTGAAAGGAAATGATACTCGGGACTGGGCAACGGACTGATTTCTGTTTGAAATGTCGTTGTGCTGAGGATATTCAGCAAGCTGAACCGTCACACAAATGGCCACCAACTAACCAGCTACTGGGAAAAGGTCATTAATTTTAATTCAGTGAAAAGTGGTGCACACTCAACATTTATCCAGCACACGTCATGGGCAAACATACACTCAAAATATTGTTATCTACATTTAACAAAAGAACGTAAATGAATGCAATAATGCAAATGATGGTAAAAGGCAGCAATGTTGTGTTCCTTTTCCCGGATTAAAATCATTTTAGTTGCATTTCCTCAGTCAGCCATGACAATTTAAATAGTTTAAACAACTCAGCATTGCAACCAGACAACATGCACCGTACAGCACGTTCAGCAAAGAAAAACAACCTCTCAGGAGGGTTAAATATGCACAGAAATTGTACAGAGGAAGAAATTGCAGCAATGAGTTCCCAAAGTGACAAGGTTGCACCTTGCTTCAAAGATGCCTCCCAAGAGCTGATGCTACAGTCTTTTTTTATTCTTTTATGGGCTGTGAACATTGCTGGTGAGGCCAGCGTTTGTTGCTCAACCCTAATTGCCCTTGAGAAGATGGTAGTGAGCCAATTTCTTGAACCACTGTAGCCTTTTTCTGTACAACTGAGTCGCTTGCTAGTTGCTGTCAGAGGGCGGCTACAAATGAACAATAATGTGTTGGTCTGGAGTCACATATCAGCCAGATCAGGTAAGGATGGCAGATTTCCTCCCTTAAAGGGCTATTAGTGAACAAGATGTATTTTTATGACAATCCAATCCTTTCATGGTCACCGTCACCATTACAGAGAGTAGCTCTTAATTCCAGGTTTATTAACTGAATTGGAATTCCACCAGCTGGGATTTGAACCCATGTCCTCAATGCATTAGCCTGGCTCTCTGGATGAGTAGTCCAGTGATATTACCACTACACCACCAATCTGTAAGGGCCTGCAATTCTCTTCCCTGCCAATAGGAAGAAGAAACCTGCTTTAGAGAATAAGAATGTATATCTGGAGATTGCAGTGAAGCAGCAGGAGTATGGTGCCACACTCCTGGATGCAATGCTAAAAGAGGTTTAATGACCTAAGCAGGCCAGGAAAGATGAGTGCAATGGCACATTCAAGCCCATCCTGATGTGCATCTTACTCCAAACCCCCTTACTCTGCCTTCCCAAACCTTCTACTGCACATCACACTTCATATCAACTGGCCTTGCAAGTGTACCTTCAGTGGGCAGCCCTTGACTCCAAGGAGCCAGCGCTGTAGTATAAGGGTCTGGCACATACAGGGTTAATGTGGGACTGAGTACAGTACCATCCACGCAGTGATGTAAGAAGGCGCATGACCCAAGCCCAGAGGTCAGTGTGGTGTTGAGCAGAGAGGTATAAAGACCTAACCATGGAGATAGCTCCTTGCCTGTACCCTTTACTGTACATGTGCAAATAGTTCTATTTGTTAATGAAGACTTACATTTAACCTACTGAAGACTATGAAGGTTTCTTTAAGAGGCACTGCTCTGTACCCAACAGCCTCCCAACATGGTGGCAGATGGGAATTAAAAAACCCTCAATCTTGCTAAAGAAACTGAAACAAACCGAGGTGCTGGAAGGCTAAGAAAAAAACTTCAATGAAAATTCTGACCTAGGAGAAGTTCCCAGAAGAAGCTGAAGGTGCAGACAAAAAAATCACCAGAAAACACTCTAGAGGAAAGGCCTGGGAGCTGAAGGCAGAGATTTTACTGCAGCAGAAGGTGGCTTTGAATTTCTATTGGAAGTCCAGCTTCAAAGTACAGATTCAATGGAATCTACAGCGGTGAGTTAAATCATTTAAAGTTCCAGCCTGCAGCAAGTCCTGAGAACCCTTTAACTAATTCAGTGTCAGAAGCGCTGTTTGAAAGAAACACATCACTAAAACCCAATCCCTCATTTGGAGCCTGAACATATAGCCTCCAAGCTCACCAGAGGGAAAAAAGGAGAGAAAAATTCATGAAATAACTTGGGAACATCACGATTGTCCAGCACTGAAAACAGCAAGCATAAATTTGAATATGACACCTCATTACTTGGCAAAGAAAACTGCTGAATAAAAGTTGGCAGACATTCGATCCAGGCAGCGATTATATTATTTTCTTATTTTCTTCAAGAAGGCCATTTTGTGGAGCCTGCCAAAACTTGACAAGCTCTGGTGGAACTGCAAAGAAAAAAAGTTGCTGCACAGCCATTCTTAAAAGGGCAACAACATTTAAAGCTGTAAATCCAGAAAAATATTAATTGACTGCGGATCAAAAATTCAATTTACCAATCAGTTTGAACTCATCCCAGGGTCAGGTATCCTAGAGAGGGGAATTTTTAAACTACTGGAGGACATCAGGTCTCAGTAAAAATTCAGAGGAAGCCTTTTTATATTGGTTTCGTGATCTTATGAATCATGTTATCCTAATGCGATGCATTAATGAATCTGCAGCCAGTCTCAAGGAACTATTAACAGCCTTTGATGAATATTGTAATCTTCAAGTTGAGGAGAGTGCAGAGCTTAAAGAAAGGCATAGAAAACTCCCAGCAAAGTGAAGGAAGAGAAAAAGACAGTACCCGAACAAAATACACGAGGGCACCAAAAAGCTGGAAGCCCCAAAGGAACGCCTATTTAAAGGCCCCAATATGTTTCCAGAACTGTACCAGCAGCTGGTATTGATCAACAAGGAAAGAACCCTCCAGCAGGTGGAGCAAGAAAAAGCAGAAATAAAATCAGAAAATGTTCGTATCAAAGCTGAACTGGAAGATTTGAACTGCAAGATTCAAGCTGAGTATATACCTTTGAAAATGCACGATAAACTAAAGTCTTCAATGAACCAAATTGTTTGAGATCTGAACAAACCAATTTCAGAGATGTCACAAAGATACCAGGAGGAAATAACGACCCTCAATTCCACGCTTGGCAAATCGATGCGGGAGTTGGGGAAACTCAACCAGCTGTACAGCCAGGTATAACAGCAGGCAGAAAAGGTACTCAAAAAAGTTGTGGCCTTGAAAGACTCTTTGAAGAACCAATACGTGCCCCTGGGAAAACACAAAGAGTTAAAAAAAAGACATTGAATGCTACTTCAGAAAAAGCAGCAATGGAGCAATCAGTAGTGACAAAGCAATACACTGAAACGCATCAAGACGACAAGAGCTGAACAAGAAAATAAACAGTTGAAAGTTACAATTAATTGTCCTTCAGGATCAAATTCAAAAACAGTATGTAACCCTTCAGCGATATGATGGAATGAAGACTACCTTGAAAATCAGAATGGCAGAACAGTCTCAAGGAAACACTGTGAAATTACAAGAAAATGCAAGACGGAGTCTTTGAGCTATGCAACAAAAAGTAAAACCTATTGAAGGACTTTCACATGCTACAAGGATCCCTCAGGTCAGAGTTTGTTCCTCTGAAACATTACAAAGTGAAAAACAATGAATTTAATGAGACTCTGCAAGTACTGACGAATCAGTTTTCAGACAAGACTCAGGAACGTCCTGTACTCCAGGAGGAATTTGAGAGGTACAAAGAAGACACTGCAGCACTGAAGAATACAGCCGCACAGTTGGAAGGAACCTTGGAAAAACATTGGCCAGGATTTTTAGGATTGCGTGGTTTCCTGTCCCGCCATCTGAAGAGTCGGCAGGGAACACATCCCCGCCAATAATGTCTGCCCCGCAGCCACTTCAAGCTCCAATGAGTGTTAATTGTCTGCATGCGGGACCTCCGCCCCTCACTCAGGGGCACGTCCCACCTTAGAGAGCTGCCAGCCAATCTGATTGGCCAGCAGCTCTCTAGCCCATGCAGCACCAGAAGCTGCAGTGGAAAGGGCTGGCACTGCATTCAGTCCCCGGAGCCCAAGTCCTGGGAACCCAGTGGGAATCCCAGCGAGGAATTTTATGCTCACACCCCCGCCTACAAACCCGCCAGCAGGGGAGCGTAAAATTCAGGCCAATATAAGGGTATGACATATAACAGGGTTAATATGGGACTGAGCACAGTAAGAAGGCACATGATCCAGACCCAGGGGTCTGTGTGGTGTTGAGCAGAGAGGTGTAAAGAGCTAACCATGGAGATAGCTGCTGGCCTGTACACTTTATTGTACAGGTGTAAATAGTTCTACTTGCTCATAAGGACTTACAGTTAGCCTAATGAAGACTACAAAGACTTCTTCAAGAGACTCCATTCTGTAACCAACACCTTCCCAACAGCCACTAACTCTGCTTCATTTGAGATTGAAAGAACTCAAGGCAAAAACATTGTGGCATTTCCCTGGGACTCTTGTGCACATATGCATGATGATTTTTGTTTGGTTGCACACGAGCTGTGCATTGATGGAGTGGTAGCTCTTGCTGTTGGAGAGGCATTGTCACTGAGGTGGCTGTTGTCACCGAGGAAACCTTCCATGGGCCACAGAGTGCCCAATCAGGAGATAACAGCCCACCCCACCCCCACACCCCTGAGCCTGCATGAAGGCCTCCAGGATTCTCCAAGTGGTCTCCTCCATGGTGGAGGGCCTCTTCTAGCCATTGAGAAAATGGAAGCAACGGTGGGAAGAGGCCCTTAATTGGCCTCGTAAGTGATTCAATGGGCCTCCACCTTCCTCATCATTGGTAAAATGTCATGGTGGTGGGAAGGAAGCAGGCACTCCACCCTTAGCCTTCCCTCACCATTTTATGTGTCCCTGCCTCTCTGGTCTTCCCTAGACGCCTGGTAAAATCCAGCCCTGGAGTATGTTTCTCCTTGCCTGGTGGTTTTCAGGATTCAATTAAATTTTATAAAAGGGCACTTTGTTTTGTAGATGCTTAATGATATCCAACTGTAATAGATGAAGATATTTGTCCATTTTAAAATATAGGAGAAAGCATTGGTCTGTATTAATTTTGCATTATGCTTTTTTGTATTCTGGAAATTACTTTGTCCATGCTTTGCACCTGGCCTAGCCTAGAGAAGAACTGAAAGGCAAGAGCTAGTCAATGCAGGCCATAGCCTCATAATACTTGATTGTATTGAGTCTACCTGGGCAACAAGCACTATGATTTCCCTTTCCTTACCATGGGGAGGTGTCAGGATTCTGTTTGATATTTCTCTATAATAGTGTATGAGATTACTGCATGAGGAATTACTGCTGTCGACTCTTGCCCTATAACCCTGATGACTCAGGGATTTTTTATGAAGGCAATGCAGGGGAAAAGACAAACATAAGCATTTGCAAAAAAAAAATACCCTTCCAGATTTTACTCACGGTCGCTTCAGCTACGTATTCACAAAAGCTATGAGCTAACCCTGCACAATACCCATAATAAAGCATTGTGTTTCACTTCTGTTTTCAGAATAGAATATGACTAGAATTTCTCTACTAAATCACCTCACTTTGGGCCAGGTCATTTCACCCAGCTGTTGTTATATTGTGCTCATGTAACTTTAAGCTAAACACAGCTTAAGATTCTTTCACATAGTTCGAAAAATGTACCTTATTGTGTTTTTACAATATATATGTACAATGACATTTGGTTATTATTGATTGTAATGCAGAATGTAAATTTTAAAGACAGCCTATTGATACCCCTAAGCATGGGATCTTGTGACTTACACAACAACGACAACAAAAATTTGTATTCATCTACATTTTTAACGTAGCAAAATATGAGTATTGCTGAAAAAAGAGACATCCTGGAGAAGCTTTATGTCTTGCACTCGTCAGGACAGGATTTGCAAGAATACCAAATCTCTAAGGGAACAGCAATTTATATTGTATGGGAAGATGGTGCTTATTGGTTGGCAAGTGGACTCTAATTGGTACAGGCAATGCCAGGGAACAGTTAACTGCCAAGCTTTTGTTTAAATTCAAACCAGTCAAGTCGACTTTGATTTACCAAGGCATTGCCATGGGGAATGAGCTGGGGAATGGCTGTCCCTCAAGCTTTTGTTTAGTTGAAAAAGGCTCAATGTGTCGGCATGTTCTTTCTGTTTGCAAAGGACAGGACCATGTGTGTGAATATATGTAGCTTCTAGCATGTGTAAGTGAGCCACACTGCGAGTCTGACTGATAATCTTAAATTGGTTGTCAGTGTGATTCATAACACAATCAGGGCTGTTTAGTAGGTGTTATCCAGTCATGGATTCATATGTAATGTTGGACAAATCCCAAAGTGCTTAACAAGAGTGATATCAATAAAAAACATTTGTGTCACTGAGCCACAGATGGTGATATCAGGACAGAGCCAAAGACTTGGTCAAAACAGCTTTTAAGGAGAAAATTAAAGGAGAAAAGGGAGAAAGAGAGATGAAGAGGTCAGAATTGGAGGGGCGCAGAGCTCTCAAAGACTAGTAGGGAGTGGAAGTAGGCAGTCTTGGTGATGGAGTGGATGTATGGTCAGAAGCTCATCTCAGGGTCAAGCACACCAACAGGTTTGTGACCCGTTTGACTTGACTTCAGACAAGGGATGGAATCAGTGACTATGGAACAGGGTTTGTGTCAGGGACCGGAGACAATGGTTTCTAGTCTTCCCAATATTTAGCTGGAGGAAATTTCTACTCATCCAATATTGGATATCGGACAAACAATGTGACAAATTGGACACAGGAGAGCGGTCAAGAGAGGTGGCAGTAAATGAAACATAGGCTGGAATTTTCCGTGCCAGTGGCGTCAGGAATCATGACGGGCATAAGCGGACAATATGGCAGGAAGGTCAAAAATTGGTTTTACGCTGTCATGAAACATGTTTGCAATTGCCCACTTCACCTGTCAATGGCAGGCCGCGTTTCCCACTGCCACACGTCAGGAACTTCACTGTAATACATCTGCATATCATTATAAGCCCAGCTTGCCAGTATCATCTCCCCACGCTGGATCATCCAAGCACAGTTTCACAACTGAACATAAATGACGTGCACTTGTTGAGCTGCACTTTGCTTGGGATTTCGAGGTTTGTTTGCCTACCTTGCTTCAGACAGCACTCACAGTCATCAGCGCCAGGCTTCACAGGCAACACCACATCACTTGGGCCCATGGCAGGTATCTATCTAACAGACTAGCCACAAGGCTGGGGGTGGCTTTTCAACAGCTGCAGGGCTAGGGCATTGCTGGGGAAGGGGAGTATCCCAGGGTGTGTTTGGGGATACATGTTGATCTGTGCAAGTGGCCTCAAGATGGTGAGGGCTGAGGAAGCAGTCTCCAGAGGAGATGAGGCCAGATGAAGATGTGAGGGTGTGTGTGAGAGAGTGAATGGTGCTGTCCCTTGTGCTGACAGTGAGTGAAATAATTACGTGATGGCCTTGTGAGTGTGTGAGTTTAGAGGGATGAGATGGTTACCTTACCCTGGTGGCACAGATAAGATCATTCACCCTCTTTTTGCACTGGAAGGCCAACCTCTTGTGTGCAGCATTGGCACTGATCACCTCTGCCACCACCTCCAAAGCCAAAGTGGTGACACTGATGGGCCTCCTGAGGCCAGACGAGCGTAGAGGACATCCCAGTGGGCTTCAACGGTACCCAGAAATCATCCCAGAGACGTGTCACAGATTTGGGTGGGCTGCAGTCTTCTTGTCTTTCGGGGCCATTTCTTCTGTGCAGCAGTCCTGGGCTGGGAGCCCTTGAAATATGGCGTCCGGCGTGAGGAAGTGCTAGGCGATGGTGTGGTGGGCAAATGAGAGTCCCCCCGCCATCGAAACAGGATGTTTCCCGGGGATGTATGATTAATGAGGGGATTGGGACAATACGGCCTGAAAAGCTGCCATTGCGGCCAGCAGGTAAAATGTTCACTTTCCCGCCCACTACTGCACTTAGTGCACATCTGGGACGATTCCGCCCCTAGTGTCCTTTGCGTGCATGTGGAGCCTGATCTTGCGTTTTCAGATGATGTCACTGAGGGGCAACTTGCAAATGAGGAAGGTAACCACTGCAGAACCTTGGGAGGCTCCAGGGGTATTGACATGTAAGTGGAAAGAGGAGCCAATGTCGATGATTTTCTGGTTAAGACAGGATTATATAAAAATGAAACCAGGGCAGTTCCACCCAGCTGGACAATGATAGGAGGCATTGGACGAGGATGGTGTGGTCAACTGTGTCAAAGGCTGCAGACAGGTCGAGAAGGATAAGGAGGGATAGGTTACCCTCACATAGGAGGTCATTTGTAACTGTGATAAAGGCCCTTTTCATTTCTGTGGTGAGGGTGGAAACATGATTGGAGGGATTCAAACATGGAATTTGAGTGACAGCTGAACATGAATTTGTGAGTTCACAGCATGTTGGAGAGGAAAGGAAGAGGTTGGAGATGAAGCAATAGTTTACAAAGGCAGGGGAGTCAAGCACAGGGTATTGAGGAGTGGGGTGATGATGGCACATTTACAGGGAGGAAGAAGGGTACCTGAAGAGAGGGAACCATTAACAATATTAGATAACAAGGGAACCAGGAAGGGACATTGGGTGATAAAACTTGGTTTGGTCAGAATAGGGTCGGGGGAGCAGTGGATGGGTCTCATGGATAAGATGAACTCAGATGGAACAAGGCAGGAGATAGAATAGAATCTAGAGAAAGATGTGACTTCACAGTTTGACAGCAGGGAGCATTAAGGGAAGTTTGGTCTGGCGGGCGAGGGAAGGGATGGAAATGGCAGAGACAGCTGAATGGATTGCCTTGATCGTTGTGACAAAGAAAGCCCCTCACATTTTTTGTTGGATGTAAGTGGGGGAGGTGGCTTGGGAGGGGGATTAAAAAGAAGGTTTGTGGTGGAGAAGAAAAGCCAGAGGTTAACTTTGCATTCCAGGATGATCTTTGAATATTGAGCTGTTTTAGAATTGGAGAGCAGGACCCGATCATGGTTTATGTTGTCCACAGCCAGATCTGGCGATGAATGATTAAACCAGTCGTCCGCCATAGATGTTCGAATCTGTGTTCCTTGGATTTCCTTGGAGAGGTGCGGTTAATGTTTATTTTTTGGATGGAGGATCTGATTTTAATCTTCGGAATAAACCCCTACGTAACCTTATAGTTGACCATGCAATATGGATTGCTGTCCTGGAGCCCCTAGAGTCTGGAAGTAATGAATATAAAGGCTGAACTCTGTATTTCCTAGGTAACCAGCTTTTCTTTTTCAAAAGCTGTTTATTTCTGTGTTTAGTTAAAAAAAGAAATTCTCATTTTAAATGAATCCTATTTCAATTCTGGGTCAGGTCAGCTTCCCAAAATGGTGGCTGAGATTTTAACTGATTTTAATATAATACATATGTTTCAAATATAGCCTAACAATTGAAGAGTGTGTAAAATCGCATGTCGGTAAAAGTAAAAAGCTGACCAAGTTAAACTGGCCTTTCGTCATTATAATTACAAACATTAGTGCAGCTGAACTGAGAGTGATGACTGTATTCTGAGATTGGAGTGTTCACTTGTTTAAGTTATATCCATTAGTTAAGTATTCAGCTGGGATAAACTACCAGTGGTTGCAAACCTGAAAAGATTAGTGTTGTTGCCCTAGATTGTTAGCTACAAAGTCTCATACCCATTTAATTTACGAGCTTGCCTCCGAAGACAACATACATCCAGTGGGCAGTATAGAGATTCCCCTTGAAAGGAGTTTCCCGTGATACCAAAGAAGTGGGTGACAGTTTGGGTGACACGGCTGTCATATCAGTGACATCTGTGAAATTTAATGTTGGGCATGGAGCAAATCGAAAAGCTTCCCTTTCCCAGCCTCCCTTTGCCTCTTTGCACATGTACAATTAGTGCAGTCAGGATTATAACCAGTCATAAATGTGACTGTGCTAATTCTGCGTCTGTGAATTCCACTCTTATGTGCAATAATCATTGCCAAACCTATTCTACTGAACAAGTGGAGCTTGTATGGCCATACGGAGACTGGTTCTATTATAGAACGGCTTCCAGTACAAATGTAAAAAAAGACAGCAGTGGGGGATAAATGTAAATGTCCATCTTGCCTGCATGAGATCTTGAAAAATTAACGAACCAGCAGACAGATCAGCCGTTGTAAACTGGAAGGGGGATTAATAAGATAGCCCCCTGGAAGGTGGATCGCAATATTTGATTAACCTACGCCCATTGACGGCAGTGCAGGCAGCAAGCCGACTTTGTGTTGCCTGCTGTTTCATTTCATCATCCAGCCTTGCTAATGTCGCTGTTGATTGGCTGGATGCCCGAGCTTGGGGCCAATATCATGGGCAACCAGCACCGGTTAAAGCTAGTCTTCACTGCTTAAAGCTACCTTGCATCTCTTAAAGGGAAAGTGCATTGTGGCTAGAGTAGGTGCTGGGAGTCATGCAGGAAGCAAATCTGACCTAAATAATACAGAATAAATGGTACAACAAGGGAGACAGAGCTCCAAGGCTTTCAGCCACTGCACTGGAGACCTTGGTGATGGAGACATATAGAAGAGATGCCTTGTAACCACAGAGAGCCAAAACACTTGGGCACATGCTTAGATGGCTGTGAGCAGATAGCTGTGGAGGTCAGTGCCAGGAGTTAAACCTTAAAGAACCTGGATGCAGTACTGCAAGATGGTCAATGACCACTCATGAGTCATAAAGTTTAGTGAATGCATCTTCAGTTGCCATATCAAACTGAACTACTAGCTTCAGATACACCCCAATTCACCACATCTGCATTACTCACCTATCAACAATTTCTATTAATCAGGGCTCACATCTGACCTTTACATGCTCCACTTCATCCTCACATACTTAGCACTGCTGCAAGTCTCACACCCACATCTCACAAACTGCCAACTATTCAACTATAACAGCCATATCACCCAAACTGACTGCATAAGACTTAATGACATAATTCCCTCTCTCTTGCAGGAGGAGGTGGCGCACAGCAGGAAGGCAGCGGGATCAAACTGGGAGGGGGACAGGAGGACCTGCATGCTTGAACCTCCATGGAGGTGACAGTGCTGGTCATTACTGGGATGGCCATTGCTGTGGCTGTGGCCATTGGAGGGACTTCTAGGGATATTGACTAACTGAAAAGCATTGGAACACTGGTACAGGATTTAAGTCACGCATAAAGGGCTGAATTTTACTTTGGGGAGGCATATTCTCAATGCTGGCCAATTAAGTGGCCAACAAGATCCGCTCCCAAAAGCTGCCAGCCCAACCAGAAGGCGGCCATTGCTAAGGCTGCAGAGAGCGCCTCAATAGCTGGGCACCCTCGAAGAGGGGTGAGTGGAGTTAGGGAACGTTGGGCCAGGCGGGCAGGCAGGCCCTGGTAATGGCAGGATGTCATTCAGTACCAGCAGCAATTTTTCCACGGAAGTGGTCGTTGCTGCCAAGGGGCCCCTCCATGGGCCATGGGGCACACAAGAAGGAGGGATCTTCCTGGGGCCTGCAGAGAGACCACCAGGTTTCACTGGGCAGTGTCCCCACGTGATGGCAGCCCCCACACCGCCCCCCCCCCATGCCCAGTATGGGCAAAGTGCCAGGGGAGGCTGGAAGTAGATCTTAATTGGCCAGTCAAGTGGTTCAATTGGGCTCCTGATGGGCACCCCTCCCCACCAACAAACTAACTGTTTTGAACCTGAATCTCTACTTTACTGTAAACAGCAAGTTCAAGCTTTTGTCCAGACAACCTTATTTAAATGGATTTATAATCCTTTACCTTAGATTTACTCTTTCTCCTGTCATTTTAGGAAACAAGTTAACAAAGCTGCTTGTTGGCCAAAGTGGAAATACACGAAGCCATTAAAACTACAATAGGTTTACATTTATTATATTCCTCCCATTCTCCCCTCCTCATTTGTGTACTACCTTCCCTCTGGGAGCCTTAAGATTCTTCCAGTACATATAATGCAGGATCTTTCAGAGTCTGACTGAGTGTTATTGCCCAAATTTGAGAGAATCCCTTCAGATGAACCAGGCTTTCCAGCAAACTTACGTCAAATATAATAAAGTCACCTCCCAAATTCAATCGGCACTTTGAGAAGTTCAGAAAAGTTGTCTTTTTGAATTTGGCCGGAGTCTATTAAAAACTTTTCAGAATTTTATATTGAATAAGCTGAAGGCTCCTGCCAGATTTCACAATGCATATCCATCTTCTGGAAGCAAAGTCTGTTTTGAGATCAATACTTTACAGGCTCTGGCGGAATAGGTAGCACCCATTAGAAAATAGGCTAAAAATTGTTATCTTTAAATGGAAAGTAACACTCATCCATCTCTTTCTCCAGAAATCACTCTAATTGAGAAAAGGTATTTAACGGAGCTTCTAAGTTTGCTGAGTGCACTGGACTATAAAACTAGAGTAGACGACCGGGGGCTTTAAATGGGGCTCATAACACATGCCATGCTTTCATGTGACAATTGAGGGGTCTGTAATGATGCACATGCTGACGCTATTGTTCACCCGAAGGTGCATATAGTTGACTTTCTTGTTCATCTCTTGGCATAATTGCCTCCTCAAACCAACATACTCTTGCAGTCTTGTAAGCTTGTTTACAATAGGCTTCAATATCCTTCCTCATTTATAACCAACAAAAGCAGCACAATCCAGGAGGAAGAATATAAGCAACAAAGAAAAATATGGTACAAACTGTGTTTTTTCTCGAACTTCAGGAACCTAGAAACAGAGAAGGCCATTCAGGCCTTCAAACCTGTCTCACCATTCTATTAGATCATGACTGATCTGTAACTCACTCTATTTATCTGCCTTTGCTCTATATCCCTAAAAAAAAATCTATTGAAAGTTTCAACTGGCTCAGCATTCATAGTGTTTTGGGGGAGATGCATTTTCGCGACCTGTTGTGTGAAAAAGTGCTTTCTGATTTAATTTCTAAATGGCCAAACACTAAACTCAAGATTGTGACCCCTTGTTCTGGATTTCCCTACTGGACGAAGTAGTTTTCATGGTGACTAAATTCACCAACCTATGAAAATAAGTGTGGGGATTGCTATGCACGATTAACTTGTGCCTGTCTGATGTGATGCCGGCTGCACACTAACTTTGTGCTCCCTGCTGGTTAACATGATTGCAGTGTGCCACCAATGTTAAGTGAGCTGTTGATGGCTACATGCCTCAGGGGTGGACCTCAAATCGTAAATCGTGAGAGGTTAGGACCACTTAAAGCTAGCCTGCACTACCAAAAGGCAGTCTTCACCTTTTAAAGGTGAGACGCATTGTGGCTGGAGCAGAAATAAAAACAACACATGCTGGAAGGACTCAGCAGGTCAGGCAACATCAATGGAGAGAGAAACAGAGTTAACATTTCATGGCGATTACCTTTCACTGGAGATCCAAATTTAATTCCCACCATAGCTGCTGGAAAATTTAAATTCAGTTGATTAAATAAATCTCGGATCAAAAGTTAGTATCAGTAACGTGACCATTTAACTACTGTATTGTCATAAAAACCTATTCACAAACATCACTCAGATGTCAAGAAGGCAGCTCACTACCACCTTCCCAAGGGCAATTAGGCAAGGGCAATACATGCTGGCTTTGCCATATTCATGAATGGATAAAAAAACTCACTGACGCACTTCACACTCTCTTGCCGGAGAAGGTGGCACACAAACAGAGGTATTGGAGCTAGTTGGAGCAGGACAAGCATTCCTGTCTGTTTTAAGCCCCATCAAGGAAATTATG
Source organism: Cetorhinus maximus (assembly GCF_964194155.1). Taxonomy (NCBI): domain Eukaryota; kingdom Metazoa; phylum Chordata; class Chondrichthyes; order Lamniformes; family Cetorhinidae; genus Cetorhinus; species Cetorhinus maximus. Next base: position 69,181,361 of record NC_135899.1, read on the forward strand.
TTGTCATTTATTGGAATAGATAATCCTGAGGGTGTGGTCAGTGGAGGGATGTAAAGCATTGAAGCTGATGATATCCATGCCTAATCCTCTTTCTGACATCCCATCTCCCCCTCATCCCACACTTCCTTCTGACTTACAAACTGTAAGCATCCTCCTCTTACTCTCCCCCTCCCTGTACCACAACCTCAAACACCAGCCGGACATTGAGGGAGTGGAATCCCTCTCAGTTACTCTATATGACAGGGTTGACATGCGACACCTGCACAACAATGTGTGTGCAGTCAATGGCGTCCTACACCATGGAGAAACCTGGAATCCTAGCAAAGGCGACTACTCAATGTACCTGCTTCTGTTTGGAAAGAGAGAATGAAATGTAGTTAGCTCTTAAAGAATAGAAGACATTGGTGCCCTCCCTTATGTAACAGTAGATGGCAAACTGCAAGATGTTGTAAATATCTCCAGCTCAAGCCTGGAAGGAGCCAAACATGTAAACGTTCATTGCCACCTTCACAGCCTCTGACAATGCCATCCTTGCCCTTTTCTGATGTGGCAGTTCTGTCTGCAGCAGGCGGTAGGTTTCAGGGAGAACTTGATTGTTTGTTGTGGCTCAGTCTTAACTCTGAATCGCAAGGTTTGGGGTGGAGCACCATTCCAATGGCTTGAACACAGAAGTCGAGGCTGGTAATTCAGTGCAGTACCGAGGGAATGCTGCACTGTCATATGTGAGATAATTGTGATGAGACATTAAACTTGTGGTATAATGCATTACATTAGACTAAGTCCCAAAAAGGGTTAACTGTAATAGTCTGTGATTTTTTTTGGAAGGGAGTGACATATACTCATGTGATGTGAGACTCTGAGAGAGTCTAAAGTGAAAGTAAAGGAAAAGCAAGAATGGTCAGAAGCTTGTAAGGGTGTTCTCCAAATAATCTGTAAATGTGTTAAAATAAATGTGAGTGTTTATAGCTAGCAGTCTTCGGAAATCATTGAATCTACTCCGACCCAACAGCACAATAACATATGGTGGCAGGCAGTAAAAAGACGGTGTTAGAAAAATCTCTACCCCTACCGGACAGTTAATTTGAGAAAGTTGCAGGCTTAAATCAAGCTGAAGCACAGCCAAAATGGTTCACGAGATTCGCTCAATTTTGCAATTGGGTCTAACAGCGAAGCCAGACTGTGAGCAGGTCAGCACACTATTGTAGGAAGTGGGTGACCTTGCGGATAACATTTTAGTTACCCCGGGTATCGATGAGGGTAAAGCCACAAACGCCAAAGTTATTGATGCATTGGAGACATATTTCAATCTCAGCGAGAACACCATTGTGGAATGCACAAAGTTCAATAAACATACCCAGACACACAAGGAAAACAATGCATTTATCAACAGTTTGTACTGATTAGCAGAAGACTGTGAAGATGGTAATCTGAAAGGGGAGTTAATATGCAACAGAATAGTTGTTGAGTAATGGATGATTCATGAACAGAGAATTTGCAATCCTGGGAAAACTTGACGCTGGCGAAGGTGATTCAATTAAGTGGACAAACCGAGATCAGGAGGCAGAACCAATAGGTAGTCAAAGGAGAGAGAGAGAGAGAGACCATCCAAATCCCAAAGTAGTCGTTGAATTTGTCAGACATAAAAAAGGGAAAATAGAGAGAAGGAGACACATGAAACATGAGAAGCAATGAATGGTGGCAGCCCAGACTAGCTGTTGCCGGTGCAGAAGAGAAAGGTATGGGTGTGGGAATTGTCCCATCAAAGATGAGCAATGCCTTTGGTGGAGAAAGATGGGGCATTTTCAGGCAGTATGTCGCAATAGAATAAACGGGCAGAACGCTCAAAACAGAAAAGGCTTTAAAAGGAAACAGAGTCCATGAAGTTGAAGATTCACAAGACATCAGGATACCCTTCTTTGGAGAGATTGAAGAAGTAAATGGAAAGTAATGAAATGCAGAAATCCTGGTAGAAGGTTACAGGACAAACTTTATATTAGATACTGGAGTAGCAATTTCAGTTCTTTCAGATACTGAACCATGGTTAAACAAGAGAGTTCTTCAACCATCCTACAAAAAGCTACATGGACCAGGAGGACCAGAGCTGAAGGTTCTGGGAGAATTAACAGCTACTTTAAAGCCCAGAGAGAAAGTAATTACTGAAGTACCATAGGTATTTCAAGATCAAAGTTGTTCATGTTTCAATAGAAAGGCATGTATGGAATTGGGTCTAATCCGCAGAATAGAAGAGATAAAGAATGGTGAAGATCAATCAGGAGACTTCAGAGCAGAATCTCCAAATATGTTTACAGGATTAGAAAGGCTAAGGCACTCAGAAAGGTTTCATACACTTTACTTCAAAGGTAAAGAAAGAGATTGATTCAATGGTAACATAAGGAGTCATTTCACCTGTAAAAGAGTCAATGAGTTGGTGCTCGGGAATGTACCAGCTTGGAAGCCAAATGGTTCCATAAGAATATGTGTTGATCTCACTCAACTCAATAAAACAGTGAAAAGAAGGCCTGAATTTCACGCTTGGCGTGCGCATGAAGTCGGCAGGCTCGGGAGCAGATGTAGAATCCACTCCTGGGCAAGATCGCGTTTTCAACCCGATTTCACGCTGGGTGGCCAATTGAGGCTTGCCCAGCATGAAAAGCATCTTTTCACTGGTCGGAAAGGCCTGGCAAGAGTGGGGGCCAGTCGGGCACCGGGTCCAATGGCTTTATAAGGCTCTGGTCAGACCATATTTAGAATATTGTGAGCAATTTTCGGCCCCATATCTCAGGAAGGTTGTTCTGGCCCTGGAGAGGGTCCAGAGGAGGTTCACGAGAATGATCCCAGGAATGAAAGGCTTAACATATGAGGAACGTTTGAGGACTCTGGGTCTATACTCGATGGAGTTTGGAAGGATGAGGGGGGGATCTGATTGAAACTTACAGAACACTGAAAGGCCTGGATAGAGTGGATGTGGGGAAGATGTTTCCATTAGTAGGAGAGACTAGGACCCGAGGGCACAGCCTCAGAGTAAAGGGAAAACCTTTTAGAACAGAGATGGGGAGAAACTTCTTTATCCAGAGAGTGGTGAATCTATGGAATTCATTGCCACAGAAGGCTGTGGAGGCCAGGTCATTGAGTGTATTTAAGACTGAGATAGATAGGTTCTTGATTGGTAAGGGGATCAAAGGTTACGGGGAAAAGACGGGAGAATGGGGTTGAGAGATTTATCAGCCATGATTGAATGGCGGAGCAGACTCGATGGGCCGAATGGCCTAATTTCTGCTCCTATGTCTTATGGTCTTATGGTCTTATGGACCTGGTGAGGCATTCAAAAGCAGCAGAGGCAGTTCCCTGAAGGCTGCCAGGGGACACAGAGGGAGCTGTTGAGTTTGAGGAAGAAAGATTTGTGTGGAATAGCAATGACAGCTGCACCTGCTGGGAATACCAGGCAGGAGAGCAAGTCTGGTGGGCACTCATCCACCTGGTTCTCGGCTAAGTGCCTGGAAATCCTCATGGAAGACGCCAGTACCAGGCGGGACATCTTGATACCCAGGGATGGCAAGAGGGGGCCATCGCACCTCACCAAAAAGGCATGGGCAGGAGTGGCAGCCCAGGTCAGCTGCCATGATGTTGTGCGGCGCACATTGGTGCGGTGCCATAAAGGCTCAATGAACTGCTGCACTTGGCCAGGGTGAGTATCGAATTAGCATGGATCTGTGTGGATAAGTGTAAACGGCTCACCGTCCCCCCATGGTGCTCAGGGGTGTAAGAGCCTGAGTGCCAACTATCACTGACATCAGCGCCAGCCAAGGTGGTAAGCTCTGCCTTCTTGGCCTGATTGCTTTGTTGGTTGAGGGCCACAACATGGATGTGCCCTGCAAGGTGTTCCTCAGGTGGGGTTGGCCAGGCTGCAGTGGCACTGCAGGTAGAGGGTGGACTAATCGATGCTCCTCTGTCCTTTCAGAAGAGAAGCCATAACACCATCAAAGGTTCAAGGACAGGTGGAGGCCCCCCAAACCTGATGATTCTGACGAGATACGAGATGGATGCCATGGAAATGGAGTGCTGATGCCCAGCTCAGTCCACCAGTCGTGGAGAGGCAGGGGTCTCTGATGACGGTAAGTGTGCAGTGCACAGATGCTAGAGTGGCGGTGTGTGTAAACATTGTTGTGTTGTCTCATCTGAAAGGGAAACCTCAAACCTTTAGTCCCCATTGTTCATTGATAGACGATGGCACCATGATACAGATCTCCATTGTCTCACCAGCGCGCCTAGCATGCACAGTGACAGTGTGATGACTAGTGCTAATGACATGTCATTTTCCTCCCCTAGAATTGCCATCCAGCAAACGATTGCTTGACCCGAGGGACGACCCTTGACACCAGAGAATCAGTGCCCCTTAGATGCATCTGCGTCACGCCCCATCTCTGCACCAGGCACCAGCGCAGATACAAGCACCTCGGTGGTCATTAGATTGTCAGCTACAATGCACAGCGGAGAGGACACAGCACACTCGCATGAGGAGCTGGTGGAGGCAGAGAGTTCCAGGGCACCGGCAGTCTGAGGACTGCTGGAGACCAGGACCATGCTGAGTTTAAGGCAGTCAACAAGTCTCTGGAGTGGTCTATCAGGTGGCAGATGCCTAATGTCCAACAAGATGTGCGGGAGGATCTGGCAGAGATCCATGAGGGATTGTGTGCCATGGCCTCTGTCCTGGAGGAGTCCATGAGGAACATGAGTATTGTGTTGACCCCGAGCCCTGAGCACACTGCCTCCTCCATTGAGAGAGTGGCGACTCTCATGGAGAGGCAGCTCCAGGAACAGAGTCAGGGGTCTCTGGGGTTGCGCTCGGACCTGCAAGCCCTCACACAGGCAATAACTTCAGGAAGTCACTGCCAGTGTGAGAGATGGATGAGGCACCTACTATCTCCGCTAGGTGCCCGTCCATCAATGTCGAGCACGGTGGTCCAGACCAACCTCACATTGGCAGACGAGCTTTGTGTCATCTCTGCGGGCTCCTCTCAGGGTGCTCTGGATGGCAGCAGCAGCTCTTCCATCCCTCTGCCAGTGACCATGCCATCTGATGAGGCCGCGCCAACTGAGGAATGTCCAGCCATGGCGCTGGACACACTCTCACAGGGAGTGGCCGCACAGGCTCTGCCAGCCAGATATGGCCACCAAGGTCATCAGGGCCGACACGACACCCGAGTCAGCAGGCTGCCTCCAATGCTGCTGCCAGCAGCGGGAGTGGGGGGCAGGGGGCACCATGATGCAGCACTTGCAAACGTTTGTTTAAACCACCGTGAGCATAAGAGGGACTTTCCATGGGTGATCTCCTGCTCTAAGATTATTTGTTAAGTTGTTTACTGGTGTGACTGTTAACACATTATAATGTTATGTCCATTGTCTGTAAGTGCCAAGAGCATATAAATTTTGCTTTTGTGCTAATGGCCTGAGTATGCTTCACTTGTTTTATAGGTGCAGGGCACACCAGTATCTTATGCTGAACGTGAGGGGCTCTAAATTTTATTGCACAGATACCGAGTGGACTTTGGGTTGAATGGAACGGGTCATTGCGAATATCTGGTAAGGAGGCGCCAACCCTGGCATGAGGTGAAAGCAGTGCCTTGGCAACCTAGCTGATGGAGCTTTGAATCAAGGTCTCGCTGGTGAATCTGCCTCCCTGAAGGTTCCAGGGGATTGCCTCCACACCCTCACCGTGTTCTTCCCCGGGCTCCTCTTCTGATCCACTACTGGAGTCATCACCTATGGCCTGTGGAGCTGCCTCAAAATCCTCATCCTCCAGTGGGCCCCCCTTTGCGAGAGCCAATTGTGGAGAGTGCTGCATGCAACCACTATGAGAGACACACGCTCTGGACGATATTGTAGTGCTCCTGTTGAATGGTGCAGGCATCTGAATCTCATCTTCAGCAGACCAATGGCCATCGCTATCATTGCCCTTGTGGAGGCATGACTCTTAAAACTCTGCTCTTCTTCTGTCCTTGGATGCCGGAGAAGCACCATAAGCCAGTTTGTCAATGGATGCCCTTGTCACCCAGCAGCCATCCATCCAACCAAGCTGGAGAAAGGAACAGCACCTGAGAGTGTCGGAGGATGTATGCATCATGGGAGCTGCCAGGGTACCTTGCACAGACTTGCTGAATCTGGGTCTTGTGGTCACACATCATCTGCATGTTCTTGGAGTGGAATCCCTTCCTGTTCCTGAAGGCACCCGACTGATACACTGGCACCTTGCTGGCCACATGAGTGCATGATGGCACTCTAGATGCGGGGAAACCATAAGACGTAGGAACAGAAGTAGGCCATTTGGCCCATTGGGTCTGCTCCACCATTCAATGAGATCATGGCTGATCTGATAATCCTCAACTCCACTTTCCTGTCTTTTCCCCATAACCCTTGATTCCTTTACTGATTAAAAATATGTCTATCTTATCCTTGAATATACTTAACAACCCAACCTCTACAGCCCTCAGCGGTAAAGAATTCCACAGATTCACTACCCTCTGAGAGAAGAAATTCTTCCTCACCTCTGTCTTAAGTGGGTAACCACTTACTCTGAGATTATGCCCTCTGGTCCTAGACTCTACCACAAGGGGAAACAACCTCTCAGCATTTACCCTGTCAAGCCCCCTAAGAACCTTATATGTTTCAATAAGGCTGCCTCTCATTCTTCTAAACTCCAATGAGTACAGACCCAACCTACTCAACCTCTCCTCATAAGAAAATCCCTCCATAACTGGGATCAACTTAGTGAACCTTCTGTGGACTGCCTCCAATGCCAGTATATCTTTCCTTAGATAAGGAGAGCAAAACTGTTCACAGTGGTCTAACTAGTGCCTTGTATAGTTTTAGCAAGACTTCCCTGTTTGATATTCTATTCCCTTTGAAATAAAGGCCAACATTCCACTTACCTTCCCTATTTCCTGCTGAACTAGCTTTTTGTGATTCATTCACAAGGACCCCCAAATCCCTACAGCTTTCTGCAGTCTTTCTCCATTTAAAAAATATTCAGCTCCTCTATTCTTCCTGCCAAAGTGCATAACCTCACATTTTCCCACATTATATTCAATCTACCAAGTTTTTGGCCACTCACTTAACCTGTCTATATCCCTCTGTAGACTCTTTGTGTCATCCTCACCATTTGCCTTCCCATCTATTTTTGTGTCATCTGCAAACTTGGCGATAGTACATTCACTTCCCTCATCCAAGTCATTAATATATATTGTAAATAATGGTGGCCCCAGCACTGATCCCTGTGGCACTCCACTAGTTACAGGTTGCCATCCTGAAAATGCTCCCCTTATTCCCAACTCTCTGTCTTCTATCCATGCTAATATATTATCCTTAACACCATTGGCTCTTATCTTATTAAGTAGCCTTATGTGCAGTACCTTATCGAACGTCTTTTGCAAATCCAAATATATTATATCTGCTGGTTCCCCTTTATCTATCCTGCTTCTTACTTCCTCAAAGAATTCTAATAAATTTGTCAGGTATGATTTCCCTTTCATGAAGCCATACTGACTCTGGTTATATCATGTATTTCTAAATGCTCTGCTATTACATTCTTTATAATAGACTCTAACATTTTCCCAATGACAGATGTTAAGTTAACATGTTTTTTGTCTCCCCTTTTTGAATAGGGGTGTTACATTGGCAGTTTTACAATCCCCTGGAACTTTTCCAGAATCTAAGGATTCTTGGAAGATTACTACCAGTGCATCCACTATCTCTGCAGCTACTTCCTTTAATATCCTAGGATGCAACCCATCAGGTCCAGGGGACTTATTGACCTTTAGCCCCATTAGTTTCCCTGGTACTTTTTCTCTAGTGATAGTTATTGTATTTATTTCCTCCCCCCATTCGCCCCTTGATTATTTAGTATTTTTGGAATGCTATTACTGTGAAGACTGAAGCAAAGTATTTATTCAACTCCTCTGCCATTTCCTACTTCCCCATTATTATTTCCCCAGCCTCATCTTCTAAGGAGCCTATGTTCAATTTGGTCTCTCTCTTCCTTTTTATATATTTAAAGAAGCTCTTACTGTCCATTTTTATGTTACTTGCTAGTTACCCTCAAGGTTTATTTTCTCCCTCTTTATTATTTTTTTGGTCGCATTTAGTTTGTTTTTAAAACACAACAATTGCAGCGAAGCCTCTGGTTCACTCAGCCTGGCTGACTTCATCCATCCGGCAATGAATAAATGTCATGACCCACCTGAACAGAGTGTCAATGACCAGCTTGATGCAACTATGGACAGCTGACTGGGACAATCCACACAGATCCCCCACTGACCCCTGAAAGAGCCGGAGGCATAGAAGTTGAGGGGCACTGTGACCTTTAGAGCCATTGGCATGGGGTGGTCACCCACACAGTTGGAGGTGATCTCAGGCCCAATCATCTGACATATGGAGCTCATGGTCTCCTTGGAGAGGCAGAGCTTCCTTCGGCACTGCACTCCTGACATGCTGAGGTAGCTGCATCGCTGCCTGTAGAGTCTGGCAGCAGAATAGTGGCGTCTTCTGCAGCCCCTTCCACCTTTGACTACCTGCTGGGCCTGCGCCCCTGTGCCTGTGCCTCTCCTCCCACAGGTCGCTCCCATGGGCCTGTGCCTCTCCTCCCACAGGTCGCTCCCAGACACCTGACCTCCTCTTGCTTCTGTCCCTCTCTTCCTCCTCAGTGGAGTTCTGACCAGTGGAGTAGATAATCCCCATTACCAGAGAAACAGAAAGCTGACTGCTGACTGGAATTGGCCACACAGTATAAATTCTCCAGGGGCCTTGGAGACACCAATCAGTCCTGAAATGAAGGCTAGCAATGCAAAGACTGAAGCTAAAAACAGAGGTAAAGCTGTCAAATTTTGCTAAGCAACCAGCAGCAAACTATCTCCTAAACTCCTCACTACTCACAATGACAATGTTCTGGCCCCATTTTATCCTGCTCTTGGATGACAATTTGATGAAAATGTGCTTTTCGCCTGCCCGTTTTGCCCATGCGACAAGCACGAGATTGCACGGGCAACATAAAACCTTGGTCAATAGGCTTTTTAGTGGCCTTAATTGGCCCTTTAATTATCAGCGGGTGCAGCTGCGACTCCCATGCACATCCGCTGACCTGAAAATTGCATGTGTGCCACTACACCAGCTGTTATGCCAAGACAATGAATGGTGTTGGGAAGGAGCACATCAGAAATCATTCAAAAAAAATCAAGGACAGGTTGACATCATCAGAGACATTAGCACATTACGATCTGGAATTACCTGCAATAACAGTAGTGGATGCATCATCTACAGGATTGGGTGCAGTACCTTTTCTGGTACAAAGAGATGGAAAATGCAAATCAGTCTATTACTGTTCACGTACAGTAATAGACACAGAGAAGAGATATGCAGTAATCTAAAAGGAAGCGTTCGCAGCCATGTGGGCATGTGAGAAATTTACTGACTAGGTCTTTGGTCTTCACATTATGATAGAAACAGACAATAAACCTTGAGTCACACTATTGAATTCCTAAGACCTTGCAGCGACACCATCAAGAGTCCAAAGATTTAAATTAAGATTGATGAGACTTGACGCTCATATGGTATATGTTCAAGGGAAATAGAGCACAGCAGATGTATTGCCACGCATTGAAGCAGAGAGTCCAGAAAAAAAATCAATATTGAATTTGTGGGGGAAGTTGAGAAGTTTGCTATAATGATAGTCCATGCACAAAGATTGAATGAAATCAAAGGGGGAATCGTCCCAGATATGCAATAAGTGCAGTAGTGGGTGTGAAAAAAGACATTTTGCCTGCCGACCTCAATGGCAGGTTTTTGCGCCATATTATCCCCTTCCCGCTTTATTAATTATGCAGCCACAGGAAACACGCCATCTGGCTGGCGGGCGGCCTCCAATTTGTCCGCCACGTCATTACCTTGTCACTCCTCACGCAGGGCGCCATATTTACACTGCAATTGCATGAACACTTCTCAATGCTTGCAGCCCAGGACTGCTCCAGTGAAGACATGGCTCCAAAAGCAAAGAAGAGTGCAGCCCCCCAATTCAGTGACATATCCCTGAGACGCCTTCTGGATGCCGTGGAGGTCTGGCGCGTTGTCCTCTACCCCCGCTCTGGTCGCAGGAGGCCCATCAATCTCACCATGCCGGCTTGGGAGACGGTGGCTGTGGTGGTCAGTGTCAATGCTGAACACAAGAGGTCGGCCATCAAGTGTAGAAAACGGATGAATGATCTCATCCATGCTGCCACGTTAATTCAACCATCTCATCAATCTAAACTCACACCCTCACAAGCCCATCACACATTCACTGGCATCTCACTCAGTGCCAGTTCAAGGGACATCACCACTCACTCTCTCACACACAGCCTCACATTTCCATCTGGCCTCATCTCCTCTGGAGACTGCCTTCTCAGCCCTCACTATCTTGAGGCCACTTGCACAAATCAACATGTGCCCCACACGCACCCTGGGATACCCCCCTTCCCAAGTACTGCCCTCACCCTGCAGCCTCTTCCCTAGCCTGGGACCACTTCTCCCCCTTCCCCAAGCAAGACCTTGCCCTGCAGCCATTGAAAAGCCAACCCTGCCTCACGGCTGGTCTGGTAGGTAGAGACCTGCCCCTGAGCCCCCCTAACATTGATGTGGTGCTGCCTGCGAAGCCTGGTGCTGAGGACCGCGAGTGCTGCCCGAAGCAAGGTAGGCAAACCAACCCTGAAGTCCCGAGCAAAGTGCAGCCCGCCGGGTGCATGTCGCTTATGTACAGTTGTGAAACACGTCGGCATGCAGCCACACCGACTTGCCTGGATGATCCAACTTGGGGGGATGATTCTGGAAAGCAGGGTCTTATAATGAGATGCTAAACTATTGAAATTAGATTCCCGACGTGCGGCGGTGAGAGACGCGGCCCGTCATTGATGTGTGGAGTGGACGATCGTAAACTGGTTTCGCAATGGTGTAAAACCAATTTTTGGCCTTCTCGCTATATTATCTGTTGATGCCTGCCATGACGCCCGCCACCAACAGGACCAGACGATTCCACCCAAAGAGTTTCAAAAATCAGATGAGGAATATAAGCAAATCATAGAATTTTGCATTAGAGGGTGGCCAACATATATACCACATAGCTCTATCTTGAGACCATCATTCAACTAGAGAGCTCATCTCACAGTGATCAATGATTTACTAGTATACGATGATAGAATATTAATCCCAAGTGCATTGAGACTTGAAATCTTACACCGCCCACATCAAGATCATTTAGGTATTACCAAGTGCAAAGCACGGTATTCGGTTTGGTCCATGTCCGACCATCTTCAGCTGCTTCATCAATGACCTTCCTTCCATCATAAGGTCAGAAGTGGGAATGTTCACTGATGATTTCACAATGTCCAAAATGCAGCAAGACCTGGGCAATATCCAGGTTTGGGCTAACAAGTGGCAAGTAACATTCGCACCATACAACTGCCAGGCAATGACCATCTTCAACAAGAGAGAATCTAATCATCGGCCCTTGACATTCAGTGGCATTACCATCGCTGAATCCGCCACCGTCAACAATCTGGGGGTTACCATTGACCAGAAACTGAACTGGACTGGCCATATAAACACACTGTGGCTACAAGAGCAGGCCAGAGGCTAGGAATCCTGCGGCAAGTAACTGACCTCCTGACTCCCCAAAGGCTGTCCAACATCTACAAGGTACAAGTTAGGAGTGTGCTAGAATAATCTCCACTTGCCTGGATGAGTTCAGCTTCAACAACACTCAAGAATCTTGACACTGTCCAGGACAAAGAAGCCTGCTTGATTGGCACCCCATCCACAAACATTCACTCCCTCCACCACTGATGCACAGTGGCAGCAGTGTGTACCATCTACATGATGCACTGCAGGCACTCACCAAGGCTCCTTAGACAGCACCTTCGAATCCCATGACTACTACCATCTAGAAGGACAAGGGCAGCAGGCCCATGGGAACACCACCACCTGGAATTTCCCCTCAAGCCACTCATCATCCTGACTTGGAAATATATTGCCGTTCCCTCACTGTCGCTGGGTCAAAATCCTGGAACTCCCTTCCTAACAGCACTGTAGGTGTATCTACATCACATGGACTGCAGTGGTTCAAGAAGGCAACTCACCATCACCTATTCAAGGGCAATTAGGGATAGGCAATAAATGCTGGCTTAGCCAGCAATGCCCACATCCCATGAACGAGTAAAAAAAATAAAGTTTTGGGAAAATAGTGGAGAAATCACCAAGCCCGAGATCTTACATTATCCAGGTGGAACAGGGCACGGTAAGAAGAAATAGATGAGCTTTGATTGCAATTGAGCAACAGAATGAAAATCAGAGACCAGAACCGTCACAATCATCAGAAATGAAGGGAGAGACTGAAGTAGGTGATCCTGAAGCATCTACTGGTCCAAATTCTGTGCAGCAGCATCCAGAGGACCAACAGCAGAATGAGAATGCCTTATTCCCTACAAACAACAGGAGATTGAGATAAGGTAGACCAATGAAGGCATCACAATGCTTAAAGGTGTAAGCAGAGGTGAGAATCTGGAAATAACGAGGAAGGAAAGGGAAGAGAAAACAAGAAGAGAACATGGAGAGAGAAAGAAACAACATTTACCTAAGAGAAGAAAAGAGGCTACATTTCCTCGAGACTTCAAAACACTGAAATGTTCAGAGTGACTAGGAGACTGAAGCATTGGTTTTCCAGGAATGCCAGAGAACATTGAAGTCTGAACAGAGGCTTAAGGGGAGATGTAATATAATGGAGCATGCTAGACTAAGTCCCATAAAGGGTTAACTGTAATATTCTGTGATGTCATAGAAGGGACTGACCCATGTGATGTGAGACTCAGTCTAAAGTAAAAGTAAGAGGAAAGCAAGCATGGTCAGAAGCTTGTAAGAGCATTCTTCATAATCTGTAAATATGCTAAACCAAATGTTAGAGTGTTGATAGCTAGCAGTCTTTGGAAATCATTGAATCTACTCCAACGCAATAACATAAAACTGAGACCTTGTCTACTTTCTAAGGTAAAGGATCTGTGGCCATATTTTGAAGAAGAATGGGTATCCCCAATCATAATCAGTTCCTCAATCAACATCACAAAGAACAGAGTACATGGGGTTTATCACATTGGTTGTTGAACTTTCTATATCAGAATAGTGACTACACTTTAAAATAGCTTCATTGGCTGTAAAGCACTTTGAGACATCCCTACTGTGTTGTTATAATATCAATTGTTTATAAGGGATTGTGTAAACCCCCACCCCGACCCCCACCACTGTGATAGTGATATGTTGTGGAAGTGTTCATGTGGCACTAAGGCTTTAACAATAGCCCCCAGACTTATATCAACAGACAGCTGGTGAAATTGCAAGCACTGTTTTTGTCAACTGCAGGCTATTTTTCTTCAAATGTTTAATGAGCTTTGGGATTTAAATGCCTTGACATCTTGACAGTTCCATTGAGTTTATCCACTTTCATTGCACATTCATGTCTAATTTTAATTCCAAAGCGCACTTTACCTCTCCCAAAAGGGTACCTGGACCTCTCCAAAAGGGTACCCCATTTCCCCTAAAGAGTACCCTACCTCCCCAAATAGTTCTGGTGGCTTTAGATGTTTTGCACAAATGTTTGAAGCCCACGAGTTGTGTTTTGGACAGCCCGCTAACGAAAATTTCATCTGTTTGAAGGTAGCTGCATTTTTACATGTGCAGCTGCCTCGGTGAACCATGGATCTGCAAACTGCAGCCCACCCCAATTTCCTCCCTGGCCAGATTCAGGGGCAGGACTTCTGGATTCAGCGCTCAGGTGCCATTTTGGCCAAGACGCAGAGAGTCCTTCTGTCATTGCGAAAATTCGGGCCCCTGTGTAGATATGGCCTCCTTCTGACAGCACTTCCCCCTTTCCTCCCCCTCTCTCTTCCACCAGCCTTGTCCTGCTCTTCATGGCCTTTGCTCATTCTGCAAGTCAATTGTATTCTAAGGTGAATGGCTCCTGCCATTTTGGACAGCAAACAGCACCCGTAGTAACAATGAACAACCACCAAATTTTACACCAACTGCATCTGCTCTACCAAATCCTGTTATCATTTTAAAACACCTCAATTAGATCACTCCTCAACCTTCGAAACTCAAGGGAATACCAACCAAGCTTTTGCAACCTGTACTCATAATTTAACCATTTTATGACCTGGCGTCACTCTGGCGAATATGCCATTGAGTCCAGGACCAATATACTTGAAAAGTGGGGCCTAAAACTGAACACAGTGCTCTAGATGGGGGTCTGACCATTAAACTGCAAACTGCAGCTCAAAAGGCTGGAGGAGCACAGATACCTTGGAGGGTTGTAGGGCTGGAGCAGGCTACTGAAGCAGGGAGGGGGCGAGGTCATGGAGGGATTTGAAAACTAGGATGAGAATTTTAATCTTGAGGTGTTGTAAGGCCAGGAGCCAATGTTGGTCAGCGAGCACAGTGATGATGGATGAACAGGGAGTAGGACTTGGTGTGCATTAGCATACAGGCAGCAGAGGTTTGGATGAGCTCAAGTTTATGGAGGTTAGAAAACATTCCGCCAATCGGACAACATTCCCTTTACCCCTACTCTCTGTCTTCTACCTCCCAAACAATTACCAAAACAGCTTCACAAACTTATCTCCAAATTATGAGCAATTTCATTTTTGCCAATAATTGCTCGTATGGAGCCTTTTCAAATGCTGTCTGGTAACCCATGTGGTCAATGTATAAAATAACTGAGATTAATTGCTGACTGTAGGAATTATTTGCTTTAAACTCAGTCAAATAGTATAAAGTAAACATACAGAATAATATGAAATCATGGCTTAGTTCCTGATTTTTATATATTATTGAATAATAACACTGAACTGTAAACTTTTTCTTAGAAGATTTAAACCATTCAATCCCGTTGCTGTCTCCCTGTCTTACCATTAGTTGAATATTAATACAAAATATTGATTTTAAAAACCAGCATTGTAAAAAGAATGGGTAGTCACTATTTCCATCACATAATAATCATTAGAAAGGACTTCCATGGTGTAATTACTATGAAAGAGAGCGATGAGATACACTTATCAAGCAACAATTTAATGAATAACTAGCATTCATAGGTAGCCAGAACGCCATCAAAAATAAGAGACCCATCGTATGAAATGCTCACCCTGGATAAGTTTATCAAAAGACAAAAACATGCTCAGACATTGCTAAGGCAACTGAAGTGCACTGCTATTGATTTCCATTCTGTTATCACTTGGAGCAGCAGATTCTGTTTCCATTGCCTAGGCAATGATCAAGAGGTCAATAGTTTATGAAGCTCTAAGATTTATACCCACCATAGCATCATAGCATGATACACACAGAAGAAGGCCACTCAGTCCACCATATCTGTGTCAACTCCTTGGTAGAGCTTTCAATTAGCTGCGCTTCTCTAGTCTTTTCCCACTGCCCTGTAACTTTTCTCCCTTTTGAAAGCTATTCTTGAATTTGCTTCCACTGTCCCTTCAGGCAGTGCATTCCAAATCATACCAACTCACTGTGCAAAAAAAAGTTTTCACACGTCGCCTGCCAATCACTGTAAATCTGTGTCATTAAATCAGTGGCAATTGATCCTTCTGCCACTAGAAACAGTTTCTCCTTATTTACTCCATCAGAACAGTTCATGATTTTGAACAATTGTGTAAAATTTCCTCTTAGTCTTCTCTGAAAATCAATCCAGTTCTATATCCAGCAACCCCATTCACAAAACAGGCTTTCCTAGCCTCCTAATTAACATTTTCCCTCAACCAACAGAAGCAAATTACTTGCTCATTGGTTCAGTTCCTGTTTGTGGGATCTTGCTGTGCATAAATTAGCTACTTGTTTGCCAACATATCAACAGCATCTGAACTTCAAAAGTAAATTGTTGGTCTTAAAACAACTTTAGGATATCATGAGGCTGTGATAAGGCATTACGTAAATACAACTTTCTTTCTCATATACCTCTCCAAGCTTCCCTCTTATTTGACTTTGTTCAAGGCTGAGGTTTTTCTAACCCTTCCTTTCTGAATCAGTGTTGTTGGTTATATCTGCACAGGTTCCCAAGCTTGGACATATTTATGGGTTGGATTTTACAGAGTCCCATGGCCCCGAGCCCCCCCTACCACCGCCCCCAAACTCCCCCCCACCAACCCACACCCCGGCTAAAAAATCAGGGGGGTGTCTGCCCACAATTCCAACGGCTGCCCCACAGCAATTTAACGCTGGGAGCAGCGTTGATTGCTTTAAGGTTAGACTTGTGCTCTTTTCTCAGGAGTAAGTCCTGCCTTAGATAGCTGCTGGCCAATCAGATTGTACCTGTACCTGAGGAGAGGGAACAGTTTACAATGTCAGCTATGCTAGTCAGCCAGGAAGGGAATTTGGGTGATCAAGTAGTTTAATGGCAATGGGGTCCAGTGAGTTGGAGGCGGGTTTCATGGGTGAAATGAACTAAAGAGAGCAGCAGGGGTAAAAGGGGGAGAAAGCAGAGAAAGATGCAGATTCAGGATCTGAGCAGGAGATGGCCTGGGGGAAGGGTTGGCTTTGTAGGCAACTGGAAAATGGAGGAGCAGCAAAGGCAGCTGAATGCATAGTCTCAATCTCAGTGACAAAGACATCCATGGGCATCTTGCATTTGTTATTAGACGTGAGGGCAGTGGGGCTAGGAGTTGAAGGGTATAATTGGTAGTGGGGGATAAAAGGCTGGAAGTCACCTGTGGAAATCCAAAGTAACAGGGACTCCGGCACAAATCCAATTGCATTGTGCATTTTCCACGGCTGATAGCTTGAAATATGATAATCACACTTGATAAGCTTTTATGTCAAACAGAGACACATAAATTTATAACTTTCTTCTGTTTCTCCGTGTACAGTACATTAGTCTCCTAGTTACCATGTTTTTCTCATAACTAACCCTTGCCTTCCAAATTATGCTATTTCTGCAAAAGGTTGTAAACAAGTCTTGTTGCATTAATCTACATGTTCTGCAATTGTCAGTGTTTATCACACAGTAGCTTGTGACTGATGGTGCTGGAAAATGGTCATAAAGGTTTAAAGAATGAGTTTGGTTGTTTTCTTTACAAGCTCAGTGGTGTGAGGGATGGGATAGAAAGCATTACAATTAAAATAATAATAATTCTTGGGGTGTGGACATTGTTAGCAAGCCTGACATTTATTGCCCATCCCTCGTTGCCCTTGAGAAGCTGGTAGTAGGACGTCTAATTGAATCACTTCAGTCTGTGTGGGGTGAAGGTACTTTCATGATGCTGTTAGGAAGTAAATTACAGGGTTTTGATCCAGTAACAATGAGGGAATGGCGATACATATGTCCATTTCGGGATGTTGACCGGGGGACACCGGTAACGGTTATTGGCTTAACTCTCAATTCGCTTTATTCACGTCGTTAGATCATATACGTATAGCTTATACGTCTGGTTAGATATAGACATGCAGTTTATACAGGTTATACAGTTTTATACCCAAACTAGGATCTAAACACACACCCATTAGGTTTCCCTGACACTCCCTGAGTGGTCACAGAATATAAAAGCTAATACCCGGAAAGGAGAGCTGATGCTGGCCAGGCGTTCCGTTCTCTCTCTCTCTCGATGTCGTCTCTACGTTGCTGACGTAGGTTCTTCCACTTCCGCAATGGTTGTTCTCCAGAGTCTTCGCTGGCTCCACGCCTGAGATTCTCCCTTCTTATTCCAAATCTTATCTCTTCAAGCTGTGCTGTCTCTCTCTCCCATCGGTTTAGGCTTGCTCGCCTAGCCCATGTCTTCTCCTTATTGGCTCTATCCCAAGGACTTAAGGTAGCATTACCTCATTACTCCTTTTCTAAATAAGGACTTGTGTCTTATCACATTTCCCTTGTTTGTCACTAAACTCAGCTAATTCAAACCAGTTCCAGTCAGCTCAGGCCAGTGACTGAACTCAGGTTACTTCAGTTCAAAAGTTGCTTTTGCCTATGTGTCAGCAGTTCAGCTGCAGCCCCTGGCCAACAGGGATGATGTGTGACCTAATGAGAAACTTGGAGACGATGATGTTCCCACACACCTGTTGATTTTGGCTTTCTAGATGGTGCAAGTTGTGGGTCTGGGAGTGCTGCTGACAAACCCTTGGTGAGTTGCTACAGTGCCTCCTGTGGGTAGTGCAAATTGCTGCCAGTGGCAAAGGGAGTGAATGGCCCAAACCTTCTGATCAGCACAGGAACTGTTCCGACTGACACGGATTACCTGAAAAAGTGCACACTTACCTGGAAGTAATTTTTCAGGCCGGACTCCCGATCCTGGCCTCTCCCTGGAGCCTCCGTTGTAGCCAGCCGGGCAGGTCTTGTCGTGGCACAGGAGAGCCAAAGCCATGCCACCCCATGATGCAAGAGGACCTGGGAACGCCTGTTAAGGCAGCAGCAGACAGCATTGGGTTTTAAACAGTAAGGTGACTTGATTCAAACTCCTGCTGCATTCTTCATGTAATACATTTTTTATTAATTTTTTCTATTCCTTTTAAACATTTAATGTTATTGTTACTTAATAATTCTAATTGTAATTAGTTTCTTTTAACATCTATTTTAAATATTTAATGTTATTTAATAATTCTAAAGCGTCGTCAACTGAAAAGTGCTTAAGTTGTTGCCTACAAAAGATAATAGCCACAGGTTGTGCAGAAGAGAAGTCAGAATTCCTTGGGTCAAGAAGGGAGAAATTTCATGATTTTATGAACTTTTTGTGTTGAAAATAGAGAAAGATCACATGAGATGTTTTTGTTTACTAATTTTATGAGGTGTCCTAAAATGCAGTTGCCTTGGAGATGGCTCTGACTTTGTCATAAGGGTTGTGTCCAATCAGAGGTCCCCCTGGGTGCAGGCTGAAAGCTGACTTCAGTAGTCATCAAAGGTGTTCCAGGACAGAACAGCAAAGTCTGGACCATGGTTTTCAAACATTTTCATTTCTTCCTTTAGGCTCATAATGCCCGGTAGCGCTCGATGACTGGAGTGAGGATGGCGAGGGGATTGGGTGGGCGGGGCTGTACAACAAAGACTTGACGGAACAGGAGGAGCTTGCGAGGCAATTACTTGGCCTCTCCAACCCCATGATAGCCAATGGCAGCTCAGGTATGGGGATGGGGAAAGTGATGTCACAGTTGAGTGCTTAAACCGTCAGGAGGAGAGTTAATTTACGTGACAAAAAATAATTATGAATTTTTTTTTCCCCGACAGGTGCCCATACACATCAGATGGCGAGGGAGGTGAGTTGGCAGCAGCTTCTGAGATCCCTGAAAGGGGTGATGAGGAAGGGACGGAGACGAACACTTCACAGTGATTCGAGGCATGGCAGCTGCAGCAGAGGAGGGAGAGGAATGTCAGGAGGGCGAAATGTCTGATTTGGAGGGTAATGTTGGTGATGCTTCAGTGGTAGCGTTAAATGTTCCAGTTTCTGAGGAGAGGGAGGCCTGTGATGCGATGGCTGCTGCAGTGGAAGGAGGACACTCAGAACTTTCAGGTGCTGAAGAACCTGTGGATTTGGGAGCAGAAGATCCGCCATCTCTGCGAGCACACCGGCAACATCAGGCCCATGCTGGTGGTGAAGAAAATGAAGACGATCTGATGCTCCTTGAGCGCTGATATCAGGAGCAGATTCAAAGCGGTGAGAGGCATCAGGCCACTTATAACGTGCTTCGGCAAACTTTGACTGAATTTAAGACAGATGTTAGCCAGCATCTGCAAAGAAGCAATGAGATTCTTCAGCAGCAGAATAAGATTTTTCATCAGATTCTGGCTCACATTGTAGTGCCTGCACCTTCCGGCCAGCAGTAGCCCAATGCAGAGACATCTGCTGCTGGGCCTGCCTCTGGCACAGAAGAGGTCCCGTCACAGGGACAGGGGAGATGCAGAAGGATTTAGAGTCCCTGTCTCCAATAATGCCTCCTCTGCCTCATTACCCCTCTCCCTCCTTTAGTCACGAGGGATTTTGTTGCCTTTTCATTGCTTTGTGTTATGTTCTTATTTATTGTTATATTGACCATTATATTTGGCTGCACATTGTGTTCTGTTACAGTTGACTTGATACTTATGTTTTTGCTTTTTTGTGTTATTTATTTATATATTTATGCATTTATTTAAATTTGCACTGTTGCAATCCAAATTTGAGTTATATGTCATTCATTAATAATTCTCTTATTTTTAAGTATTCACTGTTTCCAATGCTCAAATAACACATGTGCAGTAATCTTTGTAAAATTTTATGAAAAATTTATTTGCATAAAAATAATGGAAAAGAGATAAAATCTTCAATATTTGAGAACACAATACCCTTTTACTTGAACAGCTGAATGTTACCTACTTCAGCAGTAACTACCTCAAAAGTCTTTCATGTGTTTGGTACTAAAATAAAGTTGAGGCCTTCTCACGTACTCCAGGAGGCATGTCTGCATCTGGATCCGCTTTGCGCTCTTCCAGCTCTTCTATTTCTGGCACTAAATCATCCTCAGGGTGAAGGCTTCGTTCTTCCTGGAGAGCAAAGCTGTGCAAGGTACAACATGCTACTACAATCCTGGAAAATTTCACAGGTGAGTACTGCAAAGTGCCCCCTGACCTGTCCAGGCAATGGAAATATGATGTTAATACCCCCATGGTCCTCTCCATTAACTGACGCATTGCCACGTGTGAGCGGTTGTACCGTTCCTGTGCTACATTTCAGGTCCTCTGGTATGGTGTCATCAGCCACGTTTTCAATGGGTATCCCTTATCACCCAGTAGCCATTCTGTAATTCCCGATGATACACTCATGGCTAGGTGCAACCTTGAGTTCACCAAGATGAATGAATAATGTGAACTTCCCTGGTTATCAGCATTTATATTCAGGATCTTTGTTTGGGCATCACAAACTATCATCACATTCAGAGAATGGAAGTCCTTCCTGTTGATAAAGGAAACTTTTGGTGCCTTCAGTTGAATATGCATTCCATCGATAGCCCCATTATTTTTGGGAAATCACTAACCTTGTGTAATGCAGGGGACCCCTCCTTTATCCTCACGGGGGACTTGTCAAACTTAATGAAGTCTGAAGCCCTACGATAAATTGCCTCAGTTACCTGGTGAATGCAGGCCCTCACAGCACTCTGGGAAATGTTGCACATGTCACCAGTTCCAGATTGTAATGACCCATACGCAAAAATAAAATCAGTGCTGTGGTGACTTTCATTGGCACTGTTAAGGCAGTGTGGCATTTTGAGGTTGACTTCAGATCATCTTTCAAGATTTCACAGAGGCATCCCATCACTTCCTCAGTGAAGGGTAGTCTCCTGGCACACAACTCCTCTGGCATCATTTCATAGGACATCCTGTGCCTGTGCACTCTCTGGAGTTCAGCAAGCAGATATGTTGCCTGGCTCTTCTCTGATGGTCATGTCTTCAACATGGGTAGCACAGTTGCCGTACATGAAGCATGATTTCTGAGGTGCCAGGAGGTGAACAAGACTCCTGTTCAAGGTTTGATTCTGCAACAGATTCTGGAATACTTGTTGAAATGATAGCTTACTTCAGCTTACAGGTGGCTTGACATTTATAACACGTTGTACTTTTATAAAACAGTCTAAAAAGCTAAATTACGTAAAATAGCCTTGGATAACAGTGAATTATAACATGCTGCAGAACTCCTATATCACATATATCATATTTACTTTTGAAAAAACTTTAAAGATTAACATTGCATAAGAGACAATGAAAACTTAAACAGACCATGCTGCATGCACAAAGCACTTTTAAAAGGCACTCTAAACATCCAAATTGCATGAAAAAGTTTGAAAAGGATTGACATTTCTATTCTTTTTAAACATGCTGCAGAATAACAGATCATTGGAACACTTATCAAACATCAAAAAATAGTCTTCATCCACCTTCACAAGTTATTCGAAAGCTGCTACCTCTCCTCACTGGTGAGACTATCAATGAAAAAGTCTAAGGACATCTCTCTAATTATCCTCGTGGCACTCGTGCATCCAGCCGAAATCTCCACTGTATTCTTTAAATGGCTGTCGTGAAGAAGATCGGAAGCAATCGGGCAGTTTAAAAAGCCCTGTTGGAAGTTCAAAACTGGGGAGGATCTTCTGCACATGTTCACAGGGTCCTGATGTGCAACTTCAGTCTACACCGCTGACCAGGTGACCTTCCACATGGAAGGTCTGGGCCAAAGTTTAAGCCAATGGATGGATATAAATCCAGCAAGCGACTCTGGCCTGGATGGTGTCAAGCTTCTTGAGTGTTGTTGCAGCTTCTCAGAAAATTGCTGGGGCAACAGGGTCGAGACATAACAACAACGAGACATGGTCGGGGAGCCAATACACCAGGGGAAGAATTTTCAGGTCGGCGAGCGGGGGTGGGGCCCACTTGCTAACGTGTAAAATGACGCGCGGTGATGTCATGCGGGCATCCCAACGTCACCGCGCGTCATTTAGATTTTCAGTTCGGCGGGCACACAACTGGCTCGGCTGCGCATCCACCGAACTGTCAAAGGTCTATTAAAGCCATTTAAATAGTCATTAAAACAATTAACAGGGATGCCCGTCCAACCTTAAGGTTGGCAGGCAGGCGAAGAGCCCAGGCAGTTCATGGAACCTCATCCACGGGCGGGGTGATGTTTCATGAAGGTTTTATTAATTAAATAAAATTTTTTATCAAAATTCATGAACATGTCCCAGCTCATGTGACACTGTCACATGAGGGGACATGTCTTAAAATATTTCCTTTTCTTAATTTATTTCTAAACCTTAAACTAATCTCCCTGAGACACCTCTGTGCCTCAGGAAGATTTCTGCGCTCTTTCGCGTGCATGCGTAAAATGCCCACGTAAAATGGCGGAGCATCCCCGATCAGGTTTGTGCCCACCTCCGCCCGCCCCTGCACAACCCCCCTGATGGGGGGAGAATTCAGCCCCACAGCTCCCTGCAATTTTACCAGCCTCTCCGCCTTGTACCCTCCTATGGTGTGGGCTAGCAAAATTCCACCCTACAATTCATTACAGAAAATAAGTATGCAGCTTTATCTATTTTTCAGCAAAATGTTCAATTATTTCTCATTTTTGTTTATCAGTCTCTTTACTACACAACTGCCAGAATTTTTGTGCAGAAATCTTCCGGCTAAGAATTACACTGACTACCAACATAAGATTGTCAGTCGGGTTCATAGTGTGGTGTATTTGCGTGAACTGGAAGCTACATATATTGATGCACAGGGCCCTGTTCTTTGCAGACAGAAAGAATATGTATTGCGCTTGTTTCAGCTAAACCAAGTAAGTGCCAGTCATTCGCTGACTTGTTCCTCAGGGCAATGCCTTGGCCAGTCAGGGCCAATCTGCCTGGTTTAAATTTCAAACAATGCTTGGCAGTTAACTGTCAGTCACCATCAGTGGTGCATTCTCCATGTCAATGCCACTTGCCAACCAATGAGCACTCTCTTCACATACAGTATAAATTGTTGTTTTCCCCTTATATTGGTATTCTTGAGAGTGTCCTGATGAGTGCAAGATGAAAAGCTTAGACAGGTCTCTTTTTTCAGCAACATTCATTACAGGTTTAGTGCTGCACGATTGATTTCATAACATAGCATTAACATAATGCGGTGCCCGTCAGTTCACAGTTTGACTGCCAGCTCCAAGTGATTATAAACTCTTTGAACTGGGACCATGAATACAAATGCTTGTTTTCATAAAGGATTAAAGGAAATTAAGTGTAGTGAATAGGTTTTTATCAATGAGAGTGTTGTTTTTGAAATATTGAATTCATCAATATGCACTTACGAACTTTATTTAACCTCAGCTTGGGTCCTGATGTCTGCCCATGACGGATATTGGCTGAGTTGGTATGCTAGATATAAGAGCAAAGGGTGGTGTGTGAGTGGATGGGTTGGCATGAGTTGGCACTAAGTTGGCATAGGGGCTAAAAAGGGCCATGGTGGGTGGGTGTGGCGCTCCCGACCCAGGAGGGAAAACTCAGGCCAACATGTCTGATATAAAACAATGAAACTTAATGAATGATCTGAGGCTAAGTAAAACTAAATGTTTACTGTTGTTGAGAAGGGGGGGGTGGCGGGTGGGTGTGGGGGGGCTGGCATTGGCTCTTAGTACATCACAATTCTTTATCTTTCCCAATAATCAGCTTATTATCCCAATAGCTGCTATTTCCAAGTCCCGCTTCTGGAAGCCAGCTGTACCAACATTGCAATGTCTTGGTCTGTAAATTGACCTATCTCCAGATTGTATCTCATTGTGAAAATATTCACAAAGTCTAAAATGATTGGTTGCAAATCAGAATTCCTTAGGCAATCTCAAAAACTTCCCAGAAGGTGTCCCAATTATGGTCAGCTGGGTAATAGTTGAATTTCTTAGTATTTTAATACATTTAATCTGACAGCTGGCTGTGCAGGATCCTGCAGTGCATTGATATGATTCTTGATGCTGTTTTGATTGGAAACCTTGCTCTATCTCTGGAGATAATGACGGTATTATAAGGAGTTCTGCTGTGGAACAGTGCAACATAAACATGGACTGAGCAACTTTTGTAATAGAAAAAGCAAAATTGGAAGTGTGTCATAAATTGGCACGATCTTTTTTAAAATAGTACCTTTAATATATGGATAGCATTTCAAGATCAGTTTTGAATATATATCATTTTAAATAAAGAAAATGTTCGACCATTTTACAATTCTTGGTATCTCTCAATTTGACCTTGTTCTTATTTCATAATTTGAAATGTGGCCCTGTGTTGGAAAACACCTGCTCTAGGTCTGCGAGACAACAGCCCAACATTTCCTGTGTATAGGAAGGTGTTGGGAGAAGGAAACTCTCACAGGGGCGAGAAACCTCTGACCAATTCACAAAGTGTTCATAAACAAAATGGCTATTTATAGGAATATTTTTGAATTTGGGGGATGTTTAAATTGTCCAGGATCTTGGCTCATGTTTGCATCTCTTCCCTCTGGAAACTGGGTATCACAAGAGCATTTTCAATAGTAGCTAGCTGTAAAAGCTTACATTTTCTTACCAGTGAGACTACCAACTCAAGAGTTTAGTTCTTGTTAATAAATGTTTAGATTGGGTTCAAAGCACACAGATGTATTGATGTCACAGCGTACGCTTGTTCCTGAGATGCTATGCCAACTCCAACTGTTATACTGAGAGCTCAGCAGTCCTCCAGCATCAGACAACTTACTGAAGGTGACCTTGCAAGAGATCAGGTTGCTGAACGAATGTATGATTCAGCTTTTATAATAGGACTTTCATGCTGAATTTGCATTGCGTTCAATGTAAACCTGATTCACTCCATTACCTTAAGCAAGCTTCATCCCCTCCACCAAAGTGATATTGAGGGCTAAATGTGTACAGAGATCACTGGACAAGAGCCCACAGAAACACAGCAATAAAGTAGATTGACAGGTAAGCTCTATTTTCATTTATATTTATTGTAACTGGACAGTGAGTAACAGGATCTCAGTGACATGGTCATCTGTAGGCTGTTTAATATCTCTGAAAGAAGACTTAATATAGCACAGACCAATTGTTCTGTCAAGTGTGTTCAGAATCTTTGTAAGATTTAGTACACACGCTATATGACATGACTCATTTTTCTTGTTATTCAGAAACTACTGCCGGTTACACATTGTAAAAATGATTCAGCTTTTATTTTTTGAATGGCTTCTCTCTTGAATGGCTGCTATAAATTATTATATCATGTTACAGACCCACTTATATATATTCCATTATTTATAATGCAAAATGCACTGTCACCTTCCTTTGGTTTGAATCCCGATGCCAAGATAATTTTCGTTTTGATAATTCTCATTCTTTTCCCATATTGAATCATTTCCAAAATGTAGGCCAATAGTTTCCTCACCACATATTTTATTTGGGTATTAAGAGCAAAGTGGACTGATGCACCTCCCTTCCAATTTTGTTTTGCTGTGCGCATTTGTGCCTATATGTATTTGTCCAGATTTCTTTTGTCCTGTCCCTTTTTGTTATAGTGCCAACATTATGGGGGACAGCTATTGGCCCTTGACCACTTGCCTAGCAGAAGGAAGTCGTTTTGAGGCTATTTAAGGCAGAAAAGTATAAATAAAAACAAGGAAATGATGGAACAGGCTGTGAATGTGTGAAAAAACGAGTAAATCCGTGTTCTACATCACCAAAGAAAGAAGTTTGTGAGAGATCTCTGTGGCTAAAGTTCAAATTATCTTAGCTGGTGTGGCCTGTGTTTTTCCACTCCAAGGATCTGGCACATTGTTGTACAATTTGGCTCTCATTAGAACTGAATCCAGCAAAGGGAGTAAAGGCTCATGTCTTAAATGGAAACTGAGTGGACTTGTGAGCTAAAGCAATATATTTTGTTTTTGGGTTAAATGATGATTTAAGATTGCTGAAAAACATTTCAGAGTGATAAATAAAACCTGAATCCAAATATTGTATTAGAAAATGTAAAGATCTCTTGGACAGCTTTTGTTGACTACAATACAATAGTAATTTTGTACAATTTGGGTAGAAATAAGGTAGCAGTCTTTGCTCTAACTAAAATGTTATTTGCTGATTTATGACCCTATGGATGGGAATCATATAGTTTACAGAAGTGTACAATAAAACTTTGTGCTGTTGCAGGAGGGTTCTGTTATTGATGATTGACAGCATATTGAAGTGTTTATGGTGCTATAGAATAGGATATATAATAGGCCTTTGAGAGTTCATACTAGTGGGTGTATCAAAGAGTTGTCTTGTATAAACTATCTGTCATTCAGCCAGCTTTATATAGGGAACTTCAAGTTTTAAAGGATTAAAGATAACTAATTTGCAGATTCACTCACAAAAACCCAGCTGAGGGCAATTAACAGGTACAATTATTGTAATCTAATTTTTTGGCATCTAATGCACACCATATTTACTTGGAAAATGGACTTACAACATGGGCTGGGATTTTACAGGGCAGCAATTGCCCCAATCCCCAGATGGAAAGTTGGGGACAATTCCATCTCTTCATGGAAGCCCCAACTGAATTTACATCGATGTAAGTAGTAACTTTGCTGTGGTCATGGTTTCCACCCTTCCAAGGCAGGAGATCCTGACCCCAGGAGCTGCCAGCCAACTGCATGGCCAGGAGCTCTTCATTCTTAGCAGTGCCGCCCTGAGCGGTGGCCGTTGCTATGACTGCAGCAGCCCCGGGCAAGCACCAAGCAGGAGGCCCTGGTATACAGGTAAGTCTGGTTGAGGATCACCAATCGGGACAGACCCTGGAGAAGTGAGGGAGGTGAATTGCGGGGGGGGCGGGGGCGGGGGGTGGGGGGGGGGGGGGGGTGCGGGGGGGGGGGGGGGGGCCTGGTGGCGGGGGTGGCCTGCTGGCGGGGGTGGTGTCTTGATTGTAAGGGCAGGGGGTGGTCTTTCAGTGACGGTGGCCCTTGTCACCAGGGAGGCTTTCCATGGACTATAGGGTGCCCGATCAAGAGCGCTGTTTCCTGAGCTGACGGGGAGACTGCCAGGGTATACCCAGCAGTCTCCCCATGTAGCAAAGTAAAATGCCAGCAGCAGAGGGAAGAGGTCCTTATGTGGCCCTGAATCAGTCACTAAAGGGCCTCAATTGCCCCACAGCCAGGTGGGATGTCTGCCACCTACCGCACCACTGCTAAAATGCCAACAGCGGCACCCTCCACCACCCCACCCGATTTTACATAGCCTCCCACCTCCTCACCCCAATACCCACCTCCCAATCCACTCCCTAGGGCTGCATAAAATCATGGCCAAGATTTTCCACCCAATAGGTAAGGGTGTGAAGAATATCCAGACAATATATCAAAATATTGTATAGTCTCAGAAACTGTGTCGCCGATAGTATGTAAGAAAATTACAACCCTTGTATGGTAACAAAATATAATAGTACGTTTTAGGGGAAACTTGAAGTTTTCTGTTTATCAAATTAAGGATCATCAATGTTGAAGAAAGTTAAATGCTGCCACTACCTTGGCACCAAGCAGCAGCATCAAGAACTTGCAGGTAAGTTGCGGGCATGGGAGTAGCATTTAATCGGGTGGGAGGGTGCGCAATGCGACCCACCACCTTCCCTCCTTTGCCCTGAATAAGTCTGGGATGGGAAGGCTTGTGGACAACCTTCCCCATCCCAACATTAATTGAGGCCCTTAGTGGGCAATTAGTGCCCATTTATAGGCCTCATCCCGACATCACTGGTTTTCATCCAGTGGTGGCTGGGGCAGCTACTATGTGGGAAGCCTGAAAATCAAATCCTGTCGGGTTTGTTTGTGGGCTCCCAAGATGTATGGGGGATGGGTGGGGGGGGGGTCCCTCATTTAAGGGAACTCAGTGCCTGATTGAGGGACCATGCATCAGGAAGGAGGGAGGCTGCTGAGAATCACTCCCCTGCCCTTTCTTCTGAACCCCTGACACACCATCGCCATCGACCTGCTTCCCGTGACCTCCATCCTGCCCCCACCCACCTGTGGCCTGGGTTCCTTGGCGATCCTGTGCCTCTGGTGAGTGCATTGCTGGCAGCTGCCGCTGCTCCCCTGATGGCGCTGATGGCAATGAGGAACTGTTTACCTCTGTTGGCCGGCAGCTCTCAGGGACATTGGGATTTCAGTCCCCGAGGTTCCTGATCCCAGGGAAGTCCTGCCACTAGCCATTTAAGTGCCTGACTAGCCCTTAGTACAGTGGGCCCTTCTCAAAGGAGGCAACTCTCTGCCATTGCCTGGATTAAATTCTACCTATAGAGTAAAGATCACTTTATTTGATTACCAATATAAAGTTTAATCAAAGCTCTGAGAAGTAATCCCCCATGGATCATTGTCAATTTTCCATTTGCTACATTATTGTTTCTTGGCATATCTCTGCGTGTGATACCCAATGTTAATCAGCGAGTTGACACTAATTCATTTCATGTAGAATGCAACTAAAAGAAAACAGATTTTGAGTTTGGAAAGGGGAAGTCCGCACCACAGAGATCACTAGTTCTTTATGGGAAGCTTTCTTCAAAGTCAGTGATAAATGTGATTGCTTCATGACTGACATCAAAATCCAGGCCAATGGAATTCAAGCTTACTTTTCCTATCAGCATCAGAATGTATCATGTAAGTAGCATTTGGTAGACCTCAATTCATTTCTAGTGTTCAGTCCACAATTCAGGAATGCTCCAAATTCAAAAAAAATCTCCATTCATTTAGTGGAAGTAGTCAGAAAAGTGTGTGTGTGAATTGGAAACCACACTGATATAACAACAATATTCTTCTAAGCCTGGGTGTAGAGGTAAAGTAATTGCACCAGCCCATTGCTCAGCTTAACCTGACCTTCAGATATCATCATTAATGCTCTCAACTCTGTGTCACGCTAGTGTCCTGAACACATAATCTGGCTAGCCCAAGAATCCAGTGCAGTACTGAGGAGTGCAGTATTGATGGAGGTGCCATCTTTCAGATGAGAAGTTAAATCAAGGTTCCATGTATCCTATCAAATTCACATAAAGGACCCCTTGGCACTGCTCACAGAAGAGCTGCGGAGTTCTTCCAGTGTCCTACCCAATATTAATCCCTCAACCCAACAGCATTAAAATTAATCCTTCCTTTATCTTATTGCTGTTTGTGGTACGTTAATACATGCAAACAGACTGAATTTAATTATGTTACAGCAGTGATTAGAGCACTAACATACTTCATTAGCTCTGAAAAAACTTTGTGATGTCCTGAGGTCATGAAAGACATGACGTAAATGCACATTCTTTCTCTCTTACCAAGCAATTTGTGACCCAGCACTAAAACCTTTTATGTTGTTGGTTATCATTAGGCATAACAAGATTCGAAGTTCAGCACAATAATTGATCATTTCAAAAATTGCACTTTAGGGGATGGACTTTAAGCTTTGGGTGGCTAACCAGCAAAGTGCCAGCAATGCAGAAATAGCCACAATTTTGAGGCCACAGCCTCATTCACTTTGAACTGACAAGTTGTGAAGCACCAAGCAGGCATCAAATGCAGCTCACCCAGCTGAGGTTTAATAATAACACCCTAGCCAGCAGTAACATAAGGTCATGAGGTGAGGGATTTCGATCGCACAGTAAAGTGTCCCATGGAGACAGTGGCCCAAGATATTTTTCTCAGGCCAGGAGAGTCACTCCTGCTCTTCCTGGCCCCCAAAAATAATTTCAAACTTAACTCTTCTACTTTTTAACTGTGGATCTGTTGAAGAATGCATGGTACACTCTCCTAAAATGGGAATCAAGGTTATGTGTATGCTGTTTTAAAGGGGTTTACTGCCTGAAAGAGGCAGGTACTTCTGTCACCCAACTGCGCTTTCAAAATAGTGATGGGCTGATTGTTGGAATGAATGGGGTAGTATTTGATTACCAATTCCATTTTTAACTCTTACTGACCCAATAATTCTGATTTTCCCAAATGAAAATTGACTCCGAGGTATTTTATAGTGGAACTCAAAAGCCAGGGAACAGCAGCTATAATGCATGGGTACCAGGTAAATCCATTGTTGTTTCTGTCTGATTTACAATTCACACTGCACAAATGCATGACTTTCGTCTCCCAGTCAAAAATCCATGCATTTCTAATCTTAATGGAAATCTTAAGTGAAAGGTATTTTTATCCCCATGGTAACCTCCCTTCATGCCTTGAGTTTCCGAGCAGACCTTTATTCCAAAGTGACTCATTGGCTATGAAAACCCAATAATAAGTGCCAGCATTAACTTTGCCTTCTATTTAATTGCTGATTATGTCAATAATTATAATTAAAATGAATACATCAAAAGCCTGGATGGAATAATATCAACAGCAATTACCTACTTCTGGAGGAAGAGAAAGGGGATGCAGACTGCCTGAAACAGGCTTGATTTCAGCTTGACTCTCTTTATGGAACCTTCAACAGCTTTGGTTATTTCGATAAAAAGGAAGAGAAATGAATTTGTTCCATGCAGAATGCACTCCATTCATGTGAGTCACAATCTTGAGACTGAAGGGCAGAAGTTCATAATCTCACACGTGGGAGTTATGTTGAATATAAAAGGAGAAAATGCTGGAAATACTCAACAGTTCAGGATGAAAAATGGCAAGTGAATTAAACACCGGTTCAAGGCAAAATAGTGTGGGTGCTGGATTGGTGTTCAATTTACTGCCACTTCTCTTGCAGGAATACTCATCTTGAAGAAGTTCAGCTCAGCACCCACCACCCTCCCACCCAATTAAATGCCCCCCACGCCACCAAACTTGCCACAGGGGACGGCATTAAATTCCATCCAGGGACATCGTGAATGTGAAGCTATCTACTAATAGATTCCATAAGTTGCTCAACTTTCCATAGACTAAATGTGGATGGGTAAATTGATTGTGATGTATGAAAAAGATGCTAAATTGCAATTTGTTTAAAATATTTCACTTACTCAGTCTTGAGCTACAAACACTCAAACTGTTGCCCATGTGAAAAGGGATGAAAACCTCAAGCTTCTTGGAGTGCTCTGCAACTCTGATAAAGCAAAGATATTCAACCATTTTGATTCATCTCTTTTAGTTTTAATTTAGTTTTATTTTAAACATGTTGTATAACAGACCAGATGGGGTGTTATTTATAAGCTTTGACTTTACTTTGAGTAATGTTATCATGCTTAATGCATTCATATCCAATTCCCCTCTCTCTTATGTTAATGGTGGCATTAATGCATTTAAGATAAGCTAGTCAATTCCTAGTGACATTTGATGTGAGCATGTAAAACATTAAGATAAAATTGCAGATAATATAATTATTTCTAACCTATATAATGTTCACGCCATTCACTTTACTGAACATTTAAATCAAAAATATCTTGTAAGCCTGCCTATCATGGTATTTTGAAGTAACTAAAAGGTTTGAGAAAGGTGCAGCCATTTTACTGTAGTCATAAAGTCGGCTAAGCTGATCAATTTCTCCTACACTATCAATCAGTATATATCTTACCAAACTTCTTATATTTGTGTACATTTGCTGTCTGCTATTTGACACCCTGGTGTTACAATTTTGTCTCACTTTTTGGGCAGAATTTTACGACAGCGGGATTTTACACTCCTGCTGGAGTCAATGGGGATTATAACGGCCCGCCTCATTTTAAGGCCCCGTCCCCGCCAAAACGGAGCCGTAAAATTCTGCCCTTTGACTCACGCGTTTTCCATTATAAATTTACAGGGCAAATGTTCAAGTGTGTGAGTGAGAGAAGTTTTTTGTGTCAGAAGAGGGATTGAGTTTGTTTGACAGAGGATTGTGTAAGCGAGATGGGTTGAGGTTAGCTATGAGAAAAGGGAGGCAGGAACTGTGTGTGACAATGGAGGAGGGGATGGGGTTGGATGTGAGAGAGGGGTTGAGTGAGAATGTATAGAGTGATAGAGAGATTGTCAAGTGAGAAAAGGGGTTGGGTATGTGAGAGAAAGCAGAAGGGTCTGAATATAAGTAAGAGAAAGGTCTGTGAAAGAGGTGGATGGAATGTGACAGAGAGGGAGGTGGCTGGGGCAGGATTGAGTGTGATGGATGGGGATTAAGTGTTGGAGAGAGGGAGAGGTTGTGTGAGATGGATTTGACTGAGTGAGAGTGAGTAAAGTGTCTGACTGGGAGAGAGGATTGTGAGTGAGTGAGAGAAGAGTTTTAGAATATGCATGATAAGTTACGGGCATGTGTGTTTAAATATGAGAGACAAAGAGTGAAGTAGTTAATTGTGAGAGAGCATGTTGGGCAGTTCAGGGGTTGAGTCAGAAGGACAAGTGATTGTCTGAGAAGGGAAAACAGGTTGAATATATGTGTGACATGGTGAGATGTTGACATTTGAGAGAGATAGAAAGAGAGGCGATTTAGTGTAAGAGATGGGGAATTGAATGTCTGTGAGAGGGAGAGATGTTTGAATATGCGTGAGTTAGGGAATGGGGTTTTAGTGAGTGGGGAAGCAGTGGTTGGGATTGATTGTTAATGTGAGAGGGAGAGGGGATTAATAAGAATGGGAGAAGCGGTTATTTGAATATGTGAGTGGTGAAGAGTAAGCTTTTTTATTTGAGTATTGCTGAAA
This sequence comes from Cetorhinus maximus, assembly GCF_964194155.1. Taxonomy (NCBI): domain Eukaryota; kingdom Metazoa; phylum Chordata; class Chondrichthyes; order Lamniformes; family Cetorhinidae; genus Cetorhinus; species Cetorhinus maximus. The sequence continues at coordinate 69,214,487 of NC_135899.1, forward strand.
AAAGATACTTTGTCAAAGTTTTTTGCCTTGCACTCATCAGGACAATCATAAGAAAACTATGGCAACGCCTCTGTCAATCAGAGTCCACTTGCTAACCAATCAACACTCTCTTCTTATACAGTATAAAATTGTTGCTTCCCCTGACATTGGTATTCTTGCGATTGTCCTGATGAGTGCAAGATGAAAAGCTTCAACAAAATAAAAATAAAAATACCTGGAAAAACTCAGCAGGTCTGGCAGCATCTGCGGAGAGGAACACAGTTAACATTTCAAGTCCGTATGACTCTTCAACACAACTAAGTTAAAATAGAAAAGAGATGAAATATAAGCTGGTTTAAGGGGGTGGGGTGGGGTGGGGCAGGTAGAGCTGGATAGAGGGCCAGTGATAGGTGGAGATAGCTAAAATATGTCATAGACAAAAGCACAAAGAGGTGTTGAAGGTGGTGAAATTATCTAAGGAATGTGCTAATTAAGGGTAGAAAGCAGGACAAGCAAGGTACAGATAGCCCTAGTGGGGGTGGGGTGGGGTGAAGGGAAGGGTTTGAAATAGGCTAAAAGGTAGAGATAAAACAATGGATGGAAATACATTTAAAAATAATGGAAATAGGTGGGAAAAGAAAAATCTATATAAATTATTGGAAAAAAAAGAGGGGGGATTGGAAAGGGGGTGGGGATGGAGGAGAAAGTTCATGATCTAAAATTGTTGAACTCAATATTCAGTCCGGAAGGCTGTAAAGTGCCTAATTGGAAGATGAGGAACAGCACCCCTCCCCTTAAACCAGCTTATATTTCACCTCTTTTCTATTTTTACTTAGTTCTGTTGAAGAGTCATACGGACTCGAAATGTTAACTGTGTTCCTCTCCGCAGATGCTGCCAGACCTGCTGAGTTTTTCCAGGTATTTTTATTTTTGTTTTGGATTTCCAGCATCCGCAGTTTTTTGCTTTTAGCTTCAACAAAATGTCTTTTTTCAGCAATGTTCAAGTTCTGCACCGCCAAACAACTATTTCTTTCATTCATTCATGGGATATGGGAGTTGCTGGCAAGGCCAGCATTTGTTGTCCATCCTTAATTGCCATTGAGAAGGTGTTGGTGAGCTACTACAATCTGTGTTATTAAGATACTGTTACCGCACCCACAGCGCTGTTAAGGATGGTGTTGCGAGTTTTTAATCCAGTGACGATAAAGAAATGTATAAAAAGTATAAGGTAATGTATAAAAATAAGGACAGAGTGTCACGCTTTAAAGGCAATTTTATATTTGCATATGTGTCCAAATTTCCCTCAAGCTCTAACCCTATTTCAGTTGAAGATTCACTTTGGAAAGGTAATTCAGTGATGGATAAGGAGATTAAGCTGGACAGCCAACCTGATATCTGCCATTTTGCATCCTTGCGGCAGGTTAGTATCGCCTTCTTTATCTTAACACACCGTGTACAACGGGGATGGGCTAATAGTATGCATTATTGCAGTTCCCATCTGCTTTATGTGAAAAGTGAAGAGAAACTTTTTCCTGCTGTCCATCATTATATTCCCAAATAGTGTTATGTCAAGGACAGACCCAAGTCTGTGCTGAATTTGAATGTTGTATATGCAGTTATCTGGCTACTCTGTTCCAATCTCTAATTAAGCCTCACTAATAAGGCAATACTGCTTATGTTCTTGAAACCGCCACTATTTCCTTCTAATGTACAAAGTAGTAATTCAAAAGGCGATTTTGTTTTGTGCATGTTGTGAGGAAGTAATATGCACGTCCAGTTAAGCAATAGGTACATTCTCCTTGCATTAAGCACCTGTTGAACTCTGAATACAATGGCTAGACTTGCCCTGAGTTCGATATGCTGATAGACTCTAATTCTATTCATTACAGTACATTACAAGATAGATGCATATAAGGAAAGCGCTAGGAAGAGCCACAATTTCTCCATTAGTGTCAATCTGTTGCTTAAATAATTTCAGTGTTTCTGCCCCTGCTCATCTCCCTGGAATGTGGGTGCGGTAACAGTATCTTAATAACACAGATTGTAGTAGCTCACCAACACCCTCTCAATGGCAATTAAGCATGGACAACAAATGCTGGCCTTGCCAGCAACTCCAAATATCCCATGAATGAATGAAAGAAATAGTTGTTTGGCGGTGCAGAACTAGAACATTGCTGAAAAAAGACATTTTGTTGAAGCTAAAAGCAAAAAACTGCGGATGCTGGAAATCCAAAACAAAACTAAAAATACCTGGAAAAACTCAGCAGGTCTGGCAGCATCTGCGGAGAGGAACACAGTTAACATTTCGAGTCTGTATGACTCTCCAACAGAACTAAGTAAAAATAGAAAAGAGGTGAAATATAAGCTGGTTTAAGGGCGGGGGGGTGGTGGATGCTGTTCCTCATCTTCCAGCCATTCAAATCAGGAAACACTTTTTCAAATAAAAACAATGAATCCTGGAACCCATTCCTCTGAAAGGTTATGGATGCTGAGTCAGTGGAAATTCTCAAGACTGAGTTAAATCTTTATTCAGTAAGGGGATCCAAATATATGGAACAATGGGTAGGTTGAGTTGAATTACAAGTCAGCTATGATTTAGTTCAATAGGAGACATTTTTTTGTTGAAACTTTTCGTCTTGCACTCATCAGGATAATTCACAAGTTAAACCTATGTCAAGGGAAACTTATTTATACTGTATGAGAAGGGGCTGCTGATTGGTTAGCAAGTGGGCTTTGATTGGTGGAGGCATTGCCATGGAATGAATGTTCATTCCCCAGGGCAATGCATTGACCAATCAGAGTCAAGGTGCCTGGTTCAAATTTCAAACAATGCTTAGCAGTTAACTGTCAGTCAAAATCAACTGGTGCATTCTCCATAGCAATACCCTTACCAATCAGAGTCTACTTTCCAATCAATCAGCACTCTCTTTTCATACAGTGTAAATACGTTGTTTCCCTTGACATTGGTTTTTCTTGTGAATTGTCCTGATGAGTACAAGATGAAAAGCTTCGACAAAAAATGTCTCTTTTTTCAGCAATACTCAAATTCTGTAGTACCAAATGACTACTAGTTCAATAACAGAAAGTGCTCAGGTGGCTGAATAGACTACTTTTATTCCTATGTTATTCCGTGTGTTGATCCCTCTTTGCCTATAGAGCTTCCTGATATCAACCTTAGTTTTCCATTAATAAGAACAGAAAAACACTAGAAATACTCAACTGATCTGGTAGTTTCTGTGGGAGACAGTCAACATTTCAGGTTGATGACCTTTCATCAGAATTGGGAAAAGTTAGAAATATCATAGGTTTTAAATTGGTCAAATGGGAGAGGGTGGAAAAAGGACAAAAGGGAAAACCTATGTTGGGCAGAAGATGGAAGACATAATAATTGGGGGGCAGAGCCAAAAGGAGCAGTATTAGGACAAGTAAAGAATCAAAAGCTGGGTCTAAAGGAGGTATAAATGACAGAACAATGAACAGCTACCATCCAAAAGCAAAATCAACACAAAAACAAGATTAAAACAGAAGCATGCAAAGAAAAAGGAACTACACAATGATTGGGCCGAGATTTTGGTTGATTGTTGAATTTAATGTTAAGTCCAGAAGGCTGTAAAGTTCCTAATCTTCCTTTTGCTATTTTGAATCTGTGTTCTTCTAATATTATGATTTAGTTTGAATTAGTGTTCTGCATTTATCCTTTCTATATCATTTGCTAGCACTTATTAGCTAGCATATTGATGTCAATAGGCACTCTGCTCTAATACAGCTCTGGACAGCCACCACTCAGCTGGCTATTTTTAAAGCTGTAAAGTCCACCTTTCTCCAGTGTTTCCTCATAACTCAGTCTTTCGAAGTTAAGCATGAGTCTAATGGCTTTCCTATGTATCAACTACAGGGCTTGAGTACTTGTCTTTTATCTTGGCGACTGAAAATGAACATAGCACTATGCTCTCACAAGAATTGTGGAGCATTAAGCATCACTTCCCGCCTTGTATTCGTTTGTTTAGGCTCTATAGTCTGGAATTCCATTTACTTTGTTGATTTCTTCCCTCCGCTGTATATCCCATCCGATTCCTTCACCATTGAACTGAATACTTGACCACCTGTATTATGCCCCATCAAAGTTTTGGCCATTCACACCTAAATCCTCCCAGTTTCATTATTTAATTCTATTCCTGGTTGCTAGAAAAAAATGTGCAAAAACCGAGTGTCTTTTCATGTTGATGGTATGTATAAGGCCTCAGTTGAAAGGCAATCAAATTATCTATATATTTCTGCTCTGAAGGTTGGCTGTGGCTCAGTTGACAGAACTCTAGTCTGAGTCAGAAGGTCATGGGTTTATGTCTCACTTGAGCACAAAAGTCAAACTGTCCCCCCCCCTCCCCCCCCACCTGTTCTGTTGAAGAGTCATGCAGACTCAAAACGTTAACTGTGCTCCCTTCCACAGATGCTGCCAGACCTGCTGAGTTTTTCCAGGTATTTTTGTTTTTGTCATGTTTCTTACATCAGTTCACTTCAAAAGTATTTTGTTGGCTGTAATGCCCATTGGGGCATCCTATGGTTATGAAAGTTATATAAATACAATTTTTCTGTACTTCATGATTTTCCTTGAATTTAATTTCTAACAGGTGAGCAAGGAAACCTATTCAGAATGTTTGCAAAGTGCAAACTGGTTCTGATGAATTCATGTAGTGTTAATTCCAACTCTCAACACCTTGTCTGTGCCAGCAAAGTGAGATATTCATTTAAATAAATGGATAAAATACTACTTGCATTTAAATAGCCAATTATTAGAAATATTTAAAAGGCTTCATACAATGAATTACTTTTGGAATGACTATTATGTGAACAAAATGCCTCAGAAGAATATCCCACTAATCTCTGAAGAATATCAAAGCTCAATACTTTCTTGAGCAGATAAAGATATTAATCCTCTCATCTACATGATTTAACTTGGAGGAAATCTCAGTATGATTCCTGAATATTGCAATTGGTTTGTGTCAGCATGTGGTATCTGTGGGGCTAAAATAAGGCATTAATAACTTTCAGACTTAAATGTTAATGACAGATCAGAAACCAGATAGTGCGGGGGCAAAAGTTGATTGGCACCCAAAATCGGGTGCAAGCATCGCATTGAGCAATTAACCCACGTCCGTTCCTTCCAATGCAGGCAGCACACTTACTTTGTGCTGCTAGCTCATTTGCATATTTGCATGTACAGCCAACATCGAGTGCACTGTTGACTGGCTGTGTACCTGTGCAGAGGGCACAAAATCATGAGAGGCTAGCATGAGTTCAAGCTAGCCTGCAGTACTTAAAGCCAGCCTGCACATCTTAAAGGGGAGGAACATTTTGACTGGAGCAGATGCTGGAAGTCTTCGTAAACATTTGACTTAGGAAAGACGCATGAATGGCACAACATGGCAGAGAGCGAGCTGCAAGGTTCTCCGACACAACAATGAAGGCCTGAGCGCAGGAGGTGGCCAAGAGGAGAGAGAGATGCTCTACCTACAGAAAACAGGAGGCCCTCTAGACAGACACTGCAAAGGCAGTGAGAGCAGATAGCCATCATGGTCGATGTCAGTTATGTAGCCCCAAGAACATGAATGCAGTACTGCAAGAAGCTCAATGACTTCACAGGAGTGATCAAGGTCAGTGAATCCATCTTCAAATGCCATATCCCACCAACGGCACAACTAGCCTCACGCACTGCTCATTCCACTAACCCCTTCAGTCACCCACCAACAACCATGACTCATAAATAACATTTGTAACTTCACCTTGTACCCACATCTCCCACCTTGCACACATTGCCAGCTATTCAACCATGACAGGCATATCACCCAAACAGATTGCTCCCTGACACACTTCCCTCTCTCTCGCAGGCCAAGGTGGCACAAAACCACAAGCAGCAGCAGCCGGCTAGAGATAAGCATGACTACATGCCCTCACCCCAATGGAGGAGATGGTGCTCACCATCACTGGAGTGTCCATGACTGAGGCCGTGGCCAGTAGCCAAGCTGAAATCATTGAAGATGATGTTACTGCTCATATCTAATTCACCTTCTCTCATTCCAGTTCCCTCTCATCCCACAATCTCTTCTGATTTACAAGCTGCAGATAGTTCAAGAATGCACATCTTATTTCTCCCCCCCCCACCACCCCTCTTCTCCCCTCCTTGCAATCCTTCCCTTGTGCATTTCTCCTTGCTAACGGACAACCTGGCCGAGTGGTGGTGCAGAAGGAAGAGGAAGAAGGCATTGATGATGAAGAAACAACTTCACTCACTCTCACGCTCACCACCACCAGTTTAGATACTGACACGGCCTGTATTTTTGAGGCGAGCTTAGAGACAGGGTGTTGTGTTATGAGTTTGTTTGGTGTCTCATTGACGAGATCTTGAGACTTGTATGTTTAAACATGAACTATTTATTGGTAATCCTTAGCTACGTACAGATCCCAGTTACTGCCATGCAAGCTGCTGCTCCCATGCTGGATCCTTCTAGGCTGTTTTTCAAGCCAATTACCATGTGATTCACACCGTGGGCAGTGCTATTATCCAGTCCCACGTTAATCCTTGCTCTGCTGAGAACCTTTACGTTACAATGGTGAGCAGACACCACAACATCCCCCTTTCTTCTCAAAAGAAAACTTTCCACTGGAGCATAGCTACTTACAATACAATCTTTACTTGCTATCCCTTCTCCCCTGCCCAAGTTCCTAACTTTATAAATCCAGATGGTCTTGAGGCTTGACAGTTCTTCCACATCTCCGTCTATCAAGTTTGGAAGAATGATAGTAGTACTCTGTGTTTCTGGTACTTGGTTATATCCAACTGATTTGCTTTTTGTTCCCCTTCGAGTTGCATTTCTCTTTATTAACAACTCTTCCGATTTTTTCGGACACTGTAGGTTTGTCGCATTCCTTCCACAGGGAGTGTTCATTCCTAGAGTGGACTTAGATTTTCTTTTTCCATGGTGTCCGCCATGTTCTTGCTGGATGTTGACATTTCACAAATGGAACCTTCATTTCCACTTGTTTCGCAATTTCAGCCATTTCATTTTTCAATAACTCAATGGTTCTCAGTGTATCTGAGACATACAGTACTATTACTTATTCTAGTTCCTTGTGCTTCAGTGTCAGATTTACATTTTCTGATCTCATTTCTGTTTTTTCTTTCTCTATCTACAGCAGAACTTTGTCCTTGTTCTTCATCTTGGTTTCACTGTTGGCCAAGTCTGTCTCCGGTGAAGTTTTAACTTGTTTCAGTTTTGTAATTGTTCTACTCGGAGCTTCATTATCTACTTGCAGCTTGGGAAGCTCGACAGTTTTTCCTTTCAATGCCTCCTCATTATCATTCAACTGGTTCTTCAGCTCCTCTGTCATTTTCTTGTGGTTTTCAGCTTTCTCCTGGAATATGGAACATTACTGAGTCTTCAGTTTGTTCAGAGTGATGTTAAATTCATTCTGCTTCTCTTTGTAGTGTACCAGAGGTACAAACTTTGACCTGAGGGATCCTTGTAGCAAGTGAAGGTCTTGCAACAGGTTTTCCTTTCCTTTCTGAAGCTCGCTTGCTTCATCTTGAGTTTTCCTGTAATTCAGCAGAGTCTCCCCGAGTTTCTTCTGCTATTTGTCCATGCTGCTCTTTAAGACAGCCTTTATTTCTTCACGTTGCTGAATGGTTACACATTCCTTTCGCATTTTACCTTACAGGACAATCAGCTGCTCTTTCAACTGCTTACTGTTTATTTTGTTGTTGACCTCTTACCAAATCAGTCTGGGCTTCAGTGCATCATTTCGTTGCTACTGACAGTCCCAACACAGCTTTTTTCTGAAGTAATATTCAATATCCTTTTTAGCTCCTCATGTTTTTCAATGGCTACATATTGATTCTTCAAGGTACCTTTCAGGGTCACAACTTCTTTATCAGCCTATCGTTTTGCCTGGCTGTACATCTGGTAACCAGTTTTCCCAATTCCCACTTTGATGTGCCAACTTTGGAATTAAGGGTCATTATTTCCTCCAGGTACCTTTGTGTCATCTGTGTTTGTTCAGATCTTGAACAGCTTGGTTCATTGAAGAATTCAGTACATCATGCTTTTTCAAAGGTATATACTCAGTTTAAATCTTGCACTCCAAATCTTCCAGTTCAAATCTCCCTATGCAAAGATTTTCCTGTAGAACAGGTTCATTTACTTTTTGCTTGTTTTGCTTCTTTTGAGTTACTTTAGATAGCTTTCCTTCATTCACAGCCATCTGCTTCCTCCATACTACCATATGCTGTCTGCAGTTTGGGTACTGTGTCAGCATTTTCAAAAAGCTCTATTTTTAGGCCTTTTAGCTGCTTCTCAGTCATTTCTTTCTTCTGCACTAAACTCTTTGGCTCGTGCATTTCAGTGCACTGACATGGTCGGCAACCATCTTGTGGTTTACTTGAATATTGTCTCCCTCGCTTTGGGATCTTCTGTTGCCCTCACTCAGGGATCTGCTGGCTCCCTCTCTCTGGGGTTTTCAGTCACCCTCTCTCTGGAGTCTTTTGTTTCCCTCTCTCTGGGGTCTTTCATTGCCCACAGCACTTTTTTGGGGGTGTGCTAAACCTTCTTCAAGGGCCTGCACTCTCCACAACTTGGAGTTTAAAATATCTATCAAAGCCTTTTCATATCTCACCAAATGTTGTTGAGTATTTTAGCTATGGAGTACATCACCTGCAAATGAACCAAAAATGAATAAAATTTGGCAACTTGGACTGCTTCTGATTCCTTATTTAATCCTGTAATTCTCCTGTAAACTAAAAATTCTTTTCTCCAGGACTCCCACTCTTGGGTCTGGTTTAGCCATTTCCTTCTCCAAAAAGCTCTACTAATTTTCTGTCCATGGCTTTCTTTTTGTATTAGTTGCAGCTTTAAATGTTGTTGCCACTTTAAAGCAGTAACCATTTTTTCACTCAGGCTGAAACACAGGATCTGCACATGGTGAGGCACTGGGCATGAGTGGCCTTTGGCCACAGTAGGGGAAAAACACTGGAGCATGAGATTGCACATGAGTTCTGCTGCACTTAGGTGAGGACTTTGATAGGGCAGTCTACAGAAAAAGACTTATGTTTGTGCACGCACAAATATTTGGTGCACTATTTAGCCTGCTGGAAAACCTGCAGTCACCGTCAAGGAGCCTGCGTCAACTTGGTACAGGACTCTATGCAGAGCTTGGAGCCCATCCCTTCCGGCATGGAAGTCATGACAAACTCTATTACCACACTTCCTGACTCAACCATCATGCAGCATCTGATGGCTAATGTCTCAGCTTCCATTGCAGCATAAGCAGAAGCCACCCAATGTCAGAGTGCTACAGAGGAAGCTCAGGCTGAAGCCATGCAAGATCAGCTTGTTACCATGAAAGTTCAGACTGCTGTCATTATATCTGCATTGACCAAAAGTGCTTTCAGGGTCTCACAGCAGTCCAGCAGATTACCAGGATTGCTAAGAAACTGGGGTGTGACGGTGGTTTAGAGGAGAAGCTGTTCTCTCTCAATGTGACATATTGTCCTCCCGCCATTTTCACTCCATCTGTCCCCTTGCTGCCATCCGTGTTGAGGTGGCGCAATGTAAAGCCGGGCTCTCTAGAACCAGAACTCCTCAAGGTCATCCTGCAAGACCACCTACACACTCCCTGACTGAAAGTCAGCAGCCTTCCAGTAGCCAGGCTGGAATAAAACTGGGATAAAACTGCATAGGACCAGTAGGATAAGCAATGGCACATGAAGGACAGGCACAAAGGGAATGCACAAGTGTGGAATATTGGATGGTTTGATTTATGAAGTTGGTTTGAAATGCTTGTCTTGTGATGGTTTTTAACTCCACTATTTGCAGCCAAAGGATACTGTGATGAGCAGCAACAGAGCGATAGTAAGGTTTGTGATTGTTGATGGATGGAGATACCAATGCTCGAAGAGGAATGCAGGATCTCACTGCAGTCCAGCAATATGTCATGGAGGTGAATGGAATTTTGGCATTTGGCATGGTTTAATAGTTCATCATTATTTCTTACTCTAGCAATCACTCCAACAATCCTTCCCTGCTAAAGTGCACAACAGCCGTATGTGACCTGTTTGAACTAAGATCAATAATGTGTCCCTCTGGGCATCAGCATTAATTCTCAGAAGATTACTTCCATCAACAGAGGGATGCCAGAAATGTACACCATGAACACGGATTCAGTTTTATAGCATCCCCCCCTTTCATTCTCTGGGTTGCATTTTTTAATATAGCCGTGGGTCAACGATTGTTCTCTTACCTCTGAATCAGAGGGTTGTCGGTTCAAGACTCACTCTGGAGACTTGAGCATGTGATTTGTGCTGACACTTCAGTGCAGTTTTTAGGGAATGCTGTATAGTCGGTCATGCTGCCTCTGGGAAGAGACAATAACACCTTCCCTCTAAGATAGATTCAGCTTCTGTGATACTACAGAAGAGCAGGGAAATTCTATGTAGCAAATGCCTTATCTTTTGCACTAATATACTGGGCTCCCCCATCATTGAGGATGGGGATATTTGTGGAGCCTCCTACAGTGAGTTGTTTATATGTCCACCACCATTCACAACTGGGAACTGGGTGTTGGAGGACTGCAAAGCTTAGATCTGACCCATTGGTTGTGGGATTGCTTAGATCTGTTTTTCACTTACTGCTTATGCTGTTTGGCACGAAAGTAGTCCTGTGTTATAGTTTCACCACGTTAATACCTCATTTTTAGGTATGCTTCTGGCATGCCCTCCTGCATTCTTCATTGAACCAGGGTTTATCCCCTGGCTTGGTGGTAATGGTAGAGTGGGGGATATGCCGGGCCATGAGGTTACAGATTGCATTCGAGTACAATTCCGCTGCTGCTGCATGAGGTCCACAGCACCTCATAGATGCTAGATCTGTTCGAAAGCTATCCCATTTGGCACAGTGGTAGTGCCAGACTACACGATGGAGTGTATCCTCACTGTGAAGGCAGGACATTATTTCCACAATGACTGTGTGGTGGTCACTCCTACTGATGCTGTCATGGACAGATGTATCTGAAGCAGGCAGGTGGGTGAGGATGAGGTCAAGTATGTTTTTCCCTCTTGTTGGTTCCCTCACCACCTGCTGCAGACCCAGTCTATCAACTATGTCCTTTCGGACTCGGCCAGCTCAGTCAGTAGTGGCACTACCGAGCCACACTTGGTGATGGACATTGAAGTCCCCCACCCAGAGTACATTCTGCACCCTTGCCACCCTCAGTGCTTCCTCCAAGTGGTGTTCAACAGGGAGGAGCACTGATTCATCAGTTGAGGGGGGGTTGCGGTACATGGTGATCAGGAAGTTTCCTTGCCCATGTTTGACCTCATGGATAATTCACAATCACAGAAGGGGGCCATTCAGCCCATCATGGGCCCAGAGTCGATGTTGAGGATTCCCAGGGCAACTCCCTCTCGACTGTATACCACTGTGCCACCACCTCTGCTGGGTCTGTCCTGCTGGTGGGACAGGACATACCCAGGGATGGTGATGGTGATGGTGATGTCTGGGACATTATTTGTACGATTATGATTCCCTGAGGATGACTATGTCAGGCTCTCCCACTTTTGGCAATAGCCCCCAGATGTTAGTAAGGAGGGCTTTGCAGGGTCGACAGGGCTGAGTTGGCTGTTGTCGTTTCCAGTGCCTAGGTCGATGCCGGGTGGTCCATCCGGTTTTCAATACTTTTTTTGGAGGCTTTGTAGCAGTTTGATGCAACTGAGCGGCTTGTGGCCATTTAAGAGTCAACCAGATTGCTGTGGGTCTGGAGTCACGTGTGGGCCAAACTGGGTAAGTATAGCAGATTTCCTTCCCTAAGGTCAATGGTTTCATGGTCACCATTAGACGTTCTATCTGTTGTGGTGGGATTCAAACCCGGGTCTCTGGATTACCAGCAATAATACCACTCTGCCATTACCTCTATTTCAATGAAGTTAGTGATGTTGTTTAGCATGTCAACTAGGACTATATCAACATAGAGTTTGATGTTCATTGATTCCTGATTTGCAAACTGTTGATTAAATTTAGTGTATTGCCAAATCCAGGAATAATAGTTGTGCTTTATACATGAACTCCATATGGCATAAGCCCCAAAACAAGATTCGAGTCCACATCTCCTGGGATCAGAAATGACAGCACGAGACAACGTTATGAGTGCTTGGGGAAAAGATGTCTTTCCAAAGTTGTTTGCTTTCACTAAGTGTGAGATTATTAAAGAAGAGATCAATTATAAACAGGCTGCTCTTCAGAATGTATGATTATTGAGGAAGTTCAACTGCACTGTATACCTATACTTTATTATACTCCGTGCATGTTTTTTTGAGCATCCCTTGACTTTTGGGGCAGGATTTTCGGGTCATAGAGCGAGCGTGGTGGGCCAGCCCAGGAACAGCCACAATCGGCCTCCAACCGCGATTCCACACTGGCTGGCCAATTAACGGCCAACCAGCATGAAACGCGCACTGAAAAGCTCGGCGCTGCGGGGGTGGGGGAGGGAGGAGGGCGAACACTGAAGTCAACACAGGGGAGCGCAGAATGAAAGCTCCCTGAAGACAGAGAGCTGCCTCAGGGAGCTGAGGAATTTTAAAAAACAAAAATAAAGATTGTGAAATGCAGAAAAAAATGTCCACACATCGAATTCACTCACCTAAACATATGCATTACAAAAATTCTGCCCAAACATTTTACATTTTTTAAATTTAATTACAGAAAACTCATCCCGCCCTTGGATGAGGTTTCCTGAAAAATGCAAAGGCCGCCTGGCTGATTTGCCTCCCCGCCAATCGTAAGGTGGGACAGGCAGCAAAAAATCGCTGTTATTTAATGCATTAATGGCCTTAATAGGCCCCTTAGTTGTCAATTGTGCTGCCGACTCTCGCACGCGCCCGCTGACCAAAATATCGCACGCTGTTTTACGCCCGATCAGGTTGGGCACGCGCCCGCCTGGGGGACGTAAAATTATGCCCTTGGTGATCTCTTTGATTGAAAACTGCTAAACAGTTAGTTACCTCATTCAAATCAATAAAATATGAACTTGGCTTTAATTGCAAACCACAGGTAGATAAGGTGGTTAAGAAGGCATATAGAATACTTGCCTTTATTAGCCGAGGCATAGAATATAAGAGTAGGGAGGTTATGTTGGAGCTGTTTAAAACGCTGTTTAGGCCACAGCTGGAGTACTGTGTGCAGTTCTGGTCACCACACTATAGGAAGGATGTGATTGCACTGGAGAGCATGCAGAGGAGATTCACCAGGATGTTGCCTGGGCTGGAGTATTTCAGCTATGAAGAGAGACTGGATAGGCTAGAGTTGTTTTCTTTAGAACAGAGAAGGCTAACAGGGGACCTAATAGAGGTATACAAAATTATGAGGGGCATAGATAGGAAGAAACTTTTCCCCTTAGCAGAGGTGTCAATAACCACGGGGCATAGATTTAAGGTAAGGGGCAGGAGGTTTAGAGGGGATTTGAGGAAAAAGTTTTTCACCCAGAGGGTGGTTGGAATCTGGGACACACTGTCTGAGGGGGTGGTAGAGGCAGGTACCCTCACAACATTTAAGAACTATTTAGATGAGCACTTGAAATGCCATAGCATACAGGGCTACAGGCCAAGTGCGGGAAAATGGGACTAAAATAGATAGGTGCTTGATGGCTGGCATGGACATGATGGGCCGAAGGGCCTGTTTCTCTGCTGTATAACTCTATGGCTCTATAAATAATTAATATATTTAAAAGGACTTTGCTATTTCTGTACCGCTGCTGGTATACACTTTCATATCTTTGCCAGTATGAAACCTTTACCAGGCAGGGCCTTGGCCCATTTTAAATTGCACAGCTAGCATGATAATGCCATTCAAGAGAACAGTGCATTTTCAGTGTTGCAATTGTTATCCCATATAAAAACCAACTCTGCTGTCAACATATGCCGATAGTCTTCAACTCAGTACTTGGCAGATCTTGTACGACATAAAACATAAGACAAGTAACAAAAGTTAATAGCCTGTTCTATATCACTTGATGATTTGGGGGAGAGAATTTCACTTTGTTCTTATTATGAAACTTTGTATAGAAATGTATATCTAATATGCCATTTCTGTCAATTAGTTTAGCATGAAAAATCTTGCCTAGACATTATAATAGTACATTTCAACAATTAATTACCATGCCTTAAAGATTAGGTTACAGACTGGAAGATTACTTATTCCCAGGCACCTTCCTGTCAATGGAGCTGAATATATGGCAGGAACATTGGACGAGGACTAGGACATTCAACTTCTTGAACCTATTCTGCTACTCAACTGGTTCATGACTGGCCTTTATCTCAATTCCAAATGCATGTCTTTATTCCATATCCCTTGATAATCATACCTAAATATTCATCAGATCATGAATATTTTTCATTCCCACTGCCACACTTCAATGGCACCATCTTAGCAGTTGCTTTGGTGTCGATAGTAACTGCTGCTGCCATGATGAAGAGTTAAAAATTAAACATGGTGAAACATGACAAAACCTGCTTCATGTGCACACACCTGACGTCATTTTTACAGCGGGTGGGGGCGGGGATCAGGTGGCCTGCCTGTGTCCTGTCTTGGAGAAGCTGCACACAGGAGCCTGATTTAAATTTAACAGTGGCCGACCCAGTTTCCCAGGAATCAGGAAATGCACCAGCAAAATGGAGGTGGGAGCAGCCAGCTACAGAAGCAATGTGTGTTTTTACAGCTCTCATGGTCAGCCAGGATGAGCAGGAGTGCTCCCCAGGGGCCCCTCAGGCAAATCTACTGGTAAAGGGAATTAAGGGATTATGGGGATAGTGTGGGAAGGTGGAGTTGAGATACATGAACAGCCATAATCATGTTGAATGGTGGAAAAGGCTTAAAGGGCCCGAAACCCAGTTCCTATTTCTGTGTGATTATGATTGCAACCTCTCCTTGTGGATGTGATCCACACAACACCTCCAATTCCTCCCTTTTGCCATGTTCCAACCATCTCCACCAATCCCTGATCTTTCTTTCTCTTTCTATTGCCATGCTCCATCCACCTTCCCAAACTCCACCCATTCAGCAGCCCTTGATTTTTCTCATTTGCCAGGGACCATACCTAATTTTTACCTACCGTTTCTTTTTTCCTGCCCTGCAGCTGACCAGCTCATTAATTTGGCTGACTACGGGCTGGAGGCCAAATAGCAAAATGATAATGAGGCCCTGCTGTTAAGTTGTCCAGTACCTCTGCATCCCTGGTATTTCTGGGCTCCCCACCACGACTGTCACTCATAATATCATAAAATCATAAGAAATAGGAGCAGGAGTAGGCCTTTTAGCCCCTCTAACCTATTCTGCTATTTAATAAGATCATGGCTGATCTGATTGTGGCCTTAACTCCACTTTCCTGCCTGTCCCCCATAACCCTTGACTCTCTTGCCAATCTAAAATCTGTTTAACTCAGCCTCAAACATATTCAATGACCCAACCTTCAATGCTGTCAGGGAAAGAAGATTCCGGAGACTAATGACTCTCAGAGAAGAAATTCACCCACATTTCCATCTTAAATGGGAGACCCCTTATTTTTAAACTGTGCTGCCTAGTTGTTTACTCCTCCAACGAGGGGAAGCATCCTCTCAGTATCCACCCTGTCAAGTCCCCTCAGAATTTTATATGTTTCAATAAGATCACCTTTGTCAGGAATATCAGATTTTATAAATAGTTATGTTTTAAACTGTCTATTTAATTTCAAGATTGAATCTAGAGGAGAGCTAGTTAGTATTTCTACCTGGATATTAGGCCCATGTAATTCACATTGCCATGGAGATGGGCTCTGAGAGGAAAAGGGTCCAAAGAAAGCCATTGTAGTATCATCTTACAGTATTTTTCTTAAGATATCCCTGAACCTTACAGGCAGGTCGGTCTGCAGGAACCTGAGACGGACGCAGAGCAGAGAGGTAGAGGCAGCCAGTCTCTATTGTTCACAATGTGGGTGGGAGCCTGCACTCAGGTTAAAGAGACCAAGCTCAGGAGGATTTAAATGAGGCTGAAAGTTTCACCTAGCTTTGGCGAGGCGATGGCAAAGTGGTATTGTCACTGGACTAGTATTTCAGAGACCCAGGTAAAGCTCTGGGGACCCAGGCTCAAATTCCATCACAGCAGAAATTTTAAATTCAATAAAAGTCTGGAATTAAAAGTCTGATGATGACCATGGGCAGAATCTTCGGCTTAGCGAGTGGGGGCGGGGCCTGCTTGCCAAGGCGTAAAATGATGCACGATGACGTCAGGTGTGCATCCCGATGTCACCACGCATCATTTAGATTTTCAGTTCAGTGGGCATGCAGCCAAGTTGGTGGGCAGGAGAAGAGCCCAGGCGGCCTTTGCATTTTTCATGGAACCTCATCCAAGGGCGGGATGAGGTCTCATGAACGTTTTTAAAGTGTTTGAAAATTTTTAATAAAATTAATGGACGTGTCCCAGCTCATGTGACACTGTCACATGAGGGGATATGTCTTAAAATATTTTCTTTTCTTTATTAAATATTTTTAAACCTTAAAATAATCTCCCTGAGGCATCTCTGTGCCTCAGGGAGATTTCTGTGCTCTTTCGCGCGCATATGTGAAAGATTGCAGGCCCCAACTCAGGGAATCCCCCCCCCGCCACTCGCACAGGGAGCGCACCGTGCTTCTGGACGCACATCATTCTGGGCGGGCCTTTATTGGCCCACCCACATAAAATAGCAGCGCGGACCCAATCGGGGGTGCTGATTGGGTTCACACCTGTTCCTGCCCGCCCCCGCCTGACCCACACAACCCCCCCCCCAACGGGGGAAATATTCTCCCCCATTAAACCATTGTCGATTGTCATTAAAACCCATCTGGTTCATTAATATCCTTTAAGGAAGGAAATCTGCTGTCCTTACCTGGTCTGGCCTACATGTGACTTAAGACCCGCAGAAATGTGGTTGACTCTTAAATGCCCTCTGAATGAGGGCGATTAGGGATGGACAATAAACGCTGGCCTAACCAGCAATGCCCACATCCCATGAATGAATAAAATAAATGGATAGAGGGAAGAATCCCTAGGGTAACACTCACTGTGAAAGTCAGTTCAGGGATTAGAAGTTATCTGGTTGGAAAAGGAAAAATGAAGCAAGCCATCGGGAGCTGAGAACAGCTTGGACTGGTTCCTGAAGAATGAAGTGTCCACTTAAGAGTAAAGTATAATTGTGGAGGGTCATTTTAGAAGTTAAATGGGGAAACTTTTCTGTAATTTGGAATATAAGTTGCCGACTGAAATAGTGTTAGTCAATGTTGTTTTTAGTTTGTTTTTTATAGTGAACATCTTAACTTGAAATCTTGTGTGATCCTTCCTGTCAGTTACAGGAAATTTTGCTTTTATCTTACCGGAAATTCAAATATATTTTTAAAAGTTATCAGTCTCTATGGGGATCCTAACACAGCGTGAAACAACAATTCTAAATGAAAAATCTTATTTAAAATTTTAAGGGGTAACTTTCAAAGTTCACCATTGTGAAATTGTGTGCATCAGGTTCAACATTTCCTGGTTTGCACTCAAATTGCGCAAGGCTCCCCATCAGCAGCATGAACTTGGTAAATCATCCTTTTAAAGGAAGCTTGAGGCCGAGTAACTGTTCAATCAGTTACCTGCAGTTTCTATATTGGATCTGAAAAGTGAAGTTTATATTGAATGTGGGTTTGCATAAAATGTACAGAACTAAATTTAACAGTATGCAAATTTCATTTATCAGATAATACATGCCAATAAACAACTGCAAAAGCTGGATAAGAGTCTGGTTAGGAGCAGAATTGATGGTTATGTGGATAGGCACAATCATATGTGATTAAATACTCTGTGGATTATCATAGTTTCTGAGCTGCTGGGAACATGAAAATGATCATTGTGACAAAAAAAACAGGCTGGATTTGATTAATGAAGATGTTAAAGGTAGATATAAATTGAGAAGAAATTTTAAAAACTGTTCTCAGGCGATCAAATAATTCGAGTCAAGTCTATTATACGGAAAATTGCACATGGCTTATGGGATGAGAGTGTTTGATAGGCCAAATTACCTTCTCTTGTAATATATTTTTATGTTCTAGCATCTTCAATCTCCTTCAAAACTAAATAAAAATAAAAGCACTGCTGAAGGGGTGTTTATGGTCCTGATAGACCAGAGCAATTTAAGGTTTGCTGTCTATTTATTGCTGAGCTAATGAATCTTACCTAAGGCAGTGAACACCCCAGCACCTCTTGATTAGATTGAGAAACATTAGCCAGAAATCCCAGTTCTAATTAGTATTTAATAAAATCTGCTAGAAAGTGTCCATGTGAAGTAAATGTTGAGTAAGGATGTTTATTGACCTTGCTCACATATAAGTGATGAATATGGACCTTTTGGGGTGGTTTGGGGATTTTTTAAAACCATTTTTCCATAAAATTCACAAAAAATGTTGCACTTAATGTTGGGTTTTTGATACGTATTTTAGTCAGATGGTTTATTTTTAAATTGGTTGGGGTGATTGGTAGTTAAGATACTATTGAGCAAGCTTTAATGCTGGTTCAATACAGACTGTAAATAATAAATTCCTTAGCCTAGCTTGGCAATTGAACCTCACACCCATTCTATTGGAAGGCCTTTGACCTTTTTGTGATGAACAGAGAATGTTGAAATGAGATCCTGCCAAAGCAGTTGCATTTTAAAAGAGAAAGTTAAGATAGCTTTCACGGAGACTAAGAGGTTTGACATACTGGAGAAACAGAGAGGATATGTTATTTAGGTCAAATAAGATGACCCGCTAATGTGTTGAAGCTTGAAGCTATACTTATTTTGCATCATTACACAAAGGTAAGCTGCACTGTTTGGGCTAAATTAGCTCAATTATAACTCCCATTGTATATATTCACTTTACTGGAAAATAAAGACATTTATCCATTTTTTTCAAGCTTTGACTCCCATATTTTTCTTGGCCTCCGAGAGATTGAAGAAGCATACAAGGGAATAATATTGTTGTGTCCCCGCTGTACAAGCAGATTTTGGGCAGTGTCAAATCAACAGAGTCAACTTTGATGAAAGTAAAACACTCAGACCATTTAAGAGAGTGACTGACACCACTGATTCTAGAAGATGTCTGCTGCAGACTCAAATTTGTAAAAGTCCTTCCAGGAGAAGAGGAGTAAAGGGGGGGATTCAGAGGAGATAGGAGAGATAAAGTAAAATATGTTTGTGTTTCTTCATAAAACACAATCAAATCCTCTCTCTCCCTTCTAGAATAATCAGAATTAGTTATATACTTGCTTAGCTTTGAGTGGAATGATAACTGGGCCTCAGTTGGTAATGCCCTTAATCTCTGAGTCAGAAGGTTGTGGGTTCAAGCTCTACTCCATGAGATTTAGGCACAAAAATCTAGCTTTTAATAAATTTGGGGCGCAGGACGGATTTCTTGTAAGAAATAGTAAACTATATTCATGGACTCCAGATGAGGCTACACGCTTGTTCCAAGACCAAGGCTAAAAAGCGCCACCCCTAAGATTCCCCATGCTTAATGCCATTTCGCCTGTACTATCAGATGATCCCCATAACAGTAAGAAATCATTTAACTTACAATTACTACATTCCTTCCCCTTTAATTTTGTTTTACCCTCTTATTTACAAAACATCTTAACCCATGTTATATACAATGATATACAGTTCATGCCATTATAAATTTAATCTTTGAGGAGGTTTTCGGATTCGGACAGAGAGAGACACAACTCTACACCTGAAGGTTCTTCCATTGGGTCGACTGGAACAGGAACTGCAGTATCAGGGACATCCTTCAACAATGGCAGTTCAGAATTATTTACTTCAACAGAGACATCAGGTACGTCTATTCTTTGTCGATCTGGCACCTCAGGTCGAAGTTTCGACTTCGATTTCAGGTGGATTAACTGGTTGTTGGAGGGTTTCTTGACTTCGGAGATGATCTGCGTGTTTCCCACAAATCCTGTTTTCCACTTCTACCTAATAAGATAAAGGTCCTGTTTCAGAGACGATTGTACCAGGGATCCATCTTGGTCCAGTTGCTAAATTTCATACAAAAACTGTCTCTCCCACAGTAAACTCTTGCCTTTTAGTGAACATGATGATTCACTTTTTCTGGTTTTTCTCCATCTTCCACTTTAAATTAGGGAATACTAGATTCAATCTTGCACGAAGTCGGCACTTCATTATCAATTCCGAAGGTGTTAAACTAATGGTTACATGAGGAATTGTGCAATAGCTGAACAGAAATCTTGAAATTCGTGTTTCTAATGTTCCCCCGTTAGTTTCTTCATGCCTGTTTTAAAGGTTTGTACTGCTCTTTCTGCGAACGCATTGGACGAGAGATGTTATGGTGCTGTTCTGATGTGTTTAATCCCATCTAGGATTCATGAGGAAGGATGTACTTGCTATAGAGGGAGTGCAGCGAAGGTTTACCTGACTGATTCCTGGGATGGCTGGACATACATATGAGGAGAGATTGAGTTGATTAGGATTATATTCACTGGAGTTCAGAAGAATGAGGGGGGGATCTCATAGAAACCTATAAAATTCTAACAGGACTAGATAGGGTAGATGCAGGAAAGGTGTTCCCGATGGTGGGGGAGTCCAGAACCAGGGGTCACAATCTGAGGATACGGGGTAGACCATTTAGGACTGAGATGAGGAGAAATTTCTTCACCCAGAGAGCGGTGAGCCTGTGGAATTCATTACCACAGAACATAGTTGAGACCAAAACATTGTATGCTTTCAAGAAGGAGTTAGATATAGCCCTTGGGGTGAAAGGGATCAAAGGGTATGGGGAGAAAGCGGGAGCAGGCTATTGAGTTGGATGATCAGCCAACATCACAATGAATGACGGAGCAGGCTCGAAGGACCGAATGGCCTACTCCTGCTCCTAGCTTCTATGTTTCTATGAATCTTTGGAATTCAGTGCTAGTGAAAGCAGTACCATCATCTGACACAATGACTTCAGTTAAACCATGAACACTGAATCTCAGCGCAGTTTTTCAATGGATGCAGATAAAGTAGGTGATCTGACTTCAAACACGTCCATCCACTTAGAATGTGCATCAATGATCAATAAAAACATGGTACCTAAAAATGGAACTACATAGTCTATATATAGTCTAATCCAGGGTCGACCAGGCCACTCCCACAGATGCGGTGGAGCTGAAACAGGCAACTTCTACTGTTACTGGCATTGGAGGCAGTGTTTCTAAATCGCTGTCTATACCTGGCCACCAGATATAACTTTGTGTGGGCACCTTTATTTTCAAAATACCAGGATGTGCACTATGAAATTTTTCCAATAATGGTTCTCTTCCTTGCACAGGGATAACAATTCTTGCTCCCCAAAACAAGATATCATCTTGACAACTCAGTTCAGATCTACATACAAAGAATGGTTTTAATTCTTAAGAGGCATGAGCATTTGATCATCCTTGCAATACTTGTTCACAGACTCTTGCTAAAATTGGATCCTGATTTGTCCAATTATTTACCTGTCTCGTGCAGACTGGTGAGGAGTCCAGGAAATTCAACACAAGCACCTCTGAGGTACTGGAACATGTGTAATACTATCGAGCAAAGGGAGATGATTGAGATCGGCTGCATTTGCTATATGCACACCTGGATGGTGCATATAAGTGTACTCATATGCCCAACAAAATTAAAGCCCATTTTTGAATTCTAGCAGAGGCTATCAGTGTGACTGCCTTATCTTCACTAAAGAATCCTAACAGTGGCTTGTGATCTGTCACTATGGTGAAGTGTCAACCGTGCAAATATTGATGGAACTTCTTTACTCCATAGATCAGCCTTCTTTCTCAATTTGCGAGTACCCTTTCTTGGCTACAGAAAGGGTTCTGGATACATATCCTCCTGGCTTTTCAGATTTGATTTCTGTTTTTTCTTTTTGTGCTTGCCACAGGGTTTTGCCTCATCATTCATCTTGATTTCACAGTTGGTCAAATTTCTCTCTGGTGAAATCTTAACTTGGCCCAGTCAGGGGTTGAGTTACCATTTGCATCTTGAAAAGTTCCATGACTTTTCCTTCTAATGCCTCCTTTGCCTCAATCAACTGATTTTTCCTCTCTTCTGTCTCTTTTTCTGTATATTTTGTCTTCCTCTTGGAACACTGAACATTGTTAGGTTTTTTTCTTCCACATGTTTCTTCAGTTGGTTTGGAGTGGCATTGTATCCGTTTAGCTTCTTTTCAGGATTTTCCCGTGTAACCAACTCTGACCTGAGGGATCCTTGTTTCCTGTGAAGGTCCTTCGGTTCTCATGCCTCATTCCAAAAGACACTTTACAGCCTTCCAGAGTTTACATTGAGTTCAACAACTTCAGATCATGAACTCTCTCCTCCGTCCTCACCCCTTTTTTTCACATATTTATTTTTTAAGGTTTATATATATATTTTATTATTTTTAATATTATTTTATTATTATTATTTTAAATTTATTTCCATTCATTGTTTTATCCCCACCTTTTAGCCTATTTCGATCTTTTTTCCCCAGACTGTCCCCTCCCCCCATCCCACCCCCACCAGGGCCATCTGCCACTTGCTCATCCTGCTTTCTACTCTTAATGTCACCATTAGCACCTCCTTAAGCCAGTATCACCACCATCAATACCCCTTCGACCTCTTGTTTATGACATCTTTTGTAATCTCTCCTTTGCCTCCACCTATCACCACCTTCTATCCAACTTCACCTGTCCCACCCCCCCTTAAACAGGATATATTTCACCACATTTTTACTTCTCTTTAGTTCTGAAGAAGAGTCGTACGGACTCGAAACATTAATTCTGTCTTTCTTTCACAGATGCTGTCAGACCTGCTGAGTTTTTCCAGCAATTTTTGTTTTTGTTTCAGATTTCCAGCATCCGCAGTATTTTGCTTTTATCTTATTGTTTAACAACATGCCCTTTTTTGTGGCAGTAGTGGCATTCTGCCTCTTTAAATCTACAGGCTTCGGGTGCATGATTTCCCCCACAATGCTAACAATTTGACTTCTGGATTACTGGTGAGCTGCTCCCAGTATTTGATTTTATTATTCTAGCGGTAGGGACCATGTCCCACTTCGTGGTAGCCTCCCTGGTCTTTGCACCACACCCGGCGACAGGTTCCGCACTAGCTTCAAAATGGCGCCATGTTGCACACTCTGCAAAGCAGGTGAATCCCTCTCAGCACTATCCATTGCCAGTGCTATCTCCACAGTGCGCTTCAGGTCTATCTCAACCTCTGCAAGCAAACAGCGCTGAATGGTGTCGTCGTTTATGCCGAAAATCAAACAATCTCCCAACATGTTCATTAAAGTATTACTGAAGTCACAGTGCTCCTTTAACTGTTTTAACTTTACGAACTACTTGAGAGTTAAACTTGAATCTTTACATGATCACTGAGGGTTTAGGCTGAAAATGTCCTTTCACAAAGTCTACACGCTCAGTAAAGGATCTGGAATTTGGCACGTTCGGAGCCATCAAGCTATGGATTAGGTTATAGGTTTTGGACCCACCGACACTTAGGAGGATTGCCTTCTGTTTCTCCTCCACAGTTATTTCATTAGTCACAAAGTAGAAACCTAGTTGCTCTATGTACTGACTTCAGTTCTCGATGGATGGGTCGTAAGGGTCAATTCTGCCTAAGAGGAGCTTTGTTGGTGAGTAGACTTCTTTTCTTTCTACCCTTAAAAAATCAAAATACTCACAGTCGCAAGGTAAAGTACTGCGTCGATGCTATTTATCCTCGTCGCCAATTGTAATAAACATGGAATGCAGGACAGGTTTCTTGTAAGAAACAGTAAACTTTATTTACAGAATCTAGATGAGGCTATGTGCTCATTCCACGACCAAGGCTAAAAAGCTCTGTGCCTAAGATTCTCCACACTTAGGGCTGATTTGTCTGTACTGTCACATGATTCCCCATAACAGTAAGAAATGGTTTAACTTACAATTGCTACAAGCTGACATCTCAGTACAGTATTGAGCGAGTGCTAAAATGTTGGAGATCCTGACAGATATTAAAGAGCAGCCCTGTCTGCCCTCTCAATTGAACATAAAAGATCCCATAGCACTATTTCAAAGGAGAGCAGGGGAGTTATCCACGGTATCCAAATCAATATCAATCTCTCAATCAACATCATTATTTCAAAAATAAATCTGATCACTGTTGCAATGTTGTGAACAAATTGGCTGCTGCATTTCCTATATTCCAACATTAACTACACTCAAAAAGAGCTTCATTTATTGTAAAGCATTTTAGGATGTAATATTCCTTTTAAATTCCATGTGGCCCTTATTTTCAGGTTGGCTAACAGGTCAGCTGCTGAGCTCCTTTTGCCTCTTCACTTCATATACTTAATCCCAAGGATTTATGATATGGATTCATTGAAGGCACTCAAAGGGTTCGTAGAGTGGTTGGGGTGCTCTCCAACAAATCTGGTCTGCTTCATTCTATGATACAGTGCAAATAAGGAAATGCCATTGAACTCCATAAAGTTCAGAGCACATAGTGACATTCAAATGTCCATTGCAGTCAAAAGCCCATGTTGCAACCCATCATTTCTCTGATTGCATGAACTTGCTTGTAGTAACTGAGTTTAATCAGAACAATCTTTGGGGTGAAGCCCAGCTCCACTGTTATGGTGCAGATAGAATTTACTCTGTGGCAGTAAAGGCATGTGCAATAAGTATTCAGTAAGGCAGTCTGGTTGCTTTGTAGGCTATTTGTAATGAAATGTGAGGAAATATTTTGTAATGTGCATATTTTGATCAACTACTTGGTATAAAAGTCTGAGTGGTGTCTTGTCATATGGGTCTTGAATTTGCTTCTCAATTTAAAAAAAAAACTTTGCTCACTTTTGGAAAATCCAATAACTTCATGGGGAAAGATGGAAATTTTTAAAATGCGCATGGATAATATTCTTCCCCTAAATAGATCATGGATGTTTTTATCAGTAATAGAAGTTAATATATTTAATTTATAAATGTGTTAGTGATGGGTAAAAGCCGCAGATCGACATTCCAGCACCCTGTTATATTCTCAAGGTATCTACTGTAGATCTTTCCTGCAGTGTCTAATTGGATTGGCTTGTATTGATTTGTATTAACTTGGATGGTTGTACATTCAGTCATTGGAATTAAATCTTCATTGAGGCAACAATGTGAATTCTTTAGTGGATAGCCTAATTATAGTGAAGAAAAAAATTAATATTCTGTCTCTCTCAAATTGGAATTGTTTCTTTTAAGGATTCTTCCAGAACTTTTGCCTTTTTCACAAAGTTACTTATCCTCCTGCTCCCTAAGGTGTACAATTTTTTTGATTAATAATGTATGGGTGAATTGCAGTCCTCTGCTTTAAAGTGCAACTGAGGAAAGCACTATTATCTGTACTTATGTACAATCACTGTTTTAAAAAATAGAATTTATGGATAGTCCCTAACTTGGTACTCTTGGTTTTTCTTTACACTTTTAAAATAATGCAAAAAGCTTTATTTAATTTCTATTTTCCAGATTTTCTACACATTTCTTGTGCTGAATATGTTTGCAGGAGGGTTTAAGCAAAGGAGAGAACCACAGAATTTAGGCTGTTGTTGAAATAAATTAAACTAAATAGACAGGGCATTGGGTATTGAGACAGGGTATTGAGTGTTAAGGCAAGGTATTGGGTATTGAGACAGGGTGTTGGGTATTGAGACAGGGTTTTGGATATTGAGACAGGGTGTTCGGTATTGAGGCATGGTATTGAGTATTGAGACAGGGTTTTGAGTATTGAGACAAGGTGTTGGGTATTGAGACAGGGTATTGAGTATTAAGACAGGGTAATGAGACAGGTTATTGAGTATTGAGATAGGGTATTGAGACAGGGTATTGCATATTGAGACAGGGTATTGAGTATTGAGACAGGGTATTGAGACAGAGTAATGGGTATTGAAACTGCTTCAACATCTTTGAAGCTTGAAGATGTGGTTCAGGGTTTGAAACTGGGAACTCATCAAATAAATTTTGTGAACAGGTAGAATAAATAGTAAGGAAACTGAGTTAAATTAGCTTTTAAAGGCTATTTAAACAATCATTAATATAACTGGCAATACATTGGCATTTTTTCATGACAGAATTATTAATTGAAGTTTAGCCTCATTTTTATATTAAGCTGTGCATAAATTCATTCAAGTTGAATGACATGAGCAGAGTGATTTTGTGGGCAGACTTTGCTGAGCTTCTTATTTTAGTCTTTATTAACTTTATAATAAATCTATCTATATGTTTTCACCATAAGGTGTGATTTTGAGCGAGAAAGGGTTCAGTCTCAAGGAATGTTGAGATATGTTGTTGAATGCTACAGGCAAGATGGAAGGGCTTACAGCCAAGGAACTGTCTTTGAATGTTTTTGTTTTATGAAGGAGATTATTGCCTTTGGTGCTGAAGGCATTACAGTTTATAATTTTTTTCTCAGAGTCTGATGTTTAATTTAGTAAAGTAAAGGAGAACTGTTGTAGTGTTTGCAAATACCGCTGTTTGCTGTAACTTATTTCACTGCTCTAAGTGCTATCATGTACACACATCTGTAATTTATGATGGAAAACTGACTTCTTAATGTTGGATTTTAAACTGTAATGATTTAATATGTTTGGCCAGGAAAAGCACAAATAGTGATCCATAAATTAGGTGTCTTATTTTATTTTAGAAATGATACCATATTTCAAAAATGCTATTTAGAGACTCCCAAAATTAAATAAAAGGTGGTCAGGCAGCATGAAATTATAACTGCCCTTTGTCCACATATATAACGTGATGAAGACAGCAGAGGCATGACACCCTGTGAGTGTTATTCTTGCACTCCTAGCTTCTTTCAGTTTTCATTTGTGTGACTTAGCAGTGCCAAAAGCAAAATGTTAGGCAGGTGGCCAACATCTTGTACGCAGAATGTTTGCACAGCCATAATTCAAGGAAGAATGAGGATTAAAAGATGCAAACACACAAAGGAGCAAAACTGTGAAGAAATGGGAGGCAAATAACACTGAAGGGAAGCAACTAGCATAGAGAGGGAAACCGAGAGGATCAAAAAAAACCTTATAGGGATGAAAGAACAGAATATGAAAAAGATTTACAAAGAACATAGTCAGGAAGAAACAGAATGGCTTAATGAATGAGAACTGGGTGATCAGATTACTGGGATGAGGACAGAACTAATTGAAATGGCCCACTTTTATCTTTCCATTTTGGTGCCTTTTGTATTTTAAATCCTTTAACTTAGGCGAAAAAAATAAAGCTGAAGTATTTTAAAGTAGAGCAAACTTATGCAAATAGACCTTTTCTGGATCGGTTGAGTCTATTTGGATATAATGGTCTGTGTGCAAGTAGGTGAGTATTTTTCATTTTTCTGACTGGAAAAATAACTTGCCATTATGAAAGCCTTTGTTTGTCTGACATCTTCACACACCTTTTTTCTCCCTTTGGGGAATAGTGGGAAAGATTAGCAGGCTGATTTTCCACCTGTTGAACTGTACATGAGCACACCTTCCATGGCCAACCACTCCCAGAGTGGGACTTGAACCCAGAGCTTTTGGCTCAGTGGTGGGGGCATTGCCGAATGAGCCACAAAACCTCCAGGAAGCCATTAATATTAAAGTATATTTGGTTCTTAGCTGCTAAATCTGGCACTTTGCACCACCAATGCTATCTGTCCATGATGCATTGTAAAGACTCTGGTCATCTCTCTGTTCTTTTTGTGGCTTAAAAAGTGACCCATTTGTAACAGGGTCACTTTTTCTGTAAAAAAAAAAGCTAACCTGTTGAAGCCATCATATTGATTTGGGTTTATGAACGCATTCATTGCTAAATCACTTGCACTCAAATCTTCTAGAAAACATCTTTATAGAAATTATAATTCAGGACAAAATTATCTGTGACTTGGGCAAATGCAGGTTAATTAAGGAAAGCCAGCACAGGTTTGTTAAAGGTAAATCGTTGGAGTTTTTTGATGAGGTAACAAAGAAGGTGATGAGGGTATAATGCTGTTGATGTGGTGTACATTGACTTCCAAAAAATACTTGGTGAAGTGCTGCACGTTAGACTTGTGAGCAAAGTTATAGATCCAGGATTAAAAAGGATAGTAGGAACGTGGATATGAAATTGGCTGAGTGACAGGAAACAGAAAGTAGTAGTTAATGGGTGTTTTTCAGAGGAAGGTTTGTAGTGGAGTTCCCCAGGGGTCAGTGTTAGGACCCTTGATCTTCCTGATATATATGAATAACCTAGACCCCGGTGTACAGGGCACAATTTCAAAATTTGTGGATGATACGAAACTTGGAAGTGGACAGGTTGGTGGAATGGGCAGACAAGTGTCAGATGAAATTTAATGCAGAGGAGCATGAAATGATTCATTTTGGTAGGAAGAACACAAAGAGATAATGTAAAATAAAGGATACAACTCCAAATGGGGTTCAGGATCAGAGGGACCTGGGTGCATATGTGGATAAATTATTGAAGGTGGCACGGCAGGTTGAGAGTGCAGTAAATAAAGCCTACAGCATCCTAGGCTTAAATAGGGGTATAGAGCATAAAAGCAAGGAAGTTATGTTAAACTTGTATAAAACACTGGTTTGGACTCAACTCGAGTACTGTGTCCAGTTCTGGGCACTGCACTTTAGGAAAGACATGAAGTCATTAGAGGTAGTACAGAGAAGATTCAAGAGAATGGTCCCAGGAATGAGGAACTTCAGTTATGTAGATAGATTAGAGAAGGTGAGACTGTTTTCCTTGGAGAAGAGAAGGTTAAGAGGAGATTTGATAGAGATATTCAAAGTCATGAGGAGTCTGGACAGGGTAGATGGGAAAAACTGTTCCCATTAGTGGAAGGATTGAGAACAAGAGGGCACAGATTTAAGCTAATTGGCAGAAGCAGCAAAGGTTACATGAGGGAAAACCTTTTCACACAGCAAGTGATTATGATCTGGAATGCATTGCCTGAGAGTGTGATGAAGGTAAGTACAATCAAGGCATTCAAGAGGGAATTGGATTGTTATTCGAAAAGGAAGAATGTGCAGCGTTACGGGGAGAGGATGGGAAAGTGGCACTAGGTAAATTGCTCCTATGGAGAGCTGGTGCAGACACAATGGGCTGAATGGCCTTCTTTCTGTGTTCTTGATACTGTACTCCAACCCTTTTGATCATACTTATGGACTGATCGTTCCCATTCTCTCTTTATATCTCTCTCTGCAACTATTCTCTCCTCCTATAGATTCAAAACGTAATCAACCAGTTTGTTATTTTTCTTTCAATTGTTTACTCTCCTCATCTCTCCTGAGAAGTGCGGAATTGTAATGAAGAATTCCATCCAAAACATTGATGGAACTTTTCCTTTTCAGATGCTGACTGACCTGCTCCACGTTGCCAAGATTTCCTGTTTCTATTTCCATGGAAAATTCAAGCTTGTTTACGTAGATAAATGAAACAAGTCACCTCCAGATTGCATTATTGGTTCTGTGGCACCTGGTGGTGTACAATGTTTTAAACATGTTTTGATTTCCACTCTTTATTTATTCTGCACTGTGCTGATATAAGGTAAAAATGGAAATAGAAAGTACAGTGAGCTTAGTACATGAATTGTTTAAAGGTTGAGTGATTCACGAGATAGGAGCGGTGAATATACAATAGCTCTGGTGAATTGTGATTGCAAGGTTCATTTTGTATTTAAAAAGTGTAAGTACTGGGAAGTAAATATTCATGCCAATGAATAATTTATCCTTTGAAAGATGTTAGTACACTGATGGCATGTAGCTTTGATTTAATAGGGTGTCAGAAAGCAGAGGAACTCTTAATGTAACGTTCTGATAACATTAAATTCTGAATACCACATCAGGTAAAATAAAGTAAGCCCTGAAAAAGGCAGTTTCTACCCTGTTTAATTAGTGGTGGTAGTGAACAGTACAGAAAACACAATTGCGTTAGTTGGACTTGCTCTTGCACATTTTAGGTTTTTATATTTTTTTGCCTGGCAAGTTGATAATGCAGCAGTGCATGAAGCAGGCACCTGGGAACTAAGTGAAAAGCTTAAGCAACTGTCTATTTCCTTAACCAATTGAGAAATACACCGAGCAGCTCTGGCGGAAGGGGAAATTAAATGGATACAAAATCATAGAAAACATTGTTTATACCTTCATGTGCTGATGAGCAGTAGATGGCTGGGGACATTGAGCTGCGCTGAATGGTCCACAATATTCCCTTTTTTAAGAGGGTAGTATGGTTTGACTGATTAAGGGTGAATTGCATTAAATATATTAGGCTAGGACATCAATCATTGCTGATAATAGAAGAGGGTAGCTAATAAAGTCGATAGCAGAGGAACATACATCATCATTTATCTTGGGATATTACTACTTCCATTGTATTTCATGCAAATATTGTGTTTAGCAAACTAGCAAGCCATGTGATTTAAGCAAACCAAGATATTTATGCCTAAATGCACTCATAGGCGGCAGAGTGAGAAACAGATTTTTTGTACCTATTGTGAATTATCTAATTTCCCCACAAGGGGAGTCAAAACCCTACTATTCAGGTCAAGCAGGGTTAGAAAATGGGACAGTCACTGGAACCAGGCATGGTCGGGAGAGGAACCAAATGGGGGCAAAATGGGAGAGGGAGAAAAGGGGGAGGGAGAATAGAAGGAAGAGGAGGAATATGAAGGAGGTGGAGGGGGTGGTCAGAAGGAAGAGGAGACGAGGAAGAGAGGGAGGTGAATGAGGGGAGGATGGGGAAAGAGGAGAATGGTTGAGGAGGAAAGGAGGAGCGGAGAGGAGGAGCATCAGGTTGGGAAGTTAAATGGAGAGAGGAGAGAGACACTGGGACATTAAGGGGAGAGAAGTCATGTATGGAGAAAGAACTGATTGATGGAGAGACAAGGAGAGGTGTGTGGGGAGAGGGAGAAAGGTGAAGTGGAGGAAGAGTAAGGGTGGAGAGGATTGATAGAAATGGGTAACCTAGGGGGATAAAGAGGAAACGGTGAATCAGGAAGGTGAGAGAGACTAAAGTATGTGAGGGTGGAGAGGGTATGGAAGGATGGGGGTTGCGCTGGAGAAGTGATAGGGGTGAGTAATGGGGAGGGAAGGGGACTGAGGAAGGAGGGGGACTAAACAGGAGAGATGGGGTAAGGAGAAGGAGGAAGTCAAAGAAGAGGTAGAAGAACAAGATTGTTCACTTTACAAGACTCAGGTTTGCTCAGTGCTTGGGTGGATGGAGGGCAGGATCTGTTCTCAGCTTAGGGGATGCACTCTTGGGTGGAAGGTTCACATGGTGGGGGGCATTCTCTGATTAGGGCCAGAGGGGAGGCCGGGGATTTCGATGCACTGTTTAACCTTCCCTCAAGCCCAGGATTTCCTTTCGAGAAATAAGAGGATTCATTCTCAATGAGAAGGGTTTGGAGGAGTGGGTCCACACCAGTATCCAAGCTCAATTTTGGAGTGCGGTGGCTCCTTCTAACTCAGTCATTGTCTATGCACAGCAGTGCGATTGAAGGAAACCTCTCGGATAAGACACACTTCCTGCTATCAGACATGTTGTTTCATGCATCGCTGCAATGCAGCCATTCAAAACCACTGGGTTAATATTCATATAGTTTGTTTTTGTAATGATGTTATTCACCACCATTGGACAGAGAAGGTGCTGGTCGATGTTTAGCTGCATTTGTGGGAAACATGCACTCAAAATAGTGACCCTTGTTTGGCCAGGGGCCACCATGTCCAAAAATTAAAGGCGTCATGGGGTTGGGCGAAATGCCTTGTTAGCAAGTATTGGCTGATCAAATGGAATTAACAGAGAGGTTAGGATTCTTTCACACGTTTCTGTTTCAAAGCTTAGGGGAGTTAACTCTCTTTCCCCCTCGACAGATGTTGCCAGACCTGCTAAGTATTTCCAGCATTTTCTCTTTCTATTTCAGATTTCCAGCATCAGCAGTATTTTGCTTGAGCTTAAATACTAGGTGACAAAGCAAACCAGGGTTTAGAGATCCCCAATTTGCACAAGGATACCGCTAAACAAGCTAAAACTGTGTCGCTTAACAATACTCAGTATTGGTCAGCTTTTCAATGTTGATTCATTTGGGATCATACTTGCCGGATTGGCTTGGAGGCCTATCTGCTAAGTGGGAAAATTCTAATAACAGGCATTAATCTCCAGGTTTCATTAGTGAACCAGGATGGCTAGTCAGTCACCTACAGTGTCCTGCAGATCTGTGAACATGTCTGGCTCAAGCATCAGATTGTTAAGTCTGCCATAATGGGTTGACTAGTTCCTGAACCTTTATCACTGGACATATTATCTTGCTTAGTTCTGTTGAAGAGTCATACGGACTCGAAACGTTAACTGTGTTCCTCTCCACAGATGCTGTCAGACCTGCTGAGTTTTTCCAGATAATTCTGTTTTTGTTTTGCACTTACTTTCCTTGCTTGTACATAAAACTGGCTACCTGGAACATTAAAAGGAAGTACCTCAGAGTGCAACATGATCTGTGTAGACAACTTAAATACCATTGCACTGTCTGACTGCCTGTTCTGACCATTTTGAAATGTTTGTAATGTTCCTTGATTGTATTAAAGCACCTCAGGGTGTGACATGATCTATGTAGAAAACATGAGTATTATTGCACTTTTTGTGATGGCCATTTTGAAATGTTCCGTAATGTTCTTTCAGATATTTTATGAATGAAGTATATTTTTGCAAAAAAAAAGTATAGCCACCAAAATTATTCTCATCTGGCCCAAAAAGGCATTTTTAAAAAATTGTTAATGGCATGTGAGCATCACTGGCAAGGCCAGCATTTATTGCTTATCCCTCATTTGCCCTTGAAAAGATGGTGGTGAGCCACCTTCTTGAACTGCTGCAGTCCATGTGGTGTGGTTACACCCTCAGTGCCATTAGGGAGGGAGTTTCAAGATTTTGCCCAAGCAGCAATGAAAGAACTGCAATATAGATCCAAGTCAAGCTGGTGTGTGACTCGAAGGGGAATTAACTGTAACATTTTTAAGTGTTAAAAGTGGCCCTGATGGTGGCCCTAATGCTATAATATTCTTTTAAATATGAAAGTAAATTAACAAGTTAAATATTTTGCAATAACCACAGCACTTAAACTAATTCTTATTATGGGCTGGAGCAAGGTGTACATTTCACGTGTAGGGAATAAATCTAATGGATTCTAATATTTCAGGATGACATTGTTGCACAACATTTTAATTCAGCAAAGAATAAATCTACAGTTTGTAGTTTAAGTTGGAACTCCACAAATGGAAGAGCTTTTTATCTCTAATTTATGACTTGCTATCAAAATTATGGGAGAGTGCACCTTTAAAATCTGCAGTTTGAGTGTATGATGTCATTAATTGGTTCTTAACTAGAAAATAAAACAGTCATTCTCCTATTTTTCACTGAGGAATTTTACTTAAAAAGTGATGATGGTGTAGTGTTTCAGAATGTGGACAGATCTTCCTAGCTTTTTTCAAAAGTAAGAACCACAATACTACATTGTTTCTCCTCTCTCTCTCTCTCATTGCCTGACAGCTTTGACTCTTTCTGAGGTATGATTCCAGACACCATTCATTGTCTTGTACATTCCCACCACACCATCCACCCACCCCCTCTCCACCAAGTGGAGATTATTAATGTGTTATCCTTGACTGTGAACATCAATGATAGGCACACTGGTGCCAAGTATAATCCTGTCCTTCCCCAGGGATTCACATATGATATTTTAAGCAGAGGTCATTTGTTAATAATTAGTGTGGAACCCTGGGCCTTATTTTTCCTTCCTGTCCTATCCCACTATATTGAACACAAAAGATTAGGGCACTATTAAAAATGATAATAGAGGAGTAAGCTAATCATAAGTCATCCTCTGCGAGGTATTGCTTTAATTGCATTTTCCACAAAAATATTTCAGCAAAATTAATTTTACATTAAGATGTCAGCAGCTTCAGCTTGTGCAAAATATTTTGAAGAAGATATCCCTGAAGAGTTATACAGAAACGTTAACTCTGTTTCCCTCCTCACAGATGCTGCCAGGCCTGCTGAGTTTTTCTAGCATTTTCTGTTTTTATTTCAGATTTCCAGCATCTGCAGCATTTTGCTTTTATATTATTGTGAACAATATCTGTTGAGATAATAGTTTCTGCTTAGCAGTTAATTCAAATGACATTGAGGATAATCAATTGCAATCTGTTTGCTTCAAATCCACAATGCAAAACTTTTATTGACCTTTTTGGAAATCTCACTCGCAAAGTCAAGGTGGAATTGGGAATGTTTCACTAAAGCAGCAGAGAGCACAACCATTTTGCACATGATTCCAGCAGCTGAATATTGGCAGGCCGTTTGAATTGGAGGGGCAACATTGACAATCTTGCTCCTCTCTCTCTCTCTCTCTCTCCCATCCTCTCTTAATTTTAATCATGTCATTGCCTAAGATTGACACCAGTACTTTTACAGGTCAGAGCATTGAATGAATATGAAGAGCGTAAATCCTGTTTCATTCATTTTAATACTTTTTTTTCTCTGGTGCTCTCTTTTATTCTACTCTTTCTCACTTTCTTTCTCTGTCTTTTGTCATCTCCTGTTCAAACCCAGTTGTAGTATTATTCATACTGCACAAGTGTCAGGCATTCACCATCTCCAAGAGAAAGCATAAGCACCTTCCCTTGACTTTCAGTGGCACTACGTTACTATCGCTTAACCCCTTACCCGCACCCCCCCACCCCCCCACCCCCACCGAGAACACCCTGTTAGTAACTATTGATCAGAAACTGAAATTGGACCAGCAATATAAAAATGGTAGAGAAGGTCAAACCCTGGATATTCCATGACAAGTGTCTATCCTGCTAACTTTCTTAAAGTCTCCCTACTACAAAGCACAAGTCACAGGCATGTGATGAAATACTTGCTTGGATGGGGTACAACTCCAACAACTCAAGGAGTTCAATGCCATCCAGGACAAAGCAGCCCACTTGGTCAGCACCCTATCCACTGACTGAAACATTCAGCCTCTTTCCCATTGGCATCCTGTGCACCATCTACAAGATGCACTGCAGCAGCAACTCATCAAGGTTTTGTTACCAGTTCCTTCCAAACCCATAACCTCCACCATCTGGAAGGACATGAGAACACCATTACTTCTAAGTTGACCCTCACCACACCACCCCCACCCCACCCCACCCCCCAAAAAAAAATCACACACTATTCCTTCCTTGTTCGGGGCCAGAATCCCAGAACTGCTTTACCTAACAGATTTGTGAAGTTTCACCCCTGCAGCCGTTCAAGAAGAAAACCCCAACTCCACCTTCTCAAGGTCTACCAGGATGACCAGTAAATGCCTGGTCTTCCCAGCAACACCCAGGTCCTGAGAATGAGTTGAGGTGTATTCAGCATCCTATCAGGTAATGAATTGACATATAAACAGAGGCTGAGGAGGTGGAATATTGATTGACCTTTATTGCCCATAACGTTCCTGTCAATACGTGTCTCAGCAATCCATTTCTCAGTCTGAAGACATCATTACAAGGCCTAGATCAGATAAGTTCACAATTGTTATCATGGCACCTCTTTAAAAAGTACCAATTAATTGCCATTCCGTTAGTGTGTCAAAGTTTAGGTGGACAGTATTTGGATACTAGATTTTACGTCATTTAAAATCCCTTCTGTGGTTCAAGGCATTTTGGTATTGGTCAATGAAATTTCCACCGTCAGCTTCAACTGGAAATGTCGTGTAAGACAACTGGTCTATGCCGCAATTCGTGTGAATCAGCAGGATCCAGCCGCAGGCTTCAAGAGCATCTCCTCCATTCATTGATACAGCGTGGACATCCTGCTGGAAGACTCAGTTCGCAGGAGCACACCAACACCGCGCAGGGAACGGGGGGGGGGGGCAGGGGTGGGGGGAGAAACTGAAAGTCAAATCGCTCACTCACCTCAGCAAATAG
Source organism: Cetorhinus maximus (assembly GCF_964194155.1). Taxonomy (NCBI): domain Eukaryota; kingdom Metazoa; phylum Chordata; class Chondrichthyes; order Lamniformes; family Cetorhinidae; genus Cetorhinus; species Cetorhinus maximus. The sequence continues at coordinate 69,250,488 of NC_135899.1, forward strand.
GCACCCAAGGTGCCGGACGGCACACACGCAGATGCATCACTCACTGTTCATGCAGGCAAAGCGGAAACCCAATTTTTGTGTTCGTAAAGCGAAGCCGCTTGTGTGTGTGAACGTGTACTTGCCACCCCTGCGAATGGAATGGGCGCGCTCGCCCTGTTTCAACCAGCCCAGCTGTGAATTGTTACATTGTTGCATTGTGCTTCTGAACTGTGTCCATTTCACGTCGTCCTTACATTGGGACATGCTTTATAAAAGACATCCAAGGCACGGGCAAGACTGTGTTTGATCTTTTACAAGGTAAAGTGCAGTGCTTGGATTGAAATGTCCTTGACCAGGATTCCTGTAGAAAACAGTTTTATTTTCCTGTGCATTAACAACCTGCACTTAACAAACGGCGCAGAAATGCTAATTTTATGTGTGGTGATCTTCTGGCGGGGCGCGTACAGTATTTAGGATGTGCTCAATCACGTTAATTTACTCGAAGTGACCTTGAGTGCCAATTATTTTTTTTTTTGCTGTGTTAATGCGTTTGTGTAACACAACACTTGTTCACCTTCCCTACTTTCAGTGAGAGTGAACGCGGTTTAAGTGGATTTGCATACACTTTAAGAGCCGTGAGCTGAACTGATACTGTCCGCTCTATGAATTGATATTGCGAGAAGTTCAATTATCGGAGCCCTTTCGCTGCAGAGGCTGCAGTTATTCGATCGACGGTTTCTATCTGGAAATAGAATATCTTTGTTGCTTTTAACATTAAGCACATGCCGCATGTTTTTTCTTTAAATTCTAGGACGAAGTGGATTCTTCCCCAGAACAACTTAGTTTTCCATACCTTCCCTAACTTCTTATCTGGTAAGTCTAAATTCAATTACTCTGAAATGAATTGTTATCTATCTGTGGTTAATTTGCTTTGCTGGGGATTTACAGAGATAAATCTCAGTGCACAACACGTTAATCGGACGGCGTTAATCCCTTGCCTGTAGCTCGAGATCTTGAACCACTTTTCCTCCGGTCCAGTTTTGCGCTGAGTTATTAGCTTGCATTCTAAAAGAGTCATTTTATTCTATGTTTAGTGTAGATGCAAAGAAGGGTTATTTGCACACTTTGAAAAATACCAACTGGGTGGTGTTAATGATTTTTAATTTGATCCTCCCTGATTGAAAGAACACTTGGAACTTGTCATTTTTGAGATATTTTGTTTATTATATGGATCCGGATGGTACAATTTTGACATAATATTTCTGTTTAATGGTAATGTTGAAATGAATACTTTTGGTATTCCGCTCTCCGGCTGCAAGAATAACTGACACATTAAGGCTGCATTCATACTGCCCGATGTAAAATGGGTCGTGGGTACACATCAATGCCACTTTAGACGATCAACAGCCCTAAAGCCTTGAGGTGTGAGATCCTGTACAAGAACCTGTGCGGCACAGGTTTGAGCTCCCAATGTGAGTAGCATCCATTCTGCCTACTGGGACCTTTCCAATTCTCAGCAATTTCCAGCTGAAATTCAACATGTTCTGCTGTTCCAGCTCTGCGTTACAATCTACTTCTCAAAAATCCAACAACAATCCATTTCCAAGCAACAAACTATCTCTAGTCTAGATATGTTCATCACATAGTCGTCCAGTTAAGAGCAATGTGAAATCTGGGTCGCTGATATCTTGCTCCAGATTAATGTTTCCAGTTCGACATTTTAATCCAAAAGTCCATCTGATTTTCGGGTTTGACTGTGCCAAGGTAAATTGTTGCAAGGAGCAGTATGCCAGCCCGTCTTTAAACTCTCCCTGTAGTGCTGCTTGTTGTTGCCAAGCTTTGTGATACTCTACAGTGCATAATTTTGGCATTTCTTTCTCATTTTAATGCATTGCAAAAAAAAAATCAAGAACTTGTATTTATATAGTGCCTAATAACATTGAAAAAGTGACTCAAGGCTCTTCACAGGCAGAATCAATGCACTCAAAACAATGATTTTCCGGCATAGAACGTCTATCAGTTATGCTGCATGTCAGTGTCAGTTTCACTATAATGAAGCAACGTTTTTTATAAAATGTCAATTTTTTGGCTTTACATTCATTGGTGCAAAGTGACTTTTTAATTTTAAGCAGGCTATCTAGGGCATGCAAAGATAACGTACATCTTCAGAAGCAGGGGAAAAGCTTGGAGTTTCAGTTTCATCCACTTTCCAAAGACTTGATGTCAGTGTGTTTGTCTCCCCTTTTAGCTGGGGAAAGACATGTAACATGGGGGAGTCAGTAACCACGCATTATTTGTTAATAATAGAACACTCCAAATTTGATATGCAAGTTTGGATAAACAATTTATACACTTATTCAAGTTAGTAACTGACTATTTGGATAATGAAATTAAGAAGACAGTTTATCCTGAGTAGAAGTTTCAAGAAGCAGATTCAATGACAATAGATGGAAATTGGGGATATTTCAAAGTGATTTCAAAAGCTGTAATATAATCAATTTCAGACTGCAGCCTTGCATCCTTTTATTTAATTTCTACAAATCTATACCTTTTTTTTGGGAAGGAGGAAGTTATTTTGAGGGTTGCTTGTACCATGTTTTTGATGCATTGATGCTACTTGTGAAATGCTTAGTGACATAAAGCACAAATACATTTTTAATGATGTTTATCATCACGATTCATTGCGTTTTTATATTGAGAATAATTAATACCCAGGAGCGATTTCAAGACAGCAATCGATGTAGGGTTTGCATGACAACAAACCATAAGAGCACAGTTCAAGTGGTTTATAACCACAGCCTTGAAATCACTCACATGTCTGTTTGTTTTTAATAACGCACTGTACAGTTGTATTACATTTTAGGTCCATTTGTTTGGGTGGTGATTGCTGCTTCTCCGTGGCACTCAAAGAGTGCACTTCATGTAGCTAATGTATGAGTTTAGCCACACAAAGCATTAATGATTTCAATGTGATCACTGCAAGTTTCTGAAGTGGCAATCTGCAGTTAATTACTGAGAAATAATATAGGCATTATATATCGAAAAGCAAAGAGCCACCTGTAGAAAATAACATTTTACTAGGTGCCGCATTTAACATTCTATTGAACACTAGACAGCCAGACAACCCACACAAACCCTAGCCTAAATTCATTGGCTTTGAAGCTATTCACTTGCGCAGGAGACCTGCGGCACTTATTAATCATTGGCCCCTTCCTGCTCTTGACGGAATGATATTGCATCTCCGATAATTTATCTCTTTATTTGTATGTGAGGGTGAATGATAGTTTCACTGCCCAGTAGACTGATAATTCATGGGCAATTAAAAATGCATCTGTCTGAATTATCACTGACATTTCCAGCCATGTGGAACATTCTAGAGTGAATGTGAAGACTGGTCTAAAATCTAGGAATCATTCTCTCTGACAACAAAAATGCAAAGAGGTCTATTGTCCCCCCTGCAGATCAGGCATCTGTATAACATCTGTTATTTTCTTGTCCCCTGCCCCATTTTAAGGCATATATTTTGAATCTGTCAACAGGCACACTTAGTCTCACTGCGGTTTGTCACAGCATTTGGGGGAGGTGTTGGGGTGTGGTGTTGATGTGGACACTTTTCACAGTTGCTAGTTCACCATTGCTGAGATAAATGAATGCGGGTCAAAATGGAGCTCCACATCTACATTTTTGATTTTTAACTTTAAAATTGGGTAAATCTAGCAGTGGATTGATTGGATTGAGCCTGAAATAGCTTTGAAAAAAATCTCTCATTAAGAATGTTAATAAAAGAAAGAGACTTGTCATCAGATGAGGGCTCTGTCCATTCCATCTGTTAAATCTGCCAAACACATTCCAAATATGTGTACCTGTTATATGTACAAATGATAAATATTAATCTGCTCTCCCAGTGACATTAAATGGGATTTTAACCCAGAAAGTTTGCATACAGCCTTTAACATGGATAAATGTAAATTAAAATATCTTGCAATTGAGAATCCATTTCAGAATTTTACCATGTGACTGAAAATTGTCCATACTTGTCACTTATATGAAAGATTAATTTTATTGTGTGAAATGTTCTTCATTTCAGTTTCTACTGGATTGAGATTTTCACATGTTGTAATCCCTAAAGAATCAGGAGAATTGACCCTGTATACTTGGTAGCAACACTCCTGTATTCTCAAACTATGGAACTGGTGGGACCAATTTTTGTATCAAAGTTTCCCATTAACTAGGAGACCACCGTATTACAGACCATAAAAAATGGTGGAGATCCATTAAGCCAGGGCTTCAACCTCTTTGTGCATGACACGTATTTCTGATCATCCACAGAGCAGGGTTCCATTTGAATCAAGTGGGTATTTCATTGTAATATGCAAAAAAGCATTACACTGGTGTCATAACACACCCTTCATTTTTTCCCAGTCTTTATGCTGGTACAGTGTTTAATTCCAAATCGTGCTTATATGAGGTGGACAGTTGGGGCTGCGGAATTGTAAATGGAAATAAGTTTCATTTTAACAATTTTGAAGCCATTTTTCCATAGGTTTTATGTTCTTGATGACTCTTGTGACCTTTTTCTGTCAACCGGTGTAAGCATTTTGGCCCCAACGCCATTACTGGTAGCAATGGGCTTCCTCTATTAGACAAATTTGGAAACAAGAGGATGGATGTCAGTCAGGCAGGTGCTCTGTGATTAGGTATGTACCCACATTGCAGACAAAGATGAACGTGCATTCGTTTGGCAGATAATTATTAAAAGTCCAACTCTCAAGGTGGGCTGAAATCATGGGCCTCATGGCAGGGGTATGAAGGCTCGATTAACCATTTTGCTGGATGATTCTGCAGAAGCACCCAGGTCGTTACACATGACAAGACATGAAAGAGCATAGGCCAGGATGATTGGCACTCCATTAAAGCCAAATTGACCAACTGTGCCAAGATGTCACCAATATTTGCAGATATTATCGCACTTATCCAGCAATGACTGAGATGACCAATCTTCATAAGCTCTGTGACATCAAAGGGGCACATTTAGAGTGATTCCACATGCTGCCAGGTCTTGGAAATGTGGACCATAGCCCTGACAGTGACTGTACCTATGGGTCATGGCCTCAAGCAAGCCTCCACTTCCATCCAGGCTGCAATCCTGACCAATGGGGATGATGCTAAAGAGCATCACAGAATGAGACAACCCTCAAACCCTTTTCATGAAGCACCAACTCCAATTCAACAGCCAGTGGGTTAGGTGCTGGGTGGCTTTTTAAATTACCTGCACATTGGGTTTTCTTTCCCTTCATCTTTTCCTGTCACATTTTAATCCCTATCCTCCTCAACTGTAAAAGGCTGCTAATGGGTGAAGAATTTTTTGACCCCCTCTGCAAACTTTCAGGACTTTTACCCCCATCCCTTTAAGCATCTCTTTCCCCTACTAGTATGTTCCCTAATCCTGCACTTGGACCTGTAACTGATTATGGAAATGAGGCAACCTACAGAATTTGAATTTTTTTTTAGCACACGCATTCTAGCAAAATTAGCATCAGGTCTTCAGCATTTATGGACCTTTTGTCACCCCAGTACAGGCTATCTTTGCTCCCTTAAATCCAACAGACACAAACTTGGTTGTGGACAATTGGTTTCACCGTTCATCACCAAATCTGCCTGGACTACATAAAGTACAATGGAGTTCTGCTGTGCCTCATCAAAACTGATCACTATTCCAGGGTCATCATGGAAAACAAAAATGGCTGCTCTCACATCCTCTACCCCCTCCCAGTTCCTGTTCTCCACTACAATCTTCTAAAACCTTTCCCGTACATCTCTGCATCCGATGACACTATGAGGAGCTCATGGACTGCATTGTCATTAAGGTTGACATTTACCTGTTCAACTGCCTTTGCTGCTTCCTTCCCTTTGTTTAGTCCACTGGGCCAAACTTCCCCCATCCCCTCCCACCCTAGCCCTCAACACTTAACTTTCTCTATAGTTTCTCTCCTATCTCCCCCCATGCCTCCTACAAGCACATCTTGTCCATGAGACTCACCTCACACATCCTCAACCCTATTCTCACCAAACTATTGATCGCCAGAATTATTTTCCTGGCCCCCAAGTTAGGTAATATTAATGATTTTCTCTCTCCAGGTACTGCCCTTCTGTCCTTTTAAATCACAGAATTTTAACGGTACCCGAGGAGGCTATTCGGCCCATCGCGACCTGCCGTCATCGTCCCAAAGCCAACACTTGGTCCCTATGATCCAGAGAGTGCCACCTTTTCTTTTTTATAACCCTATGTTTAAACCTCTCCAACGAGGTTTCTGCCACAGCATTGAAAGGGCCTAAATCAAAGCCACCAATGTCATCCAACGTCAAAGTGACAAGACTCAACTATGCCCCCTCAATCCTTCTCGATCTGTCTTTAGCCTTTTGACATGGCTAACCACGTCATCCTTCTTCAACACCTCTCCTCTGTCATGAAAACAGAAAATGGCAGAAATACACAACAGGTCAGGCTACATCTTGTGGATAGAGAAACAGAGTTAACCCAGGCAACTGGGATCTCACCTGCCAGCTGGAGAGCGGGTGAGAATGCTGCATCACTGCCTTTGGTAAAAGGCTGCCGTGTTGAGTGCCAAGCAAGCACAGCAGTGTACCTTCCTTGGGATCAAGGACCCTGAGGTAGAAATCCCACCTTTTAGAGCCAGTCAGAGGCCAGAAGCTCACCATTTCAGACAGTGCCACTGAGAGCTGTGGAAGCTGCTGGCAATGCACCCACTGGAGGCCTAGGATCGACGAGGAACCTAGGCCACAAGTGAGGGAGGGAGGAAGAGAAGGAGGGAGAGGGTTGCTGGCTAGGGTTGGAGAAAAGGCAGGGGGGTGGCCCTCAGCAGGCCCCACTTCCCAATGCCAGACCCGGCAATCAGGTACTGAGTGTCTGACAATGAAGGATCTCCCCTGAGAGCCTGCAAACAAACCTGACGAGAGTTTGCCTTTCGGGCTCGCTGCATGGTGACTGTCCTTCCTGTGGATGAAGCCCTTAAGTAGGTATTAATTACTCCTCTGTCTGTCTCTCTACTTCTCTCTCCTTTTTAAGATGCTCCTTACAAATTACCTCTTTGTCCTAATATCTCCTCCTTTTGCGGTTAAGTGTCAAACTTTAGTAATGTTCCTGTGAAGCACCTTGGGATCTTTTACTAAGTTTAAGGTACTATATAAATGCAAGCTGTCATTGATATCTGTAAAATTAAGTGTAAAAAGAACTTGAGCTAGATCTCCCTTTTGTGACATTTACTTCTGGGCATATCTGTTTAGTTTTATCCTGGTAGGATTAAAGAATTCCTTAACTGGTATTGGCGGTGGAGTCATTAACATTGATGTTAGCACCACGAACATGCCAGTTAAAGTGCATATTCCGTAAATGTGTTTTTTTTGTTTCAAACATAGTACTCATGCTATCCCATTAGGCCTTTCATGTTCAATGTGATTGGACTGAGCTACAAATTGCTCCAGCCTACAGCCTGACCTTTTATTCATAGGTAATACGTGGGCACTGATAGACCCATTAGCATGTCTATCACTCCAGTGGATCGGGTGAGAGGCAGCACTAGCTGGGCTAAGCAGTTTTAGAAACAATTTAACATTTGGTATTAATACTGAGTTTTCTTTAGCGTTGTGCAGCAGAATGCAGATAAAATGTAACAAGACTTACTTTTTAAATTATGTTATATATTTAAATGAAAATACAATTTGAATATTAAAAATGCCAAATGCTCTCTTTTTAAAATAAGGGCCTGAAATTCATGTTGTATATTCTAATGGTTTATCCACTAGTTTAAAGTCACTTATCTTTATGCATGTCCCAATATTCTGCTTCCTTCGTCCTGAGCAGAGAGATACTGATTCATGCTGGGCTACAGTTCCATAAATGCTGGCAGCCCTTCAGAACCTCACCCAATTGGTTATTCCCAAATCAATGACTGCAGTGTGACTGAGCTTCACCTCTTCATCTATTCCTCACCTGACAATCACAAATGCAAATTCCAGCATGAATCACTGGATGTGATAGTGTCCTTTTTTAAAAAAAATTTCCCTTTCTCTTTTCTAGCCTGGGAGCAATGAGAGACCGTGTTTTTGCTCCTGCTGTGATATCTTTCTGAGCGCACAAACCCGAGGCCTTCCCATCTTGAATGCTATCAGGACCACGTCACACAGTGCATTTCCCCTTTTGAGCCACTGGAGGAGCCCATGCCCCAATTTTCACTGAACCAACAGAAGAGCAGACAAGTTGAGAAGAAGGTGGCTAAGATTTCAATTGTGCTGAGCACAGTTTCATAAGAAACATAAGAAACAGGAGTAGGCTGTTTGGCCCCTCAAGCCTGCTCTACCAGTCAGTAAGATCATGGCTGATCTGATCATGACCTGGTCCCCATAACCCTTGACTCCCTTGTAGATCAAAAATCTGTCTTTGGGCTTGGAATTGCATAAGCGGAAAATCCAAGTCCGTACCTACTTTCACTTGCAGGCTGTTCAATCCAATGCTTACATGTGTTACAAAGCACTTTGGCCAGCTACTAGTGATATTTGTTTTAACATGTTGTGACAACAGCCTTGTAAGAGGATGGAGACCACCATTAACGCTTTGACCATTAAATATAGGCTAACACAGAGAAACTGGTATGCTGTAAGACAGTTACAGGCTGAGATGATGTGTAAAACTGAGGAATGATGCATCCTTGAAACACTCAGCAATTGACATCAGATATACAAGCGAAATTTATGAAGGAAGTATTAAGTTTGACAATTGTGAAAATTGGGGTTTCTCCAGTTGGCCTTGAGTGTCCCTCTGGTGAGAGAGAGAGAATAAATGGTTGTGCAGGATTGTTGCTATAGATCCCTGTCCAGTGACTCCTGCTGGAGTGTTTGAGCATGTTAAAATTGAGTGACGAAAGGATCAGGTTGAGCAGTGATGCCTCCCACAGTTAAATGGTCTGCTGTTGTTTGCGCTGGTTGGTTTTAGAGCAGTATCAGTACCTACGGAACTGTAGCCCAACCTGAGTTAGCGCCAGCAGAAAAGGAGGGGGAAAGACTGGTAGAAAAAAATTAAAACAAATATCCACAAAAATGGATTGCTCAACTCTATATTTTTGTACATCAAGTATCACAGTAACTCAAACAGAAATTTCATTTTATTTTGACTAAATAATTTTCAGATATTCCATTAAAAAAAAATGAGAGAGAGCGCTAACTGGGACAATGCATGACCTGATGTACTATTTAAGGATAGATGATGGCTATTTTTTGCTGGAGCCCTGATGAGAGTATATAATGAATCTGTAATTTATTCCTAAAATAGCTGACCCTCATCATGGGAGGTAAACTTGAGCTGGAAAATGAAGTGGTTCTCTGTTTTTATAGAGTAAAACCTCAAGCTGTTCTAACATAATACATCAGGGATATGCTTCACTGAAAAGTGGTATTTAATGCCTAATTCACTCTGACAACACATACTAATCTAACATTATGTTTTTTCAGTTGGCATTATACGGCTATTTTAAACAATGTACCAAACTATATGATAGAAATTTCTGTTGCCTAAAATAGCAACAAATACTGCGTTCATGTGACGTTTCTCTCTGTTTTAAATGTTAATTGTCCTTCCACACTTGTGCACCTAAGTGAATAACATAGGACCCACTTCTTAATACATTGCTTCACTTTGCTGCCTGTATTCCAACCTCCAAAAGCATCCTCAAAACCTATCTTTTTGACTAATTCTTTGGTCACCTTCCATAATCCTTTTTATTAGTAATGATTGGCATCCACTTTTATATTTAGCTCCTAGTTAAGCACCTTGGGATGTTTCATACATTTAATGGTGCTTTATAGGTGCATACTGATTTCACTTGAGCAGAAATAAGGGTTCTTCATTTGGCCTCGACAGTCTTGGGTGAAGAGTGGAAATCAGTTATGTTCCCAGCTCCTAACTAATAGTTCATGCTGTAAACTGTATTTGTGTGAATATCAGGAGAGAGCAAAATTGGGCTTTGACCTTGAGTAGTCAGTCAGCCAGCAATTATTTGACTAGATTAATATGTGAAGAATGACCAATTGTGAAACATTAAAGGTTACATGATGCCAATGGAACTATACTCCATATTTCCTTCAGAAAGGAAGAGGAGAAAACTGAAGTCAAGTGGGCGGAATTTGTGCAATATATATGGGGGGGGAAAGAAAAAGTGACAGGCTGATGCTGTTGAGAAGTATGTAATTGCACTTGGTGAGCACATTCTAGTGACCTATTTGTTATTGCCCCAGACCAAGTAAATGCAGGTGCAGAAAATCTTTTTAACTCAAAAAGACACATCAATGTAAAATAAATGTAAAAATAGAGACTGAAAGAATAAGATAAACATAAAAGAAGAAATATTGAAGAAATAGAAGCAAAAGGCAGAGCAGAAATAACATTTTTGGTTGCTATTTTACTGTTGTTAAAATCCCATATGTGTATCAGATTAATGTTATTGTAGTAGAGTTGTTTCTGACAGCTCAATAACATTACTGCTTGGAGATTTGAATCCCATTGTATGTGAGCTGAAATATTTTACAAAATGGCTGGCTCAATGATTACTGAATTCCCTTGAGTGTTTTAAGGGTTGATTCTCAATATTTGATTTGTGATAAATAGGTACTGTAGTAGTTATGTTACTTGACTAGTAATAATCCAGGTGTTGGGAGTTCAAACCCCTCCATAAAGTTTGAGAATTTGAATCCCGTTTTTAAAAGTCTGGAAATTATAACGCTGGTATCAATAACAGTGGCCATGAAGCTGTTAGATTGTTGTCACAAATCGAGCTGGTTCATTAACCATCTTTAGGAATCAAAGCTTGTCATTCTTACCTGGTCTAGCCAGCCTATATGTGACTCCAGTCCCACACAAACGTGGTTGACTCTTGAATGGCCACTTTCAGGGGACAGCTAAACCATTCAGTTGTAGCAAGCTGCTGCACAGTGACTCAAGAAGTCGGCTCACCATCACCCAGCAACAGTGTATCTAGGAGTGGGCAGCAGATGTCTGCTCTAACAGTGACTCTCGTATTCTGAGATTAAATGAAGTAGGAAATGTCTGTTTATTCTTCAAACAATTTGAAAGATTGGAATGTTGAGATGTTTAAGATTTGCTTTTGTCTCCCTTGATATTAAAGCACGTCCAAACTGGCACAATGCACAGTGAAGTTCGTCCAACTACGCTTACATAGCTAGCCTTGGTATTATCTGTTTTCCAATTCTAGTTAGTCCTTCAGCAAAGCAATGCTACTAATATTCATTCTGGAACATTGATCGGGCTACTTAAAACTGGAAATGGCTGCTGAATAATTCACAAAGTGAATATCTTCTAACTCTTGGAAGATTGATCGTAATGCTCTATAATTAGCTGTTGCCTCTTCATTTAAAAGCTGCTTTTGGGATTTCCAAATTAATCCACTGGAATCTTGTATGATATCAAATTCCCGGAAGATTTGACCTTCTGACCCTATAGGCTTTATTCTGAGATTCTGCAAAGTTTTTTCCTGGCTATGAGGGGTTTCATTTATTAACCAGAAGTTGGAAATGATCGGGTATAAATGTCAAATGGTAAGTTTAAAAGGTGAAGTAAAATAAAAACTCAATCAATGAAATATATACCAAAAATTGGCTTGTCTGCTTCATACAGGGTTTCCTATTATCTTCCAGGGAATTGACTCTCTTTTTTAACCATCTCACATGATGAAGTTTCCATTTCTGAATAATATAACTAATATTTAACAGAGGAACAGCAGAAAAATCCTGTCCACTCCATTTAGAAATTCAATGCAAAGGTTGACCTTTCAGTTATGTAATCCCCCAATTTTGGTGTCTCTCAGAATGCACACTGTATGTAATAATTGCATGATTTGTAAAGTCATAAAGTTTTATGTTAATTTCCACCATTTCCTGAGCTAGGAGTATGTGCAGGTGTCCAGTCATATTGAATTCAGTGAAGAAATGCAAGGCAGAAAGTTAGCAATCTTGTTTGGAACTCAGATGAAACAAAGGCTGGAAAATGGACAACAAGGGAGTTTGGCCGTGTTAAATGGCATATCCTTCAGTGCAAGCCTAGGGAAAAGGCAATTGAGCTGAGAACATAGACTGACATGTGGGGATGTGATATTAGAGTTATTACTGAGACATTGCTGAAAGAAGGACAGGAATAGCTGCTCAGCATTTGTGGTTACATGATTTTCAGACGAGATAGTGAGAGGGATAAAAAAGGTGGGGTGGGGTTTGGCGGGGGCGGGGGTCGCAATATATAGAAACAATTATAGCTGTTGGATGATATGGTAGAAGGGTCATTAAATGAGGCCACATGGATTGAACTTAAGAGCAAAAATCACACTACTGGGTGTGTACTGCAGACCCCCAAACTGTCAGAGGGAGATAGAACAGATGTTGACAAATCTCTGAGAGACACAAAAGCAATAAGGCTGTAATACTGGGGGGGGACTTCAACTATACTAATATTAACTGAGATAGAATTAGTTTGAAAGGCACAGAGGGAGCAGAATTCTTCAAATAAAAACAGAAGTCTGAGACATGCACATGGGAATTGTGCCTTTGTTCTATGATTTAATACAATTATCTGTTTGCATGTGAACATGATGCATAAGCGGGCTTCCATATAACAAGATAAACAACAACACTTTGCAATTATTATCCAAAGCCCCGGGGCTCCTTGTTGAGGCGTAAGGAAATAGGCACCAGTTTTAAGGAGGGAAAGGTTAAGAGGGCTCAAGACTTGATGAAGAAATCATTTTGAAAAGGGGTGGATAGGTTTAGGGAGGGAATTTCAACATTTTGGATCCAAACTGCCCTGTCATCAAAGGTGAGAAAAAGGGAGGGGTGTCGCAACAAAACCTAGAGTCTTGGGAATGGGGTGTTCCAAGGGTGGGTGGAGATTTGGGGATAAAGGAGATTGCAGAGGTAGGTTGGGCAAAAATATACAGAGATAATTTGAAAACAAAAAAATCATTTTAACACATTGGTGGATGGAAGCAGAGATAGATAAGGGAGGATGGTGCTGATAGCTGAGGAGGATTTGATGCAGTACAAGATATGTCTTGCAGAGTTTTCTCAAGTTTGAGTTCATGAAGGACAGCTATGCAAGCATTTGAGTAGTCAAGTTCAGGGGTAACATGAATATGTATGAGGGTTGCAGTCGTGAAAGGGCAACAGCAGTATTTGTTGTTGAGTGGATGAGAGGCCTGAAACTAATCTCTGAGTTGGGAATCGAACCTCAATGACTGGCAGATGGGAAGTAGACTTTGTAACCAAAGGGCCAAAGGTGATGCTTTAATTTTCAGAATGTTCAGCTAAAAGTAGTCATGATTCATTCAAGACTACTCTTATCTTTTGGTGCAAAATGGGCAGTAATGGTTGGATGGTGTTTTGCTACCCACATCCTGTTCTTTGTCTTTGTAGGTGAAAGCCATTTTGAGGTCTGAGTTTCATTTGTATGCAGCTGGTGAGTGATATGGAATTTGGGTATTAAAAGTGGCCTCCTCTGCCCATCTCACGATTCTACCCAAGACGGCTGTAGCAAGAGCTTCAGCGTAAATGGTGTGGTAAATGACCTGACACAATTTTCAGACCACAACAGCCATTTATGACAGTCAGGGACAGTGAAAATTGGCCCCTAGATGTTGTACGGAGATAGTCAAGAAAAGTGGTGGAGAGAGAGAAGGAAGGGGTAGTAATTGGCAGGAACAGAAGTATCATCGCATATAGTGTGAAATTGTTTGCATTGTTCAGTCGACCTATAGCATACAAAAATTGTGAAACACAGCACTGTGGCAAGAACTGATTAAAATGTGGCACTTATCTCTGTGGTGTTGGTTAAATGTTGAAAAGAACATTGATTTCTTTCACCAACATGAGTAGGATATTTGATCTGATTAATTTGAAGATTCTTTTGTTCCATTGTATAGGCCATTGAAACTCTAATGGTGAGTTTTGAAAATATCCACTATTGAAATGCTTTGCATCTGTTGGTCTTCATGTATATGCACACTTACATGCAGTAGTCTGCAGTTAAGACTAATTAACATTGTACTATCTCAGCTACATGCACACAGTCAGGGATAGAGTTGATGGAGTGAATTTTCAACCAGCTCTTTGATTTTTCCCCCTCCGATTCCCCACACCTATTCATAGACTTTGGGGGAAATATTCTGTATAGCAAGTTGAGACCAAAGTTTTAATTCTGACTATGAAAGTAAAACTTCAAAAACTTCTCTCGATTGATGTTTGCTCTCCTCCGCCATTACTGACATAACCGCAGATTCAGCAGGCTGACACTAAGATAAAAATAAACTGGCACAGGCCCAGCTGTTTTGTTGACATCTCTGCTCTGCAGATGTGACCTCTTTTGGTTGGGAGGGGATGATTTATGGAGGATATTTATCGTGACTCAGTGCAAACCCATGTTCAGCAAATCCCCAGGCGGGGAATTAGATTGGGAGGCTGGTGTTTCCTGGATTCTGAGATGAACTGTCCAATTTTGCTTCTGCTCCGTGTCTCTAGTCTACAGATGCTGACTCAAATGTCAGCATTGAACATGTGAGCACAGAGAAGTGGTTTTAGAATCTTAATTTCATCACTCTGCCAGATACAGCCTTATTTTTATATTGAATGTCAGACCCTGATTCTAATTTAATCAAATGTTTCATTTAACATTTTTCAACTGTTGTATCATAATACTCCAGACATCCTCTCCTGCCTCTGGTGATAACCACAGTATAATAATTTGCATAAAACCAAAACATACTGAAACTACTGCCAGGCCATAAAGAGTATGTACTTGCTAAGTTACTGGTATACTTTCAATGATATGTGTGGGAACATTGTGCACGTGGGAGATTTTCAATGAATAGACAGGTAGCAGAGATGAGATTTTCCGATTGACATTGGTCTAATTAAATGCAGACATCTCCCATATGTACACTTGCCATAAAGCTTGAATTTCATACAATCTGTTGCTATAAGTCCTTAAGGCCATGTGAGGACCCAAAACAAAAGGACAGATTGAGTTCAACATGGCACTTGAAAAGTTGTGGGTTGAAAAGTATGAAAAATGCAAGCGCTTAATCACCCCCAAATGATCCTGCCCATCACCAATGCAATTTTTGTTGCATTTTATTGACAAACAGCCAAGTTAAGTGCAACAGTCAAGTTGGATGTTAAATCCTACATTTTAAATGAATGCTAATATTTTATTATTTTAATGAGTGTTAAGGTTGTGCCTGTATTCAAAGCACTCCATTGCTTAAAGATTACTATCCAGCTGTGCATCTTATTCCAGTATTTTTGAAGCAATGCATATTACTAAGCTTGGCCAAGTATAGGAATTCCACTTGGTTCATGTTGTGCCCTGCTTGTTTCCATACCATTTATGTGGTGCTGTCTTTCAATTTACACTGCTCTATCCTACCATTTGATGGCTTTTATACTCTCAGTAATTAAATGTTATGAACAGATTAGCAGCTCCTATGGCATTCCTCGAAGGAGCACTCCCCTGCTCGCCTGGTGTCTTAGCCAATATTTATCCTATAACGAACATTATAAAACAGATTATCTGACGATTATCTCATTGCTTTATGAGACCTGGCTGTTTGCAAATTAGCTGCCGCATTTCCCGACCCCTCACTGCAAATAAATTTAATTGGTTGTAAAGCACTCTGGAACATCCAAAAGTTATGAAAGGGGCCATATAAATGCAAATTAATTCAATGTTGTCAATACAGAAGAGCACAGTCCAATTATATAATATATATATTATATTTTGTTGTATTGTCTAAAGTCTGCTGTGTTCACTTTCAAATTGAGATTAAACAATCGGAATTTTCATTGATATTGACAACCAGTTAGCTAAGCAACTAGCAAAGACTCTTCTTACTAAAAGTGAAGCATTAGCCCACACTTGAAGTGCTAGATATGAATTGAACAGCTTTTGATTAAAGGAGAAGAGGTTTTCAACAGACTATTCTGTCAAGGAGAGATTCTCTGTCTGACATAAATCAAGCGTTTCAGAAATGAATCATTATTAATTTTTTTCTTCCTACTTTGAAAAGTGCATTTTTTGATCAATGATTTATATTTAAATGTGCTCATCAGGGTGGCTTACAGTATTTGATATCAAATACTGTCCAGCCAGATTCACATATATTCATTACTGAATATAATTCCTCAACCTTACAGGAGCAAAATGCTTTAACTACTATCTCAGGTAGCTTACCATCTCCTTTATCAATATTATCACGGAGAAAATTTGTGTTTTCCTACTGCCTGTGATCAATGTGTTTTGTGTGTGTGCTTTCTTACTCTTGGAGTGATTGTCCCAATTCAAATATTTCCAGCAGCAAGCTTCCCTGTGTGACTTTTAAAATAAAGAAGGTGCTCTGGAGTTCAAAAGCAACGTCTCAACTCATTGGCTTCATACACATTATTGTTCACACAAAGATTAGATACAGATGAAGAAAAAAATGATTACAAAGTATAATTGTTTCAGTCTCTCTTTTGTGGCAGGTCTGTAGTTTCTTAGATGAGTTGATGCTTTTAGTTGAAGTGAAGGTCTTGTAAGCAGAGGGTTCTCGGTAAGCTGTGAGCCTTCTGGTGGTAGAATATCCAGGAGGTTCATTATCAGGTGAACTTGAATTTGGAACAGGTTGGGGAGAGTCCTTCTTGCAATTTCAAAGTACTGTTGTTTATTACCTGCCTAGTTGACTAGCAGCTGGTTCAACGTCTGTCTGATGGATTTCTGTCTAGAACAGCTCTTGCTGTTTTAAAAGCATATCACAAACATGGCTATCTCACTATGTGACCAGTTATAAGTCCAAAGCCCTTTTCCGAATAAGGTGTGTGGTCAGGACAATTATACATCTTGTGTGATGATTTTCACACCTTGAGAGTTTGAGACAGCTAGTGTCTTTGTATCTTAATGACCCTTTGAAATTGAAATTACCCTTTAAAATTCCAAGGGGAATCGTTGAATCGACAACAGTCTAGAAAATTCCTTTTGTTCCTTCTTGAGACATGGGAGTGTTTCAATTTACAAGAGAGGTCAGGTGATCCTCTGGCTGCCATATTTTTGTAGCCTTTTGTAGTTTTAAAAATATAAAGTATTAACTGAGAGTCCATAATACACTGGAACATAACAAATGGATTCATTTACTTTCTACCCTAGCTGATTTTATGCCCACTTTGAGCGGGATTCCCAATTTATATGTTAAGTTGTGTTCATTTTTATGCAATATTTCTGCGCCCATGGTCAGAAGTGTCAATTTCAATTAAGATGCATTGACCACTGCTGGTGAAGAAAACTTTTATCCGACAAAATCCTTTTCTAAGGGAGGGAAAAATTAGCGTTCTGGATTACTTTCTTTGAAACCTAAAGGGAATTTCTCTAGTGGCTGACGATGAAGTTGATTTTACCTTGATTGGCCCTGAATTTCCTCCCTGGGCCCAAACCCAGTGGTTAGACCTGAAAATGTGCCAATTCCCATTCTAGTTCCAATAATGTCAAGCTTGGCTCAAATTTCCTGCATATTCCATTAGAATACACAATGTTAAATGGATATAAAGCAGCGCAAATGATGGGGGCTTGAGAAATGTGTCAAAATGCCACCAAATGTTTTTCTTCTTTGAGACAAAACTTTCATTTTTATACTTCTTTAGCCATCATTCATGGATATTAAGTGCAGATCATTTAAGAATCTGCAATTGTGGAAGCTTTTCAATTTTTGATGTAGTTTGTACTTATGCCTTCAAAATCAAATGTTACTAGGTGAGGAGTTAGCGTAATCTTATTTGTGTTTTTAGTTTTCATTTATTGTTTATAACCCTCTACCAGAAATGATTGAATTGAACTTGGAGTTGTTAATGGGCTGCCAAAGATTAACCTTTTATTTTATATTAATTAACGTGATGGATGTCTGTATTGGGAAGCAGAATTATTTTCCTTCACTCTACTCACTGACATTAATGGTCATTTTGTTTTAATGATTAAACAGCAATTTGACATCTCCTTTCATTCATTTGAATTGAGAACAAGTTATTGGGTTCAAAACTTCACCTTTTGAATATCCAAGCTACCCTCCCCTTGGTATAATATCACAGAATTGTTACAGTGCAGGAGGAGGCCATTTGGCCCATTGTGTCTGCACCGGCTGTCCCAATGAGCATTGTACTTGGTGTCCCTTCTCCCTATAACCTTAAACATTGTCCCTTTTCAAATAACTGTCTAATTCCCTTTTGAATGCCTCAATTGAACATGCCTTCAGCACGGTCTCGGGCAGTGCATTCCAGACCCTAGCCACTTGCTGTGTGAGTCTTTTCTTGTATCGCTTTTGCTTCTTTTGCCAATTACTTTAAATCTGTGCCCCCTCGTTCTCGACCTTTTCATGAGTAGGAACAGTTTTGCCCTATTTCCTCTACAAAGACCCCTCATGATTTTGAATACTTTTATCAGATATATGACCTTATGATGATTTGACCCACATGCATCAAATGCTGCTAATGAATTGCTCTTTTGCGTGGGACCTTGTTATTTGGAGTAACTCGCAACTAAATGATCACAATTATTAGATCCTGGTTTCTCGGTATTGTTAGTTGGAGTTGTTGGTCAAAGGTTGCTGGGGGTATCCATGAGGCTTAATCAGCTAGGGTTGAAGTAAGCCTTTGACTGATTAAGAGATGTGCATTAAGCAACCTTCTGAACTGATAATGCCTGCTGTGAGAATTGGCTTTACAAAACCCAGAAGGTGACAGCTAGTTGCCTCTTGGGAGTATAATACCTCATTAAATCCACTCTTATTTTGTGTCTGAGCTCCACTGGTGCCCCAGATTTCCAAAGCACAGGCCTTGGGTGGCTCCAAGCTGAATATAAAATGGCCAGGGCTCACTGAGACTGGTGACCTGGGAGACCTGATTGAAGGATTTTTATATTGGCCTTTTAATTAGATCCCAAGAGCCAAGCAACTATGAATCCAGAATCTGTAGACTGGCAGTACACTCACTAGACCCAGATCATTCCAGAGTTCAGCTCCTGAAATTGGAAGTAAATGAAAACTAATATTAAAGTGGCTTTAGAAAAGGGCACCGCTTCTCCCAGGCCGGCTACCTCCTCACAATCAACAGGCTTATGCTTCTCTTTCTTTCTCTCACATGCACAAATACAGGTTGACTTGTAGGTCTCGTGCAGGCAGAGTATAATTCCCTTCGCCCCATGCTTTACAATATTGTATTAGACAAATAACATTTGAATTTTCTGCCCTTTGATCCCTTTTTTATTAGAAAAAATGTAATTTGGAAAATAATTCTACATTCCAAATTGTAAAGTCATAGGCCTGAATCTTCGGCTTGGCAAGCGGAAGATTTACGTCATTTAGATTTTCAGCTCGGCGGGCACACAGCCGACTCAGCTGCGCGCCCGCCAAACTGACAAAGGCCTATTAAGGCCATTTAAAAAGGCAATGAAGCAATTACCTGAGCTGCGCGTCCAACCTTAAGGTTGGCGGGCAGGCAAAGAGCCCAGGCAGCCTCACGTTTTTCATGGAACCTCATACACGGGCAGCATGAGGTTTCATGAATGATTTTAAATTTTCACACGAGTTTTTATTAAAATTAATGCACATGTCCCAGCTCATGTGGCAGTTTCACATGAAGGGACATGTCATATAAAATTACTTCTCCACTTTTATTAACCTTTTAAAATTTAAAACTTATCTTCCTGAGGCACCTCAGAGCGGACTCCCGACTAAGGCAACACAAGGAGTGCACAGCGAGCACACAGCGCTTCTGGGTGCGCGTCACGCTAGGCGGGCCTTAATTGGCCCACCCATGTAGAATGGCGGCACGGACCCGATCGGGGGCGCCGATCGGATCCGCGCCTGCTCGCGCCCACCCCCTCATAACCCCTTCCGATGGGGGAAAATTCTACCCATAGTTATACAGCACAGAAACAGGCCCTTCAGCCCATCGTGTCCATGCCAGTCAGCAAGCACCTATTTTTTCTAATCCCATTTTCCAGCAATTGGCCTGTAGCCCTGTATGCTATGGTGTTTCAAGTGCTCATCTAAATACTTCTTAAATGTTGTGAGGGTTCATGCCTCTACCACCTCCTCAGGCAGTGTGTCCCAGATTCCAACCACCCTCTGGGTGAAAAAAATTTTCCTCAAATCCCCTCTAAACCTCCTGCCCCTTACCTTAAATCTATGCCCCCTGGTTATTGACACCTCCACTAAGGAGAAAAGTTTCTTCCTATCTACCCTATCTATGCCTCTAATAATTTTGTATATCTCTATCAGGTCCCCCCTTGGCCTTCTCTGCTCTAAAGAAAACAACCCTAGTCTATCTAGTCTCTCTTCATAGCTGAAACACCCCTGCCCAGGCAACATCCTGGTGAATCTCCTCTGCATCCTCTGCAGTGCAATCACATCCTTCCTATAATGTGTCAGCCACAAGTGCACACAGTGCTCCAGCTGTGGCCTAAACAGCGTTTTATACAGCTCCAAGATAATCTTCCTGCTCTTATATTCCATGTTTCAGCTAATAAAGGCAAGTATCCCATATGCCTTCTTAACCATCTTATCTACCTGTGCTGTTGCCTTCAGGGATCTATGGACATGTACACCAAGGTCCTCTGATCCTCTGTACTTCCTATAGTCCTAGCATTCATTGTGTATTCCCTTGCCATGTTAGTCCTCCCAAAATGCATCACCTCACGCTACTCAGGATTAAATTCCATTTGCCACTGCTCTGCCCATCTCACCAGCCCATCTATATCGTCCTGTAATCTAAGGCTTTCATCCTCACTATTTACGACACCACTAATTTTTGTGTCATCTGCGAACTTACCAATCATACCTCCGATGTTCACGTCTAAATCAATAATGTACACTACAGACAGCAAGGGTCCCAGCACCGAAACCTGCGGTACACCACTCCTCACAGGCTTCCAATCGGAAAAACAACCTTCGATCATCACCCTCTGCTTCCTGCCACTAAGCCAATTTTGGATCCATTTTTCTCCCCTTTTTTCCTAAAAGACCTGGGCCTAGAAATTTGTCTGCAGAGTGCCTGTATTTTTGGGCACTAAAAGATCTATTAAGCTCTCGATATGGCAGACAGGAAGCGTACTTATGTCTGGCCAGAACTGCATCAGCCGCCATATTGGATAACATAGATGCACTGGTGGAAGGAACATGTAGACGAAAGGGTTAACTCTAATGATAGCTACTAAGCATGCACGTAGGGAGCTATGTCACAGTGATGTCACTCAGAGAGCATATGACTGCGAAGCATCTTAGAGAGTAGCTCCAGTTAGTTTTTGTCTTGCTTAGCCTTTGTAAATAAATCTGTTACAAAAGACCATTACCTCTAGCAAGATCCCTTCTAGAGTAAGAAGCTAATGAATTCTGAGATAATGCCATGAAAACAGATAGTGGAAGCAGTGACTACACCCACAGAAAAACAGTAGAAAATGGTGGGAACAGCCTCAAATGAAGCCCAGCAACAGTGCAGCTCAGGGGGTGAAGTACTTCAAGGCCAACCCAGCAACTACACTGGAAATGACCAAACAACGAGAGCAGCCCAGCGACTGGCAAGACAAGCAGATCAGGGAAAAGGCAACCTCAAATCAGGGTGAGAAATGGCTACTACTTTGCCCCTACCAGAATCATTTCAAAATATAGAGGGCCCCAGACAGGCTGAGCAATGGCAAAATTGGCAAAGACATTTTACCCGGTATTGCAACACCTCAGGTCTTGTGAGTAAAGAGATCCAGGATCGAGTTGGTACTTTGTTATACGCTGCTGGGGGCATAGCAGATGATGTGCTGGCCAGACAGAGGGTGAACGAAGAAAAAGCTTCCTACAAGAATGGCATCAGAGTCTTTGACTCATACTTCAGTCTTCATAAAAATATTGTCATTAAGATGGGGGAAATTTAATCAGGGCAGACAAAGACAGGGTGAAGAAATTGACTTATTCATCAATGAATTGTACTGCCTAGCTGAAATTTGTGAATATGGAATACTAAAAGACGATCTGATCAGAGATAGAATATTATCTCTGGCATTTTAGATGAAAATCTCTGACTTCTGGCAATCTCGAAGATTTAAACTTGAGCAAAGCTGTACAACTGGCCAGACAGGCCAAAGAGTGGAGACAGAATAAGGCTTTTATCAGAGATATGAGGAAAATTTCCCAGATGAAGTTGTTCAATTTGTGGGTGGTAAAACCAAAAGTATAGCGAGACAGCAACCAGGGAAATACCCTGAAAAGATGCCCACTGCCATTTTCCAATGTCCCCACTGTGTTGGGAAGAAGTTCCTCAAGCAGGAAGAATGCCCTGCTGGAATTGCACAGTGCCATGACTGTGGCTAGTTAGGCCATTTTAAAGTGGTCTGCAGTTCCAGGGAATCTGTGTTTACAAAACAGAAGAGCCTCCATTCAAGAAATTTAAGACCTTGACAACCATCATACGACAATCCTGCCATCCCAGGAATCAGTCTGGTGAACCTTCGCACACCCCTTCTATGGCAAGTATACCCTTTCTTAGGTAAGGAGACCAAAACTACATGCAATACTCCAGGTGTGGTCTCACCAAGACCCTGTACAGCTGCAGTAGGACATCCTTGCTCCTGTACTCAAGTCATCTCGCAATGAAGGCCAACATACCATTTGCCTTCTTAACTGCTTGCTGCACCTGCATGCTTGCTTTCAGTGATTGGTGTACAAGAACACCCAGGTCCCTTTGTACATCAACATTTCCCAATCTATCACCATTTAAATGATACTCTGCCATTCTGTTTTTACTACCAATGTGGATAACTTCACACTTATCCACGTTATACTGCATCTGTCATGTATTTGCCCACTTTTGTCAACCTGTCTAACTCGCCTTGAAGCCTCTTAACATCCTCCTCACTATTCACACTCACACCAAGTTTTGTGTCGTCAGCAAACTTGGAAATATTACATTTGGCTCCCTCATCCAAATCATTGATATATATTGTAAATAACTGGGGCCCAAGCACTGATCCCTGCGGTACCCCACTAGTCACCACCTGCCATTCCAAAAAAGACCCATTTATCCTTACTCTCAGTTCCCTGTCTGCTAACCAATTCTCAATCCATGCCAATATATTACCCCCGATCCTATGTGCTTTAATTTTGCACACTAACCTCTTATGTGGGGCTTTATCAAAAGCTTTCTGAAAATCCCAATACACCACAACCGCTGATTCTCCATTATCTATTCTGCTTTCAGAAATCTATGCTGACTTTGTCTAATCCCGTTGATATTTTCTAAGTGTCCTGTTATCACATCCTTTATAATAGTCTCTTACATTTTCCCTGCCACTGATGTTAGGCTAACCGGACTGTAATTTCCTGTTTTTTTCCCTCCATCCTTTTTTAAAATAGTGTGGTTACATTTGTCACCCTCCAATCTGCCGAGACTGTTCCAGAATCTTCAGAATTTTGGAAGATGATAACCAACGCATCCATTATTTCCATGGCCACCTCCTTTAGTACCCTGGGATATAGATTATCAGGCCCTGGGGATTTATCAGCATCCAGTCCCATTAATTTACCCAGCACTGCTTTTTTAGTAATATTAATTTCCTTCAACTCCCCCTCCTCACTAGACCTTTGGTTCCCTGGTGTTTCTGGGAAGTTATTTGTGTCTTCCTCTGTGAAGACAGAACTAAAGTAGTTGTTTAATTGCTCTGCCATTTCCTTGTTCTCTATCATAAATTCTCCTGTTTCAGGCTGTAAGGGGCCTACATTTGTCTTCACTGATCTTTTTCTTTTTACTTTCTCATAGAAACTTTTACAGTCCTCTTTCACGTTACTTGCAAGTTTACTCTCATACTTCATTTTTCCTCTCTTAATCAATCTCTTGGTCCTCCTTTGCTGAATTCTAAACTGCTCCCAAAACTCAGGCTTGCTACTTTTTCTAGCAACTTTATATGACTCCTCTTTGGATCTAATATTATCCTTAATTTCTTTTGTTAGCCATGGTTTGGGCCACTTTTCCTGTCAAGTTTTTGCACCAGAAAGGAATATATAACTGTTGCAATGCATAATTTGTTCCTTAAATATTAGCCATTGCCAATCTACCATCATGCCTTTTAATGAAATTCCCCAATCTATTTTAGCCAACTCATGTCTCATATCTCTGTAGTTTCCTTTGTTTAGATTTAGGACCCTGGTTTTGGATTAGACTATTTCACTTTCCAACCTAAGGAAGAATTCCATCATGTTATGATCGCTGTTCCCTAAAGGACCCCACACCACAGGATTATTAATTAACCCCTTCTCATTGCACAAAACCAAACCTAGGATAGCCTGTTCCCTAGTTGGTTCCTCAATGTACTGGGCTATAAAAAATCTTGTACATACTCCAGGAATTCATCCACCACAGTGGTATTGCTAATTTGGTTTGCCTAGTCTATATGTAGATTAAAGTCACCCATGATTAGTGTAGCACCCTTGTTACATGCATCTCTAATTTCCTGTTTAATACCATCCCCTACTTTACCATTACTGTTTGGAGGCCAATGTACAACTCCCACTAATGTTTTCTGCCCTTTGTTGCTTCTTAGCTCCACCCAGACTGATTCTATATCTAGATTTTCTGAGCCAATATCCTCTCTCACTATTGCACTGATATCATTGTTAACTAACAATGCCACACCACCTCCTTTTCCTTTTTCCGGTCTGTCCTAAATATCAAATACCCTTGGACATTCAGTTCCCCTTGGTCACCCTGCAGCCATGTCTCTGTAATCGCAATCATATCGTACCCAATAATATTCTAAACCTTAATTTGCCCTTTCATGAAAGAGTGCAAGGGAATGAAACCATCATAAAGGCAGATGATCTGTTGGAAGAGGTCCTGGACCTTGCTACATTTACTGACTCCACTGCCAATGATCATAAAGACTTTGTTGTCTCTTTTGTGGAGAATTACCCTTTCTTTGAAGAAGGTAATAAAGGTGAACTTGTCTACTTATTTCACTGAGCCAACTGATGACACGCAACAACAATTACAAGCAGCCTGCAAAGAGCTATTCAGGGAGAATGAGATGCTTAACTCCAAATTGGATCAAGCCAATAGTGAAAGCTCAGAGGTTATTAATCTGTACAACTGTAAGCTAGAGCCCACACTTGAATCGCATCAGCAAGCCATGGAAGCAGTCAGGCTTGCTTTCAGTAAAGAAGGCCCAAACTACAGAGCTTAAACAGCTGAAAAGTACCTTCAAAAAACTTAATGTTAAGTGTCAAATGGAGCTTGAAAATATTAAAATTAATCATGAGCTGGTGAAGCATGAGTTGGAAAAGTCTTAACTACCTAAAAAAGAAGGTTGAACTAAAAACCCAACTATTAGCAGTCACACACATTACCAAGCCATAGAGGGATTTACTCATTAGAAATGGTGCAACAAAAAAAGTAAACAAATTGCAGTACAAGACTGTATAAATGTTGTGCGGCATTTAAGGAAATGGCCACAGCATCAGGTGAAAGAGTTGGCTACAGTGCAACTATCCGAAGAAATACTGACAGTAGCTGTATTTGCTATTATTACTGAGACTTTTATAATAAAAATGCCCGAAGCTGATGTTGAACTTTCAAGCAAGTCTGCAGACCAGAGAACTGTGCAGGAACTTCCTATAGTTCTCAGTCCTGAAGTTCATTCCATTGTTGATGATGGTGCAATCCTACTTTCTGCAGCTGACCCTGAGATCTCATTGTCTGCAGCAGAGTAGCCTCACGCTGAAGTGACATCACTATCTATAGAAGGAGAAAACTTCCCTTGTCTCCAGCAATGCCTTCAGGATGTTCTTTGTTCTTCTTTTCGTCCGCCAGATTCATCTCTTGTCACAGCAGCAGTTAATGGTGCCGCTGCAATGTTCTTCATAGAAGCCAAAAGTGCTTCATTTTGTCAGACCAGTGCTTTCAACTCTCCTCAGTGTGCAGCACAGAAGAGATGAGGGGGAGAATTCCTTTTAATGGGCTGTGAGCATTCAAGCCCTGGAGGACTCTCTTGAATCAATTTTTTCATGATTGGCCTTCACTGCCTTGGTATTCAGGTCATAAGTGTCACAGCCCAGGAGCCAGCTGTCATGAGAAGCTGCTATCCCACCCCACTAACATGTTTACCTTCCAAGGAGATAATAAGAGAACACACGTCTTACACATCATCCAAGACAACCCTGAACACTGGGGATTGACACCTTTGGCAAAAGTGACTTGGTGGGGGGAGGGGGCAGGTGGGAGTTGGATGGAAACCATAAATAGTACGTGTGGTTAACAGATTTGAGGAAGAGTGAACTTGGGGGGAGATGTAGAGTAAAAGGTTAATTCTAGTGATAGCTACTGAGGCATGTGCTTAAGAAGCTATGACACATTGATGTCACTCAATGAAAGAAGGTGACTGAGAAGCATCTTAGCAAGTAGCTTCAGCTAGGCCTTGGTCTTATTTAACCTTTATAAATAGTTAGTATGTAAATAAACCTGTTTTCAACAAAAGAAGGTAGAGTTCTAGAGTAAGAAGCTAATGAATCCTGAGATAAATCCACAATAATGGAGAATGTATACTGAAAATATTTTAAGGCCTGAATAATGCATTCAAATTAGGGTCCAAATTAGGCAGAGCACATTTTCAATTTACGAATGCCCCAACACTCCGCTCCCCATGTGCTGAGCTTGTATAGCACAACTTGATGCTAACTGGCAGGAAGACCCCCACACTTAGCTGAATGTTGAATTGGAAGGAGCAGCTCTACCTCTCTGGCTATTATCACATGCTACCCCTAACCTCCAATGGACAATGATGGCCCCGGCCCAAGGCCTGATTATCTACCCTTCTTCACTTTTCTGAGGGACACTGCGAGTCACTGTCTGCAGAAAAATACTACTGCGTGTGAAATCTGGAACACATCCAAAAGTTCAGTCCTTTAACACCTCTTCATGACTGGCACAAGCTGGAATCATTGTTTGTTCTTTGTATAGTTTTGGCTTTCTGGTATAAGGAGTCATTTTTAGCTTTGCCCCTCGTTGTAGCAAGGTGGGTGAATGAAGGCTGTGAATGTCCATCAAAGGGGCAGCAAATGACTAAATGCCGAACTAATGAAAGTTAATATAAACTGAGGTTAAAGGCCATGGTCTGGAACTGGACCACTGCTATGCAAGATACATGATGGGGGAAATTCAGTGGTTGGCTTGCAACTGAGCTCAGCCACTGTAATGAGAGATTTCCTGCAGCTTTTAGAACATTACATGTGTACGTGAGTGTGAGTATCATTTCCTCTAACAAAGCTATAAGCAAAAGACTCTGTATCTAGAACACTCATTTGTGACACAGAGACAATGGGCGAGATTTTGCTTCCTTCAAAACCCATGCACTTGCACGAGTTAAAATCGGGCCTGTTCATGAGTCCATGCCCTTGTACTTCTAATGGGAGCATAAAGCATGAGTGCAGCCCAAACACCTGCCCTCTTGATTCTGACAACAGGCCAGATCAAGGAATAGAAATGCAAAGAGAGGGAGCTGCTCAAAATCTTCATGCTCAATGCCTTTACCAGCTTTCTCCCTTCACATCTTTGAATGTTAAAGCAGATTCCTTGCTTTGCTGCAGTTCCACAGATGTCAGGTGGTTGTTGTTGTCTTACCCAAGTGACCATTATTCACGATGGTGAGAACTAAGAATAGACGACCTTTACTCATCGCTGTGTCCCCTGAGACTCTTCTGTCTTGAAGAGATAAGACTGAGGAGTGATTTGAGAGACTTGGAGAATATAGGTTCAGATATGTTTATATCTGCCACATGCAGAATTGAAAGGCAAGGGGTCATATTTTCTATTTAAGGATGACTAAAGAAATTGGAAGATTCAAACAATGTTTTCAGTAAAGGGTAACTAATGTGGAACAGAATATCAGCAAAGTTAATGGAACTAGAAACTAAGATGAGATGCAAAAAGGGACTGGATACATTCTTGTCAGATATAACTGTGTTAATAGCCTGTATTTTGTGATCAGCCATGAAGGAACTGTGTTTGCCATTCCTTGTGCAGATAGCTGTCCACATATTTTTGGTGGGCTTCTACAAGGCACCTTGCAGTCACTGGGAGTCGAATAGAATGCAGTACCCTCTACAGGGGATCTGGGACCTGGGTGAGCAACAGTTTGTCACTTAAAGCAATCAGATTGAAGCGTCCTCACTGAGGAACACAGGGCCTAAATCGGGAAATATCAGTTAGAAGGTTTAATTCAATGTAAAATTGTGTACAGGAAGTGAACATAAAGAACAGGAAAGAAATTGGATTAAAAGAAGCAGAAAGAAAATGTTTAAAAATCTCCAACAATAAAAGCGGAAGTAATGAGACTCCATATCTGGATAAGTTAATTTTCAATGCCAGAGAGGTTGCTCGGTAGAAAGTAAGACTTTAACATGCAATAAAAAAAGCCACTTGCAGTCGAATGGACAAGCCCTAACTTTTTCTGGCACCTTTATTGGGTAAGTACAGCAGCTTCACCCCCTACCCCATCATGTGTTTTACTGCCAAATCCCTCGGCAAGGGACTGGCAAAGTGAAGCCTGTGGAGGAGCAGGGCAAATCAGACAGCGACGTCCTGATTTCCATGTTTTTAACATCGCACATGCGGGCACTGATGGTGCTGTCTGAAATATTCCATTACAACAGTGAGTGCCGTTAACCTCACTATTACGATCTCAAAATCTGGGCCATTAGGTTTTAAAAATACATCCGGGTAATCTGGTGGAAAGTTGGTTGGGTAAGCTAGCTAGATCAATGGTTTACTTCTGCCTGAAAATTGCCACTCCATCATTTATGTAACACTCCCTGTACCCAATGCAAAAACACCTTGATTTGTACTTGGTGCACAAATACACTTCTCACTGTACACAAAGATGAGCAAGGATTTGACTGAGGTCCTTCCACACCAGCTTCCTCAATCTGCTTATAGCTGACTGTAAATTTTCATGGAGAAGTCTAATCCAAGAGGAAATTTATTTGACCCTCCCTTCACAGTTGAGAATACTGTAAATATATAGGAAAATTACTTTACATCCATAGAGGGCCTGGAAAGCAGATCCTGGGAAAATTCCTTAAGATTCCTGATAATTAAAAATTACTGAAGCTGTAAAAGGAAAGTAAGGGTCTTGGGGAACATATGAACAGAAGCTACAGTCGCTTGAAAGCATGTCTTTATGGTTCTGAACGTTTTGGCTGATCAAAAGATTGATTTCATGAGTCGAGGTGGTGAAAGCAGACATATCGCCTCCATTTTGGCTTGCAGTATTACATAAACATTGCAGACAGCTATTGAAGCAACAGAAAATGAACATTACGACCTCTGATGAGTGTCACACCTGGGATTTTGGAAGAAAGGTTGATATTTTTCATTTTGTTTCATGGCAACCACACTCCTGTTTCCTTAAAGCCGTGATACACTTTAATGCAGCCTGTTCAGCTAGGTTGACTCCACTGAACTTCCACCATAAGAAGACTTACATTAAAAATGTAATTATCCATAAAATTAGCACTTCAAAAATGGCATGATATTTCAGTGTTTGGGCCACAATCTGGAGTTCCAACGAGTGCAGCTAGTTTTAATTACTCTTGCATTAAAAGCCATAGGCTTTTGACATATCACAAAATGTGAAATTTGTACTCTTTTACTTATATGAAAAAATGGGAGTTGATTTTAACCCTATTTGGATACCATGTGGATAAGGAGTTAAAATTGGTCAAATTACTTGCCTGCAAATATCCAATTTCAATTTTAACCTGTTATTTTGAGCATATTGGCAAAATTCTCCCTTTTTTTAATATTAAGAGCTTAGTATGACAGTGTCATCAGATTTTTTTATCACAATTTGAACTCCACCCCGGGTGGGGAAACCATAACAGTTGACTTCAGGGAAAGTCGAGCAAGGAGAAGATCAAAACACCATTCAAGGTAGGTTTTTTTTTCCCTCTTGTGGAACCCGGAGTGCTCCCCCAGACCCCACAAGGAAACGTTAGGCCTTCCCTGCCCAAAACACCTTGCTCCTTTCAAACCACAAGACCCCATCTCCCGGGAACCCTGATCTCCTGCACTTAGCTGAATGCTGGTGGCCAAGGTCACCCAAACATCCATCATTTTGTAGCCTTTCCTCACTCAGAATGGGGGGAGGGGGAGAGGGGGGGGTGGTGGAGGGGGGGTGGTGGGTGAGGGGAAGTGAGCCTGTGAAACAACATTTTATGAGGCGTACCATGAGCCTTGGGACACCAAAGCATATAAAAGCAAAGTGTGAAAACAGTCTTTTGGAGACATTAATGGGAAGTGCCTCTGATAATTGACCCCGCAATTTGAATTCAGAATTGGAAATTGCTCACGTGAATTTCATTATTGTGTGACATTCAGGTTAAATGTAATTTTGTTCAGATTGGTTGTTAATACTAACTAGTATGAGGGAAATAGGCTGAGATTCTAGCATTAAGGGGCATGTAAGTATTGAGAACTGTTTTATTCTAAGATCCTGGTTTTCATTCCAGGAGAACTGCTTAAGAAGAGCTTGTGACAGCTGTAATGAACTGTATGTTGTAAATCGCATTTGTCATGTACTCTAGTATTTGACTAGTCATCTATATTTTATAAGTATGGATGGGATTTAATGGGCCCAACAGGGATCGTGCCCACTGATTGGAGAACCTGTGGGGACCCCTGTCAGTTCTGTGGGGAAGGCCCAACAGAAATAAATGTCCATCAAGCACTTAACTGGCTAACGTCAGGTCTTCCCCAGGATTGAGGATCCTAGAGGGTGGAAATCTCACCCACCGACAGCTGTCAGCCAGTCTGAAGCCAGGAGCTCCTCACTGCCGTCAGTGCCAGTGGGAGTGGTGGCAGCTGTCAGGAATGCACCCACCAGAGGCCCAGGATCAATGAGGGACCCCAAGCCAAAAGTGAGTGAGGGCGGAACAGGGGTCATGGGGAGGGGGGTTGGGGGCAAGGGCAGGGGGTGGGGGTGACTCTTGGTGGCCACTCCCCTTCCTGATGCCAGGTTCAATCAGGCACTGAGAGGGGGCCCCCACTGGAAAGCTGCAGGCAAACTCCAAGGGCTTTGCTAAGTGGCCATCGGGAAGTGCGGGAGAGCTATTTAATCCCTGAGCAACCTCTAAATTATTGTAGACTCGGGGATAACTGGTGTCAATTGGATCATTAATTACCCTAATTGACTTGCTGTCAGCAGAGAGAAGGGAAACAGGCTCACAGGATCGCCATCATCTGCAAGCTCCCTTCCAAATCACGCATGATCCTGACTTGGAACCATGTCAGTGTTCCTTCACTATTGGATCAAAATTCTGAAACTTCCTTCTGAACAGCACGGAGGATGTATCTATACAACACGGATTGCAGCAGTTCAAGAAGGTCAGTTAGGGATGGACAACACATATGGTCTCGCCTATGAAGTCCACGTTCCATGAAAGAATATATATCTTAAAAGAAAAATCACCATCTACATCTTGACTACCATGACCAGAAAGTTATCTGGTCCAGCCACAAATACTTTGGCTGCAAATGCAGATCTGAAGCTGGGACTTCTGTGGTGAGTAACTCACCTCCTGACTTCCCAAAGCCTGTCCACCATCTACAATGCACAAGTCAGGAGTGTGATGAAATATTCTCCACTTTCCTGGATGAGTGCAACTCCAACAACACTCAAGAAGTTCAACAGCATCCAGGACAGAGCAGCTCTCTTGATTTGACATTTTGCCCACCACCTTAAGCATTAATTCCACCACCATCAGTGCACAGTGGCTGCAGTGTGTGCCATCTACAAGACACACAGCTTCTTCAACAGCACCTTCCAAACCTGCCATTGTCACTCTATGAAAGTCCTGGGACTCCCTCGCTCACAGTCTCGTGAGTGTACCTAGACCACATGGACTGCCAAAGCTGAAGAGGATGGCTTAAAAAAAAGCCTGAAGTGCAATTAGCAATGGGTAGTATGCACTGTCCTCATTAGCTAGCCTGCATATGATGAACAAGCAATGTCTTAATTTTAAAACTCTCATCTTTTTCAACCTCCACCTTGTCTCTCCCCATCTCTGTAATCTCCTTCAGCCCCAAAACCCTCAGAGATATCTGCACTGAAATTCTAACCTTTTGTGCATCCCTGGTTTGTTCCATCAGTGGGGACTGCACCTTCAGTTGCCTTGACCCCAAGCTCTGGAATATCTTCCCTGCATCTCTCCACCTCACTAGCTCACTTTCCTCCTTTTGAAGTCACTTCTTAAAACCTATCTCTTTGGCCAGGTTTTTGGTTGTCTGACCCAATATCTCAATGCCATGTTTTATTGTATAATGTTCCTGCGAAGCACCTCAGGAGATTTTGTTAAAGGGCGGTATATAATTATAGGTTGTTAAATTCTCTTAAATTGGTTCATATACATTTCTATGAAAGGAGAAAGCTTTTTAAATATTCCATGCTACTGTGTTGATTTAGTACACTACTTGCAGTTTAATAGTCACTAAATGTGGTCAATGATGGTATAAATCAGCCAGCGATGGCAGTAACCAACATGTATATGTACTGTCCTGACATATTAAGGGTGTCATATATATTAATCAAATATAATTTGATTAAACGATAATACCAAATGGAAAATTACTCCTATTTGCACTCATAATTCATTTGCATCACATCTAAATGCTTACTGTTTGATCTTGCATGGTATTGCACACAATATTGAAAATTGGATTCTCTGAGACCTTGTGGGCTTAGAGGGTGATGTGGGGGTGGGGGCAAATAACTGTATTAAGGCAGGGAAGAGAGGAGTAGGAGAAATGGGAAGGCTAAAGGGGCAGAGATGGGAAGTAGGGAAAAAGTGGAGGAGGGGTAGGGCACAGCAGGAAGAGATGGGTGCAGAGGGGGAGAACAGAATAGAGAAAGGATCGAGGGTGGAAGGGAGGGGAACATAGGGAGGACAGGATTTGAGGGGTGGGTGATGGAGAAGGTTCTGGAGGAAGTCGGAGGGGAAAGGGAGTTTGTTGAAGTGGAAATGAAAAGGGAAGATGGGAGGATGTTGGAGAGGAGGGTGATAGCAAGGAGGGAATTGGAAAAGGGGTGGGGAGGATGGGAAAGGGGAGGATAAGGGGTTGGGTTGGAGAGGAGGGAAAAGTTGGAGAGTAGGGGTGGGATGAAGGAAAGGGAGGAACAGGAGAAGGTAGATGGAAGTATAGAATTTCAATGAAATTAATAGATTAAGTGTATGGGCAAAACTGTGGCAAATGGTTTTTAATGTAAGCATTGTGACGTCATCCACTTTGGATTTAAAAAGATTGGAACAGAGTATTCTGTAAATAGTGAATAGCTAAAAATAGTGATTTTTCAGAAATGAAAGAGTACCGTGCAGTGTCTTCATGAGATGAACAAAAAAAAAATGGAGAGGGGTGGAGTTGCCCAGGAACTGTGATCGGACTTGAGCAGCAGCTTGGAGCGAGGATCAGGATGAATTGCTGCTCTTTTCCTGATCTTGATATTTTTTTCCCTCATCGCCTGCAATATTGCACAATGATTCAGATTAATTATTGTTTGTATGAAGCTGAACTAACTCAGATATCCCTTTCAGGTCTATTATAAGGCTTCCAGCTTCAGTTTAACTCTTGGCCACAGTTTGAAGATGCCTTTTCTAATCAATGCGCAGAAGGGAGGCTATTTCAAGCTGGAGGGCACAGAAAGATAAACTCACCATTTGATTTTGCATTTTTCTACTCACTTGTCTTAGAAATCACGAATTTTTGAGGCCATTTTGTGCTGCAGCTTTTGAGCCTCCTTGGACTGTCATTAGAGATGAATCCAAAATATAACTGGAACTAAGCAAAATCAGAGACATGTGATTTACACCTAATTAACACAGTTGATTTAATGTTCTGTCAATCCACTGCAATGAATGACAAAGTGTCCCTCGACATGAGTGTGGAAATATTATATCAGTCCATTGTCTTAGTTCTATTATCATGGCAGATGTCAGTTGCTGAGATCTGGCAAAGATAAATATCCTTCGACTGGTGAGTTTTTTTCTGTGCTTTTATTTCAGTGTCTCGTGTGTTCCATACACAATACAGCTGGAATGTAGCTTCTTGGAGGGGGGGGTCCTGTGTGTGTGTGTGGGGGGGGCAGCAGGGGTGGTGATGGGAGGGGTGTCACAGAAGTGGGTGCTGAAGGCACTCCTGCTCTGACCCCCTCCGAGATTGTGTGCCAGCTGATCAATTAGCAGCTCACAGCCCGGGATGGAACAGCCACAGGGGATACCGGATATACACACAGATCTGTCAAGGGGTACTGGATATACAGATAGACCTGTCAGGGGGTACTGGATATACACACAGACCTGTCAGGTGGCACTGGATATACATACAGACCTGTCAGGGGGTACTGGATATATAGATAGACCTGTCAGGGGGTACTGGATATACACACAGACCTGTCAGGTGGCACTGGATATACATACAGACCAGTCAGGAGGTACTGGATATACACACAGACCTGTCAGGAGGTACTGGATATACACACAGACCAGTCAGGAGGTACTGGATATACACACAGACCTGTTAGGAGGTACCGGATATACACACAGACCTGTCAGGAGGTACTGGATATACGTACCGACCAGTCAGGAGGTACTGGATATACACACAGACCTGTCAGGAGGTACTGGATATACACACAGACCTGTCAGGAGGTACTGGATATACACACAGACCAGTCAGGAGGTACTGGATATACACACAGACCTGTCAGGAGGTACTGGATATACAGACAGACCTGTCAGGAGGTACCGGATATACACACAGACCAGTCAGGAGGTACTGGATATACACACAGACCTTTCAGGAGGTACTGGATATACACATAGGCCTGTCAGGAGGTACTGGATATACACACAGACCAGTCAGGGGATACTGGATATACGCGCCTGCATACCATCGCCTTGCCCCTGAGCTCAATGAGATGGGAAGGAGGCACCTGGAGTCTCCACTCGCTTCACAGGTCAGCAGGGAGGAGATGCAGCTGACCTCTGCATCAGCAAGTTCCTCTCGGGTGCGCTTGATGTGAACAGCACCTCGTCAGCCTAGCCTCTACTGCAGCTGGCAGCTAAGGGGGAGCACCACACAGGAGCACACATAAGAACTTTAAGAAAACACTGTAGATGCACTTGGGCTTCATGAGGGGATGCTGTTAAAGGTAACATTACGATTATTCACCAGTGTGCGGGTGTGAATGTAACGAATCACTTATCACTTAAACATCACTTATGACATATCAATGCAGTGATGGCGGCCATCCAGAAATGCAAGGGTGGCAAGTGTCAACCCAGGGACTGGCTGGTGTTGGCTATGGTATATGTGCTCATCATTTGCCCATTGCAGAAGCACCAGGTGCTAGTGGCTGAGGATGTCTGGGCTTGCAGTGTGGATCTTTGTTTGTCTGAATGCCTGAAAGTAGTAAAATTCAGTAGAAAATGTGAGTAGAAGTGCTTTCCCGTGCTTTCCTTGCACCTTGACCTTGGTGCCCTCCAAGCGAAACCCTCATGCCTGTCAGGGTGCTGTGGCTCCTCTTCAGCTTCCTCCTCATCCTCTTTGTCTGAGGATGCCTTGCCCTCCACTGTCTTTGGCAGCTGAGCCTCCCGCTGTGCAGCCAGGTTGTTTAAAGCGCGGCAACTTAGGAGGCCGTCGCTGGGACATATCGATCCAGGCATCCGGATCTCATATTGGGGAAACTGATGGTCTGCTCGCTGATTGCTCTGATTATAGCAGAGCTGGCGTTATAGCGTTCCTCTCCCTCGATCCTTGAGTTCCCCACTGAAGAACTATCCATGTCTCCAGTAAGGAACCCTTGTTCGGTAAGTATCCATCCTTGCAGGCATGCGGGTAGGATGATGTGACACTGAAAAGCTGCAGCATTGTGCTGGAAAATGTGAGCACCTTGGCGGCTTCCAGGGTAATGAGCACAACCTGCAGGATCCACTGGCGGTGGTCACAGACTAGTTGGGCATTGAAGAAGTGAAATGCCTTTCAGATAATGAAGGCCGCTGGCTGGCTTATGGGAGCCATGATGGCCACATGCGTGCAGTCTATGAGACTTTGCACCTGGAGGAATCCAGCCATGGTGCCTGGTACCAAAGTCTCTGGCTCTCTCGGCCTGACTATCCGCACTGATTCTGAGCTTGATGTACTGGTTTGCCCTCCTGAATGTCGCTGCCTTGGTGCAGTGATGTGAGGCTCGTTGGGAGATGCTGCACATATCTCCAGTGGGCCCCTGAAATGAGCCTGAGGCATAGGAATTCACAGCCACAGTGACCTTTCGAGCCACCAGCATCGGATGCCCACCAATGCAATCAAAGCTCAGCTCCTCTGCCATCGGCCGTAGCCTCTCAGGTGAGGTGTGCTCATCGGCAACACTGTTGCCCAGACATCTGGAGGTAGCTCATCCGCTGGCTGTACACCCCGGTCATCCACTGAATACCCTCACCTCTGTGCCAGTCTCTGTGCCCACTCCCCTCTGCATCTGCCTGCCGCTTCCCCATCACGAGGCTGCCCAGCAGGTGGCCAGGAGGTTCCTGATGTCTGTTTCAGTTTGCTCGCTCATCCCTCCCGCTTGGGTTCACCTCGTCGCTGGAGGATCCTCTTCCGGAAGGCATGATCCCCAGAAATCCTCCAGGATTCCAACATTCTGCCTTGGATTTGAGCCCAAGTCCCAAAGTTTAGATACTGCTCTAACCCATTGTGCCCACCAGCATTTCCCCTTTGCTTCCACCGACACATTGGAGTTTGAATCTTCCCAAGAAGCCCTACCTTGAATATGTCACCTTTTTGAGATGTTCAACTCTAAGAAGGGATTGAACCGGAATGTTCTTGCAGTGTGACTAGAATTCTGCAGGATCAGTCTGATGCCTTGTGCAAGAATTCCCTGCTGAACATAATCATCTGACAAACCTCTCCAGCTTTACATCATCCTTATTTTTCAAGCTATTAAACATATTTGCAGCAATATGTCTTTGAGCTTCGTGCCATCCCTGGCCTTGCAAGTTGTGTAATTTTTCTACTACAAGAAAGGAGGATTTGAATTTTGGTGGCATCTTTTCATATCCTCAGGACACCCTGAAAAACGTCCCAGTCTAGGAATTAGATACAAAGTCTACACTGTTATGTAGGCAAATACAGTAGATTCACTTCCACACAGCCAGGCCCTGCAGTCAGCAGTGAAATAAATGACAACTTAATCTTCTTTGGATGGTGATGATTGAAGGAATCAGGGGTAGAGGGATACTGGAATTCTCTTCAATTCATGTAATGGAATCTAGTACATCCTGCAGGCAGAAAGGGCCTTGATGTAATGTCTCATCTGAAAGACAACAACTTTGCCTTGATACTCCACTGAAGTGTCAGGCAGGATTACATACTTAAATCCCAGAGTAGGGCTTGAACCCATGACAATCTGACTTGAGGTGAGCATGGGGCTCCAACTGACACTTAAAACTGCAAAGAAAAGATCATGGGCCTCTGTATACTGCACATATCTTTGCCAAAAATCTCCTGCTTCTAAATAACTGGCTTTATATTTGTATCATACATACGTGGATTGTTTGAAAATATTTCCCAGGTAGGAGATTCAATAAGATTCAATCTTTTTTTTCAGAAACTTCAGCACTTTTCCAATTTGAAGTGGGGAATTTCTCTAGGCCAGAGAGTAAGGAAAACACAGTCCAATCCAATTGCATATAATTCTCATGTACATTTTTTTTTACAACAGTCAAATCCCAATCCAGGAAAATACCTGATTTCTGACCTGGACTCCTTTTGCTCAAATATCTCTATCGACGCAATTAATTTACTTGCAAAATTTCCAGGAACATTCACCAAAGACTTCTTTAAAGTGTTGAAAATTACAAATTTGCTATTCTCAAAATCACATGTGAACAATGGCATTTACCAGCATTTAAGAAACCCAGTTGTGAGAGCTCTGTGCCGGTCTCACCCACCAGCCTATAGGATGCGGTAGGACTCCAGTGTAATTATTTCTTTTGCCGCTGCCGCTTCCACAGAATGTCGTCAGCTATTTGAATTAGAGATCAACCATTTTCAAACCCTTCAGAACGGTATTCAATTTCCACCTCCTGCAGGATCAGTCCTTTTGAACTGTGGAATAGATGTGTAAATGAATGAGTTTACGTGCTTTCTGCCTCATAAAACAATAGAATATTTAACTATAGGTTAAATGAATTAGGCTCGGAGAAATATAGGGAATCACAGAACAGCACATTTCAGATTCTCTGCATAAACCTATTTGAAATGAAAATCTGCAGTGGTATTTATTATTCTGGTACAGCCGTGCTTCTAAAGTCCTCCCTGAGCTGTGCTCTAAATGTCACCAAAGCGTGTACAGTCAATTCACCTTAAGTGAATGTTTATTTCAGAGGAATCGTTACACTATACAAAATTATAACTCTCCTGCATAAATTGGATTCAATCCCTCGAACGTAAATTGGTGTGCTGTCTTCTCAAATTACACAGATTCATTTGACTGTTTTTGCTGCCCAAATTACATCCTTTCATGTGGCATCCTTTTCATATCCATCTTAGCCTGCTGTAATAATTATCATTAGGAATTTTTAGATTTTTTAATAACTAATTTTCGAGTTTGGTTCCAGTTAAATACACACCTAATCCCTATTATTTTGATCAAAATATGGTATTCCAGTGAATTACACTACAAGGCATTTTGAAGTTCAAAAACAATACAGAACTCCCATTCCAAGTAAATGGGTTTCAGTTATGTGAATCCTTAACAGGGACTATATGAAACTTTGGGCTCACCCAATTTATTGGCTCATTTTTCCAAAAGACACCGAAACACAGCAGGTGTCTTGATCTTCTGTCAGTTTTTTTTTAATATATATACTCCAGTATTTAATAATTGTGATACAATTTCAGAATGACGGCTTCCTTAGGGCTGATGTATTTATCATGATTTTTGTAACCGAGGGGAAACCCTTCTCTTAACCCAAGCACGAGGAATGCTGATTTCAGATGGAAAAACTGGATTAAAGCAACTGCTCACTCATTTCTAACTGAAACCCTGGCTTGTTCTATATTCATACTTTTTCAGTCA
The DNA here is from genome assembly GCF_964194155.1 of Cetorhinus maximus. Classification (NCBI taxonomy): domain Eukaryota; kingdom Metazoa; phylum Chordata; class Chondrichthyes; order Lamniformes; family Cetorhinidae; genus Cetorhinus; species Cetorhinus maximus. The sequence continues at coordinate 69,289,720 of NC_135899.1, forward strand.
GCCAAGTGGTTACCATAATTTGGCTGCTCACTGAGGTGAATGGATCATCAGCGCACATACAACTGCCCTACATCCTTCACCTGTCAGCCTGTTAGTCTTCTGCTCAGGTATTCCCATCCATAGTCTCACCACCTGAGCTTTGGCCTCCGCCTGATCTTTTCCAATCTGAGATTTGAGGTTCTGGAGTCAGGCTATATCCCTTAGTCTTGAACACTTCGTCAGTGTAAAAAAAAAATCGAAATCAACCTGATTGCCTTCCTTTCATGGCTTTGTGAATTGCAGAACATACAATGTTTCTGTGTTTTTTTTAAGAGAAAAGGGAGTACACAGCCTACTTACTCAGAGATGGGGAGGAATATGCCATCCAATTAGATATCTAAAAATTCTACCATTGCCTGACATTGAGCCAGTGCTGTTTGGAGAAAATATCAACATGTGAACCACATTGCTAAATAGATAACACATGGACTGAGCTGAACTATGTCCTTGTTGAAGCTAATCACATTGTATCCATTTTATCTTACACATGAACGTATTACCCCAAGGTCTGCCCTTACCATCAAAAATGTCTAATTGCTCACACTGCCAAGAATTGTTGAGTCAATCCTTGGTTGAAGGATGGACAGGATTGGCAGATAAACATTCCAGGATTTAGATGTTTCAGGCAGGATAGAGAGGGATGTAGAAGAGGCGGGGGAGTTGCACTGCTGGCTAAGGGGAATATCACAGCTGTACGACAGGAGGACACCTCGGTGGGCTCATGCAGCGAGGCAATATGGGTAGAGCTCCGGAATAGGAAGGGTGCAGTCACAATGTTGGGGGTTTACTATAGGCCTCCCAATTGCCGGCGGGAGATTGAGAAACAGTTATGTAGGCAGATTTTGGAAAGATGTAAAAGCAATAGGGTCGTTGTGGTGGGTGATTTTAACTCTCCCTATATTGACTGGGAATCACTTAGTGCTAGGGGTTTTGATGGTGCAGAATTTGTAAGGTGCATCCAGAAGGGCTTCCTGAGACAATATGTAGATAGCCCAACTAGGGAAGAGGCAATACTGGACCTGGTAATAGGGAATGAACCCGACCAGGTGGTCGAAGTTTCAGTGGGGGAGCATTTCAGGAAAAGTGGCCATAATTCAGTAAGTTTCAAGGTACTGGTGGATAAGGATAACAGGAGTCCTCGGATTAAGGTGCTTAATTGGGGGAAGGCTAATTATAACAATATTAGGCAGGAACTGAGGAATCTAGACTGGAGGCGGATGTTTGAGGGCAAATCAACAACTGACATGTGGGGGGTTTTCAAACGTCAGTTGATAAGAATTCAGGACCGGCATGTTCCTGCTAGGATGAAGGATAAGGCTGGCAAGTTTCAGGAACCTTGGAAATTAAGGATATTGTGAGATTAGTCAAAAAGAAAAGGGATGCATTCGTAAGGGCTAGAAGGCTGGGAACAGATGAAGCCCGTGGAGAATACAAAGAAAGTAGGAAGAAACTTAAGCAAGGAGTCAGGAGGGCTAAAAGGGGTCAATGAAAGTCATTGGCAACCAGGATTAAGGAAAATCCCAAGGCCTTTTATACATATGTGAAAAGCAAGAGGGTAGCCAGGGAAAGGGTAGGCCCACTCAGGGACAGAGGTGGGAATCTGTGTGTGGAGCCAGAAGAAATGGGAGAGATACTAAATGAGTACTTCTCATCAGTATTCACCAAAGAGAAGGACTTAGCGGTCGATTTGTCTAGGGAAGAGTGTATAGATAGCCTGGATCATGTTGAGATCAAAAAAGAGGTGTTAGGCGTCTTGAAGAACACTAAGGTGGATAGGTCCCCAGGGCCAGATGGGATCCACCCCAGAGTACTGAGGGAGGCAAGGGAGGAGATTGCTGGGGCCTTGACAGAAATCTTTGTATCCTCACTAGCTACGGGTGAGGTCCCAGAGGACTGGAGAATGGCCAGTGTTGTTCCATTGTTTAAGAAGGGTAGCAGGGATAATCCAGGAAATTACAGGCCGGTGAGCCTTACGTCGGTGTTAGGGAAATTATTGGAGAAGATTCTTCGTGACAGGATTTACTACCATTTGGAAGCAAATGGGCGTATTAGTGAGAGGCAGCATGGTTTTGTGAAGGGGAGGTCGTGTCTCACTAACTTGATCGAGTTTTTCGAGGAAGTGACAAAGATGATCGACGATGGAAGGGCAGTGGATGTTATCTACATGGATTTCAGTAAGGCCTTTGATAAGACCCCTCATGGCATATTGGTACAGAAGGTGAAGTCACATGGGATCAGAGGTGAGCTGGCAAGATGGATACAGAATTGGCTTGATCATAGAAGACAGAGGGTAGCAGTGGAAGGGTGCTTTTCTGAATGGAGAGCTGTGACTAGTGGTGTTCCGCAGGGATCAGTGCTGGGACCTTTTGCTGTTTGTAGTATATGTAAATGATTTGGAGGAAAATGTAACTGGGCTAATTAGTAAATTTGCAGACGACACTAAGGTTGGAGGAGTTGCAGATAGTGAAGAGGATTGTCAAAGGATACAACGGGATATAGATCAGTTGGAGACTTGAGCGGAGAAATGGCAGATGGAGTTTAATCCGGACAAATGCGAAGTAATGCATTTTGGAAGGTCTAATACAGGCAGGAATTATACAGTAAATGGCAGAACCCTTAAGTGCATCGACGGGCAGAGGGATCTGGGTGTACAGGTCCACAGGTCACTGAAAGTGGCAACCAAGGTGGATAAGGTAGTAAGGAAGGCATATTGCATGCTTGCCTTCATCAGCAAGGGTATTGAGTATAAAAGCTGGGAAGTCATGCTGCAGCTGTATAGAACCTTGGTTAGGCCACACTTGGAATATCGTGTGCAATTCTGGTCGCCACATTACCAGAAGGATATGGAGGCATTGGAGATGGTGCAGAGGAGGTTTACCAGGATGCTACCTGGTCTGGAGGTTATTAGCTATGAGGAGAGGTTGGAGAAACTCGGATTGTTCTCACTAGAGCGACAGAGATTGAGGGGCGACTTGATAGAAGTTTACAAAACTATGAGTGGCATGGACAGAGTAGATAGTCAGAAGCTTTTTCCCAGGGTGGAAGAGTCAATTACTAGGGGACATAGATTTAAGGTGAGAGGAGAAAACTTTAGAGGAGATGTGTGGGGCAAGTTTTTTACGCAGAGGGTAGTGAGTGTCTGGAATTCGCTGCCAGAGGAGGTGGTGGAAGCAGGTACGATAGTGGTGTTTAAGAGGCAGCTTGACAAATACATGAATAGAATGGGAATAGAGGGATACGGACCCCGGAAGTGCAAAATGTTTTAGGTAGACAGGCAATATGATCGGCGCAGGCTTGGAGGGCCAAAGGGCCTGTTCCTGTGCTGTACTTTTCTTTGTTCTTTGTTCTTGTTCAATATGGCCCATTATTCTCTGTATTGATGTTAAACGGCACATGGCGTTGTCTATTTTTATGTCTGGCCAAACAATCAACAATATTTACTACAACAGCAATGCAGTTGTATGACACCTATTACAGAATGAAACCTCTGTGTTTCACAAGGGATCATAAATACAGAGGGAGTTGGGGGAAAAATATTAGGGAAGATGATCAAAGGCATTTGTTTTTTAAAATTAATTCATGGCATGTGAACATCACTAGTAAGGCCAGCATTTCTACCCTTGAGAAGGTGGTGGTGAGTTGCTGCCTTGAACCACTGCAATCCATCTGGTGCAGGCACACCCACATTGCTGTTGGGGAGGGAGATCCAGGATTTTGCCCCAGTGACAGTGAAGGAACGACGATATAGTTCCAAGTCAGGATGGTATGTGGTTTGAAGGGGAACATGCAGATTGTGGTGTTCCCATGCGTCTGCTAGCCTTGTCCTTCTAGGTGGTAGAAGTCATGAGTTTGGAAGGTGCAGTCGAAGGAGCCTTGGTGAGTTGCTGCAATGCATCTTGTAGATGTTACACACTGCTGCCACTGTACATTGGTGGAGGGAGTGAATGTTTATTGTGGTGGATGGGATGCTAATCAAGTGGGCTGTTTTGTCCTGTATGGTGTTGAGCTTCTTACATGTTGTTGGAGCTGTGCTTATCCAGGCAAGTGGGGAGTATTCCATCACACTCCTGACTTGTGCCTTGTAGACGGTGGACAGGCTTTTCGGAGTCAGGAGGTATGTTACTTGCCTTAGAATTCCTAGCCTCTGACCTGTTCTTGTAGTCACAGTATTTATATGACAAGTCCAGTTCAGTCTCTGGTCAACAACCCTATGTTGATGATGGGCAAAGAGATGAGTTTTGAGGAAATAAAAGTCCATCAATAAAAGAGTCGAGCTTACCAAATAAGAAGAAGCCAGTTTCAGATCAACAGTGTTAGCCAATGTGTACATGCAGCTGAACACACCAGGCATTATGAACTATATATGCAAACTGTACTAGTGATATTCCCTGACCTGCCTCTTAAAGTTACTGACAACTGGATGTTAATTTTGTGTTTTTGTTTCAGATGTGCTTACACCACTCTCTAGTGGTTGCAATGTCCATATTCCTCTGGAACACAACAAAAAGAGTTTGAATTTAATTCATTATGAAGCAGGTTAAACAATAATGTTAATACTATTATCTTTCCCTTCAATTCCTGTCTTGCCTTGGAAAGTACTTGAGGTTGCTTTCACAACTCTAGGCTGGTTGCTGGAGAACTCCGAGAAGCTCTTGACTAATAACAGTCAGAGCTTGTGCGCAAGAAGGTTGCGAACCAGAGTAATCAGCAAAGCAGAAGGAATAATGTACTGACACTGAAAGTGGCTTAAAGTAACTTCCAGAGAATTAATGAGTGTCTCATAGCAAGTTATCATTCAGACTTCAGGGGAAAGAGGACAGAGCACCTGATCCATACAATAGTTGAATCTGTTTTTACTTTTAGGGGTAATAGGACGTTGTCCTTGCATTAAGGTGACAGCTTTCCTTTCCTTTTGACAGCGTTGTGACCTCTGAACCTTGGCTGTCCAATTGTTTGAAGATTCTATTCCCTGTCCCTTGTCTAAACATTGGGATTGATCTTCCTCGTTCTCTGATGCAGTAATGACATTGGTGTGCCACAACGTAATTGGTGGTTGTCAGGAGATTTTTTCCTGAGGATGGGAACATCTTGATCATGCGTCAATTGAAGAGATTTCTTTTTTTAAAAAAGCTTTAGACTTTGAAAGGTCTTTGCCTTATAACTCAGACTAATGGGATGATGTTCTCTCTCTCTTTTTGACTGATTGCTCCACATAATCTCGATCTGTTTCATTATGCATGTGGCTCTACATCAGAAGTGTTCCCGGTTTCAATTCCCTATTCAAGGAGACCATAAGGGTGGTTGGTGTGGGAACAGGGAAACGTTTGTCTTGATGCAACATGGGTTAAGGCACGTGGAGAAGGGGTGCCCCATTCTCTGCATTATGTGTAATAATTTTGTCCCATGGAGTTCAAGGAGGGAACCTCCCCCTTCCCACCATTGTTTTGGGAGAAACTAGAATTTGACACAGCAACTGGCTGTGCAGTAACTGTCCGGGGAGTGCGTGTTGCTGAAACTGCATGACAAAAGCGGAAAAAAGAGTAGTATTCCCAGCATTGCAATGCATTATCTCGATGAACCAAAAAAAAGCAGCAGAAATATAAATTTAGGCAGTCGTGTTTCTAGCAAAAGCCTGTTAGGTTTTATGGTTGCCATTTTGAGGAGAATATACCATCCTCTGACTTATTTTTTGTAGCTACTGTTTTATCAAAAATATATATCCATTACTTGATCTGTGTAGATACACAATCACATTTGCAGTTCTTTTCTGTTGCACTGATATGGTTACAGTATGCTATATGCTCAGTATTTTGTACCCTCTAGAGTACTACTCTGTGCTATTTTTGCTGGTACTTGATCTCCTTGTTTTATTTTTGCTCCCTTTTAAATTGATTCATCCTTTCTCTGATGCAAAGTACTTTTTCTGGTTTGTTTTAATGATATCTAAGCTTTACTTTTTGAGGTGATTTCCTTCTGTTATACGTGGAAACCTATTTGGTGTCTGTGCTTTGTATTTTGCACCTTTGGGAAAATCTAGCTGAACTGTGTCAGATAGGATCAAATGTAGTTGGTTATGTGACTGGACGAGTAGTCCAGAGACCTGAACTGTGATAATCTTGAGAATGAGTATTTTCAAATGCCGGTGGGGTCGAACCTGGTGCACGCGCGATGTTAAAAATTCACAATCCCTGACGTTAGCCTCAGGACCGCGATGCCCCTGGGACAGTTTGCAATTTTCAAAGTGATGGGAGGGGCGGAGGGAACAGGAAGCTACTTGCCTGTAACGAACGGTCCAATAACCTTTTGGAGCTTGTTAAGGGGCCGGGGAGGTCGGGATTGTAATTTTCATGGAGTTTTCAGCAAACCTGAACAGCCTGGTGTTGTTGAGTTTGTTGTGGGATGAAGGGAAAGTTCTTTTTCATGTTTAAAATGATCAGATCCTTTTGATATCCTGCACCTGATCATGCACATTACCTCAGTTTTGCCAGTTTACACTCCATCACATGCCATGGCCCCTCTGAGGAACTATCTGTTCTATTCAGCCTTTGCCATTGGCGCCAGGCAGGCAGCTACTATCTCCTGGGGATGCTCAGCACCACTGATTGGGCGAAGATCTCACCTCCTCCTGAATTAGGACACTTACATTTAAATTTGATGCTCAGGGTCAGGACCCTGAACTCATCCAGGGTTGGGTGGGGAAGTCAGGTCCCTGGCATTACTTTGAAAGTCCAACCCTGTAGCAATTTGAAAATTTGAATTCAGTTTTAAAGAAATGTTTTGAATTAATAAGCAATAAATGGTGGCCTTCCCCGTGCAGCCCATGTTCTCCGTGTTTTTTTTAAAGAAAGCTAATATCAATTTGTAGAACTTTCATATCTCTGGGTCAAAACATTGTGGCTTTAACTTCATGGCAGAGTTTAACCCTCAGCTGACACTGCAGTGCAATACTGAGGAGTGCAGCTCTGGCAGAGGTGCAGTCCTTCGGGTGAGATGATAAACTGAGATCCTGTCCACTTGGTTCAGGGGGACAATGAGGATTTCACAGCACTACTGTTCCTGCCACCCATATTCTTCCTGCAGCCGAAGAAAAAGAGAATAACTTGTCATTCATCTCCGTGCTGTTTGTGGGACGTTGCTGAGGCCCAATGGCTGTAACAGTCACTGCTCTTCCAAAATAAAATTGCTGGTTATTAAGCACTTGGATAAACTCTGATGTGATGAGGCACTAAATAAATGCAAATATCATTAACCTTCCTTCTGGCTATAATTGTGGAATTTTTATCTTCTTGGAGCAAACTACTACATGGATGCATCTGTAGGTTTGTTATCGATGCCAAAGTGATGATCGATTTGAGCAAGATGCGAATGTAGAATGTTTGGGGCTGAAAATTGCGAGGTCCCCAGACTGCCTGAAATGGGCTGGGGTGGGATTTCCACATGCCAGTGTGCCCTTGAATTGATCCTCTTCCAAACCTTGGGGATGGTTAGATGATTTAAATAGTTGGATGGCATAACGGCTTGGTGGAAAATCTTGAGCAATGGGTTGTTTTAAAGAGGATTTAATGGATAGATTCCCAAGCGAGGTCAGGAACACCTGGGGACATATCTCCAAAAGGAACCAATGAAGGAAGGGCAAGCAAAAGATTAATTTCCTTCCTCCGATTGGAATTTGGACCACAGGTGGCATAGAGTGAAACCCGGACAGGTGCAGGATCCACCTGAAATTCCAGCTGTCCGTGTGGGTGGTGTGCCTGTTTTGAACACTTGCAGCCCCAGGAATCTTGGCCTATTATTTATAATCAGGGTAGATGCCGGCATGAATGAATAATTGTATTGTGTAGAAATAATTTATTTCCAAGAGTCCTTAGCTATGATCAGGCTGAGGGAACCAGAAACAGAGTAATATATATATAGACAATCACGGGAAAAAATGCTCCCACTCTTTAATTACATGTAAATTTCATGACTTACTTCAGTCTGGAATCTGTAACGGCGTCAAGAGTTACATTTTGGCCCATTTACAAATAATTTATCTGGCGTCATCTGGAAATCCTTTTGCAAGGGGAAGTTAAAAGAGCGACAGATCCCATCATAATGCTCAGACGTTAGCTATTTTATTATACAGATACAAGTGTTTTGCTCCACATTGAATGTGTTTGTATTCCTCAGACAAGCTTGTCCTATATTTAAGATGACAGACAAGATGTTTTTGTGCAGAACCCAATTTCTCCATTGGTTTTAATAATGCACTGAATTCCATAGAGAATGTTGTATGTTCCCCTGGATATACTTTCAGTTGCTATTATTTTATTTAAAGCTCCATTATTGTCAAATGGTAAAAGCTAACCTGTTTCTCTGTATTTTTTTAAAGGATCATTTTAGTGACATCTGTTGGAGAAATGGCTCCATTTTTTTTTCTAAGGGTCAGGATTTTCTGCATTTTTACTGCCACACCAATCGTGAGTGTGTAATTGGGTGGTTTTATTTTTTAGGAAAAGATGTGATATGTTCCTGAGGAAGATAGTTTTGTTCTGTAGGTGCTTGCTCCAGCAACACCATCAATTTTAATGAGATCTTAATAGCCTCTAATAGTCTTGCATAATTGATATCAATATGACATACTTGAATAATTAATGTCAATGTTTGAGTCAAAACATTAGTCTATAATTGAAAAGGAGAGATCTGCAACTGCTAAAATCTGAAATAAAAATAGAAACTGGTAGTCAAACACAATCAGAGCTCTTCATCTGAAATGCTCATCAATCTTTTCTCTTTTCAGATATTGACAGTCCTGCTATTTTCCCACTATTTATTTTTCTAGGAAATTGCTTTCAAATAAGTTTCAGGAGAATATTAAATGATGCACAATTTCTTTATATGCCCCTGTACTTTATGTATTTGTAACAAATGTTAGGCTGAACAGATTGCTCAACTATGATATGTCTCATAATTTGAGGTGTTTTGTGCATCTTTTTTTGTTTATGCACGTTATCACCGCTTTTATTTCAATGTGGGTGCATGAATAATATTCAGCACTTGAAGCAAATGAATTTGCCTGGCTACAAGGATCAAGTGGGGGAATAGGACTCACTCGATTTCTCCATTCGGAGCCGGCATGGACTCGATGGGCCAAATGGCCTTCTTCTGTGCTGTAAACAACTTAATGGCTCTTTATAGCGCAAGGTGTTAAACATTTCATTTAAAATTGGGCACCAGTCTCAATAATTTTGTTCATGCTTCAGGTGTTAACTTTGCTTCTCTCTCCACAGTTTGACTTGCTAAGCATCTCCAGCATTTTCTGATTTTATTTTGGATTTCCAGCACCCCAGTACTTTGCTTTTGTGTCAATTTTATTCATGGCTTGGGGACAGAAAAGAGAGAGGACCGTTGCAGTTTAGTGTGCTCTCTCGGACAATGTTTTACCTAAGGTTCTTGTGAAAGGTTTTGCAATGCCTAAATTGTTAAACAAAGTGTTCAATTTGAGCCCCTGTCTCAGAAAGCCACCCCTTTGTGTTTAAAAGGTTTGCTCCCACCTGCTGTAAGCTGCATCACCACCTTAAGTTGAAATATGTTATTTTACAAATGAATTGCTGTTGAAACATTTTTGCCCAAGCTGAGGGGAGTGCTATAAGAGAGGGAGCTGAAATATGCTTAAGAGTTGAAGTCTTGTAAGCACAGTCTGAAAGCAAGGAGTGTACGATCTGAAAATTAGGAACTTGTCTTTCTACCGGATGCAGGAATGTGCAGAATTATAGCCACAATTGATTACACTGTATTCCGCAACAATTATCAATGTGCATAAATATTAATAGCTGTTGAATATGTACAGACAATGTGAGTGATCAAAACTAAACTTTCGAGGTATAAAACTAGTGGTATGCGCTTCTAGGCTCAAACCTATATCTCCATCAGAAACGCGCTCTCTCAATAGGAAGGGCCAATCAGGGTGAACATTACAGGAAATGGCACTGATTTTCTGTCTGTATGTGCTCTGAATTCCCTGTGAAGTGCCTGTCCTCTGTGACAGTTATTATCCATTTGGATTTGTTGTTTATAGGCAGCAGTGTTATAGTGGTTTTTTTTTTTGATTCCAGGCAGTTTGGGCGGAATCTTACCACTTTGTCCCTGTCGCAAAGACAGGACCATTTTCGGAACTGGAACCCAACTTTCTGCACATCATGCACGGCAGTTGCTCCTTGCCAGGGCAAACCAATTGCCATTGTACCTTTATATGGCTCACCAACCAATTATGGAGGACAGGGGGGTAAAATGTTGCATCCATCCTGTTAGAGGAAGGTCCCTCTAATAATTTAAAAGGACCATGGCATGTTTCAGAAAAGCTCATCAGCCCTTGGATTTTTGAAGCTGCAGCTACGACAGGAATGCAGAGCAGACCTGGGAAGGCTGCTCCCCGGGGTTTTCACTCTTACCTGAAAGTCCTGTTGCTGGGTCTGAGGGGCTGCAATGAGGTGAGCTCTGTAGAGTGGCCAATGCTGGAGGTCACTAAAGCCAAAAACCTTCACAACTCATTTCAGGTGATTTCGTCGCGCATGGGACAGTCTCAATGTTTACGAATATTCTATGCCATTGGAGAGACAACAAGGGTGGAGGTGGGAAAAAGTTATGAAAACAATCCTGTTTTTTTGGCTCCAAGTCACATACAGGCTAATGCAAACAGGAAAGGAATGAGCACAAGCCCCTGCGTGTGCTTTACCAAGGTAAGTGGACTAGGGGTCAAAATACCAGATATGAAGCCATTCAGTCTCAGACAGTGGCCAGACCAGCTAAAAACTGGATGGTCCAATACAAAACCAGATGTCTGGCCATCCTAGGGCTCTACCAAGGATGGGAGGAAGGGGGCAGCCTCTACAGCCAAGTGCCGGCAAGGAGCGAGGGAGTCAGTAGCAGAATTCTTGTCCCTCCAGCTTTGAGACGTTGCAGCATGAGGATCCAGGACCTCATCAGATATAATACTTTCAGGTATCTAACCCCACACTCTGATTTTTCCAGCACTCTCCTAAACAATATTGCTCAGGTCAACACACCTTGCAGCCCTACTCGTTCCTCTCTCTCCAGTGATCTCACATCCCCATCTGAACATCCAACACTCACAATCACTCTTGGCCTATTACTGTCTTGCACCCATGGCTCACAGCCACATTCCACAAATGGTGTGCTTCCCTCCTCTCCACACAAGCCATTTTGGCCACTGACCTCACTGCTTTCTCTCCTTACAGGAGAAGAGAGCACAAAACTTGGCGACAGGCAGAGACACAAAGGGGGATGGGGAGAGGGGTTTGCCCTTCAGTGATGGGCACCTTGCCCTTCAGTAGTAATGCATGCCCACCTGACCCACTGGACAGGAGATCTTGCTCCAGGTGGCTGCAGATGTCAGCAGTGACCTGTCATGAGAGGCACTTCCCCCTGAAGCACCGGTGCTCAGACATGTCGAGAGTGCTGATCCTCTGCCTGTAGGCCCTGTCTTGAAGGTCCCGCCTCTTTCCGGCTGGATATCTCTGTCCATCCTATTCCACCCTGTGGAGGGGCACACAGTTGAGGAGAAGACAGCTGGTCCCGCTGCTGGTGTTGTTCCTGTTGCTGGAGCGGTTGACAGTGGTGTGCACTTTGCTCTTGACCCTCTGCAGAGATGGAAGGTGGAGTTGCTCCCAATGCCATGATGAAGGCTAGCAGTGGGTAAGTGCAGCTGGAGGTGAGTTGGAAATCTCCTGTCAAGCTGTGATAGCACTCTTTGAGAGAAGAGGTGCTTTGAGCAGCAGCCGCTGTCTCTCGATTGCCATGGCTGGAGTTCTTCAATTTCACTGATCAAAGTCTTCCCAGCTTGTCAGTTTCATTGAAGAAACTGTTCCTGCTCTGGTGACCCTGGTGAGTTGCTGACAGGTTGGGAAACAGGTCCCATAGCTGGGAAATCCAGAATTCAATGCTAAAGGAGCTCATAATTGGCTTCTTAACAACCTCAAAAAATTCTTAATGACTTACTCAAGGCTTAACTGCTCCTTCACTGCCAGCCCAGGGAAGCCAGAATTGAGTGCAACCACATTGAGATCCCGACCGACGTCAATTTCCAGGACTTACCCACATTATTCCCTCCCAAACCCAAAAGCCTGGGAGAATTCAACCCTTTATGTTTAAGTAGGATTACTCACCCCAACTGTCAATGAATAAATGATTGCTATAATAACATGTTCTGACACCATGAAGAATGGAACAGCATCCTAATTACTATCTATGTAACCATTAATTTGAATATGTTCTCACAAATTCATCTCTCCATTTCTTCTCATTACATTGGGCACAGTAGTATATCGCTTGTCATCAGCAAGCACACTGAAAATACTGCAGAATTATTGATCAAACGTGTAGTTGAGTTACATAGGACATAGAAGATATGTAGTCATGAGCCCTCAGGAGTTTAATTATCTCATGTTCACTTAAATCAGCCACAATGAGAAGTTCCAAGTCCTCTCGTGAATGAGATAGTAAGATCTGCTTTACACTCTCTATGCCAATTATGTCAATACAAAATTGCAAATAATTTAGAAAATCTAATCTGGATCATTAGTCCATGCCACATGAAACCAGTGCTCTGGGAATAGTCATCAAACTCAATATCATTCTGCATGATTGCACAGAAAGGGTTTTTGTAACCCTACTTGACTCAGTGAAGGCAACAAGAGGAATTTTCTGTTTGCATGTGTAGTAAAGGACCTGGCTGAACGTTTGAAATTTCTCACCCACCGTGCTTGGGTGTGATTTAATGCTTCAGTCGAGGAATCCTGCTGATAGATATGAGAAATAGACAGTTTCAGCATGAATGTGCAAACTGAGTGAGATCCTAAGAATAAATTTGATTTCCTGCAAGACTGCTTGTCACGATCTACTGTGTCCTGCTGAGTAAAAAAAAAAGATACACCCACTTTGAAGAGAAATAAGATTTGAATATGGATTTTATTTAATTTAGCTTATGTTGACTTTATGTCTGGCATTTGTGTATCCTTATCATTAAACCAGTTGCTAAATTGGGAAGTCAGGATCAGGTGCCATTTTATTGCCAACACATCCTGAAAGAACAAAGTGAAGCACCAAGGCCTTTGCAGGATACTACGGAGGTTAAAATGAGCAAAGGTGATGATGGGCTAAATCAGTAACTAAAGTAAAATGATGCTGAGGTTGAAAAATGAAACAAAACGAGGAAAAAACTGTGGAAGGCAAGAGGTTCTCAGTTTTGAAACCTTGAGAAAGAATTAAAGACTATATAATTAATCTTGATTTTAACACAGTAAAGATGCAGACTGGATGACGCATGTAAGATAATATATTTGAGGATTAGAAAGAATGACACAGGGAAGTTCACAATGGTGTTGACTATTACAGTATTGGTGAAATATAGACCCCAGAAAGTTTGCAACCAGGAGGAGAAGTCGGAGGGAAGAACTGGGAGGGATTACCTATTGAGCAACATGATTTTCTTATCTACAGGCTGTCTAAATGTAGTACTATTCTTCTTGAAAAAGCTTGAACTTTAGAATAACAGGTTGTTGAGTGGAACCAAGTGTTTGGTGTGAACAAGGAAGTCAAGCCTCACAGGCTGCTTTAGGGACACAGCTACCACTTATTTACAATTCTGAAGACCAAATAACCCTAGGAAATTGGCCAGCATTAACATCAAAATAATCCTGCCACGTGAAAGAATTAGCATATTTATAGGCATCATGAACACTGGACACACTTAACCATTTTCGTATGCAACTTTTTTTGTATGGTCCACAAAATTTATGGCCTGGATTTTCGTCCTCCGCTGAGATGTTTGCTGCTCTTGAGGGACACAATGCCACCCTAACTTCCAGTGAACTCACTTACGCTGAAATTTGGAAGTTGTGGTGAGCCTGACTGAGCTCTAGAAGTCCCGCTGCTCCAATTCTTAAATCGGTATTGACCGCGAGCGCAAGAATTTGGCTTATTTGCTCACACAACTTGCACAGATTTTTATGTGCAAGAAGTTAGAGTTTCTAAACACAGGCGTAAGTCAGCGGACAGGCAAGGTAAACAAAGGCTTTGTTGCTATAAACTGATATAATTAGCAACAAAAATGCTCCTGATTCCACCCATCCCTGACTCCCCAGTGCTGTTCCCAACATCAGCGGGACTGAGGATCCGAGAGAGGTTGGGACGAGGAGCTGGTTGAGCTATCCATCAATAACCTTAATGAGATATAGATATATAGTGCCAGGAAGCAGTGGAAATAACTCCTCGTCAAGTGCTTCTCTGCTTTTAGTCATGGGTTATGACTTTTCAACTTTTAATTTTAAAAATGAGTTAATAACACCTCTTGGACTGTGCTTAACACCTCACTATCCAGTAATCACTGAATTCTCCTGGCTTTTGTAATTTAAAAACAAAGGCACTACAACATTGTGACTGTATTTTTATTGGAGAACCTATGAAAAGTGCACAACTCTAGATCTGGATTTTTACACCCACCCACCCAGGGGTGAGATGGCAGATGGAGAGGGTCATAAAACTGAGCATCATGGCAATGCCACCATGCTCACCAGCTACCTACCCCACTTTTACCAACAGTAGGGAAGGCATCAGGTGGCCCATTCACTCTTCGGCCAATTGAGGCCCTGATGTGGCCAGTTAATGGCCACTTAAGGGCTTCCTCCCACCATTGCTAGGATTTTATAGGGGAGATCTGTGTCCAACCCAGCAGGTGAAACCTGGTAGACAGGGTATTGGTCTTCTTTTCAAGCACACTGTGCCCATCGGAGCCCTTCCTTCCACCCCCACCCCCCTGTCAAGGTAAAATTCTCCCCCAGGGTTTCCCCTCCACCCACATTGATGATCGCGGCCACCCCCTTGTCGGGGCCTCCCAGCCTGGCCCCAGTGAGAACCACGTCTTGCCTTTAAATCTGGGCTCCTTCGCAGCATGTCCTCTTGCATAACTGCTTGCGATGCCAGCGATGGCCACTGCCCCCATAGTGCTGCTGAGACAAGAGAGCTGTTGGCCATTAGGCTGGCTCTGCTGGCACTCAGAGGCTGGACTTCCCTCTCGATGGAGACAGAAGTCCCACCTCAAGGCAATTAACAGCCCAATGGCTGCAGGATGAGCAGCAGAGGACCCCACGCACACCCCCACCCCCAACACTCCTACCCCCACACAACATAAACTTAAGTCCAATCGAAATTCTCTTACTCTATTCCCCATTTATTCCTCCCCACTGCTTCCAGCTGAAACTCCTAAGTTTTCTCCAACTCTGTTGCATGTTATGAGCAGAAATTCCTCACCCTACAACCTACCAAAAGCTTACAAAAGGTTTTTAGACTTGCATTGGTTAAATGCAGATTATAATTAGTGAACACATTGAAGTCGCCTAAATATAGCTGCCTGAAGTTTCCAACTCTCTCCTGCTGGTTGTTTGGCAGATGCTGGCTTGACGGGACCAGAAAATGCCACAGACTTGCTCTGCTGTATACCTGCTTCATGATGCTTTCTAACAGCAGGCCAGCGGGCCCAATGTCCATAGAGTAAATATGTCCACCGGTGCAAACAAAATTTAAAGAAATGAAAGAAACACTGCGCTTCCCATCATTTGCTTTGACTGAATGCTGGAAGCCAGAGCTGCCTGCTGGTTGTCATTGTCCTGCATTCAAGGATCTGCTGATGAAAAGGATATGTGCTAGCCGTGGGCTCCTGTGTTAGGGATCTTCAAGCATTGACATCCACAGGCCCAAGAAGACAGGGTTCTTTTGGAAGATTTTTGGAAAACATTTTTTTTTCCCCCATTTAATCTGAGGCCACTGATGCTCCCACCATGGCCGAATGCTACCACTTTCTGCTTTGGCTCTGATGGGAATCCCCACAGAGGTCAGAAAGTTAGCTGGGGCAAAAGGGTCATGTCCGTAGCATGTAGAAGTTTGCAATACGCTGGATTTTCTATCATAATAAAGAAGATGTATTTCTAATCTGTCACAGTCACTTCATAAGGATTTCTTTTACAGGATGAACTTGCTTTATTGATGTGCTACAGTTTCTCAAACTTGGCATAACCATATAGTGTAATCTAGTGTAATCCACAATATTACGGCTTCCATGCCTGCTGACCGGCGTGGACTTTATATTCTTGATTTTTTTTTTTTGATTCTTATTGTGGTTCTGTCAAGGCTTCTATTACTCGTCCTATGTTGGCCTAAGAGGATGATAGTGTGCTGCATTCCTATTGTCTTTCATATTCTATGTTGATGTCAGCCCTTTTGGAACAAATTATTTCAAGAGATTCAAGCCTCTGGTTTTCATTCTACTCAGACCGTTAGTGCATTTACAATATTATATTCAATACAGAAATTTAGAACAAAGCTACTGAAGTGCTAACGTCTTCTCTTGGATAAAACATTGCATTTATTTTGAGGGCTACAATATAAAATCTATCCTGAAAGTTGAGCAATCTTGGCTGGCTTCTTGCCCTTATGGATTCGGATTATTTGAATTTAAAATTAAGTGATATGGCCACACCAATAAACATTCCTGTATATTTTAAACAGTAAGCTGGTCTCTGGTTTTTAAATGAATACAATGTAGAAAGGAAATAATTCTACTTGTAGTGCTATTTGATAAGTTATTAATAACATTACAAACAGTAAGTATCCCAAAATGGAACCCTCGGAGATCTCCACTGATAATAGTGACCCAATTAGAGCAAGATAGTTTGCTGCATGCCAACAGATCACTCCAGCTGTACTTTCTGTTGACTACCTGTGGTGATCGAACTTTAATTTGGATAATTGCTCAGTTTGCTATTAGTTATCCAGTTAGAGTTTAAGTTCGCAGCTTTATATTAGATACCATGGTTCATGCACTTTAACCTTCATTCTCCTGTGAAGAGCCTTATTACATGACTTCCAAAAGAGGCATAAAGGGAGATGAAAAAATACCACTCTATCCTCATTTACCTCCATAAATCTATTGGAGTTTTTTGTGGATATAATTGTTAGAGACACTCATGCCCATCTTCGGTTTATTGGCTTTATTCTCACTAGATGATTTTGAATTGTTTCATCCCTTCATAAATTCAAGAATTGTTTTGCTATAAATGTCAAGCTGGTATGTATTTCCCAGTACTGTGTTGCTGACTTAAAATCAGAATCACATCTGTTATCTATCTTTCAGTTCTCTCGTAACACTCCTGTGTTCAATGTGCAGAACTTCCCCTGCCAATGCTCCTTCCTGTAACCTTATTAATTATGCTACTCTCAGATGAGGTCCACCTGCTGCTTTATGAATATGTAAATAGGTAGAAAGGAGCATCCAGGAGAAAAACATGAAAATGAAAGTATGGACATTCAAAATGTCTGCTGATTGCTAAACTTAATGCAATATAAGTTTGACCCTATATAACTTAAATGTTATTCCAGTGGCCAAAATTTTTGAACTTTAAATCAGATTTAAAGCTTAATTTGGGTTCTGTTGAAAGGTCATAGGTCTGAAATGCTAACCTTTTCTTTTTTCACAGATGTTGCCTGACCTGCTACATATTTCCAGCATTTTCTGTTTTTATTCTAGATTTCCAGCATCCGCAGTATTTTGCTTGTGTCAAAATATTGAAATTGAGCGGCTTTTGCAGAAGATTGCATTCAGCAGCTCAGTTTTTCATAATAACCCGACACAGCAATTTTCAAGCCATGAATAATCTGATGTTAGTTTTAATCTGTTAGAACCTGACTGAATGGTAGGGTGCAGGTTTGCCTCTTGTCTACCTTATGGGTAGCATGAATACAAGTTGAATAGTACCCCAGCAGCAAGAAAGAGAGCGCCAAATGCTACTCGGTCCTCAGGTGGAAGCTCCTCCCATTACATGACATGTGAATTCATCGCGTGTGAAATCACAGTGCTCACTCTCTCAGTAAAAGAGTGCAAAATCAAAATTATTCACAACATGTTGTGACTTTTCTTGATGAAGATTCTTTTCACCCCTTTATTCTTGGGTCTCCTTTTTGCCCTTTTCCTTTGACAAAGTGAACAACCCAATTTCAGACCGCTGCTGTTCCGTGGACCAGGAAGTAACTGAAAGCAGAATTAAACAAATAGCGCACTGGAGGCCTGCGTTGATGTGTGCTTGGGTACAGGTCCAAATTAGCAGAAGGCAAACTTAGGAAGTAAGAGCGATCAACATGAAGTGGCTTTCAGAGAAGGCAATTGAAGCAAAAACCCTGGAATCATTCATGGAACAGCTGAATGATGTGATTGCACAGCAGTCTCTCTTCAATTGATGGGCCAAATGGCCTTTCGCATCTGAAGCTACTGATTAAAGGATCACCACTATTTCACTTGGTGTTAAAATATTTCTTTAGTATCAACAATTGTGAAGCCGTTTAAACTCCAGGTGAACAGAATTCAACATACAATCTGTCGAATTTAAGTTGTTTTCTTATTCCTATTTACCTCAACAGTTTTTAGCAATCTATGAAGAATGTATGTTTGAAATAAATGGGGAGACCATGGCTTCTCTTTGATGAAAAGCTTTTGGAGGAGGATAATCTTGTTAAATCATAGCAAAAGATTTTATTGAGCAACTTACTTAGATTTATCAGGCATTAAATGTATTGGAGTTGTCCTCTTAAAATGCTTCCACTGCGGTTGCAACATCAGTCGGCAAAAATTTTGTTATCCCAATAGGGAGATTAATTATCTACAGCAAAAATGCAAAAGGCTGCTGCGCTTTGGCGCTTTCAAATTGTGATTGACAGCTGGGGTTTTGTCAGTGATCAGCTTTCTCTGCATTCATCCTATACCACATTACAATTTAAAGCCTTAATCCTGGATATTCTGATATGTTATTTTAACAATGGATTGCACAAAAAAAGAAACCCTGTAAATTTTAGATTTCCATCCGCAACCTTCTTGGCAACCAGTGTTGCTAAGGCATTAACGACAGAAAATACACCAGATGACGTATTTTTGTCATTAACATTTAATATTGGCAGGCGCAGTCCATACCTGCTGTCAGTTCCAGTAGGAAATCCCAGAACACTGGAACAAGAGTAGGCCATTCATCCTCTCAAGCCTTGTTCCACTATTCAGTTAGATCGTGACTGATCTGTGCCTCAATTCTATTATAATCTTATTTGATTGCTATCTCTTGCTACCCTCGCCTAATAAAAAAAAAAATCCATCGATCTCAATCCTGAAACTTTCAGTTGACCTGGCATTAACCGTCTTCTGTGGGAGAGAGTTTCAGCTTTCCATGATTTTTAAATGAAAGGTGCTTCCTGATTTCACTCCTAAATGGGCTAGCTCTGGTTTTAAGATTAGCTTTGCTTGTTCTATGTAATATGTTCTATTTACAGGACAGAAATCCTTTATTATTTCAAACATCTCAATTACATTAGCCCTCAATCTTCTAAACTCAAATGAATCCAAATCAAGTATATGCAATCTAGCCTCATAATTTGACTCTTTAAGCCTTGGTGTCATTTTAGTAAATCTCACCCTTATCTGTTATAGCCTTACAGGAGTTTGGTGCCCAAAATTGAAAGCAATACTCCAGATGGGGTACAACCAAGGCTGTATAAAACTGAAAGATAACTGCCTCAATTTTGTGATGACCACCCAATATCCCATTAGCAATTTTGAATACATTTTTGTACCTGTGCACTGCCTTTTAGTAATTTTTGTACTTTTACACTCACATCCATTTCGATTCACTCCACGTGATATTAAGAAACGGCTGAAAGCATTGGATACTGCAAAGGCTGTGGGCCCTAACAACATTCCGGCAATAGTACTGAAGACTTGTGTTCCAGATCTAGCCACGCCCCTAGCCAAACTGTTCCAGTGCAGCTACAACACTGAGATCTACCTGGCAATGTGCAAAAATTGCCCAGATGTCTCCTGTCCACAAAAAGCAGGACAAATCCAATCCGGCCAATTGCCGTCCCCTCAATCTACTCATTCATCAACAAGGTGATGGAAAGTGTCATCGACAGTACTATCAAGCGGCACTTAGTTGGAATAACCTTTTCACTGGCACTCAGTTTGGGTTCCCCCAGGGTCACTCAGCTGCTGACCTCATTACAGCCTTGGTTCAAACATGGACAAAAGAGCTGAACTCAAGGTGAGGTGAGAGTGACTGCCCTTGACATCAAGGCGTATTTAATGCCTGATAAATCTAAGTAAGTTGCTTAATAAAATCTTTTGCTATGATTTAACAAGATTATCCCCCTCCAAAAGCTTTTCACCAAAGAGAAGCCGTGATCTCCTCATTTATTTCACCATAAGTTCTTCATAAATTGCTAAAATCTATTGGCTATCTAATTTTACGACAGTTGTGTTTTGATCATTCATGATTTGTCAACCTTGCTAATTGAGACATTTATCATGGCCAGGATTTTCCAGTCGGCAAGCAGGGGGTGGGTGGGGGTGGGGCCTGCTCGCCGACGAGTAAAATGACGCGCGGTGACGTCGGGTGGAACTCCTGATGTTACCGCGCCCCCTTTAAATTTGCAGGTAGGTGGGGCTCAGCAAAATCAGCTGTGCGCCCGCCGACCTGTCAAAGGCCAATTGAGGCCATTGACAGAGTCATTAAAGTTAAGGTTGGCGGGCAGGTCGGGAGCCCTGGCGGGCATTAGAAAAAACATGAAACCTCATCCACGGGCAGGATGAGGTTTCATGTAGGTTTTAAAAATGTAATTAAACTGTATTTATGAGTGATGGACATGTCCCAACTCATGTGACAGTGTTATGTCAGGGAAATTTTTTTTCTTCTATTTTTAACATTTTTTGCTGTGGAGCCGATCTCCCTGAGGCAGCGCTTAGCCTCAGGGAGATGAGCGCACTCCTTTGTGCGCATGCGCAAAAGAGCGCACTCTCGGCTCAGGGAATCCCCCCCATCTGCGCAGGGAGTGCATAGCCTTAATTGGCCCGCCCATGTAAAATGGCAGTATACCCCCGATTGGGGACGCCGATCAGAGGCACGCCTCCACGCGCCAGCTCTTCAACTCCCTCCCCTCCCCCCCTCCCCCCCCCCCCCCCCAAACAGGGGGAAAATTCTGCCCCATATCCCTGATTTTACATGAGGTACAAGCAACCATCAGCCAGTCTCAAATATCCCCTTATGGGAAATCAGGCAGTGTTACTGAAATACTGATATCCTGATTTGCTTAATGCATTGGAGAAAGATAGGATTTTCTGGGAGAGAATTTTGCCCTTGTCGGGGTGGGCTCGGCCGGGGCACTCGGGAAGCCAACCACCGCCCGCGATCGGAGCCGGACCGCGATCGGAGCCGGACCGCGATTTCACACTGGCGGGCCAATTAAGTCCAGCCCAGCGTCAGAACGCGAGCAGCAGTGCTCAGCGCTGCCGGTGTGGGGGTGGTGGTGGTGGGGGTGGGGGTGGGGGTGGGGAGGGCAAGCGCGAAACTCGCGTATGTGCGCCTTTGAAAATCACCCTGAGGCGCTGAGCTGGCTCAGGGCGATGAACATATTCCCAAATATAAAATAAAGATTTCAAAAATGTAATAAAATGTGTCCCCTCATGTGACTTTGTCACATCAGCAGGGACATGTCATAAATGAAATTTTAAAAAATGTATTTTGTTTTTATTTGGTGTTGGATTCCTGGCCGTGGATGAGGTTTCCAAAAACATGCAAAGGCCGCTTGGCCTTTGCGCCTGCCCACCAAGCGCAAGGTTGGACGGGCAGCGAAAAATTTAAGTTAATTGGTACTTTAATGACCTTAACATTAATTGACATTAATTGTCAGTGGGTGCGCTGCCAATTCCTGCGGGCACCAGCCGACCAAACCATTGAGCGACTGCGCGTTGACGTTGGGATGCTCACCCGATGTCATCGTGCGTCATTTCATGCTGGAGCGGGCCAGACGCACGCCCGCCAAGGTGAAAATTCTGCCCCTGATATTTGTCGATGGATTCCAGTAACAGTAAAGCACTAAATAATTGTTATTGACTCATATTGGTGCACACTCTTCAGTTCTGTGAAATATGACCACCAGGACACAAGTTAATCATTCTTAAGGTTCGGTTACTGTTATTTCAAAATTGTGGCTTGAGGTACAAATGGTGTGAAATATTGAAGCTACCTGTTCACAGAGCTATAGTTTACAGGAAGTTGACAAACAACTCAGTGCTACTCCATCTTTATCAGTGAATACATCTTGGGCTGAATTTTCTGTTCGTTGGGCGAGTGGAGCTGACCCAATCGTGGGCCCGCCCAGCGCATTTCACAGTCCTGTGGAGAGCGGGATTTTAAAAATTGCGGCGGGCGTGTACAGGTTCCAATGGGGAACCAGCAGTCTGTATAAAGAAAGGCCAGGGATCACCATGGCCAGGCTCCAGGTGCAGGGGGTCTGCACAGCAGGATCCAGAGGAGGGAAGGCCAGAGGAGTAGGGCATGCTGCAGGGTAGGCCAGTGGGGAGGGGGGGGCAATGTGCCCCTCGCTTCTTTGATGCCTGCCTTGCAGCTCTTGTTGAGGAGGTGGCAGCACGGCGAGAGGTCTTGTTTCCTCAGGATGGGAGGAGGAGGGCCCCCCACGTTACGAAGCGGGCCTGGCAGGAGGTGGCAGAGGTGGTCAGCTCCATGGATGCTGTGCAGCGATCAGGGACGCAGTGCCACAAGCGCCTCAATAATTTGCGCTCTGGATGGGTGAGTACCATGTCAGCCTTGGCCATTTGACCCAGCAGGTAGCCTTAGCCTTTGAGCGCCCCCCCACCCCCCCCCACCCCACCGCTATGTCTTACTGTCGTTACTGCATTGGGCATTTAGCGCACGCTAGGTGGGCAAACAGATAGTGACCATGCTTACATCAGCCTTAGTGGTTGAGGAGAAGATGGGTTCTCCCTGCAGCATATGTTGGTGTTTGTCGCATTTGAGTAGTCTGGGGGCAACCTGCAGGGGAGGCAACTAGACACAAACTCAGAACTCCAACACATGTCTTATTGATAGTGGTGAGATGGTGGAAGGGGAGCCTCAAGGTGTCATGGCCAAGAACCATCTGCTGGCTTCGGTGCCACACGTAGTTGCGCCTCCTTGGCATGGGCGCTAAGACCCGTGTGTTATTCAAAGTGATGGACGCCGAATGTGTCCAAGGTGGCCTTTTGGGGAGGGGGTTGGGTCCAGCCGTACTATCTTCTGGGGACTGATCACCAGTAGTGTGGACAGGAGCCGCTGGAGGCCCCAGATGGGCCACTGTGGTTGGGGTGCGGCGTGCGCGTGCAGAGTACATGAGCGATCAGCCCCAATAAATGGTCTTGCAGGCGAAAACCGCGTACAACACCCAAGTGCATTTGCGCATTGGTGGTGGCCAGGCCATGCTACACACAGTGACCGAATTCGAAGAACAGGCCATGGGGCTAGAAAGGAGCCAAGCGGCCAGGTCTGCAGGTGTCGGCGAGGCTGGGGTACAGCGGCTCGGTATTTGAGGGCCACAGTCCCATCCACTCTGTCACCCCACCATCCAAAGCACTGATGGTTACTGGAATCGTTAATGCAGCAACACTGCTCATTCACAGACTGATACAGTCAGACATGTGGGTCATACACAAAGGTCCCTCGGCCCCTTGAGGATGCGTGTCTCTAGCACCTTCCAAAGTCGCCTTATCCCATTTGTGACCACTATCCCCATGGCCTAACATGCCATGGCATTGCTGCTGCACATCCAAAGACTTATTGCATCTTAGGAGGGTTTGTACCTCCACCACCCTTTCAGCCAGTGCGCCCCACATTACTCTGTCCAAAAGGTCCTCAGCACCTCACCTGTCAATCTCTTAGCACTCAACTTAAATAAATGCCACCATGTTACTCATCCCTGCGCCAAGGGGAAATGTTGCCTTCTGTCCACCTGTTCTATGCCCCTCATAACGGTATGAAGGTCAATAATGTGACCTGTGAATCTCCTGTGCTCCACGGCAAATGTCGCAAGTGTTTGCAATGTTTCCTCATCACTCCAACTCTCCAGGCCAGCATGTATCCAGGTCAGGTACCTCTGCACTCTCCTCACTCCAATGCCATCCCTCCCATGAAGCGCAGGTCACAACTGAATGCAGAAGTGTAGCTGTGGCCTCGACAGCGTTTTCTGCACTTGCAACATGACCTCCCTTTTCCTACATTCTATTCCTCGGCTAATAAAGGCAAGTCTGGCTTCGACCTTGTTAAACGCCTTATGTTCCTGTTCTGCTACCTTAACGGGTCTGCCCAGCAAGGTCCCTGTAATCGTCGTGAGTTCCCACGGTCCTACCATTACTCATATATTCCTATACCTTGTTTGTCTTACCCAAGTGCTTAACCGAACACTTATCCACATAACATTCCATGTGGCATTCCTTAGGCCATCTGACCAGCCTGTCTGTATGTGCGTGTAATGTTTGGGCCTCCTCTTGACTATTTACCACCCCACCAATGTTCGGCTCCTTAGGTTCTTGAATGTTGAGCGCATTATGAGCCTGGGGGGGAAAGGGGTGAAAGGTGTTACTGACTGAACGCTAACTGATCCACTGTCCTTGTTGTTAATTTCAGCATCACCACAGCATGGCCGCCAGGAGGACGCCCAGAGTCCCCTTCCACACCTGAGGGGCGTCAATTGGCACGAGCATCACATCATTTCAGCGAGCCAGGCACCAGCGCAGCGATTACCACATCGGTGGGGAATATAACGTCGGCTAGTGTCCCGGGGCACAGTGGAGAGGGCACTTCACAATCACTGGAGGAGATGGCATGGACAGAGAGTGCCAATGGCGCCAGCAGCCGGGGACCAGGCACATGCTGAGTTGGGCAGTGATGATGTGCCTCTGGAGATGTCCGCCATGCAGCAGCTGCAGGACAAGCAGCCGGATGCGCAGGAGCATCTGGCAGTGTTGCATGAGGGTGTGCTTCACTTGGTCTCTGTGGTGGAGGAATCCAGGCAGAGTGTCAGTGAAGGCATGAACCTCATGTCAGAGCGTCAGGCTTCCTCCATTGAGAGATTGGTGACTCTCATGGAGAGGGGCTTCCAGCAGATTGATCAGCATCTGATTGGGTTACGCTCTGACCTGCAAGCTCTCACAGTGCTACTGGCCACAGGTGGTCATTGACAATGTGGGAAATGTTCTGGGCACCAAGTGTCGCTGCTCGGTGCCCATCCATCTGCAGTAAGCAGCTCCTCCGCCCCTCTGCCAGTGACCGTTGCATCCGTTGAGGCTGCAACAACTGGGGAGGTGCCAGTTCTGGAACTGGCCACTCCCTCCCAGGCGGGGCCATCACAGGTTCCACAGGCCAGAGGACGGCCAAAGTCATCGAGGCCAACAGGATAGCAGAGTCAGCAGGCTGTCTCACAAACCACTCCGAGCGATGGGGCGGTACCTAGACGTAGCACCTGCAAACGTAAGCATAAGACACGTTGGGCACTCCACGGGTTTCTCACTGGTGCTTTTCTGTTGCCCCTAGATTAGGGAATTTATATTTGTCAACGTCAGAGCAACGTTTTGTTTTGTTTTTTGTGGCACCATCTGATGGATGGGAATAAAGTCCACATTTCTGACCATGGCTGAGGGTGTTTCCTTTGTGCTGCATTTGTCTGTTTCACAGACATATCATGAGTGTTTGAGTGGACATAGATGTTTCTGTACTAAGCCCTTAGTTGCAGCTGATGAGGTGGAAAATGTAGCACCAAAGTGCCACGTATGGATGCGCCAGACAATGCTGGTCCTGCTGATCGATGTGTGTGGAGCTAGCTGAAGGTTTGTTGGATTAAATTGTCCCGGGTGTCCCTGCCTCCTTGGTGTAGTAGCGGGTCAGCGTGCTGCCCCTCATCATCGCCCTGTGCTTCCTCATCCTCTGAGCCACTGCTGGATTCATCATGTGCAGCCTCATCCACTGCGTCATGGTCTTCATCATCAACCGCATTCCCCCCTTTCCAGTGCAAGATTGTGCAGAAGGCAGCATGCTACCACTATCACAGAGACACGATCTGGGAGGTACTGGAGTGTGCACCCTGAGCGGTCCAGGCATCGGAAGTGCATCTTGAGAAGACCGATGGCTCTCTCCACCACAGCCCTTGTGGAGACGTGGTTCCTATTGTAGCGCTCCTCAGCTTCTGTTCTTGGATAGCAGAGAGGCGTCATGAGCCACCTTCTAAGGGGATAGCCCTTGTCACCCAGCAGCCATCCATCCAGCTGGGCTGGAGCACTGAAGAGCCCCGGCACCTGGGAGTGTCTGAGGATGTAGGCGTCATGGGAGCTGCCTGGGTACCTTGCACAAACTTGCAGAATCAGCATCCTGTGATCACACACTATCTGCACGTTCATGGAGTGGAAGCCCTTCCTGTTGACGAAGGCACCGGGCTCACCTGCTGGCGCCTTGATGGCTACATGTGTGCAGTCTATTGCACCCTGGACGCGGGGGAAGCCAGCAATGGCCGCGAAGCCTCTGACTCGCTGTGTCTGACTTGCCTGGTCGCAACAGAAGTGGATGAAGGTCAATGCCCGTCTGAACAGAGCATCTGTAACCTGCTTGACACAAATGTGGGCAGCTGAATGGGAGACACTGCAAAGATCACCCACCGAGCCCTGGAAGGAGCCAGATGCATAGAAGTGGAGGGCAACTGTGACTTTCAGAGCTGCTGGCATGGGGTGTCCACCCACACAGTTAGGGGAGATCTCAGGGCCAATCGTCTGACAGATGTAGTTGACTGTTTCCTTCGGCACTGCACCTCAGTCATATTGAGGTAGCTGCTTCACCGCCTGTATACCCTGGCAGCAGGATAGTGGCGTCTTCTGCGGCCCCTTCCACCTTGGACAACCTCTTGGCCTTGCACCCCTTGCGCCCGCACCTGGCCTCCCAAAGGTGGCTCCCATGGAGGCTGATTGTCCAATCCTGGCCTCCTTATTCCAGCCTTCCCTTCCTCCTCAGAGGAGCTGCCTCCAGTGGAGATGACAGAACCCATACCCAGGCTAAAGGGAGGCCTCCGGAAAGCTGCAGGCCCGATAAAGATTACTGACTGCAGACTGCTGAGCTGAAGGTTCAAAGTGCACTAAAAGCTGCTGGAATTCGTTCTGAACTGCTACAGATCACACAGGCAAGTTTAAAACACTTTCTCCAATAAATACATCACATAACACATTGACAACCCCACTGAGTCCACATATCCTGCCCGTGGATGAGTTTTGTTAAAAATTCACTTACTCGCCTGACCGTTGCGCCCGTGCGCCAAGCCAAAGATCGCACGGGCTCCTCAAAATCTGCATCGATTGCCGAGTTAAGGGCCTTATCAAGCCCTTTAATTAATGGCGGGCGCGCGTCACGCTTCATCGCGCACCCACCCAGCTAAATATCGCGATGGCGCACGGTGACATCGGGACGCTCGCCCGACGTCAGTGCGTGCCATTTTAAGCGCTGAAGTGTGGGGCCCACCACCCAGAAAATTCTGCCCCTTGTGTGCAAAAATCTTGTATGGGCAGAATTTTACATCCCACAGGAGGGCGGGCGCGCACCTGACCCGATCGGGCATAAAATAGCACGCAATGACGTCGGGCAAGCGTCCCGATGTCATCGCGCGATATTTCGGTTGGTGAGCATGCGCAAGAGCCAGCAGCGCGCCTGCCGACAATTAAGAGGCCTATTAAGGCCATTAATTTATTGATTAAGAGAGATTTTTCGCTGTCTGTCCAATGTTACAGTTGGCGGGCGGGCGAATCGGCCAGGCGGCCTTTGCATTTTTAAGGAAACCTCAAACCACGGGTGGGATGGGGTTTCTGCTTGTAGTTTTTTTAAAAATGTTTTGACAGAATTTTTATGTATTCATGTGAGGGAGTCTGATGTGGGGTCGTTTTTTTCAGAATTTCAAACTCTTTTATTTTTGTATTTAAAATTCCTCAGCTCCCTGAGGCACTCTCTGCCTTCAGGGTACTTTCACTGCTCGCTACCCCATGCCAACTTCAGCACTCACCCTCCTACCGCTCCCACCCGGGCAGCGCTGAGCTTCTCAGCGGCGTTTCACGCTGGCCGGCCAGCTAATTGGCCGGTGGGGGGGCGATCGCGGGTGGCGGACCGTTTCCCAGCCGCTCCCGGGCCCGCCCACCGCACCCACCCGACAACCCGAAAATTGTGCCCTATATATTTTTAAAAGGTAGCAGTAACCCTGGTTTAGCATTGTTTCCATTTTCTTCACCTTAAACCTAAAACAGAATAAGTTATCAGCAGTCTAGCTGACCAATACTTTTAGGTTTCTTTATGAATTGGTTTGTGAAGTAGATAATGGGCTTCACATTGATGTGAATGACTCATTTTACCAGCTCCAGGCTCTGCAGCTTACACATCAGTGGGTGTTGCACTCTATGGTCTGCTATTAAGCCAGCCAGGATTTCAGACACTGGATCGTAATATAAAATGAAAACAAAAATTGCTGGAAAAGCTCAACAGGCCTGGGGAAACAGAAAGAGAGAAACAGAGTTAACGTTTCAAGTCCATATGAAGAGTCATATGGACGCGAAATATTAACTCTGTTTCTCTCTCCACAGATGCTGCCAGATCTGCTGAGTTTTTCCAGCATTTCCTGTTTTTTATATCAGATTTCCAGCATCCGCAGTATTTTGCTTTTAACTGGATCTTCCATAGGGAAAACCTAATCAGAGATGTGAGTAAAGATCTCTATTACCAAAAGTTAGCCCATTTTGATCATATTGCGTTCTCTGTCCAAGCAACATTCCAAGAGTGAGATGAGGTTTCCTAAAGTTTTTATGAATTAACTAAAAAGTTTTACTGAAAAATAAAAACATGGCCCATCTCATGTGAAAGAACGCTGGCCCTGACTCTCCCTCCTCCCCCACGTCTGCACAGGTAGCACTGAACGCTACTGCTCGCGTATTATGCTGGGTGGGCCTTAATTGGCCCGCTCGTGTAAAATGGCGGTGCGGAGCCGATCACGGGCGGTGGTCAGCTCCATGACTGCTCCCGCCCGCTCCCACCGAGCCCACCTGATGTGAAAAAAATTCAGGCCTTGGTTTCTATTCCCTTGAGTGTAGAAGACTGAGGGGTGATTCAATCGAGGTGTTTAAAATGTTTAAAGGATTCGAAAGGGTAGGCACAAGGAAACCATTTTCCCCGGTGGGGGAATCAAGAACAAGGGGCCATTGTTAGTTAACTTCAGAGTCAGACCTTATAGGAGCCAAGCACACAAAAGGCAGTAGAAATCTGTCATTCCCTCTCCTAAAAGGCTATGGGTAGTGGGACAATCGGAGCTTTCAAAACTGAAATTAATAGATTTTTGTTAGGTAATGGTATCAAAAGATATGGAGCCAAGATACAATCAGCCATGATCTAATTGAATGGCAGAGCAGGTTTGAGTGGCTGAATGACCTACTAGAGACAGAGTTGTGCCTTTTACCACAAGGACATTTGCAACTACCTTGAAGCATAGGGCTGATGAAATCAATGGTTGTAATTGTCGACTGCTGTCTTCACCCTACCCTGGCTTCATTTTAGCCATGATGCAATGCTGACAAATGGGGATGGTGCCTTGGAGTGGTGGACCACCTGCCTTGTAAGCATCTCGTGTACTGCCATATTTGCCTCAGCAGTCACCAGATTCTTGGCTACTGTTATGACCATAGTCGATGTTAATTGCTGCGCAACCAAATCCCAGAGGGTAACTTGGCTTACGGGCCGTACCATTTTTTACTTTGTATTCCGAAAACAAGAAGAAAACATAATGACCCCAGCAACAAGAAGTCCAGTAACACTTTTAGGATTTTAAAAATTAAAAGTAAAAGCTTTATTAACAAGAAGAAAAGAAAACTTAAGAACACAAGGTTACAGTTACACAGTTAAAATTAGTCTTACAAAACATTCCCCCCAAAAGATTCCCTACTTGGTCAGACCCACAAAAAACCCTATAATATTACCCAAGGCAAACTGCTGTAGCTTTAATAAAGGCATACCACGCAACTCTCTTCCACTCTGTTATAGAAATCCAATACTTCAGAACAAGACTGCTTTTTGTAGTCCAAGACTTTTCTGGCTTGACTGGATGGCTGATTCAAACTGCATCTTTCTCCCAGCCTGGAGGCCACAGCTACCAGTTAACAGCTAACAGCCCCCAGTTCCCTTACACTTTCCACAGTAACTATATATATATATATATATATTCCTCCCCCCCCCCCCCCCACTTCCATCTCATGTTCCATTGTTCTCACACCTCTTTGAAACTCAAATCCTTCCAAATATAAAATCTTTCATGTTTCTATTTTGTCTCTGCTTTCGGGTCAATAAAATGTAATATACCCTTTTCTATTTACCTATGGAACTCCTGGAAGATGCAAATATGTTTCTTGTTACCTCTGGTTTCTCTTTAATATTCAAACAAACTCTCAACTTATCTAAAAATGCAAATGTTAGATCTAACCTATTCACCTGTACCTCAAACCTAATACCTCTATCCTTTTCATGTTTTAAACCCCACAGACAACCTGTCTTCTAGTAACCTTCCTTCGCTTAATCAAATCATTCTCACTCTCTCTCTCTCTCTCCCACACACATACACACACGCGCACACACACACATCCTTCTTTCCAGAATAACTCAATATTCCCCATAAATATTTTTAAAATAATATAAATTTTCACACTACGCTATCACTCGTGGCAATGTGGATTTTCTTCACTTCATTTTTGCCTGCCATTATTCCTCTCCCCCTCAGCATTGGCAAAAAGCATTCATATTCAAATGCATTTTAAGCCTTTCTGAAGGTTCTTTATGTTTCTGTCACCCTATCCTGGCACTTCTCTTTAATGGATGCCTGCAATTCTCTTCAGCTGCAATTTTCTGTTCTTAGTGCTGGTGTACTTTCTGCATCCATCCAATAGAACTATTCTCATCAGCCGATCTTGGGAAATTCTATGAAGCCCCCATTTTTAACCATTTGGATCTGAACACCCTTAAAGTCGAGGTGCATTTGTTTACTTGTTGACAAGCATTTAGTTGGATATTCCTTGCAATATTTTATCTTATTTTTAAGTACTTCTTAAAAATGATATGCATTGGTCACATGTCAAAATAGTATTGTCTTGATCACATTTGATTGACAATCCAACATACAAGGATTTTTGGCTTTTAAGATGAAAGTCTTTTGCTGCTGCAAAGACTTAGAGAGAGATCTACTGATGGCTGTAAAAAAAATTTGAAGAAACTCTAATTATGTGCAGGAGGATGTTTGAAATTAATCTCTTTTGAACCCAAATGCACTAATTGCTTTCCAGAGCAATCAGTGAAGGAAATAAAAGAAGTTGATATTTTCCTCTTGAAGAACAAAGCTGAAAAGCATAACTAGCTCTACAAAGTACAAAGTTATTGTTCATCTACAGTTTATTATCTGCAGTTGCTTTGTATAACTTGTAAATAAAGTGCACCATAAATTTATGTGGTCTGAAATGTGATAATTTCTGTGTTCAAATCAACAATTCCCTCTATCTCCTGTGTAAACATGTGACTGCAAATTAGGCTGTACTGTCTAAGATATGCACTCCTGAGTTATGAAGTACACCATTTATTCACTATGTGGGAGTGTGGCACATGCATTAAAAAGGAAATGTACAAACTTACAAATTAGGAGCAGGAGTAGGCCACTCGGCCCTTCAAGCCTGCTCTGCCATTCAATAAGATCATGGCTGATCCGATTATAACCTCAACCCCACATTCCCGATAATCTTTCACCCCCTTGTTAATCAAGAATCTATCTAGCTCTGCCTTAAAAATATTCAAAGACTCTTCTTCCACCACCTTTTGAGGAAGAGAGTACCAAAGGCTCACGGTCCTCAGAGAAAAGAAATTCCCCTCATCTCCGAAACAATGTGCAAAAGCTCAAATTGTGACAAAGTTTGAGAATTGAGGACACATCTTTGTCATGTGCTAATTCTGGACTAACCATAATAGTATTAAACTATCCTGTTGGTGTAGAGTATAACTATTATGAGGGTTAGGACCTTTCCAAATGTATAATCAAAATCAACAACAGAAACAACCTGCATTTATATAGTGACTTTTAACGTAATAAAAAATGTCCTGAAGGTGCTACGGATCAAAATTTGACACCAAGCCACACAAAGAGATACTAGGCCAGTTGACCAACAGCTTGATCAAAGGGGTAGGTTTTTAAGGAGTATCTTAATGGAGGAAAAAAGATAGAGAGAAATGGGGATGGGGGAATTCCAGAGCTTAGGTCCTGGAGACCTGAAGGAATGGCTGCCAATGGTGCAGCAATTTAAAATTGGTTGGGAATGCTCAAAAGGCTGGAATTGGTGGAGCACAGTGATCTGGGAGCGGGGAGGGTGTTGTCAGGTTGAAGAAACTTAAAGAGATGGAGGGATGAGACCATGGAGGAATTTGAAAACAAAAGATCAGAATTTTTAAAATCAAGGCATTGTTTGACAGGGAGTCAATGGCGGCAAGTGAACAAGGACTGATAGGTGAGTGTGACTTGCTGTGAGTCAGGAAATGAACAGTGGAGTTTTGAATGACCTCAAGTCTTCCTTATACTTGGGGGTGGTGCCTGAGGATTGGGGAATTGCAAATGTCACACCTTTGTTCAAAAAAGGGTGTGAAGATAAATTCAGCAACTACAGGTCTGTCACTTAAACCTCCGTGGTAGCGATTGTGGTTCTAGAAATGATAATTCAGGACAAAATTAATGGTCAGTTGGGTGAATATGGGTTAATTAAAGAAAGCCATCATGGATTTGCTAAGGGAAAATCATATTTAACTAACTTGCTTGAGTTTTTGTTCAGGTAACAGAGTGTTGATGAGGGCAATGATATTGATTTGTTGAACATGGACTTCCAAACGACATTCGATAAAGTGCAACACAATAGATCAATGAGCAAAGTTAGGGCTCATGGAATAAAAGGGACAGTCTAGCAACATGCATATGAAATTGACTGAGTGACAGGAAGCAGAGTAATGATTAATGGATGCTTTTCAAATTGGAGGAAGATCCATAGTGGAATTCCCCAAGAGTCAGTGTTAGGACTCCTGCTCTTCCTGATATAATTATATAAATGATCTAGACCTTGGTGTACATGGAGCAATTCCAAAATTTGTGGATGATACTTTGAAGCATTGTGAACAGTGAAGACGATATTGTAGAACTTCAGAAGGACATAGCCAGGATGGTAAAATAGGTGAACAAGTGGTAGGTTGAACTCAATGCAGAGAATTGTGAAGTGATTCATTTTGGTAGGAAATGCATGGAGAGACAATATAAAATAAAGGGTACAATTCTAAAGAGGATACAGGATACAGAAGAACTTGGGGGTATACATGCATAAATCATTGAAGATGGCAGGACAGGCTGAGAGAGCAATCAATAAACCATACAATATCCCAGACTTTATTAATAGGTGCATAGAGTACAGTGTTAAACTTGTATAGGACACTGGTTCACCCTCACCTGGAGTATTGTGTCCAATTCTGGGTGCCTCGCTTTAGGAAAGATGTGAAGGCATGGGAGAGAGTGCAGAAAAAAATTGCAATAATTGTTCCAGAGCTGAAGTACTTCAGTTACAAAGGTAGATTGAAGAAGTTGAGACTATTTTCCTTGGAGGAGAGAAGGTTGTGAGGAGATTTGATGGGAGTTACTCAAAATCATGAGAGGTCTGGACAGAATAGATGGGGAAAACTGTTCCCATTGATGGAAGGATCGAGAATGAGAGGGCACAGATTTAAAGTAATTGGCATATGAAGCAGTGAAGACATGAGGGAAAACTATTTCACACAAGTGGTTGAGATCTGAAATGCACTTTCTTAGAGTGTGGTGGAGGCAAGTTCAATTGAGGCATTTAAGAGGCAATTGACCTATTATTTGAAGGAAGAATGTGCAGGACTAGGGGTAGAAAGCCAGAGAGTGGCACTAAGTAATTTGCTCCTTTGGCGAGCCAGCACAGACACAACAGGCCAAATGCCCATTTCTATTCTGTAACCATTCAGTGATTGTGAAGTTTACCGAGGGTAGAACGTGGGAATAATTGTTGGAATAATCAAGCCTAATGTAAAATAGGCATGGAGGAGGGTTTTAGCAGCAGATAAGGTGGGGGTGGAGTTGGGTGCTGAAACAGAGGCAGAAATCGATGGTCTTAGTGACGGTGTGGATGTGTGATAAGCAGTTCATCTTGGGGTCAGGCACAACATTAAGAATGCAAAGAGCCTGTTAAAGCCTCTGATAGCTGATAGGGAGAGAGATGGGGTTGATGGCAAGGGAGCAGATTTGTTACAGGGACCGAAGACAATGGGCTATATTTTATACTCCCCCCACCCTGCACCGCCCACAGTGAAGACGGCACTACCATCCTTGGGCCTACTAAAGCTCTTAGGGCCTCATCCCACCATCACCAGCATTTGACCCATGGCAAGGGGTGGCCAAGTCATACGGGAACCCCAGCAGCCTTAGCTGTTGAGAGCTGCTGATGGCCAAGGGGTGCGGTAGGGGTGCCCCCTGGGAGGCACCCCCTCCCCCAACCAAGGCCATCCCTCCCCCTTGAACTCTCTCTCCTGGCCTCTTGAACGTGACCCTGCACCCCGCTCATACCCCTCACCACAGTGGGACTGTCTAACGCCCCAGCAATGGCCATGGTGCCCATCCCACACTGCTGGAATGACATAGCTGCCGGCCAATCAGATTGGCTGACAATTAAGATGGGACTTCCTCCTGGGATAGGGGGGCAGAAGTCTCACCTTACAGCAAGTCACACTGCTCTCTGGGGGGCAGCCATTGGAGTTCTGGGCAGGCTCCCCCCCCATACCCCACACCCACATTTTAGCCAGGGGGAGGGACCGTAGCACCCTGTAAAATTCAGCCCAATTACTTCTGCCTTTCCAAGTTTTAGCTGGTGGCAATGATCCTTGGGGGACATCAGGGGTGACTGTGTGGGAGCAAGAAGAGAAGCCACTGTAGGTGACAGGAAAGATGAGAATGAAACCAAACAATTGCAGTCCCACTCAACCGGACAGCGGAGGAGAGGGCCTGGGGCAGAATTCCATGGTAACCTGTGCAAAAGGCTACTGACAAATCGCGGAGGATGAGGAGAGAGAGTTTACGCTGTCACAGCCACAGGGGATGCTAATTGTGACTTTGCCAAGAGCCGATGCAGTGATGGACAGAGACCTGAATAGAGGAATCCAAACAAGAAGCTCCAAGAAAGATGGGTACAGATTTGGGAGGCCACAACACGTTCGAGACTTTTTGAAAAGAAAGGGAGGTTTGAGATGGAGGCAGTTTGCAAGGGCTGATGGAGTTAAAGGTTTTTTTTCCTGAGAGGATGGATGATGTCAGCAGAGTTGAAATACAGGGTGGCCGTACTTGAGAGAACCATTAATGATGTCAGCTCACATGGGAGTCAGGAAAGGAGGTGGGTCAGCAGGTTAGTGGAGCTAAAAGGCAAGAGGTGGGTCTCATCAACAAAATAAACTCTGAAAGTATGTGAGGGGAGGTAGGAGAGAAAAATGTGAATTCAGGGTTAGGGCAAGGAGTAATCTAAGAACTTAGACCCGGTGAGCTAGCAAAAGGGAGGGAAGCAGCAGCAATGGCAACATAATGGATGGGAATCAATCTTTCACAAAAAAATTCATGAGCTCATCGCACCTATTGTTGAAAGGGAAGGTGGTTTCGGAAAGCGGTTAGTGATGGAGAAGAGATCACCAGGTGTTATCTTTGCCTTCATGGATGATTTTTGAAAAGTGGTCACTTTTACTGATGGAGAGCATTGCCTGATATTGCTTCAAGTGGTCCAGCCAGATCTGGTGATGAATGGTTAAACCAGTTGTTTGCCAAAAATATTCAAGTTTGCACCTTTTGGACTTAAGAGAGCAGAGATGAGGGAGCAGAGATGGGGGAATACAACCACAGGGGAATGATTAGGTGGAGAAAGAGCGAAAAATGGTTCTAGTTGGGACAATGGCATCAAAGGTGGTGAAGAGGGTGTGAATTAGCAAATCAATGCCCGCTGAGATGTTGAGATGAAATAAGGGTCAAAGAAAAGATGGTTGGGAATTTGAGTGTAGAGCTATATAAATTGAGGGAGGGTTTTAATGTAATAATGCAGTGCTTTATCGCAGCAACATCCTTGTATTTTTCAAAGGGTCTCTGGAGCTGTAGTGCGGAGAGAAGCAGTCTTGCTTTAAACTGATCTGTTGGGTGGGGAGTGCCTGTGTGAGGTTGCCTGACTGGCAGGTGAGTGCAGCTAACTATGCTGTGCCACTGTTTGGCAATGCGGCTGAGAAAACTAGACCTGACCAGTTCTAACTAGTTTTTCCTTCTGACTCATCCTTGCTGCAAAAGCGCTGTGTTTTGACACACAGGTTATGCTATTCAGTCTAGCTTTAGAGTATTGTAATTGATGGGCATCAGAATTCTGCAGCATGTGGTCAAATGTCAGTAACTATCAGGAAAGCATTCATAAGCTAGTCCATTTATTGTGTAAATTAAGACAGTGGGCTAAATTCAATGGCCCCCAAGAATGGGCACTAGTCGTGCACCCATTGTCTGCAACACAGGTAGCATGCCAACTTTGTGCTGCCTGCTGGTTTAATTGATTTAAGCATCCAGCCATTGCTAATCACATTTGTTGATTGGGTGCATGAGCAGGGGATCAATACCTGAGTGGTTATATGCTGACAGTCACGCAGGTAGTAAATCTGACCTGTGAAAAATTGAATAATGTTAGAAACATGGTTCGGGCTCTAAGGTTTTCGGATGCTGTGCTGCTGAAATTGTGGAAGAGATGGGAAAAGAAGGGGGAATGTCCCGTATCTGCAGGGAGCCAGAAAGCCCTCCAGACACACGCTCAAAAAGCATTGTGAACCGCTAACCAAAGAGGTCAATGTCAGGATTCAAGCCCCGAGGGCCTGAATGCAGTACCACAAAAGGTGCAGCAACCTTAGATTGGTGGTCAGGGTCAGTGAATGCATCTTTAAATGTTATATTCACCCAACTATACCACAATCCTCAATCACAGCTCAATTCATCACATCCCCATCACCCCCAACAATCACTGTCAATCCTGCACATTCCCTTTGCCTTAATGGTGAGGCCTGTACCTCCCAATATATTGAGTCTCTGACCTCATTGGAATGGAGCTGATGTGGCATTGGACCCAAGACTTGTGAGAAATTGTACCATTGCTGGTGTAGCAGTGGCCCTTGCGTCACTAGGTAAGGAGGTCAGGTCGGAGAAGACAGGGCCTGGAATCAGGGGATCAGGGTCAAGGGATTGAGGCACCAGGGAACACTGGACTTGGGGTTGAGGGTCCAGTCTTAGGTTGGGGGTGCTGGTTGGTGGAGATGGGTGGACAGGAGCCTTAGTAATGTGGGAAGGGGACCATCCCGAAATGAGAACAACACCACTGAGGTTTGGAGGGGGGATGGTGTGGGGGAGGATGTTGCATTGGCGCTGATTGGTTCCATTTAATGTGGGGTCAGGAGATGACACCACATTTAGATACCTTACTGACCTTGTTGGTTGGAGCTGGCAGGAAACCCCACCCCTATTTCTCCGAGTGCAGTCAGCAAACTAATCTCGGACAGGACAGTGGTTGGGCTGTTTATTTGCATATGCTTCAGCCATGGGTAAAGGACACAAAGCTTTTTTTGTACTTTCCCAATTTGGTGGCCCAGCATATTGAGACCTCGCCCAAAAGGAAAAACAAGGGCCAGGATTGTTCCTATGGCAGGGGGGCTGGGCGGGGGCGGGCGAGGAGCTGATCGCGGTCCGAGCTGGGGCTTCGCGCTGTCATTTTATGCGGGTGGGCCAATTAAGGCCCACCCAATGTAACGTGCGGCCGGTAGCGTTCAGAGCACTACCTGTGCGGGCGGGGGGAGGAGGGAGAATCGGGGTCAGTGCTCTTTCGTACCTGTGTCACATGAGTGGGGACGCATTTTCATATTTGTGGAAATTTAGTTATTTAATAAAAGCTTCAGGAAACCTCATCCCACTCATGGATGAGGTTTCCTGAAAAAACGCGAAGGCCGCTTGGGCTTTCCGCCTGCCCGCCAGCCTTAAGGTTGGACGGGCAGTGTCCACAAGTGCTTCAATTGATTTATTAATGGCCTTAATAGGCCGTTGACATTTCGGCGGG
Organism: Cetorhinus maximus; assembly: GCF_964194155.1. NCBI lineage: Eukaryota > Metazoa > Chordata > Chondrichthyes > Lamniformes > Cetorhinidae > Cetorhinus > Cetorhinus maximus. The sequence goes on from NC_135899.1 coordinate 69,327,878, forward strand.
TAAGCAGCCGACTCCGACGCACGCCCGCCGAACGAAATACCGTGATGGCGCGCGATGATGTCGGGACGCACGCCCGACGTCATCTCATGTCATTTTACACGTCAGCGTGTCGGGCCCACCCCCCGCACGCCAACCGGAAAATTCTGCCCCAGTAAAGCTTAGCAATGATGGGCACCAGTAAAACTTAGTCTGAACTGGTCCTGCATGGAGTGGTCCTGTTTACCTGAAAATGGAACTCCCATCTTACTGATTTTTACTGCGATTTGAAAACCTTGAATTGTTTTTTTTCATTCTGGCATAGTGCAAGTAACAATTTTCTGATTGCCAATACAGTCCAAATTAACAGCATTGTGATTGGAACACTCGTACATGCCTTCATCATAGACGTGCTCGCATTCTTAAAGAACGGTCAAAGTGAGAATATGAGCCCTGTGCTCATGACATAAAATGTCACCTGTAAATGAAAATTTATTGTAACAATGCATATATACATGAACGTGCGATCGTGGTCATTATGGCTGATGCAACGTTACATTGCAAATAATGAAATTACTGACCTGCGCTACTTCTGCAGTTATATGTTGTATATTATGTTCCTTTTCGTGTACCTTTATGTAAAGCTTATTTAACCATTCTCATTCTCGGGCTTCTGGTCTCATACAGCTAGTGGATTTGCTGTACTTAATCTTTGACTCATGTAAGACCAAGATTTATTTTAAAATCCCTACCTTTTTATATCATTAAGAGGAATGGACTATAATTTACTTTTCCAAATTAAAATGCCTCCCATTGAAAAAGACTTCATTAATTCAATAGGTTTGGTCTAAGAAATTTTGATATTCCACTGCAAACAGTCCCTGAGCAGTAGAATGTGCTGCTTCATTTAAATTCAGGGCAGCTACTTAAAGTATTAGGGAGTTCAGGGCTGAAAGGGTTAATGTGTGGGCCTGGAGAAACAATGCAGCCCACATAATAATGGAAGAGAGAGTCACACGGCCAAGAGTCCAGCAGGAGAAAGCTCACGGCTTAATTTATTCTTTCCTGGGATGTGGGCATCGCTGTAAAGGTCAGCGTTTGTTGCCCATCCCTAACTGCCCTTTAACTGAATGGCTTGTTGAACTATTTCAGAGGGCATTTAACAGTCAACCACATTGCTGTGGGTCTGGAGTCACATGTGGGCCAGACTAGGTAAGGATGGCAGATTTTCTTCCCTAAAGGGCATTAAGTGAACCAGATGGGTTTTTACAACAATCAGCAATGGTTTCATGGTCACCATGATTGAGACTAGCTTTTAATTCCAGATTTTCTTAATTGAATTTAAATTCCACAGACTGCCACGGTGGGATTTGAACCCATGTCCCCAGAGCATTAGTCTGAGCCTCTGGATTAATAGCCCAGTGAAATTACCATTGTACCACTGTCTCCCCCCCCCTTATATCCTTGTATATCTGTAAATAGTTATCTTCATACAATAAACCAGTATTTGAACTATTAGGATGTTCAGGGCTGAAAGGGTTAATATGTGGGACTGGAGAAACAGTACCACTAAAATAATGATGTAAGAAAGAGTCACATGACCAAGAGTCCAGGAGAGTCTAAAATTCAGACATATCTATGGGCAGAATTTTATATCCCGCGGGCGCCCGGCACAATCGGGTGTACAATAGTGTGCGCTGATTTCGGGCGTGTGTCCCGACGTCATTGCACACTCGCGTGATATATCGGTCGGCGGGTGCGCGTGAGAGTCGGCAGCACGCCCGCCGACAATTAAGAGGCCTATTAAGGCCATTAAAGTTTCAATTAACTGCCTTTTCTTGCTGCCCATCCAACCTTACAGTTGGCGGGCGGGTGAATCGGAATTTTTAGGTAACCTCATCCACGGGCGGGATGAGGTCTCCGACATTAATTTTTTAATAGGTTTTGACATAATCTTTATTATATGAGTTATGTGAGTGAGTCCTGTGTGGGGGCCATGTTTTTCCGATTTTCAAAATCTTTAACTTTGAGTTTAAATTTCTTCAGCTCCTCGAGGCAGCTCTCTGCCTTCAGGGAGCTTTCATTGCGCGCTTCCCCCCCCCCCCACCCCCCGACACGTACAGACTTCGGCGCTCGCCCTCCTCCCGCCCCCCTCAACCCGGCAGCGCTGAGTTTCTCAGCGCGCCCTTCACGCTGGCTGGCTGTTGATTGGCCAGCCGGCGTGAAATCGTGGTCGGGGCTGATTGCGGGTGGTGGACCGTTTCCCAGCCGCTCCCAGGCCTGCCCGCCGCACCCGCCTGACGACCTGTAAAACTTGCCCTATGTCTCCGCAACCATTCCTTAGCCAGTTACAACCATCATACAATACTACTCTTCCTGAGCTGTTTTGTTAGAGAGAAAAACTACATTTTTATAGCACGTTTCACAACCACCAGACATCTTAAAGCGCATTACAGACAATGAAGCACTTTTGAAATGTTGTCACTATTGTAACATCAGAAAAGCAGCAGCCAATTTGTGCACAGCAAACTCCCACAAAAGGCAGCACGGTAATGACCAGAATATTTTTTGTAATGTTGAATGAGGGATAGATATTGGTCAGGACATCGGGGATAATGCCTGTGCTCTTCTTTAAAATAGCACCACGCGATCTTTTATATCCACCTGAGAGGACAGACAGGGCCTCGGCTTAATATCTGCGTCAAAAGACAGCACCTCCTCCAGCGCAGCGCTCCCACTGCACTGGACCGTCAGCCTTGACTTTTATACTCAACCCTCGGAGTGGGACTTGAGCCCAGAATCTTGTGACTCAGGGATGAGAGTGCTGCCTACCGAACCACAGTTCACACTAACACTAAGGGCAGTTTTCAGTGGAGGTCATGGCCATCACGCCTGCCAGCTGGAGAGCTGACCTCTTTTCGGGAAGACCCACTGAATCATGTGCTCCTACAGGCCAGTGGCGGGCCTTCCCCAGGATCGAGGACCTGGGATGGAAGTCCCGCCCGTGAGACCTGCTGGCCAATCAGACGTCGGCAGCTCTACCGAATGGCAGTGCCACTGGGGCAGTGGCTGCTTCTTGCACCACACCTACCTAAGAGGCCGAGTCTCACTATTAGATTCCAGGCTACAGGCGCATTATGGCAGGAGGGGGTAGAGGGGTTGGCAGCATGGGCATGGGAGTGGCTCTCAGTAGGCACCCCCCCCCCCCCCCCCCCACCCCAACATTTCTGATGCTGGTTCCCGTGATCAGGTACTGAGTGCCTTTGAACAAAGGGAACCCCTTCTTCCAAGGAGCCCACGTCAACCCTGCACAGGTATGTTGGTCATGCTCCCTGCATGGTGAGCCACCTCTCCCTCGGCCGCCACTGGTATTAATGCAGTGGCAGCAGGATAATGCCCTTAAGTGGGCATTAATTGCCTTTTAAGGGTTTCAATCGGCGGTGGGGTGGGAAGGCCATCCACAGGCCACTCTGCCACGGACTTAATCGGAGTGGAGGTGGGAAGATGTCAGGGTTCTCGCCCTAGCTGATTAAATGCCCCCCCCACCACTAAACCCACTACAGGGGAGGGCGTTAAGTACCACCCTTAGTGACCAAGCATTGCGTGGTTTATACAGCACTTGGGTTTTGATCACATGCATCCTGACGGTTACTTTGGTGTTTTGTGAAAACGTTTTAATGTTCCAGTCGTGTTTGGCTGTGCCATTTCATTGAAATTGCTGCCTCTTGTGATTTTTCTTTTTGTGAGCAAGAATTGAGTCAAACTGGAGTAACCTGGATTTCATGCTGTACCACTCTCTCTCAAGCTACTATTTCTATGAAAAGACGATACCAGCCTCTGTCCAGTCCATTTAATTAGAAGTTGTTCATGAAGAACTACTCATGCCTCCGCTGGCATTTTCAAAAATTTCGTCACCATGGTTACTCACAAAAGGGGGAGTCATTCCCAGCGCAACGTAATAATTTGGCCAAACCAAGGGATGTATTCCCTTTGGGGAAACTGAAGAGAGATTAGTTCATTGTCCTCATAATAACCCACTTTTATTTTTACGAATTGTCCGCTCTGGTACAACTGTGCCCAATATCTGGGTTATCCAAAAAATAATTATTATTCTGCTGGTAAGAAATCACCCTTGTTCCACCAAAAACTCTGCAGAAATCAGTTGACAGGGTTAAGTTGAATGCTAGTAAAAGCTGTAACATTTTAAAATATAATTTATCCTATCATCTTAATATTTACATTCCATTTAACCCATAATAACAATAATGGAAAAATTCGGCCATGATAGAAGTGGTTTGCATAGGAATAGATTGCTGTCTCTTCTAACGAAGTTGATGTGTATACTGAGCTCAATTTCTCTCCAGGAAGGAGCTTGTGTGAATTGATGCCCTAGTTAAAACATTCATATTGCTCGGGTAGATATAAAATTAGGAAATTTGACTGTAATCAGTGATGCACGTGCTCCAGCCATATAAGGTTAAATTCACACACCCGGCATTCCCTATGTGGAGCCTGCTTTAAAGGGATGTGGATTGGAGGATCTGGATTTTCATCGAGTCGGGTTGACTCAGGGGCCCTTTAAAATGATGGGGGGGGTCCTGATTCCAGGATTCCCAATCCCGTTCCTGGACTACCTAATTTTTGGGAGTGCCTTTAAATGGTGCGGGCTACTTCTTGTCAGAAGCTCGCAGCCTGCACTCCCAACCTGGGCGGCTCCATTGCAGAGATAGGTATCTCCTACTCCTCCACAATTTTCATGAAGTTGGGCCAGGTTTTTAAAGACTTGTGGTTCACCTGAAGTCATGAACCCTATTGTGCATGTGGGGACTTTTTTTTAAAAGGTAAGTTCGAAATGTTCCCCTCATTCCCCTGGGCCAAGTTACGTCTCCCCGTCAGGCCCCTCATGCCCCCTATGCCAAGCTCTGTCCTACCATCCACCCCCATGTCCCCTCATGCCCCCATGCCAAGTTCTACTTTCCACCCACCCCCTATGTCCCCTCATGCCCCCTATGCCAAGTTACATGCCCCCCCCATCCACCTTCTATGGCCCCTACACTAAGCTCTGGCACTTCTTTGCCCATTGACTCACTGTACACTTTCTGAATACCATAATGTATCGTGGGATCTGTTTTAAAAAGAAAAGCTTTGAAAAATTGTAATCCATTGATAAGTTTCTCCTATGAAAGAAAAGTCTGGATGGCAAGCTAATAAAAGTGTCAATTATCCAGGCCCTTTGAAGTTTCACCAACCACAAACACTTGAAACCACTTAACTTGTGTCAATAAACATTGTGAAATTGACTGCAGAGATCAGAGAGTCTGAACTGTCAATCAAACAATGTTTTCTTGGGGGAGCAAATGTTCTATTGTTCTAATAGAGGTCTGGGCTCCCAGCCAAGTGTACATAATAAGGCCTGGCTGACAGCTATTAAATTACAAGAACACGGGCTCCCCAGAGGAAACATTGTTTGATTGACAGCTCAGGCTCTCTGATCTCTGGGACAGTTTCGCAATGTTTATTGACATAAGTTAAGTGGTTTCAAGTGTTTGTGGTTGGTGAAACTTCAAGAAGCCTGGATGGTTGAGGCTTTTATCAGCTTTCCATCCAGACTTTTCTTTCATAGGAGAAATTTATCAATGGATGGCATTTTCTCAAAGCTTTTTTTTACACATACCATTATACACTATGGTGTTCATTGAACCACTGTACACTTTGAAGAACCAATAGGCATTGAAGTTACAGAGCTTGGCATAAAGGGCATGTGGGACCAGAGGGGATGGGTAGAAGTGCAGAGCTTGGCCTAGGGAGCATGAGGGCACATAACAGGGTGGGTGGGAGCATGCAGTGTCATGGCGAGTGTTTGGATGGTGGGAATGAGGACTAGAGGGCCTTTGTGTTTTTTTTCACTGGGACAAAGTCCCATGGCACCAAGGCCGGCCTTTTAAACAATCCGCCTCGGCACCCGGGTGCTCCTATGGCTGCCTCCGCACTTCTTCCTGGCTCGGCTGGCCTGACTCCAGCTCGCATCCGGCCTCCAGCAACAAAGACCCCATCTTGGCAGGCACCCTCCCCCAAGGTGGGCGGGCCAATACCGTGAATTTTCCCGACTCCCCCTAACCGCCTCAAGGATGGAAATCCAGGCTGAAAATTCATGTTGCAGTGTCCTTGCATTTGACCTGCACTCCTTTCGAATGTGACTCCCCTCTGGAATCACTGGATCAGGAACATTAACTTGTGCCTTCATATCTCACATTACACAATAGAGAATGCTCCACGTTTTGTTTCATCACAATCGGAATGTAACATTACATCAGCAAACCAGAGACCACACTGCCTACCTTTTTTCTAAGGAAATAGGTGAAAGATCTTTTCCTGTTTTAACCATATAAGCTAAAGGACCTTTAAGGAACTATTCCTGTATTAGGGCTCATGTGCTGTTCAAGCCCACTGGTTTACAATTCTCACAGAAAAATGGATGGATTAGCAAAATTCAGTTATCAAAAATTCCATTAACCCATGCAGTAAAAACCGAATTTAACATTTGTAGCCATTTTAAAACAATGGCTCAAAATGAAGAATATCTCGCCCAAAAAGTCAGTAACTTCACATGTAATAGAATTGAAAGTTGCCTCATTTGCTCACAATAACCCAAATGGCGCTGGTGATGACGATGCGCTGTTTGAGCATGACTGTTGTGACTCTTGATGGGGAATGGCCTCGCTTTTGCCATCGCGAACAAGGGCGAGACTTCAGCTGGTCTGGATTTCTAGCAAAGTCCTGTTTTGAATGTGATTTCTCAGTCAGACACCATTTTCCCACATCCGTTTCTGGTGTTGTTGCACTTAGCAACAAGATAGGATCTTCCACAGATGTGAGTTGAACCTTATGATGGGATTGGGCCCTCTTTAATTCAATCGGAGTTAACCATTTTATAAAGCATACAAGTGTTTCGAACCACCCGTTTTATGTGAACTGGATGTGTGAGGGGAGGACAATTACAGTGAGCCTGCGAACTCAGAATCTAAACTGATGCACATGTACCCTATGATTCAGTAATTTGTTAGAATTCTATGGCAATGAAAAGGATCAACATTCCAGATCAACAGTTAATGTCTAATTAATGATCCCTGGACATTTTTTAAAATGCTATTCAAAACCATGTAGCAAAAAGAATAACCAGCATCAGAAAATCAACGTGAAGTTTAATACAAAAGCATGCTGGGTATCTGAAATAAAAACTGAAAATGCTGGGAATACTCAGGTCTGGCACCATCCGTGGAGAGAAAATTGACTTTTTACCAGAACTGCCCATCAGTTCAGATGCCTCTTATTTTGCCATTTTGAAGCGACCACACACAATACATTAACGTACCTGTTCACTATAGATGCTGAATGGCTTGCTGTGTGTATCCTGCAGTTTCCACTTTTGTCTCAACCCTAGTGTATTCTACAGGGATGTTAGGCATGTTAGTACATAAAGCAAAATGTTCTGTCCATAAATCACTCTATCCCACCTTGTACTGATCTAAATTTACTTTAAGAGATGTGCTTCAGGGTCTCCTTGACTGAACAATTTGACTAGGTTCTCATTAAAGAACTTGCACTTTTCACAACCTAGGGATAGCCCAAAGCACTTTACAATCAATTAACCACTTTTAAAATGTAGTTGCTGCTGTAGCATCGGCAAACGCAATAGCCACATTGTGAACAACATGGTTCCACTAATGACAATGAGATATCAGACCATCTGTTTTAGTGACATTGGTTGTGGGATAAACGTTAGGGGGTATTTCTTTTCAGGCAGTCTAGTGGGATTGCTTATGTTCACCTGAGAGGGCTGAGGGAGCCTCAGTTTGATGTCTCATGCATAAGGCAGTGCTAACTTAGGACTGAGTTGATGTGTCGGGCTAGATGTGCTAAAGTGAAATTTCAACCCACGACCTTCTGTATCACAGATCAGAGTGCTACCAATGAGCCAAGGCTGACACTTAAAAAAAATATTTTCTTTTCCCCTGTTGTAGATGATTTGCCAGCACTTAATGAAGTTTTTAAATATAAAGACAAATTATTAATTCCCAAATGGTGAATTTTCAATTAAACTATTCTCTATGTGCCATTTGGAAATTCATTTTTTTCCCTTGTAATAGATTTTTAATAAGATCCATGTTCATTATAAATTCCAACTGCTAGAAATTGTGTTGAATGATTTGTCATAAGGCATTAATTTTGATTTATTTCCTTCAATATGAGTAAAGGAGTATTGAGTATACATTCAGCTTAAGAGGTAAACCTAGTTTTCATTGCACTTTTGTTGTAACTATTTGTTTTCACATGTCATTGACATTTACGTAGACATGCTTCAGCTTTATTTGAGGTCTTTGGTCAGTTTTTACTAGTTATCTAGACTGTATGTATGCTTCACTGGTTGCTAGTCTTCATTAGTGATATATTTAAACCCTGGCAATGCTGCAGTTCTATAAAGATTTTAATTTCATGAGATTAGTCTGAAAATTTAAAAAGGTTTCTTTTTGGCCTTCCATTTCCTTGGCTTTGGTAAAACATGTGTTGCTAATTTTAACTGGCATTAGATACTGATGAATTTAAAATCCACGAAGTCAAAATAATTATTGCCTGGACGAGCACAGCTCCAACAACACTCGAGAAGCTTGACACCATCCAGGACAAAGCGGCCTCCTTGATTGGTACCCGCCCGATGAGGGGAATATCCTCCTCCTGGAGTGGGACTTGCCCTTGGCCTTCTAGATGCTAGTGGTCGTGGGTTTGGAAGGTGCTGTCTGAGGAGCCTTGGTGAGTTGCTGCACTGCATCTTGTAGATGGCGCACACTGCTACAACTGTTTGTCGGTGGTGGAAGGAGTGCCAACCAACGTACTTTACTGGTTGTAAAGAGCTGTCCAATTATTTCAGATGGCTGTTGTGGTTGGGTATTTGGATAAGGCCCACATAGTAGGATAGCAATGTTTCTGCCTGCAACATCTGTTGATTTTTACATCATGCTTTAAACTAATAGCCTTTGGTTTATGCCACAGTATAATAAGTGTTCCATTTGCTTCTATTAAAAATTCTTTGAGTCATTGGTAACAACTGTGCTGTTTAAACAGCTGTCAGGATTGCCTGGTACTGTTTTATATATTTTTTAAAAACCAACTTGATTGAAGTGTTGGGTAGGGGGACAGGGGAGCATCACCCGTGCTCCACCTAGATGTTTGTGTTTGTCTCGGGTGTCAGCTCGTGGCGCTCTGTCAGCTGAGTCAGAAGGTTGTGGTTTCAAATCCCACCCCAGGGGGAGGATATTCCCCTCGCCGGGCGGGCAGGCCCGGAAGCGGCTGCTCAACGGTCCGCCACCCACGATCAGGCCCGACCCCGATTTCATGCTGGCTGGCCAATTAGCGGCCAGCCAGCGTGAATCGCGTGCTGAAACGCTCAGCGCTGACTGGCTGGGGAGAGCGAGTGCGGAAGTCAGCACACGCGCACAGGTGCGCTCACAGAAAGCTCCCTGAAGGCACAGAGCTGCTTCAGGGGGCTGAAGATTTTTCGCATGAAAAATAAAGTTTTTTTTTAAAAAAAAGGAAAACGTGTCCCCTCATGTGACTCTGACGCATGAGCAGGGGCATGTTGAAAATGAGATTTAAAATTTCTATTTTACTTTTAATTAACATCGGAAACCTCGTCCCGTCCGCAATGGGGTTTCCTCAACAATCAAAAGGCCGCTTGGCCTTTTCCCCCATCCTCCAACCATAAGGTTGGACGGGCGGGGAAAAATTCAGTTTGATTAATTTATTAATGGGCTTAACAGCCCTCTTAATTGTTGACGAGCACGGTGCCAACTCCCGCACGCACCCACTGACCGAGATATCTCCCGAGTGCGCGATGACGTTGGGACGCTTGCCCGAGGTTATCGTACACTATTTCACGCTTGTGCGTGTCAGGCGCGTGCCTACACGCTGAGGTGAAAATTCAGCCCCAGGATTTGAGCATTGCAGTCAAAGCTGACACTCCAATGAGCTTGACACTCCAATGAGGGAGTGTTGTACTGTTAGAGGCATCGTCCTTTGAATGAGATGTTAAACTGAGGCCCCATCTGCTCTCTCGTGCGATTGAAAAAGACCCTGTGGTGTTATGTCAAAGGGGAGCCAGGTAGTTCTCCCCCGGGTAGTCCAGGTCAATATTTATCCCTCAATCAACATCAGAAAAACAGATTATCGTGAGGTAAACAGAAATCATTATCACATTGTTGTTTCTGAGAGTTTATTGTGTGCAAATTGTCTGCTGTGTTTCTTACATTACAGTAATGATTATACCTGAAGAAGGGTCATACAGGACTCAAAGCGTCAACTCTGTTTCTCTCTCCTGCTGAGTTTTTCCAGCATTTTCTGTTTTTGTTTCAAAAGTACTTCATTGGTTGTAAAGAGCTTTGGGATGTGTTGTGGTCGTAAAAAATGCTGTACAAAGTCTTTCAACCTTGTGTCTTTTTGCTAAGGTACTATCCTGGATGGGAAGATTACTCCATGGTTTTTGTGTCAATTTAATTTGATAAATAAAACTTTAAAATATGTGTTATATTTATATAATTCTAGAAAGTTGCCATCAGCATGAAGGAATTTGTTTTGTACCTCTATTACAATACAGTGACATAAATTGTATCAAATCTCACTATTGTGCTACCTGTCTGTGAAACTCAACCAAATGGTGCACAGCTCTTCTCCTTAAACAAAAAATGTTTGCCAAATAACTCTTTCTTCGTGGTGCTTTGTTAATCATACAGGAAAATAGGACTCCTATTCTGAAATGAGATGCTCGTTCAAAAAATTTAAACATGACTGATTCACTGTTGGAATAGATACTTATTTAAATATGGTAATGATACTTCTAAACAGTATGCATTGATGAATTTAAAATAGCAACTTTGTGCTACAGTGCCATTAAGCACTAATAGTACAAAAAGCCCATGACAGTGTTTTTATATATAAAATTACACCCTAGGATTCAAGTGTGTTGCAATGGGACTTCACAAAGCACATATTTAATGCAAAGTGAAATTTTGGGATCATAATGTCAGTAAACAAAGTCAGACTTGATTGAGCATTTGTTGCAATGAATTTTGAAATCTTGGATCGTGCACTGTAACGCTGAGAACTCTGAGCCAATGAGCAGCCTCATTTTAACTCTGAAGATGCTTGTGATGTTTGTTGTGCTACTGTGTGGAGTGGTATGGATTATCAGCTCCAGGAAGTGAACTTCAGCTTTAACTGAAATATTTAAGGAATATTCAAATTACAGCAGTTGGCCAAACATAATTCTTAGAACTAGACATTCCACATTTTTAGGCATGAAGGCATAAAGCCCAGGCTGATCTCCCCTGATAAATCTCCTTATAACTGTGTGAGATAAATAAGTAGTAAGCAGGGCATTGTGCTCAACAGTATGCAAACCAATCGCATGTATTGTTGATGCAAGCCAAATCTTACCTTCTAATCACCACTGAACAGGGACCTAAACCAATTTATCCATCTCTTCTCTCATGGCAACTTGATAATCTATGCTTTAATCTGTTGTAAGAATAAAGAGCAAATCCACTGGTTTAGTCTGGATCAGGATTTTTTTGTGTGTGTGTGTGTGTGTGTGTGTATGTGTCTGAGAGAGAGAGAGATATGGAAGGTGGATTTATGTACATGCCGCATGGTTATTTTGATCCATACATCCCAAAATATGGGAAGAAGGAAAAAATAATAAGAAATTTTCAAATGTCATTTGTACACACAAACGCAGATTAAACCTCAATGAGATGCATTCCACTGGAGGAATAGGTACAACAAATCTGCAGTTTTCAACAAATGACTTAAAATGAACGAGCTAGAGATTCACTTCCACAGCAGAAACTCATTATAACTATGAAGGAGAAAACTAGCCAACCGTCTCTTCAGCAGATAATGCAAATTGACAGATATTCGAAAGTGGTCAGACTGTAGCCAAATCAGAATCAAACTACCTTGCTATTACACTGAATATGGCCTGGGGCTTAATCTCTAGGCATTATGAAAAGAAAGAGGAGGCAGAGATCCTTTACACCAAGGGTGCTCATTTGGAGGGGTACCGAAAGGTGATAAAGCTTTGTGTTTGGACACTAATATTGTTGGGTCTGAGGGTGTCAGGGAATAAGGTAAGGGGGGGACCTAAGTGAAACTGTCTTTTGCAGACTCTCCTACACACTTTGGGCCTGGAAGCCTTCTGGGCCTGATGGGGTAGATGCTGAGAGGATGTTTGCCCTCGTGGGAGAATCCAGAATGAGGGCAAAATAAGGGTTATCTCAAGACAGAGATTAGAATGAATTTCTTCTCTCAGGATCGTTAGTACTTGGAATTCTCTTCCTCAGTGAGCAGTGGAGGCTGGGTCATTGAATATATTCAAGGCTGAATTATGCATATTTTTGATTGTCAAGGGTTATAGGGGGCAGGCAGGAAAGTGGAGTTAAGGTCACATCAGATACGTCATGATCTTGTTGACTGGTGGAACAGGCTCAAAGGGCTGAATGGCCTACTCTTGCTCCTATTTCTTATGTTCTTATTCCTTCTGGTCACCTGGCCCAAAGCTAAATATAAGAGTTGTATGGATGGTTCTATTTGTTGATAGACATCTAGACAATGGGACATAATTTGTTGTTCCAGGGCATGAAACAGCACCTACTGCTGGTTAAATTTGCCCTTGAATATTTAAGTTTTTAAATTTTGCATAGCAAGTTGTTGGATGTCCAAACTGATAACTCATGGTGAGAGAAACCAGGAATCTGGCACCTGATTGATCAGGGTAAGCAACTGTGTACTACTTAACCAATCAGATTGAAGGATTGAGAAATAAACAGCCAAGAATAAATCACCCATTCTAATTTACAATTCCATGTCAAATCAGATACAAGAGAAATAGAGAGAACGCAAAAGATTTGATTGAGAGAGAGGGATAAAAGACAAAAAGGAAAAATTTTTTTAACGTAGAATTTAACATTGGCACTTAAGATCTACAGCAACCATTAAAACCTGAAGGAGAGACAGCACTCTTGTAATAGTTAATTTTCACTGCTAGAGAGTCCAATTTGGAATTAATTAATGCTTTGCTTCATTAAAATAGCCCTTAGACTTTAAGTGACATGTCTTCACTTTTCTGAATTGCCTTTAGTTTCTATCTACCGCACAAATACAATAACTTTATGCCATTCAGTGTATCTCAAAAGTGAGCTGATTAAAGGGAGATGTCATTTTCATGAAGCTGACTCCTGGGTGTCCTGACTTTACCTTGCCCCTCATCTGAAGTTGCTGTACCATTTGCGCATAAATAACAGCAAATGTCATTTGTCCAGGCCATTATTTTGACGGTAAATTCTGGGCCTATAACTTCTTATCTTGTTGGTTGAAGAACAGCGTCTGGAAAATCAGTTTAAAGCACCAATTGCATTTGCGCTGCATGTTACGCAAAACTAAGCGCAGACACCCACAAAAATCCTTGCAGATAATCAAAAGAGATGCTCAAGGTTCCACCCTTTGTATTAAAGTATGCATTTAAAATTGTAGCTGTGTTCAATGCTTATAGATTTCACAGGAGTAGTGGTTCAGCCGTGAGTAATTCCAGTTTAAACATTCTACTCCTTGCTGCCTGGATAAGTAGCAGCTTGCTCAGTCCATGCACACCAGTTGTATCAAGTACTTGAGTGGGAATGTCGACTAAACAGCAGCACCTCTGTAGCATCGAGTTGACTAAATTTGTTTCCTTTTCCCCTTTCTAACCAGGCGTGATCACCCAAGCCAGGATGGGTAAGCAGAATAGTAAACTGCGCCCCGAAGTCCTTCAGGATCTTCGAGAGAACACGGAATTCACTGACCATGAGCTCCAGGAATGGTACAAAGGTTTCCTGAAAGACTGCCCAAGTGGAAATCTGACTGTTGATGAATTTAAGAAAATATATGCAAACTTCTTCCCTTACGGCGACGCCTCCAAATTTGCAGAGCACGTGTTCCGCACCTTTGACACCAATGCTGATGGAACGATCGATTTTCGAGAATTTATTATTGCGCTGAGTGTCACATCTCGCGGCAAGCTGGAGCAGAAGTTGAAGTGGGCATTCAGCATGTATGACCTGGATGGGAATGGGTACATCAGTCGGGATGAAATGCTAGAAATTGTACAGGTAGGGTTCCTACTGATCCAATTCTGTACAGGTTCATTCAGAGATACGGGTGTGTGAAAGTGTCGCCAATAATCAATTTGGGAAAATCGAGGTCTGGTTCTCTTCAGCTTTTCCTTTCCATCTTCAGGGAATGTTTGGTATAAGCCCCTTGCCCAAGGTAGTGCCAATTTTCCGTCATTCCCTAATGAAGAAGGATACTTTTACTTGTCCATCTTTTCGCTCATTGTACATAGATCTGAGGCCGTTAATTCAGTTTGTAAATTTTAATTTGTACGAGAATTTTTTTTCTTCCCCCAAAATCTCTAAAATGTCAGAAGTTTTTTTTTGTATTTACATTTAAACTGAATCCTGGTTTGTGGATATATTCTAATATTCTAATGTCACTCTTGCACTTTTCCATCTAGTGTGTGCAAGCAGACTTTGTAATCACACCGGGCTCTGTTTTCATTCATTTCTCATAATTACTGTACCTTGTCACAAATGAGTCATGAGGTGCTCAATGAACTGGATATGCAACTGCCCTCTTTGATATTATGTTAATATGACTGCAAGTACATACACAAAATCCAATATGAATTTATTTTTTAAAAATGGGTTAATTGTGTCCTCGTCAACACAAAGGAGGCCGGTCACATTTGTCAGCCATTGTTAATGTCAAGCACTAACAATTTAGGTATATAGTACAAGAACTGCCAGACAAGTCTCCATTTTAGGGTTGCCAACCCTCCAGGATTGGCCTGGAGGCTCCAGGAATTGAAGATCAATCTCCAGATACTCCTGTGTGCAAGCCTGGAGAAAAATCATAGGAACATTAAAAAAGATTGTGTTTTTATTTCTTCATTTTCTTTGAACGTTTCTCTTTACCAGATATAAAAATATTGAAAATGGGGTAAAAAAAAAAGGCTGTTTGGCTGACAGTCAAGCATCATCCAATTGGGTAAAGAATATTTTTGCTTTCCAATCGGCGTAGGAAGGCAGTGCATCACAAGAATTGATGTGTTGGCTGACTAATGGCTAGAGCGAGGGGGCAAGTCATGTGATGAAACCTCCAGGAATACACTTAATCTCATTTGGCAACCTTACTCCATTTCCTCTCGCTGAACAATGTACTTTAGCCTCAGCTGCTGAGGATCTCTTCCACAGCATCAGTGTGAACTTTTATTCCTTTCCCACATGAGCCTTTGAATGAGATTGCTGAATGAGGGACAGTTTGCCAATGCTCACCAGGAATGAGGTTGAGACCTTCCAAACTTCGGTTACTTTTTAGTAGGTTAATTGCCATTAAGTTGTTCTATGGTGTGGTGAAGAAATGTATTCTGACAGAGCAATTACTGGCAGGTCTGTTGCTGCAGGTGAATGGTACTTCCAAAGTTTGTGTCACATAATACCTGGGCACACGGAATACAGGGATATTATATGACTCACCAGACATGTGATGATAAATATCTTCACAAGTGAACTTTGACTGCATGAATTGTGCGCTTATGGGCTAGCAACAAAAACAACTTGCATTTATGTAGCAACCTTAATGTAGTAAAACATGCCAAAACATGCAATATATAAGACAGAAATCTGACACTGAGCCACATAAGGAGGTATTAATGCAGATGACCAAATGTTCGCTCTAAGGAATTTGGTTTTAAGAATCATCTTTAAATGAGGAACGAGGTGGAGAAATGTAGGGAAGGTATTTCAGAGATTAAGGACTAGGGAACTGAAGGCATGGCCCATGAGTGGTGAAGCAGTGTAAAATCAGAGATACTTGAGCCCAGAGTTAGAGTGCAGATATCTCTGATTGTTGCGGTGCTGGAGGCAATTGCAGGAATAGCAAAGGATAAGGCCATGGAGGGAACTGAAAATGGGAGTTTTATAACTGAGGCATTGCTCAACTGGGATCCAGTGTAGGCCAGTGAGCACAGAAGTGATGAAGAACAGGACTTGACGTGCATTACAGGACACAGGCAGCAGAGCTTTGAATAACCTCAAGTTTACAGAGGATAAATTGTGGGAGACCAACTGGGAGTTCTTTGGAATAGTCAAGTCTAGCAGTAACAAAGACAAGGATGAGGGCTTCAGCAGCAGATGAGCTGAGGCAGGGATGGAGTTGCAAGATGTAACAGGTGGAAAAGGCAGTCTCGGAGATGGTAAGGATATGTGCTTGAAAGCTGATCTTGGGGTTAATGACACTAAGTTTGCAAATAGTCTAGTTCAGCCTCACAGTTGTCGAGGGAGAGGGATGGAGTTGAAGGCTGATGGTGAAGAATGGTGACCAAAGTAAATAGCTTTGTTCCTCCCAATATTGAGTTGAAGGAAGTTAAATTTAAGTTGAATGAGTTAATTAAAGTCTAGTAAACCTTCTCTGAACTTCAGTCAGACTAATCGGAGAGTTGTCTTATGAGAAAAGGTTGGGCAGGCTTGGCTTGTATCTGCTGGAGTTTAGAAGAATAAGAGGTGATTTGATTGAAACATATAGGGCAGGAACGTCCCCCGTCAGGGGGTTGTGTGGGAGCAGACGCGAGCCGGCGGGTTCCCAGCACCGCCATTTTACATGGGTGGGCCAATTAAGGCCCGCCCAGCGTGACGTGCGCCAGGAAGCGCTATGCACTCCCTGTGCGGGCGAGGTAGATTCCCTGAGCCGTGAGTGCACTCTTTCGCACATGCATGTGAAAGAGCGCACAGATCTCCCTGAGGCAAAGTGCTGCCCCAGGGAGATTGGCTCAGGTATCAAACATTAAATAAAGATGATTTTTTTAAATTATTGACGTGTCCCCTCATGTGTCACTGTCACATGAGCTGGGACATGTCAATTTCTTTTATTTAGACATTTCCTACAAATTTTAATACCCTCATGAAACCTCAACCCGCCCGTGGATGAGATTTCATGTTTTTTTCTGAAGGCTGCCTGGGCTCTTCGCCTGCCCGCCAACCTTAAGGTTGGAAAGACGGGTCCTTTAATCAGTTTAATTACTTTTTTAATGGCCTTAATAGGCCTTTGACAGTTCGGCGGGCACGCAGCCAATTCAGGACGCACGCCCGATGTCACCCTGTGTCATTTTACACATCGCCCCCCCCTGCTCACCGACCGGAAGATGCAGCCCATAAAGTCCTGAGGGTCTTGACAGGGTAGAGATGGAAAGGATGTTTCCGCTTTTGGGAGAATCTGGAAATAGAGCCTATTGTTTAAAAATAAGGGGTTGTCCATTGACGGCAGAAATGAGGAGAAATTTTTTCTCTGAGGGTTATGAGTCTTTGGATCTCTCTCCCTTGAAAGGTGGTGGAAGTAGAATCTTTGAATATTTTGAAGGCAGAGGTAGATAGATTCTTGATAAACAACGGGATGAAAGATTATCAGGGGTAGGTGGAAATATGGAGTTGAGGTTACAATCAGATCAACCATGGTCTTACTGAATGGTGGAGCAGGCTCGAGGGGCCTACTCCTGTTCCTAATTCGTATGTACGTATGTATGCTCCTTCAGCATTGGAAGCCGTTGAAGCAGTCTGACGACTTAGAGACAGTGAAGGGGCCTAGACAAGTGCTGTTAACGTAGAGCTGAATTTCATCAACATGCATGTAAAATCTAACCATGTTTTTGGATGATATTGTCAAGGAGCAACATGTAGATGAGAAAAAGGAGGAGGCTGAGGATAGATCCTTGGGAGGCACCAGAGGTGAAATAGGAGAAGGAAGAGAAGCCATTGCAAGTGATTTTCCAGCTATGATTAGATAGATAAGGATGGAACCAGGTGAGTGCAGTCCTACAGCATGATGGTGGAGAGGCGTTGGAGGATGATATGATCAACTGTGTCAAGGGCGGCAGACAGGTTGAGTAGGACAATGAGGGAAAGTTTACCTTTGTCACAGTCACAGAGCATGTCAGTTGTGACTTTAAGAGCTGTTTCAATTCTGTGGCAAGGGAGAAACCGGATTGTAGGGATTCAAACATGGCATTCTGGGGAAGATGGGAAAGGATTTGGGAAAGGGCAACATATTCATGAACGTTGAAGAGGAAAGGGAGGTTGAAGATAGTGTTTTTTTTAAGAGCTAAATGTTGCTTTTCATCGGAGGAGAATGGTGATGACAGCAGATTTGAAAGAGAGGGAACAGTAGCTGAAGAGACAGAAACATTAATATCAGCTAACAAGGGAGCCGAAGGGAAGTTGGATGGCCAATAGTTTAGTAGGAATGAGGTTGAGAAAATAGGAAGTGAGTTTGATGAGCTTGGAAAGGGTTTGAGGGGAGATGGGAGAGAAACTAATGATTGGACGGGGGGAAGCCTTGAAGTTTGGCCTGGTGGCCTAGGGGAAGGGAGGTAGTGACAGAGGCAGCAGACCATTTGGTCTTATTTAATGATGAAGTCATGAGCCCCTTGCACTTGTTTTTGAAGGTGAGGGCAGAGTAGACAGAGGAGAAGGGTTTAAGGAGATTGATTGCAATTGAGAAAAGCTGGGGTTATCTTTGCAATCCAGGATGATCCTGAAACAGTGAGCAGTTTTAACAATGGCAGGGCCCACTAATGCTTTGTGGTCCAGCCAGATCTGACGATGAATGGCTAAATCTGTTTGTTTGCCATATCTGGTCAAGTCTGCATCCCTTAAGGGTGCCTTGAGTCCATGTTCTCAGCAGCCTGGGAAGTTAATAAAATTCATACCACTTCCTCTTCCTCTTTGACCTTCCTGAGCATCAACACATCAACACTTCACCCTAGTAAAGCAGCACTTATTTACTAACCTTTCACAGTGATCTCTGGGTAAGTGGGCTGTGGGGGTGGGTGTGGAGACATGGGCTTCAAAACAGCATTTGGAACCATGGCAGCCAACTCCTCTCACAGTTATTGCATATATGTACAATCCTAAACCCTCTCCCTCATGCTTTCAGATCCCTTTCATCACCTCTCCCCTGCCTCAGTTTAGCAGTATCTTCATTTGCTCTAATTTCTTGCAGTAAAATTTGGCACACTGTCCCAGCCAATGGAAGAGCATCTCCACCTTTAAAACCCTCAAGGTTACTGGTGCCTACATTGTCGTCATGGGTCCCTGGGAAGCAGGACGCAGAAATCAATCGTCCACCCCTGCCTCTGCCTCCTTAATCCCATGGGGGTGATCCTTACCCTGTCTCTAGGCTCTCCCCTCTTTTCCTGCAAGTGCAGCATAGCAACAGGCCACACAAGGAAACAAAGATGATGGTGGCGTAGATGGTACTGAGCACTAAGCAACACGCAGTTGCAGCTGTATCATGCTGCAGTCTCTCGGGGCAGCTGATCCTCTTGCCAGCCCCATAATAACGCTGCACCACCGGAACATGAGAGGCAACATCACACTGGGGAGGAGCAAGCTGGCATGAAGCACAGACCACGCACAAATCCAGGAGCCTCCTGTGGAGCAATGGCAGCCGACCATCTCCCAGTATCCTGGCCCTCAGGCGGCACTCAGTAGAAGAAGAAGCCAAATGGGGAAGCCATGCCTGTAACTGAGAAGCACTGATGGTGGATGGGTTGGGCGGCGGCAAGGCGGGGTGGTGGGGGGGGGGGGGGGGGGGGTGGAGGGGGTGGGGAGGGTGATTCTAGAAATCTGCCAGTGGCCCTACCCTGTGAGAAGCAAGTGTAAAGGCAGTGCAGGCGTTGATAGAAAGAAGGGCACAAGAAGAAACTGCTTTAAAAATCGTTTTCTTCCTGCAGGATTAAAAAAGCCTCTGGCCCCCTTCAGTTTCAGGAGCTCCTCGTGCCCACTTTAAGCTGTTGCTCCTCACAGCTCAGTGAACTGTGTCAAACTGACCCCAGTGCAGCAGCACAGCAAGACGAGGAAATGTGGAAGCAATCCATCATTTTGTCATCTTCAAATGAGGCCAGCAGCGGATCAGCGGGTCGATCATGGCGAGCTGCAGATGTGGAAGAAAATTCGCCTGCTACCCGACTACTCATACAGAAAATTTCCTACGCTGACCCAGCACAGTGCAGAAAGGGCGAGAAATTAAAAAGCTTTCTTTCCTACAAAGTATTGGATATGCGGAACAGGCTCCCAGTCAAAGCAGTTTATGTGTGTTGATTAACTTCTTCATTAAGGAGCCAAGTAGATATCTGGTTGGGAATAGTATTGAAGGATTAATACAAGGATAAATGTAAACTGCAATCAAATACTCCAAGGATAAAACTGTGCCAGCGCTGCTGGGGAATAGTGCACGTTATTTATTTTTTTTAAGAGGACTGTAGGCCATTGTTGAATGGTGGAGATGTAAGGCTGAATACCTTAGGGATTTTGCTTGTTCAATTCTGCGCATTAATGTTAATGCACAACTTTTCCTCTGAAAATTAGGTTAAGCAGTGTTAGAATTTGAGTTTTCTCCTGATCCTTTCTAATTGCTTCCATTGCAGAAAAGTTACCCTATAAAGCCCTCACATGGCCGCATACAGAACCATAGGCACAATATCTAATCACAAAGGGGGGCAATTTTCCCAAGGAAGGAGAGGCAGATTTTCATGAGACGTCGATCCCCTGAAATTCCGGTCAGGTCGGGATCCCAACATCATCCCACCTGGCAAGATGGGATTGAAGGTGAAGGAGGAATGGCTTTGGATTTGTCGGGTAAGTAAATACAGTGGTTAAGAAGCCAATTAGGAGCTCTTTTAACCCACAGTTCTGCATTTCCCAGCCAGGGCACCTGTTTGCCGACTTCACAGCAACTCGCCAGGGTCACCAGGACGGGCAAAAGCTTCTTGAATGAAACTGACCAGCTGGGAAGCCTTTGATCAGTGAAGCTGAAGAGGTGCAGCCATGGCCAGGTGAGAAGCGGCAGTTCAAAGCACTTCTCTCAGAGTGCTATTACTGCTTGACTGGTGTTTGCCAACTTCCTTGAAGGCACTTCATCTGTCCAGAACTTCACTCACCTTCAGCAGCACCTCCCTGTTACCAGCCTTCACCACAGTGTGGGAGCAGCTTTTGCAGCTCCACCTTGCACCTTTGATGTGGGGTCGGAACAGAAGCCCCATCACTGCCATCAGCGTCAGCAAGAGCAGCACTCGCAGCAGCACCGGCTGCCTCCTCCTCAGCCACATACCCCTCCACGGGGCAGATAGAATGGACAGAGATCCAGCTGGAAGGAGGCAAGGACCCCCCCCCACCCAACACAGGGTCTACAGCAGAGGATCAGCTCTCTCAACATGTCTGAGTACCAGTCTGTCAGGAGGCTCAGTCTCTCACAACAGGCCGCTGCTGGCACCTGTAGCCTCCTGGAGCAAGACCTTCTTCCCAATGGAGCAGGTGGGCATGTATTGCCCGTGACTGATAAGGTGCTGTTCATTGGAGAGCAGCCCAACTCTCCACCTCTCTCCCCACTCCACCCCTCCGCCACTCTACACCGCTGGGGTCTCGCAAAGTTGTGCGCTCCCTTCTCCTACAAGGAGAGAAAGCAGAATGGTTTGTAACGGTTTGTGTGTGGAGGATGAAAGGACAACATTTGTGTAGAGTGACTGTGAGACATGGGTGCAAGAGAGCAATAGTCTAAGGGTGAGGGTATGAGGATGTGAGGTGCTGCAGAGAGAGTAATGACTCGAGCAGCGAGGTGTGCTGTCCTGAGTAGTGTTGTGCAGGAAAGTGTTGGATAAGGCAGAGTGTGGAGCTTAGGCCTGGAAATTATTATAATACTCACTTTTATCTTACTCCTGAGGCCCTGGATCCTCCTGGTATACTGTCTCTATGTTGAAGGAACCACACTTCGTCTGTTCAGTTCCTCTGTCACGTCCATCCCAAAATTGGTTGGAGAGGTTATCCTCTTCTCCCATCCTTGGTCCCACAGCAGAACCTTCAGATAAGAGAGGGAGACCCAGAGAGCAATCTTCCCATATCTCCTCTCTATTCCTGTAGTCCTGTAGTTGCTTCAGCCTCAAATGTCCAAGTGCTGGTGGGTCCTGGTAACCCAGGTTGTGGTCCCTTTTTAGTTAGAGTTCCTTTTTTTGATATATCCAGCACATTATCCCACCTGCTCTGCCCTGATTGGTTGGTGAACCTGGAGGCAGGATGCTAATGTCACAACACTAGGAAACAGCCAATTGGCAAAACTTGTCGATTAAAGAATTGGGTTCCTGGCTTATAAGTGGTCCCACCTTTCCGGCAGGGATTAAATGCAGAAGATCCTGCCGGATATGTTCCAGGCAGGAATGGATCCTTTTTACCATTGATATCACACTGGGAAGAGAATGGGCCAATCTCTCCTAAATCAAATCACATAATTTATACGAAAACTATTAATACTGTTTTAGACCAGGCAGCTGAATGTGCAGTAATATAATACTTGATTTCCTATCGATGTGTTAGAACAATTCCAGAACAGTAGTTTTCTTCAGGAACTTTTGAGCCAAACTTCTGTGTTGAAAAGCTTTTTGAAGGAGATGAACTCCATGGAATCCTTTATTAGCCTTTGGTCTCTGTGACAATATGAGAAGGAAACTAGCCAGCAAGCACTCCATCTCCAGTTATATTTCTCTCTCGCCATTGTTCCAGGTCCAACACAAAAGGAAGGTAGCAGATATCATTCATAATTAAAAACTCATCAATCCAATCAAGCTTTTACAGGTAACAGTGTGGCCTATCTGATGGATTGACAGCTTCCTGTGAGTCTGGGAAACATGAGCCATTGTTAAGACAGGCATCCAGATGTTTACTGCAAGAAAAAAATTACAGTCAATTTGAATATCAATCTTGAAGAATCACTCAAATTATTTATTCTGATGGGTGATTATTTACAAACATTCTACATATGAGTCAGCAATATGGATCTCCCGACCTTCCCCAACACAAGAGAAACAAAGACAGAAGACCATCTTTCCTGGAATGTAATTGCTGAAGCCATTTTAGAATTACTAAAATACTGGCAAGCTACCAATTCCCAATTTAAAAAAATATAATGTGTTTGAAATGATCTCAAACAGTCAGATCCCCAATTTGTCATCGATGACTGGATCTATTGTACTTGGTCTGTGAAAGCAGCATGCTTGATGGAGTACAAGGCCTTCTCACATTTCATGTTTTTCTTTTCTTCAAAATAAAACCATGTTACGAGATGTGTGGATATTGAAATGCTTATCTCCATAGGAATTTTCTCTTTAAGTTGCATTGAGTGAAAAGAAGAAAAAGATTGAACTCCCACATACATTACAATTTGAAAAAAATAAATTGTCCTCCAGAAGTGCTTATCACATATGGCAGCATGTTATTTCCACATTAAGAAGTGCTGCCAATGGTATGCCTCCTCCTGTGCATATCAGAGTGATCCTGGCAGAACGTTTACATATTAATCTAGCTGCTGCATCGCTGAAGGGCGTGGGTGTGGGTCTTGGTATTTCCCCCTGAGCACTGAATGTTCCGTTTGGCTTTCGGAATGATCCCGTTTTGCATTGCAACATGGGGCTTTGAGTCTTCAAAGCTGGTTAACTTGCAAGTGTGTGCAGTCAGCACCTCGCTATGTTCAAACCTAGAGTCTGGCTGATGACCAACTTCCACTTCACCGAAATAGATTAACTGGTCTCTCATTGCAGTTTGCAGGACCTTGCTGTGCACACACAACTGCCATGTTTACCTACAAAACAGCAGGGACCAGAAAATTGACTGTAAAGCAGTTTGGCATGGACCGAGGACACTTGACCCAATTTTAATTTGATTAATTCTTAAGCCACAAGTACTCATTCTTCTGGAACTGCTTTATCCAATTCAGGGTCACAGGGAGTCAGAGCCTATCCTGACAGAGGATGGGCGCTAGGTGGGGTACACCCAGGATGGGACACCAGTCCCTCACAGGGCACACACTCACATGCACCATGGACCAATTTACCATCGCCAATCCACCTAAC
This sequence comes from Cetorhinus maximus, assembly GCF_964194155.1. Lineage (NCBI taxonomy): Eukaryota > Metazoa > Chordata > Chondrichthyes > Lamniformes > Cetorhinidae > Cetorhinus > Cetorhinus maximus. Next base: position 69,351,888 of record NC_135899.1, read on the forward strand.
CAGCACGTCTTTGGACAGTGGGAGGAAACCAGAGCACCCGGAGGAAACCCACATGGATACGGGGAGAACGTGTAAACTCCACGCAGACAGACACCCAAGATCATAACCGAACCTGGGCCCCTGGAGCTGTGAGGCAGCAGCACTAACCATTGCACCACTGTGCTGCCTGCTACAAGTGCTGTAGGTTTTCATTTGGCGATGAAAGTCATGAAGTAAAGATCTGAGACTCAGCTGAAGTAAGAGGTGACTAGACTGGAAGTTAAACTTGAAATTCCATATTTCACAGCTTATTCTTTATAACAACAAATGGCAGTGAACGTCTGCTTTAGAGACCAACGAAGGCCAGGTGGTTCATTGGAGTCAGTGCAGCTCACAGCAGCTGTGGGGAAAGCAAGCTCATGTTAATCTATCCAATATTAGTGCAGTAGGCAAGACATAATTTATCTCTATCGGTCAGCCTTCCATTATAATCCGTCTACTTGTAACCTGTCCAAAATAAATTGAAAGCTTTTTCTTGACTGAGTTGAATGCCCAAATGAAATGGCACGCTGAAATGATGGAATGGGGGAGCTGAGCAGTCTGACTGACAAGAGAAAATAAAGCAGAGCTATAAGGACAGCAGAGTTTGTATGTTTGTCCTGCTAACTGGATAACTCAAACAGCTGGCATGAGCACCATTGGCTGAATGGCAGCCTTCTGTGCTTGATGATTCTCCTGTGTCTAACGTTCCTCTAGCAGTAAGGATCAAGGTGGTCAATCAGGTCCACACTTGAGCTGCTCATTAGAATTTTCTTTTAATTTAAAATTGAGATCTAGAAAGTGACTACTGATCTATCTATTGAACCACTGTCTGTACCTTATCGAAACCACAATAAAGGAGAGATTTTTTTTTTAGAAGGGACTCCATTTCTGTGATCCATAAATGTGAAACTTATTTCAGGTGTGAGGTTTACCACAGTGCAAGTACTGCGGGCATTAAATCTGCTCCTTTTATTGGTACCCATCGAGCTGTGTTGAAGTCCATTGTAATGGGGCCATTTATCTAAGTGAACTTCTTCCATAGATGCTGCATGGCTACTGACAACCTTCAGCAGTTTAAAGTGCCTGAGATGATGGATTATGGAGTTATATTTAACATGGATTTATCATTAATGTGCAAATCCTGTTCCTCATCCACACACATTGCAGTTAATCTGAAGGAAACACATCTGGAATCAGGAATATACAGCTGGAATGCTTTACACCAACCTTACTCATACGCAATTTAACAAATAAGTAATAATTGCAAGTTGATATGTTCTTAAATATCACCTTGTCAAAAGACTGTTTAACATTAAGGAAGTGACCTAAAGGCAATAAACAGAATAAGTTTGCTTATTATGTCATTTCAAATCAATGTACAATCAATTTTTAACTCAATAATTTTGTTTATAGACACCATATAAGTTCTTGTTGAATATCCTGCCTCCTCCATTATGTTTTTTTCTGTTAGTTACTTTCCTTTGTGCATGGTATGGATTTATATTGCATCATTAACTAATAGGATTTGATCATTGGGAGTAATTTCCCAACTTTGCATTTCTTGTAGTGAACTTTACTCTCAGAGAGGGTGCATACTGGAAATATTCACCCTTGTGTATGTGATTTACACATCATTTGGTGATGAAACTTAGGTTCTCTAAATACTAACTTATCAACCAATGAAAACTAATTTTCCACTTAACCTGTACCATCAATGAGAGCACTGCTGATGTTTTCACCAGACACTCAAACTGACATATTCCACTGGAGTCAAAGGACAGTGATCAGGACAAGAACCTTCTCTAGCTAAGGGACACAATAGCAACTTATACTGTTCCCAAGATTGGTCTGGCTGAGAGTTGATGGTGAATTTCTTTTCCTAGCCCACATACCAATATCACTAATGCTAATGCATTTATCCACTGATGTGTTAGAGAACACTCCATTGACCAACTTTTTGCCTATTTTTGGCATGATTATGCACCTAACTTTCTGAACCTACAGCCTACTTTTAGTACCAAACACATTAATGGTTTAACACTGCACAATTCAGTGTACTGTACTTGAATTAGAGAATAAAGTGGCACAACAGTTCCTAAAGGGGGAGAAAAGTGGATCTCCTGAGATTGGCTTTTATCACTTAAAAGTAAACTTAGACCGGTGATTGATTTTAAGACTGTTTGTGAATCTACAATGCCAAGTCTTGCAAATTGATTTAGTTACTTAGTAACTTCCAATTGACAGGCATTGTTCACAGGGTATTTTATTCACAGGGTATTTTAATGCAGATTGTATGCAGAGTAATTAATAGCATCAGGGAATAACTATAAGCATCAACTTGAAGCACAGTTTGTTCACTTGCACGTTTCTCTGTACAACAAAAACATTTATAGAAATCCATGCACCCACCCACTTTTATATATTTTTGAGAAGCAGTGTGTCCCTTCAGTGGTTTATTTTTCCATTCTTTCATCTCTCTACCATATTCTTTTCAAAGATGAGTAGACACAATCTTTTCTCAAGGGCATTGCTTGAAAGGAAATGACTGTCCAGGAGACAGACTGCATTCTGATTTAAGAGAGGAACAGAACTGGGGAACTTCAGTGGGGAATGAACGATTGTGCTTTTCAATATTATATTGTGATAAGTTTTTCAGCAAACTTTAAGGAAAAAATGTAAGTAACTGCTAAACTGAATTTTAATACATTTGTAATTTGAAATCACAACTTTCTATAATCTGAATTTAGAACATAAATAACATAACTATGCAATTTAATATTTCTCTTACTTTTGCTACTTTAAAATAAAGTTAAAAATCTAATTTTTTGTTGCATTTTCATTAAAAGGTGTACTGACTGCGCTTGTGTTTGTGCAGTGTGTTAATTTTATTGGAATTTTTTTATTTGTTCATGAGATGTGGTCATCAAAAGGCCAGCATTTAATGTCCGTCCCTAATTGCCCTTGAGAAGGTGGTGCTGAGCCACTTTCTTGAACCGCTACGTGTTTGTGTGCTGCAGTTCAACCACAGTGCTTTTAGGGAGGGAATTCCAGGATTTTGACCCAGTGATGAAGGAACAGCGATACATTTCCATGAGGGTGGCGTGTGACTTGGAGGAGAGCTTGCAGACGTTGATGTTCCCCCCATGCACATGCTTCCTTTGTCCTCCTAGGCATGGGCTTGGGAGGTGCTGTCAAAGAACCCTGAATTTCTGTAGTGTATGTTGTAAATGGTACACACACTGCAGCCAAGGTGCAATGGTAATGGAAAAAGTGAAAATTTAAGATGATGGATAAGATGAATACCCTAATCTGACCTAATATCTCCTTAATGTGGCTTGGTGTCAGATTTTTGTTACACAACTCTCCTGTAAAGTGCCTTTGCATGTTTTATTATGTTAAAGGCCCTGTATAAATACAAGTTGTTGTTGCTCCTGCTCATTTTGGACCAGACCTAAAATGGTCAGTGTGCTCTCATGCAAAGAGATTATCTTTTTCCCATTGCTAACAGCCCAACCCTCAGACTCAAAAGTGTAATGGATTAGACAGGGGCCTTTCAACTCTTAGGACCTGGGTTCAAATCAAGCCTGGCTTCAAAACAGCATAGATTGGTAGGTTGCCAGACTGCTAGGTTGGTAAACTTTTAAGGGTCTTTTGAAATAGTTTGAAAGCTCTCAATCTGCCTCTGATAGCAAAACCTATCCCCGATTTGAGACTAATTGGTAATCTCAGTCAGAGAGGCTGCTGAATTAAAGGTGTGGGAATTTGTTCAATCGGAGATCTTGCAATAAGGCTTAGAGCTGAATCCTGTTCTTGGGGCATCTGTGTGACATCCTGATTTAAGAATATTTAATGGTGGGTCTCAGTTTGTTATGGTGATGAGGAACCTCGCCAGCACTGGTGCATACTAACAGATAGCAAGTAGAGCTTGCAATCGAGGCTCTCCCCCAACTTGCCTCTCTCCACCATTGCCTCCCAGCCCCCTGACCAAGTGGTCAGAAATTGATCTGAGCACCTGAAATAGAAATGACTTAGTGTTACAAAAGCAGTTGGCAAAACATTGGGATTTTGACATCTGTGAGAATGTTAGTTTACAATGAGCTGAATCTTGTGTTCGTTGGGCGCGCACAATCGGTGGACCCGGAAGCAGACCCGAAATGCGCTTCCGCCTGCAATCAGCCCCCAAATGCAATTTCTGGCTGGCTGGCCAATGAATGGCCATCCAGCGTGAAACGCGTGCTGAGGAAGGCTCAACGCTGCCGGCAGGGGGGTGCGGGAAGAAGGTGGGCACCGAGAGAAGGTAGAGTGTGGGCTCCGCCCTCTCTGAAGGCTGACGGCTGCTCCGGAGCTGCCTCAAGGAGCTGCAATAATTTAAAAATGAAATGAGCTAATAAACTGCTGCAACCTATGACAATACTGTAAATGCAAGCACCTGGCAGCAGATCATGTAGCAGATCATCTCTCAAATGTCTCCTTTTATTTTATTTAACCCCGAACATTTCATCCCAGCCTGGGTGTGAGTTTGTAGTGAAAACGTAAAGGCCGCCTGGCCGTTTGGCCCGTCCGCCAACCGTAAAAGTGGGCGGGGCCGTGTAACTCACTGACAATGACCTTCTTCATGGGCTTAATTGCGCGGGAGTCGGAAGGACGTCCACCGACCGTAATGCTGCACGCCCGCACGCCCGACATCATTTCGCGCAATTTTTACATGCGTTCAGGCCGCGTGTGCACCTGACCTTGGAACACAAGATGCAGGCCAATGTCTCTGCGCGCTTTCTCATTATGACACTGTGACTGCTATTTGAATGGTTCTTATAAATGTCTCTAATTACTTTATGGGAGGTGCTCCAATGAACACAGCTCGCATTCCTAGCTTAAATAGGACAGTGTTCCTTTGGGATATGCTCGCAGTACATTTACAGTAGCTGATTAATAATCCTACATATTCAATTCTATATATACTCTTTAATTGATCCTAAAAATTTGAGCTTGCAGCGCTAACGTAACCTAACAAGAAAGGTAACTCGACTGATAAATGTTTGTCTGCAGGGCTCCTCTTGGTCTGGGATTCTTTTGTCCAATTTTTATTATTTTCATGTAATATTCATTTTTCAGGAATCCCTCATGGAATGCACGTTCCATCCCAGAAAATCCCCAAGGACGCAAAATAGGGCAGCGCAAAAAGATCTAGGTCAGTATTTGAACAGAGCATCAAGGTGACTGCAAATGTTGTACAGCGAAGTAATGGAGAGGGTTATTAATAAAAAGCAAAACTGCAAATGCTGGGAATCTGAAATCGGAGTGGAAAACGTTAGAAAGACTCAGCAACTCTAGTTAGCACCCGAGGACAGAACTGACCAATTAACCATCAGAAGTGAGGAGAAAAGTCAAATAAACAACATTTGCAAAAGAAAGAGGGTAAAACATACACCCATCCATACAAGGAGGGAAATAAAATTACCTATAGGGCTGGATTTTACAGGGGAGGGGATGGGGGTAAAAGGTAGTGTCCCCGGTGTAGATCTCAGGGGCAAACCTGCCCAGTTTGGCCTGCTCACCCTGCAGCCATTTAATGCCGTCAGTCAGATAATTGCCTCGAGGGGGGACTTCTGCCCCCATCTGGGAGGAAGTGCCCACATACCCCCCTTAAAGACCTGTTGACCAATCAATTAGCTGGCAGCTCTCTGGTCCAAGCTGCACCACCAGGAGCTGGGGTGGAGTCACTGCTGGACTGCAGACAGTCCTGAAGAAGGAGGCGTGCTGCGATGGAGCTCTGGTGGTCAGGGGTCTCGCCAGGGCCAAGCTGGCAGGCCCCAGTGAAGGGCTGAAGGGCCAGGGTGGATAGGGCAGGTGGAGAAGGGCAAGGTGGGGTGGGAAGAACTTAGGGAGAGGCCTCTGATGGGCACAGGCAACCCATAAAGGTGACACCCCTCCTTGACCCTCTACCAGCCTGACCAATGAGACCTGCCTGTCTTCACTTGCCGCAAGCCTCTGTCTACCTTGGGTAAAATCCCAGCATCGGTGGGAAGAGGCTCTTAAGTAATCCTTAATTGGCTACTTAGGTGTCTCAATTGACCCACTGGAGGGCAGGCAGCTGGGCACCAGGAACAGTGCCCACGGAAGAGTGCCCAAATTGACAGAACCCTCTGACAACCAACACTCCCCCCACACACACACACACACACCCCCCCCCCCCCCCCCCCCACCACCACTTCCCTGGGGCCATAAAGTCTAGCCTCTAAAATGCTTAAAAAGTAAAGAAGTGTTTAAACAGTCAAAGTGACATTAACGTAAGACAACCTGATGAAGCTTAGACTGGATGTTCTTTGGGACACTATACAGGTGAGGGCAGTCTTTGCCCTTGGAGGTAACCTGCTTTCTTCTTCTACAGCTGCTTATTTCCATTCCATAAAAGGGGGAAGATTACCTCAGCTTCTTAAATGTCTTTAATTTCTTTTAATATTCTATTTCATGCTATGACTTCAGCCATTTAACCATCTTGTTTTCCTTTTCACCACTTTATAGTTCATTCTGTTTTCTGTGTATGTGTGGTTTTCCCTTCCCTTTGGTCTGTTCCTTTCTAAAATGCCTTTTACCCTGTATTTTTTTTTATTCTGTTCCGATAAAGGGATGGAATTTGAACCCAGTTTAGAAACTTTCAGAATTGGAGTTCGGTAAGAATTGCAGCTTCTGTTGTACCCCCTTTGCATTTGTGCAGATTATTAGCAACCAGCAGAAGGCTGGGGAGGTGGAAGCTGGCTGTTGTGGATGATGAAAGGGTCCAGGTAACTAAAGGAGGTAGAAATGGTTCCCTATTGCACAATATTTTACTTACATCCCCAGTGATAAATCTTAAGAGGCATTGTCCTCTGGACGTAATGATATTCTATCAATATCTACAATACTCCAAGGAGAGGGACCAGATTTAAAGGAATTAATTCTATACTCAAGAGGTATTTTCTGGTGTTTTTGAATGCAACATTACCTATTTGGGTTGATAATTATGCAGCACATAAGCGAAGCTTATTTATTCAGTCTGCACCAATGGGAGTCCTAAAAGGCATTAAGACAGGAATGTCTTTGCCATGATAGACTTGAAGAAAGAGTGACTATACAATACCTTTCATATGCTCAGGATATCCTGAAGTGCTTCACAATTAACAGCAATTATTTTTGAAGTGTAACGACTGTTGTTACACAGGTAACATGATAAACACTAAATTTGCACACATCAAGATCTGACAAGCATCAAGGAGATGTATAACCAAATAATTTGTTTTGACGGTGTTGAATGTTGGCCAGGACATTTGAAGAACTTCCTGCTCTTCCTCAAAAAAACAAATTGTACAAATGGACAGAGTGTCAGTATGATATCTCAACTCAGACAATGCAGCACCTGTTGTAAGGATTGTTTGGTTTCTTACTGAGAGGTCTTGAGTCTTGTATGGTTGAAGATTAAGTGTTTAACTATATACATCTCCTGCATGAGTGCTGTCTCCATGCTTGCTCCTTCCAGACTCTTCTACCCACAGACCACTATCATGTGTCTCTGTCTACATCATACTGTAGGTGGTGCTATTCTCCAGTCCCACATTCATTCTTGCTCTGCCTGAACACCCTTATACTACACTTCCCCCAAGCCTTTACCCAAATATATTTACAATACAACCTTATTCACTTGCTACCCCTACTGCCACCGCCCCCCCACCCCCACCCCACCCCACAAGTCTCTGACTTTATAAATTCAGACATTCTGGAGGCTTTACAATTCTTTCAGATCTTGTTCTGTCACGTTTGGGGGAATGGTAGTCTCAGTTGTTTGGGTTTGAATTTGTCGGTTTGGCGGTGAAATTATAGCACTTGGTTGTCTCCATTTGATTCACTTGTTGCGCTCCTTCATGTTGCATTTCTCTTTATTGACACTGTGTCTGCTTTGTTTGGACATCATGGGCAGAATTTTGCCGTCGTCGAGCAGGAGGCAGGGCCCGCTTGCCAACACGTAAAATGACGCGGGTTAATGTCGGGCGGAACCCCTGATGTCATCTCACCCCATTTAAATTTTCAGGAAGGCGGGGGCGCAGCAAAATCAGCTGTGCGCCCGCCGATCAGTCAATGGCCAATTGAGGCCATTGACAGGATCATGTAACCAATTAAAGGACCTGCCTGTCCAACCTTAAGGTTGGCGGGCAGGCCAGGAACCCCGGCGGCAACTAGAGAAAACATGAAACCTCATCCAGCAGCAGGATGAGGTTTCATGCTGGGTTTTAAAAATTTTAATAAAGTTATTCTGTAAATTATGAACGTGTCCCAACTCATGTGACATTGTAAGGGAATTTTTTTTTCTATTTTTAATATTTTTCAAAGTCCAGGCGACCTCCCTGAGGCTGCACTTAGCCTCAAGGAGATGTGCGCTCTTTTGTGCACATGCGCAAAAGAGCGCACTCTCGTTTTTAGGGAATCCCTCCTGCCCACACAGGGAGCGCATAGCGCTTCCCACCGGACGTCACGCTGAGCAGGCCTTAATTGGCCCGCCCATGTAAAATGGCGGTGCGGCCCGCTTTGCTGGTGGCGATTGGCTCCGCACCCACCGGAGATTAGGTCGGGCCTGCCCACCCGACAGGCAGAAAATTCTGCCCCATGGGTTTGTCCCATTCCTCCCAAAGGGAAGGTTCACTCCGTTCATCCCTAGAGTAGACTCAGGTAGGGTCAGCCATGTTTGTCTTGCAAGTTTACATTTCAAAATGGAATTTTCTTTTCCACTTATTTCATAATTTTCACCAAATATTTGTTTACTCTTATTTTCCAATTGTTTTCCAAGCTTATGAATCATTTCATTCATCTCAGCAACTATTCTGGTGAGTTTGGTTGTCTTTGTTTCAGAGTTATTTGCTTTTAAAGTCTGGATTTCCTTTTCCATACCCACATCGCATCTTTCATGTTCTTCAGATTTGATCGAAGTTCAAGAGTGTCATTGTTCTTTTCACGACGCTTAATAGGCACTTCAGTGCTTGAATTCATCCTGTTCTAATTTTTCATTTGCAAACTCATCTTCCATATGTGAAAGTTGATTCTCTACCCTGTACAGTTTTTCCTTAGCAGAGCCTAATTTTTCTGTGCAGTCCTTCAAGCTCACATTCTTTAATTTTACTTCTGCTAATTGTTTCTGAGACTTTTCACACAACCTTCGGCTGCACAGCTGAGAGTTGCAGGGATAGGGCTTGACCTCACTAACATTCTGCCAGCCTGCTTCATGCCCTGAACCATGCCCAGAGGAAGCTTAGTGACTCTGGGCCTATGAAAATTGGCCAGCCTGAAGCCATTAGCGTGGAAGTCAGGTAGGTTGTAGGCTGAGTAGGTGAAATTGCACCTAATGGCCTCTTAGGGCCCCAATTTATATGTGTTTGTGAAGCTTTGAAGCCTCAGCAGAGCCACTGGGAGAGGAGAGTACCTTGAGGCAGGTAGGGTTGGACAGGTAACTAAAAATTAAAATTTAGAGGGCTAAGGGATGGAGGGTGAATCTCTCTGAGGGATTGGTGGAGCGGTAGAAGCAGCTTTTCATGCCCATGGCCTGCTTTGGGACCATGTGGAGTATTTGGCTCCAATGGTTCACCGGCCTGCCGCAAGGAAGCCACCTTGACAAAACTAGCAGTTCCCCACATGGCAGTGAAGGGGAGCTGCTCTACCACTGGCAATATGTCAGCAACCCCATTAAATGGCCTTTAAAGGGCCTTTAATTATGCAAATCAGCTGCTGGCTTGCATGGAGTGGGCAGCTGACCTGCCTTTCAGCCTGCCTACTGCCCGCTGCTGGAACACTTCCTCCTGTGGCAGAACAATGACGGGGAGCTGTTTCCATGTGGCTCGTGCTACTTTACCACTCCCCACCTCCACCCGACCCCCATTCCTGCCAACCAGAGGCCAGTAAAATTCAGCCCACAGTTAGAGGTTATATTGAACTAATTGAGTGGGATGTAGATGTAAATTTAATTGGAATATAAAATCTAAAGCTATTGGGTAAGATGTAATGCAACATATATGTTGGGATGTCCCGGAGCAGTTATTTTATTTTCTTATAACTAGTTAAGACCCTTTGGCATTGCCAATGTATAGTCTGTACAAGTAGATAGTTGTGAGAGTTAATTTGTTGACAAGGTTTATCCTTTTAAGATCACTGCAAAGGAACTCCCCATGAGAAAGTGGTGTTGGTGGCAGAGAGTCTCACTCTCAATGCCAGTTTGTTGATCACATGAAATGTGTCCAACTAGGAGTGTGTTATTAATTTTGTTAGTTCTCTCTTTTAAACAGGATTACAATGTTTCTTAAATCATAAATTACACCTTTGATAAAATCAGAGAACTCTTGATTTACTTTTCATGAAATATTTATCAGTGAAATGACTGAGCTGTATGACTGGTGTAATTAACATATTGCTGGTTTATTTTTCCAACATATTGCAATTTTTTTAGTTGCCTTTTCAAATTATTTATTCCCACGCGAATGTGTCAAGGGATTTTAAATTACCCTTTAAGCAGTATGCATTGGAGAATACTGGAAAGATTTAACCTTTTGATTATAATTTCCAGTTTTGTGACAATTGAGCAGATTCAGTCACTCAATTCAGCTACAGTTATGCATTTGAATGGTCACCTTGATCACCTTGTGCATGCAGATTAGGGCTTTTATGGATGCATCCGGTAAAAGATCAAATTTGGCAACACTCCCCCCTCAGCCTAATTTGCCCTCCGAAAGGTACAAGGGTATATTTTACAGTAAGGTGCTAGCATTTGGGATAAATTATTACCGAGTTTTGTTTCTAAACGGAGCTGGTCAGTGCATTGACAATATGAATATACTTACCCTGGAAGCCTTTCTACAATACCTTAACATTTCAGATATGCTCTTCACTGGTAACCTGATTCAAACAGGCAAGTGAATTTGGTGGCGGGGGCCATTTAATCCGGCAGGAGGGTGACGGTATGGATCCCACTGCCTTCCTGTTGCTGCCCTGATTAAGTCCAGTGTGGGAAGGCTTGTTGGTGGCCTTGCCACATTTAATGTCCACTTAAGGCCCTCATCCCGTCGCCACTGGTATTCACCCAACATCAGACTGGGGACTTGCCATGCGGGAAGGGGTGCTTGCGGGCTCCCAGGGAAGGGGTGTGATGTTCGTCCCCTGGGTCAGGGAAGGCCCACCGCTTCCCAGTTAAGTGCCTGATAGGCAACTTAATTCGTCGGGCTTTCCCGAAGTTATGCGGTGTGGGGCCATCACCAACTCTCCAGCTGGCAGCCAAGATTCCTATCACCTCCAATAAATACCACCCAATATTTTATTGTTAGAACAGATTCACAGAGTAAATGAGGGCTGTTTTTAAACTTTCTGTTCCAGAAGAGATGATAAGGTATTTTGCTGTACTTTCTATAGATATTAAGCTTGGATAAGGTTCTTTCAACTATTCTACTTGGATTGAAAAGATTCAGTAAAATGCGATTTTATTGTAAATTGGTGCATTGGAGTATTATGTTGGGATCAGCATTCCTGCATAATGGAATTACATGGAGGAACTCATTGCTTACTCAAGTATTTTGCTTAGACCAAATCGGCATTCATCTGGATGTAATGATTTGGGAGTACTCTTATCTCCACAGTGGAAATAAATTTGTGTCCACTTGAAATTGCATTGGCAAAGCCCTACTGGGCTTATTCACTCTCAGGACACTGTGCTGCAGTATATTTAAACACACTGTTAATTGGTGACATAATGGGAAGCTGGCCAAGATCAGCCTTACAGGAATGAACCATCCATTCACAGTCAATTGAATTGAGGTAACCCCTCTACTTCACTTGAAAAACATTAAAGAAACATTTCTGGTCTACCATTATAGTTTCAAAATACCCCTCATTTTCAGTGTAATACTTGTAGCCATAAGGGATTTGTTTTCTTAAAGATGATCTGGCACTGTAGTGCCTTGGTGTACATCCCCTAACGTCTGATGTGCGCTCTTGGTGGGTCATCTAATTGAGGTGCTTAAGGTTAAAGGATTTGATGGAGAGAAACTATTTCCGCCTGAACAAGGGGGAATACCCTTAAGCTTAAATCTAGGCAGTTTGAGGATGTTGTCAGGAAGCACTACTTCACACAAAGGGGAGTGGAGATCTGGAACTCTTAATTCCCCCTCCCCCACCCTTCTCCTACAAAAAGCTGCTGAGGTTGGGTCAATTGAAAATTTCAAAACTGAGATCGATAGGTTTTTGATTGACAAGCATATCAAGGGTTACAGAGCAAAGGTGGATGGGAGAGTTGAGATACTTTAGCCACATTCTAATTGAATGGGAGAACAGGCTCAAGGGACCGAACGGTCATATTCCTGTGTACATTCCTTAGTGTCAGGAGAAGCGCTGAGAATTGGTGCTTTCTGATAAATTTATTCTTCTCATAAAGAGTGATTGGCGCAAAAAAAAATGTTTCTAGATAGAGCAACGGAGGATAAAAGCTAATAATTTAAGAAATATTTAGAATGCTGCAGTGTGAGTAATGCCTTTCTGGATGGATCAACTAAGAATGGACTAAGTGGTCTTCCTCATCTATAATTACTTTGTGATCTTGTGAAGTTGTGAGGAAACATTGAGGCCAACTTTGAGCACTCTCCTTCTACTATGGCACTTCTCAATGCTTGAGAGTGGCTGATGACAAACATATAGCTCCCCCAACTGTTGGATAAATAAGCTGGCTTACTTGTTCTGTCAGCAGTGGAGGCCATTTCTTCCTAGATTCTGTTCCTGGCATACTGGATTTGTTAGGTTGGTCTGGTAGGTTTGAGGCCAAGGCATCTTTAGTCTCAAAGCTGACCAATAATAATGCTTGGTTTTAAATAGAATAGCTGCCATGGTGTTAATGTGCAGAGAACAAGTAACCATATTGCCATTCTGCTGGATGGGAAAATAAAGACAGCAGAGTGGTACTCAGAGGGTAACGTATCACAGCTGTATGGAAATGGGATTTCATAATGCAGATAGCAAAAATATCTTTTCTGGCTAGGTTACAGATTCCTGCTTGGAAGTCTATATGCAACTCCTCTGATCTTCCTATTGTCAATAGACTTGTTAACTTTGTGCCACTAGAAGGCCAAACAGTGAGAGGGCCATCAAATAATTTCTGGATATACTTGCAAATTGCATTCTCCCCCACCCCTCACCCCCTCCTGAATGCCACAGCAGTTTGAGTAACAAGCCTAAAAGCAACTTCTGCTAATTGTCCAACAGACCACTCTCGATGGATGAGGCTTGGCAGTGATCATTATTGTGGCTTGAATCACAACTCAACGCAATCTGACAATCACACGTGTGCTCTCTGCAGCAAGAACTGCTGGGTAGTAATCAGCAGGAGGAAATACTGGACGATTTATCTCCTAACCCAAGGACAACTGAGGCAACAGTAGTTTAACAATTGTTACTGGACTAAGGTCATATCAGGGACTGAAAACCATGTTAGACTATATGATTCTGTCACACCAGACAGAGCACTAATTGCCACTGTATTATTTGGGAGCCTGGGAAAGATCATTTTGACTGTTGAGAAGGGAGCATAATTTCTCCCTGCTTTGACAATAAACTGTCTACAGCGAGCACCTTACCCAAGTCTCAGTAGTAAGTGAATAGCTTATATACAAGTCTCTTTGATAAACTACATATCAACTTCAATAGTAAATTGTAGCTTTAATTCTTTTTCTTAAATGCTGTCTTTTGTGAGCTGTGTAAACATTGAGTGCCACAAAAAATGTATGGTACAGTTGTGGACTTGCTCATTTAGTTTACTTGCTAGGAGGTGTTGCAACAGCCAATAGTGTTACTGTGCAAGCATTATTTGGCAGCTCAGTCTTTAAGGTTATGTTTGCCAGTAATTGAGTGGTGTATGTCAATTGAGTTGACAGGAAAATGAATGGAGATATGTCACAGGACTAACTATACTTAAAGTGCCCTCTACTGGCACATGTTGATTATTTCTGTAGCATTATTGAAGGCTCTATTAATACAACATGCTTGTTTAAGAGCCATAGTGAGGGTATAGAGTGATTTTGGCTTCCCCATGGAGTTAAGCAACATTAAGAGGGAGGTGGAAGAATTTGTGCTGATCAAAACTTGCGTTTATTATTTCATGTTTCTTGTCTGATTGTCTTGTTCCACAAGTGGGTAGTGTCCTTGCCTCTGAGCCAGAGTTCGATTACCACTCTAGGACTTGATGCCACAGTCAAACTGTGATCATCAACCTGTAAATCCTTCAAACATACCTATGGCAGGTGTTAGGAGCTGGAGAGACTCCTGCTGGGTCACGTTCGAGTGGCGCCCCTCAATCTGTAGCCTCTGACTTCAGGCTAGCGACCTGTTCCAGAAAAAACAAGCTCCAGAGAACAAACATGAGCACGTGCTTTGTCTGCCTCATGCCTCTCAGGATGCGGGAGGCCGTCCAAGTCTTGTCTGATTAAAAGGCACAATTTAATGCTATTACAAGAATTAATAGGAACATGTATCAGTCCTACTATCAGCCTACGAGGTGCAGTCTGTGAATGCACTGTGGTCATATCACTGAGTTGGAGGCTTTTAGGTTGAGCATGTTATAGTAGTGATGGATGCCTACCAATGGTAAAATAGACCACTAATTAAATGTGTTCTCCAATGAGAGTCCGTGGAAAGAGAAGGTACAGGTTATTTCTATTTTTCATCATGGGGAAAAATGAGAAGATAGGTGTTTTATTTCAAGTAGATTAGTGACTGAACCAGGAGCATGCAGCAGGCTATGTGAAATCATTGCCTTGACTGTTGGTACCATAGTATAATTTACCCAATATATATGTGGTTGGAATAAATGTCACAATGCAGTTTGTCCTGTTAGCTGTAAATCCGACTGCTTCTTCTTATGTTGCCCAATATAGCAAAAGAAATATTTCTGTTGGCGGAAAGAAGGAAATCACAAAGTGGTTTAAACATTGGGACATCGCTCCCAGATGCTGGGCTCCCAGCATCTATACTAAATTTATAAAAATGGCTCAAGTCAACTCCCCCTCAGAACCTGCCTTAAAATTTCCTGATAAACCATTGCTGCTGCAAGGTATTCATGTTTAACTCTTGTTTGACTGTTGTAACAGGGATGACAGGAAATAAAGTGAATGCGGGAAATCTGGAATAAGACCCGAAAATGATGGAAGTATATATCTAAAAAGGCCTGCAAGCCTGGTGAGCTAAACCCTGGACTCGCCTCACAGTCCGGGCTCCAGCTCTAAATCTCTTCCTCGTTGCTGGGACAAGAGAATGGCTCATGTGATTGGCTGGTTAACCTGTTCGGCGTAGACCCTTTTTCAGATCTGCTATGATGAGAGCCTACATCCAAAATATATAACCTGTTGCCTTTCTTTTCAGTTGCTTATGGACGTGGTGTGTAATTTCAGTGTGTTTTGTATAATTATGTAACCTCAACTATGTAACAATGTAAATGCACAGAGTGTTTATTGACACTACTGTATTAGCCAATGAGTTCAAGAGCTGGACGTATAGCAGAACCCACCAGACACAATCTATTTTATAGCAAACAATAAAGCAAATAAAGTCTACCGCTGAAATTGCACTGTCCCCTTAGGTCAGGATGACAAACGGGGAGGCTAAAACTGGGCGCCATGCTAGCAGTGCTATGCCCGTTGCCTGTCTGCTGACTCCACCCCTGTGGATATTTTACCCATGGTGGGGGAGGCATCGGGCAACCTGTGAGACCCTGTCCCAAGTGGGGCCCTTAAATATCCAACTTAAGTGACTCCTCCTGCCACTGTTGGGATTTCTCTCCACGGCAGGTGAAGCACACGACAGATCTGCAGGCCACCCAGCAAGAGTAAGGGCTGCCTCCCCGCCCCAACCCCCTCTGGTGACCACTCACCCCCCCCCCGCCTGTGTCTCTGGGGCCCAGGTGAAGCCCTGGACTTGCCTCACAGTCTGGCCTCCATCGCTGAATGTTTTCCTCGTTCCCAGTGACACTGCTGGGGCAAGAGAACTCGCCATGTGATTGGACAGCAGCAGCTCTCTGAGGTGGACTTTCTCTTGCAAGGGGGTTGAAGGCCTACCTCAAGCTAATTAAAGCAGAGTCGGGTTCATCCTTGACTTGTATATCAGGGGGGGTGCAGACTCCATCCCCAGCTTAAAATCATGCCCTAATTGCTCAGCAAATTGGGACCTTTTTTTGCTGAAATAACAAAGAAGGTTGATGATAGGAACATGGTGGATGCTGTCTATATAGATTTTAAGAAAGCATTTGACAAAGCACCACATAAAAGACAGGTCAACACAATTGAGGCTCGTGGAACAGGAGGGTCAATGTCCAATTGGATAAAAATTGGCTTAAGGACAGAAAACAGAATCTTGGTAGGTTATTTTTTCTGACTGAAGGATGGTAGACAGATGGTACACCCAAGGGTCAGTGATAGGATCAGTATTTTTTTTGCTATATACAAATGACTTGGACCTTGGAATACAGAGCAGATTTTCAAAATTTGCTGCTGATACCAAACTTGAAGGATTGGCAAACAATGAGGATAATTCAAATCACCTGATAGACTAGCAGAATGGGCAGGCAAATGGCAGAGGGAATTTAATATATAGGAATGTGAGGTGATGTACTTTGGCAAAAGAGATTGGGAGAGGCATTATACACTTAATGACTCACTGCTAAATAGTACACGCGGACAGAGGAACCTGGAGGTGCACGTGCATCGAACTTTGAAGGTGATAGGACATATTCAAATAGTGGTTAGCAAACCAGCTGGGATCTTGAGTTTCATAAATAGTGCCTTTGAGTACAAAAGTATGAAAGTTATGCTGAAACGTTATAAGGTTCAATAGCCACAACTGGAGTATCGTGTCTAGCTCTGGTCATTGCACTTTAGGAAGGATGTGAGGGTCCTTGACAGGGTGCAGAAGGCATTTACCAGAATGTTCCCGAGATGGGGGCTTTTAGTTAAGGTTAGATTGGAAAAGCTGGGGTTGTTCACCTTGGAGCAAATGAGGTTGAGGGGAGATTGGATAGAAATTTACATTATGACAGGTTTGAATAAGGTCGAAGAGAAAAACTGTTCCCCTTGGCTGATAGTACAAGGGCTAGGGGACACAGATTTAAAGTTTTGGGCAAGACATGCAGAGGGGATGTGAGGAATAACTTTTTTAATGCAGACATTTAATGACCTTGAGCTCACTGTCCATGAGGGTGGTGAAAGTGGAAACAATTAATGATCTAAAAATGAAATTAGATGGGCACTTGAAGGAAATTAACCTGCAGGGCTATGGGGATCGAGCGGGGGAGTGGGACTAACTGGATTGCTCTGAGGAGAGGTGGTGTGGACTCGATGAGCCAAATAGCCTCCTCTATGCCATAAGTGACTCCACTTAAAAAAGGCTCTCTGCTAGCTACAGCAAACAGGATTCCTGAACATAACTACAGCAACTTCTCCCATTAAAAGCAGGGTTAATTCTCCAACAAATTGCAGTGAATGGCAGATAGTTACATAGTATTGTATGTGAGTGTGTATGTATGTGAAATCAGAAAAGTGGTCTCCAGGCATAATTAATGGGGGATTACCCAATCATCTCCATTCTGCCTGGGAACAGTTGCACCACTATATATATGCAGCTGCAAATGAGAATGATTCAATGGAGACCATCTACTTTACTTATTTGAAGCAATAGGTCAATCAGTCTTTAGGTTCGCAGTGAGGCTGCTGGCAATCTCAATGCAAACTAGCTGGATTCACTAAACTCTGCCGCCAGCAAGGCCCAGCATTAAACAGGAGGAACTTAGTCTTGGGTTATCAGCTGTTGTCTCCACACATGAAGGAGTAGAGAGCCAGCTGAAAGAGATTTGCTCCAATTCTGTGGTATTAATGGGAACAAAATAGGGCAAGCACTAGAGGGACAGAACAGAGAGCAGGGGCATAAACCTAAATTGGCAACTTCTGACACATAAGGCCCACATAAAACCAGTTTGAGAGGTTCTAATACAGGTTCAACAACATCTCGTTTAACTCCTGCAGCCAGTAACTGTGTTGTCATTGTTGGGAAGGGATGCATTCAAAACTCTATTTACCTGAACAAATTCAAGAATTGTAAGACATCCCTCCAAATCTGGACTTGCACATAAATTTTCACAAGCTACTCCCTGAAGATAGTTAAATTCTCATCTCCAACCTATTTCAGAACCTTGTAAAAAAAAAAAATTCTGGTCACAGTGGAGCGAGCGAGCAGAGTGTTTGGCATATTTAATAAAAGCGTCTCAAGTTTTCAACAGCTTCCGTGAGCAAAGCCCGCTGGAGGTGAGTTGTATTTTCAGCGTATGACCCCAGTTCTGTTGGAAAAATCAGGCAGGTGAGAATTAGACCCTCTGTACCCAAAGAGTGTCTCACAGGCCAGAAAACCCTCCGTTGTATTCCTAATCTGTACTGTGTTAGTTGATTTCAGGCAGGAGGGCAGATAGGCAGTATGGTTGTCCAACAATAAATCACCTAGAGATCCAGCACTGATTGATACCCAATGACTTGAGCTATAATGTGCAAATGCGAGGAGTGCAAAGGAGGTTAAGAATGTACGGCAGGTGATAATTTAACAGTTTCTTTGTACTTCTGTCAAATCTAGACCATAATTTTCCCTTATTTAGAGTCTTACTTATTTTCACAGATTCAAGCTTTATTAGGCTTGACAGTTCAACAAGACCCCAGTTCGGAACACTGAACTCTTCAAAAGAGGAAAATCTAAAGCAAATTTTAGAATTGAACTGTAATCTTCATTGAATAAGATTCTGATCCATTCTGCAGTGATGCCCAGGCATGCTGCTTCTGAAGCCATGCATCTTCCATTTCCTAAACCTGGAAATTCCCGTGTCTTAGGTTTTACAGAGGAACCTTTCCATTAGGGTTGCCAAGCTTTTGGGAATTAAAAATTAATCTAGACAGTTCTGTGAGCAATCCAGGAGGAACATCATAGGTGTATAAAAAAGAATGCAGTATTTTTTTCTTTTGCATTGAACACTTCAATTTTAATTCCAAGACTATTGGAATTTAACGAATGGGTTTGACTGATGATGAAGAATTCTCCAGTCAGCTTTTGTGGTGTTAGCCATGGCTCAGTTGGTAGCACACTCAGCACTTGAGTTAGAATGTTGTGGGTTCAAGATTGACTCCAGTACATTACTGAGCAAGTGCTGTACCTTCGGAGGTGCTATCTTTTGAATAAGACATTAAACTGAGGCCCTATCTATCCTGTCAGATGGATGTAAAAGATTCTATGGCCAGGATTTTCCCCTTGGCGATTTGGGGGTGGGGCCCACTCGCCGAGGGGAAAATGACGCGGGATGACATCAGGAGGAATCCCCGACGTCATCCCGGACCATTTAAATCTTAAGGAAGACGGTCAGACAGCGAAATCAGCTGTCCGCCTGCCAACCTGTCAATGGCCAATTAAGGCCATTGACAGGCTCATTAAGATAATTAAATGCCCTGCCCGGCCAACCTTAAGGCTGGCGGGCAAGCCAGGAGCCCCAGCGGCCTGTAGATTATTAATGAAACTTCATCCACTGGCGGGATGAAGTTTCATTACCGTTTTGTAAAAATTTAATAAATTTTATGAGCTTGTTATCAACATGTCCCATCTCGTAAATCTCATAATTTTAAAATGTCTCTATTTTGACTTTACTTACCTTTCACTAAACTCCCTGAGACAGCACTTTGTCTCAGGGAGCCATGTGCTCTTTCGTGCGCATGCGCAAAACAGTTGGGGATTCCCTCCCCCCCCCCACTACCCCCCCCCCCGCCCCCAGCTGTCAGACAGGCTGCTGAGCAGGCTTTAATTGGCCCGCCTACTCAAAATGGTGGCAGGCCCCGTTTTGGCGGCGGACTTCAGCTCACCCACCAGCCAAGGGCTAAATTCTGCCCTATGGCGCTATATTTTGAAGAAGATTTATTGTCAGTGGCCTGGCCAATATTTATCCCTTAACCAAAATCATTAAAACAAATTATCTGGTGATTATAACATTGTTGTTTGTGGAAGCTTGCTGTGTGTGCAAATTGGCTGCTGCATTTCCTACCTTACAGCAGTGAATGCACTTCAAAAGTACTTCATTGGCTGAAAATAGTTTTGGACATCCTGAAGTTATGAGCTGAGGAAAATTTTTTTCTCTCAGAGGGTTGTGCGACTTTGGAACACTCTGCCTCAGATGTTGGTGGAGGCGGGATCTTTGAATATTTTTAAGGCAGAGGTAGATAGATTCTTGTTAGACAAGGGAATCAAAGGTTATCGGGGTTACATGGGAATGTAGAAATCAAAACACAGGAAGATCAGCCATAATCTTATTGAATGGTGGAGCAGGCTCGAGAGGCCGAATGGTCTACTCCTGTTCCTATTTCTTACGTTCTTATGAAAGGCGCTATACAAATACATGTTTCTTATCTTTCCTTTCCATTTTGCTTTCTTTCCAATTGGCATGGAGAGGTATTCATTACAAAGATGGACGTTTTGGGTGACCGATAGCAGGACCATGGTCGGGTGTGCGGGGGGGAACGGGCAGTTGGAGTTCGAGAGTCATGTGATGAAACCTCTAAGAATGCGTCAACCTACAGCTGATATTCCTACCTTTGCTACAGATTCCTAAGAAAAATGGTTTAAAATGTAGTATAATCCGCCAAATTAATTGTCCAGATTGAGAGCACATGCATCTATTGTATGCCATTAACTTTCATGTTGTATAATTCCAAGAGAAATATTTTAATTATGTATTATTCAGATTTAAAATAAAATTTTGTATATCTACAGTTGGGCATGTTTGCTGTTTCTAACTGCAATAAGGCTTGCTTTTAAATTAAATGCACAAATAGGAGAGCTAAGTGAAGAGAGGTACCAACCCTCCATTGAAAGATGCAAGTTAATTGACCCATTTATTGGACATTCTTATTTTGACAGGCAATCTACAAGATGGTGTCCACCGTGATGAAGATGCCTGAAGATGAGGCAACACCAGAGAAAAGAACAGATAAAATCTTCAGGCAGATGGATACAAATAATGATGGTAATTGTCAAATTGTTCCTTACCATGGCCAGGATATTTAGGTCGGCAAGCGGGGGGGCGGGGCCCGCTCACCAACGCATAAAATGACGCAGGATGACGTCGGGCGAAACTCCCGACATCACTCCGCATCATTTCAATTTTCAGGTCGGCGGGGGCGCAACTGAATCAGCTGTGCGCCCGCCGACCTGTCAATGGTCAATTGAGGCCATTTAAAAAGTAATTGAAATAATTAATGAACCTGCCCGTCCAACCTTAAGATTGGAGGGCAGGCCAGGAGCCCTGGCGGGCTTCAGAAAAAGCATGAAACCTCATCCACGGGCGGGATGAGATTTCATGAGGGTTTTTTAAAATTTAATAAATGTTTGACTAAAAGTGATGGACATGTCCCAACTGATGTCCCTTCACCATTTTTAAATTTGGCACCAATCTCCCTGAGGCAGCACTTAGCCTCAGGGAGATGAGTGCGCTCTTTCACGTACATGCGCGAAAGAGCACACTCTCAGCTGAGGCAATCCCCCCTGCCCGCACAGGGAGCGCATCGCACTTCCTGGCGGACGTCATGCTGGGCGGGCCTTAATTGGCCTGCCCGCTCATGTAAAATGGCAGCGCGCCCCCAATCGAAGGCGCTGATTGGAGGCGCGCCCGCACACGCCTGCTCCTGCGATTCCTCCCTGATAGGGGGAAAATTCTTCTCCATGTCTCAGACAGACCTGTCAAACTGCACTCTCTTCATTACCTTTTGCATCAGAAGTCCTATTGCAGGCCACTAAGAACTCATGTGGCATTGTCCCTTCTTTATGTCCCTGTGGATGTGGTAGGTTAAATAATGAGCAATGCTTTGTTCCACTGTGTGATATGAAATCATAAGGCAAATGGACTAAAAAAAGTAAAATACAAAATCCAGTGAGAGAAGAACGAAAGACTAAAATTAATTGTTGTCTCTTATTAGTGAGAGAATGAAAAAGACAAATTGAACTCAGCATGATGATAGCTCCTGGGATTTTTAGACTCCCTAACTTGGTCACTTCACTCTAAATTTGCAGCTCAAGTAATGTGGGATTCAGCCTGAGTTCATTATTTTTACTGCACTCGTTTAGCAGATCTATATCAAATTTCTATGCATGCTGTTCTAACAAAATTGCTAAACCATCTAAGAGAATCTTATTAAACAATTTGTTAAAATTTTATACATAGGAATTTGATGCAAATTCTATAATGTGAGCTAAAATATTGCACAAATAATTTCAACTCCAGTGATGCTGTAGCAAACACTAATATCACAGTAATATGTTATGACACAGCAGATGGTGAATGCCGAGCTGTTCAAATCCCAAGGGGAAACTTGAAATAACTGTCACAACTAATTTTCAATTTGTATAAATTTTGAAATGCGTGCCTTGAATTCAGTAGTAATAAGACCACCAAGTCTTATAGGTTTTTTTTATAAAACTAGATTAAACATTTATTAATAAGAGAAATGATTTTAAATACATACATGTATCTACACATTACTACTATAATAACTTCTAAATCTCCTAATCAATCTAACCCAGTTACACTTTCAGTAAGGCAACAGTAAGACACACAGATTTTAAAAGAGCCAGGCAAAGAAACATGATACCCTGAACAAGTGGCTTTCCAAGTGAATTTTCTTAACTTCAGTCCTTTTAAAGACAGCTGTTTGAGACATAGATGCTGAAGGCTTTTTCACACTTAAAAATGCCTTCCCTTACACACAGCCCTTGCTCCTTCTTTATACATATCTTCCTCTTTGAATGCAAATACTCATTGTTTCACTATGATTTTTGACTTTATCTCCCTGATAATAAAACCCCCTCATAGAACTAAGTTTTGCCAGTAATCTTTGAGAAAAATAAACACACTGGGCAGAATTTTCTGCCTGTCGGGCGGGCCCAACCCAATCTCCAGCGGGCAGGGAGCCGATCCCCGCTGAAGAAGTGGGCCGCACCGGCATTTTACGTGGACGGGCCAATTAAGGCCCGCCCAGCGCGACGTCCAGCGGGAAGCACTATGCGCTCCCTGTGTGGGCGGGGGGGGGTGGGGATTCCCCAAAACCGAGTGTGCGCTCTTTCACGCATGTGCATGAAAGAGTGCACATCACCCTGAGGCAAAGTGCAGCCTCAGGGAGATCACTTCCACTTTGAAAAAGATTAAAAATAGAGAAAAAAAATTCCCTAACATGTCACATGAGATGGGACATGTTCATAATTTATACTATAACTTTGTTAAACTTTTTAAAACCCTGCATGAAACCTCATCCCGCTGGTGGATGAGGTTTCATGTTTTCTCTATTTGCTGCCGGGGCTCCTGGCTGACCTGCCAACCTTAAAGTTGGACGGGCAGGTCCTTTAATTGTTTAAATGATCCTGTCAATGGCCTCAATGGTGGCGGGTTTGGTGGTGGATGCAGGTGGAACATCCAAACTGTAACAACACGCCTACTTGAATCCATGTATCTTATTTGCTTGAATGCCATTCCTTGGTAATTTACTGCACAAGACCTTTTATATCAAAGTTTCTTCCTGGCATCCCTTCTTACTCCTATTTTAGCTACCCATTTGTCTATTAGTAGCAGATACATTGTAGCAGGGAAGTCAACAAACCGATGTCAAGCAGATTGGTTCTCCTCCCTCTTCTTAGACTTGCATGAGACATTCCACTTTTACAGGCTGATTATTATAAAAACTACCCATTATTTTCAAAACTGAATGTTAACTTTTTAATATACCTCTTTCCTGCTTGCAAATGTCTTCCAGGTAAATTGTCCCTTGAAGAATTCATTAAAGGTGCCAAGAGTGATCCATCCATTGTACGGTTACTACAGTGCGACCCGAGCAGTGCATCTCAGTTCTAATGGGATATGGTAGTATCAACACCGATCGCCTGAAGTAAAGGATCGAGCTTTCATTCCAGCCAGATTGCCAACCCTTTGTCTGACCTCCATCTCATCATGAATTGATCCTCCTGCCACAAGAGGGTGATTGACTAACATGGATAGCATATTCTACCCAAGCTGTCTTCAGAGGAGCTTTTAGTCACTGCATTGTCACTTTTGTTTTGTGTTTTCTGTACAGTGGACACTTCAAAAAAAGCGAGCATGCCAACACTTTCAGGGCAGTAGTGGGCAGTGAGTAATGTTCTCCACTATGGATCAGATGTAATGCACACGTTCAACATTGGCCCACAACCCAAATATTAAAAAAAAGACATCGCGAATGTAAAGATGCCACTCCCTAAAATACCATATATGGGAGTTTGTGAACATGCTTCAAGTACATTGTAGCTGCTCTAGTTTTTGCTCTTGTATTGCAAACCTAAAACAACTACAGTTCCTACAATGATCTGAACTGCTCTGCATGTGATAGAGAAAAAAAATTCTTTCACGAGCAGATTCACTCAGTGAGCCCCAGATCACCGTGGGACATGTAGTTTAAGCTTAGAAAGCAGGAGAGATATTACAAATATGTTTGTGAGGTGAGGTTTAAGCAGGGGCAAAATGTTTGAGTGGCCCTCACATTCATAGTGAGATTGTTGACATGTATACAGAACGTACCCTGACTATAATTTTGGTTTTATAAATAAAGCCCATTCCAATTAAGCACCACCATTTCAAAAATTAAATACATTCCCTTTTCTAAGATTCCTAAATCCCAGCAGTTTCCCAAAGCATAGTTGTGGAAGGTCGAGCGAGTGGTCTCACAGTAAATAGCAACCACCAGAAAATCTTCTCCAAAATTGTGGAAAGTTACTATTTTCTCCTTTAGCTCATGTCAAACTAAAAAACGTAGCTTATCTCCAAGATTCCATTTCACCAGAGGGTGGGAAGGGAGAAACAGTTGGGAATGAGGTGGGGAGGTGGGTGTGGCGGGGGCGGGAACAGTTCTGGAGGAAGAGGATCAACTCACTCAATTTTAAATCCCCCAACAAAAGTTGTTCTAACAAATCATCGAAGTCTGATAAGACTGGATTTGTACTTGTCACTATGGAGTAAAGTGCAGTATATATAGGCCATCCTAATGGAAAAGTCCTGTCTGCAATTTTTTAGGCTAAATGGTGAATGACCACTGGCAATGGTCCATGAGTGACACCCTCAAGTGTAAAAGTCATAAATAAGGTTGACTTATGCACTGGTGTTTCATGGTATACCTCACTTCCACTACACAATATGGCAACAATCATAGACCAGCACAATTGATGCTGTTAGAAATGCACAAGAGAATACTTTTAATAGGTGAGCTACATAGACCAAAGGCCAGCTCCTTCCTGAAACGGTTACTATCTTACAATGTTACAATACCAAAACTGGAACAGATATATATTTACGCCTCCCAATAAGGACACAAAATCTGTTATAGCAGGGGTGTGTTACATGGCTTCAATTCTGGAGGAGCCATTAGCAGTGCATGTTATATCATGGTATAGGGGATTGTTGTACTGAAAGGTAAATGTATTTTTAAAAAAAAAATGTGATGTAATTCATCTTCAAATATTATTCTAAATTAAAATGTCATTGTTTTAAATCAGGAATTGAAATGCTTTCTTTCCGCCACCACCCCCATTAGAAGTCAGCCTGATTATTTGCTCATTAAAACTGGTGTCTTAACAAAGTTTTGCACATCTGAATTTGACAAAGTCAATGAGATTTCTGTTCTGTGTTTTACTTTCCTGGATCTAATACACTGTAACCTCTCCAGTCCAGAAATCTATGGTTCGTAAACACCAGTTGTCTGGAATTTCTTTGCGAAGACCCATATCGACATCATTTTCAGTACAGAACTTTAGGAGCAGAAGCATGGAAGATGCAGTATTTGGATATGTAAAACAATTTTTATTACTGCTTTATAATGTTTTATCACTTTTATGTTTCAGGTCCATATTTATATCAACAATGTTTTCCTGTTCACACACTTGTGGTTAGGCATTCTAACGTCATTATATAATCCAGAAAATTCCAAAATCCAGAAATGAATTGGTCCCAAGCATTCTGGACTGGAGAGGTTACAGTTAGTACTTGGTGGAAATGGGCTTTTGTTTTGGTGCTTTAGTTAGACTACTCTTCATATGGTTTAAAAAGATTTATTTCAACATATTTTGAACCAAATGGTGATTAAAATTGATGCTTGTATTCAAACTAATGATCTCAACATGGTGAAAATTAGGCTTGGGGCAGCAATTCTCAAATTGTGGGTTTGGGGGTCACGACCAGCAGATGGAAGGGATCACTAGCAGTGGAAGGTTCCAGCCAGGAATCTGGGGGTCGGTCCCCTGCACTGGCAAGAGAGCATCAGCCACAACTTGGAGACTGGATAGAGGACTGGAGATTTTCTTGAGCGGCCCAGGACCCCAACTGGGGCCCAAGGAACAGCAGGCATGGCTACGAGCAGTAGACGGATGTGATCACTAGCAGTAGAAGGTTTTTTGCCTTATGGGGGAGTAATTTCTGCATTTTAAAATTTAAAAGGGGGACTGAAATGGAGTTGGGTTGCCCGTTGCTCATATTTTATCCCTCCTTCCTTTCCAACCCTCTCCTGCCTGTCAAGTGGGGGCTTAAAATCGAGTTCCCAATGTCCATATCTTTCACAAGTTACCAGAGGATGGCTGCTTCTGTGGAAGTATATGTCAGTAAGAGTCAGTACCTTCAGAAGGGCAAGAATGGAGGGAAGCTAGAAATAAAGTCGCTTGAAAATAAGAACAACAACCAAGAGCTCCAATTGAATTTGAGGTTAGAGTTCAATCATTTTTACTGGCATCTGGGCTCACATTTGTTCTCAAATTAACATGGGATCACATTGGAGAATAACTTGGGATGCACTGATTTTAGGGCCTTGTTGCCCTCCGCGTAAAGTAGGAGAAATAATGATCTTTCACTTGTGATTTGAGACCACATCTAGGGTACTGTGTGCAGTTTTGGCTACCTTACTTCAGGTGGAACATACTTGCATTTGCAGAGAATTAACTAGACTGATTCCAGGGCTGAGGGGTCTGTCTTGTGAAGAAAGGTTGAGCAGGTTGGGGCTATATTAATTGGACTTCAGAAGAATGAGATGTGAACTTATTGAAACATATAAGATTCTGAGGGGGCTTGACAGGATAGATGCTGAGAAGATGTTTCCCCTCGTGGAGAATCTATAACGAGGGGGCACTATTTGAAAATAAGAGGGGTCTTATTTAAGATGGAGATGAGCAGGAATTTCTTAGAGGGTTGTTAGTGTTTGGAATTGTCTTCTCCAGTGAGCAGTGGAGGCTGGGTCATTGAATATATTGAAGGGTGAGTTAGACAGATTTTTGATTGACAAGGGAGTTCAGGGTTATGGGGGACAAGCAGGTAAATGGAGTTAAGGCCACAATCAGATCAGCCATGATCTTATTGAATGGCAGAGCAGGCTCGAGGGGCCGAATGACCTACTCCTGCTCCTATTCCTTATGTTCTTATTTAGTACTGCTAATGCAATTGTGGGAATAATGGGAGGATTTTAACCCCAAAGGACAGGAGGGTTGTGGGTGGACAGGATGTAAAAATTTATAAATTTCTCAAACCTAGCCCCAACCTTCCCACTTTTGATTTTTAACACTGGTGGGAGGGAGACCAACCCTCCATTAAAAAGTGGGTAAATCAATAAAACCTATTAAAGAAAGCTGTGTGCCTCCATTTTCTATTTTTTTTTTACTCTTTCCTGGGGCTTGGAAATCCTGGCAGGTAAAAGGAAATGAGAGGGGCTGGATCCATGAGGTAAGTGCTTTTATTTATACTGGTTCTGCGCCACAGGAGCAGAAGTACTGCTCCTGATCCCTCAAGCTTAACATCTTTACACACCCCATAATCCCCACCACGACCTCCAAACTGCCCTAGCTGCTATCAGCTCACTAACTGATGTTCCAAATGACATGCAAGCCAGCTTGTCAATCAAGCTGGCTGTCGGCCAGGAAACATTTTAATACGTTTTAAAACAGATCGCACCATTAAATTCAGTAGAGCTGCATGAAACCCATACTTCCAGCCATCTCATCCACAAAATCCCATCCTCCCCCAGCTCCAGATATGTTATTGGTTCCTCGGCATACAGTTTCATTAGGAGTATTAAGAGTGAAATAAGCAGTCGCAGTGCCCCATCAATATTGATCCTCTAGGACTTCTTGAGCGTAAAATAAGCCACTTAACCCGTGTAAATGTCAACTTTCATTCTAGCCATAGAATAACAAATAAATTGATGATTATTTTTTAAAACCCTGTTTTTCAGATGAGGCTGTAGTTACCAATGTAATAGACCAATATGAGCAACTGTTTTTAGCAGAAGAACAGTGCAAAGGAGAGAGCTGGTATAGTAGGAAGCCACAGGTGGAACCAACATTGCTTCAACAATTTGGAGGACCTGTTGGGAAAATGTAGGACTTCACAAAAGCAAAAGTAAAGGTAAAGCATGAAAATTACTGCAAAGTAGCTGCACAGGACATGCATGGATATGAAAGAATGTAGGAATTTTAAAACATTTATAGAAAAATATTGTATTTACACAAGATAAATACTAGCAATGATGTAGTATGTAATATAGTGGAAGTGAAGTTTGATTAAAGTTGATAGAAATTGGCAAGAAATCTCCATTGGTCAAATTCCCCTCGCTCCTACTGCTTTCCTGCTCAAAGAGAAAACTAGCACATATCCATTAGCCCATTAGTTGCAGCATACAACAGATGGTGGGACCATTGACCCAGAGGGGCTCAGTCTTCACAACCTCAGGATGCCCCAAAATGCTTTACAGCCAATGAAGTATTTCTGAAACATAGGCACTGTTGTAAAACAGGAAATGCAGCAGCTAAGTTGCACACAGCAAGTTTTCACAAACAGCAATGTGATAACGTGCAGACAATCTGTTTTCATCATGCCGATTGAGAGATAAATATTGGCCAGTGAACTGGGGGTAACTCCCCTGCTCTTCTTAAAATAGTGCCATGGGATCTTTTACGCACAGCTGAGCGGACAGACAGGTCCTCGTTTTAACATCTATCTCATCTGAACAACGCCACTTCCGAAAGTGCAGCACTATATGAGTCAGCTCTTTCAAAGGTAAGACACTCAGGTTGTCTGTAGGAGCAACCAATACCACTGAACCCAAGACGGTATTAGGGCAGGCCCAAATTTGTAATAAAATTCCTGATTAATATTCTTGTGATTTGTGTCTTATGGTTTTGGTTGAAGGAATATAATATTGAGCAATATATGGGTTGGAATTGGAATCTATGTACTAAATGATGAATTTACCCAAATGACTGTTTAGCTCAGTTGTATGGTACATAAGGTCCCAAATGGATTGTATTCACAGTGATAGAAAATTGGGATCAGTCAGCATTATCCTTCAAAGTGCATCTCTTTTGTTATGTTCTTTCACATTCTTTGCATCAAGAAAATGAGGTGACCTATGTTAATTCATATTTTCCTGCTCATCACTTAAAGGCAAGTGTTGGCTAAATGCCTAAAGAATGAAGAGTTCTTAAAAGGAATACAGATAATGCTGTGAACACATTGAATGGTTCAGGAATTCTTTATTAAACCTCAAATTCGACTGCCTAATAGTCATGGAACTTTGGAGTGAATTGGATGCTAGGATTTGAGGTTTGGTTTAAATCACGGACTGACTGTAATTAACAAAAAGGGAGCTAATGGAAGATTACTTTTGACATCTGAAATTGTATCATACATATGGATACTGAAATGCAGCATTATTTCAAATTATCCTTCACCACAGTGATAAACAATGGAATGCAGGATTGTATTCTGCACTGTGGAATCTATTATGGTTAATGGATTTGTTTTCTGCTGTTTCTCTCATCTTTCAGTACTTTTCCTGAGTATCTACCTTTCTGTCTGATTTTATTTATGTTTCTGTATTCTATTCCTTCATTATAAGGCTGCACTAATGCACAAGAACAGCTTCCTATTTTTTTTACACTCACGCTTGAGCACTTGGGTATAAAGTGACAAAATAACCAGCGTTTTCACTGCTATTAACCGCGAGGATTATTGCCTGTAGTAGTCCTCTGAGAATTTACCTAATGATGCATAATTTTGTCCACTTAAAAAGAAATCCAGCTGTAGTAATGTGAGCAATGGTCCCTTTACTGATTATAATTATTTATTCTACCCTCTAATTATTGTATCACATTGGCAAGCATCCTCTGTTTTTTGTGTTTCATTCTTAACACTTTTGGAATATCCGTTAGCTGGATCCCATAGATGTCATTTTTGCTGGTAAGGTGATCACTAAAGCTTTTCTTTCCAGCAATTTGGTGTTTCTATAGGAGCACCATCAGGTGCAGACACCTGAGGTGAGAGTGAGGGGAGACTGGACAGAGGTGTACAAGATTATGACAGGCGTAGATAAGATAGACAAGGGAACACCGTTCCCATTAGCTGATGATAGAAGGACTAGGGGACATAGATTTATGATTTCGGGCAAGGGATGCAGGGGGAATGTGAGGAAGCACTTTTTTACACAACGAGTGGTGATGAACTGGAACTTGCTGCCCAGAAGGGTGGTGGAAGTAGAAACAATGAATGATTTCAAAAGGAAATTGGATGGGCACGTGAAGCAAATAAACTTGCAGGGCAATGGGGATCGAGCGGGTTAGGACATCTCCGAGGGGAGTCAGCATGGACTTGATGGGCCGAATGGCCTCCTGTGCCATGAATGACTTTATGACTCTTTATGACATACAGCAGCATGTCTTGATGGTACATTTCACCATTTATAGTTGCTCAATTGGCAGACCACTGGCTTGGTTCAAAAAGTGAATTAATTGGTCAAGAAAAATGCAGATATGTTTGTTTTCTGCTTATCTTGTGGATGGCATTTCTTTATCTTTTGAAATCGCAATGCTTGTGATATATGTTTTTGAGATTTTATCTCTTATAAGGGAAATGCTCCGTTGTGTGAAGAGACAAAATCATTCAATTGAAAAATCTATTAAAAAAATTGTGTAGGGTTTCTCTCTCCTTTTGAAGGCGACGTCTTTCCCATGGGGAAATGCACCATCTTACAAGTATTGCTATTAATAACATGGAGTTCAATCTCAAGGTGAAAATTATCAGAAAATCCCAACAGTAAATACTCACAGACAAAGCTTGTCTATGAAATGGCCCTTATTTTATAGGTCAGAAGAAGAGAGACACACATAGGGGGGATTGCAAGGTCAGAGGACTCTTCCTCCCAGCTTCATTTTCCTTCTCTCAGCTTAATTTGAACTGTGCGAAACCTTGACTGGTGCTGAACAAGCCATGCAAAAAACACAATAGAATTCTTACAGGAATTAATAACTAAAAAATGATAACTGTATTTTGTACAGTTGTTAAAATGGGGTGGGGGCAGGGGATGAAATAGCACACAAATTCTGCAATAAATGCTTTTTTTTAACCAAAGCTTGGATTGTGAACATCTGTGGGGAGGTCACTCCCCAATATAAAAACATTGTATACATCAGTCAATGTAATATATATATATATATATATATATATACACACACAAGCTTTGTGTTTGTTATTCTGGGTTATTTCCTGAGGATATAGGCGGTTTCATTTCTATGTGTAAATAAACCAGTGGGAAAGCTGCTTCCATTAATACAGTGATTCTCCTCCAAAGAGACTTTCCAGGGGGCAGGAGCAGAATGTGGCCACCATTGTGCATTGCCAAATGGGCTGGTTGTCTCACCTAGGAGGAGAGTATGTAGGGATAGACATTCTGCAGTGAGAAGCAGGCAGACCCATCTATCTGAAATTTTTTATTCTTTCATGGGATGTCGCATCGCTGACAAGGTCAGCATTTGTTGCCCATCCCTAATTGCCCTTGGACTGAGTGGTTTGCTCGGCCATTGCAGAGAGCATTAAGAATCAACCACGCTGCTGTGGGTCTAGAGTCACGTGTAGGCCAGGCCAGGTAAGAATGACAGATTTGCTTCCCTAAAGGACAAGAGTGAACAAGGTGGGTTTATACAACAATTGATGATAGTTTCACTGTCACCAATTCCATCAAACAATGGCAAACTTTTCCAAAGCATTTATTATATCTAAGTGTCTAAATTAATCATGTCTTTTTTATTGCATTGTTCTATAGCAATGCTGCAATGGTTGTCAAAGGGTTAACGAGTAGGTATGCTTACTATGTGACTGAGCCAGTTTCTGGCCATGCTGCTGGTAGCAACTTGTTCTTTTGGGGAAAGATTTAAAGCAGGTATTTGTATTTGGTTTTCCCAGTGTCTCCTATTTGTTGCTCTGTATCTGGAGTTTGACCTTTGAACAGGATTAGTGCAAATGGGGAAGCTGAAAGGATGACATAAGAATTTACAATGTGTTTCTAATTAGAAAGAGACATGCTGCATTAAATAGTTCTTTCCTATTTGCGTTGGATCTTCTAAATTCTATAAACATTTCAGAAGCACCTGAAGAATGTCCTTGTTATAGGTTGGATGATACTGTACATATTCTGAGGTTACTAATGGTTAATTACTTAGCATTTATGAAATGTCATCTCTGATAACATAAGAACGCAAGAATTTGGAGCAGGAGTAGACCATTCAACCCCTTGAGCCTGCTCCGTTATTTGATAAGATCATGGCTGATCTGATTGTGGCCTCAACTCTACTTTCCATTCCCCCAGGTTCAATGATGCGTCCCCTGAGCACCTTTTTGACGCAGCGGAGGCTCACCATGATGTCCTCTACCCCTTTTCTGGCCACTGGGTGGGCAGCAGCCTCACTAATCCAGCATGGGAGGCAGTGACAGCAGTGGTCAGCACCCTGCAAAAGAGGACAGCCACCCGGTGCCGCCACAGGATCATCTGTTCCGCCAAAGTAATTCACTCTTCTCATCACTCTCAACTCTCACACTCACAAACCCATCACACGTTCACAGGAATCTCACACCTCCAGGGACAACACCACTAACTCTCACACACACCCTCA
Organism: Cetorhinus maximus; assembly: GCF_964194155.1. Lineage (NCBI taxonomy): Eukaryota > Metazoa > Chordata > Chondrichthyes > Lamniformes > Cetorhinidae > Cetorhinus > Cetorhinus maximus. Next base: position 69,384,960 of record NC_135899.1, read on the forward strand.
CATCTCCATCAGGCTCATACCCTCTCGCGCTCAGGTCCACATCCTGTCCATGGCTCCGCTCACCACACAAACATTCCACGCAGTGCCATGTGTCCTGCTCACACTCTCTCCATCTGTTTTCATGCAGGAGAAGCTGGCTCACAACAGCAGGGAGAGGTCCCAGACTGGGGGTGGAGTGGCCCACATTAGGCCCCTCACTCATTTTGAGGAGTGTGCCATCGCGCTGACTGGTGAGGACATGGGCCATGCCTGCGGTGGCGGTGACAGTGAGGTTGGTGGCGAACACCCTCGTAAGGATCCTGCGCCACATCATCCCTTAACGCAAATGTGAGTGTCCCCTCTCCTATTTTTGACTCTGTTGGCATACACTACCTATCTCTACTTTGGTTCACAGGTAGCTCTGCCAAGCGATCGAGACCCTTAGCCAGCCATTCCCTCAGCTACATCCACATCCTCATCTCCAACCAAGAGGACAACTCCTCCATTGAAGAGCTGGAAACAAGCAGCCTGGAAGACCCGTCACAGCTCTTACCCATACCCTCCACTACCATAGAGCCACACACCTTGGTGGGTCCTGGATCTAGAGCAGGCTCAGGTTCACAATCTGGTGGTCACTGCACTTACACTTGTCCGGAGCAACAGGAGGCAGGTTTGTGCGAGCTCCCTGGCACTTGGGGGACTGGAGGGATCAGGCATCTGTGAAGTCCAAGTCAGATGACAAGCCTCTAGGTTTGGCCTTCCAACTCATCCTGGAGAGTCAGCTGAAGGCTGTGAGAACATCACACAGAGCTGTTGGAAGCCTGCAGCAGAGTGGCACGTAAGTCAGTCGAGTGCATCCGCCTGCTCTCTACTGAAGTGGTGCCTACATGTGCGTGTACGGAGGTCTCCATGGGAACAATGGCGGACACGACAAAGACCCTGGTCCAGCAGAACATGGAGATGTGTGTAGACTTGCACTCCATCACAGGAGCCACAGGTGAGTTCCTGCAGTGGCAACATGAGAGGGAAGCGGGGCACCTTGACGTCCCTCCAGGTGCTCCTTCCCCTCAAGGAGTCAGGCCGGGGCCCCCGAGCACCTGAAGGGAGGAGGAGCGGCAGCTGGAAACCCCTGGGTTATCCATTCAGGAATCTCAGAGATGTCCTCTCCCTCGACATCGTCCCCTATCACCGCAGAGGGAGCAGCTGGCCAATGAGTGATTCTGGAGGGAGAAGTGTGTGTGTGGCTGGGCCTTTCGGTGCCTCATGCAAGCTCTCTCCCATGTACGCGGATCCTTCACCTATCACACTCACCTCAATGTCCTGAGCATTTTCAATGCTGCCTGCTGGGCTCCACTCTCAGTTGTCCATCCAATGATCACACTCCCATACAGCACCCTGATTTCGCTCACCACAACTGTCGTTTCGCTTTCAATTTGGACTGCATGGTCTGGGTTCACTTTTTGATCAGCTCCCCTGTCTTGCTTCTGAGTCCCCACCAACCAACCTCGCCATTCCTTTTACCACAACCGTCGAACCCTCACCCTCCCAACCTACTCCCTCACTCTGCCCTCGGTCATTCTCACCATTCCCTCATACCACGCCCACCCTCAGTTCGGTCTCCAGGAGGCAGTCACGGACCCACCAGACCCCTCCCTGGCACGTTCACTTGAACCATACCCCCCTCCAGACCATTTCCCCTCCGTAACCCCTTCCCTGCTGGAATCCCTTCCCCTCTGCAGACCCCTCCCCACCCCCGAACCCTCTCCCCGCTCGGAACCCTCCCTCCGGAACCCCTCCCGCCACTCCCGCACAGCCCTCTCACCCGCGTCTCCCCCCAGACACCCTTAATTCTTCCAACACCCTTGGTCCTTCCCCACTCCCAACTCCTTCCTTCAACCTTACCTCCTCATCTACCCTTACTTCTTCCTTCACCCTTCCACCCTTCCCTCTCTGCACCTCTTCCTGCCCCCAGACTTCCTCCCTCTCTGCATCCTTCCTCTTCCTGGACTCCCTTTCCTCTCCTCACTCCTTCCTCCCCCTGGATTCCTTCCCCCACCTGGATTCCTTTCCCCCCCCTCCGAACTCCTTCCTTTATACCTTGCACCCCTTTCATACCTACCTCCCCGGTTGCTATCTTCTCCCCTGTTACCCCCCTCCCCTGTACTCCCTTCCCACCCCAACTTCACCCCCTGACACCTTCATTTACCCCCTCCCCACCTCACGCCCCCGGTACCTTCATTCCCCGCCTCCCAACCCCACCCACCCTGACACCTGCATTCACCCCTCCCAACCTCACCCCCCCGACACCTTCATTCCCTGCCTCCAAACCTCATCCCCCGACACCTCTTCCTCTCCCAGTCGAACCTGGACCTTCCTCTGCCACCCCCTTGACCATCATTCACCGTGAGCATCAATGGTGACTTTCTAACTTCCATGTGGTGCTTCAAAGCAGAGCCATGTCCATGAGAATCCGCCCAGCATGTCATGGACGTTCCTCCAGGATCCCATTGCCGTCAGGCTCCAGCACTTTCTGCTTCTCAGATGTCCGTGATGTGAGCAAGACCCTGGCAGGTAAGCCCCGGCTTCTGCGCATCACAGTTATCAAAACGTGTTCTGCACCGGCAGGTTTTCCCCGCCGACGTGGGCGGACAGATGATCCAGCAGTGGTGGGGGGGGATGAATCCGGCAGGCTGGCTTTATAATGATGTGCTGATGTATTACAATGAGGTTCCCGACCTCCGATGCCAGGGAACACCGTCCGCCAACAACAGGCTGAGCAGACGATCGCAAACTGGTCTCGTAATTTCACCATATCGTCTGCTCATGTCGCCAAACACACCCGATGCCAGTAGGCATGGAAAAACCCGGCGAGAGTGAGACCATCCTCATTTCAATGGGGTAATGATGGGCTAGCATTTCCAATAGACATCCTCCATCAGAACAGAAAGAGGCAGTTTCTCTTATTCCTTTTTTCAGTTCTGGTTAAACAAAACCCCAAGCTATTAACCTGCTTTTTGTCATTTCAGACGTTAGCATACCTGCTGCGTTCTTGCAGCATTTTCTGCTCATTCGAAATTTCACCTTTTTTTTCTTTTAAAGGGAACTTATGATTTGTATTATCACTGTCATCTCAGCCTTTATATATATGTTATTGCCTTGTCACATGTGCTAGGCTGTGCTCACCTATAAGTGTACAAAGGTAAGGAATTCTTACTGTTTCTAGCGTCCTTGTGACAGGAAAATAACACTATTATTACTTGCTTTGAAAGCAATACACAGAATCACAGAACTGTTACAGCATAGAAGGAGGCTATTCGGCCCGTCATGTCTTCACCAGCTCTCCAAATGAGCAATTCACCTCGTGCCATCCCCCCTGCCTTCTCCCCTTGGCCCTGCACATTCTTCCTTTTCAGATCATAATCAACTTATCTTGATTGACCTTACCTCCAGCACACTCTCAGGCAGCACATTCCAGATCTTAACTACTCGCTCTGTGAAAAAGCTTCTCCTCATGTCTCCATTGCTTCTTTGGCCAATTACCTTAAATCTGTGTCCTCTCATCCTCTGCTCCTTTCACCAGTGGGTATAGTTTGTCCCTATATACTATCTGCAGACCCCGAATGATTTTGAATACCTCTATCAAATCTCTCAACCTTCTTTTCTCCAAGGGAAACTATCCAATCTGTCTGCATAACCGAAGTTCCTCATCCCTGGAACCATTCTTGTGAATTTTTTTCTGCACTCTCACTAATGCCATCACTTCTTCCCTGAAGTGTGTTGCTTTGAACTGGATGCAATATTCCAGTTGAGGCCAAATCTGTGTTTTATACAAGTTTAACATAACTTCCTTGCTCTTATACTCTATGCACCTATTAATAAAGCCTAGGATACTGTATGCTTTATTAATCCTTCTCTCAACTTGTCCTGTAGCCTTCAGTGATTTATGCACATCTACACCCAGGTGCATCCCCTTCAGATTTGTACCCTTTATTTTATATTGTCTCTCCGTGTTCTTCCTACCAAAATGAATCACTTCACATTTCTCCGCATTGAACTTCATCTGCCACCTGTCCGCCCATTCCACCAACTTGTCTATGTCCTTTTGAAGTTCTACACCATCCTCCTCGCAGTTCACAATGCATCCAAGTTTTGCGTCATCTGCAAATTTTGAAATTGTGCCCTGTACACCAAGGTCTAGGTCATTAATGTATATCAGAAGGACAGGGGTCCCAACACAGACCCCTGGGGAGCTACATTGCAAGTCTTCATCCAGTCCGAAAAACGTCTATTAACAATTACTCTCTTTTCCTGTCATTCAGCCAATTTTGCATCCATGTTGCTACTGTCCCTTTTATCCCATGAGCAATAACTTTGCTCAAAAGTCTATCGTGCGTCACTTTATCAAATACCACTAACAAGCACCGTGAAAGTATTCATATCACCAAGACGGGAAGCTGCTGTATGTGATTTGACCTACTGTGATAACCAGATGTATCTCACTGCATGCTGCAGGTGAATTTTGTACATAGATATAGAATTTCTCTAGCTAGTTAGCATATTCTAAATATACCAGAAGGAACCCAAATGTCAGAACCATCTATTAGCAAAGGTGCCTTTGTCACAAAAGTTTATACTCAAAGAAGCTCCGGGATATAAGTGCCCTGCTTTTGCAGCCTTGGTAAAGCTGACATTGTAACTAATATTACCAATGTTTTCAATTATGTTAAAAAATGTTCTTTTTTTCCTTGAGCCCCCTCAACATTCTATATATTCTTTTTAAATTTCAGTGCATGTCACTTTTGAGCCAGCTGATTGGTTAGCCATGAGTGTTGCTTTCTAGCAAGTCAATTGTTTGGCTGGAAGTGGCAACCCATCAACCAGAGAAATAACAACTGTGTTATCATGGAAACCATCACAAAATAGCTTCAAAATGACAGACAGTTGTTTTCCCAGTTATCAGCATTCTCAAGTCTGCAGAATGTCAGGGGCAACTACCTATTACCGAAATCATCAAAATATATGGAACACTTTCATAATACCAGTTTGGTCGTGGCAGGTTGCTTGAAATATTTCATTCTTGCTCAAAATAGAAGAAAATGTTTCATTATTGTAAGACTTAAAAGAAAACAAATCTCATCAATTCGTATTTTATAACATAATTCTTTTCTTAAAACTTTCTAACATTATTTTGGCGCTCTCAGACACACTGATGCTCATGTCCAATGTTTTTCTTACATTTTTTTCAATGAGCAATGCTACCTGTGATCAGCTAGTTTCACCAGTATGCACTCCCACTGTTTCTCAATCTGAAATATCTTGTTACAATACATTACAGTAAAAAAGTAAAATACAACATTTTTTTAAAATCATAAAATATATGGAATGGCGAGAGAAAAATATCACCTGATTTATTTCCTCTAAGCTGAGACTCGGTCAGATTTGCCACTTTTGATTTTTGCACAGGCCCCAGTTGAAATGACATCATCAGTAAATTTAGAGTGAGAACAGGATCAGGGCCGTGAGGTCTCCCTCCACCAGGACAAATTACCTTTCAAAATGAACTCTCAAAAGTCAGACACGAGTACCCTGAGCAAGATATTGGAGGTCTATCATATTACATGCAATTGTAGTCCAGCATTAGGGAAACACATGAACATACATACGCACATACAAATTAGGAGCAGGAGTAGACCATGCAGGCCTTTGAGACTGCTCCGCCATTCAATAAGATCATGGGTGATCTGATCGTAACCTCAACTCCACATTCCCACCTACCCCTGATAACCTTTCATCCCCTTGCTTATCAAGAACCTATCCACCACTGCCTTAAAAATATTCAAAGAATCTGCTTCCATCGCCTTTCGAGGATGAAAGTTCCAAAGACTCGCAACCCTCTGAGAGAAATAATTTCTCCTCATCTCTGCCCTAAATGGGCAATCCCTTATTTCTACCCAGTGGCCCCTCGTAGTAGATTCTCCCACAAGAGGAAACATCCTTTCCATATAGACCCTGTCAATATCCCTCAGGATCTTATGTTTCATTCAAGTCACCTCTTGCTCTTCTAGATTCCAGCAGATACAAGCCTAGAATTCCCAACCTTTCCTCATAAGACAACCCACCCAATCCAGGTATTAGTTTAGTAAACCTTCTCTGACCTACTTCCAATACATTTACATCCTTCCTTAAATAAGGAGACCAGTACTGTACAAAGTACTCCAAATGTGGTCTTACCAATGCCCTGTATAACTGAAGCATAGCCTCCCAACTTTTGTTATGCTTCAAAGGCAAAGCAAGAACATTGGAGAGAAAAATCAGAGAAGACAAAAGGTATTAAAAGGAAATAATAAATGGGATTGAGTTGTTGGGGTTATGGCGGGTCATTCGGGTGTTAGTGAGAAAGCAATCGAACAATGATGAAGAAGATAAGCTGCCTCATGGATTAATGGAAAAGGACAAGAGAAGCAAACAACAAGTTGAAGAACTTCAAAGAAAATTGAAAAGATCATGAAAGTCATGGGCCATAAAAAGGAACATGAAGGAGATGTTTGTTGGGAAAGCCAGGTTAAAGAATATAGACAATAAGGAAGAAAAGGAAGAACAGAATGATAAACCATACCAAGTGATCACAACAGACATTAGCTTGGGCTGATAAATAGAAGTAACATTCATGTCACACAAAATGTCATGCAATTACCATCTCCAACAAGAGAGAGCATAACCACTTCCCATGACATTTAATAGCATTACTATTGTGATGATAAGGAGCTTACCTTAAACTGCTATCCATCGCAACCCACCATGAGACCAGATGCGATCTATAATCCCATGCCTCTGTAGACAGATGGTATGTTTGTGATAAACAGGAGAACACAAAAATTACCATCAGTGAGACATCCACCATAACTATCCTGGGTGGTCATTGACCAGAGTCTGATTTGGACTAGCCAAATAAATGCCATGGCTAATGGAGCAGGTGAGAGACAGGATATTCTGTGGCAAGTAGCTCACCTTCTGACTCCTCAAAGCTTCTGTACAAGGCACAAGTCAGAAGTCAGCAGGAACTCACCAAGGCTTCCTTGACAACCCCTCTCAACCCTGTAATCTCCACCATCTAGAAAGATAATGAGCCAAATGGATAGCCACCTTCTGTATTGTAGCCATCTTCTTAGGCAGTACCTCGGGATCGTGGATGAGTTGCTTCCACTCTGGTTCGATGGATTCTGAGATTGTCAATAAGTCAATTGTGCAATCTGCAGACACTATGGGGCAAGTGGTGCCTGAAGGGCTGGGTAGGTGGGTTGTTAGGTCTGTGCGCTCCTTCAAATGCAAAGGCTACACTTCTGCACATTCATGACAAAATCTCTTGATGTCTTTGGAGACTTCTCGAATGAGTCTTCTCCATTTTGGTCAGTCACAAGCCGGGGACTCCTGTGAGTTGATGGGTATGTTTGACCTCTTCAGGGATGCTTTGAGGATATCCCAAAATCATTTCCGCTGTCCTCTTGGGAGTCCCCTGCCCTGACTGAGTTCAGAGTAGATCAATTGCTTTGGGAGTCTGGTGTCAGGCATACGAACGATATGTCCTACCCAGTGGAACTGGTTTTGAGTGATGCTGGACAAGTTGGCGTGGGAGAGAATGCTGCTGTTGGACTGTCTTTCTTGCCAATGGATTTGGAGGATCAAACCAATGCTGTAACCATACTATGACAAGGGCAGCAGGTTCACCAAGGCCCTCAAGAACCACACCAAGTCAAACATCATCCTGGCTTAGACATATATTGCCATGCCCTTCATTGTCATTGGGTCAATATCCTGGAACTTTCTATCCAACAGCATTGGGAGAGTACCTTCACCGCATGGACCGCAGTGGTTCAAAAAGAAGCCTAGCCACCACCTTCACAAGGGCAACTAGAGATGAGCTGGTCTTGCCAGCAATGCTGATGATGAATTTAAAAAAGTGCAACAAAGTGAAATTACTAGAGCCAGGCCTAAAAGTACAATTTAGAAAAATGAGAACAATAAAGAGACAAATATTGACAGGGACAAATCTTTGTATAAACCACCAAAGAATTAGAAGCTCAGCAGGCAATAATAAAAAGGCAAAATGACAGTAAATTGATAGTCTTTGGGGAAACATTACAAACATCAAATAGTTCAATTACAGTCATCTCACTGTACATTGTAACATTGAAACACTGCAGCATATGATTTCCCCTGTGCACTGTAGTTTTGTGTATGTTCTACATTCAGTGAAAATGATTCAAGGACAATCATTTCACTGTAGGTTACAAAACTGATGTTGGTCCTGCAGTTTTTTTAAACTGCGCTTCAGTACAGCACGTGATTTTCTCTGAAGTTATCTTTGAATTTGTGTATAAGGTGGGATGCTTTGATAAGCTTGCACAGATTTCACTGTACATTGAACAGATCTTTTTTTTTTTTGCATGGACAATATTCCCTGGGTACCCTGATATCATTCCTGCCTACAATATCTTTGAGGGTTCAAATTCAACAATTTCACGGTAGGATGTTGAACAGACCATGTCATTGTATGATTTCCCCAGAGCACTGTGGCATTTCTATGTGTTTCCCTTTAGGAGAAACAGCTCTGTTACAGTGAATTGGCTATTGCTTGTTAAATAGAACATGTCATTATGCTGCGGCACTCCCCTGCATACAATGGGATTATTCCAGGGGTGTTTTCTAGCAGTTGAATTAGCTCAAGTACATAATTGCTTATTTTCAAAACACATTTGACGGAGCAAATAAGGAGAAGCAGTTTCCATTGACAGGAGGGTCAGTAACCAGAGGATACTGATTTAAGATAATTGGCAAAAGAGCCAAAGGGGAGGCTGAGGTTTTTTTTAATGCAGCGAATTGTATAACCTGGAATGCACTGTTTGAAAGTATGATGGCAGCAGATTCAATAGTAACTATTAAATATACTTCAAAATTAAAAGGTTATGGAGAAAAAGCAGAAGATTGGATCTAATTGGATAGCTCTTTCACAGGCATAATGAACGGAATCATTTCCTTCTTGCTGTATCATTCCATGATTTATTTTCTTCAGGTTATTTCCAGTGGATTTGGTTTTCATCGGTGGGAATGTCTCTCAAACCAGGCCCTCATTACCCTGGCTGGGGCCTGCCAGCATGGCCCTACTGATACCCCAGACTTACCTCTGAGTCCAGGCTCCTGTTTCTCAGGACTGGCTGTAGTCCCTGCAGTGGCCACCACTCCCACCTGATGTTGCTGGGGCTACAGAGCTGGCAGCCATCCAATTGGCCAGCAGCTCTGTAAGGTGGGGCTTCCTTTCGGGATGGGCGTAGAAGTCTTGCCTTAAAGCAATTAAAGCTGCTTTCAGTGTTAAGTTGATGCAGGCATGATGAAAGCAAAATACTGCAGATGCTGGAAATCTGAAATAAAAGCAAAATATGCTGGAAAAACTCCGCAGGTCTGGCAGCATCTGTGGAGAGAGAAACAGAGTTAACGTTTCGAGTCCATATGACTTCCGCAGAGCTAAAGGGAAGTAGAAATGTGAAGGATTTTATACTGTTTTCTCACTATAAAATAGTATAAAGTTCATCACATTTCTACTTCTCTTTAGCTCTGAAGAAGAGTCATATGGACTCGAAACATTAACTCTGTTTCTCTCTCCACAGATGCTGCCAGACCTGCTGAGTTTTTCCAGCATTTTTTGTTTTTATTTAAGTTGATGCAGGTCAGCCGTCAGGATCATGTGCAGGCATGCCACCAACTTTTTAGCTGGGGAGAGTGGGTTCCACAGTGCCCCGTAAAATCCAACCCCATGATTTTCAAGTTACATGCGAGCATACAAACAAGGAGCAGAAAAAGGCCACTCGGTCCCTCGAGCCTGCTTCGCCATTCAATAAGATCATGGCTAATCTGGTTGCGAACTGAACTGCACATTCCTGCCTACCCCCGATAATCTTTCACCCCCTTGCTGATCAAGAATCTACCTACCTCTGCCTTAAATATATTCAAATACTCTGCTTCCACTGCCTTTTGAGGAAGAATGTTCCAAAGACTCATAAGTCTCTGAGAGAAAAAATTTCTCTTCCTCTCTGTTCTAACTGGGCGACCCCTTATTTTTAAACAGTGACTCCTAGTACTAGATTCTCCCACAAGAGGAAACATCCTCTCCATATCAACCCTGTCAAGACTACTCAGGATCTTATAAGTTTCAATCAAGTCACCTCTTACTCTTCTAAACTCCAATGGATACAAGCCTAGCCTGTCCAACCTTTCCCCATAAGACAACCTGCCCAATCCAGGTATTATTAGTTTAGTAAACATTCTCTGAACTGCTTCCAAAGCACTTACATCCTTCCTTAAGTTGAGACGACCAAGAAAGTTTGACCAGCTATTGAAAAGCAATATTTTTGGAGACAGATATGAAGGCATAATTGGAATGAAAGCACACATCTGAGTTAGGCCTGATGCAAGGCCAGTTATGGTTAGGCAGTACTTTATGCTTTCAAAACCCAGTTTGAAAAGGAACTAAAGAAACTGGAGAGATATGGCGTGCTAGTGAAATCTGATTATAGTGATTGGTCCTAAGTCAAATGAAAATGTGAGACAATGTGGGGACTACAAAGTCACAATCAACCAAACAGAGCATGATGAGTGATATCCATTTCCAACATCTTAAGATTCGTATGTGGAGTTAGCGGGATCCAAGATATTAACAAAGTTGGATGCCTGTGCACAGGTCAATGTAGATCAAGAGAGTCAACTGTATCTCACAATAAACACACACACAGAGTTACTTTATACTCGTATACAAAGCTGCCCTATGGTGTGAAGTCTTCTCAAAAAATCCTCCAAGCTACAGGGCATAAGATTTTCCAAAGAATGCCGCATTGCTTATGCAATCAGGATGGTGTGCTGATCACAACTGCAACAGAGGAAGAGCATTTTCAAGTGTTGGATGAAGTGCTAAAAAGGCTCTGTGATCACAATATGAAGCTGAGAAGGAGCAAATATGCTTTTGTGCTACTCGAAATATTGTACTTTGGCCTGAAAATCAATGGAAAGGAGTTATAGTCAATGAAAGGGTGACTATAGTCAATGCTCTGAAACCAAAATATCTTTTCTGGGCGTGGTTCAATATTACTCATGATTTCTGCCTGAGCTTGCAACTGTATTAGCTCCATTGTATGTGTTGTTGAAGAAAGATAAGATATAGCAATGGTCCAAAGCACAAGATGTTTGTGATGCATGTAAGAGGAGCTTGACCAGGATACACTGCTTGTTAATTATGATGTAAATTGTGACCTGAAGCTAGTGTTATGCCTCAAGTTATGGAGTTGGGGCAGTGTTCAGTCATATCATGGATGAAGGTCAAGAGAAGTCTATAACATTTGTTTCACGTACACTGACCAAGAGTGAACATAACTACATGCAGGTAGAAAAGGAAGTGCTTAGAATCATCTTTGGGATCATACAGTTTCATTGGTTTTTGCTAGTTTCATGCTCGTTACAGATCATTATTCCTGAGCAGCTATTCTGGGTCCAAAGTCTGCAATACCAATGAGTCTGCAATATCAATGGGATGCATCGGTGAGCTATACGCCTCTCACTGTATGACTGCCGCCTTGAATATCACAGTTAAAAGGAGAATGTGATAGCTGATTCCCTGTTGCCTTTGACGCATTAAGACCCAAAAATAGGCCGTGAAGGTACAAGATGAGTTGTGGATTGAGGACTTTCCAATCACTGTAACTGAAATTACAGCTGAAACTCTGGTTTTAAGAAGAGTCATGAGCAGAATGGTTGGAGAGATTTTGACGCGTGTACTGATGAGGAACTGAAACCATTCCACAAACTGCGTAATGAGTGAGCATGTGAGCAGGGCTGCATTAAGTGGGGTCACAGAGTGGTAGTACCTAGCTCTTTAAAAGATAAGATTCTGGCAGAAGATACTGAACACACAAGAAGTGTGGTTAGTATGAAATCCCTAACCAGAAGTTTTGTTTATTGGCCTGGTCTAGACTGTGATATAAAATTTATTGGTTAACAAATGTTATTTGTCAAAATTGCAGGAATAGGCCACTAAAAAAATCTTTACGAGCAGGTCATGGTCGAGTTGATCACTTCAAAGAACGCATACAGACTCTTGTGAAAAGGAAAACAAAAGATTGCAGTTAGAATTGGAACATGAGAGGGGGGAAGACTTAAGCACCATGAAAGCTAATTAAGAAAAGATCATTAACCAAGAACACTTACAGAAAACACAGGCTGTTAACAAGCTTGCTGAGGTTATGAACCACAAAGATATAAAAGTGGATCAAAAAGAACAAATAGAGCAGAGGTCCAAATAAAAGAAACAAAATCTTCTGTGAGTCCTGACAGTCCAAAAACAGGCTCTAAACCAAAGCCTGTGAGAAGATTAGGAAGATTTTGTAAACTAGCTGTTAGATTTGATTTATCGATATGGTTTATGAAGAAACAAGTCGGTTATATTAGTGCCAAGGGTGCATATTCTCAAAGATTTATTTGTTTTTGAAGTTTATTTTTTAAAAATATTTATTTTAAAAGGAGATACCAGTGTAATGTAGTCATACCTTTTGAGCATGCCCAGTGTGTGACGGTGCGATTAAACACGGGCCATAACTTCTGTGGAGTAGCAATCACAGTCAGACTGCCACTCCTTTCCTATTTACTTACACTAGAATACAGGTACACCTTTCTCACCCGACCTTCCAACTCTGGGGAAGGGGAGGTGGGGGTTAGTCGGGGGTGGGAGGGTAGTTGAGGGCTGGGGGGTAGTTGGCGGAAGGGGTGGGGGGGTGGTACAGAGGTAGTTGGGAGTCCGGGAAAGCAGTCGGGTGCAGTTGGGGTAGTCGGGGAGGTGGTGGGGGTAGACGGGGGTGCTCCAGAGGGACTCGGGAGGGGGGGAGGGGGGCGGGGTGTCATCAATACTGTAGTTACCCAGGAATTAGAAGTGGTTTTAATTCTTCTAACTTTTCCTGGGCAACTATTCCTGTAAGACAGTCGGAGCCATTCGAAGATTTAAATTAGAGCATCAGATGATTCCCTGTACTTCCCAACTTCCCAGGCAGGGGGGATTGCCACGCAATCCTTACGTGCGGACCTCCAGGGCGGCAGGGGGTGGAAGCCCTGCGCATCTATGGGGTAATCCCCCGGGTGTGATGCCCCAGGGATCAGAAGTTATGGGCCATTATCTGGCCGAATTGGTGTCTGCCTCTTTACTAGTACCTTCTAATATATAACAGAACCTGAACTGGGAAACATCGGAATTGACCAATTAACATTTTGCATAAAATTCTTTCCTTTATTTAATGAAGGCATGAACCCATTTAAATGGATTATATCTTGTAATTTTGTTTTGACCAGGAATTTTCATACTGAGGTTTGTATATTTGGTAATAAAGCAAGTTTAGACGAGTATTATGTGGGTGTTGATACAGTCTGTGCTTTGCTCTTTTTAAAAAATGCCAATGATTAGCTGATCACTCTGAAGTGTGATTTATGATTAAAGGTGTTTACTGTTTCTGCTGAGGAAAATTACAGAAAAGACTTGGGTTTCAAACCCCAAGTGATTCATCTTTGCCTGTTAAACTGATTTATTTAAGTAATTTAATCTACTATCTGGTTGGATTGTTTAGATTACTGCACTTCCAAATCATGCGTTGGCACGTGAGTTGTGAATTATGTCCAATTTGCTGCCTAAATAGCCTGGTTCCTGCAAATTACTTGAGTAAATTAAGCGATTACAAGTAACAGCTAAAACAGCAGCCTTTTTGCAACTGGAAACTTGCTTTCTGAAAACCTTCTGAAAACAGGGGTGCACAGTGGGGTTGATTTTGATTTTGTGTAAGAGTGTATATTTCATGCTTTTTATTTCACAGAATCACAGTGCAGAAGAGGCCCTTTGGCCCATCGAGTCTGCACTGACACATGAGAAACACCTGACCTACCTACCTAATCCCATTTACCAGCACTTGGCCCATAGCCTTGAATGTTATGACGTGCCAAGTGCTCATCCGGGTACTTTTTAAAGGATGTGAGGCAACCCGCCTCCACCACCCTCCCAGGCAGCGCATTCCAGACCGTCACCACCCTCTGGGTAAAAAAGTTTTTCCTCACACTCCCCCTAAACCTCCTGCCCCTCACCTTGAAATTATGTCCCCTCGTGACTGACCCTTCAACTAAGGGGAACAGCTGCTCCCTATCCACCCTGTCCATGCCCCTCATAATCTTGTACACCTCGATCAGGTCGCCCCTCAGTCTTCTCTGCTCCAACGAAAACAACACAAGTCTATCCAACCTCTCTTCATAACTTAAATGTTTCATCCCAGGCAACATCCTGGTGAATCTCCTCTGCACCCCCTCCAGTGCAATCACATCCTTCCTATAATGTGGCGACCGGAACTGCACACAGTACTCCAGCTGTGGCCTCACCAAGGTTCTAAACAACTCCATCATGACCTCCCTACTTTTGTAATCTATGCCTCGATTGATAAAGGCAAGTGCCCCATATGCCTTTTTCACCACCCCACTAACATGCCCCTCCGCCTTCAGAGATCTATGGACACACATGCCAAGGTCCCTTTGTTCCTCAGAAAATCCTAGTGTCATGCCGTTCATTGAATACTTCCTTGTCAAATTACTCCTTCCAAAGTGTATCACCTCACACTTTTCAGGGTTAAATTCCATCTGCCACTTATCTGCCCATTTGACCATCCCGTCTATATCTTCCTATAGCCCAAGACACTCAACCTCACTGTTAACCACCCTGCCAATCTTTGTGTCATCCGCAAACTTACTAATCCTGCCCCCAACATAGTTATCTATGTTGTTTATATAAATGACAAATAATAGGGGACCCAGCACAGCTTCCAGTCACTAAAGCATCCTTCTGTCATCACCCTCTGTCTCCTACAACTAAGCCAATTTTGAATCTACCTTATCAAATTACCCTGTATCCCACATGCCTTTGCCTTCTTTATAAGTCTCCCATGTGGGACCTTGTCAAAGGCTTTGCTGAAATCCATATAAACTACATCAACTGCACTATCCTCATCTACACAGCTGGTCACCTCCTCAAAAAATTCAATCAAATTTGTTAGACATGACCTCCCTCTGACAAAGCTATGCTGACTATCCCTGATCAAACCTTGCCTCTCCAAGTGGAGATAGATTCTCTCCTTCAGAATTTTCTCCAATAGTTTCCCTACTACTGACGTGAGACTCACCAGCCTGTAATTCTCTGGCTTATCTCTACAACCCTTCTTAAATAGCGGAACCATATTAACTGTTCTCCAGTCCTCTGGCACCTCCCCCATGGCCAGAGAGGAATTAAAAATTTGGGTCAGAGCCCCTGCGATCTCCTCCCTTGCCTCCCTCAGCAGTCTGGGACACAAATCATTCAGACCTGGAAAGTTGTCCACTTTTAAGCCTGCCAACACCTCCAATACCTTGTCACTCCCTATATCAATTTGCTCAAGAACCTCGCAGTCTCTCTCCCCGAGTTCGATACCTTCATCCTCATTCTCTTGGGTGAAGACAGATGTGAAGTATTCGTTCAACACTACCGATGTCCTCTGGCTCCACTCATAGATTCCCCCCTTGGTCCCTAATGGGCCCTACTCTTTCCCTGGTTATCCTCTTCCCATTGATATACTTATAGAATATCTTGGGATTTTCCCTACTTTTACCAGCCAGAGCTTTCTCATATCCCCTCTTTGCTCTCCTAATTGCTTTCTTAAGCTCCACTCTGCACTTTCTGTACTCTACTAATGCCTCTGCTGATTTGCTTCCTTTGTACCTGCTAAAAGCCTCTCTTTTCCTTCTCATCGTAACCTGAATATCTCTGGTCATCCATGGTTCTCTGGGCTTGTTACTCCTTCCTATCACCCTAGAGGGAACATGTTGAGCCTGTACCCTCCCCAATTTCTTTTTGAACACCCCCCACTGCTCCTCTGTAGATTTCCCCACAAGTAACTGTTCCCAGTCTACCTTGGCCAGATCCTGCCTTATTTTACTAAAATCCACTCTCCCCCAATCCAAAACAATTTTTTGAAATGTGTCTATTTCTTTGTCCATAACAAACTTAAACTGTACCATGTTGTGGTCATTTCACTAAAATGCTCCCCCACCACCACCTCAGCCACCTGTCCGGCTTCATTCCCCAGAATTAGGTCCAGCACTGCGCCGTCCCTTGTTGGACCCTGTACATATTGACCTAAAAAGTTCTCCTGTACACATTTCAAGAAATCTACTCCATCCAAGCCCTTAACACTATGTCTATCCCAATTAATGTTGGGAAAGTTGAAATCGCCTAATATAATTACCCTATTGTTATTGTTTTTACACGTCTCCGCATATTGTGCACACATTTGCTCCTCAATTTCCCGTTGACTATCTGGGGGTCTATAATAAACACCTAACAATGTGGCTGCCCCTTTTTTATTCCTAAGCTCTACCCACAAAGCTTCATTCGATGCCCCCTCCAAGATATCATCTCTCCTTACTGCAGTAACTGACTCCTTAACTAATAATGCAATACCTCCTCCTCTTTTACTCCCTCCCCTGAAGGTTCTATATCCTGGAATGTTGAGCTGCCAATCCTGCCCCTCCCTCAACCACGTTTCAGTAATGGCTACTAAATCACAATTCCATGTGTCAATCCTCACCCTTAACTCATCCGTTTTACCTGTAACACTCCTGGCATTAAAGTAGAGGCTATCCAGTCTTGCCTTACTCCCTTGAAACTTAATGCAGTTGTACTCCATCTGACTTGATTGTTTTACTGTATTATGATGTGCCCCTATTCTGCTAACATTCTGTGTCCCCTCCCCCTGCCGAATTAGTTTAAACTCCTCCCAACAGCACTAGCAAACCTGCCTGCAAGGATGTTAGTCCTGCTCTCGTTCAGATGGAGACCGTCCCGCTTGTACAGGTTCCACCTTCCCCAGAAATGGTCCCAGTGATCTAGGAATCTAAAACCCTCCCTCCTGCACCAACTCTTAAGCAATGCATTCATCTGCACTATTCTCCTATTTCTGAGCTCGCTAGCACATGGCACTGGGAGTAATCCGGAGGTTACAACCCAAGAGGTCTTGCTTTTTAGTCTACTGCCTAACTCCCTGAATTTTTGATGCAAGAGCTCATCCCTCTTTCTACCTATGTCATTTCCATTTAATTTCAATGTAGTTGGCTTCATGGCAGTCTTCCCATTGCTGAGTCAGAAGGTAGAGAGTTGGAACAATGCTCCAGAGTGTGGAAACCTTTTATTTCTGTATTGTGGGTTGACCCCTGTAGGGATACTCATGTTTGGTGGGTGTGGATGCCCTTCCCCTCCCATACCACCACCCCAACACTTCCCCTACCATGTGACATGTGGGAGTCCATGAAGCCCACCTTCGGACGAGTCACCTTACTGGTTTGCATAAAAATGGTTACAGCCAGGCAAGCAGCATCGATGCAGCCTGTCAGACTGTTAATCAGCCTACAAATCCTCCCACTGCTTCACTTTATCCTCCAAGGACGCAATGATATTGAAAACCATTGCCATGTCAAGTAGTTCATTTATCCACTATGCCATCAGAGGAACTAGGATGTAATTTTCATCAACCTGCTTATAAATAAAGTTGAAGGCAGCTCAAGGTACCTGACAATAAATGTCAAATAATGATCTACAAAGAATAGGTAAACATTTTTCAGGTCAGACATAGACTACTAATTTTCTCATTTTGTAGCATTGGTGTATTTACCTGTGTTCCTTGACCCTAGTACTCATATTCACCACCTCCGCTGTTGTATGAGTTACATCCCTGTTCATTTTCTTCCCTTTTCTCACTTTTTCTCTGCTTCCCCTTTGTTGGGGTATTGTTTCACAGCCACTGGTCACCCTCCGATGTCCTGCCAATGAGGCCATGAGTCATAATGAGTCTCATCAGGGAATGGTTGTCTGGCTATTTGACCACAGAGGCGGGGAATTGTAACCAGATCTAATTCTCCAACAATGTCCACCCATTGAGTTCCTGCAGGGACTGGCTGGATGCAATCAGGGGTTGGAGGCTTGGCTGATTTTCTCTTCCTTAATTGAGGGGTACTAAGTCAATTGCAGTAGCCTTATTGCCACTAGGCTACTTTCAGATAACTTGGCACCAAGAATGGATCAGACTTGGAGCTTCCTGGTCTATAAGGATCAACTACTCACTGGATAAACTTGTAGAGCCGTCTATGGAGCATTAGCATGGAAATATTTTAAAAAGTACTTAAAATAGTTCATGGCAAACACTATGTTCTCTGGAGTTAGTTTTGTGACTAACTGGAACATATGTCCCTTCCATCCATCTGAGGCAATGGTTCTGGTAAGTTCTTTCCCCCTTTCATGGACATTCTGTATAATTAATGGCCTAGGCAAGGCATGGATTCTTTATAAACATTGAATTCTTTGAAATAATTGAAAAATGCAAACATGACAGAATATCACATCAACAGGTGCAAGAGAGAAACAAGAGGTAAAGGTTTGAAACATTTAAAGTTACATTTGTCCAGATGAAAAATAATAAAATCACATGTTCCTCATAAACCAAATTTTAGAAATCCAAATATTGTAAAAACTTCTTAAATTGGCACCTTTGCGAGGTGTTAAATTTCTCTTGGAGTCCAAAAAGTGTTCATTGGTCGATTATACGAATATTTCAAAAGTGCATAATTGGAATAGCATAAACACATCAACCTCTTTAACCTCAGATAACAACTTTGATAGACTAGACATTTCAATGCAGATTGCAATAGTACATTTAGGACCCAAAGTCTACTTCACCCTTGACCTATATCAAATTTCGTATGTCCTGTGAAATCAAAACATTAGCATAAGCGATGTGGGGTGTAAAGAAGGACATATTGGTTTTTGTTTTAGTATAAATGTAATTTTGTTTTGTAAATGAGATTATGTTATCTATCTTCAGGTTTTATTGCTTCCATTCGATGACACGTTGTCTTCACACGAGTGCTTCTTAAAGTTGGGGTATTTCACCACATAAAGCTATGTTCTCCATCACTAAAAGTGGCTCAACCCATCAGAGAACAATTGGTCTGAAGAGGCTTCATCTCCATTATAACATCATGAAGCCTGTGAAGATTTGTACTTGTTTTTTATTCCTTCTTGGGATGCCTGGGTTGTTGCCAAGGCCAGCATTTGTTGCCCATTCCTAATTGCCTTCAAGAAGGTGGTGGTGAGCCGTCGCCTTGAACTGCTGTAGTCCATTTGATGTAGGTACACCTAAAGTGTTGTTAGGGAGGGAGTTCCAGGATTTTGACCTGGCAAGAGTGAAGGAACAGCGTTATGTCCAAGTCAGGATGATGTGTGGCTTGGAGGTGAACTTGCAGGTGGTGGTGTTCTGATGCGTCTGCTACCCTTGTCCTTCTAGGTGGTAGAGGTCACAGGTTTGGCTGTCAAAGGAGGCTTGGCGAGTTATTGCAGTGCATCTTGCATATTATTTTTGTAAAGGCGGCCGAGTTGTATTATTAGTGATAGTGTTGATCTGTAGACACGTACTCAGCAGCAACTACACATGTGCTTTCAACTCCAACTCTAGCGCTACACTGACTGCTGAGGTAGCCCATGCTACTCTTCTATTGGTTACTACAGATCATGTGATCTCTCCTAACAAGTATTATTCTTAAAGGTACATTACACACTAAATAAAACCATAATTACTACAATGGTACACTGCTGCCACTGTCATTGGTGGTGGATGATGTGCCAATCAAGTGAGCTGCTGTGTCCTAGATGGTGTCCAGCTTCGAGTGTTGTTGGAGCTGAACTCATCCAGGCAAGTAGCGAGTATTCAATCACACACCTGACTTGTGCTTTTTAGATTGTGGGCAGACCTTGAGGAGTCAGGAAGTGAGTTGCTCGCCCTAGAATTCCCAGTCTTTGACCTACTGTTGTAGCCACAGTATTTATATGTCTTGTCCAGTTCAGTTTCTGGTCAATGGTAACTTCCAGGATGTTGGTGGTGGGGGATTGACCAATGGTAATGCCATCGATTGTCA
This sequence comes from Cetorhinus maximus, assembly GCF_964194155.1. Taxonomy (NCBI): domain Eukaryota; kingdom Metazoa; phylum Chordata; class Chondrichthyes; order Lamniformes; family Cetorhinidae; genus Cetorhinus; species Cetorhinus maximus. Next base: position 69,404,997 of record NC_135899.1, read on the forward strand.
TGGGGAGTTGGTTAGATTTTCTCTTGTTGGAGATGGCTGTTTCCTGTCACTTGTGTGGCACTCATCAACCCAAGCTTGAATGTCACCCAGGTCCAGCTGCATAAGGATACGGACTGCTTCACTATCTGAGGAATCGTGAATGGTGCTGAACATTTTAAAATATCAGCGAACCTCCACACTTCTGACCTAATGATGGAAGGACAGTCATTGATGAAGCAGCTGAAGAAGGTGGGCCTAGGATACTAACCTGAGGAATTTCTGCTGCAATGTCCTGGGATTGAGATGACTGAACCGCAACAACCACAACCATCTTCCTTTGTGATAGGTATGGCTCCAACCTGTGGAGAGTTTCCCCTGATTCCCATTGACTTTATTTTGCTAGGGTTCCTTGATGCTACATTCAAGTCAAATGCTGCCTTGATGCCAAGGGCAGTCACTCTCACCTCACCTCAAGTTCAGCTCTTTTGTCCAAGTTTGGACCAAGGCTTTATTGAGGTCAGGGGCTGAAGTGGCCCTGTGGAACCCAAACTGAGCATCAGTGAGCAGGTTATGGCTGTGTATGTGACGCTTGATAGCACGGTCGATGACATCTTCCATCACTTTGCTGATAATCGAAGTAGACTTGATGGGGCAGTAATTGACCGTATTGGATTTGTCCTGCTTTTGCAAAAGCAGACAGAATCACAGAATGCATTCTACAAAACAACCAATTAAGACTACCAAGTGAAAAATGGAAATTGAATAATTTAGTTTCCAAATCCACTGACGAACCTTACATCATTTGCAAGTGACGTTATTGCCATGTGCAGACCTGCCCCTTCACGAATGGTGACTCACCCTTTTAACCGTTTGTACCACAAAATAGTGAGTTGTTTAGCATTACTGTACAAAGGCTTTGCTTCAGCATTTGTTTGGAATCAATTCTAATGCACTGATTGTAAACTTTGCTGCGGTAAAATACAATCCCCGTCAGCTTTGCAATCTGTTGGGCTCTGCAAAGTCCATTTTTCTGGATAATCAAATCATACAACAAAGAAGGAGGTAGTTCAACCAATAATGTTTATGCCAGTGTTATGGTACAGCGGATGGTAAATGCCGAGCTGCTCAAATCCCAGAGGGAAACGTGCAACTGCTGCCACAGCTGTTTTGCAGTTTGTATTTTATTTTTGAGTTGCGTGCCCTGAATTCAGAAGTGATAAGACTACCACGACCTCAGAGGTTTTAGAAAACTAAATAAAACATTTATTAACAAAAGTAAAGATTTTAAGCACATACATAGGTCTACAAATTACTACTATAATAACTCCTAAATAATCTGGCTTCTAGTTATACCTCCGTTAAAGCAACAATAAAAACAAATAGATTTAAACAGACCCAGGCAAAGCAACACAATACCCTAGACAATGATAATCAAAGTGAGTTTACTCAGCTTTGGTTCCTGTAGACGGCAACTTGATGCAGAGAGGCTGGAGGCTTTTCACACTTGTGTTAGATCTTAGAATTCCTTCTCCCCTTGCCCATAATCTCATCTCCTTTATACATGTTTCTCCCTTTTAATGCAAATTCCATTGTTCCTATATGTTTTTGCAACTTTATTTTTCTCATAAATCTTTTCATAGTACTAATTTTATTAGTAGCCTTTGGGAAAATTAAACACACTGGCTTGGCTTCTACTGGCTGGGTGTAACATCTTATCACCTCTTCGAAATGCCACTCTGATTTATCTAAAAACGCAAATTTTCCCCACACCTCACATTCTAAAACTGCAGCCATCTTTAAGTATTTAGCATTTCAAACCTAGTTTCTTTTTGATACATCAAAGCCCCAGACCAGCTGTCTCCAATTTGATTAAATCCCACACGCGCACACACACACACAATATCCAAACCCCATCATTAACCTACCTTTACAATAAATTACAATAATATTAAAATTATTATATTTTCATGACAGCCAGCTCTTCAAAAGAGCTACCCAATTAATCCCACTCTTGTCCCCAAAACCTTGCATTTTGTTTTTCAAGTCTTTATCCAATTCTCTTTTGGAAGTTACTATGGAATCTGCTTCCACCACCCTTTCAGGCAGTGCAATCCACATCACAACAATTTGCTGCATTAAAGTGTTTCATATTTCATGGAAAAATAATGTATAGATTAAAATTGAATATATCAAGAACAAATATGAGATTTAAAAATATCTCCACGTTCCGGTGAAATCTTTACCATTGTGCTTGTTGAGGCAGGCATAGAATGAATTTTAGAGAATATATTAGTGCCTGAAAATCCCAGCTGTCCTATGTTTGACCTATACTTCAGGAATGTGTGCTTTATCTTATCACAGCTGTTTATCAGTCAATCGGGTAGATTGTAGTTACACCCAGAATCTCACTGTAGTTTCTTCCAGAAGTTCACTGTCTTCATCCGCTTCCTGAATTTCTTCTAAAGTTTTTTGTCTGGCCTAAGAGAGACCAAAAAGACAAGCCCAGTAAGAAGTGATCCATGACAAGTTATCTGCATGGAACTCATAGGTTAAGCCCAACACAGTAACTTGAGTAAGATGTAGAACTGGGAATGATTACACATCTGGAAGGGTTTCCCACTTTCTTCAATGAGATATTTGCTTTATATTATATAAAATTCATTGAATTAAATATTAATACTAATTTATATTGTACATACAATATGCTAAAACGTAATTTAAGATTTTATTTTGCTTAGAGGGACGTACTGATGCATACCCAGCCATGTCTTGTGAAGGTTTATTTTCGTTAAGATTAGTGACACTCCTTTTTGAGGTTAAGGTGCCGCCTGGTGTGATTGAACAAATTGGCTTTATTTGAATATTTCTGTCACTGCATTTGTGGGATTGCCAGAGCCTGAAAATAAAATAGGGAGTGGACGTTGTTTTTAGGATACTGATATTTAAAGGAGACAGTGAGCCTATTTGTGCTCTGTTTGGTGCCTGATTGCTTTCTGAATTTGAAAACTGCTTTTAGCAAGTTTATATGTGGTCACTTTATTACCATGTATTTATAACATTTTTTTCAAACAAGAAATTTTATTATTAAAAATAAAAAAATATTTATTTATTAAACAAATAAACCAGAGTATCCTCAATCCAGATAATCATGTCATTGCCTCCTAGAAGCACTGGGACAGGAACAGCAGAGACAGCTTTCTCTTATGGTTATAGATTTGCATAGACATTTTGAATTTTTGAGTGTTATAAATTATTTCAATTACCACATTAACACGATGCATCTGAGATTACATCTCCAAAGAAAGGAACCTTTTAAATTGTACTGAAGTCTTTTAAACTGTTTTAATTTTCACACTTAAAATACCTTCGGGAGAAATTATTTTTTGCTTGAAGTGCAGAATTATAGTAAGTATCAAATCGCTGTTCTTGCGACTCTGACAGGCACTAATCAAAGAACAGTTCTCATCCGAATAGCACCACCTCCAATGATGCAGAGCTTCCTCAGCACTTCATTGGAATGTCAGCCTAGACTCTGTGTCCAGGTATTGGAGTGGGGCCCGAATTATTATCTGTAGTTGATATAATAGCACTAGCATGACCAGATGAGATGACAAGGTCAAGGGAAAGGCCATGAATATGGGATGGGGAGTTTACATAGAGGGAGAGATTTAGGGAGGATAAGAGGGCAGTGAACTCAGAGGAGAGAGAACATGATGAGTTGAGATGGAGGTTGAAATCACCGAGTATGAAAAGGATCATTCTCCGCCATTTCCACCAACTCCAGCATGATGCCACCACCAAACACATCTTCCCTTCACCCCCCTGGTTGCATTCCGTAGGGATTGTTCCCTCCGGGACACCCTGGTCCACTCCTCCATCACCCCCTACTCCTCAACCCCCACCTATGGCACCTCCCCATGCCCACGCAGAAGATGCAACACCTGCCCCTTCACTTCCTCTCTCCTCACTGTCCAAGGGCCCAAACACTCCTTTCAAGTGAAGCAGCATTTCACTTGCATTTCCCCTAACTTAGTCTACTGCATTCGTTGCTCCCAATGCGGTGTCCTCTACATTGGAGAGACCAAACACAAACTGGGCGACCGCTTTGCAGAACACCTGCGGTCTGTCCGCAAGAACGACCCAAACCTGTCGCTTGCCATTTTAACACTCCACCCTGCTCTCTTGCCTACATGTCTGTCCTTGGCTTGCTGCATTGTTCCAGTGAAGCCCAACGCAAACTGGAGGAACAGCACCTCATCTTCCGACTAGGCACTTTACAGCCTTCCGGGCTGAATATTGAATTCAACAACTTTAGATCTTAACTCCCTCCCCCACCCCCACCCCCTTTCCGTTTCTTCCCCCTCCCTTTTGTTTTTTCCAATAATTTATATAGATTTTTCTTTTCCCACCTATTTCCATCATTCTTAAATCTATAACTGTAATGCCCTGTCAGTCTTTCCACTCCACCCCCACTAGAGCTGTACCTCGAGTGTCCTGCCATCCATTCTTAATTAGCACATTCTCTTAGATAATATCACCACCTTTAACACCTCTTTGTTCCTTTTGTCTGTGACATCTTTTGATTATCTGCTCCTATCACTGCTTGCTTGTCCCTACAACCACCTCCCCCCCCAACTTCTCTCCCCCCACCTTAAACCAGCTTATATTTCACCCCTCTCCTAACTTGACTAGTTCTGCTGAAGGGTCATGAGGACTCAAAACGTCAACTCTTTTCTTCTCCGCCGATGCTGCCAGACCTGCTGAGTTTTTCCAGGTAATTCTGTTTTTGTGTTGAGTGTGAGAACTTGCTTAGTGCAGAGGCTGGGGAGGAAAGAAATAAGAACATTGGAGCAGGCGTAGGCCATTCAGCTCAACGAGCCTGCTCCACCATTCAACATAATCCTGGCTGATCACCCACTTCAATGAAGATTACTTGGTGAGAAATGTTTGATCATATTTGGGAAGGCAGAACAAAAGTATGGTTTTGAAAGAGAGGTAAGATGGGTGGAACAAGGTGAGATGCTCAAAGGAGGAGGAAGTGCCAGAGGAGTAGAGGGTCAGGAAAGGTGTGATCTGGCGATAAGCATCACACCACCACTGTGATGGTCTTGACGGGACAAGTAGTGAAAGATGTAGCCAGGTGAATGGACTTCAGTTAGGGGGAAGGTGTCATCACCCTTCAGCCGGGTTTCTGCTAAGGCCATGATGTCAATGCAATCATCTACAATAAGAGTTCATGGTGGTAAGGGCCATGTTCACCAGTGAACAGGCATTCTGGACAGAGATGGTTAGAAGTATGGTGAGAGCTGGTCCTCTGGCAGAGTCCACAGGGCCAGCAGTGGGAGAGGTGAGTTGGACAGGAAGATTAGCAAGGTTAGCTCGCAGTGGGTGGGCTGGGTGGATCGGTCGACGAAGAGTGGGATAGGGCAATTGGGGCTGCTGCTCGTAATGAGCCAGCGCCGAGTGCCTCGATGAACCCCATGGAAGATGCCAAGAGAGGCACAGAGAGATGCTGTATCAACTTATCTAATGGAGTCAAGCCTGAGATGGCAGCAGGAAAGCAGGAAGGTTGTGGAGTACTGAAGGGTTGGAGTCGGGAATTGGAAGGGCTAGAGTACCTGAGCGTGAGAAGTGAAAAAAGGCATGACAGTGCATGAGAATCTTGGAAAAGTAAAAGGGAGCGAAGTGAAAAGAAAAAAGAGCAAAATTGGAAATACATTAAAAAAAAGATAAAATAAAAAAGATAAACTGGGAGGAGTTTCCTTCCCCATAGGATATATAGTTGCAGATATAGCTTAGATTCTTATTTATGGCTTTGTTTATGAATGTTTAATACATTAATTTTTTTGGTCTTATTTAATTGAAGATTCCTTTAACTCAACATTAGCTATCTTTAGAATCATTTTATTAAGTATATTATAGAGGAGGCATTTTATTTCAGTTGACTCACATGATAGAACTCCAAGTAGGACGTGTCAGAAAAAAGGTCAGACATAAAGCAAACACACCCATCTGAAGGTGGAGGACTGTGCTCATTTATTTTGAACAATTAACTTAATTTAGCACTAAACAATTTTATGTTAATTCACCCCCAGATAATGGTGATCTAACCGAATTAAAACATTTAGTTCTACATAAATTTTTTAAAACTCTATACTATGTTAACATGTGCTAACCTTTTAACAACCACAGAACGATCAACACCAGGGAAGGAGCAGGATTTTTGATTCACAACAATCAAAGTATTGAAATGTACACAGCTGCTTTTCAAATCAAGTGAGGCTCACTCCAAATGAGTGAGACTGGAAGGACCTTACTGTTTGATTCTCTTACCTGTTTCCTGTCATATTTGAGTTGCTGCTTCTTGCCTCCCAGTAAGTTCATCGAGACAAAAAAACATCTAATAGACAGGAAAGCCTCCACACCAGACAGTACCAGACATGGAATCCACATCGCAAGTGTGGTATCCTGGGAGACAAAATATTAAATTAAATGTTGTCTCCTGTTAATATCTTAGCTGAATCGCAGCTACAAAATAAAATGTTGAGAGGTTGCAGTTGCACAAGTTAAGATTGACTGTGTAAGTGGTATCTGGCTTAATGTTGCTCTCTTTACTTCTATCTTTTTCTTTCCACTTGGGGCCTGTGTGTTCAACAGAAGGGAAAACTGAAACATAAGTGAGCTAGATGATAGTTTTTGCCCTCCCTCCACCCTGAACTCGCAGGATAGGAAGACCATATTTCCTTGCTGAGCTTAGTTTAAGTCTATGCTATCAGACAAATATACGCACCAACCCACATAAGGAGATATTAGGATGTGTGACCAAAAGCTTGGTTAAAGAGGTAGGCTTTCTGCAGCATCTTAAAGAACTAGAGAGGCAGAGAGGTTTAAGGAGGGAATTCCAGAGCTTAGGGCATAAACCTCTGATGGTCCAGTCACCAGTGTGGTATCAAGGTTCAGGGTTGAAAGGGTTAATGTGTGGGACTGGAGAAATAGTACCACCCACATGATGTAAGAGAGAGCCACATGACCAGGAGTCTAGAAGGAGAAAGCTTATGGCTCAGACTGAGTAATACCCATAGTCTTGTACATTTGTAAATAGTTGTGTTCCTACAATAAATCAGTTACTGTTCAGACATATCTATATCTCTGGAACCGTTCCTTAGCCAGTGACAACCAACATATAACATGGTGGTGGCAGTGCAGGGCCCCGAAAACTCCAAAAATCAACTTTTAAAAATGTTTGCAAGTCTGACAAGAGAACAGGCGCCAAAATTAAAGACTTTAGTAAGACAGTTGAAAAACCACCAAAAGAGCTCCATAGAAGAAGATGTGGAGGTTCAGCTGTTCAGCTTTACTAAGGGCCACATCATAGTACGTGGCGGCCTGTGAAAAATTCTGATCCAGCAGCAGAGTCAGGGAACCTGGTGATGATCAAGGAAGGATGAGCAAACCTTGAAAAAAGGTTTAAAAGCTTCAAATTAACGGTGCAGTAAGCAGGCAGCACTGGGAGAAATTCCATTTTAATGAGCGCAGGCTTCAACACAGCCTGCAGCCCGGGTCCGAGGTTGGCACCATTACACATGGCGACAGCATAGTATCGATTCAAACAAAAGAAAACACTGGCTGCTCAAAGCGATTCCGCAATGGGAGCAAAGCGGTGAACTGGGCTTCATCATTACTCCCAGCGACTAATTTCAAAATGCTGCGATGTTTGGGAATGGCTGCCAAAGAGGGTCAGTGACTGCAGCGGGTATCAGTAAAAGTCTGATCAGCACGGGAAAACTCCATCACTGCAACTGAAGTTTAAAAAATCCAGGCAAACCTCATACAAACTTAAAACAGCTATGGATTCCAAATTCACCTCGCCAGGCTCATGTGGGCACTTGGAAGGACCAGATCAAAGATCCAAGATATGCTTTCTGGAATGCAGACATTTGTGTCAATAGTCAGATCACTAATTTCAAACAGGATGCAGGAGCAAGTATCACAATCTTGTCCCATAAAGAAACACTGCTAGTAAAACAGTGCCTGCAGCCGTCTAGAGCCCAGTAATATGGCCCAGGAGGAATCATGCTCCAGGTCAGAGGTGCATTGCAAGCAACGCTCCAATATAAGAACAAACAGACACAAGAAACATATGTGCTTCACAATGAAGAATTTTCTCTTCTGAGTCCGAAAAGCCTGTGTCGACCTTAACCTCACCCAAAAGATCAAGGTGACCAACCAGCAAGGATCTGAGTTTGACTTCAAAAAGGATTTTCTAAAACAATTCACTGGGCTGGTTGACTGAAGACTGAATACAGCATAACGCTAAGAATAGATGCCAAACCTGTATGGTTTTTCACATCAAGAAAGATTTCACATCCATTCATGAAACATGTCCAACTGCAACTTGACAACATGACCAAGATGGGAATCACCTCTCCCCTCACTAATCCGATAGAATGGTGGTGCTCCAGGATGGTTCTGGCTCCTAATCCAAACAAATCCCTTTGCACCTGTGTCAACCTGGCTCAACTCAACAAATCATGGCGAGGGAAATCCACCCTATTGTTCCTAGTGGACAACAGCTTGACCAAGCTCTCCAAAAGTACAACTTTCTCAAAACTCAATGCTAACAGTGGTTTTTGGCAGGTACCGTTAGATAAAAAAATTTAAATTATTGACAACCGTTATTACCCCTTTTGGCAGATTTTGCTTTAATCATTTGCCATTTGGCATAATCTTGGCACATGAAATTTTCAGCCAATGTCCACTCTCTTGCAAGGCCTTAAAGGCGTAATCTGCCACATGGGTAATATCCTTGTCCGTGGAGCAACTGTCAAAGAACACAACCTGAGACTTAAAGCTGTCTTGAACTGCTTACAGGAAGCAGGACTGACACTTAATGATAAGTGTGAATTCTGTAAAACATCCATTCAATTGTAAGGCCACATTGTGAGCAGCAAAGGCATAATGGCAGACACACAAAAAACAAGGGCCATCAGTGAATTTCTGATCCCATCATCCATTCCAGGTCCTCAATGATTCGTGGGTATGGTAAACCAGCTGGCAAAATTCCTGCCAAATGTGGCACAAGTCATAGAGCCCTGGAGACACTTAAGAACAAAGAACAAGTACAGCACAGGAACAGGCCCTTCAGCCCTCCAAGCCTGCGCCGATCATATTGCCCGTCAACTAAAACATTTTGCACTTCCGAGGTCCGTATCCCTCTATTCCCATCCTATTCATGTATTTGTCAAGCTGCCTCTTAAACACCACTATCGTACCTGCTTCCACCACCTCCTCCGGCAGCGAATTCCAGACACTCACTACCCTCTGCGTAAAAAACTTGCCCCGCACATCACCTTTATAGTTTTCTCCTCTCACCTTAAATCTATGTCCCCTTGTAATTGACTCTTCCACCCTGGGAAAAAGCTTCTGACTATCTACTCTGTCCATGCCACTCATGATTTTGTAAACTTCTATCAAGTCGCCCCTCAATCTCTGTCACTCTAGTGAGAACAATCCGAGTTTCTCCAACCTCTCCTCATAGCTAATAACCTCCAGACCAGGCAGCATCCTGGTAAACCTCCTCTGCACCCTCTCCAACGCCTCCATATCCTTCTGGTAATGTGGTGACCAGAATTGCACGCAATATTCCAAGTGTGGCCTAACCAAGGTTCTATACAGCTGCAGCATGAGTTCCCAGCTTTTATACTCAATACCCCTGCCAATGAAGGCAAGCATGCCAGTGCCTTCCTGACTACCTTATTCACCTGCGTTGCCACTTTCAGTGACCTGTGGACCTGTACACCAAGATCCCTCTGCCCGTCGATGCACTTAAGGGTTCTGCCATTTACTGTATAATTCTTGCCTGTATTAGACCTTCCAAAATGCATTACCTCGCATTTGTCCGGATTAAACTCCATCTGCCATTTCTCTGCCCAAGTCTCCAACTGATCTATATCCCGTTGTATCCTTTGACAATCCTCTTCACTATCTGCAACTCCTCCAACCTTAGTGTCGTCTGCAAACTTACTAATTATCCCAGTTACATTTTCATCCAAATCATTTATGTATACCACGAACAGCAAAGGTCCCAGCACTGATCCCTGCGGAACTCCACTAGTCACAGCTCTCCATTCAGAAAAGCACCCTCCCACTGCTACCCTCTGTTTTCTATGACCAAGCCAATACTGTATCCATCCTGCCAGCTCACCTCTGATCCCGTACGACTTTACCTTCTGTACCATTCTGCCATGAGGGACCTTGTCAAAGGCTTTACTGAAATCCCTGTATATAACCTCCACTGCCCTTCCATCGTCGATCATCTTTGTCACTTCCTCGAAAAACTCAGTCAAGTTAGTGAGACATGACCTCCCCTTCACAAAACCTAGGGCCATCAGTGAATTTCTGATCCCATCATCCAGTCCAGATCCTCAACGATTCCTGGGTATGGTAAATCAGCTGGCAAAATTATTGAAGAAGGCCCAAGCATGATGCTGAGATGCACACCAGGAGCAAGCATTCTGACAGATTAAAGACATGCTGCTCTCACCAGATATCCTGGCTCACTACGACCCATTCTTACCGACCACAATCGCAGCAGATGCCTCATCTACAGGAATGGGGCACTCCTGTTTCAAGAGCAACTGAATAGGTGCCGTTGACCAGTCTATTACCAGTCTCGGGCGCTATCTGACACAGAAATGAGGTATGCAATTATCTTGTAGCCATGTATGCTTGTGAGAAATTCTCCAACTATATCACCTGATCTGCATTGGCTCTCCGAATGAGCATTTCACTTAGCGCCATTCTCCTGCCTTTCACCCTGCAATCCTACACATTGTTCTTTTCAAATAACAGTCTAATTCCCTTTTGAATACCTCGATTGAACCTGCCTCCACCACACTCTCAGACAGTGCATTCCAGAGCTTAACCATTCACTGTGTTGAGTGTTTTCTCATATCACTTTTGCTTCTTTTGCCAGTTACATTAAATCTGTGCCCTCTTGTTCTCGATCATTAAGAACATAAGACGTAGGAGCACAATTAGGCCATTTGACCCATCAAGTCTGCTCTGCCATTCAATGAGATCATGGCTGATCCGATAATCCTCAATTACACTTTCCTGCCTTTACCCCATAACCCTTTCATGAGGGGGAACAGTTTCTCCTTGTCTTCTCTGTCCAAATCCCTCATGATTTTGAATACCTCCATCAGATCTCCTCTCAGCTTCTTTTCTCCAAGGGAAACAGTCCTAACTTCTCCAATTTATCTTCAAAATTGAATTTCCTCATTCCTGGAACCATTCTGGTAAACCTTTTCTGCACTGTCTCCAATCCTTTCACACCCTTCTGAAGTGCGGCGCCCAGGACTATACACAGTACTCCAGCTGAAGCCAAATTAGTGTCTTATATAAGCTGAACATAACCTCCTTGCTCTTGTACTTTATGACCCTATTAAAAAAGCCTAGGAAACTGTAAGCTTTCTTAACTGCTCTCTCAACCTGTCCTGCCACCTTGAATGGCTTATGTGCATATACACCCAGGTCCCTCTGCTTCTGCACCCCCTTTAGATTTGTATCCTTTATTTTGTATTGTGTCTGCATGTTTTTCCTACCAAAATGAATGATCTCACATTTCCGCATTGAACTTCATCTGCCACTTGTCCGCCCATTCCACTAACTTGTCTATGTCTTTTTGAAGTTCTACACTATCTTCTCCACAGTTCACAATGCCTCCAAGTTTTGCATCATCCTCAAATTTTGAAATTGTGCCCTGTACACCAAGATCTATTTTTATACATCAGGAAGAGCAAAGGTCCCAGCACTGACCCCTCGAGAACTCCATTACAAACCTTCCGCCAGCCCAAAAAAAATCCACCAACCACTATTCTATTTTCTGTCACTCAGCCAATTACCTACCCATGTTGCTATTGTCCCTTTTATTCCAAAGCCTATAAATTTTTACATAAGTCTGTTGTTGGCATTGGATTCCAAACTGTTTTTTGGAAGTCCATATACACCACATCAACCCTCTCTGCTATCTCTTCAAAAATACATCAGCAAGTTAGTTAAACACAATTTTCACTTAACAAATCCATGCTGGCTTTCTTTAATAAACCCACATTTGTCCATGTGACTTAATTTTGTCCCGAATTATTGTTTCTAGAAGATCTCTCCCCCCCACCCCCCACGCCACCAAAGGTAAATTGACCAGCGTTTAGTGGCTGGGCTTATCTTCACACCTTTTTTTGAACAAGGGTGCAGCATTTGCAATTCTCCAGCCTTCTGGCACCATATAAGGAAGACTGAAAAATTATGGCCAGTGCCTCTGCGATTTCCACCTCTCACCTCTCTCAGTATCCTTGGATGCATCTCATCCGGTCCTGGTGCCTTATCAACTTTACGTACATATAGCCTATCCAATGCCACCTCCTTATCAAGTTTAAACCCTTCTGGTGTCTGAACTGCCTTCTCTTTCACCACGGCCTGAGTAGCATCTTCTTCCTTAGTAAAAAGAGATGCAAAGTATTCTGCCTCCATGTGTAAACCCCCTTTTTGGTCTAATTGGCCCTACTCCTCTTTTTGTTATTTATATGCCGATAGAAGACTTTGGGATTCCCTTTTATGTTACCTGCCAGTGCCTTTTCATACTTCCTCTTTGCTTCTCTTATTTGCTTTTTCACCTCCCCTCTGAACCCTCTATATATGACCTGGTTCTCAATTCTATTTTCTACTTGACATCGTTCATAAGCACACTTTTTCTTCTTTATCTTAATTTCTATCTCTTTTGTCATCCAGGAAGCTCTGGATTTGTTTGCCCTACCTTTCCCTTTCAAGGAATATGCCTTAATTGTGCCTGAACTCTCTCATTTTTGAAGGTAGCCTATTGTTCAGCTACTGTTTTTCCTGTTAACCTTTGATTCCAATTTATTCAGCCCAGGTTTGTCCTTACCCCACTGAAACCTGCTTTCCCCCCGTTATAATTTTTATTCTGAATTGTTCTTTGTCCTTTTCCATAGTCAGTCTAAGCCTTATGATACAATGATCACTGACCCTCAAACATTCTCCTACTGACACGTCACCTCCTTTCAGGAAGGCCCGCTGGTATTAAGTGCCACCATACTTAACTGGGCAGCAGTGGGCCTTCCCTGGGAGGTGGAGATCACGCCCGCCGCCCCCCCCCCCCCCTTCAAGAGCTGCCAGCCAATCAGAGACCGGCAACTGTGCATGGCTTGGCAGTGTCATTAGGAGTGGCGGATGCTGTAGGCAATGCACCCACCAGAGGCCCAGGATTGCCTAGCGACCCAGGCTACACACAGGTGGTGGTGGTGGTGGCAGGGGAGCGGGTGGGGGGGTGGGGCGGGGGGGGGGGGGGGGGGTGGGGGGGGGGGGGCGCGCACCGAGTGCCTTTGAACGGGGGATTTCCTGCCCATCCCGCTCCCCCACCCGGGAGCCCGTAAGCAACCTCGAGTGGGTTTGTATTTTGGGGTCCTTGCATGGTGAGTCGCCCGCCACTGGGTGAACGCCAGTGGCGGCAGGACAAGGTCCTTACTTGGACTCTAATTACCCATTAATGGCCTCGCTCGGTGGTGGGGCAGGAAGGCCGCCCACGAGCTTTCCCACTCTGCACTTAATCAGGGCAGAGGCAGGAAGGTGGCAGGGTTCCTATCCGCCACCCTCCCACCTGATTAAATGCCACCCCACTATCAAACACACCTCAGGGGAGGGCATTAAATTCTGCCCTATTTCTCAGCATCCCGTCACTGTGTCGGCTTGGAGTTGGAAGCAGGGTGGGACTTCCAGCAAGCTATTTTACAGTAAACAAACTCTATTTTACTGGGCAGAGTGTATTTTAACACCATGCTCCTGCAAGTAGTTTTTAAGGTCTACTTAAAAAAAAAGTTCTACAAACTAGAAACCAAAACTATTTCACCTGATATAAGCCTGGTGATTTCTCCATAAATTGCTGCGAGAGGAGGATAACATAAACAGAATGTGTAAAATCAACCCTAGTCATGGTGTCCAGGTCAATGTTCCCTTTAAAATTTGGTTGGTGTACCCAGCCAGTTTTCTCACATGTGGTCGCATGACATTTATTTTTGCGTGGCCGCGTGCATAGTATTTATAACGGAACATGTGCTGCGTGGTTAACTCCTGCTCTGCTGTACACCCATGTACCTTAGCAGCAACTAAGCTCCAAGTGTGATTGACAGGGGAATTCAAGCAATCGTCTCCAGGAACTGCATACAACCCCACAGCACATGGTGTTTGGTAACTTCTCGGGAACTCCTTGGGAAGTTTTACTACATTAAACAAATGCAATACAAATGGAAGTTGTTGTTGTGGTGGTGTATGAGGTTGAACAGCCCTTCTGATACTCACCACTCAAGTCCATGCACAAAGAATTGTTGCATTTTTGTGACCTACAGGAAAACCACTTTTGCTGACAATTAGGCATTTTCAGCCCTTGGAAAATGGAGGTAGATGGAGAAAATATGGAAAAGGGAAAAACGACATGACAGAAAGGAAAAACCAAGACAGAAAAGGAGTCACTGGTGTCAGCATTGAGCAACATAAGGTTGGATTATTGTTGGGTCCTCTCTGCATTCAGACATCGTTAACTGAAATGAATTACCTAAAATCATTGTCATTAATCGATTCTCAGTGGAGCAGGCAAGACAGGAAGATCAAACAGAATAGAAGCACAAACATGATGTGTGAGACAGGGAGAGAATCGAGCTACAACCGAACAGCACTTCACAACCAGCAGTGAGACAGATTCATTAACGATAAGGTACCTGGCAGCCTTAGAGAAGCTGTCTCCAAACAAAGCAGTGTTATTTGTTCCCATTCAGCTCTGACAATGTGTCACAGTCTCTCCCTTCGTGATTTTTTTCTTTGTTCTTTGCCAATTATTTTCTTCAACACCTCTGCTTCCCTCCCAGGATTAACTGCTAATTCTGAACATGTGTGTCAGTAGTCACCCTCCTTTGTCACCAGATCACTTTATGCAGGTTAACATCACCTGCTGGTCAGTTCAGACAGGTGAGTTTGAATAAAGGAGATTACTAAAACACAAACTGAATCCAATTTCTGCACAAGCAACAACAACAATTTGTATTTATATAGTGCCTTTCGGCTTTGTTAGCTGTCCCTCATTTCAAGGATGACATCTACTCAGGCTTGCAAGTTTCTGCCAGGGATCTTCATGCGACTGAGTAGACTGATTCTCAACTCTCAGATCTTTGGGCGCATGTGGCAGGATGTCCCATGAGGTAGTGGGATCTGGAGTTCAGGATTTGCATCCTTTTCTTTCTTCTCTGCCTCACCATTAAGACATTGCGACTCAAAGAATGATGCAGATTGATGGACAGGTGGTCGCCATTTTGAACAATTGGAGGCAAGCACCAGCCATTAATTTCAATGCTGCCGTTCTTCAAGGAGAGCTTCAGAATATCTTTGAAACTTTTTCTTTGTCCACCCACGAAATTTGAGAGTTGGAAAAACAGAACATGGCGGCGAGACACTTTGTGGCCACTGATTTTACAGGAGTTTTACCTGAATGCTTGGGGAGCTGGCTTCAAGGAGGACACTAGTGTTTGTTCTGGAGGATGCTACAGAGTTATTAATGTTAGAATTTTTCTAGCACTCTTATGTGTCACTAATATACAGTCCAGATCTCACTGCAGTACAGGAATGCGGTGACGACAACTGCTCTGTATATTAGGACTTTTGTTGACTTGCAGGGGCCGTTGTTGTCAAACACTTGTTACTGCAGTTTGTAGAAGGTTGGACTGGCACAGCTGATACAGTGTTGATCTCCTGGTCAATGGTGGCACTTTGAGAGAGGTGTTTGCCAAGCTATGGGAAGTACTCAACATATTCCAGAGTCTCTCCTTCAACATGGGTGGAAGGTATAAATATTTGGCTGACCAGGTGTGGACTGATACGAGTTTTGTTTTGGCAACATTCAAGGACAGGCCTTGTATAGAGAATTGAAGAGTTTGAGAGTGGCTTTCAAAATCTGTTGCAGAGTGGACAACTACACTGCATCTGCTTCAGTCCATTTATTACACAGTAAACTGCTGCTACACAATGTTGCATAAATATGAATACAATAGGAACATGAATGCATTTCCACAAAGTTTCACACTGCGAATCGCAACCAATGAAACTAACATGCCAATCCATTTTTAATTTGAAGTTGCTTTCACCAAATGATCTGTTCGGTTGAACTGAAATTGCAAACTCGCTGCCCGAGAACAATGAGCTCAGCATAGATCAAAACATGCCCTGTGCTGTTTTATTAAAGTTGTAGAATTCATAGTACTGGATAATTCCAATATTTTGAGCAAATTTGTTTTAAATGAATAGGAATAAATTGTAAATGGGTTCACATCAATTAGCAAATACACAGCAGGCATTCTTAGCATGTGTATTTTCAACTTACGTAGATTCTTGTTGGGTCAAATGGACATTCGTGTGTTACTTGTAAAACATCCTTAGTGGAGCTGAGATGACAAACTGTCAGCAACGTTCTTCCACCATTTCCAATGGTCACCACCACTGAGATTCCCAGACCAAGCATGCAGGCCATGGAGACGAAGGAATTGAACATACTACTTGTGAACACTATGTATTGCTGCATGATTAAACAAAAAGACATTCTTTAAACGTTTTTTGTTGCTGTACAGAGGAACGCGTTAAAAGTAAAAAAAAAAACACTTTCGCTTTTCTTCTTGAATCATCCTCATCTTTGTTTGCAAAGCCCTCTGCAGCAACATGCAATCTCATCTCCACAAATTTCTCCAATCTAATATCTCAGCTTTGATAGTCTGTACTCCTTGCTCCAGTCATCTCATTCCCTGTCCCTCTAATCTAGCATCAGTGGCACCATCTTCGCTCCTGCACTCTGGAATTCTCTTGTTAATATCCAGCACCTTGCTACTTTTCTTTCCGCCTGAAAAAAAAATCTCAAAAACTCTCTCTTTGTTCATCCTTTACTCCCCTCTTTTAATTTCTCTTGCCTGTTCAGTGTCCAATTCTCCCTTGTAAAGGGTTATTCCACTTTATTAAAGTTGCTGCATAAGTGTTAGCTGTTGTTGGAAAAGTGATATTAATACAGTACTAAATGAGACGCATAAAATGAACCAATTCTACTTACCAGTATTGTACGAGGCATGTTCCCCGATAATACAATCACTGCAATCCCACTACAAATAGTCTGAAATACAGATTTAGAAGTGAATTTACAGCCATCACCTGTTGGTTAGAACTCTGTGTTGGCAGCATTAAACAATTTCATGAATTGCAGAAAAGAAACCACTTAGACTGGTTAATTTGTAATGAGAACAATAATTGTGGAATACGATCAGGTGAGAGATGAAGCATCTGTTGAATCCATATCCTGGGGCAGAATTTTACCCTTGGCGAGCGGGCTCAGGCAGGGGGCAGTCGGAAAGCCGCCCGCCGCCCGCGACAGGCACGGCACCGCTATTTCACACCGGCGGGCCAATTAAGACCACCCAGCATGAAAGACGGCTGGGGAAGCTCTGAGAAGGGGCGGGTAGAGGTATGATGTCCACTGGGTCCAATGACGACCCAACGGTCGATTCAAAAGTGGCCCAGGCAGCCTCTGGAAGGCTGCCATGGAAGGACGCTGAAGTCCCGATGGATTCCAGTGCAGTTGGACGCGGCAGGTGAGAGGGCAGGTCGGCGGGGCGATTGGTCCCGAGTTTCTCTGATGAGTGCCTCGTTGCCCTTCTGGCAGTGGTGGGAGCCGGGAGGGAAGCCCTTGTCCCCAGAGGCAGGAGGAGGCCCCCGCACCTCACCAAAAAGGCCTGGGAGGAGGTGGCATCCAGGGTGAGCAGCCATGACTTGGTGAGGCGCACGTGGGTATAGTGCCGGAAGCGCTTCAACGATTTGCTGTGATCGGGAAGGGTGAGTACCATGTTGGCATAGGTTAGTGTGCAGAACAGTTAAGGGCTGGCCACCTCCCCCGTGGACCTGAGGGGCATTAGAGTGAGAGTGGTAACTGTCAATGACGCCGGAGCTGGCCATGAGGGTGAGTCCTGGCTTCTTGGACTGAGTGCCTTGCGGCTCAAGGGCCACGAATTGGCTGAGCCCTGCCAAGTGTTCCTCAGCTGGGGATGGCCAGGCTGCAATGGCGTTGCAGGTACAGGGTGCACTAATCAATGCTCCTTTATCCTTTCATGAGAAGACATCCCATAACAATATTGAGGGGTCGTGGACTGGCGGGGGCCCCCCACACCTCCTAATCCTGACAAGCTATGAGCAGGAGGCACTGGAGCTGGAGAGGCACCATGGTCAACCAGCCGCGGTGAGGTTGGGGTGCCAGACGAAGGTAAGAGTGCAGTGCACCAAGGTGAGAATGTCAGCTATTGCAAGCATTGTAGTGTTTTCTCTATATTGATGTGAGCCTCAAAACTGGAGTCCCCATTGATAATCAAAAGATGGGGGCACCATTATGCAGATATCTGCTGTCTTACCAGGGTGCCTGGCATGCACAGTGACAGCATCATGACTTAAACTAATGACATGTCCTTCTTCTCCTTTTTAAGGCTCACCAGCAGGCGGTCGCAATGAGGACCCTGAAGGCCCACCCCTGACCCCGGAGGACTACCATGCTGAGCACGCACCTGCATCACCCCCTCTCTGTCAAGCAGGCACCAGCGCAGATACCAGCACCTCGGTGAGCATAAGATCACCGTCTAGTATCTCAATGCACATTGGTGAGGGCACTTCACACTCGCTTGAGGTACAGGCAGAGGCAGAGGGTGCCCAGGGCGCTGGCAGTCGGAGGACTACTAGACACCAGGACAATGCTCAGTCGGTGGCTGATGATGGGCCTCTGGAGTCGTCCCTGAGGCAGCAGATCCTGGAGGTCCAGCAGGGTGTGTGGGAGGATCTGACGGAGATACATGAGGGAATGCGTGCCATGGCCTCCGTTTGGGAGGAGTCCCTGCAGAGCATGACCACTGCATTGACCCTCATGGCCGAGCATAGTGCCTCCTCCATGGAGAAGGTGGCGACTCTCATGGAGAGGCTACTCCAAGGACTCAATCAGGGATTCCTGGGGTTGCGCTCGGGTCTGCAAACTCTCACACCGGCAATGACCTCAGGTGGTCACTGTCAGCGTGGGTGATGGATGGGGCACCCAGTATCCTAGCTCGGTGCCCATCCATCAATGGTGAGCAGGGAGGTCCAAAGTGACCTCACGTTGGCGCACAAGCTGCCTGTCATCTCTGCGGGCTCCTCTCAGGGCACTCTGGATAATGACAGCAGATCCTCCGCCCCTCTGCTAGTCTGATGAGGCTGCGGCGACTGGGGAGATGCCAACCGTGGCACTGGCTGCTCCCTCCCAGGCTGGGCCTTCACAGGCTCCACTGGTCAGAGGACGACCGCCAAGGTCATCAAGGCCAACAAGACAGCAGAGTGAGCAGCCTGTCTCCAATGTTGCTGCCAGCGAGGGAGGAGCACCCCGATGTAGCACCCGTAAACATAAATGTAAAGCGCCTTAAGCACAAGAAAGCCTTAGCGTGGGTGATATATCGTTCCCTCATTGTGCTTTAACTTTTTTAATGGTGTGATTAAGAACACCGGTTAATGTTTCACATGCATAATTAAATGTTATTTTGTGATATTGGCCTCTGTATGCTTCATTTGTTCTGTAGGTGCAGGGTAAGCCATTATGTAATGATGGGCATGTGTAGCCTGAAACTTTATTGCACAGGCACAGAGTGCATGTTGTTGACCAAGGAGATGCTCCTCTCTGGGATCGAGTATGGAGCCTGCAGCCCTGGCATGTGTTGGCGGTTCTTATTTGGTAGGCTAACTGAAGGAGCTTTGGATCAAAGCATCCCAGGTATCCCTACCTCCCTGGAGGTTACCCAGGTCAGTGTCCATGCCCTCAGAGTTCTCCTAACTGTGCTCGTCCTCGGATTCACTACTGGACTCATCATCTGTGGCCTGCGCAGCTCTGTCAACATCCTCTTCCTCTACTGGGTCCTCCCTTGCCAATGCCAGATTGTGGAGAGTGCAGCATGCAACCACTATCAGTGACACACACTCTGGGGGGGTCCCATGAACAGTCCAGGCATCGGAAGTGCATCTCAAGAAGATCTATGGTTCTCTCTACAGCTGCCCTTGTGGAGGCGTGGCTTCTATTGTACCGCTGCTCGGCCTCTGTTCTTGGGTGGCCGAGAGGCTTCATGAGCCACCTTTTCAGGGAATAGCCCTTGTCACCCAGCAGCCATCCGTCCAGTCGGGCTGGAGCACTGAAGAGCCTCGGCACCTGGGAGTGTCTGAGGATGTAAGCATCATGGGAGCTGCCTGGGTACCTTGCACAGACTTGCAGAATATGCATCCTATGGTCACACACTATCTGCACGTTCATGGAGTGGAATCCCTTCCTGTTGACGAAGGCACCAGGCTCACCTGGTCTATGGCACCCTGGACACGGGGGAAGCCAGCAATTGCTGCAAAGCCTCTGGCTCACTCGGCCTGGCTGGCCTCATCCGTACGGTAACGAATGACAGTCAGTGCCCACCTGAACAGAGCTTCTATCGCCAGTGTGACACAGCTTTGGAGACTCCACACAGGAAGCCCACTGAGCCCTGGAAAGAGCTGGAGGCATATAGGTTGAGGGCCACTGTGACCTTCAGAGCTACTGGCATGGGGTGTCCACCCATACAGTTGACACAGAGCTCAGGGCCGATCGTCTGACAGATGGAGGTCACTGTCTCCCTTGAGAGACGGAGCCTCCTTCAGCATTGCACCTCGGACATTTTGAGGTAGCTGCATCGCTGCCTGTGAACCCTGGCAGCAGGATAGTGGCGTCTTCTGTGGCCCTTTCTGCCTTGCACAGTCAGCTGGCCCTGCCCCCCTTGTGCCTGCGCCTCTCCTCCCACAGGCCGTTCCCCAGGTAGCTGCACAGGGACACCTGGCCTCCTCTCCCTTCTGCCCCTCTCTTTCTCCTCAGAGAAGGTGCCTCCAGCGGAGACCCCAATCCCCATTACCAGGGTTATGGAAGGCTGTCTGACACCTGGAAGTGCACACACAGTGTGAATCCTCCAGGGGCCTGGAAGACACCAATGAGTCCTGAATTGAAGCCTAGAAATGCCCAGAATGCAGCTCTGAAGGAGATGGAGCTGTCCAGTTCACAAAATCAACCAGCAGCACATGATCTCCAAAACTCCTTACCACTCACATTGACAATGCTGCTGACCCTTCTTATCTTTCCCATGGAGGAGCTTTTGCAAATTGTGGCCTGTCCGTCTTGCCCATGCGACAGCTGAAAATTCGCACGGGCTACGTAAACTCGGAGACAATTGGTTATGTTAAGGGCCTTAACTGGCCTCTTAATTAATGGTGGGTGCGACTCCGTCTCCCTCGCACACCCACCTAGAGAAATATTGCGAGAGTGCACGTTGACATCAGCACACTCGGCCGACATCAACATGCGTCATTTTTTGCTGGAGTGGGTCAGGCACGCGCCCACCTGCCAAGCGAAAAATTCTGCCCCTGGAGCTTTTGAGCAATTGTCTAGAGGATTCAGGGTAAAATTTCAAGAGTTATTTTTGAGGAGATTCCCACTGTAGTTATTCACCACCTTCATCGATTTTAATGGTTTAATTTTGATGGCAAAAAAATACTAAAATTTAAAAATCTCAAACCCAACTCCAATTCATCCACTTCTGGTTTTCACTGAGTCAGGACAGGCGATGGGTAATCAAGCCACTCCCAGGAGTCAAGGTGGTTATTTAAATATGATGATGCCGAATGCCTCACATATAACAGTTTTAACCCTGGCCGGCCTGGTTTCGCACACCGTGGGAAACCTAGCAGCTGAAATGAGTCATGTTAGTAGCAAGAGAGTGATTTTGTATTCATAAACCACCAGTCACTGCATATTATTCTATTTAAATAATACATTCAAGAGAGATCTTATGGGACTCAATTACAGGTGTGGAGACTCATTAGGTGAGAGCGTGTTTACAGAGTGTAGTGTTATTGTCTTCTTGTTTCCCTCCATATTGTAGGTGGACATACAGCCTATAAATTTGAAGATAACGTGATGTAGTCCTAAACATTTTCTGGCGTCTGTTTGAGGCTGGAGGTTACAGAACAAGGTTGTAAAGCAAATCAGGACACAGAGGAAAATAAAAATTAGATCGGTTAGTCCATAGTGTCACTGCTGGAGTCATGTCCTGATTGCATTTTCTATCATCAAATTTGAAATACAACCAACATTTCTTTCAGGTGAACTTGAAACTCATGAATCACTGAAAGCCCTCCAGTGCTTGTCAATTGGAAGCATTGTCATGAAGAGATTATGTCCATAATGTTATTGGAAATTATTGTTTTTAAATTGAGTTTAGTGGTATCTGTCTATATGTGTGTATGTATTAATTGGATTATAGCCAGCTAGTCTGGATGCTTTGATGCATAGAAAGAAGTACGTTTAAAATGGTAATTAGATAAACATGGGGAGGTTTAAAAACATAGATGTTAAGGGGGTACATTTGCATTTGTTGAAAATTTACATTCAAAGGAGAAGCTAGGTATAAGCCGAAAGGAGTTTGTGTGTGTGTAAGGCAGAGGCATTTAAGGTCTAACCAGCCTGTGCGCCTGCAACTGTGTCTGCAAGGAACCTCATTTTGAATTCGTACGGTCAAATGTCCTTTGCCTGGAGTCTTTTTAAATCTATGAGTTTTATTGTTGCCTTAACAGGGTGTAACTGGGAGTCAGATTAATTAGGGGATTTTTGTAGTTACCATAGTGGTAATTTTGTAGACATATGTATGTGCTTACAATTTTTCTTATATTAATAAATGTTTAATTTAGTTTTATAAAAAACCACTGGAGACTCGGTGGTCCTATTACTAGTGAATTCAAAGCCTGCATCTCGAAACATACAAATTGCAAAAATGGATTATGACAGTTGTTTCAGGTTTCCTTCAGATTTGAACAACTCAGCCCTTACCATCGGCTGTCATAATAGCATATAGCATCATTCTAAAGCCTAAGCATATTCCTTCAAGTTTGAATAAAACACATCCAAATGTTTGAAAAGCTAGTTAATAGTACCAGTTAATAAGTACCAGTATTCCTGAGATTGCAGACATAATGGTGGTTACAGAATATTCAACAGAAATGCCGTCTCCTGGCAAAGTGACATGTCGCAGGACTGTGCCGTGGATAACTGCTCCCAGAATGAAGTTTAAATGTCCAGTTATAATTAAGGCGATTCCAACTTTCATCAACTGCTTTCTATCCAACAGATTATCTGAAACACAAAGAAATGGAAATACTTGTGAAATGTAAAAACGATGAGGAAATGTACGCACATTAGGCATTCCTCACTTTTGAAAAGCACTTGGATGCAGTGATGTGAGGAGCCAAACGACCTTTCTTATTCATATTCGTAAATGATCTTCTATCACACAATGCTGACCCACCTTCCGCCATAACATGGCTAAATGAAGAAGACCGTGTGTTACTTAATGAGAAGGTAAGTCTGGGGAGCAATGCTGAAATTTAATTTCATCAACTGCCTACACTCAGCTCCCAGACTGAAAAAAATATTTTACTTTGCAGCTTTCATCAACTGTGAGACTTTTTTTTTTTGCTATGTGTAGAGACAAGGCTGGCAAATTTCTCCTAGGGAGGAAAAATAAACTTCATTCAAAAACGATTACTTGATAGGAGATTATTGTTTAATATTTTCTATGTGGGATCACAAGGTGACTACAGAGGAGGAAGACCATTCATCCTATTATCCTTCAATCATCCAAGAGGAAGAGCAATGGGCAAACAAATGCTGGCCCACATTCCATGAAAGAATATAAAAAAACTCCACTTGTCACCCCATTCAACATGCTTTTGTATGACTTGCACCTCTGCTATGAAATGTTCTTGAAACTTTATTCCAAGTGTTCATTATTCTTTGGTTGAAGAAATCTTTTCCTGAACTAAGTGCTATGTTTGTCTTTCACCAGTTTGAATCTAATAAATGTGTACAAAGCATTGGTTAGGTCATCGTTAAGAGCACTGTATGCAGTTTTGGGTGATATATAGAAGGGATGTTAAAGCCCTAGAGACTACACACTGCAGATTAATCAGAATGGTCCCAGGATTGGGAAACTATAATTATGATAAGAGGTTTGAGTTACTGGGACTAATTCCACTACAGCAGAGAAGGCTAAGAGAAAATTTATTGAAGGATTTTAAAATCATCAAGGATTTTAGTATAGGGGACAGGGAGAAAGACCATTTCCTTCGGTTTGCGGTCAATGATGAGGGATCATCAATTTCAAATTCTGACTGTGAGGATAGAGGTTCTTTTTTTTTTTAACCTGGCTTGTGCTACATGTGTTTTATTGTTGCTAAGGTAGATTAATGGCCAAATTTTTGACTGTATACTAAACTCGCCTCCGGCTCTGACTGTACATGTGAAATCTTGAACATATCCCTTGCATGCCTAATTTCTCATTTGGAGTCAAATCTAATTCCTAAAAAAAAGTTTACATTGCCACAACCACCCTCATCACAGTGGAAAATGGAAAACTTTCGGCTGAGTGCTGACTCCACTTACCAATTTAACCCACCGACCAATCAGACAACAAACTTCGTATTATTATTTTAGATATTTTGAGAAAGATAAAGCATTCTCTAAGTGTCTAAGTGAAAAGCATGGTGCATTCTTTTCTGCCTGTGGCTGCAGTTTATGTCTAGTTTTCTGTTGCCCCCCTGTGTTTAAAAGTGAAGGTAATTTTCAAGTAAGTACCGCGAATGATAACCATTGTTGCATCCCATTTATCTAGTAATCTTTGTGAACTGGTGTGGTTTTTAAACATATCCATTTGCAAATGCCTGCAATGGAACACTGTACATTCTCCATCCCTGCAGTCAAAACAGTGCAGCAAGCATGCTGAGGTGATGCACACTGTCCAGATCCCTTTGGAGAAGGGCATTGATGCCTGGCTTTGGTATTAATATAATTGGTTAGTTTTCAGGTTGATGATGAGTCACCGTTTATTTATTTTTCTCAGCCTTGTGTTTTTTTCTTTGTTCAAACACATCAGGTGGCTGGCAGAGGCTCTTGCCCAGCAGGCAAATCAAGAATGTATAAGCCTCACCTTCATGGTAATAAGCAGGTTGAAAGGACAGAAAATACTGACATTTGAACCCACAGCAGTCCGACTGGAAAGCTTGGCTTCTCAATGCAAAAGAATTAAGCTGACAGAGCAAGATGGATAGAAATATTTGGTTCATTAAAATAGAAGCTTGCATAACAACTCGTTGGCTAAAAAAATAATACAGCAGGAAGTCTTACTGCTTCCTATCACACTATAGAGCCTTTATTCAATCATGGTCAGGTTAAAAAAAAGTAATTATTCTCACATTAAGACTTTATTGAGATGGTTGGAAATTCACCTTGGCAAGTTAAAATGTTCTCAGCTATCTTATTTGTTTCTGTCCTATACTATATCCCATGGATTAGACTGGAAGTGGGCGCTACCATGCGAGCTGAGAATCAGAGGGGCAGGCGTTTCTCTCCAGCCCTGTGGGAGTTACTTAGCCTTGACCCTGCACCTGTTCCTCATTGACAGGACAGGAACTTAGGTGGCAGTTTCCGATCACTTCGGAGGTGTCAGCTGTGGCTCAGTTCATTGCACCCTCGCCTTTGAATCAGAGGGTTGTGGGTTCATGTCCCACTCCCGGAAACCAAGAACTGTGATTGTACTCGAAAGAGTTGCAATTTGTGACTGTTGATAACTCGAAAGAGTTTCCGATCACCTTATGGCACATTTCATTGGGGCCCCACTGCCAAATGCCTTAAGATGTCTCTGAATGGTAAAGATGCTAGAACATGGATCAGTTGTTACTGGTGCTAACTTTTTTTTAAAACTTATTTTGGATTTATCTTATCCCTTGCCAAAATGTGATATAAACTTTATTAGTAATACTAATCAGTGCTTGGTGTGTTTTCTATGACAGTGCTGGTTACCTCACTGACCATATTTACTAAATAGTTTTGCCTAAAGACTTTAAAAACAGTAAAACATGATAAATAGATGTTTTGGTACAATCTAGATCATTAAAAAATTCTACATATTTTTATTGTCTATTTGTGTGATGTGGTTGATTACTTTACATGTGGTTATTCCAGTTTGTTTTTACAAATGCCGAACAAGGATACACATCACCGTCTTTATACAGAATGTCATTTCAAAAGTATTCCTATGCAAATCGGTTTCAAAGCAAGTAGAAGCCACTTAAACCACGATCTAAATGTAAAACAGTCTCCAAAAGTTTTTGCAATGTTTTGTACTAGTTAAGCGCTCGGATGAGGCCATTCACATCAGAATGCATCACAGCGTCACAAGAATTTTGCTGTATCGCTTACATGGCAGTTTGCAATGTATGGCTGCCCTCCCTCCCGAGGGATAACGATTTATTAGCATGGCTGCCTGCCACAGGTAGTTCTCTGATAACTGACTTCCAGTGTATGCTTGTGGGAGGAAAAAAATAACTAATCTTCCTATCACGAGATTATTGACATTTGGATGTGACAAAAACCGAAAGGTTTTAAACATTAACTCTCCCTCGTAAAACAGGGAAGTTATCAGTATGACCTCACTATCTCGTTAAACCTATCCAACAATAAACACGAACCACAGGCCTCAATTTTACCCTTGGTGGGTGCGCTCGATCGATGGGCCAGCCAGCATGAGAGGCGCACTGGAAAGCTCAGCACTGCCGGGGTGGGGGCAGGAAGAGGGCGGATGATGACGTTTCCGCGGGCGTGTGTGAGCTTTGTGAGAAAGCTCCCTGAAGGCAGGCAGAGGCCTCAGGGAGCTGCAGACCTGAAAACCTTCAAATAAAAACAAAAATACCTGGAAAAACTCAGCAGGTCTGGCGGCATCTGCGGAAAAGAACACAGTTAACGTTTCGAGTCTGCATGACTCTTCAACAGAACTAAGGAAAAATAGAAAAGGGGTGAAATATAAGCTGGTTTAAGGGTGGGGGGGGGGTGGGTGGGACAAGAAGAGCTGGATAGAGGGTGGAGATAACCAAAAGATGTTACAGACAAAAGGACAAAGAGGTGTTGAAGGTGTTATTATCTAAAGGAATGTGCTAATTAAGGGTAGAAAGCAGGTCGAGCAAGGTACAGATAGCCCTAGTGGGGGTGGGGTGGGGTGAAGGAATCAAAAAAGGCTAAAAGGTAGAGATAAAACAATGGATGGAAATACATTTAAAAAATAATGGAAATAGGTGGGAAAAGAAAAATCTATATAAATTATTGGAAAAAAACAAAAAGGAGGGGGAAAATCGGAAAGGGGATGGGGATGGAGGAGAGAGTTCATGACCTAAAATTGTTGAACACAATATTCAGTCCGGAAGGCTGTAAAGTGCCTAGTTGGAAGATGAGGTGCTGTTCCTCCAGTTTGCGTTGAGCTTCACTGGAACAATGCAGCAAGCCAAGGATGGACATGTGCGCATGAGAGCAGGGTGGAGTGTTGAAATGGCAAGCGACAGGGAGGTCTGGGTAATGCTTGCGGACAGACCAAAGGTGTTCTGCAAAGCGGTCACCCAGTTGGCGTTTGGTCTCTCCAATGTTGAGGAAACTGCATTGGGAGCAACGAATGCAGTAGACTAAGTTGAGGGAAGTGCAAGTGAAATGCTGCTTCACTTAAAATGAGTGTTTGGGCCCTTGGACGGTGAGGAGAGGGGAAGTAAAGGGGTAGGTGTTGCATCTTCTGCGGTTGCATGGGAAGGTGCCGTGGGAGGGGGTTTTAATCTTCAAATAAAGTTTTATAAATGTCCATGCATCACAATCAGGCACCCAAAAACATACCTGATAAATATGTCGTCCACAGATTTGTATTTTTTTTAATTTCACAACGGAAATCTCATCCTGCCCTTGGATGAGGCTTGATGATAAATGTAAAGGCCGCCTGGCTGATTCGCCCGTCCGCCAACCATAAGGGTGGACGGGCCACGAAAGAAACGAAGACAATTGCGCCATTAATGGGCTTAATTGCCTGCTTAATTGTTGGCGGGGGCGCTTCCGACTTTTGCGTGCGTTCGCTGAGCGAAATATCACGTGACTAAGCGATGACTTCAAGGCGCTCACTCGATGTCTTCATGCCCGATCAGGTTGGGCGCTCGCCTGCCCACGAGACATAAAACTCTGCCCACAGAGTCCAATTAAATACCAACTGTTAAATTTTATTGAATGAAATGCCAGTTCTGGCATCTTGACTAGAAGAGGATGGGAGTGGAATAGTGGGAGGTCTCACTAGGCTAATCAGTTCAGGAGTACCGTTTAAACCAAATAGGGGTTAATTTTGATTTAGTGCAATAGCGTTAAACAGGTGGCAGTAAAGTGGCAGCCTGTTTTACACCTCTCCTGAGAGAAGTAAATAAGGCTGCCAATTCGCTATCACTTATTTTACAATTGTTACACAGTCAAAATTACTCCCAGAGATACCAGTATTTATCTGTGCAAATGTTGAATGGTTGACACTCTGTAATAGAACCATCTGGACAAGTATGTTGTGTTGGAACTGTCCTTGTTGTGGCATCTTTATCACGTAAACTACTCAGTGCTATTATGATTGGCAAGACAGCCTCATGGTTAACTACTACAGATCTGAAATGTTCACATTAAATCCAAATATAACGGGCGAGCTATGCAGCATTAGAGCCCCAAATGAAAAATTACTAACTGGGCAAGTTTCTGGTGCCAATATGGAGGCAGGAATGGAGTCAGGCAGGGGTGGAATTTCCTGACTCCAATCAGCGTGCCGGTTCTCCATTGTCCACTGGGCCAGATCCCAGGCAACTTTCCTAGAAGCAGGGCCGGATGTGGATTGGCTATCCACTTGCAAGAGGCGGGCGGCTTGTTAACTCAATTCGCGAGCCAATTAATGCCGTTGACTGGATGACTGGAATTTTTCCGGTGGGAACTGCACCCTCCCCGCCCCGTGGCTGCCATGTCTACCTAGTTACAGCTGAGGTCACAGGCCAACCTGTGGAGGAGCTCCCACTCCAGAATGGTGGACTGGCAGCCGTGGCCATGGCTAGTCTTTCAATGGCCTCAATACGCCATTGACAGGTTGGCGGGCGCGCAGCTGACTTGGCTGCGCCCCCCGCTGACCTGAAAATGGAAATGATGCAGGGTGATGTCTGGAGTTCCACCCGACGTCATCCTGCGTCATTTTACGCATCAGCGAGCAGGCCTCGCCTCCACTCGCCAACGGGAAAATTCTTCCCGTGGTGTGGGGTTGGGACCCACACCGCAAAGGAAAATCCCGCTCAGCATTTTAATATTGGCACGCAGCAACAGAAATAAGATGCAAATACTGGAAAATACAGAAATCCTATGGATCGAAAGACAATATCCTTGTAGAAAAGTGGACCTTCTCTTGACCTCAGCTTTACACTCCATGATGGCTTAAAAAAAATACAAGTGAATCATTAGATTGTACAGGCCAGGTTTTCAAAGCACGGCTGGGAACTCGACGCCCAGATGAATTCCAGATGTCTACCCTGTGCCTGACCTGGATCAATCTCACAACACTATTGTTAGATTCAAATAACTTAATTGGCCAGGAGGCGAGCTCAGTGCCCAATTAGAGGGGCCTTGTGCCTCCAGGAGGCAGGAGCTGCCTAGTGCCAGCAGGCAGGCAGCAGCCATGTTGGCAGCTGCCATTGCCTTGCCATAGAGGGCAGGCAGCTCCTCATGGGCCAGCAGCATGGATGGGGCTGGAAAGGGGTCATGAAGGAAGAACACTTGAAGTGGTCCAAGTAGGTTCCGGAAAGAGAGGTTAAAAAAAAAAGCAAAGACAAATAAACTTTAACTGGCCCTAGACTTTAAATGACCCCCATGCACCAGACTGTTTAGGTTCGCAGGATTCATCGTTGAAAACCGTATTCTCCACTGGACAGGCTCCTTAACAAGCTTCCTCAGGAATTTAATGGGCTGTTAGTTGGCACTGAGCATGTTTCCTGTCCCCCCTCCCCCCCACCACTCGCCGGCTCTTTGAAAATTCCAAACAGTCCCGGAGATGTCAGGATCCTGGGATGACCTCCGAGACAGCAGTTTTGAAACAGCGCCTGCACCCAGTCCCGACCCCAGTGGCGTTTGAAAATCCTAGATCTCACTAAATTAGCCCCAACTTACATTTTTCACAGTTTGGAGATGCTAGGCATGAACTCTATGGCCGGAATTTTCAATTCCCGCTAGTGGCGGGAATCATAGTAGGCGGATGCGCTTAATTTAACAGGAGGCAAAAAATCTGTTTCCCGACACCGGGATAAACTGCAAATTTGTCCTCTCGACTTTCAAGGCGGGTTAAAGACGGGTCAAGTTTCCCCGACGAACGATATCAGGAACCCTATTTGCATTCATTAGTATCTCATGCATACTATTAAAAGGCCACCTCATCAGGATTAGGTTCATCTTCCAAATTAAATTCCCCGCTAGCGAGAATTTAGAACGTTCAGTTTTACAGTTATATATAAGTAGCGTGCACCTGACGAGCTTCACCTCTTCCACAACTTTGAAGTTTGTAGATGTTGCTTTCTCTTTCTTGGGGACCTCGCATAACTTTACTCGAGTGCCATCAGCAAACACTGCGCCCAAGGCTGGACAAGGGAGGCAAGCAAAGGCTGGAAAGGATGGATGGGGGGTAGGGTGAAAGGGTGGATCGAATGCTGGACAGGGGAGGCAGGCTTACATGGGAATGGTGCGGAAAGGGAGAATAAAAGGTGTTTGAGAGGGTGGGGTCAGTGCTGGGGTTGATGGTGTCGACGGTGGGGTTCTGGGGAGAGAACTCAGGGTACTGGTGATAGGAGGGAACGGTCACAGTCAGAGAGAGTAGTGGGATGCCACAGGGAGGCAGGTCCAGGTCGAGAGTCTGGTAAGTGAAGGTCTGATCAGGTGGGTCACAGA
The DNA here is from genome assembly GCF_964194155.1 of Cetorhinus maximus. Taxonomy (NCBI): domain Eukaryota; kingdom Metazoa; phylum Chordata; class Chondrichthyes; order Lamniformes; family Cetorhinidae; genus Cetorhinus; species Cetorhinus maximus. Next base: position 69,435,952 of record NC_135899.1, read on the forward strand.
GGGGGACCAGACAGATGGCTCAGACAGGGTGGGGGCATGGGGGCAGGGTCAGGGTGGGCAGGGGGTGGGAATGGGTGTTAGCTCTGAGGGGAGGAAAGACATGTGGAGGTGGATCATGATAAGAGTCCAGGGTAACAGGGTGAGTTTCAAGGGTGACAGAGGGGAGAAGAATGGTGAAACTGAGCAGATCTAAGGGGACGATAAGAAGTTGGTGGGTGACAGCGAAAGTGTAGAAGGTAGTGGAGCGAGTCTGGAATGTAACGTGCACCATTGTTCCAAACTGAATAACTGCATGGTCAAGTTCAGTGAGTGAGATTCCTGGAGGGGGGAGGAGGGTCTTTGCATGTGGGTGTAGTTCAAGGGCAGCAAGAGTGGCTGTTTAAAGGAACATCCTAAAATTGAGGAACATCAAAGGTGCTCAGTTGTGTTCTTCTCTATGGTGAAGCCCACAATGCAGCAGGTTTGTTCTCAACTTATGGATTTTTTAACATCGAGCTCCCAGCAAGGTGTGGAGCTGTTGTTTATTCTGTGCCATTTAACATTGGCTGCAGTCAGAGGCAGGGGTGAAGGATAAGACGGAGGGAGGGAGATGGAATGCCTCCAAGGGCACGGCTGGTGGAGGGCAGTCAACTTGTGACTCCAAACCTTCCTCTTCCTGGGTGAAAGGTCCTGGCTGACAAGGGATCATCTGGCTAGTCTTTCTATGCTGCTAAGGCATTGGTCTCTCTATAGAGTTTCGAGAGTAGTGGAGACAAGCGGAAAAGTGTCTGAGTGAGGTTTCTTGCACATGGCTCTCATCACCCTGGTCAATGTCTCTATACACATTCATGTATGAACAGGAGGAACACCCATCTCTGGTCCTCCAGGATTTTCTTCACCTCGAAGGGGTATGGTAAGATGCCATGTCTAGACAGAGGCCAGGTGAATGGCTTGGCACTTGCCTGCTGGCTTTGGGATGGGAGGAAACTTGTAAAGGATATGCTCACTTAATGTTTCACTTCAATTCGTTCACAGATCCACTGGAGGAGCTGATGGTGCAGGCTGCAGGCAACCCTGCCTTCATAATGGTTCTCATCCAGTTGACACAGGACCATGAGGAGCATGGGCCCAAGCAGGAACAGGCAGTGGGGCCTCGACAAGGTCAAGATGCTGGCGAACAGAGGCCACTGCAACGGCGAGCATTGGCCCAAACACAGGTGCATCACTGGTGGTGCTCTTATCTAGAGATGTGCGAAAGGCAATGTTAGAGGTGGTTACTCACATTTGCAAACTTCTCCAGTACGAGCTGCGGCCACAAGGGCTCTGGAGGAGTAGTGCGGAGCTCCTGGCCTGCAGTGAATGAATATCTGTCCAGGTGCCATTTAAATATGGCGCCAGGACCTTTAACTCCATGAGGTAATGGCAGGGTGTGTGACTTCCTGCCCATTCCGCCACAAAATTCACCAAGCTCCTCGCAGATGTGTAATTAATAAGCTCAAAAGCGAAAGATCGCACGTATTCACTTGCCCCACCGCCCAGCGGGAATCACGCCAACTATCCCGTCCACCACTGGTCTCCACCATGGGAAATCCCGCCCTATAAGTTGCATTTGAAATCCATTTTATTACAAAATTCTGTCCCACAAATCTAATAGTTTATTCTAAATGTGACTCTGCTTGATGGAGTTGTTATTATTTGCTGTGATGAAGCTTGTAATGTATTTTAGGCCATTGAAGCAACGTGTGAAACATCAAAAGTTTTAATTTTCACAATACGCCTATCCCTACGGAATCCCTAGGCAACCCAGCCAAAGCGATAAATGAACATCACATGTTTTAGGAAATATGAACAGATCTACACATGCACATCCTTGGTAGTTACTCTTAAAGTACAATGATGGTGCATATTCTCTACGGGTTTTTAATTCAGTAAGTTTTTGGTAAAAGAATGTTGCATTTGGAAGACTTTTCCCTACATGATGGATTTACAATTTAGGTCTGAATGAGAAGGGAGTGTTTGCTGAAGTAAAAAATGTTATTGGTAGATCTGTGCATTTTTGTTCGTTGTGACAATTGCTAAGCATTTTAAAACCCTGAACCCTGAACAATGAAATAGTTTTCATTGCTTTAAATGTTATGTAAATAGTAATGGTTGCTGGCAGTCTTTAACTCATTTCAGTTAATTGATTTCAATTCCCTTTTATAATGCAGAGTCCATTACTGCAAGTGAACCATGATGTTTATTGCTTTTGTTTGTTTCTCCCAATTTCACATCTACACTACACACACTCGATACTATTCTTGTCCTCTATGGAGAAGGAATGAAGGCATGCGTGAGCGAGCGTATGTGTACAGGGATTGTTTATGTAATTTTGTAAAATGCAAGTGATGTACGTTTATGGGCACACATGATTTATTTACAGGGCATAAGGAAACTAACAGCTTTTAAAAAGTCCTGAAATCATCTGGTTTACCATGTGGTATAGCGCTGCACAAATACAATGATAATGACCCCCTCAAACATGTCAACTTTTTCTCCTAATTGTGTTCATTTAATCTTTGTCCCTGCTTTGCCCATTAATTTTGCATGCCAGCCAGCCTATCTCTACATTACGACATGTTGGGTTGATTCTATATAACTTAATGTGATATTCTTCTTTGTTTTTCAAATTCTGAAGCAGTAAAAAAAAACTCATAAAGTGATAAACACGTTTAAAACTTCAGGGGAGAATGTGCTGGGCAAAATTGTATTACAACAGAGTGTGAAACAGTTCACAACGTCGGAGCCCTTTTGAATCCTGAGCTGAGCTCCTGACTTCATATCCAGTCAATCACCAAGACCATCTACTTCTCCTTCCATCATACTGCCCATCTCTGACCCTACCTTGTCTACTGCTGAAACCCTCATCCATACTTCTGTTACCTCCAGACTCAACAATTCCACTGCTCTCCTGGCCAGTATTCCTCCCTCCAACTTTTATAAATTGAAGCTCAGCCAAAACTCTGTTGCACGTATTCTAAATTGCACCAAGTCCCACCCACCCATTACCCCCGTGCTTGCTGAGCCACCATGGCTCATGATCCACCAATGCCTCCATTTTAAAATGATCATCCTCCTTTTGAAATCGCTCTGCAGACCCTTGTTCTTTAAATTCCTTCAGTTCTAAAACCCTCCAAGAACTCTGTGTTTCTATGGCCTCTTATGCATCTCCTACTTCATTCTTGACACTATTGGCAGCTGTGCCAACATCTGTCTAAGCCCTAATCTCTGGAATTCGCTCCATAAACCCTCTCCATCTTTTTTACTTCCTTTTAAGATGCTCCTTAAAACCTACCTCTTTAGTCCAGCTTTGGGTTACCTGTCCTAATGTTTCCTTTTATGGTGAGATGAATCTTTTTTGTCCAATTATGGTCCAGTGAAGCATCTGGGATGTTTTACTATGTTAAAAGCCACTTGATAAATGCAAGTTGTTGTTGTTGTAACTAATGTAACAGCAGTCACCTCACAAAGTTGTACGTTCAGGTTCCAACACAACATAATTGAGCTGAATTCTGAAAGAGAATCATACTTGAAAGATTAACTCCATTTCTCTCTCCACAGATGCTGCCTGCACAGACCTGCTGAACTTTTACAGTATCTTTTGTTTTTTGTTTGTGATTGAACACATAATTTGGTTGACTTTTCAATATGATACTGAGGGAGTTCTACTGAAAAGACATTTATTATGATTCCTGTAGAGGTTGATAACTTTAAAAGAAATTTGAACTTCCAGTTAATAGCCGAAAGGATGACACAATTTGATGTTTTAAGACTTCTACTGTAACACCAACTAAAACACTATTGACTAAACACTATTTTTGTAGGCAACTTATACTTTAAAATAAACACAGAACTTCTCCCTTTTTAGCACACTGAAAAAACACACTTCATAGGAATACTTTATGATGTCCTTTAAGTAGACATTCAATTCTCACAGAATCAGTCCAAAATCAGTCTTAGCTCCTGAGGATTTACTTCCAATCTTTTCCTTTCCCAGACTGGAAACTTTTAACTCCAGAACTGCATCCCATCGTGCAAGTTCTCCTGCAGACTTCTTCCTCTAGCTAAAACTAGGCAAATCTTCCTGCCTCATTTTAACTCCTCATGAATCTAGTCTTTCTGATCTGAGCATCAGCTCCCACCCGCATTCCTGTGCAATGAATCACAATGTCTTGCTGCTTTTCGCTACTCTTCTACTCCTGGATCCTGGCAGATTAACCTGTCTGCGATAGTCAGTGATGTTTTAGGAAAGCCTCTAACCTGATATCACAATGGCTTCTTCTGCACATTTCCCACCTCAAAGCCTATCAATCATCATGACAAAGTGAATTACATGGGCCTTGTATCCAGGTATAGATGCTGATTAGCCATCCTTGAGACCCCAACTCTCTTTTATCTTGGAAGTAAATGGGCAGTTTAAAGCACAAGTGTTTACAACCCAACTTTCTCAACATTTTTCTGGAACCTTGGAGATCCACTGTTAGCACACAGGCCATAACCTCCAAATGTAAATACATTGCACCTTCTTCCCAGTAAAACACTCTGGGCCCCCTTTAATCTCTAACAATCAAATTACCCAGGCTTGCTGGCAGGCAGATTTCAGAACATTCATTTTACCTTAAATTAAAGACAGTCCTAAAACAAAACAATCTTATAAACCTCATAATTATAGATATTCTGTGCCTTTTTAGGTAGACTTTTTCCAAAGGATAGTTTGGAGTTCTCCTGGTATCCTGACCAACACTCATCCCATAACCAAAACAGATTAACTGCTCCTTTCTCTTGAGTGTGGAACTTTGTTTGTAAAAATTGACTGCTTCATTTGCCTTCAAAGTAACAGTGAATGTGCTTTAAAAGTAATTTGTTGGCTGTGAAATGCTTTAAGAAATGAAAGGCCCCACAAAGGCAAATACTTTAAGCCACAAATTAAAAGCAACTACTTAATAAAGAACATTTCAAGTAAGACACCGTCAATGCAGGTGGGAAGATATCCATCCTAAGGGTTTTTGGACTATGATAGGGTAGTGTTGTAATTTCTTTAGATGTGGAATGGTGAAAACATGTTTGTGTTTGCCACAACATGCAAAGGAAATGCAATGCTTCAATGGTGATGGCATGAAACAACTGCACACCAGGCAAGCTCAGGCTGCTACCACCAATGTTTTCCCACAATACATTCCTCAAATCAAATCCAGCTGACATAAACTGTCATCTACAAAATCAAGATGATCATTTAGCTGACTACTGCAATAATTTGGCCTAGTATAAGGCTGGCAATGCCAGTTCTTCTCCATGGAACTTTTTAACTCCTCCTCTGCTGACAAGAGCAGGGATAATTTCAACTTTTATTGTGGGGCAAAGAAATAGGTGATAGTGAATCAGATGCTTATTTTAAACCTGGCCTGATTTTCTTTTCCTGGCAAACATCAAACACCTAAACTGGAAAATCTGGTCATTTATGATGCTATGTGTGGGACCTTGCTGTGCGCAAACTGGCTGCCATGCTTCCTACATTAATTACAACTATGATAATACTTAAAAAATGCTTAATTGGTTGTGAAACATTTTGGATGTCTTGAGGTTGTGACAGAAACTATATTAATGCATATTTATTCTTCATTCATCTTGTCAGACACCTCCTAGAGCCGAACTTCATCTTTCAACTAGGAGAGCAGGATAGTGTTATCACTGATCCACTTTGGCTCCGCGTCAAGTAATATCATAATTTCAAAATTTTCATAATTGTTTTCAAATCCCTCCTCGGCCTCACACTCCCTTGTCTCTGTTATCTCCTCCAGCCCCACCATCCTCCGAGATCTTTCTGCTCGTCTAATTCTGGTCTCTCCAACTTGAGTCACTCCACCATTGGTGCCTTCCTTTGCCTAGGACCTAAGCTCTGCACTTCCCTCCCCACGCCCATCTGCCTCGCTACCTTGATTTCATCCTTTATGACATTCCTTAAATCCTACGTCTTTGAACAAGCATTTGGTCATCTGATCTTACATCTCCTTATGTGGTTCAGTGTCATGCTTTGCTTTATTACACACCTGTAAAGTGGACTGGGACATTTTATTATGTTAAAGGCATTATTGAATATAAGTTGCTGTTTTTCCTGGAAAAACTCAGCAGGTCTGGCAGCATCGGGGGAGAAGAGCACAGTTGACGTTTCGAGTCCTCATGACCCTTCAACAGAACTGCTGTTCTGTTGAAGGGTCATGAGGACTCGAAACGTCAACTGTGCTCTTCTCTGCCGATGCTGCCAGACCTGCTGAGTTTTTCCAGGTATTTCTGTTTCTGTTTTTGTTTTGGATTTCCAGCATCCGCAGTTTTTTGTTTATATATATTATTATTATTGCTGTTTTTCCTGTCTGACTTCTGCAAGACAGGTTCAATGCAATCACTTTTTCCCCTTCTGTTCCTTAAAATTGAGTTATGCTACATTAAGTTTCATTTAGAAATGGGAATGAGAACTGGTAAAACTTACCCCATGAAAATAAGCAAGAGTACTATTATGGTGGGTTAGGATTTGATAGCACAACCTTATGAAATAGCTTTAGTCAGAATTCTTAGGTAATTGAAAAAAATATACCTAAAATCTAAACCCAATCACAATAATAGATCAACAAAAGAAATTTGCTTGCAAAATCCCAGACTTCTATACCTTTGAATAAAGTTCATACCTTGAATAGTTGCAAATACACTTTCCCTGGATACCGATACAGCGGTAAATCAGTTAACATCATAGTGATGATTCTACTGTTGGTTTTTCATACTTTCTTAAGCACTCATCGAACATTGTCTGTTTTCTGTTAAACTAACACATGGAGTCCCAAATAGAATTAAGGTGAAGGACAGAAATATAGCCCTGATCTTGCTTCAGTTGAACCTCTGCTGGCAAAATGTTGAGCCCAGATTGTCCCATCCTCCAGACTGGAGGGCAATACACAACAAATAAAAGCAAAATATCTTTAAAAATCTAGATGAATTGGTAACTAATTAAGAAAGGGAATTGATTCTTCTGCACTGATCCCGATTATGATTATTATTCTGTCCTTGGAGAACACTAAAAAAATTCACACTGTCGTCCAGCCTGACACATTGCATTAGAACTTTTCCTTTCTCAAACCAGCCTTTCAGCATTTCACACATAGTAAAAGAGCTGTATTATTTCATTCAGTTTCACTGGATGATCAGGCTAAACAGCCTGAGTCCACAGTCTGACTTTGTTTCCCAGGTAAGCTAGTAAATGACCAAGGGGACTAAACCTTATGGCATAAAGCTTTAGAGTCAAGAAATTTTCTGTGTGTCAATAAAGGATTTTAGATGTTTGTGTAAAAGGTAAAAGAAGATAATTAGGAATATTCTATTATTTCTATCTCTTAATAATTATTCATCCCTGGGTAGGAATTCTTTTTATGGCTGTCCATTATGTATTTGCTAATTATTGGGGCTGTGACAATGTCTGAGTTCTACCACTTAGAAACAGTCTCAATAACAATAATCCAATGGTCATTTGGTAGCATAGAACTTGAGCATTGCTGAAAAAAAGAGACATGCCTAAGCTTTTCATCTTGCACTCATCAGGACACTCGCAAGAATACCAATATAAGGGGAAAACAACAATTTATACTGTATGTGAAGCTGCCAAGTGGTGTTGCCATGGAGAATGCACCCCTGATGGTCATAGAGTCATAGTCATAGAGGTCTACAGAACAGAAAAAAGCCTTTCGGCCCATCGAGTCTATGCCAGTCAAACAAGTACCTAACTATACTAATCCCATTTTCCAGCACTAGCCTTGTAAGCCATGGCATAGCAAGTGCACATCCAAATACTTCTTAAATGTTATGAGGGTTTCTGCCTCTACCACCATTCCAGGCAGTGAGTTCCAGATTCCCACCACCCTCTGGGTGAAAAAATTCTTCCTTACATCCCCACTAAACCTCCTGCCCCTTACCTTAAATCTACGCCCCCTGGTTATTGATCCCTCCACCAAGGGGAAAAGTTCCCTCCTGTCTACCCTATCTATGCCCCTCATAATTTCATACACCTCAATCATGTCCCCCCTTAATCTTCCTCTGCTCCAGGGAAAATAACCCCAGTCTATCACCCCTCAACCATCACCCTCTGCTTCAAGAGGGGAGGAAGGGCAATGGTGACTTCACATACAGTATAAATTGTTGTTTTCCCCCTTATAATGGCATTCTTGTGAGTGTCCTAGTGAGTGCAAGATGAAAAGTTTAGATATGTCTCTTTTTCAGCAAAAATCCATTAAACAAATCATTGATTTAAACAATTTTATTTGACTGAACAAAATTCAACTCTAAAGAGGTCAAAATATGACAATGTGCTGTAGGACAACAGATAATATCATGATTGTTATGACAGAATCATGAAATTGGACAATGATGCAACTAAAATAATCTAAAGGTCCTGAAAAATAGGGTGGAGCACATTGTACAGGACAGCTGAGATAGACCCCTGTTTGCCAGGGGATTTTTGGCTCTGGAGAGTGGACGTGATGCATAAGGTATCATAATTGTGTGCAACAGACTGGATGGAGCAGTAGGTCTTTTCCTTTTTGTAATTTTCTTATGTCAATGAAATGAAATAGTACTTAAATGGAGCTAGGGACCCTTGAGTTTAGGTCTTCCAATGCTGTACATTTTCTCTGAAGAATGAAAAATAATGTATTTGTACTACACATGTTGCACAAACTTTGGTTTTGCAGTAAACTAGTAAAAATAGCAAAGACCATCCTTATGGACCCATCTGTACCTAAACCAAATTACCACTATAGGTATATTGAAGTTTACATGAGGGCCAAACAGGGTCTGCAAGGATGTAATAGCTCTTAGCAGAAGAAGGAATAATAGAATATTGCTCATTTTTCCCCTTTGCATAAACACATTGTAAACATTGTGTCGATGTGCAAAAGACTTACATACTTTACTTGAGGATCTAATCATTTCTTTAAAACATATTTAGTTCTAGAAAGAAAATTCAGCTTTCTTTGAAGTTTTATAAAGAAACTTCCCATCTATTGTACCCTACTGACAATTACAGATGTTAAGCCCTACTGGAAGTCAAATTTCACGACCCGAAAGTTGTGTTACTTTGAGCTCAGGTTCTCTTCCTATAATAGCAATTATTTCAAAGTATAAATGAATATGAAGTTCCAGTTCACCAATTGATTGATTTTTATTCTTCCCTAAGCTATTCCATGAAAAGCTAACCAATCATTTGCAAAACAGAGGCTGCATTAACCGTTTGTATGAAACTGATTTGACTGATATTTGCAAAAAGAACTTTAAATAAAATGCAAATATGAAAAAAAAACTGTTGAATTTCTTTCCAAATCAAGAGCAAGTGGATGGCTTGGGTTACACAATGGTAAGTTGTCACAAATAACAAAGGAATATATGAAACAAAAACAGAATTACCTGGAAAAACTCAGCAGGTCTGGCAACATCGGCGGAGAAGAAGAGTTGACATTTCGAGTCCTCATGACCCTTCAACAGAACTGAGTAAAATTAGGAGAGGGGTGAAATATAAGCTGGTTTAAGGTGAGAGGGTGGGGGGGAGAGAAGTTGGGGGGTGGGGGGGTGGTTGTAGGGACTTTTGATTATCTGCTCCTATCACTGCTTGCTTGTCCCTACAACCACCTCCCCCCAACTTCTCTCCCCCCACCCTCCCACATTAAACCAGCTTATATTTCACCCCTCTCCTAATTTTACTCAGTTCTGTTGAAGGGTCATGAGGACTCGAAACGTCAACTCTTTTCTTCTCCGCTGATGCTGCCAGACCTGCTGAGTTTTTCCAGGTAATTCTGTTTTTGTTTTGGATTTCCAGCATCTGCAGTAGTTTTTTGTTTTTAAAGGAATATATGATCCAGCAGACTGGAGCTTTACGTTCAAGTAAAAGCTACTTTACTCCCAGATATCTGCACTCAGCTAATAGTGACCTCTTGAGCATCCCCAATTTTAATCATTCAACTACTGGTGGCCATGTCTTCTGTTGCCTAGCCCCTTAGTTCTGAAATTCCCTCCTTATGGGTGGAATTTAATGCCCTCCCCTGTGGCAAGTTTAGTGATGGGTCCACCGCCTTCTCACCTCCACCCCAATTAAGTCTGTGGTGGGACAGCCTGTGGATGGGCAATTAATGCCATTTAAGAGCCTCACTGGTATTAACCCAGTGTCTTGACATGCGGGAAGCACAACAAGGAAACTCACGAGGTGTTGCTTGCCAGCTCCCAGGGTGGTCCCTCATTCAAAGTCACTCAGTGTCTAAATCGAGGAACCTGACACTGGGAAGGGGCCACCCGCTGAGAGCCAACCCCCCCCAACCTTGCTGCTGATTCCCATCTCCTGTGATCCCAACCCACGATCTCCCTCCCTGGGAGGGGTGGGGTTGAGGGGCTGATGTCACAGGAGATGGGGTTCAGCAGCAAAGGCAGGGGGGTGACTCTGAGCGGGTGCCCCCTTCCCAACATCAGGACTCGCGATCAAACACTGAGTGCCTTTGATCGAGGGACCACATTGGGAGATGGCCCACATCTCTCAGCACGGTCCTTGATTCCAGGGAAGGCCCCTCAGTCAAGTGGCTCTTAATTCCATGGACCTTCCCTTAAAGGAGTGACACGGGGCTTCCACTGGCATCTTCACCAGCAGGGAGACCCCCATCATCTCCATTAAATACCACCCTATATCTTCTCTCTCCACCTTCCAACCTTGCTTTCCTCCTTTAAAATCTATCACTTTGACCAAGCTTTTGGTCATCTGACTTGGTATCTCCTTATGTCGCTCAGTATCTTATTTTACTTTATAATGCTCCTGTGAAGCACCTTGGGGTGTTTTATGTTAAAGATGCTATATAAATGCAAGTTGTTGTTATTTGCATAGCCTTAAATTTATTTAATATTTTCCTGTGTTATGTTAGTGCGTTTGACAAATTAACCCACACCTTTACCTTTGATTTTGCTGCTGAAATAGCTTATCATTAATGCAGCCCATCTACAATGAGCACCACCATTGCATCCACCTCACTATCTGGCTCCAAATGTCTTCTGGATGATGTGCCTTGACTCGATATTGCTTTCCACCCTTTGGCTAGAAAGTACAGCCAATATACTAAAAAGTACCGCCTGCTGTGGGCGTGATCTAAGTGTAGCCTGAGAAAATGAATGTTAGTTGCAAACAGCAAAAAGGCACAAGGTTCTTGCCAGATAGCATATACTTAAAACATCTTTGGATAATTTTGAACCTGCTGAGTGCAATCTTCATTCCTGCAGTAAGGTGTATTGGCAAATCAGACTTGAGGAATAGTTTAGTCAATCTGTCAATATAATCACTAACATTGTCCATCTGAATCTGAACGTAAAAATATAGATGATAACAAAAACTATACCTTACATAAAGATAGTGGGAGTGTTAGATTCACCAAAAGGCCTTACATTTAACCAACATTTGGTGTTGGGCAGTAACGTGCTGCAGTGTTCTAACTCTGGTAAGATCAGCGTGTTCGGCTGGAGTTTATTTGTTCAGGGTAATGTCCTCGTGGATCACTGTGCAGCACATTTTTCTGCCGGGGATTTTGTTAAATTTAACTGCGCATTTGTACATAGAGTACAACGAAGAAAAGATCAGATTTAACCAAGTTGCGGACCTCTTCGCTCTTTTGGAGCTAAGGGCGTTGGTTGCAAGTTTAGCTGCTCTGACTGAACATTTGCTTTGTTGGATCCTCCACTTTGCCTGCTGGTTTAGAAAACTTTGACACTTGCTTCACTCACTTCCTTAAATCCCTTTTTACTTGACGCTCACGAACCCCCGAAAGGAACCTTACCTATTCTGCACATCTTCAATCACAAGCCGCTGTGTTTCACTTCAATTGATTACCGGCTCCTTTCTTCAATGCCGAATAAAAAATCCATTGCGTTCCGGAGCCACATCAATTTCAGGGAATGCAGTCAAGCCACTCCCACTGTACTAACCCTTTCAGCACTGGCTGTTGAGAAATCCCAAAATAAGAATGCTAGATTTAGGTTTTATCTGTCCTTTCAGCTAAATAAAGAAGATTCTTTGGCACTCTCTGAAGAAGGGTGTTTTTCTTGTGTCCTGCTCAACATTTATCCTTCGACCAACACCTAAAAACAGATGATCTGGTCATTTATTTCATTGCTATTTGTGAGATTTTGCTGTGGGTGTAGTGGCTGCAACATTTCCTACATGACCAAAGGAGATCCTGTGGCACAATGGTAGTGTCCCTACCTCTGGGTGCAAGTCCCGTGCCAGCCACAAAGGGAACATTCATGACATGTTTTGATGGCTGAATACCAGCCCAGGAATCCTTTCAACACGGCCCCGCTATTCCCCAAAGGGAGAAGTGTGTGTGAAGATTTGCTCAAAAAAAGTGACCATGCTGCTAAAGTAGCTAATTGGCCGTAAGTGGACACCCTGAGATTGTGAAAGGTGCTGTATAAATACATCAAGTTGGATTTTGTGGGGCCAGGGGGGAACCTCATCAGTTCTGTAGGGGAGGCCTGACAGAATCCAGAGCCCTTAGGCCTCAATGGTGGAGAAGCCATCAATGCAAAATATAAGCCTGAAGTACTTGTAACAATCTTCAGCCAGAAGTGTCAAGTGGATGATCCACCTCGGCCTCCTCCGGAGGTCCCCAGCATCATAGATGCCAGACTTCAACTAATTTGATTCACTCCACAGCTGAAGGCACTGGATAGTGCAAAGGCTAAGGGCCCTGACAACATTCCGGCAATAGTACTGAAGACTGTGTTCCCTAACTTGCTGCGCTCCTAGCCAAGCTGTTCCAGTACAGCTACAACATTGGCATCTATCAGCTATGTGGAAAATTGCCCAGGTGTGTCCTGTACACAAAAAGCTGGACAAATCCAACCCGGCCAATTACTGCCCCATCAGTCTACTCTCCATCATCAGTAAAGTGATGGAAGAGGTCATCAACAGTGCTATCAAGCGGCACTTGCACAGCAATAGCCTGCTCACTGATGCCCAGTTTGGGTCCCACGAAGGTCACTCAGCTTCTGACCACATTACAGCCCTGGTTCAAACATGGACAAAAAAGCTGAACTCCTGAGGTGAGAATGACTGCCCTTGGCACCAAGGAGCCGAAGCAAAACTGAAGTCAATGGGAATCGGGGGAAAACTCTCCACTGGTTGGAGTCATACTTAGCACAAAGGAAGATAGTTGTGGTTATTAGAGGTCAATCATCTCAGCTCCAGGACATCATTGCAGGAGTAGTGTCCTAGGCCCAACCATCTTCAGCTGCTTCATCAATGACCTTCCTTCCATCATTTGGTCAGAAGTGGGGATGTTCACTGATGATTGCGCAATGTTCAGTATCATTAGCAACTCCTCAGATACTGAAGCAGTCCATGTCCAAATGCAGAAGACCTGGTCAACATCCAGCCTTGGACTGACAAGTGGCAAGTAACATTCGCGCCACACAAGTGCCAGGCAATGACCATCTCCAACAAGAGAAAATCTAACCATCGCCCCTTGACACTCAATGGTATTATCATCACTGAATCCACCCACACCCCCAATCAACATCCTGGAGGTTACGTTGACCAGAAACTGAACTGGACTAGACATATAAATACTGTGGCTACAAGAGCAGGTCAGAGGCTAGGAATCCTGTGATGAGTAACTTGTCTCCGGATTCCCAAAACCTGTCCACTATCTACAAGGCACAAGTCAGGAGTGTAATGGAATCCTCCCCACTTGCCTGGATGAGTGCACTCCCACGACACTCAAGAAGCTTGACACCCTCCAGCGCAAAGCAGCCTGCTTGATTGGCATCACATGCACAAACATTCATTCCCTCCACCACCACCACCACCAAACAGTGGCAACAGGGTGTACCATCTACGAGATGCACTGCAGAAACTCACCAAGGCTCCCTAGGTAGTACCTTCCAAACCCAGGACCACTACCATTTAGAAAGACTAGGACAGCAAATACATGGGAATGCCACCACCTGCAAGTTTCCCTCCAAGTCAGTCACCATCCTGACTTGGAAATATATCTCCGTTCCTTCACTGTCACGGAGTTAAAATTCTGGAATTCCCTCCTTAACAGCACTGTGGGTGTACCTACGCCACAGGGACTGTAGCAGTTCAAGAAGGCAGCTCACCATTACCTTCTCAAGGGCAATTAGGGATGGGCAATAAACGCTGGCCTAGCCACATCCCGTAAATGAATTTTAAAAATGGCCACTGTCGGGCCTCCCCCATGATTGAGGCCTCCTGCAGCAGGAGTCCTGCCCGCCAAGAGCTGCCAGCCCAGGAACGTTGTGGGGCCCCAGGACAAAAGTGAGAATAGGATTGAGGTCGCGAGACAGGAGGACAGGGGAGTCGGAGGCAAGGGCTTAAGAGAGACTTTCAGCAGCCCCCAATTCTGGGTACCCTGATCAGACACTGAGTGACTGATAAAGAGAGACCTCCTGGAAGGCCTGGTAGGGTAGCTGAGTGGCCTTCCGAGTGTGCGGAAAAGTCATACAGCTCCTGTTAAATCCTTGAGGCACCACTAAATTGTGGTACTCTCTGGGATAATGGGTGCCAATATGATTATTAATGAGCCTAATTGACATTCCACCACCAATGGCCAGGAATTCCACATCAGCCCCTCCCACCCTCCAACTTAATTAGGGAATGTCCTCCTGCCGACAGGGGACTGATGCGGGGTCTTCCCTGATTAAGTTGGCCCAGCTTCCATGTTTTCTGTTGGTGAAGGCTGCATTAAACCCAGCCCATAGCCTTTCATTTATGGAATATTTCAAATGCACTTGAGAGGGCAGGTAGCAACTCAATCTAACATCTCATCTGATATATGGTACCTCAAGCACTCAAGGCTGCATTATTTGGAGCGTCAGGGGATGCGCAGCTGTATTGTCACTGGGCTAGTAATCCGGAGGCCCAGGGTTATGCTCCGGGGACCGGGGTTCGAATCTCGCAGCAGCAGATGGTGGTATTGGAATTAATTAAAATCCGGAATTAAAAGCCTAATGATGACCATGAAGCCATTATCGATTGTTGTAGAAACCCATCTGGGAAGGAAATCTGTCGTCCTACATGTGACCCCAGACCCACAGCAATGTGGTTGGCTCTGCCCTCTGAAATGACCTAACAAGCGCACTCAGTTGTAATCAACCGCCAGAAAGTCACAAAAAAAAGGTACAGCACATTTGGGTGTACCTACACCAGGAGGGGACTACAGTGGTTCAAGAAGGCAGCTCACCAATGAATGCTGGCCCAGCCAGTGAAGCCCACATCCCATGGCTGAATAATAAAAAAAAATCAGGCCTACATGAAGTGCTCAAGTCCTGAACTCCCAACCTGTTGATTCAGAAAAAAAGTGCTACCATTGTGCCAGACTTCAATGTTTGTTCATGTTGCGCAGCAACTCGGTTACCATGCAAATGTTTCACACTGAAGGGGAAATGTAATCATGGCACATATTTTCAGTGGAGGCCATCACAACATAAGGGAGCAGCTCGAACTTCGCGGGACCATAGCCCAAGGAAGGAAAGTGACAGGAAAAGGAGGCTGAACCAACGGGGCAGCCGTTCAGGCAACGCAGAGAATGCTGCTGCTTCTCACCCGAACCTGCTACTTCCTGCTCCACCCCAGGGCCCTGATTCATCCGTGATGACATCATCAACACTACGTCCAACTTTCTCGCCCTTGGATTGGTTGAAAGTGTTGTCAATCAACTCACCAGTCACGTTAGGTTGTTCGCTAGCAACCAGAGCTGCGAAAGGTGCCGTGAGGGTGGTAACAAGTGGGAGCTGCTGCAGGTTTGTTTGTCTGGGGGTTAATTTGAAACCTTATACCTTCTGTTCCTTGTTTAATTTAATTGAAGAGTATCATTAGGAATGGGCAGTTGAGTTTAGTCCTAAAAAATGTATCTCCTATTTCCCCCCCCCCCTAATTTTTAGTTTAAACGTTTTAATTAATGTATGATTTCTGTCACAAATTGCATTTGAAATGCTGCACATGGGGCAAAAAGCATTTTTGTACTTTGCTTTTAAAAATACTTTTTTTTCTCAACCGTTATTTCAATTAGTTTCTGAGGGTTGTATGTGCTGTTCTGATAAGATCCAGAAATGGGTCCAACCGTTTTGAGTTATCCTCAAAAGAGACACTGCTGTCATGCACAATTCTTAAATTGTGTTGTAGTTTGCAACAGCTTCTGCATCAATCTGAAGGATGCATCCAACAATTCCTGTTAATAAATGTCCAGAGGTGTCAGCTGTGGCTCAGTTCATAGCACCCTCGCCTTTGAATCAGAGGGTTGTGGGTTCATGTCCCACTCCCGGAAACCAAGAACTGTGATTGTACTCGAAAGAGTTGCAATCTGTGACTGTTGATAACTCGAAAGAGTTTAATAAATGTCCACGGCACAGCTGTTGACCTTTTCAGGGCTGCAATAACTAATTGTTCCGAATAGTTTTACCTAGCTTTAATTGGTTTTAGAGTTTGTTTAATTTGCACAATGCTGTTTCACTTTTTTTTAAAAAAAATGATGCTACCTGGAGCCATGTGGATTGTGAATCATACAAGTGCACTGATGCATTTTGCCATGGAGTGCTACAACCTGTGCATTTTTGATCTCAGTATGAGCTTCCAGTAGAGACCAGGTGCTTTCTCTGAGGGAGAATGAGTTTGTGTCATAATAGTGATGTGCTTTAATCTTAGAAAATATCTTTACATGACCCAAATGGGGTGAGCTGTAATAGAGATTTGCAGCTATTATTAGACTAAAATCAATCAAATAAAATGCTTAGGTTGAAGTATGAATTTTGAATGTGCAAAATCTATTTCTTGATTTTGTGTTGTGTACCCATTTTTAATAGAAATGTTAAAAGAATTATCATAACTTCCTGCATGTTGATCTGTTTCATAGACACTTCCAAATACAATGTTAATTAGACATAATGTTGTTGTCACTGTGTTTAACTATATCGGAATTTAGGTTACATTGAATACTGTCTTATCTGACTTTTAATTTTGTTTTTGAAATAGCTTGGATAGAAATTGGTTTCTAATATAAAATTATTTGTGTAAGTGGGTTGCATAAAACACCTTCAATTTTAAGTAGGAAAAGGTTTGTCACAATTTTTACTCTTCTCTAAGTTGTGTTTTCTCTTTTTAGGTGGGTATTTTAAATTTGGTGCCTTCTTAATAAGGGTTTTTATATGAGAACAATTCAGCCAGTGACAATGATAAGAGAGAGTGCACAGATTTGGCCTGAGTCTTCAAACCACTCCAACCTTTGTGACAATGATCAAGAAGGTCTGATCTTTGAGAACTATGACAGTTTGGATTCCCAGGGTGTGGATTTGAGCAACCTTCCTACATCTCTGTTTGCTTGCTGTGTGCATGAAGCAGTCTATGAAGATGAAAAGCAGAAGGTAAGTCTGTAATATAGATTCAGTATATTATTTAATTGTAATCGTTCTTCAAGACCATGCCAAGAAAAGCATTACCAAAAGAGAATTAAAGACCCAGCAGTGGCCAGAAATTGGGGAGGGGTGTGAGGGGATGGGGATGGGGTTGGGAAGGAACATTCTGCTTATCTTAATAGTTTTCTCCTTTTTAAATTGCTCCTCTAAATATTAACCATCATACTCTTTCTTCAAATGTATGTATCTCATAGGCTAAAAGATTGTGTTTCATGCAATACAGGTATTAAGTTTTAATTTTATCAATTGCTCACATAAATAATTTTGTAACTCCCAATATTCTTTGCTTTTATTATTTAATCTCTTTCACTTCATCTAGATGGCTTGTAAATCTGAACTTCAGAATTATCTCAGTTGCTCCAAACTCACTTTCCATTACACCGATACCCTTGAAGCATGAAGGCAGTATTACCATTGTGGCCCATCAAAATAATTGTACAGGTTCAAAATTACATCCAAACTTGTAGATGTTATTCCATGTATGGCTTTAATACAGTTTAGCACTTCCTTGGTTTGACTGTCAAATACCTAGTTGCTTTAATATTGGTATCATTCTGCTCATTTCATGACCTGTACATTTTCACTCCAATATTCTTTTACATGTAAAAGATTCTTCCTTCCCAACATACCCATTTTGCACACCCAAGCAACCACCCAAAGAATAGGGTGTATCAGCAAATGTTTGACTGATGTACAGTGACATCACTGCCTGTAGTTATGTTGGAAACCAACTGTCCACCATGTTTTAAGAAAAGCAGTTGCTCATCAAGGATGTTGTTTTACAAAGGTGGCTGACACTCCATTCTGTTCATAGATGCATTAAGGTGACTTGGGGCTGTAACATGCAGTTGGTAACAACGGTAACTGCTGGGTCACTGGTTAGAATTCATATCATAATGCATTTTCTCATCAATTTATGCTTTTAATTTTTGGTGAACTGTCAGCCGTCAAAAATCCTTAGCCATCCATCCAACGAAACTGGTAAGTCTGGAATGAGTTGACTGTTCTAAGACAACAGCAACAGGCAGAGCTTTTCTGGCTCTAGGGTGGTGGGCTAGGAGGTGGGAATGGAGGAAAAATAGTGGGGAGCTATGCTGGAACACCTCCCTGACGCATTTCCGCTGTTGGGTAAGTCTCCTGAGGGCGGGGCATTGTGTGCATTGGCTTCCTGCTCAGTGAAGGTGGTAGCAAATTCAAATAATTGAAGCTCCAATCAGGGTGATTTTTCATAAAAGCAAAAAACTGCGGATGCTGGAAATCAAAAACAAAAACAAAAATACCTGGAAAAACTCAGCAGGTCTGGCAGCATCTGTGGAGAGGAACGCAGTTAATGTTTCGAGTCCGAATGACCCTTCAACAGAGCTAAGTAAAAATAGAAGAGAGGTGAAATATAAGCTGGTTTTAGGAGGGGGGGTGGGACAGGTAGAGCTGGATAGAGGGCCAGTGATAGGTGGAGATAGCCAAAAGATGTCACAGACAAAAGGACAAAGGTGTTGAAGGTGGTGATATCACCAGCTTCAACACCACCTTGTCGATTTGTCTGTGACCCACCACCTTCAACACCTCTTTGTCCTTTTGTCTGTGACCCACCACCTTCAACATCTCTTTGTCCTTTTGTCTGTGACCCACCACCTTCAACATCTCTTTGTCCTTTTGTCTGTGACCCACCACCTTCAACATCTCTTTGTCCTTTTTTCTGTGACATCTTTTGACTATCTCCACCTATCACCGGCCCTCTATCCAGCTCTACTTGTTCCACCCCACCCTTAAACCAGCTTATATTTCACCTCTCTTCTATTTTTACTTAGTTCTGTTGAAGGGTCTTTGGACTTGAAACGTTAACTGTGTTCCTCTCCGCAGATGCTGCCAGAGCTGTTGAGTTTTTCCAGGATGATTTTTCACACTTGCCTGCATTTCGTTAGCAGCGGAGCAGCCCCTTTCCTTACCCCACCCCCAGCCTGCGTAGCTTCATGGACGAGGCCTCCTATCAGCAGTTTGGAGGACCTTCGAGCCAAAGGTTCCGTTCTCCAAAGAGGGAACTGTGGGCAGGAAAGGCAGTGTCCATGACCCCAATGAGCCATCTAGAGGGGCACCTCCAGGAAAATGGCTCTGCTGGCCCGGCTCTTGACAAGAGCGGGCTGAAGCCCTTCATTGGTCCTGATGTCAGGATCTCAAAGCCTGCAGTACAATTTAGCCCACTGTTGCCATGACTGCTTCTGCCAATTACTTGTCTGCAGGTTTAAAATAAATTAATTGGGTTAATCCAGTTGAGACCCATAAAACACTTATGGTGAATTTAGTATCTTTATTGAAACAGTACTACTTTCCATTCCATCTTTCCCATGGCATCCCTCTCATGCCATATCCATCTGAATCCTTTCATCCCCCTCACATCATCCCCATCCCAGCCCTTCTTCTGATGCCTTCCCCTCCCCCGTTGCATACCTGCCATGCATTTTCCACCCTGCCCCCTGCCATGGTGTATAATGCTCCCCTGCTGGTGGGTTTAAAAGGAGCGGGGTGAGCACATTGTATTCAGTGGGTGCCTGCCCACCTACCAGCCTGCTCCTGTCTCTACCTCAGCTTTACCAGCGGTGGGAGTGGCATCAGGCAGCCTGCCTAACATAGGACAATTGAGGCCCTTAAGTGGATAAGTAATGCCCATTTAAATGGCTCATCCCCCACTGCAGTTAAACCAGTGGGGTGAGAGGCCCAAGCCAAGTGGGCAACCTAGGAGGATTCCCTGCGTGGGCATGGAGATGTCCCTCATTGTGGCCCCCTGGGCTCCTTGGTTGCCCCCCACCCCCCCGCAAGGTGTAATCTTCCCAGTGTCTCGTCTTCCCCCACCCCTCCCCTCCATGATTTCTAAAACCCCAGACCCCAGATACTTAAATGTTCCAATCCACTGCTGAATGTCGTCTCAAATTCTGAGTGCAGAACTGGCAGTGGCCACTGCTCATGGCAGCAGTACTTGAGAGCTGCTGGCTTCTGATTTGCCAGCAGCTCTCCGAAGCTAGATTCCTGTCCCTGAGGGGTGGCAATCCCACCTCCAGCCAATTGGCCATTAAAGGACTGCAGGACAGCTGTTCTTCCCAGGGCGTGGGGGAGCCAAGGTGCCTCATTTAATTCGGCCCCATGTGCACTGGTGTGCCTGATAAATCATTGAACTGTATTCTTTGAGCTGCCTGATCAAATGCCACACACAGTGGAAATGTCTGGTATCACCTTACTCTTTTCCAAATTACTCTATATTCACATTGTCTGTAGAATTAGGAATATCGGAACAGGGGTAAGCTATTTAGCCCCTCGAGCCTGTTCTGTCATTCATTGTGATCATGGCTGATTTATGACCTAACTCCATGAAGGGAATTTTCATGTTGGTGTGCGAGACATGAGTCAGGCCCTTTACCGACCTCCCGAACATACATCTGATTCTTCACTGACTTTGCCCAGGAATTTTGTGTTTTCATAACCTAAGAGATGGGATTTGGAGTATGCCAGTCAGCCTTTTGCACCTGCTCTGCCATTCAATAAGATCATGGCTGACTTAACTGTGGCCTTAACTCCACCTACTTGCCTGCACTCTTTCTCCTCTTCCCCCTCCTCCTCCTCCTCCTCCTCCTCCTCCTCCCCCCCCCATTACCTTTGGTTCCCTTGTCAATCAAAAATCTGTCTTCATTGCTTGTAGGAGAAGAGAATTCCAATGACCCGCTGAGAGAAGAAATTCCTCCTCATCTCTCTCAAATGGGAGACTCCTTATTTTGAAACTAGTTCTAGATTTCCCCCACGGGAGGAAGCATCCTCTCAGCATTGACTCTGTCAAGCGCCCTCAGAATCTTGTATGCTTCAATAAATTCAAGAGTACAGGCCTAACCTGCTCAACCTTTCTTCATGAGGCAAACCCTATATCTCAGAAATCAGCCTAGGGAACTTTATCTGAACTGATTACAATGCAAGTGTTTATCCCTCCTTAAATTAAGTTACCACTGTATTCTAGATGTGCCCTGTACAGTTGTAGCAGGACCTCCCTACTTTTATACTCCATTCCCTTTGCACTAAAGGCCATAATTTAATTTGCCTTTCTCATTACTTGTTGTACCTGTAAGATGACTTCTTGTGATTCATGTACAAAAACAGCCAGGTTGCTCTACCCGATGTTCTGCAGTCCCTCCCCGTTGAAGTAATATTCTGCTTTTGTATTCTTCCTGCCAAAATGGACAACATCACATTTTCTCACATTATTTGCCCCATCTGCCAATATCTTGCCCATTGACTTAACTCATCTATATACTTTTTGCAGACTCTTTGTATCCTCTTCACAACTTGTTCTCCTATCTTTGTATCATTAGCAAATTTGGCTACAATACATTTGATCCCTTCATCCAGGCCGTTGATATAGATTGTAAATAGTTGAGGTCCCAGCAGAGTTTAGGCTTGCAGCACCGTTTTTGAGCTGCAATGCAGCGCAAGGACAGTGTGGGTGCAGAGGCAGGCTAGCTGGAAGGCCCGCCTCAGTTCTCGGAGACAGCAGCCCAAAATTGTATCAATGCCTCCTAAATGTCACCCTCGCCTCCCACTGCCCACCCTTACCACTTCATACCTGCTCAGAACCCGCTTGCCCCTGCCCCCCCCCCCCCCCCCAGTACCCCCGGATATCGTACCTAGTCACTTACCGTTATCCACTCTGTACAGTGCTCAGGAGCCATACAATAACTATGTGAATTCTTTTAAATGCAGGTGTAAAAAAAAAATGAAACCTGTGACAATCTAATAAAACTCTCATTCAGAAATCTGTCATTGATACTGCAAAGAAAAATCTGTACTCCCACAGAAAAAGATTCATCCCCTTAATTGCATAAACAAACGGCCATGTACTCAATTGCACCAAAGGCAGAATGTTATTACAACCTCTTTAAACTGTCAGTCAATTCCTCTGAGTAGTTTTGTCAATAGTCCACCTGCTGAGCTGTGTTTGTAGCTTTTGAAACTCAGTCAAACATTCATAATGGGCAGAGCTATCAAAACAAACCATTACTGTCAAAAGACCCTGAAATTGAAAGAACAGATGGTGTTCCCTTTCCATTTTGAAACAGATTGTCTGACAATTAATGGGGAGCAGGTGCTTACTTTTTAAAGTTCAACAGCGGGCAGTGGTGGGGGTGGTGGTTTTCAAAGTCAGCTGTCTGTACATTTAAATCACAGAACCAAACATGACGGGAGGGTTTAACAACACATTTTTCCACATTCATGAATGCATTATGGCACTTTCTGCATTGAAAAAGTGCTCTAATGCATTGCAACACATGCACAATTCTGTAATGTAATGGTCAACTCACCTTTGTAGGACAGAGCCCTATGATGAGTCACTGCATTAAAAACACATCCACATTACAATACAACATCTCATAGTGACAATTTAAGATGTTAAAACATTTTATACTTACCTGCCAGCATATTCCTGACTCCTCAGCAGGCTTCCCTAGTAGTAACAATCTCTGCAAGGAGGTGCGTTTATTTTGGATGCACCAGGACATGAAAATAGTATGGGCAGGAAATACAATTTTTTTTGTGGCCCTCACAATGGGAACCTCTGAAGAGGTGCGTTTTACATTTTGCACCTGAGGCCTTCTCAACCTGCAAAAACACTACATGATAAGGGTGTGGGGTTGGGAAGGAATAGGAAAATTGCTTCTCCTGCAAAAGATAAAACTATATTCTGTGTTTTACGAGCCAATTCCTGTCTTTGAGGAGATGAAAATCCAACACATATCAACCTTTGTCTGATATGCCTTTAAGATGAACAAAAATGCCTCAATCTCAGACTTTAACTAACAATTGACCTAACATCAACTGCTGTTTGCAAAAGAGAGCTCTAAAGTTCTGTGTGTAGAGGAAAAGACCTTCGGTTAATTTTTAGACCTTGTCCTAGATTCACCAACCACCAGTAATTAGACATAAATACTATGACTGCAAGAGCAGGTCAAAGGGTGGGAATTCTATGATAAGTAACTCGCATCCTGACTCCCCAATGCCATTCCACCGCCTATAATGCACAAGCCTGGAGTGTGATGGAATACCCTCCACTTGCCTGCATGAGTGTAGCTCCAACAACACTCAAGAAGCTTGACACCGTCCAGGACAAAGCAGTCTGATTAATTGGCACCCCATGCGGCAGCTTAAACTTTCACTCCTGCCACCACTGGAGCACCATGTCTGCTTTGCATCATTTACAAGGTCTGCTGCAGCAACTTGCCAAGGCTTCTTCAGCAGAACTTCAAAAACCTGTGACCTCTGCCAACTAGAAGGCAGCAAGTGTACAGCAACATCACCTGCAAACCTCTCATTATCCTGACTTGGAAATATATTGCAATTCCTTCATTGTCACTGAGTAAAATCCTGGGACTCCCTATGAGCAGTGTGGGATTCACTACAAATACTGCGGCAATTCACCACTACCATTTCGAGGACAATTAGGGGCATTAAATGCTGATTTTTGTCAATGATGCTCACATCCTATGAAAGAATAACTTGCCTAAATCCATTTGCCATCGTTTTTTTTCTCCCATTCACTGCATCCATTAATATCTTTTTTTTTGTAATTCTATACCCATTGAGACTATTAGGAAAGCAAAGAATTGCCAAATGCCCCCCTTGTGTGCAGTAAACTTCAATTGTTTTCAGTCACAGAATCTGATGATTATTATTGTTTATCTGTTGCTATATAGTTTGAATAAGCTGTATTCTATTAATTGTTATTTCACAAATCTGAGAAAGCTAGTGGCCTATGCAGAATGCTAAGTAAAACCAGGATTTATGTTCAATCTGAGCTACATTTACATCAGTAGATAATAGTTACTTCAAATTACGCTGCCGTTTTAAGGAGTGGGTGGTTCTCATATGGGATAGTGTTTCGTGTTGAACTATCTAAGTAAATCCTCAAAACCATTTGAGAAGTTTGATAAATGTACGAATTTGGTGGGCAGAGGAATTTTACCCTCTGTATAAGGCATCTTGGGGGTTAAATGCAATACCTCCCAAAAATGGGCACAGGGATCATGATGTGTGATTAACCCACACCTGTTATTTGCCATGCAGGCAGCATGCTGCCAGTTCATTTCAATGATTTCAGCATTCAGCCAGTGCTTAACATGCTGTTGCTTGGCTGCGTGCATCAGCAGAGGACCAATATCATGAGTGGCTAGCACCATTTCGAGCCAGCCTGTACCTCTTAAAGGACAGGTAGGTATGTTATGAGTGCAGTAGGTGCTGACAGTCATTCAGGAAGTGAATTTGACATGGGAAACATTGAAGAATGGCACAATCACACGATTAAAATTTCCACTTTTATTTTGAGTATTATTAAGAATGGCACGATATGGGAGAGCTCAGGTTCCAAAGTTTTCTGTTTTATGTTCTTTCTCTAATTCAGGCTGTACTTCAGGCCTACTATCGTACTCATATCTGGCAGCAGCTGGTTTGTGCAGGGGTCCTTAAGTCAGCAAAGATTCCTTCTGCTTCTGCCGCACCACCCCCTGGAGACGCTTGGAACCTCAAACAACTGTACAAAGCACCAAACACTTGTGGGATTGAAGCAACAGCTAGAAAAAGAAATCAATTAGCAGCTACTTAGTTGATAACCCCTTTAAATAATGCTGGATGGGGTTCTCCCTGGCACTGAATACATGCTCAGCTGTGTGAGGTTGAGAGGTTGTCGGCTGGAGCAATGAGCTCCAAAATGACACAGTTGATGTCTCATCAGCTTTGCACGCTGATTGGCTGCTCTACATCTAGCAGAAGTTCACTGTGTGTAGTAATGCTCTCTCCAATATTGCATCTGCCGTGAACCATCCCACACGCCATGGATGCCATTTCACAGTCAATCCCAATTTCTCACCCCTTGTTTTTTTAAATAGTTTTCTACCTCATTGGAAGAGAATTTTGCCACTACTTCATTGTATGTGCTAAATGAGCATCCCACACGTTCTGTGCTCTAATAATTATGCTTTTATATTATTGGACATTATATTTTTCCAGCAGTAGCTCACCCATTGTCAGTGGAAGTTAGTTGTTGCAAAAGGTACTAAAGGGCATGAAAATTATAGTTTGTTTAAATTTTCTTCATGTAGATGTAGAACCTGGATCATAAAATGATATTTTTCTTGGCTCTGCCTTTCCCAACAAGATAATACTCCATCAAGATTAGAGATGGTAAACTGGAAATTTGAAACAAAAATTGAAAATACATAACTAACAACTGAAAGAAGGCTGGTTAGCGTATTGCATTGAGATTCTTCAGTTCTCTGTTTAGTGCAAGATATTTACCTGAATCTGCAGTGTGTCGAGCAGGCATTAAGCTCAATGAGTGGTAATGACTCGCATCAAAAAACAGAAGCTGGACCTTGCGTCTTTTAACTTAGTTGTCTATTGTTTCAAAATCCTGCAAAGCAATTAAAGGACAAATTGCCAATGGAAAACAAGTATAATTGGTGATTAGGATTTTTATGGGCATGATTTTTTTTTCCACATGCCCACTTAGAGTTTTGGGAATAGGCAGCAGTGCTTCAGTTTTTCATAATAGATATCAATGATTTAGATGAAGGACCAAGAGTTGTTTAAGTGTGTAGTTAATACTGAGTTAGGAGGCTTAGTAGTTTTATTAATAGGAGTTAGAAGTTACAAAGGGATATAGACAGATTAAGTGAATGGGCATAACTATGGCACATGAACATCAATGTGGGAAAGTGTTATTCAATTTCAGTTTGAGAAAGACAATTTGGAATGTTTTCCTAATGTTGAGTGACTGGAAGCTGGTACAAACAGTTCAATCCCATGGTACACTATGACTTTGATGGGTATGTGGCTAGATTAGTAACCCAGTAGCTGTGAGGTCAAATCCAACCACAGCACTTTATTATTTGAATTTGATAAAAATCTGTTGATTGTCATAAAAACACATCTGTACACAAGGTAATCGAAAGGCCAAGACCCCAATTGGCCTTATCTCAAGTAACTGGAATGCAAAAGTGAGGAAGTGAAGCTTCAGTTGTATAGAACCTTGCTCAGACATGAGTACTACAATCAGTACTGGGCACTGTAGCTCAGTGAAGATGTACTTGGCTTTGGAGGGGGTAGAGTACAAAGGATGATGGTTGCTGGAGGTCAATCATCTCAGGTCCAGAACATCACTGCAGGAGTTCCTCAGGGTAGTGTGCTAGGCCCAACCATCTTCAGCTGCTTCATCAATGACCTTCCTTCCATCATATGGTCAGAAGTGGGGATGTTCACTGATGATTGCAGTGTTCAGCACCATTCGAGACTCCTCAGATACTAAAGCAATCCATGTCCAATGCAGCAAGACCGGGACAAATATCCAGGCATGGGCTGACAAGTGGCAAGTAATATTTGCACCACACCAGTACCAGGCAATGACCATCTCCAACAAGGCAAAATCTAACCATCGCCCCTCGACACTCAATGGCATTACCATTGCTGAATTCCCCACTATCAACATCCTGGGGGTTACTATTGACCAGAAACTGAATTGGACTAGCCATATAAATACTGTGGTTTCAAGAGCAGGTGAGAGATGAATCCTGCAACGAGTAACTCATCTCCTGACTCCACAAAGCCTGTCCCACCATCTACAAGGCGCAAGTCAGGAGTGTGATGGAATACGCTCCACTTGCCTGGATTAGTGCAGCTCCAACAACACTCTAAGCTTGATACCATCCAGGGCAAAGCAGTCGCTTGACTGGCAGCCCATTCACTCCCTCCACCACCACCAAACAGCAACAGCAGTGTGTAACATCTACAAGATGCACTGCAGAAACTCGCCAAGGCTCCTTAGGCAGCACCTTCCAAGCCCATGACCGCTACTATCTAGAAGGACAAAGGCAGCA
Organism: Cetorhinus maximus; assembly: GCF_964194155.1. Taxonomy (NCBI): domain Eukaryota; kingdom Metazoa; phylum Chordata; class Chondrichthyes; order Lamniformes; family Cetorhinidae; genus Cetorhinus; species Cetorhinus maximus. The sequence goes on from NC_135899.1 coordinate 69,463,365, forward strand.
GATGCATGGGAACACCACCACCTGGAAGTTTCCCTCCAATTCTCTCGCCATCCTGATTTGGAAATATATTGTTGTTCCTTCACTGTTGCTGGGTCAAAATCCTGGAACTCCCTCCCTAACAGCATGGTGGTTGTACCTATACCACAGGGACTGCAGCAGTTTGAGAAGGCAGTTCACCACTACCTTCTCGAGGGCAAGTAGGGATTGGCAATAAATGCTGGCCTAACCAGCAATGCCCAAATCCTGTAAATGAATATTTAAAAAAATCACTAGAAAGATAGAATCATAGATCAGTACAGCACAGCAAGAGGCCATTCAGTCCATTGAGTGTGTGCCAGTGCAAGTAAGATTAATTCAGTTAATCCCACTCCCCCATTCTGTCCCCATATCCCTCCAGTTTTTTTTTCCTTCAAGCACTTATCGAATTACCTTTTGAGCATTACTATTGAACCTGCCTCCACCACCCTATCAGACAGTGCATTCCAAATCCTAACTACTCATTATGTCAAATAAGTTTTCCTTCATGTTGCCTCTGGTTCTTTTGCCAGTTGCCTTAAATCTGTGCCCTCTGGTTATTGCTCCTTCAGCCATGGGAAGCACATCTATCAAATCTCCTCTTGACTTTCGCTGCTTTAAGGGGAGCAACCCCAACTTCTCCAGTCTACCCATGCAACTAATCCCTCATCCCAGTGTCACAAAAGTATAATAATTCTCATAATGTTATTGTGATTTATTGTAAAAGTAGGTTAATAGTGGGGTTTGGATAGTTTGTGTGTGATTTTAATTGCATTTTGTAGCCAAGTAGACTGTAGGTTGAAGTTATCAAAAGAAGTAAGGTGTAGGAGTATCTTTAATATGTTAATGAGTAAACATGTTGGGGTCTTAGCATATAAAGGGAATTTACATTTGTAGATAGATGAAGGGGGATTTGGTTTTCAAAGGGATCTCAGAGTCTGTTGACAAACAGCCAAACAAGCAAGCTGAGGAATGTGTTTATTTTTCTCAAGGGTTATTGACAATATAGTCACAACATGAAAAAGATTTATATTATGAGAAACGTAAAGTTCCAAAGATATATGGGAACAATGGAATTTACATTAAAAGGGGAAAAACATATATAAAAGAAAATGAGGCTATGTGTCAGGTAAAGCATTGTAAGATCCACCAGAAGTTTGAGAAGCCTCCAGTATTTGTGCATTAATCCTGCTGTCTACAGAAACCGAAGCTGGGAAAAGCCACTTTAAATTCTACTCTCCAGGGTACTGTGTTAACTTGCTGGAATCGATTTAAAATCTATATATTTATTTTAACTGTTGCCTTAACGGGGGAGTAACTGGAAGCCAGATTAATTAGGGGCTTTAGGAGCTATTATAGTAGTAATTTGTAGATCTATGTGTGTGGTCGAGTCTTTTCTTTAGTTAATGTTTAATTTAGTTTTCTATAAAAAAAAAAATCTCTCGGTGGACTTATTACTTCTGAATTCAGGGCATGCATCTTGAAATAAATACAAATTGCAAAACTGGTATGATAACGTGGTCAAGTTTCCCTCGTGGATTTGATCTGCCTGGCACACATCTGCCGTGTCATAACACCGGTCAAGATTCTGGTAAATGATATTGGGGATTAAAGGGCTGCATGAACTTAGTTTTTATTTACTTATGTTAGATTTATTGAAGGATGGTCTAATTGCAGTGTTTTGAAATAATAATAGGATTTGGTAGTGGGGTAGTGGCATTGTCACTGGACTGGTATTCCAGAGACCCAGGGTAATGCTCTGGGGACCTGGATTCGAATCCCACCACGGCAGATGGTGAAATTTGAATTCAATAAAAATCTGGAATTGAAAGTCTGATATGACAATGAAACCATTGTCATAAAATCCCATATAGTTCACTGATATCCTTCAGGGAAAGAAATCTGGCCTACATGTGACTCTAGTGGTTGGCTCTTAAATGCTCTCTGGACAAGGGCAATTAGGGATGGACAATAATTCCCCTTTTGAGGGAATTCGGAACAAAGAGACATCATCTTACGATTGGAATTAGGCCAAATCAAATCAAAGCATTTTCTTTATACGATGGGCAGTGGAAATCTGGAACTCCTTTTTTCCCCCCAAAATATGTGAAAGCTAAGTCAACTGAATTTCTCAAGACTGTGATTAATGTATTCTTTGGTAACTGCATCAAGGGATTTGGAGCAAAGGATAGAATCGATCTATCAACAGATCAACCATTACCTAACCGAATAGCGGAACAGGTTCAAGGGCCTGTGTGGCCTATTTCTGTCCCTATATTCCCATGTTCCTACAATTACTGATTTTCATCCTTCCATTTATTGGTGTTGTATGGGTTGTTTTTGACCTGTATGAGGCTGTACTATTACTGATTACAGGCCAGCCACTTATAGTGGCAATGGCTATTTGAGACGATGAATAAGGGTTTCACGAAGGGAGTATATTGGTCCAGCATTGAAGTATATTGGCGTAAATGAAACTTTTTTTATTTTTTCCTCTCTGCATCTACGATCATAGTGATCATGGTCATATTGCAGTGCATAATTTTTACCATTGGAGGCCACTAGAACACTTCAATTGAGGGATGTGACTGAACGTTTGTTTCACTAGTTGGAGCTATTTTAGTAAAATTGAGAAGATCTGAAGTTTAGCAAAGCTAGTCTGAATATTGATATTTTTAAAACTATGCTTTTATAATGCTGAATGGAAAAAGTAAAATTTTATTTAAAAATAGCATGTAGTTTCAGCATTGACAGGTCAGTGGCTTTGATTTAAGTATAAAAAGAACTACATGTGTTAGACATGCAATGGCGTAGTGGTATTGTCGCTGGACTAAATCCAGAGACCCAGGGTAATGCTCTGGGGGTTCGAATCCTCCAGATGGTGGAATTTGAACTCAATAAAAATCTGGATTAATGATGACCATTGTTGTAAAAACCCATCTGGTTCACTAATGTCCTTTACCTACGTGTGACTCCAGACCCCACAGTAATATGGTTGACTTTTAAATGCTCTTGCTATGAAGTCTCAAAAAAGGAATGAAACAGGCGGACCACCCGGCATCGACTGGAAACGACAACGGCAATCTCAGCCCTGTTGACCCTGCAAGCCCCCCTTACTAACATCTGGGGGCTAGTGCCAAAATTGGCAGAGCTGTCTCTCAGACTAGTCAAGCAAGAGCCTGACAGTCATCCTCACGGAATCATATCTTACAGATAATGTCCCAGACACCACCATCCCACTGGAAGGACAGACCCAGCAGTGGTGGCGACTCAACATTGACTCCGGACCCCATGAAGTTTCAAACAATCGGGTCAAATATGGGCAAGGAAACCTCCTGCTGATTACCACGCACTGCCCTCACTCAGCTGATGAATCAGTGCTCCTCCATGTTGAACACGACTTGGAGGAAGTACTGAGGGTAGCAAGGGTGCAGGGGACTTGGGTGGGGGACTTCAACGTCCATCACAAAGGTGGCTGGGTGGCACCACTGGCCGAGCCCTAAATGACACAGCTGCTAGTCTGGGTCTGCAGCAGTGGTGAGGGAACCAACAAGAGGGAAAAACATACTTGACCTCCTCCTTACCAACCTGCCTGCCACAGATGCATCTGCCCATGACCGTATCGGTAGGAGTGAACACCGCGCAGTCGTTGTGGAGTCGAAGTCTTGCCTTCACATTGAGGATATCCTCCATCGTGTTGGGTGGCACTACCACCGTGCTAAATGGGATAGATTTCGAACAGATCTAGCATCTTGAGGCTGGGCATCCATGAGGTGCTGTGGGCCATCAGCAGTAGCAGAGTTGTACACAACCATAATCTGTAATCTCATGGCCTGGCATATCCCCCATTCTACTGTTACCATCAAGCCAGGGGATGAACCCTGGTTCAATGAAGGGTGCAGGAGGGCATGCCAGGAGCAGCACCAGGCCTACCTTAAAAAAATAAGATGTCAACCTGGTGAAGCTATGACACATGCTGCTTGGCACGCAAGTAGTCCTAAGCAGCAAGTGATAGACAGAGCTAAGCGATCCTACAATCAACAGGTCAGATCAAAGCTCTGCGGTCCTGTCACATCCAGTTGTAAATGGTGGTGGGCATTTAAGCAACTCTCTGGAGGAGGAGGCTTCACAAATATCCCCATCCTCATTGATGGGGAAGCCAAGCACATCAATGCAAAAGATGAGGCTGAAGTATTTTGCTACAATCTTTAGCCAGAAGTGCCAAGTGGATGATTCATCTCGGCCTCCTCCGGAGGTCCCCAGTATCACAGATGCCAGTCTTCAGCCAATTCGATTTACTCCATGTGATATCAAGAAACGGCTGAAGGCATTGGATAACTGCAAAGGCTATGGGCCCTGACAAAATTCCGACAACAGTACTGAAGACTTGTGTTTCAGAACTTGCTGTGCTCCTAGCCAAGCTGTTCCAGTACAACACTGGCAACTACCCAGCTATGTGGAAAATTGCCTATGTATGTCCTGTACACAAAACGCAGGACAAATCCAAGCAGGCCAATTAATGCCCCATCAGTTTACTCTCATCAGTAAAGTAACGGAAGGGATCATCAACAATGCTATCAGGTGGCACTTGCTTAGCAATAACCTCACTGACACCCAGTTTGGGTTCTGTCAGGGCCATTCAGCTCCTGATCTAATTACAACCTTGGTTCAAACATGGACAGAGGAGTTGAACTTGTGAGGTGAGAGTGACTGCCCTTGACATCAAGGTGGCATTTGATCGAATGTGGCATCAATGAGCCCTAGCAAAATTGGAGTTGATGGGAATCGGGGAAAGCTCTCTGCTGTTTTGAGTCATACCTAGCACAAAGGGGGATGGTTGTGGCTGTTGGAGGTCAGTAATTTCAGCTCCATGACATCACTGCAGGAGTTCCTCAGGGTAGTGTCTTTGGCCCAACCATCCTCAGCTGCTTCATCAATGACCTTCCTTCCATCATAAGGTCAGAAGTGGGGATGTTTGTTGATGATTGCACAATGTTCAGCACCGTTCGTGACTCCTCAGATACTGAAGCAGTCCATGTCCAAATGCAGCAAGACCTGGACAATATCCAGGCTTGGGCTGACAAATGGCAAGTAACATTTGTGCCACACAAGGGCCAGGCAATGACCATCTCAACAAGAGAGTATCCAAACATTGCCCCTTGATGTTTAATGGCATTACCATCACTGAATCCCCCACTATCAACATGCTGGAGGTTGCTATTGACCAGAAACTGAACTGGACTAGCCATATAAATACTGTGGCTACAAGAGCAGGTCAGAGGCTAGGAATCCTGCGACGAGTAGCTCATCTCTGACTCTCAAGCCTGTCCCACCATTTACAAGGCACAAGTCAAGAGTGTGATGGAATACTCTTCACTTTCCTGGATGAGTGCAGCTCCCACAACACTCAAGAAGCTTGACACCATCCAGGATAAAGCAGCCCACTTGAATGGCACCACAGCCACAAACATTCACTCCCACTACCACCAACGAATGGTAGCAGCAGTGTTTACAATCTACAAGATGCACTGCAGGAATTTACCAATGTTTCTTCGACAGCACCTTCCAAACCCACGACCACTACCATTTAGAAGGACAAAGGCAGCAGATGGAGGGGAACTTTCAGGTGGTGGTGTTCCCAACTAAGTCACTCACCATCCTCACTTGGAAATATATTACTGTTCTTTCATTGTCGCTGGGTCAAAATCCTGGAACTCTCTCCCTAACAGCACTGGGTGTACCTACACCACATGGACTGCAGCGGTTTAAGAAGGCAGCTTATCACTGCCACCACCACGACCTCAAGGGCAACTAGGGATGGGCAATAAATGCTGGCCCAGCCAGCAAAGCCCACACCTTGTGAATGAATGAATTAAAAACATACAAAATAATCAGAAAATACTAGAAATCCATGGGGCTGTTTGCAGTGGAAAAAGAACAGATGGGAAAGCAAATCAAGTGAAATCTCCATTACTTCTGTAGTTGGACCTGCTCCTTGTTTCTGATATTTTCTGTTAATTTTTTTTCTTGGGTGTTTTAGAAAATGCAGTATTGCACTTAAGGTATCTGCGCAATTGATCATGAAGCCTAAGCTTTTAGGGTTGGCATTCTTCAGCACGTCCACAGACCATTAGAATTCATTTATTGGAATAAACTATGCATTTGCATAGGCTAAAGCCATCAACGATCCTGTTTTGTGTGGGATAATTGACAGATTGGTACATCTATTACTGTCACTTACAGGGTACCATATACCCCAAACTATTTTAATTGTCACCACTTTCTCCACACTTTCCATCCATTGAATCTGAATTCACAGGTAGCAACAGTGATTAACTTCAATGACAGTGCCATGGCTCTGTTGCAGCTCAAGCCTATCAGTAGTGCAAGTACAACAATAGCTCAGATGACATCAGGAGTCTGTTTAGGATTGGGAACTCAAGTTAGTGTCCAGAGATTGGGCAGAAACTTACATAATTGAAGCTCTGGAAGAGGCGACGGCCACATAATAGGCTGTTCATAGGGGGATACACTAAAATTTGGTGTGTAAGGCAATATTGTGCATTAGTGTCAAGTGCTGTGAGGTGGAACAGTGCATGAAGCGTCATTGAGGTACAAGCTCTCTTCAGGGGACTGTGTGCAAAAGGCAACAAGTGTGTAAAATGCAAGATGAGCTACATGGGCATGCTTCACTGCAGCTAGATTAGCAGTTAAGAACTTAGCTGATAGCTTTTCCATCTTAGTTGGGTGCACTACTTAGAGGTGGGGGTGGGAGGAAGAGGTTGGGAAAGAGAAAAAAATAATGTCAAATTGAAGCATAATGTGAATGCAAAGAGTGTTGGACCATGAGTTGCATTGACTAGGTTGATATTCCCTTCTGTATAGAAGATTAAGAGTATTTTAAGGTGATAAAAGAATTTGGCAAGTTAGATAATGGGAAACTTTTTTTTTGTTTGGAATCTGGGCCAAAGGATGTTCGGGGTGATATCAGAAATAACGTCTTCATACAAAGGGTAGTGAAAATCTTAAACTCTTGTATTAAGGTGCGGTGAGTTGAAAATTTCATAGTTGAAATTGATGGACATTTGTAAGGGAATGATTTTTAAGGGTTACTGGAATCAAGATAGGTAGATGGAGATCAGTCAAGGCTCCTTCGATAGCACCTTATTAACCCAAGATCTCTACCACCTAGAAGAACAAGGTAACTGGCGCATGGGAATAGCACCTTTTTGCAAGTTCCCCTTCATGACACACACCATTCTGACTTGGAGCTATATCGTCATTCCTTCACTATTGCAGGGTCAAATTCCCAGAAGTCCCTCTCTAACAGCACTGAAAATGAAACTACACCACAAGGACTTCAAAGAAAGGCATCTCATCACCTTTTCAAAAGGCAGTTAGGGGTGGGCAATAACTGCTGGCCTTTCCAGCAATGCCCAAATGCCATGAACAAATTAAAAATAGCCGTGATGCAGCAGGCTTGAAGAGCTGAAGACCTACTCCTGTTCCTAGGACCGCAGCAACAGTATAAAGTAAACACAAAGCGAGCTAAATACTACCAGACTCTTACGACACTAGTTATCATTCTAACTTTAAGAAAAATTGCATGTCCCTCATAACTGCATCCCACTGGAACCAGGAAACCCTGTATAATGAATGGGTTAAATGCAGTGCGCTAGATACAGTGTGTGCACTTTGATTTATTCAAGTGGTTGTGCTGCAAATTCCTGTTGAGAGGAATTTTCACTCCAGATGAATACAAAGCAATCAGCAATTATGGGGAATGAACATAAGGCACTAGACTAGAAATATCACTGCATATAAATGGGTTCTAATGTAGATGCAGCATTTCCTTTAATGCTGCATAATGGGAGTGAGAATGTAACTCTGAAAACCATTCATTGTCAAAAAACAAAAATAGTAAAATATTTCAGTAATTTAGACTTCTTGTTCTCCATAAGAGTATACATCCATGTGAAAGATTTAAGTGATTGCACAGGTTAATTATTTCAATGTGCATTAATTGAAAATAAACTTAGGACCTGGGTTTTGCAGTCAGTGATGAAGGCCCGTGCTTGCCACTGACCTGGAAGAAAGCTTCCCACAAAGATTTTGTGAACTTTGTGGGATTAATTTTCCCCTCTTATGACATTAATTTAATTCTGGTGCCATCTCTCCTGGATCTACTGGTGTTCAGGAACAGTGGGTGGAATCTTCTGCTGCCGCTGGTGGCGAGCTTGAAGGTGGGAAGGGCGCCTAATTCGGCGGGATGGTAGCGTACCAGAACCTTGCTGCATCTGCCAGAGTTAGGTTCTGGGTGAGAAGGTCCACGGTCGACCTATTGAGGCCCTTAAGTGACCAGTTAGTGATCACTTACAGCCCTTATCCCGCCACTGGGTATTAATCCAGTGGCAGGCAGGCCTGTCGCCATGTGGCATGCACAGCAGCTAAAACCATGCAGCCAGCTTGTCATTTCCTGGTAGGGGGGTCCATTGATCAAAGGCACTCAGTGGGAGCTCCCACATTCTGCCCTTGCAACATATCTTTCCTACTATCTTTTATTGTGTTGATTAATTTATTTTCCAACTTAATTTATAATGTACCCTACTACTCCCAATCAACTTTACTACTACTACTAGTAAAGTTTACTAATTATAAAACATTACAGTTAATAATAAATTGCACAAATTTTCAAAGAAAAATAAGCAAAATACTCACCAATCAATCAGTTACCTGTTTCCACTCTCTCTCCCTCGCTCGCCACTCTCCCCTCTCGTGCCATTTTAAGTTTTAAGTGCCCGTCCTGACACCGAAACAAGATTCCACCCAGTGAAGTCATCAGGCAAGCTAAGCAGGGAATCGCATTGAATAATTCTCATAGATCACAAACCAAGATGTAAAGGGCACTGATTTATTATTCATTCTTTTAAACATTTTACAGAGTGAGATAAAGATTGGGGCACAAGAGATTAAAGCAGAAGATGAAATAGCATACATTAAAATAACTTTTATTTCTTTAAAAGATCTCTAATTTTTATTATGGAATGGAGGGATTGACACTGCAGACTTCTAAAATTAGTTTTCAGGGCCAGAGAGGTTATTCAAAAGTAACCAAGACTTAGTTTGCTGATTTTTAAAAACCCAGATACACCTCATTCAAAAAAGGTTTAACTTTTTTTTTAACAGCACAGAAAGTTGAATTCCACATAAAATCACTGAATTTTACACTGGGTGTATCTGTTCCCTACATAAAAGTCCGTGGCAAGCCCGTGTCAGCTTGGCCATCTTGCCCTGCAACCATTTTACAGCCGTTAGGCCTTTAAATGGTTTGAGGTGGGCCTTCTGCCCCAATAAGAAAGGAAGTCCTGATTCTGAGTGTTAACTCTCTTGCCTAGCACTGCTGGGAGCGGTGGCCACTGCTGGAACTTCAGGCAATCCTGAAGAGGAGATGCCGATGGAGACCAGACTTAAAGGTAACCTTGTAGGCAAATCTAACAATGTAGCTAAAATCCCTCCATCTCTGGAACCATTCTGGTAAATCTCTTCTGGACCCCCTCGAGGACTTTCACATCCTTTCTAAAATTTAGTCGTATAAAACATTTTCTACAGACTTTTAGCATTTGAGCTTTTCTTGACTTTATTCCAATGGTCGGACACCTGGCTCACTTTGGGATGTTCTTGCAGTCTTCAAGGTTATATCTGGAAACACCTGCTGTGTTTTATATTAACTTTTGTAAAGTTTCCTATGCTATTATATAGACATTAACTGCTAATATAATAATAAAGGGAGATAATTATTTCCTGGGGCTCTATATTTAATAGCACTAGCATTGCCATTGCATTTTAAATTGCACTTTGCAGGGTATTTTTCTCAGAAGTGTCATTGTGGCCCAGGATTCTCAAAATACATTAATGACTCTAATTTATTTTTAAATTTTCCAATTTGCATCAATTTTTTTCTATTATGTCTAAGATTGCCAAGAACAAAGATATAGAAATTGGAATGAAAGTAGATAAAATAAATTACTCACTTAAAGCATAAATTGCAAAAGACTTGTAAAATGGAAACCTAGGATTCATCTTTCAGCACCAACTGACTGCCAGAGCTCGGTATCTTCAATTTATGCACCAAGAAACTCCATAAGCCCCTGTGACCGATTCGTATTGAAAGAACTCGTTTGTCATTTATTTTTTTTTTCAAAAGAACAAGAATAGTTTTTTTTAAAGTCTTGTAAATGCTCAAATTATAGTTGGTTTTCCAGTACATTAAGAATCATTATCAATCAATATGATGAAACAAAAACTGTACAGGAGGAAAATAATCCCCAAAGTTCATATCTTTAATTGACAAAATTAATTAAAACTAATGCCAAGAAAGTGCATTTGAGAAAGTAAATGGTTTAGAATATTTTATCCTTTTAAGATTTTCATCTCACATGAAGCTCCTCTTAAGATCTGTCCAGATGGGATCAGAAAACAAGCTCAGCAAAAAATTCAAGAAATTATACCTTCAGGCCATTTAACTAATTTCTCTTGCTTCTGTCCCTCTTACTGAGCCTCATGTATAGTTGGTGATTGGAGTACTCCCAACTAGCAATTCTCCTGACTTCAAAGTAACACGTGCATCCTTTGGGGGCTTGGTGTCCTTGAGGCCTGTTCATCTTGCTGCTGCTTCCAATTTGTCATGAATTTTAAAATTGACCGCTTGTTGTCTCTCTCTTTTATTTAGAAGATGGAAATTGAACTCTTTCCAGATTCGTACTTAGTGGCCCGGGTTTTCACTAAGTCAGGATGACTTGGGAATCCTTTAAAAATGGCAGGGTGCTCCCGATTCCGGGATTCCCGACCAGATTCCTGGGTTGTTTGATTTTTGGGAGTGCCTTTTAAAGTGAGCGGGCTGGATTCTGTCAAAAGCCTGCACCTGGCACTCCCAACCTGCCTGGCTCCATTGCGGAGATAGGCATGTCCTACTCCTCCTCCACAGTTTTCATGGAGTTGGGCCAGGTTTTTAAAGAGCCGTGGTTCACGGTCTCTCAGAGGAGTCATGAACCCGAGTCTACGTGAGGCGACCTTGTAAAAAGGCAGATTCAAAAAGTCCTCCGCATGCCTTCTAGGCTAGGCTCTGCCATTCCCTTCATCCCCTATGGCCCCTCATGTCCACTATGCAAAGCTATGGCATGTCCATGCCAATTGACCCACTATACACTTCCTGGAACCAATGAACCTATATGTATGGTGATATGTCTTTAAAATAAAACTTTTTTATAAAAGTAATTAACTCATAACTTTCTCCTACGTTGAAAAGTCATTTCACTACAAGCTGATAAGTGTCAATCATCCAGATCCTTTAAAATATCAATAACAAAAACCACAAACCCTTTTTGTGTAAACAAATATTGTGAAATTGACAGCAGAGGTCAGAACCTGAGCTGTCAATTAACAATGTATTTTCTGGAGTGCAAGAAAGAGTTATTTTAGCGCTCTAATGGTTGTCTGGGCTCTCAGCCAAGCCTCATTATGTATGCTTGGCCATTTAACCATTTTGTCAACAAAGCTCATTGAAGAAAATAAAAGAAAGACTTGTATTTATACAACTTTCACAACAGCTCAAAGTGCTTTACAGCCGATACAGTGCTTTTTGAAGTGTAGATGCAATAATGTACATCAAACATTCAGATTTGGCAATCTGCTATTTGAAACTCACTTTCTGGCTCTTGCCAGCTGGTTAACAAGCTCCCACTTCGAAAATAGCAGCGCATCTTGGAGAGGTCTGCACACTGACATGACATTCGGAAGTGCTATTTTCAAAGCATGCCCACTCCTGTTCTCGTCCCCAGAGGCGATTGAAAGTCCAGCTTCCAGTGCCCACTTGCTGGCAAAATAGCTTGTTGCACTTTACAAGGTGATCCATTAAGCACATGGCAAAGCTTTGCTGCTTGCCTGACCAAGGGTTGCCACAGTCGATGAGCCCATCAGTCTACAGGGCAGCATGAAATTGCATACTATGAAAGTTCTGAATTTGAACCTGCAGGTGACGTGTGTAATTTCTATTGGTCAATGATGCCTTGCCATGGAATCGCAGCAGGAGAGAGCAAATCCCAGGACCTGTGACTGCAGGGAACCAATTCTGCATGACCCCAGCTGCAGCCGCCTCCCACCTGAATTCCCACTCCAGCCCACCAGCTAGGTAGCAGGTCTGGTGGGATTCCGGCAGGAGTCGCAGAATGTTTACGGAAATGAGGCCCAGCCATTCAGATTGGTCAGGCCTCCACACCCTGGACCACCCTACCTGTGGTGGCAACTTTTGAGGCTTGTGTGCACTGTACTGCTCCACCCTTAATTAAAATTAGACCATTGAATTGTATTAGTGATATTTTTACCTCTCAAAACCCAGGCATTTTCATAGAGGTAAAATTTGGCCCTATGACTCAGAAGCCATTTTGCTCATTATGCATGTGCTAGATCTCTAAACAGCTGTGCACTTAGTCTGAGATGTCTATACCTCCCATACCATTGAAGATTTTTCTTTATCTGATAATCTATAATCATTTTCTTTAAAAGATAATATTTCCACCACTGCTTCTGTTGGGGCATTCCATGTTCTAATGCCCCTTTTTTTTCCATACTGCTAAAGTGTCTTTTTTTTTGTCGTAAATGTACGGTATTTCATTGTCGACTCATTGGCCAGTGGAAATAGTTTTCCCCATTTACCACAAAGCTCTCATAATTTTGAACGCTATCAGATCTCTTGAGAGAAAATCTCTTGAGCCTGGGAAGAGCATCCTGCAGTCAGCATCGTGGTGAAGCAGCCTGGGAAGAGCGTCCTGCAGTCAGCATCATGGTGAGGCAGCCTGGGAAGAGTGTCCTGCAGTCAGCATCGTGGTGAAGCAGCCTGGGAAGAGTGTCCTGCAGTCAGCATCGTGGTGAAGCAGCCTGGGAAGAGTGTCCTGCAGTCAGCATCGTGGTGAAGCAGCCTGGGAAGAGTGTCCTGCAGTCAGCATCGTGGTGAAGCAGCCTGGGAAGAGCGTCCTGCAGTCAGCAACATGGTGAGGCAGCTTGGGAAGAGTGTCCTGCAGTTAGTTCTTGTTGAAAATAACAAGAGTGACATCACAAGATAGCACAAGAGAGCAGCGGAGATCAGAACCAGCGCGAGTGTGGCGAAGCTTCAAGAAGTAATGTCAGCACAAAGGTGAGAGCTGATTGGTGAGTAGTGGGTAAGTGTTTTTCTCCAGTTTAAAATAGATTAAGCTAAGGAAAAGTAAGAGTTCTAGTTTATATTTAAAGTGCATAAATAATTTAACTTTTTACTGTATTTAACTCAAAGTAAGGTGTTTTTTTCAAATAGAGGCATGGCAGGCCAGCTCAGTCCTGTTATGTACCGCCCCGGCTGCAACATGTGGGAAGTCTTAGATGCTCCTTGCACGCTGACCGACCACGTGTGCAGGAAGTGCCACCAGCTGCAGCTACTTGAGCTCCAAGTTTCGGAGCTTGAGCAGCAGCTGGAGGCACTGAGGTGCATCCACAAGGCTGAGAGTTTCCTGGATAGCACGTTTTAAGACGTGGTCACCCCACAGCTTACGGAACTGTAGACAGGGAATGGGTGACTATCGGTCAGAAGAAAGGTGTCAGGCAGTCAGGAAATCCCCAGGGGGCATTTCGCTCGAGGACTGTTTTTCCGTGTTGGAAAACAGTGAGAGTGACGGTTCCTCAGGGGAGTGCAGCCACGCTCATGGCTCTGTGAGTGGCTCAGCTGCACGTGAGGGTGGGGTTGAAGAAAAGAGGAGAAGAGCAATAGTGGTAGGAGACTCGATAGGGGAACAGACAGGCGTTTCTGCGGCAGTAGACGTGACTCCAGGATGGTATGTTGCCTCCCTGGTGCCAGGGTCAAGGATGTCACTGAACAGCTGCAGGGTGTTTTAAAGGGGGAGGGCAAACAGAGATTGTGGCACATATTGGTACCAACGACATGGGTAGAAAGAGGGATGATGTCCTGCAAGCAGAATTTAGGGAGCTAGGAAGCAGATTAAAAAACAGGACCTCAAAGGTTGTAATCCCTGGATTACTTCCGGTGCCACGTGCCAGTGAGTATAGAAATAGGAGGTTAGTCCAGATGAATGCGTGGCTGGAGAGATGGTGCGGGAGGGAGGGCTTTAGATTTCTGAGACATTGGGACTGTTTCTGGAGGCAGTGGGACTTGTACAAGGTGGACGGGTTGCACCTGAACCGGAATGGGACCAACATCCTTGTGGGGAGGTTTGCTAGTGCTGTTGGGGAAGGTTTAAACTAACTTGGTAGGGGAATGGGATCCTGAGAGGAGGTTCAGCAGGGGGAGATGCACAGCCAAAATTAGAAGAGAGGCAAGTGAGTCTGCAAGGCATAGAAATTATAGGCCAGTTAAGGCACAAGGGCGTTTGGCAAGGTTGGATGGTATTTATTTTAATGCAAGGAGTCTGACAAATAAGGAAGATGAGTTGAGGGCACAAATTAACACATAGAAGTATGATGTCATTGCTGTCACAGAGACATGGTTAAGAGAGGGGCAGGATTGGCAGCTCAACATTCCAAGATATAGGGTCTTCAGGCAAGACAGAGGAGGGGCTATCACCGTATTGATCAAGGAATCCATTACAGCAGGGATAACATCTTAGAAGGCTCCTCAAATGAAGCCATATGGGCAGAACTTAAAAACAAAAAAGGAGCAATCACATTGCTGAGAGTGTGCTATAGGCCCCCAGACAGTCAGAAAGAAATAGAAGAGCAGATATGTAGGCAAATTTCAGAGAAGTGTAAAAATAATAGAGAAATAACAGTGGGGGATTTCAACTTCCCCAACATTAACTGGGTTAGTTATAGTGTGATAGGCTTAGAGGGAGCAGAATTCTTAAAATGCATTCAGGAGAGCTTTTTAAGCCAGTAAGTAGAAGGTCCTACGAGAGAGGGGGCGGTCCCGGGCTTAATTTTAGGGAATGAAGTCGGACAAGTGGTAGAGGCATCAATGGGGGAGCATTTTGTAGACAGTGATCATAACTCTGTAAGATTCAAGGTTGTTATGGAAAAGGACAAGGATGAGCCAGAAAACAGAGTTCTAAACTAGGGGAAGGCTGATTTTAATAAGATCAGATATGATTTGGCCAGAGTGGACTGGGAGCAGCTACTTTTAGGTAAATCTGCATCAGAGCAATGGGACTCATTCAAGAAGGAAATAGGGAGAGTACAGGGCTAACATGTTCCAGTAAAGATAAAGGGTGGGACAAACAAATCCAGGGAACCCTGGATGTCGAGGGATATACAGGATTGGATAAAGAGAAAAAGGGAGGCTTATGGCAGATACTGAGGGCTTAAAACAGCGGAAGGCCTAGAGGAGTATAGAATGTATAGGAAAAGGAAATTAGGAGAGCAAAAAGGGGGCATGAAAAAGCATTGGCAGGTAAAATAAAGGAAAATCCAAAGTTATTTTACAAGTACGTTAAGAGCAAGAGGACAACTAGGGAAAGAGTAAGGTCCATCAAGGACCATAGTGGTAATTTGTGTGTGGAGCCGGAAGACGTAGGTAGGGTTCTAAATGAATACTTTGTGTCGGTGTTCACAAGTGAGAGGGATGACGTGGGTGTGGAAATCGGACAGAAGGACTGTGATATAATTAAAGAAATTAGCATAGAAAGGGAGGAGGTTCTAAGTGGTCTGGCAAGCTTAAAAGTAGATAATTCTCCAGGTCTGGATGAAATGTATCCCAAGCTGTTGAGTGAGGCAAGGGAGGAGATAGCAGGGGCGCTGGCAATAATTTTCAATACCTCTGGCCACAGGAGAGGGTCCAGAGGACTGGAGGACAGCCAATGTGGTACCATTATTCAAGAAGGGAGGAAGGGATAAACCAGTGAACTACAGGCCAGACAGTCTAACCTCAGTGGTGGGGAAACTATTGGAAGCAATTCTGAGGGACAGAATTAATCTACACTTGGAGAGGCAGGGATTAATCGAGGACAGTCAGCATGGCTTTGTTAAGGGGAGGTCATGTCTGACCAATTTGATTGAATTTTTCGTAGAGGTGACCAGGTGTGTAGATGAGAGCAATGCATTTGACGTAGTCTACTTGGACTTCAGCAAGGTTTTTGATAAGGTCCCTCATGGGAGACTGATAACGAAGGTAATAGCCCATGGGATCCAAGGCAATTTGGCAAGTTGGATCCAGAATTGGCTGAGTGACAGGAAGCAGAGGGTGATGGTCAAGGGATGTTTTTGTAACTGGATGCCTGTGTCCATTGGGGTTCCACAGGAATCGGTGTTGGGTCGCTTGCTGTTTGTGTTGTGTATATATAAACGATTTAGACTTGAATGTAGGAGGGTTCAACAGTAAGTTCGCGGATGACACAAAAATTGGTGGGGTGGTAAATAATGAGGAGGATAGCCTTAAATTACAGGAGGATTTGGAAAGGCTGGTCAGATGGGCTGATCAGTGGCAAATGGAACATAATCTGGATAAGTGTGAGGTGATGCACTTGGGCAGGACAAACAAGGCATAGGAATACATGATGAATTGTAGGACCCTAGGAAGTACAGAGGATCAGAGGGACCTTGGTGTATATGTCCACCAGTCCCTTAAGGTAGCGGGACAGGTGGATAAGGTGGCTAGGAAGGCTTATGGAATACTTGCCTTTATTAGCCGAGGCATAGACTATAAGAGTAGGGAGGTTATGCTGGAACTGTATAAAAAGCTGGTTAGGCCACAACTGAAGTGTTGCGTGCAGTTCTGGAATCTGCATTATAGGAAGGATGTGATTGCACTAGAGAGAGTACAGAGGAGATTAACCAGCATGTTGCCTAGGCTGGAGAGTTTTAGTTATGAGGAGAGATTGGATATATTGGGTTATATTCCTTGGAGCAGAGGCAATTGAGGGGGGACATGATTGAGGGGTGTAAAATTATGAGGGGGCATAGATAGGGTAGACAGGAAGGAACTTTTCCCCTTGGTGGAGGGATCAATAACCAGGGGGCATAGATTTAAGGTAAGGGGCAGGAGGTTTAGGGGGATGTGAGGAAGAATTTTTTCACCCAGAGGGTGGTGGGAATCTGGAACTCACTGCCTGAAAGGGTGGTAGAGGCAGAAACCCTCAATTCGGATGTGCACTTGCGATGCCATGGCATACAAGGATATGGGCCTAGTGCTGGAAAATGGGATTAGAGTAGTTAGGTACTTGTTTGGCTGACGTAGACTCGATGGGCCGAAGGGCCTTTTTTGTGATGTAGACCTCCATGACTCTGACTCTTAACCTCCTTTATTTCTGCCTGTCTCTGATCTGGCATAATGACTTCCTTTGATCTGTAAAATTACCCTAATAATTCCTTCTACTTCATCACTTTTCCTAAAGTGGGTGCCCAAAACTGGACATACTGGGCAGAATCTTCTTGATGTCAGGGGTCTTGCCTGCCGGCTACAGAGCCAGCAAGAGACCTGCGCTGCCTCTTTTCCAGAAGGCATGCCAAACCACAAGCCAATCGGGCAATGGCGAGGCCAGCAGCGGGGCTTCCTGCAATCAAGACGCCGGGGGTGGTTTTGCGGGCTGGGGGTTGTGGGGAGATGGGTGAAGGGGGTTGGCTCCGAAGCGCCCCCAGGCCCCCACCCCTTCCCAATGTCCAGTCCCTTGAACGGGCACTGAGTACCTTTTTGATTGATGGACCTCCCCGCCTGAAGGTGACAAGCAGTCCGTACAGATTTACCTGTTGTGCATAGGGACAGGCCCACCTGCAGCTGAGTTGATACCAGGGGCAGGCTGAGGCCCATAATTGGTTATTAATTGGCAGGACGGGAAGGTCGACCATGGGCCTTCTCGCCCAGAACTTAATTCGGGTGGAGACGGGAAAGCAGCAGGGTTTCGGTACACCACCATCCTGCCTAACTACATGCCTTTTCTGCCTCCAAGATCGGCACCAGCCAGAGCAAAATATTCCACCCACTATTTTAAGTGCAGCCCAACTAACAATTTCTTTAGAGGGAACATTACAAGTAAAATCCTTCTTTTTGTGCTCTTTTGCTTCTATTTATAAAATCCATGATCCTATACCTTTTTTCTCCAGTTTACTTGTCCTTCCACTTGTGAAGATTGGTACATCTGATTCCCTAAGTCTTTCTCCTTTTCTAATTCATGTAAAGCTTCACTGTTTACTTCCTATGCCCTATCCATTATTAACATTGCAAAATTTGTCACTTTACATTTTGCTCACATTAAGTTTCATCTGACATCTGGCTGACCTAACCTCTGCATGCCCTCCAAAATTACTTATAGTTCTCTTATGGTTAACCATGCTTCCTGATTGTGTTTTCAAATTTTGTTGTAGTTCATATACCCAAGTTTAGGTTGTTTTATGCAGGTATAAATGGAGAAATGCAATGGCACCAGTGTTGACCCAGAACAACAACACTCAGTCTGAAAATCATGCATTGATTAACCTCCTATTTTCTCACTTTAACTAACTTCCTATGCTGTCACATACATAAAACAGTGTTCCTTAATTTGTTACCTTCAAATAAGTTTCCTTTGCTGCATCTAACCAACGCTTCTTTGAAATGTTTTTGTTAAAATGTTTGTATTTCCTCACAGCATTCAATTCAGAATTTATTTTTATGAATCCATGTTCACTGTCTTTAATTGACCAATGTTTTTCTAGGTGGGTATGAGTTATTTCACTGAACTTTTGTTCCTGTCACTGTGGTGCATACATCTGTTTTCTGACAGATCTAACAGATGGTGACATCTTAGGAACAAACTCCTCCAGTTTAAGTTGTGGGTCATGAACCTATGTGTAATATTAACCCTTGATTTAAATATATGAAAAATAACACATGTAACTGTTACAGAGGAAGTCATTTAAAAGTCAAGTCTGTGCCGATTGGTATCCTGTCATCTTGAAGCAGTAGGTCTTGCTCTTATATACAATACACTTTTTTTTTTAACATTCTATATTGTAAATACTTCAGGAACAAGTTCTTTTTGTGTTTGACTTAAATTCTGTAACAGCCTTTGAGCTGACCAATTCTGTTCCTTTTGAGAGAATAGTCAAGATGCCATCAACCTTCTAAGGGTGTGATAGAATACTTTGTGTCCTCGTGGGAAGTTTTAAACAGCTTTCTTTGCTTACAATAGTCTCAATTATTAAAAATTAACTGTGATTATATAAGCAAAACACTGAGCATCTTGAGGTAAGAGAACACATCTCATTTGGGAGGGGTGCGTTGCAGGTGTTGGGTGTGATTGGGAAAACCCAGCAGTAATCCAAATAACAGTTTCAATTCTCTCTGACCAGCATAGATCATTACTTTATTGACTGATGAATGAATGGAGGAATGCAGGACGCTTTCAGGTACAATTTTTAAAGTTGTTAGAACAAAACCTTATTGATTATTGTTGTTTATCACCAACAACAACTTATAAGGCACGTTTAACATCATGAAACATCTTGAGGTGCTTCACAGGAGCATTATAAAACAAAATAAGACAGTGAGCCGCATTAGGAGATAAGGGGCCATAACTTCTGAGCTCCTCAGCGGCATATTTGGGGGGGGATACCCCAAAGATGCACTGTGGAATTCCCATCGGAGGTTCCCAGGCAATTGCCCAAAAGTGCAAACTTCTGCTGGGCAATTGCACTGTGCTGGGAACCATCCAAAAATGCAATTTAAATCGCAAACTTTGGATGGTTCCCAATGGGTTACACCAATAGTTACCCAGAAAAAGTTAGAAGGATCAAAGCCACTTCTAACTTCTGGGTAACTATAATACAGACCCAGACACCCCCCTCAAAATCCCCTGACTCTCTCCCCCCCCCAAACACCCACAGGGACTTCCTGCCAGGCCCAGCCCGAGACCCCACCCCCACAGGGGCCCAAGATCCGACACCCCCGACCACCCTCCCTGACCGCCTGTGACCTCTGAGATCTCACCCGCCAAATCCTATCCACTTACCTTCTCCCTGCCCTGTCAAGGACCTTAAAATTTCAATGAACCTTTTAACTTACCTGGCTTACGGCAGCTAGTGCCGTTAAAGATAAAGGGGGTCAAGGCCTCCTTCACTTCGATGGAGCTGGACTTTGACACAGGGCCCTGGGGATGTTCTGCACTATCTGTATCTCGCCCAGCCTGAGCCGGGAGGTCGGGCGAGATAGCATCAGAAAAATATTGACGTAAGTAATTGGGCACTCTTGAGGATGTTACAGCCCAATGGGTGAGATGAGCAAAAACGTGATGTAAGAGGTAGGTTTAAGGAGTGTCTTGAAGGAGGAAGGTGAGGCAGAGAAGCAGAGAGGTGTAGGCAGAGAATCTCCGAGCTTTGGGGCCTAGACAACTGAAGGCTGGCCACCAGTGGTGGAGTGATTTAAAATCAGGGTTGCATAAGAGGCCAGGTTTGGAGGATTTTGGGGCTGGAGGAGATTAGAGGTTGTGGGGTTTGGTGGGGGGGTGGGGGGAGGGGTGCGGCCACAGTGAGAACAAAGATGAGTATTTTAAAATCAAGATGTTGCTTGACTAGGACCCAATATAGGTCAATGAGTACAGGGGTGAGAGGGGACAGGACTAGGTGCGAGTTAAGATACAAGCAGCAGAGTTTTGGATGACCTCAAGTTTACAAAGATTTTATTCTATATATTGTACATTATTTCTCTTAAAACTTTGAAGTACTAGACTTCTGTATTGAGCAATGTCTTTATCAGCGTGTGCCACAGTAGTAGTAATATCTCGGCATCAAATATATATGTATTGTAGAATATGACTGGTTTATTAAAATGTAGGCTGGAAAATAGACATAACACAATGACATGTAGGTTCAGTATCTCAAACACTGCCCATTTATTTTTCTTTAAACTTGTATTTATATAGAAAATCTGGAAAATTAGCTTTATGACAGGTTCCCCTCTTTCCCCCTCCCCATTGACATACTGGTTGTATATTTTCTTAAGGTGCTTACTACTGTGGAAGCCAGTTGAGTGTACAGAATGGAAGCATGCAGTGTGACTGTTTTGCAGCAGTATGGACTGTATTCATGATGGTGGGAGGGGAAGAGTGATTGTTGGTAGGGTGGGGATTGGTTGGCTGATGTCATGGCAGGGTGGTCATGGCAGGTTCCCTTGAGGGGCTAGGGAGGTACTCCTGCATTTTATGGTCAACAAGCAGTGCTGGTAAACCACTTAGCTGCTGAATCTGACAATTCCCTCCTACCTTCAGCTGCCAGGTTTCCTGAACCCTGGGAAACAGGCTGGCAGCTGTTAAATGGAAATAAAATCTCCCAAAATCAGAGCCTCAATTAATTATGATAATTACCAGCCTGCCTCTGTAGAGCTCACTTTTTCAGATTTAGCTCTTGTCGCTCTCCCCCCTCTCTCTCTCTCTCTCTCTCCTATCTCTCTCGCTCTCCTATCTCACTCTCTCTCTCTCTCTCCTATCTCACTCTCTCTCTCTCTCTCTCTCTCTCCTATCTCACTCTCTCCTCGCGCTCGGCCCCCTCTCCCTTCCCTCGCACTCGGTCCCCTCTCCCTTCCCTCACGCTCGGCCCCCTCTCCCTTCCCTCCTTCATGTGGATCCTGCACTAATGCTTTGAAATAAAATGTATTAAACTGGCAAAACATTGGCTAGGATTTCCTGTACCGCTGGCATTGGGTGTGATTGGTGTGAACGGACAATATGGTGCAATCAGTTTCACAATGTGAAACGAGATCATAATCGTCTGCTCAGCCCACCAATGGCAGTCCGTGTTCTCTGCCAGCGGACATTGGGAACCTCACTGTAATACATCAGCATATCATTATTAGGCCTGCTCGCTGGAATTGTCCGTCCACATTGGCGGGAAAACATGCTGACATGTTTCACAACAGCACATAAGCAACGTGCATTTGGACTGCACTTTGCTCAGGACCTCGGTTTGTTTGCCTACCTTGTTTCAGTCAGCACTCGCAGTCGTCTGTGCCAGTCTTTACAGACAGCGCCACATCACTTTTAGGGGGGTTCACTTATCAAATCAGCCCTATGTGGGTGGCTTTTCAATGGCTGCAGGGCTAGGGCTCCCTTGGCATAGGGGGAGAAGTGGCCTCAGGCCAGGGAAGAGCCTGCAGGATGAGGGCTGTACTGGGGAAGGAGGGTAACTCAGGGGGTGTGTGGGGGCACATGTTGATCTATGCAAGTGGCCTCAAGATGGTGATGCCTGAGGAGGCAGTCTCCAGAGGAGATGAGGCCAAATGGACATGAGTGTATGTGTGTGGGAATGGGTGGTGATGTCCCTTGATCTGGCAGTGAGTGAGATGCCAATGAATGTGTGATGGGTTTGAGTGTGAGAGTTTAGAGTGATGAGAAGGTTGCCATACCCTGGCTGCACAGATGAGATCATTCAACCTCTATCTGCACTGGATGGCTAACCTGTTCTGTGCAGCATTGGCACTGAGCACCACTGTCATCGCCTACCAAGCCATAATGTTGTAGTAATGTTGCTGCCTCTCCTGTGGCCAGAGCGGGTCTAGAGGACATCACATGGCATGCAAAGGGTGCTTGAGAGCTGCAGTTGTCTTGTCTTTCGGGGCCATAACTTCTTTGCTGCAGTCCCGGGCTGGAAGCACTCAGCATGGCTGCACTTTAAACATGGTGCCTGGTGTGATGAAGCAGCGTGGTGACGGCATGCCAGGCGAATCAGCCTGCCTGCCTGCTATGGAAACAGCGTGTTTTCCGAGAATGCATTAATAATGTGGCGGGTTTGGGACAATGTGGTGTGAAAAGCCGCCATTGCGGCTGGCGGGTAAAAAGCCGTTTTACCCGCCCACTGACACACTTTGGGTAGAATCATGCCAGATTTGCACTTTCTCTCAAAAAATTACTTTAATAACAGTTGGTTTAGAATTCTGCATGTTTTCTCACTCTCCAGGAGCTTACTGTTTAGAATAACTCCCAATATAATGCACTCAATCCTTCTGTTTCTTAAACTGTTCTTTATACTTTCAACATCAAAATCGCAGAATGAGTTTTCATTTCTACCTTCTGAAGGTTTTCTACTCCATTGTTTCCAAGCACAATCAGCACTCTAGTTATAGTTCAATCATACTGGACTTTGGCCAAATCATCTCCTTTTTTAATTATAAAAAGCTATAGAAACACTGCAGAGGTATAAAACAGATGGCTGAGGACAAATTATCATAATGTATGTGGTCCCTTGTTGGTTTCAGCTTGTCACACATTGTACAATACACAACGAGCTTGAGATCATGCACACTGTTCTGCAGCTTCAGCCATCCGTTGTTCTTGAGCTGGTCCCTTTTTTTTATATCATAAAAGCAAAATACTGCAGATGCTGGAAATCTGAAACAAAAACAAAAATAGCTGGAAAAACTCAGCAGGTCTGACAGCATCTGCGGAGAGGAACACAGTTAACGTTTCAAGTCTGTGTGACTCTTCAGAACTAAAGAAATATAGTGAAACATAAGCCGGTAGAGGGGGGTGGGACAGGTAGAGCTGGATAGAGGGCCAGTGATAGGTGGAGACAAAGAAGAGATTGCCAAAGATGTCGTAGACAAAAGGACAAAGGGGTGTTGACGGTGGTGATATTATCTAAGGAATGTGCTAATGGTGACATTAAGGGTAAAAAGCAGGACAAACAAGTGGCAGATGGCCCTAGTGGGGGTGGGGTGGGGGGGGGAAGGGATCGGAATGGGCTAAAAGGTGGAGATAAAACGATAGATTTAAAAATAGGTGGGAAAAGAAAAATATATTTAAAAAATATAAATTATTGGAAAAAGGGGGATCGGAGAAGAGGTGGGGATGGAGGAGAGAGTTCATGATCTGAAGCTCTCTGGAGGAATAGCGCCTCATCTTCCGACTAGGCACTTTACAGCCTTCCGGACTTAACATTGAGTTCAACAACTTCAGATCATGAACTCTCCACTCCATCTCCACCCCCTTTCTGATCCCCCTTTTTCCAATAATTTATATCTTTAAAATATATTTTTCTTTTCCCACCTATTTCCATTATTTTTAATGTATTTCCACCCATTGTTTCATCTTCACCTTTTAGCCTATTTCGATCCCTTCCCCCACCCCACCCCCACTAGGGCTATCTGTTACTTGCTTCTCCTACCCTTAATGTCACCATTAGTACATTTCTTAGCTAACATCACCACCGTCAACAACCCTTTGTCCTTTTTGTCAATGACATCTTTGGCAATCTCTCCTTTGCCTCCAACTATCACTGGCTCTCTATCCAGCTCTATCTGTCCCACCCCCCTCAATCAGCTTATATTTCACCTCATTTCTATATTCCCTCAGTTCTGGTGAAGAGTCATACAGACTCGAAATGTAAACTGTATTCCTCTCCACAGATGCTGTGAGACCTACTGAGTTTTTCTAGCTATTTTTATTTTTGTTTCCAATTTTCAGCATCTGCAGTATTTTGCTTTTACCTTTTTTTTTATATCATCTGCCTTATTTATTAGACTGGGCTTTTAAATTATTGAAGATGTTTTGAGAAACAAATTAAAATAAAGGATATCAATTCATTGACTGCATAGTATCCCTGTAACAAAGTAATTGTTTCTAGGCCTGTACATTTCCTGTATTCATGAATGAGACTGGTGGTTTCCTAGAAATACACCACTAAAATTACTCAATGATATTACAGGCTAGGCTGAGAGATCTTTAATAGGCTTTAAGTGAGGGGTTTTATCCTAGTAAGTCACTGCTTTTTATCTTAAATTACCCAGATGTAGGTATATTTGAAATTGAGACCTGTTTAGAATTTATTAAAGTATATCTAATTGGTTCACAGCACTCTCTTCCTGTCCACACACTTGGGCTGATCTAGACTGTTCCCAACTTTGACATCCTGTTTGACTTGGAATTGATCTTCCCAACCAAAGCCACCTACTTCCGCCTTTGTAATAATGTTCATCCCCATCCCTGTTTCAGCCCATCTGCTGAAACTCGTCCATGGTTTTATTGCCTCCAGTCTAATCTATTCCATTAATCTCCTGGCCAGTTTCCCATCTTCCACCCTTTATAAAGTTATGCTCATCCTAACTATGCTGCCTTTTATCCCAACTCCCCTCAAGCCCCATCCACCCAATGTCCCAGGTTGTTCTGTATATGCTCCCGTGGAGTGTCTTGGGAACCTTTTACTTTGTTAAAGGGGTTGTCGGAGGTTAATCACACCAAGGCATCATTAATACGTAGAAACCCCATTTATTACTTGTGCACAAGGGAGACAGCACATAAAAGAACTACTGTACAGTCTCGTAGCAGAATACACACAGACCTGTTAAAAGCATTTTTACAGCCAATCAGTAAATTTGGCACAAACCTATCCGTTTATTTGCATAAGTTAACTGACCAATCCATATTTCAGTAAATTTTCATTCCCAGCACAACAGACATAGTGCTTACGCAAATGCTTATCACAATCCTGATTACATTGCCCTGAGAACAAAATGGAATGTCTCAGGGCTCATCCTACAACTGTGGTCAGACAAGATGGTATTGTTCTCAAGGTTGCAGTATTTTTCTCTTAGGCCTAGGCATATAATTCAACTTCTCCATTAACCCTTTTAGCACTAAATGGGTTCCCTATAGTTGCCTAGGCCACCACAGGGTTACATAAATACAAGTTGTTGTGATAGACAGACGATGTTGCATTTTATACTTAATCACATTTACGCAAGATATGACACATTAACTATTTGTTACCAAATGAAAAATACAAGAAGCTAAAGTTTATATTCTCTTGATGACCGAAGCCATTTTGTTTTCAGATTTTATCCAAAAAATACTTTGAGCCTCTTCCCTTCGGATATGTAATGTATTGTTAATTCTTGAAGCCTTTACGTCTAACAGGACGCCTATGAAAAATATTGGTTGCAAAATGGCCCATACAGACTGCCATGTTGTTAAAGACACTGGTGTGGCAGTTGCATGCAAGTGCATTGAAATGTGCATACCTTGTTGAGTAAGGGAGACTACACCTGAGTGAGTTGGAGACAGTGAGTACTTGGGAATTTGATTCAAAGTGGGAATTTTGCACGTAGGGTGTAAGAGGTGCTTTAGGTAAGTTACAAGAAGTAGAGCTTGCTGAGTTGGTAGTTTGGTGAAGGTGGGGGAGGAGGTGCTCCTTTCATATACTCTTTTTCAGCCTCCAGCATTTGATTTCCACTTTGGTGCAGCAGGAGGAGTAGGTTAATCAGTAGCTGGTAATTAACTGGAGAGGTCAGAGAGCTTAAAGCAGCAGAGCGAGGGAGAGAACTGCCAGTTTACAGATAAAATCTAAAAGTGATGTCACAGGAGTCCTGTAAGTTGATTGGTAAGTATAGGCGTCTCTGGACTCAGCACAGAGGAGATGATTTATGATTTGTTACATTGTACCATAGGGCAGAAATTTCCCCCCGTCGGGTGGGGCTGGGCGCGAACCCGAACCCGATCACCCCCAATTGGGCTTCCCTGAGTTGGGGTCTGCGCTCTTTCACGCATGCGTGCGAAAGAGCACCAAAATCTCCGTGAGGCACAGAAATGCCTCAGGGAGATTAGTTTAAGTTTTAAACATCTAAATAAAGAAATTAAAAATGTGTCCCCTCATGTGACAGTGTCACATGAGCTGGGACATGTCAATGAATTAAAAAAAAATTTTTTTTGAATTTTTAAACACTTTATGAAACCTTATCCCGCCCGTGGATGAGGTTCCATGCAAAATGCGAAGGCTGCCTGGGCTCTTCGCCTGCCTGTCAACCTTAAGGTTGGATGGGCAGCTTACTTTATTAGTTCAATTAGTTTATAAGCTGGCCTTAATAGGCCTTTGACAGTTCGGCTGCGTGCCCGCCAAACTTAAAATCTAAACGACATGCGGTGACGTCGGGACACTTGCCCGACATCTGCAGGAAGTGTCACCAGCTGCAGAAACTTGAGCTCTGGGGTTGCGGAACTCGAGCAGCGGCTGGAGTCACTGGTGCATCTGTAAGGCTGAGGATTACGTGGATAACATATTTAATGAGGTGGTCACACCGCAGCTAAGTAGTACACAGGCAGAGAGGGAATGGGTGATCTCCAGAGTATCTAAGAGAAGCAGGCAGGTAGGGCAGGAATTCCCTGAGGCTATCTCGCTCTCTAATCATTTTTCCATTTTGGACCCTGTGAGCGAGATGGTTCCTCACAGGACTGTAGCAAGAGCCAAGTTCGTGGCATTGTTTTGGGTGAGGGTGAACTGCCAGAGGTCGTGGTTCACATTGGGGCCAATGACATAACCAGGAAAATGGATGAGGCCCTGAAAGCAGACTTTAGGGAGTTAGAAAGGAAATTGAAAAGCAGGACCTCGAGCAGTAATCTCAGGATTACTCTCGGTGCCACATACTAGTGAGCATAAGAGTAGGAAGATTGAGCAGTTCAACACGTGGCTGGAGAAATGGAGTAGGAGTGGGGGCTTTAGATTTCTGCGACATTGGAACCAGTTCTGGGGCAAGTGGGACCTGTAAAAAAAGGATGGGTTACATGTTAACAGGACTGGGACTAATGTCTTGTGGGGAGGTTTGCTAGTGCTTTTGGGGAGGGTTTAAGCTAGATTTGCAGGGGGATGGAAACCAGAGGGGAAATTGAATGGAGAGGAGAAAAACTGGCCATGAGAAGAAAACTATTAACTGTTGAGGATATATCAGTAGTATCAAGGTAAATAGAATACTTGGAATGTTTGATAGAATTAGAGTAGGCAATAGTAAGTCACTAGATAGGATCAAAGTAAGGGGTAAAGTAGAAGAGCCTAAAGCAGGGCTAATGTGCACGTATGTGAATGCAGAGTGTGGTTAATAAGGTTGGTGAGCTACAGGCACAGTTGACAAATGGAATTAAGATATTATTGCTACAACAGAGACCTGGCTCAAAAAAGGGCAGGACTGGGTGTTAAAACACCATGTACCCAGGAATATTTAGGCAAGACAGGAAAGGACAGGAAAGGTGGTGATGGGGCGGGATGGAGGTGCAGTGGAAATGTATTGATTAAAGATAGCATTACAATACTGGAGAGGGAGGATGTTCCAGAGGGGTCAAGTTCAGAATCTCTGGCTAGGGGTAAGGAATGGAAAAGGTACAATAACGTTGAGTGGTATCGTGTACAGACCACCAACTAATGGAAGGGATGTAGAGAAATAAATTTGCAAAAACATTACAGAAATATGCAAGAATTATTGAGTAATTATAATGGGGATTTCAATTGTCCAGATATAGCCTGGGATAGGAATAGTGCAAAGGGACAAGAAGGGTGAGAGTTCCTGGAATGTGTTCAAGATCATTTTCTGCAGCAGTATGTTTCCGGTCTAACAAGAGGGCAGGCACTGACATGATTCTGGGGAATGAGTTGGCCCAAGTGGATCATATATCAGTGGGAGAGCATTTAGGGGACAGTGATCATTGTATCATAAGGTTTACTATGGAAAAGGACAAAGAACAATCCAGAACAGGGATAATTAATTGGGGGAAAGCCAACTTCGATGGGATGAGAATGCATCTGAGTCGTGTGAGTTGGAGTTAAATGTTGGCAGAAAAGAGCCACCTTCAAAGAAGTAGTATTGCAGGCAACATCAAGGTACATTCCCTTGAAGGGGAAAGATAGGACAAATAAATCAAGAGTGCCCTGGTTGACGAGAGAGATAGTGGTGAAGATGAAAAGGAAGAAGTGTGCGTATGATAGACGTTGGGTAGGAAATACGATGGAGAATCAGACTGAATATAGAAGGATCATAGAAACATAGAAAAATAGAAGCAGGAGTAGGTCATTTGGCCCTTCGAGCCTGATCCGCCATTCAATATGATCATGGCTGATCCTCTATCTCAACGCCATACTCCCGCTCTCCTCCCATACCCCTTCATGCCTTGAGTCTAGAAATCTATTTCCTCCTTAAATATATTCAGTGACTTGGCCCCCACAGCCCTCTATGATAGAGAATTCCACAGGTTCACCACCTGTGAAGAAGCTTCTCCTCATCTCAGTCCTAAATGGCCGACCCTGTATCCTGAGATTGTGGCCCCTTGTTCTAGACCCCCCAGTGAGAGGATGCCTCTTCCCTGCAACCAGTCTGTCCAACCCTGTCAGAATTTTATACATTTCAATGAAATACCCTCTCATCCTTCTAAACTCCAGTAAATACAGGCTTAGTCAGCCCAATCTCTCCTCATACAACAATCCTGCCATCCCAGGAATCAGTCTGGTGAGGCTTTGCTGCACTTCCTCTATGGCAAGACTATCCTTTCTTGGGTAAGGAGACCAAAGCTGCAGGTGTAGTCTCACCAAGGCCCTATATAGCTGCAGTAAGACATCCTTGCTCCTGTACTCGTGTCCTCTTGCAATGAAGGCCAACATACCATTTGCCGCCTTAACTGTGTGCTGCACTGCATGTTTGCCAACAGTGATTGGTGTACAAGGATATCCAGGTCCCTTTGTACATCAACATTTCCCAATCGATCACCATTTAAATAATACTCTGCCATTCTGTTTTTCCTATCAAATTGGGTAACTTCACACTTATCCACGTTATACTGCATCTGCCATGTATTTGCCCACTCACCCAACTTGTCTAAATCACCTTGAAGCCTCTTAACATCCTCCTCACCACTCACATTCCCACCTAGTTTTGTGTTGTCAGCAAACTTGGAAATATTACATTTTGGTTCCCTCATCCAAATCGTTGATGTGTATTGTGAATAGCTAGGGCCCAAGCACTGACCCCTGTGGTATCCCACCAGTCACTGCCTGCCATTCTGAAATTATGGCTTATTCCTACTCTTTCCTGTCAGCTAACCAGAGGGGAAGTGAAAAAACTAATAAGAAAAACAAGGGTAGAGCATGAAAAGAGACAGCTAACATAAAAGGGAACCCAAGGTTTTCTATAGGCATATGAATAAAAGGGTGGTAAAAGAAAGTGTAGGGCTGATTAGGAATAAAAAAGGGGACTTGCATGTGGAGGCAGGAGAAATAGCAGAGGTATTAAACAAGTACTTTACATCTGTCTTTACAAGAGAAGAAGATGCTACCCAGGCTGAGGTGAGAGAGGAGGTAACTGGTACACTAGAAGAATTTACAATTGAAGAGGAGGTGTTAGGCTATCTTTACTTAAAATTGATTAGGTACCAGCACCAGATGAGATGCACCTGAGGGTACTAAGGGAAGTGAGAGTGGAGTTTGCAGAGACACTAGTGATAATCTTCCAGTCTTCCTTGGACACAGGTCGTGCTAGAGGACTGGAGAATTGCGAATGTTACACCCTTGTTTAACAAGGATTTTATAACATTTGTTTACAGGATATGGGCTTTGGTGGCTAGGCCAACATTTATTGCCCATCTCTAAATGTCCTTGAGAAAGTGGTGGTGAACTGCCTTCTTGAACTGCTGCAGTCCATGTGCTGTAGGTACACCCACAGTGCTGTTAGGGAGGTTGTTCCAGAATTTTGACCCAGCGACAGTGAAGGAACGGTAATATATTTCCAAGTCAGGATGGTGAGTGGCTTGGAGGAGAACTTCCAGGTGGTGGTTTTCCCATGTGTCTGCTACCCTTCTCATTCTAGAAGGTAGTGGTCATGAGTTTGGAAGGTGCTGCCTAAGGAGCCTTGGTGAGTTTCTGCTGTGCATTGTGTAGACGGTACACATTGCTGCCACTGTTCGTCAGTGGTAGAGGGAGTGAATGTTTGTAGAAGGGGTGCCAATCAAGCAGGCTGCTTTGTCCTGGGTGCAGGGATAAAGCCTGCATCTACAGACCAGTCACTCTGACTTGAGTGGCCGGGAAACTTCTGGAAACTGTAGTTTGGGACAAAATCAATAGTCATTTAGACAAGTCCAGGATAATTAAGGAAAGCCAGCATGGATTCATGAAGGGGAAATCACGTTTTATTAACTTCCTGGAGTTTGTTGAGGAGACAACAGAGAAGTTTGATAAAGGAAACACTGTTGATGTGGTGTATATGGATTTTCAAAAGGCATTTAATACAGTGCCACACAACAGGCTTGAGAGCAAAATTCTAGCTCACAAAATAAAAGGGAAAGTAGGCACTTGGGTAAGAAATTGGCTGAGACACAGAAAACAGAGCAGTGATAAATGGTTTTTATTGGGTTGTTGGAAAGTTTGTAGGGGAGTTCCCCAGGGGTCAGTGTTGGGACCCTTGCTCTTCCGGACATATATTAATGATCTAGACTGTGGTGTTCAGGGCATGATTTCAAAATTTGCAAATGATACAAAGGTTGGAAACGTTGCCGACTGTGATGAGGATAGTCTTGAACTTCAAAAGGACACACGTGTGGTTGGGTTGGGCAGACTAGTGGTAGATGAAGCTCAGTGCAGAGAAGTGTGAAGTGATTCATTTTGGCAGGAAGAATATGGAGGGACAGCATAAAATAAAGGGAAAAATTCTAAAGGAGTTCCAGGGACAGCGGGACCTCTGTGCATACAGATAAATCCAGCAAGCAATGGTGTTGGACATGGGGTCAGTATCTGTGTCAGTGCTGGTATCTGAGTTTACCACTAGTCTTTGAGGCTACAATTGCAGTTCCCCTTGGGTTGCAGCATATAAGGGAGATGGAGCAGAGGCAGCAAAGAAGATGAGCTGCTTGGAGAGGAAGAAAGAGGGCTCTCAGCAGGAGGCCTTGCTCACCTAAAGTCTTTAGAGAGCATTTCCCTACTTGCACCCAAGCCAGGAGCAGTATGTTCAATGGCTGTGCTTCACCAAGGAGATGGTCACAGAACTTTGCCATTTCTTGGAGCCAAACCTTCAGCCTCAGAGCTGGACAGGACAACGTTGCCAGTGACTATCAGGACAGTGGCCCTGAATTTTTTTTTGCTAGTGGATCCTTCCAGGCTGGAACAGGAGATATAGCAAATATTTCGCAGTTCACCATCCATTGCTGCATTTGGGAGGTCACAAGCTCCACATACCAAGAGAAAGTTCAACAGCAACTTTGTATTCATTCACACTGCACAGAGGCACTGCTGCCCACCCCAGACTCCAGGCGGCACCTGAGCATTGCTATTACTCAGCTGTAGCAGGCTGCTGGACTACTGTGAGCCCTGCCTGTCCCTTTCAGAACAGGTGTCTGCAACCATGATGGCAGCAGTATGAGGCTGCATGGTGCTGAGTTGGACCTACATGGCAACAAGCTGAAATTTCATGATCTTAGCCTGAGCTTCCACGATAATGCACCATGATACAATAGATGCTAAGACATCAGCCATCAGATGCTACATCATGGTTGGGTCTGCAAGTGTTCTCATGAGCATAACTCCCCCACTGGACCAGCAGCCAAAGCACTGAAAATAGTGACATTTACAGAGCTGAATTTTACAGCTCTGCATGAAGCAGTGCTGTATTGAAACAAGACTCCTCCATGCTCCTTGACAGTGATGGTAGGCTCTCTGGTAGGCCTGCCTATGAACCAATCATTGCTGTGCGCATGTCCATCAGCCTTTTTTCTTTATGCCACCCCTCACCTGAATCCTCTGCAGCAGAACCAATGCTTCACAGAATCTTAGAATCACAGAATTTTAATGGCACAGAAGGAGGCCATTCGGCCGATCGTGTCTGCACCGGCTCTCCAAATGAACATTATGATCTAGTGCCATTGCCCTGCTTTTTCCCCGCACCCCTGTACATTGTTTCTGTTCAAATAATCATCTAATGCCCTCTTGAATGCCTTGATTGAACCTGCCTCCACCACACTTCCAGGCATTGCATTCCAGACCTGAGACACTCGTGTGAAAAAGCTTTTTCTCGCGTCAAATTTGCTTCTTTTGCAAATCACTTTAAATCTGTGCCCTCTCGTTCTTGATCGTTTTATGAGTAGGAACAGATTCTCCTTATCTACTGTCCAGCCCCTCATGATTTTGAACATCAATAGCAAATCATCTCTTCTCCTCTTCCTTTCCAAGGAGAACAGTCCCAAACTCTCCAATCTACCTTCATAACTGAAGTTTTTTATCCCTGGAACCATTCTTGTAAACATCTTCTGCACTCTCTCCAATGTGTTCACATCCTTCCTATAATGTGGCACCCAGAACTGTACATAATACTCCAGCTGAGGTCTAACAAGTGTCTAATATAAATTCAGCATAACCTCCTTGCTTTTGTATTCTACGCACCTATTAGCAAAAGCCCAGAATACTATGTGCTTTATTAACTGCTCTCTCTACCTGCCCTGCCACCTTCAATGATCTATGCACATCCATGCCAGGTCTTTCTGCTCCTGCACCCCCTTCAAAATTCCACCCCCTATTTTATATTGTCTGTCCATGTTCTTCCTACCAAAATGCATTACCTTGCACTTCTCTGCATTGAACTTTATCTGCCCACTCCACTAACTTGCCTATGTCCTTTTGAAGCTCTACACTGTCCCCCTCGCAGCTCACAACGCTCCCAAGTTTTGTATCATCCGTAAACTTTGAAATTGTCCCCTGCACAAGATCTAGATCATTAATATATATCAGGAAAAGCAAGGGTCCCAACACCATAGGAACTCCACCACAAACTTTCCTCTAGCCTGAAAAATAGCCATTGACCATTACCCTCTGCTTCATATATTTCAGCCAATTTGGTATCCAAGTTGCTACTGTCCCTTTTATTCCATGAGCAATAATTTTTTTCTCTCAAGTCTGCTGTGTGGCATTGTATTAAATGTCTTTTGAAAGTCCATGTACCCCACATCAACAGCATTACCCTCAACGACCTTTTCTGTTACCTCCTTCATAAAACTCCAGTAAGTTGGTAAACACTATTTTCCCTTTCGAAATCCATGCTGGCTCTTCCTTATCAACCCATATTTTTCCATGTGACCACTAATTCTATCCCAAATAATTGTTTCAAGAATCTTCCCCACCATTGAAGTTAAACTGACTGGTCTGTAATTGCTGGGCTTAACCTTGTAATCTTTTTTTGAAGAAGGGTGTAATGTTTGCAATTCTCCAGTCCTCTGGTATCTCCCCTGAGTCTAGAGAAGACTGAAAAATTATGGCCAGTACCCATGCAATTTCTATTCTCACTTTCTTCAATATCGTTGGATGCATCTCGTTCGGTCCCGGTGCCTTGTCAACTTCAAGCACTGACAGTCTATTCAACGCTTCCTTTTTATCAATTTTGAACCCTTCATCAATGACTTTCCTTCCATCATAAGGTCAGAAGTGGGGATGTTTGCTGATTGCGCAATGTTCAGCACCATTCGCAACTCCTAGATACTGAAGCAGTCCATGTTAAATGCAGCAAGAACTGGACAGTATCCAAGTTTGGGCTGACAAGTTGCAAGTAATATTTGCGCCACAAGTGCCAGGCAATGACCATCTCCAACAAGAGAGAATATAACCATCACTTCTTGACACTCAATGGCATTACCATCACTGAATCCCCCACAATCAACATCCGGGGGGGTTGCCATTGACTAGAAATCGAACTGGACTAGCCATATAAATTGTCGCGGAAATCGGAGTGAACACTCAGACCCAGGAGGTTTGTCTCGGAAGCCTTTATTAAATCGTGATATCATGGAGAGCCCAGCAGCATACAATGGAGCTAGCTGACACTCTGAGGAAGCATCAGAGCACACACGTATTTATAATAGAAGTTGTACATATCAAAGAGCTTGAAGGTGATAAGGCTGTCTAACTTTCAATGATCAATTACATTGAGAATCATTGTCACACAATTAGTCTATTCTAATTTATGACTATACAGGATATTGGGGGAAGCCCATCTGGTAATAAAAAAGTGAGACAGAGAATAGATAACCATGCTTGACCTTATCTTTAGTGCTAGGGGGTGTACACTCTAGAGAACAGATGACCATTGCTTGATCCTGTCTCTTTGTGTTGGGGGCAGACATCCTAGCCTTGTCTCAAGGATTCTAGGAAGCTTGTTTATGATACTCCTTTTCTCCTTTCCTGCTCAATTTGCTGGCAGCTGCAGGTGTACCTGCTAGAACAAAAGAGGGAACTGTGCTGTAGTATTCCACTATGGTTTTAACTGTTTAACCCTTAGTTGTCCTGTAGATGTATTTTATTCTTCCACATAAATACTGCGGCTTAAGAGCAGGTCAGAGGCTAGGAATCCTGAGCTGAATAACTCACCACCTGACTTGCCAAAGCCTGTCCACCATCTGCAAGACGCAAGTCAGGAGTGTGATGGAATATTCCCCACTGGCCTGGATGAGTACAACTTCAACAGCACTGAAGAAGCTTGATGCCATCCAAGACAAAGCAGCCTGCTTGATTGGTATCCAAAGAACAAAGAACAAGTACAGCACAGAAACAGGCCCTTCAGCCCTCCAAGCCTGCGCCGATCATATTGACCGTCAACTAAAACATTTTGCACTTCCGGGGTCCGTATCCCTCTATTCCCATCCTATTCATGTATTTGTCAAGCTGCCTCTTAAACACCACTATCGTACCTGCTTCCAACACCTTCTCTGGCAGCGAATTCCAGACACTCACTACCTTCTGCGTAAAAAAACTTGCCCCGCATCATCTCTATAGTTTTCTCCTCTCACCTTAAATCTATGTCCCCTAGTAATTGACTCTTCCACCCTGAGAAAAAGCTTCTGACTATCTACTCTGTCCATGCCACTCATAATTTTGTAAACTTCTATCAAGTCGCCCCTCAATCTCCGTCGCTCTAGTGAGAACAATCCGAGTTTCTCCAACCTCTCATCATAGCTAATAACCTCCAGACCAGCCAGCATCCTGGTAAACCTCCTCTGCATCCCCTCCAACGCCTCAATATCCTTCTGGTAATGTGGTGACCAGAATTGCACGCAATATTCCAAGTGTGGCCTAACCAAGGTTCTATACAGCTGCAGCATGACTTCCCAGCTTTTATACTCAATACCCCTGCCAATGAAGGCAAGCATGCCATATGCCTTCCTGACTACCTTATCCACCTGCATTGCCACTTTCAGTGACCTGTGGACCTGTCCACCCAGATCCCTCTGCCCGTCGATGCACTTAAGGGTTCTGCCATTTACTGTATAATTCCTGCCTGTATTAGACCTTCCAAAATGCATTACCTCGCATTTGTAAACATTCACTCCTTTCACCACAGACACACAATGACAGCAGTGTGTACCCATCTACAAGATGCACTGCAGGAACTCGCCAAGCCTCCTTAGACAGCACCTTCCAAACCCATGAGCACTACCATGTAGAAGGACGAGGGCAGCAGATACATGGGAACACCACCACCTGGAATTACCCCTCCAAGCCATTCACCACCCTGACTTGGAAATATATCGCCATTCCTTCACTGTCACTGGGTCAAAATCCTGGAACTTTCTAATAGCACTGTGGGTGTACCTACATTCTAGGAACTGTAGCAGTTCAAGAAGGCAGCTCACCACCACTTTCTCAACAGCAATTGAGATGGACAATAAATGCTGGTCTGGCCAGTGACGCCCATGTCCCATAAATAAATAAAAGAAAAAAGTCCTTTTCCCCTGGCCTGGCTGCAGCCCACTTACACCTGGTGACTCGCCATGTGTAAATCCCTCCTCTATGCTACTCTCTAAGGTTCACACAGTGCTGGTATTAGAGCTGCTGCCTGTGGGTGTCAGATCGAGTGATAATGTTTCGCTCCCCCTCTAGGCTTTCAGCCTCCCACACCACTGACTGGCCAGATGGTAGTTCAAGGGAATCTGAAAGCATAAATGCATAAGGGCAGGGTTGGTGTGAGACATGACAGGAAAGGAAGAAGTGTATGGTTACATCATCTGAAACTTGTACATCAAATCAGATTGCAGGATGAAGGTAAAATCTCAAGGGTGAAATGAGAGTGTGAATTAGGAACATACCTTCGTCCTCAATAACTTCAGCAACACCACTGGCTGTGGCCTCAGTGATGGCTGGCCCAGTTATTTCCAGCACCACCATCTCCGTGAGTCAGTACATGTGGCCGTGCCAGCTCCCTGCCAGTTAGCTGCTGCTGCTGTCTATTATGGGCCACCTTGTCCTGCAAAAGAGAGGGAAATATGTCAATGAGTGTGGTGCCATGTAGTTTACATAGGATTACATAGCATGTATAGCACAGAAACAGGCCATTCGGTTCAACCAGTCCATGCCGTTCATTATGCTCCACTTGAGCCTCTTCCCATCTTTCTTCGTCCAAATCTACTACCGTATTCCCTTCTCCCTCAAATGCATATAATGTAATGCTGCCCTTTAAATGCATCTATACGGTTCACGACAGGGAGTGATTGTAGTTGAGTTCCATGTTCGTACCATTCATTTGGGCGATGTGTCTGCTAAAGTGGAGTAGCTGGAAGTCGCAAGCTGTGAGATGAGTGTGTAGCTTGCGTGCTAAATGTCTAAGTTAAGGGCATATGAGTGTGAGGTTTGAATTGTGGTTGATGAGAGATTATTGGTAGGTGATTAGAGAGGGGGTGGTGTGATGAATGGAGCATTGTATGAGGCTAGTGGTGCAATTGATATGGTATGTAAGGATGCATTGACCATCCATTGTCTTTGCAGCACTTGACCGGAGAGCCTCCTGGCTCCCTGAAGAACAATAACCTCTTTTCTCTTGTCGACCTCCTGCACCAAGGACTCCACTGCAGCATCTGAAAATGCTGGGATATGAAAATTGGCTTGATGATCCATTTCTGTTCCTTCCTCCAGGTCTTCAAATCTTTTCCAAGCACTTTCAGCCCCTACTGCTGCCAAAATATACCCCAGCTTTAAGAGGTGTAGTCTGGTTTTAAGTAGTGCAGGCTAGCTTTAATGGGTGCTCATCTTGTGGGAAAAAAAAAGTGGGCCCCAGATGGAGGCGTGAGCCACTGAGCAACTCGTTCAAGACTGGGCTGCACGCCTCAATTATTATAATTAGCAGACAACAAAGTTTGCATTCTGCATGCAGCACTTTGAACGGCTGCATCCTGATCTCCTTGATTGTAAACTGGATGAGGAGGGCAGAGTTCACAAGAAAATGCAAAATTTGCAGGAAATAAAAATCTTATTAATGGTGCCATGTGTATTTACATTTGCAGAGACCTGGAGCAATCTGTGTATTTAGGTAACTGTGATACATACTTACCTAAGGAAAGCCAATTTTTTCATCAACTTCCCTCAAATAAACATTAGATGAGCATTTTCCTTGAGCTCATTTTATAGATGTTTTCTACTTTCTTGTTATCTTGAACATGTTACCATTTAATTGAATTTTGTGATTAATGTGCTCCAGGTTGACTGCTAATCTCATTGTTGGTGATACTACAGCAACACACCTCAAGACAGTGATGGATTGATTCTTCGTTTATTCAACTCACTTTCTAATATAAATATTGTACTCCTTTGGCTACTGTTTACAATCATTAATGCTGGAAGTCAAGGAAAGCTTTTTTGGATACCCACCGTGGTGGGGTTCTGAATCTGCAGTGATATGACTTCAGTTTTTCCATGGCTATACAGTAAATTGAGGACTGTAAGTGGCAACACCAATGAAAATACAGTCAACAATATCTAAAGCCATGTCATAGCTGCCTGTTTCAAGTTCTTCATTGTACCAGCAGTACAATTGTTTCACTGAATCTTTTCAGGACTGTTAGCTCTTTAGTAAACACTGTTTTCCCCATTCTGAAACAGTCCTTTGTTCACCCAGCATTGCCCAGTTAATAGCTGCTCTGGCATTCCCAGTGCAATTTCAGCTGTTTAAATGGATCATAATTGCATTTCACAGCTGATAGTCAGGATTATTGCTTCTTGCACTTCATTGGATGGCCCGTTTTGCTGGTGTTGCAGTGCATATTTTAGCAGAGCTACTGAATAATAAATTGGGACTCAACCAGCATGCTTAGTAACTCGAATTCTTAGCTCCTAGGTCTGATTTAAATAATATAGGACAGCCTCTCTCCTGAAATCAGAAGGACTGATATCTGGTTCAAAGTGGGCCGAGCGAGGTGTGTTGTGCAGGAAATTAGATTGGGAGCCCTGGATACAGGGAACCCAAAGGAACAGTCCTCGGCATTATCTGAGCACTGGGGAAGGGCTTTGGTGACTGATACCAGCTCTTAAGGGGAAAGGCAAGGCTGAGACTGGGAGGCCCAAGGATGCCACATAGGGGTCTCAGGAGAGCAGTATTGCACCTTCTGGCCCACAAGTATTTCTGACAAGGTATGTTTTAGAAAATGACTTTTAAGTCCCTCTGGCTGGTCAGTGCTTTTTGTCATGGTTTGGCTCTCTGGTTTTAAATCGGACTCCCCCCTACTTGTTGAAATCATGTTGCAGCACCAATCTTCAGGCTGCCATGTTTGAATTTAAGTCAGGCCCTCCCCTGTCTGTAATGAGAACCTTGGCCGACTTAAAAGTTGAAGATTAGAAACGAAGCGAACTGGGGCCGCTAAGTGGAAGCAGGCTAATAACCCCTCTCATGCACCATTCTCACCGCACAAGGGGGATTAAAATCGAGACTAAGATTATTGACATCATCAGCGATGCATTTCTGATTTTCGTCCATCAGTGGATAGCAGACTAGCTGACTGCAGATGTTCATGGTTCCAGATAAGAAGTAGCCATATGTGAAAAATTGAGAGTCATGGTGATTTTAGCAGTCATTGGCAGTGCTATATGGGTGTTGAATTTTGTTTGCAAGTCCTTTTGAGAAGACAACATAGATTTGTGATGGTCACGAAGCCAGGTTAGTGACACCTCTTCCATCATTCTCCAGTGTCTGCTTGACACGGTAAATATTTTGTGTGCCGGTCTGACCTGATGTGCATTTGTGTGTCCGTCTGACATCACGAGCTGCTATATTATGCCCTTATTACTGGTTCTCTGTCAAAAGCTGTGTTAGTGGAGTACTGAATCCAATCC
Source organism: Cetorhinus maximus (assembly GCF_964194155.1). Classification (NCBI taxonomy): domain Eukaryota; kingdom Metazoa; phylum Chordata; class Chondrichthyes; order Lamniformes; family Cetorhinidae; genus Cetorhinus; species Cetorhinus maximus. The sequence goes on from NC_135899.1 coordinate 69,503,196, forward strand.
CCATGGTACTTTAAAAAAAAATATAGATTTCATCTAAAATATGCAGCAGCTCATCTTCTAAAAACAGACTACAACCTGCGCAAAGTAGTCACGTGGCTTTGAAACCTTTAGCACTAGAATATGCTGCACTTTCCAAAAACCATCTATTATGTCAGCAATAATGTGAATCAGCTTCCCCAAACAAAAATATGCATGTAACAAACAGGTAGGAATTCTGTGGCCTACAGCAGTCCTAAAGTTACTGCTCATTTTCTGACAGCTAGTACAGATTTTGGCTTAATTCTAAAAGTAATTTCCTGACTTAAATTCCATATATTTTGTTTGTTTGTTTGTTTGTTTGTTTTAGTACAAGTTCAGTAAGGACTTTTAATCTTTCCAATCCTAATCTTTTAGCTCTGCATTTACCACCCTTGGTTGAGCACTTTCTGCTGCTGATATGATCTAGCTGTTGACTTTAAACAGTCTTGCTTCAGAAGTCTTGATCCACAAAATTACATTATGCTGCTGGCTTTTATTACATAATGAGATTTGAATTTTCTTTTGATGCACCATCCCATGAATGAATTAAAAAAAAAACAAAATGCAATGAACAAACAAAAATTAGGATCAAAGAGCAGTAGTGTACATTGAAGAGTATATTAATGGGGGAGGCATTGGCTGTGGATTTGGGATGGGGTGGCGTTAGTTGGGTGGTGGGGTGATCATAAGTTATTTACAATGTAAAAGTCCAAAGGCTTGGCTGCACTTGTGTTAATTAGCTCAGAATGCTGCTGCCAATAGCACAATAGGTAGTGACCCCCCCATTGTGAGTTTGGTAGCAAGGGACATTCAACCAGGTGGGACCCCACCGCTGTGCCGCCATTGCCCTGATGAAGTCACTGGTGGGAATGCCCGTAAACTGCCTGCCTACCCCGTCTCCCTTGAGGCCCTTAAGTGGGAAATTAATGGCCACTTAAGGGCCTCATCCCACTGCTACCGGTATTTGCCCAGTTGCAAGCAGGCACTCACCATGTGGGAAGCTCACATAGCAAAACCCTAGCTTGTTTGTTCACGGGCCTCTAGTGGGGTCCCTTGTTCCTCGTTCTCGGGTGCTTTGTGTCAGATCTAGGCACCCGATATCAGGAAGGGAGGGGCATGCCAAAGGCTACCCTCCTGCCCTTGCTGCCGTAGGCCCCCCCCCCCCCCCCCCCCCAACCGCCGGCCCTGCACCGACACCCCACCGGTGCCTGGGTGTATGGCGATCCTCAGCCTCAGGTGGGTGTAGTACCAGCAGTAATCACTGCAACCCCAGTGGAGATGCTGAGCAATGAAGAGCTTCCAGTCTCTGACCAGCATCTCTCGGCGGGTGGGACCTCCGCCCTCAGGGTGCTTGATCCTGGGGAAGGCAGATCTTCCTGTAAAGAAGTGGCACTGGGCTCTCACCAACTCTCCAGCCAGTAGACAAGACTTGTCGCCTCCATTAGGTACCATTGCGATGTTTTGTGTCAACACGTTGTAATTGCTATTTAAATAGAATCAGACCTTGTCTGAAAAGTGTTAATTCAAGATGCTGATCATGATACAGTAAAAAGCTTGTCAAATCTAGCTTTACATATTGAGGTGGTGGGTAAATTGGAGTTTTAAAGATTTTGGAGAAATAAGAGCCAATGCAGATGAACTGTAATGTTTATAAAGACTCTAATGAACACCAGGAATTTACTTACTCAAAAAAAATAGGCTGCACTGGATTAAAATAGAAATATTTGAGGATTTTATTTTATTTCGATACTTTTTGATCATTTTCGGAAGTAACACAACTGATTTGGGCAGAAGAGAACCATGGGTTCGTCTGTCCTTCAAAATGTCCCATCAAATTCCTTATTGTTTTTCTGGAATTAATTTTCTTGCATGCATTTTTATAATAGTAATTCATTCAGTTCTTTTTACAAGTCAGGCATTGTTGATATTCTTTTTCATCATCTGTTTCCAATACAATTTAATTCAAAACAAAACTCTTAGTTTAAATCTCTGTCCTCTAATCTTCAAACCCTGCACCTGACTGAAGAACTAGCATAGGTCCAGATTCCTCTCCGTGGAAGTTCTAACGGCCTCTGCTAAGTAACCCTTCCCGCCCTGAGAGTTCAGTTTCTGGAGCGACCATGGGAATAAAATTTGCCTTCGGTAGCAGTACAAAAGGTGCAATAGTGAATTGACAGTCCATATTACACCCAGTAGAAAAGAAAAATCTATTGGGCTGCTAAACAGCTGCCGATTTTGCTATTGCTCATTTTGTGTCTGTTTTGTTAGGTAAAAATACTCTGCCTTTTCTCCCCCCCTCTATAAATAGTCTCAGTGGACCAAAAATATTTTTCCCAACCATGCACATTCCATGTATTAAGTCACAATTGAGAATAATCATAAATGGTACTTTGGAAAATTCTTCTCTTCAGTTTGGCTTATTTCCTCCAGGTCCCGATAATGTCTTTGCAGGACCTCCATTCTGCACTTTTCTACATGTGTGGTACCCATGAGATCTGCAATCTCTGGTTCCTCCCTCTTGCTTGGTCAAGTTAAAATTATTCCTAAGGTTTGGAGAAGATACATATGTAGCTGCTGAATTTGCATGCACATTTTTCACATTACCTAGCAACCCAAGACACTTATTTTGGACAGGCAAATTGGTAACTAATTCACCATGTAGTAAAGATAGAAAATGTGATTTATGATGCCTCAATATTATCTGCACGACCCTAAAAAATGGACAGGCATTTCTCCCCAGTAGCTGGAAATGACTGTAGAAAATGGGCCCAGTACCAACATGGGTATATAGAATATGTTCCTATATACCCATGTTGAAATCGGAGGCCATTCAGTCCATTGAGCCTGTTCTGCCATTCAGCTAGATCAAGGTTGATCATCCATCTCTCTGCCATTTTTCCACACAATACCCATATCTCTTGATATCTTTAATATCTAGAAAAGTTCTAGTATCTAGTAGAGTTCTAGTGGAACAAATTTCAAGCCTACTTTTCAGTCCAGTCTACCCAACATACTGGCAAAACGTCTGCTGGTATGCTTCCTCGAACCACCAGCTACAAAGACTAAAATATAAGAACAATGCAAAACGAATGTCACTACTTGTGTAACAATTCTGATTGGATTTTATGACAATTTAATTTTTTACTAGATTGTGATTAATCAAAAAGAACATCTTCAGGTTTTCACATCGAGTCTGTAAAATACACTTTTCTTCACTCTTCCAAAGCTTTTCGGCAAATAAAGTATTGCTTTTAGCTCAAATGGATGGTTCAATTGAAAATTATTATTTAAACATTAGGCATATGATGTTGAGCCTGACAAAATATTAGGTACTTATTTTATAAAGATGAGAACTGAGTCGTTGTAGTAAGGAAGAGCTGCAATTATTTACCAAATCAGAAAAGTAAATAGCCTCTGGATATTTATAAACTGGAACTTTCGAGTGCCCTCTTGGTTAATATTACTTCATCCATACTTAGCTTTCTCTAATTGTATATTCATTTTAAGTGGGTGAACAGCTCTATTTAAAATAGAAAGAAGAATTTGATACAAGTGCAATAAATGTTTGTATGACAACATTTCTTTCAGTAATTTGTGAGCCACTTGAATAATAAATAAAAGACTACCCAGTACTCCAACTTCACCCTGTTTCAGGTAATTATCCCTTAGACAAAGGGCATTATCAAGAATAGTGAACAATGAACTTTTTTTTGATGGAGAAATTTCTTGATAATCTCTGTAGGAAGTACTCTATGCTCATTACAATGAACATATTTTAAAAGATTACCAAGTATATAGGGCAGAAAATGTTAAAACATAGTCCTTTTCTTTGTGTAAAATAGTACAAGTTTTTTCCTTGATCAATGCAATTGTCAATAATATATGATTATTGAAGGTCAAACTAATAATGCACTCCAGACCAAAAAACATCTTGTAAAAGATGCTGTTAGGGTTAGACAAAGTAGGATGGGAGGAGGCTCGTGTGGAGTGTAAACAATGGCAATAGGCCTGTTGGACCAAATGGCCTGTTTCTGGACTGTACTTTCTATGTCAAATAATTTGGACAATGTTTTTGAACCTCCCATCCTACTTACGTGAGCAAGTGTTAACTTTATCTGGTTAATGCAATAAGCTCCACATGTTAAAACTAATGGTACCATACAAACAAAGTATTTTCTTTATATATTTATATGACCTGTGATGTAGGTCTTGTTCACAATGAAATTAACCATTTTTCTCCCTACAATTTGGTTTATTTTTTTAATTACAATTACTTTTCCTCCCTTTTGACGGGCAGTTACTTATTTGGCAAAGGAAGAGATTGCACAATTCCTAGAACCAGGGTCATAGGTGCACATCAGTTCCAATTGAGAAAAAAAAAATGCAGGACAGAACACTTATCAGGTCAAAAGGCAACCAAGATGAGGAGAGACCAATGTGTGTAGAGGAGAAACATGAGTCAGGCTTCGAACAGAGAGATTAATCAGGATTCAGCCAAGAAGAGGAAGACTGGATAAAGGGAGAGATTGATGACCTGGAAATCAGCATTTTACAGTGGCCTACTGGATAAAGGTGCTGTCTGGAATAATACTAAGACTAACTAAGGATGTTAAGATTGTTAAAAGGTCAAAGGTTTGACTTGGTAAGCTATTTTAAAGTACTTTTTGAAAATGTATTTTGATTTATTGGCTCAACATATCATTCAGGAATTTAGAAAATGCAGTTTTGTTCATTGGTAAATTAGTTCATGCATTTTATTGTGAAGTTACTTAAATCTGGAAAAACAAAAATTAAACGTAATGAAATTTTTGTTTTACTTGTATCCCATTCACTGTCTTTGCTCCTTAGAGAATTGGGCTTGGATCTGCAAGATAAAGTTCTTGCTGATCATTTATGCAGTGCCTTTATTACAAACAGTTTCACATAACTTCTGCTCAGAGAGGGAGAGTGGGTAAACCAAGTAATTATAGAGCAGTCAACTAAACACCTAGTGGTTAAGATCCTGAATACCATAATATAGGACAAAATTAATACACCCCAAGAAAGATGTGAGAAGGTTAGCCAGCATGTATCAGTGAAAGACAAGACACATTTGACAAATTTAACAGAAGTTCTTTTGAGTGTATTAGTAAAGGAAATGCAATTGATGTTATGTATAATGGGTTTATAACAAGCATTTAAAAAGTTATTGCATAGGCATCAGCTTGACAGCAGTGCTCTCATCTTTGAGACAGAATGTCATGGATTGAAGCCCACTCCAGAGACTTGAGCATATTGTATTGTACTGAAATATCAGTCTATACTGAGTGTGTGAAAGGAAAATCAGATGGCCAATCCAATGTTGCCCGTTTTGCATTGTCACAACTCACTAGGGATAGTGCGCTGTAATATCAAGCCCCACTGTTCCCCGAGCTGCGACAAATGTGAAAGGTTTGACCAAACCACCAGATTGCCCCAATTCTACCTAACTGTTTAATTTAGGTTAACAGAATACAAGCACCAGGTTTGTAAACTTAATAAATAAGTAACTGTTTATTGAACAAACTGTCCTTAACCAGTGGCAAAGGAAAGAAATATGGACTAATTTCTAACTCTATAACCTAAACTCTACCCCTTAAATCCTTATACACACACATACAAGACACACAAAACATGGATATTAAGGGTGGGATAAATCAGTTCAACAGCACCAATTCCGGAGTACAGGATTCGATGGGTTGATTTTGATCAGTGTCTTCCAAATTCCTTTCACTTCTTATTGATGGCATAAGGTGGTCTTCCAGCACTTTCAGTACCTAGTTCACTGGTTGAGCACTTGCCTTTCAATGTCTCTAACAGTGATTTTCCCCTTTGCCTCTTGACAGGGGTTTTCAGAGAGAGAGCAGGTTATAGAGATATGAGGAGAAAAAGCCAGCTTGCTATTATCGGGGAATTACTGGAATCTTCCACACACAGGAGCAAGAAGTTTTGGGTCTTTTTCCTTTCAGGCTAGGAACTATTCTGCTGCACTGCCCTCACAACATCTGGTCAGGATCCAATTTAAAAAGTAGTTGCCAGGCAGCTCCCCTGGTCCAGAACTCCTTTCCGGCACCATCCTGTCTTTCCTGGCACACGCTGTTCCAGGACTGCAACATTGTGTATATATATCTCATCCTGTTACAGTGGACCTGTTCCAGTGGACATGTCTTTCAAACTGCAGCCATTGTAATTTTAATCCACAGTCTAACAGAAATAAAAAGATATGTTCCTTGCAGAATCCCCATCAAATTTCTGACATACGGGGCTGGATTTAATGCAGCCCATTGCGACAGGAACCATGGCGGCTGAGCCCACTTAATTGCCAGAGAGGCCCCATGTTACTCTCCCGGTGATGGGAGAACCTCCCCCGATTAAGTCAGAGGGCCAGAATGGGTTGACGAGGGATTCCCGGCCAGTGGCAGGATGTCAGTCAGGCTCATAAAGAGCCAATTGACATCCGTTATCCTTGAGCCCACTGCAATTTATTGGTGACTTGGGGATTAAATGGAGTCACATGGGCTTTCCTGTGCCACTGTTGAGCTTGCCAGCAGCCTTCCAGGGGACTCCACCATTATCAGGCACTCTGTCGCTGATCGAGGGACCTGTCTTCGGGAAGTAAAGTGGAGCTACCGAAAGCCAGCCCCCACCCTTGCCTCTGATCCATCTGCCCCTCTCTTTCCCCCCCCCACCCCCCAAGACCTTCGTTCCTCAATCTCCATTCTTCCTCACTCAACATCACCTGGGTCCTTCAGCGACCCTGAGTCTCTGGTGGCTGCATTGCTGGCAGCTGCCACCACTCACAATGGAACTGACAGTGAACAAGTGCCAACCTCTGGCTGGCAGCCCTTGGTGTGTGGGACTTCTGCCGAGGTCCTGAATCTCTGGGAAGGCCCGATGATGGTCAGTTAACTGAAGTACCCTTAAGTACCCTGTCTTGCCCATAGAACTGACAGGTTTTCCCCACTGGTTCCCAACCAGTGAAAGAGACCCCTGTTGGCCTGACTACTCCATATAGCTTTAGGAATCACGAGGGATGCTGGGTTCCAGACTTGAATTGAGAAAAGCTGCTGTGGCTCTGATGTACTTGGGGTTTTGATCACACTTGTAAAATAATACCATTGGCTTCATCACCACTGAGATATTGGGTCATGTTAACCTAATCCAACTGGTGGGAAGCTGATAGGCTTCCAGTCAGACATCTGCCTCTCTCTATTGACTTCAGTGGAGAGTTAAAACTGGGCACTAACCCATTTCTACCTGTTTCCTGCAAAGTGGGTTGGGTAAGATTACTGCCATTGTTTATGCATGAGGCACAACAGAAACCACAATGAATGAGCTATTTCAGTTGATTAGGATGGAGGGATGAGAGCTTTGCACATAAGTTATGCATGCATAGAACTAGGTTAAATCTAAGGAGGTTTATCTTTTTGCAGAGAGCTGTCAATCTTTGCAATCTTCCAACTAGGCACTTTACAGCCTTCCGGACTGAATATTGAGTTCAACAATTTTAGATCTTAAACTCCCTCCTCCATCCCCACCTCATTTCCGTTTCTTCCCCCTCCTTTTTGTTTTTTCCAATAATTTATATAGATTTTTCTTTTCCCACCTATTTCCATTATTTTTAATGTATTCCACCGATCATTTATCTATACCTTTTATGCCCTTTTAGTCTTATTTCACCCCACCCCCACTGGAGCTATCTGTACCTTGCTGGTCCTGCTATCCATTCTTAATTAGCACATTCATTTAGATAATATCACCACCTTCAACACCTCTTTGTTCTTTTGTCTGTGACATCTTTTGGTTATCTCCTCCTATCACTGCTTGCTTGTCCCAACAACCACCCCCCACCCACCCTTAAACCAGCTTATATTTCACACCTCTCCTATTTTTACTTAGTTCTGTTTAAGGGTCATGAGGACTCGAAACGTCAACTGTACTCTTCTCCGCCGATGCCGCCAGACCTGCTGAGTTTTTCCAGGTATTTTTTATTTTTTGTTTTGCAAGAAGTTGCTGGCTTGTGTAGAGTGTGTGAATTCACAGCAAGCATTCAAAAGAGAGAAGAACAGCTTCCTAACTGTGGCTGATAGGTGGAATATAGTGTGACATATCTGTGCTTTCCTGGAATGTTTTTGATCACCTTCTGTCATCAGAGAGGTAGATCCCAGATCATCATCTCTCTATTGGCTTGGGGTTTTTTTGTATGCTTTATTTTCTCTCTAAGGAATTACGTGGTGGATGCAATGGGATGTGGTTCATAGTGTTAAATTGTGCCATTTTGGTATGAGATAAATTTGATGAATCAACTGTTACTTGCCTGTCTGTCATTTTTATATTTGTAAATTGAAAACCTCTTTGATCAACTTGTATGTGACAGAGTGAAGCATCTCTTTGAAATGGATTATGCTGTTGACTTCTTTCTTGTTGGTGACTTCCACACATGGCTATAATTAGGTGCGCTTCAAGTAAATAGTCCAAGTTATTGATATGAACCAGCCCCAAAATCAAATCAGTTCTGATACATAACCTGTGAAGTGTTTTGCTGGTTGATTATTTTCAAAATGGGTTTTGCTATAATGTAATAATAGTTGCGACAGCAATCGGGCAAGGCAGGATAATTCCTTTCTAGAAAGGGGTTTAAGCCATCCAATTCAAGCACCAGTATCCTGTGGATTGTTTGCAATACATTTTTCATTGGCATCTAAGTTACATTTTAAATATATTTTGTTATAGCCTATCTTCAAAAGACTAAAAAATCTCTGGCTGACTTGTTCCATTTCAGCAGTCATTCTGAAGCCATCAGATGTGGGGACAATGCCAATAGATCAGCACCAAACTGCAGTGTTAGATGAATCCTGGACTTTGCTTCAGGTCCAGTTTCAAATTGAGTGTTAATGCAGATATGAATTTGTTGATTCCTATATCCCAAGGAGAAATAGTTAAGCCCATAATTGTTGTAAATCTATTGTCTACTCTTGCTACCATTCATTTATCTGTTTTAAAGTTCAATAAATCTGTTTGGTAGATCATAGCCTAAGCCATAGTCTGATGGAATGTTTATTCTGTTGCCTTGCATGTGATGTAGCCATAAGCTGAAATATAGTGACAAGGATTTTCTGTTCAACCCCTGAGCTCACTACAAATACCATATATTATACAAATAGAGGCAGACTCTGGTTTGTAGGAAGTAGAGCTTAAGAGGATGATTTGTCACACTGAACCTGAGAAAATTATCCAGTGCAAAAACCCAAATAATGGCAGCAGAAATTCCAAATCTCTTTACGATGTTCTAGAGACACTACACTGACTCAATTCTGCTTCCACTAAATTTGAATTGTATTTATTGGACTGGAATTTTATTCACTGGAAATGACTGCAAAATTATAAATGAGGAATATTTACCTTTCTAATTTCTGTGAAATCTTCATTTATTACAATTTTAATTTTCTTGGTTGCTTTTATAGTCTTTTTTCTGTATAATTTGACAGCATGTATAAATTGTAAAAAGGAAAACCAAGCTAATTAGCATGCCAGGTCAGTGCTGCAGTGATGTCACTGGCAGGACTAAATCCCTGTGTTCAGTTTTCAGTGCCTGCATTTATCTCCTGAAGGCAAATGGAGTGCAGTTCTGAGCTGGCTGTAAGCAGGATCATCACTTGCAGCTGATTTTAAAAAGCCTGTTTTTTTTTAATTTCTTTATATTGCGTTTTATAACATTTATTAGTAATGCTCAGAAGCATCAGCCAAACTGTGTTCTGGTAGAGGTCCTAAGTGCTGGATTTTCCTATGCTACAGACGGGGAGAGAGAGAGAAAGCGAGAGTGAAAAACTACAAAAATAGATTAAGCACGTTGAAGAATGCCAGCACAGAAGATGGAGTGGGAATTATTAGTGTTAGTTGCATGTGAAGTTAATGAGCAGATATTCACAAACCAAGAGGTTCAGGTATGGTATACGTTCATTTTTAATATTTTGGACCGCCCATGCTTTGGCATATTGTGAAGCTTGAACTGATCGAGCTGCAATCCTTGTTGGTGCAAAGCACATAATATGTGCAATATTATTTGAATAAAAGCAGGGTACAAATTCCAAATGGCTATCTACCTGTACAGCAAATGCATTTAAACTCTTCAGTAACCGTTGCATGTCTGGGATTGCACTTGATTTAGTATATGCCTGGGAAAATATTGGTAGTTAGCATAAAATATATCACTTAAATTTATTCTTACATCTATATATGTTTGGTACTTTATCCTAGGACTCATGACTTTGCAATTTTTTATATAGTTATTCAATAACAATGTTGGAAAGATGTATTTTGCAATGTAATTCAGCTTAAATCTATTTGTATTCGTCTAAGCAACTGCAGCTTCTCTTTTCCCTCACTCTCTTCCTCTGATAAGTGCATCTAATCTTTGTGTCCTATTGAATATTTGCATGTCTTTAGACACATAAACAATAGGACTTTCAAACCCTACATGAGGATTTTTTTTATTATTGAGGCATATAATTGTTGTTTATAAAGTGTTCTGTTTTAAAATACCTTCGGTCCCCTTCCCTCCAGCCAGCCGCATTGGGTGGATTGAAATGCTGAGGGAATGGAATGAAGGAAATGGTGGCAAATGTTCCACCTTTTTAGTTGCAGTCAGTAACACTCTCCTCCTGACAATCTGCAAGGTGACCTTGATCAATATCTGCAGTTGCCCGTGTTTTGTCTTGACCAAAATCCAGGGTGGGCAGTGTTGGAAAAAGAGAAAAGCATCAAAATAATAATTATTTCAAAGGCAATGTCTGGGCAATTTTGAGGTGGAGTGGATTAGGTTGGTGCCTCTGGGACATTGCTTTGTATTTAGTTCTGAGTGATTAGATTGAAACCTACTGTTTCTGATAGCTGTGTGGGTTTTATTAACTCATTATCAAAATGAGTTGTGCAGTCCAACACAATTCCTTATGGACGTGGGCCACATGCCATGTTTTGACACAATTTACATTAAATTGGCTATCACTTGGAGAGACCACAAGGATTAGTGATGTGCAGACGTGTACCTTAGTGCAATGGGTGAGGTTGAATTAAAGTATATTATTGGGACAGAAGTATACTTACTTGTGTGTGATCCAGTCTGGGACTCCTTGATGCCAGCACTGGATTGGCACAAAAACTCAACAAAAAATATAAACTTAGGGCAAAGTGGCTTCTTTCTCTTTTACTTTGTGCTAGCCTTATTTAGACTCTGGCATCAGAATTTAAGCATTTATGCTGCTGACTAATTTGTCTTCCTGAAAAGTTATTATGCATACTTGATGACAAGTGCCTCACATGTTAAAATGGGGATTGAATTACACAGGTGGGCTCTGGCCCGACTTGTACCTGAAGAGATTATTAACAAAATGAGAGTGCACAAATTTCAAAGCAATCTTGTTACATGGGTTAAAAATTGATTGGAAGGTTGGAGGCAGAAAGTATGACAAAAGGGGCCTAGTCTAATTGGTGGGATTTGTCTAAGGGTGTTGTTCCCAGGCAGGGTTCTGTACTGGGGCCTCAGCTTTTCACTTTTTATCAATGACTTGGGTCCAAGTTTGCAGCTAACAAAGTTAAGAGGCACAAAAAGTAATACAGTTGGGAAAAGGAAGTTACAAAAAGACATTCACTAATTGAATGAATGAGTAAAATTGTGGTAAATGGAGTTCAACGTAGAGGCCTATGAAATTGCCTACTTTGAGTTCAAGAAAGATAAATCTGAATGGGGGAATAACTTGTTTGTGTGAGTGGCACCAGGCAGACTTGTGCTGATTCCCTCTAGGCAGATAGCGGCAAGGGCCGCTACATGTGCAGCCTGCGTGGTGTTCTTCGTTGATATCATTGAAGGATGCCATTCAGTTAGAGGCCTGGGGTGCTGCCTGCCCAGTGAATCCACCAGTTACACGAACAAATTTCTCCCTCAGCCTGTTTTAAATGGTGAGAAACTAGGAAATGTTGAGCAGAGATTTGGGTGTCCACGTACACCTCACTAAAAGCGAGCAGGCAGGTATCAAAAAGCAATCAAGAAGGTTAATGATCTCAATCGGGCTGAAGTACAGAGGAGAGGATGTACTGCTTCAGTTGACACTACTTTGAGTCCTGCATTCAGTTCTTGACACTGCATCTCAGGAAGGGTATATTAGCCATGTAAGGGGTGCAGCACAGATGCACCAGAATGATACTGGGATCTAAATTGTGAGGACAAGTTGAATAAATGTGGCTTGTTTTCCTGTTGAATATGGAAAACTGAGAAGTGATCTAATTGATGTATTTAACATAAAATGATTTGTTAGGGTGATAAAGAAAATCTAATTCCTCTCGTGGAGGAATCCAGAGCAAGAAACAATAATAAAATTAAAGCTAGGCCATTTAGCAGTGTACTCAGCAAGAACTTCTTTACACCCACAGGGTAGTAGAAATCTGGAATATTCCTTTCCCCAAAAGGTGGTGGATGTTGCTTCAGTTGAAGCTTTCAAGACTGTGATTGATAGAACTATTTTAGGTAAGGGTAATGAGAGATGATGAGCAATGTTCCCACTAAGGTGTGTGGCCATGCACCAATCCGGAATATACCAGGCATGGAACAAACAGTTTGCGCATAACCAATGTTCCCTCCAAGATGTGTGCATTCATGGTCTCACGGCAATTTTAAAGGGACTGCACAATGCAATAAGCAGGTCGCACACAGAAAAGAGCAATTAAAGGGAATATTGAAGTGGAGCAAAGGGAATATTGAAATGGAGCAAAGGTGATTAAGTGGGGTTGTGGTACACATTAGCTATGATCTAATTAAATGGTGGAACAGGTTGGATGGGCTGATAGGCCTATTCCTGTTCCTGTGTTTAATCCCACTTCACCAGGAAGCTACAATTGGTCTGACTGCCCATATGCAATGTTATGAGATACTGACACTGTAGAGAAATGATTTTCCAAATAGTGCTTGGCATTGAGGATTGGAGGCTAAATTTTTTCTTGATACCATTTTGAATAATAGAACATCTGTCACTTAGGATTGTGAAGTATATAGACTTTATGTGCAACTTGCCAGCTGTTCAGATGTGTGAAGTGCTGCATTAAGACTCATAACAAATAAGGCACTTTTAAGTCCCCACTCAAATCTGCTTATAAACCATCTTTATTCACCTGCATTCTATTTTTAAAAAGCTGAAAAGTTATGGAACAATTAGTTCAAATATTAAGTAGTTGTGATTTTAAACTATTTAATGCCTTATTATTTAACATTGCTGTTTAATAAATCAAAAATCTCCTATTAATTAAGTTGCTGTTCTTTGACATCTCTAATTTGCCAAAGGGCTACTATTAGCTGTGGTATTTAATCCCTATTGAACTATATTAAAGATTTCAATTTTTAATTAAAGTGCTGCCAATAAAATAATATTGTGATTACCTCCACAAGAGCCTTTGAAAACTATCCACAAAAAGCAAGTTCTGGAAACATGGGGAAGGAAGAAGTGCTCATTTATTAAATAGATAGTCCTAAATAATATAATTTGTATCTGAGGCTATGGTACCAGCGTATCTTTATAATAGTTTAACTTATTACCGTGGAAGGGAAATTATACTACGTGGGCTTTATTTAATATGGGAAAGTTATCAGCCAGGGGTCATTGGCTCTCATTCATCATGATTAACCTATAATAAACCACACTGTAAACAACCTAAATGAGCATTTTCTATCTCTAAAGTTTGAAGGACACTAAGATTTTAAAATGTGGATTTAATGTAAGTTAATAGGAAAAATAATGGGACTTGGGATAGACAAAACTCAAAGATCAAATGCTTTCTTCTTCGGAGTATTAGAAGATATAGCTGAGGATATTGCATGTGTTTGTGTCTTAATTTTCCAAAGCTCCCTAGATTCATGAATTAAGGCTTTGGTTCGAAAAATTTCAAATGTCACTCCCATTTTTTCTAAGAAGGGAGGGAGAGCCCATTTATAGACCCATCAATTTCACAGTTACTGCAGTTACTGAAATCTAACATTTTTTTTAAAAAAAGCATGACTGAGTACCTCGACAGGTATGAACTGATCAAAGAGGATCCGTGTGGATTTGGGAAGAGTAGGCCATGTGTAACTAATGTAATTTCAGTTTTTGCAGAGATCACTAGCATGGTGTTTAGGGAATTATCTATGGATGTTGTCTACATGGGCTTTCAGAAGCCAATTGACAAAGTTCAGCAAAAGAGATTATAGCAAAAATGAAAACGCAGAATTGGAAGTAGCCTTCTGACATTAGTTGGGTGGCAGGAGGCAGAGATTGGGGATATATGCAATGTGCTTTGATTGCTGGGATGTCACAAAGGATCTGTTCTAGTGACTCAGATTTTAACCATAAATATTAATGAATTGAATGAAAGGATAAAGAGTTGTATTATCTAGGTTTATAGATTACACTAATTTAGGAGGTTGGGTAAGTTGTTTGGATGGGAGGAGCGAGTTACAATGGAGCATAGACAGACTAAGTGGGCGGAATCGTCCCAGGTGTGCACCAAGTGCAGTGGCGGGTATGAAAAATGGCATTTTACCTGCTGGCCACAATGGCGGATTTTCACGACGTATTGTCTGCTTTCTGCCTCATTAATTATGCAGCCACAGGACACATGCCATCTTGCTGGCGGGGCGGCCTCTGAATCACCTGCTGGGGTGTTACCTCACCATTTCTACACTCCAGGTGCCATATCTAAACTACAGTTGTGCACACAGTTTTCAGTACTTGCAGCCCAGGACTGCTCCAGTGAAAGCCGAGGAGAGTTCAGTAACCTGTCACTGGAATGTCTTTTGGAGGCCTAATGTAGTGTCTTCCACCCCCACTGTGGCCACAGAAGGCCCAGCATTCTCATCACTCCAGCTTAGGAGGTGGTGGAAGAGGTGGTCAGTGCCAATGCTGCACAGAAGCGGTTGGCCATACAGTGCAGAAAGAGGATGAATGATCTTAACTGTGCCACTAGGGTAAGGCAACCATCTCTTCACTCTAAGCTCTCACGCACACTCACAGGGCCATCACACATTCACTGGCATCCCACTCACTGCCAGCTCAAGGGACATCACCACTCTCTATCTCACACACACCCTCACATCTCCATCTGGCCTCATCCTCTGGAGACTGGCTCCTCAGCCCTCGCCATCTTGAGGCCACTTGCACAGATAAACATGTGTCCCCACACAGATCTTGGGATAATAACCCCCCTTCTCTGGTACAGCCCTATTCCTGCAGCCCCTTCCCTTGCCTGAGGCCACTTCTACCCCTTCCCCATGCAAGCCCTAGCCCTGCAACCGTTGAAAAGCCACCTCTGCCTTATGGCTGGCCTGTTAGGCATGGACCTGCTCGTGAGCCCCCTAAAAGTGATGTGGTGCTGCCTGTGAAACCTGGTGCTGGTAACAGCGAGTGCTGCCTGAAGCAAAGTAGGTAAACAAACCTCAAAGTCCCAAGTGAAGTGCAGCTCACCAGGTGCATGTCGCTTATGTACAGTTGTGAAACACGCCAACGTGCCCAGATGATCCAGTGCGGAGGGGGTGATTCCGGCGAGCAGGGCTTATAACGCGATTCTAAAGGATTGAAATTAGGTTCCTGACATGCGGTGGAGGGAAATGCAGTCTGCCGTTGATGGGTGGAGCGGACAATTGCAAACTGGTTTCGTGACCGCACAAAACCGATGATTGGCCTTCTCACTGTATTGCCCACTCATGCCCTCCACCAATGGGACCAGATGATTCTGCCCAGTGAGTGGTGGAAAAACAAAGGCTGATGGAGTTCAATGTGGGGAAGTTTGAGGTCATCTATTTTGGGTTCGAGAAAGACAAATTGGAATTTTTTTTTCATGTTGAAGACTAACTTGGGGGAGGGGAGGTGCATGTAAAATGTCGGGTGGCTAGCTCACCACCACCTCCTTCACCAAACCTGTTCCCGATGATATGGGGGTTTGGTAAGACACCCACTAGGCCACCTACTCTTAAGCCTATTCAGTCCCTTAACTGCCCAATTAAGGGCCTCAAATCACCCACACTGCCATAAAATGCTGCATAGGGGCAGGCGGGCCAGAGTGCAAAGGGCTTTTTTTGAAAAGGCAAGATTGAAGTGGGGGCAAATCAATTGAGGGGTTCCCTATGCACACCAGGGCACTGCCCCTTTACTCTTCTCCCCCCCACCCCCCCCAAACAACCCTTTGTTCCTCCCCACCTCCAAAACCCATATACTCTGTCCCCAAGGTGGCCGATTTCCTCCTGTCCCCAAGGTTTGGAACTTAATTCACTCGGGGATCCATTGTTGCTCTTTGTGGAGATGTTTGTAGTCCCTGCAGAGCCCGCGACTGATTTCTGACGCTGCTGCCACTGCTAGAGCACTGATTGGCTGGCAGTTCTCGAGAGCAGGACTTCCTATCCAGTGAAGGATGGAAGTCTGACCCTCAGCCTGTTTATACTGACCCAGCATATTACCGCTGCCAGGACAGGTTTTTTTAAATCAGTCCGTTCGGGACCAGCTTTTCTTCCGGGGGTTGGGGGTGGGGGTGGCAAGCAGTATGTCCCCCTATAAAATCCAGCCCCATACTATGTGTTGCATTCAGTTTTGGGCACTAAATCTCAGGGAAATTATGCTGACCTTGAGTGGGTACACTGTGATTCACCAGAATTGTAGCATGCTTAAGGATTAAATTCCAAGTACAGTTTTCATAAACTTGGTTTTTAGTCCCCTGAGCTTAGAATGTTTAGGGGTTCTCTAATTTAAAGGCTCAGAATGAAAAACATATTTGATAGTGTAGATACGGATGAAGTTTGGTGGTGGAATCCAGAGCAAGGAGACATTTGATGGAATTTTAAGGCCCCCCCAGAGAAGCGGATTGGCTAGCTGGGGGGGCTGTAAAATCAACTGCCATGGCTGTGGTGCCATGCCTGTTGCCTGCCCACTTCCTCTGCTACTTTACTGTGGCGGGTTAGGTGCAGGAATTGTACAAAGGCCATTTACATTTCTTAAGCCAGTTCTGGCCAGCAGAGATGACCTGCCCTTGAGCTAATTGTGGCTCTTAAGATACCAATTAATGGCCACTTAAGTGCTTCTTTCTGTCACTGCTGGTATTTTTACCAGAGGTGTGAGGTTTTGATAGTCTGTTTGCAGGCTGAGGGGTATGTCCCTCCTGTTCGGGCACCCTGTGCTTAATGGAGGCCTCCCAACCTTATCTCCAGGGCTTGCCAGCCTGGCCACATCGAAATCCAAGACTTAGCTAGGTGTCTGAATCCATGGCTCTTCTTCAGTGGAGACTGCCTGTTGTACCCGTAGTGATTGCCACTCCAGGTGGCACTGCTGGGACTAGAGAGCTGCCAGTTATTTGTTTGGACATCAGCTCTGGGGTGGGACTTCCTCCCCAATGGGGGCAGAAGCCTCTTCCTGAGCCTATTAATGATCCTCTGTTAAACCACTACAGAACAACCTTGCCAAACAGAGGTGGGCTCACCCTCTTCTTTCAGGCTGAGGTGGAGGAACAGGGCCACTGCCTCTGCATAAAGGTCTGGTCATTAAAACTAATGTCAGGGGGACTAAGTCTTTGCTCTTTAAAGCCTAGATTTTATGTATATAAAAAAAAATGACTGAAGCCATGGCTGACCATAACTCAAACAAAAGGAACATTCCAGCATTCAGAAGTTGACACCTCACTATCTCAAAAGAGATGCGATTGACCCCTGTGAATGGAGAGACACAATTCCCAGGGAATTGTACAAAGGCCATTTACATTTCTTAAGCCAGTTCTGGCCAGCAGAGATGACCAGTCTGCAAGGACAAAGGACCCTGAAACCTCTTTTGAAATCCTTAATGGTTGAAACATTACCAATCTCAAGAATCCAGACGAAGGAATGTACATCCATTGTCCAAACCAAATTGGAGAGGTGGGAGTCACGTGGCACACAACCCCCCCACCCCTGCATTCCCCCCCCTTCCACCACAAGCTGGTGGAACATGTAATATTGCCTTGTGGAGGCTGCCAAGCTTAGACTGCCAACTTCTATCTAGCAACCAGTAGTTCAGAAAAAGGGTTCTGTCCAGATTTGAATACCTACACTGCTTCTACTGGAAGTTCTGTATCATCACCTACAAAACTAATTCATCTCTGCATGCCCATCTCATTGTGGAAGGCCTGCTGACCTCTGTAGGAATACACCATTGGACTTTTTGATTCTGGAATCTGGACTCGCATCAAACCATAATTCTTTTCTCTGTTGTCTTTGCCCTGTACCTCTTTCTTTTCTTTGACCCTCAGTTAGTGTATGAATGAAAAATAGGTCAAGTTGTTACCCTCTTCTCACGTTTGTGCGTATGTAAATAGGATGAACTAAAAGGGTTAACTTATCTCGAGTTTGCTGTGCGATTTTAATAGAGAATTGGATCACACCAAAACTGAGGGGTTGGGAAAAAATACACCACCACTTATGAAGGGGGATATCAAAATCAAAACACCTTTCTATTTACGGATGGGTAGTGAGAGAAATCGGAGCTGTTAAATTAAACCCCTCCTGTCTGTAACACTAGGCCATTTAGAAGTGAAATTGAGGTGCATGTTTTCACCCCACAGTTAATGGAACTCTTGAATTCTCTCTTTCTCCAGAAACCCATGAATGCTGGGCTAGTTGAAAATTTCAGGCATGAGATTGATAGATTTTTTTTGTTAGGTAAGGACATCGAGGGTTATGGAGTTAATGTACAGATCTATTGTGATGTAGTGAGGGTCTGCATGGCCTATCCCTGTTCTTATATTATGTTCTTTGGCTCACGGATTTGATATTACATACAAACAGTGCAAATAGTATAGCTATATTGTACTGGCTCTTCCTACATGTGCACTGCAGAACCAGTCTCATTCCCTTAAGTTAGCATGTCTGATTTGGTGAGCGCACAGGAGGCAATATTGAGATGGAACATTTCAGTATCACTTCTACACAAATCACTACTTTTAAATGAATATGGCACATTATGTTAAAGCTGGAGTTTTTCCCTAAATAATTTAACTGCTTTTAGATTAGAATGCAATACTGCTGTTTAATAATGGCTGATTGTGAAGAGTAGTCTAGTGAATGTTGATGTTGCAAAGCTTGCCAGTGACTCAAACTTCTTAAAAAAAATAGTACTGTATTTGTAATTTGCAAGATACCTATTGTAGGTAAACACTTCTCCAATTGTTGTGTTTATTCCACATGGTTAAGATATGTTGAGGCCCCTATCTAGGGAACTCATAAATATCCCTGTACATTTCTGAGAATTTGTTTTTTGTTCATAAACCTGTGACATGTGACTTCAGCTTAACATGCTTTATCTAGCGCACCGTCCCTTTTCCTTTTTTGCTTGCTTCTTTATCTTCTTGCAGTGGCACCTGTTATGTTAACTTTACTTGTGAAAGCGGGCAAGAGAAATCGTTTCTCCTAAGTGTCAGGTCTGTTTTTGACTGAATTTTCCTGATACAACCACAAACTTATTCAAAATTATTTGCTGATGTTTCTGGAATTCAAATGTCTCTCCTTGTTGGCATCTAAGAATAAGAAACTGTATTAGTTTTCTGTTCTATTTGGCAAATATGGTTCCTGGTACCATGTGTCAGGTTGGACATCCTTTGATATCCCCCTATTTAGACAATTAATGTCTTTAATGTTAATGTATTTTCTCCCTTCCCTTCAAATATCTATAAGAATGCTCTATCTCAAAAAATGATTCCCTCATAGCTCAAGAAATATTCATTTTAGAGAGAAATCTATATATTTGTAAGTAATTGGATTGTCTTGAGGTTTTATGCCTGAAGAAAACTTCTCTAAATATTATATGTACTAAACTCTTGGAACTGAATGAATTTTCCTCCTGTGGCATCATACTTTGTTGTTTAGCTCAAAGCAGAAAAATAGCAAGTTGAAGAAACTAGGAACATAGAAATCAGAAGTAAGGAAAGCGGTTGGAAAACTATCAATGAACAACTGCTAAGAATTTGCAAAAACATTTATAAATGACCAATATAAGATATGCTAGAATTTGTTTTAACTAATTAAGTGACTTTTTAAAAAATTCATCCAACAATTTTGTACTGCAACTGAAACTTTTGATGTCCAAAGTACAATTTGAATCAAAGCATAAAAATAATACAAATTAGATTTACATGATTAAATTTAACTGTAAAGCTGTCTTTTATGCTCTTTAATACCCTTGTTATTGTTTATACTTGAAGGGCTCAGTCCCTTCTAAAAGCCTGGGCATGGACTTCAATTTTTTACCCAGAATTGTGTCTCTGTTAGCTGAAGGTCTCCAGGTGGCATTTATTGCCTAATCATAGTTGCTTTAAGAAGGAGCTTGCCTCCTTAAACCATTTTCTCTTTGTAGTGGTTTAATATAATTAAGTCATTTGCTACACCACTTCAGAGCGCAGTTAAGAGACAACATGGTTGTGTGGAACCAGAGTCACGTATAGGTTTCCTTCCATAGAGGACAGTTGTGTAATCATTGGGTTTTAGGATAATCCAGTAGTTTCACGGTCACTTTTATTTTACCGATAACAGCTTTCTTTTCCTTTCCAGATGTTTTCTTCATAAATTCAAATTCTCAAACTGGGATTTTACCTTGTTCTCTGCATTGTTAGTCAAATTATATAATAAATACACTACCGTATTCTCATTCCACATTCCTTACTTTTGGTTTGTATGTTCTTTGTTTCTTTATGCTCATTAGGAAAGGGCTGTGATGACGCGAAGAACCCTCTATTTGTTTGTTACATATTAGAATGCTCCTGTTAGTATAAAACATGTTTGCTCCCATTTCCAATATAAGCAATACTAATATCTATTAGTATCGCATCATAATAAGACTATTTTACTTCAGATTTATTTGGCAGTTTATTATACAATAGAAAACTATGAAATGCAATTGTTGATCTCCTGTGGCATTGCACAAAGGGAATCCATATCAAGTGTGGTCTTCGGATAACGTGGCGTTAAAGGCCAAGTGATAGTTGGATCATGGCAAGGGGACATAATTCATTCCCCATTTTAAAGTTGTATATTATTTGCTTGTTTTGATATCACAGTAATTTCGCACATCCACATTTATAATGGAAGCTATGTGCTTTATTATTACATATCTTGTAAGTTGTTAAGTGAGAGCAGACTGGAATGGGCATTGCATCTCATGAAATTTGCCCCAGTTTGCACATTCTAAATGGTTCCAAGATGAGCTCAACCCTCAGATTGCCATGGATAAAGCACCTGCTCAGTGTAGTATTTAATCCAACACAAATTTGTAAGTGCTCTAGCCAACACGATGTGATTCCAAGCCAGCATGCCTCGGCAGGATTTCTCCACAGCCATGTTATTTCCAGGTGTTACCATTGACTTTTACATAGCATGTATTCAAATTTTCCACAGAGACCATCGTAACACTGAGGTATTGAAGACATTCCATGTTTCACTCTCCGACTTGTGAAAGTAGACAATGGTTATTGCAAAGAGGCCATGTCGAGATCCCTGCTAATTTAATCTGCAACATTTTGTACAAATGGCAAAGTTAAGTTTCAGTAGAGTAGTCGTCTCAATAAAAGCATTAAATATGGCCTAGTGGTGAAATCAAAATAAAATATGACATTTATTCTGATCTAGTTATAAAGTGATTTAGAATATTGTGCCTGGAGTGGTGCGACAAACTATCACGTGGTTCTGTTATCTTTCAACCTGTTAAATTATTTTTTTTTTAGTGTGAATCATAAGTTGTCACTTTTACTGTGAGTACTACTGACTGAATTATTCAGCATGAATCATCAGGGGCTGATCTACTTGCAGCAAGGAGTCATATTCCTGCTCTCATTCAGGCATGTCAGAGAATTCAGAGCCAAGGAGTAACAGCATAGCTGATACTAGATTTTTGTATCACAGAGGGATAATTGTGATGATTAGGTGCTAAATACAGCAACCATTGCAATGAGCTGATGTAGGAGTCTCCACATATTATGTAATTGCCTAGTGACTAATTCACAGCAAGTGATCTTATTGTGAATAATTATTAAAGAGAGTTCCTAGAGCCTGTGGTAGTAGAGCATCAGACATAGTTCTGTTGAAGACACTGGTTCCTCCACACCAACTTTTCAACATGGAGAGTTTCCAATCTTTCTTGGGCTACCTGGGGAGATGTGGTGAGTGGGGGAAAAACCTGAGGCAAGGAGGAGATAATCAAATAATATAGGTATTTGACAGAAGTTGGGGGAGTAATTGCCTGTTGGCCATCTTGGCTGGCTAATACCTCTTAACCATTCCTGTGAAGCGCCTTGGGACATTTCTATTACGTTGAATAAAAGTTGTTGGAACACCAGCTCCTGGCAGCCTTAACAGTCTGTTGTGTTGCTGAGTAGAGCTTTGCCAGGGGGAACGGGAAAGAATTACTCCTACCAACTTTTCTTGTCTGTGTAGTATATTGTAATGGGTCAAATGGGATTGCTAAATTACTACCAACAGTGCTAAATAATTTGGAAAATTTGTTTACTGACCTTCTGTTCATTGGGCACAAGGTTAAAACAGTCAAAACTGTTTTAATGCAGGACCCTTTAATGTGAGTAATGAAGGTCTAATCTTGAGCTGACTTCAAGCACATACTTAGTGGACAGGCATTTAATCCATGACAAACCTTCTGTCTCTTTTCAATGTCACTATTTAAGTAAACTGTTGCTCACTTAACTGTAAGTCTTTGGATACTTGGGAATCACATTGTAATTGAGCTGATAACTCTGATGTTCACAAGCTGCCTGTCTGCTGCTTGTAGCAAGAACCGTTCCACATTCTTTGTTATGAGGCACTAAACTTCTCAGTGGCAGCTAATATCTTTTTGTGAGCCATATCATGATACAAGGACATTGCAGCTTGCCTGCCTCTTAATTTTCTCCTCTGTTAAAATTTGGTTGACTTCTGCAGAAGGATCAACTCATGAGCAGAAGTAATCCTCTAGTAGCTTATTGAAGTAAACACTCTTCGGGCTAAATTTTATCAACCCTCTAGGGATATGCCAAGAGTTGGAGAGGGGCCCCTGAGATGGCAAGGAAGGAAGTGATGGAGTGCCTGTCATCTAACCTCCACCATGTCATCTTGCTTGTAGCAGTGAAGGTGGCAGATGGCTCTCCTGCACAGAGGCCAATTATGCCACATAGGTAATCTCCTACTTGGGCAATCATTGGCCCATACGGACAATGGCTGATCTTGTGGCAACAGGCCTGCTTTCACCCACCACCAACCACCCCCCACTTCGCCAGAGTCTGCCTGATGGGTCCAGCGCCCCCAAACCCCATTCACTTGGTTTGTTGGGCAGTGTCCTTCCGTGGCATCCTGTTCTTCCAGGTGCAGTCCCAGCAGCAGCCAGCTGGCAGTTCTGCTGTCCCTCCGATTAAGTCGGCAGTTCCTGCGGGTGGATCGCTGTCCTTAATAGGGATGGCCACCCTGAGATCCACCAATTCATTTTATGTGACCCTGGAGCGCCAAAGTGGGGCACACCCCACTCCCTCACACTTCTGGGTCTGTCGGTGACACCTTCGCCACAATAACGAAATTCCGGCAGTCGTGTGTGTGCATAAACCTGGACATAAATGCTGCCAGGTTGTTCAAATGCAAACATTGGATTAGACACTGCATTTTCATCTCTGGAACCCAGTCCAAGCTAGACTGTTGAATGAAAAATGACTGGTGGCTGTAAGGGTCCAAAACTAAATTAATTCGGGCAGTCTTAATGCAGTTTTATTGCTGACAAAGGCCGTAGCTCTGAAACATTAACCCTTCTTTCCTTCAACAGTGTTCTCAGTGTTTTCTGTCAATTCAATACCTCTTTCTTAGGCATAAGGCTATACCACAAAATTTCTCTAATTAGCAAACTTGCTCAAAGGCCACATGATAATGGGTGCGAGAGATGAAAACAGTGTCAGTGTTGCAATAGGGATGATTTTTTGAGGGTGGTATTGACAAATGCTGGGGCAGAATAGACAGTTTTATTCTGCTTCTGGCAGTGCAGTACCTGACCTGAATGTCTTTGTCTTTGATTTTTAACACAGGGGGCAGGATTTTCTTCTTCAAGTCAGGAAGTGAGAGATGGTCCATTTCTTGACATAGCGTCCCTGACTTTGAAAGTCAGCCCATCCGCATGGAATTTTTCATCTTCCAGACTCTGGGCTGGCTGGAGTCATAGCTGTTGCTTCCTGATGCAGGCCCCACATGAAAATGAAGGTGGGCAAATACTGATGTGGCAGGTTAGAAGGCCTGCCTCTGTTCGCTGGGACATTGGCCTCTACATGGTGCTTAGGTCGCCTAACCCTCAGCCTTTACCCCCACATGCCCCCATATTCCCTTCATGCCCCCATGCATCCTCTACACCTCTTCCATACTCCTATGCCCACTCACCCAGTATCTACTATGTATAGCACTCATGAGCCCTGTAACTCCGGGAAGTCTTTGCAATCCTCATGCAATTTTTTTTAAAACACAGTAATTCAAACTCCAGTTGAAAAGAATCATCCCCTTTAGCTCATAAACTGTCAGTCAAACACGCAGCCGTTGAAGCTTCCCTGGAAAAAAAACACTTTCCCTCTCAAGTGTTCATTAATCTGTCAAAATAAACAGCAATTCAAAACCTCTTAAATGTTTAATCCTATTACCTGTTCATAAAACTCTCAATCACAAAGCACACTGTCCCCTCCACTGCTTTGTCGACAACATCTGCTGAACTAGATTCATTAGTGGAGCTTCGAACTCAGCCATATATTCATAATTGGATTACACTGCATAGCCGAATATACAAACACTACAGAGCTCAAACAATAGCATTTGAGGTTGCCTATCCAAATGTCAAGCCATTTGCTCCTTTTTTAAAGGTGCAATGCAATTTTAATCAAAGAAGTCTAGCATCTATTCAATTTTTGTTTTCAAATCTCAACAGATCTCTGGACTTTAAATCAATGTAAACCCAAAGCACAGTGTCCAAAAGATCCATTTAAATCAGATTCCCAATACTGTTGAATGTATTCACTAGATAAAGTACTCGAATATATGTGAACACTTTTACACAATGCTGGTCAATTTAATGATCACTTACCTATGATCAATTATTGCATTGAAAACCTTTTAAATCATCATACACCATTACATTATGGTATTTGAAGTTGGCAAGACTTTTTAAACTTATCTGTCAAAAGGATTCTGACTCCAGAGCAGGCTTCCCCAAGGTTCATGAATTGACTCACCCGGTGTGGTTCACACAGTCTTCAGAATCCCATCCACCCTGACGAAAATACCAATGCCGTGGAAAATTGCATTTGCCACAGGCTTTTAAATGGCGACCCCGGTGTCACTTTGAGTGTCAGGTCATGACTCGCCATGTTTCCTGTCCCAGGGAAAATGTTGTCCATCAGTAAAGACATGGTAATTATAAAATTGCGGCCCTATGTGCCTTCAGTTTGGGCCTCCCGAAATGGGTTCTTTCAGCGTCAGGAGGGGAAAATCCAGCCCAGAGCGGTTGACATGGGAAGCTTCCCAATACAGAAAATATGCTGATCACAACCTTGCTCAGGAGATAGCTGAATAAGAGTTCTTAGTTTATGGTGTTCTTATTTCTCCCCACTGATATTTTTTAAATGATTGACTCTCAAGATGTGAGTGTTGTTGGCACTTATGTCAATGACAACATGTGTGTCAGATGTGGCTCTGCATTGGAGAGTTTTACCCTAATCCCCACTGACTTCAGTTTTGCTCAGACTCTTTGAATTTATGTGCCTTAATGTCATAGGCATTCTCCCATCAACTCTGAAAGTCAGCTCCTCTATCTATGGCTGGACTAAGGCTGTAATGAAATCTGAAGCTGGGCAGTTCTGGAAGAACCCAAACTGTGACTTTAATAGTAATGTTGGTGACTCCTTTCATTACTTTGCTGAAAACTGGAAGTAGGCTAATGGAACTGGGTTGGATTTTCTTATTCTTTGCAGGCATTATATACCTGGGCAATTGGATGGGTTGGACTTGTACCTGGGCAATTTTCCACATGGTCTGGTAGATGCCTATGCTTGCAGCGCTGTTCTAACAGCTTGTTTAGGGGCTCTACTCTTGCTGAAGATGGTTGCAAATGTTCATGTCTGGTCTTTTGTACTCATATGCTCAGCTTTGCAATTGTTAAAGATGGGATAGACATGGGCCACCCTCCTCTCATTTGCCTAATTCTCCTCCTCCATTCATGACTAGATGCGGCGGAGCTTTAACCTGACCTGTTGGTTGTGGGATTCCTTAGCTTTGACTTCAGCATGCTGCTTTCGGTGTTTAACATACATGTGGTCCTGTTTTGTAGCTTTGCTAAGTTGACATCTCATTGTCAGTTATGCCTGGTCCAGTTTCATTCTTGTTATTCTTCGTAGTGCTTTGGTATAACTGAGTGGTTGCTAGGTCGCTTCAGTGAGCAGTTAAGAGTTGAGCATTTTGGAGTGGATCAGCAGTCGCCTATATAGCCCATTTCATTTTTAGATTTCTTTTTAGCTGAATTCAAATTGTCAAACTGCTATGGTGGGATCTGAATTCTGTTCTCTGAATTATTCATCCTGGCCTCTGGATGACTAATCTACTAACGTCACCACTACGTTACCATACTCTCATCGTTGCTACCCTAGCTGAGGTTAGAATGTTTGTAGATAAACTAGGTAATTAGTCAAAGGCAATACAATGTACTGCTCAGATACCATTTGGATTACAGTGGATAATTCTGATTGCCGTATCACAATACACATGTACGTACATTGCAAAGGGTTTAGAGCAGAGCAATGAGATTGATGTCAAATATAGAGGTTGAGTTTTGAAGAATTATTCGGGGGAAAAACTGGAATTGTACACCCATCTAGCTGGTTAACAAAAGTTGGATCGTTTACTAGCATTAAAATCATTAGCTTTAATACAAACCTTGAACGCTGCCAATTTTTTTTTTCCTGCCAATTTGCTTTTAAATTCTCTCTTCACCCCACTCCTCAAGCTTGCAACCTGACTGGAATCCTGTTCCCTTATCTTTGTAGTGAAGGAGCCATACTGCGTATAGACAATGGCCAGGATTTTGTGAGGAACCCCTGTCGGTTCCATGGAGGCCTGACTGAATAGAGTGCTCTTCAGGCACCTCCTAGGCCGCCATCGAGCCTTCCCCGTAGTTGAGGTCCCTGGTGGCAGAAGTCCTGCCCACCGAGGGAGTTGCCAGCCAATCAGAGGTTGGCAGTTTGTTATTACCACAAGCACCAGCAGGAGTAGTGGCTGCTGGTGGCACTGCACCCACCAGAGGCCCAATGTCACAGAAGGACCTCAGACCACAGGCAAGTGAAGGTGGGATGGGGGTCACTGGGGTGGGGTTTGGGGAGGGGGCGTTGGAGGCAAGGGCAGGGGGTGGCTTTAAGTGCCCCCCACCCATCCCGCCCCGTCCCGCCCCCAAGTTTCCTGGTGCCAGGTCCCTTGATCAGGTACAGAGACCTATGCGGCCTCCATTTAATCCCTGAGTTGCCACTAAATTGCAGTGGGATCAGGGATAATGAGTGTCACTTGGTACATTAATGACCCTAATTGACATCCAGCCGCTGGTGGTGGGAAATCCCACATCAGTCCCTTGTGCCCTCTGACTTAACCAGGGGAGGTTTTCCCACCACTGGGAGGCTGACGCTGGCCCCCTCCCACAATTAAGTGGGCCTGGCTGCCATTTTTTCCATCACAATGTTTTTCACCATAGTGACTACAGTGTGCACCTTCTGCTGGATTCAATGCAGCAACTCATTAAAGTTTGCTTCAACAATGCCTCCCAGCTCCACAACCAATAACAATACTAGAGTTAAGGATAAGAGCAAAAATATCAATGGAACCTTCAAGTGTCTCAATATTCTGAATTGGCCAGATATAACTGTTATTTCATTGTGCTAAAATTCTGGAATTCCATGCCTGAACCCTGTATTGGGAGAATTTGTTCAAGGAGTAGAAATAGCAACACTTCTTCTCGAGGGCACTGAGAGATGCGAAATGTGGCCTTGCTTGTGTCGGATGCTCATGTACTGAAGTAAGTTTTTTGCTTTGTTTGTACAGTACTGGTATCAGCTACTACTTTTGGCACATGTAAGTGAACTGCCTGTTTGCATCGCTATCCCTAAAGCGGAAGCCTATGCAAATATACTTACAGCAGTCCAACTGCTTATGGAATTTATCACCGCATACAAAATTAACAAACGGGAAGAGACTGGCCCATCTCACACAGATGTGATGCTTTGTGATTCAATATAGACACTCCATATCTACCTGGAGCCATGTAATCTTCTGGAAGACGCAAAAAACAGGGAAAGTCTAAGACCAATCAGGAGCAAAATATTCTGAAAAGTTTCTATACGACTCCTACCGGCAATCAAAATTAGTTCAGGAGACCACATTGACCCTGACTTACATTAAATAAGTACAAGTTGTTATGTTAGCCCTTCAACAACATGAAATGGCCCAAGGCACTTAATTCAAAGAGCCATGATAAAATTGAGCCACTTAAGGAAATATTAGGGCAGATGGCCAAAGGCTTGGTCAGAGGTAGGTTTTAAAGAGTGTCTTAAAGGAGAAAAGTGAGGTAGGAAGGTGAAGTTTAAGGAAGGAATTCCAGTGCTGGGGCCTAGGCAGCTGAAGACACAGCCATCAGTGATGGAGCGATGAAGATTGAGGATGCTCAAGAGGCCAAAATTAAAGGAGCGCAGATGTCAGAGGATTGCTGGGCTGGAGGAGATTGCTGAGATATCTAGGGGTAAAGAAGGCTATGGAGGGATCTGAAATCAAGGATGAAAACTTTAAAATTGAGGTGCTGTTTAACCAGGAGCCAGTCTAGGTCAGTGAGCACAGGATGATTGGTAAATGACATTTGGTGCAATTGAGGACATGGCAGCAGTATTTTGGATGACCTCAAGGTTTCAGGGGGTAGAATGTGGAAGGCCAACACCAATGCATTAGAATGGTCAAGTCTGAAGGTAACAAAGGCATGGATGATGCTTTCAGCAGCAGAAGAGTTGAGACAGGGGCGGAGACAGGTGATGTTATGGAAGCAGAGATATATTGTCTTAGTGATGGCACGGAACGGATTTGTGATTGAATGCTCACCTCGGGATCAAGTGTGACTCCAAGATTGCGAATTGTCTGGTTCAGCCTCAGACAGTCCCCAAGGAGAGGGGTGGAATTGGTGGCAACCTATAGGCACCTCTTGTACAACATCATCTCCTCCCCAACCAAAACTAATTCAGTTTTCTCCTGTAGGCGTACAGTGAATCAGCGTTCAGCTATTGTCTATTTATATTCAACATCAGTTGTGTCCCTGCCCAGTCTGGTTGACCAATTGATCTGTTTCAAGTTTTGTACCATTTTATTAAAGTTAGCACTTTTAAAATCCAGAATTAACTGTAGATTCTCATACATGTAGTTTTGGCAGGGGAGTGGGACTAGTTAAATTGTTCTTGCAGAGAGCTGGCACAGACTTGACTAAAAATAGTTGCATTGGCTGAGGTGCCAGTTTCCCTTCGCCATTCCTGCTATCTAACTTCTCCTTAAATGCATCTGTGCTATCCATCTCAGCTAATCCATGCGATAGTGAGTCCTATGTTCTAATTACTCTGTGGTTAAAGAAGCTTCTCCTGAATTCACCGTTGGAGATTAGTGACTATCTTACATTTATGGTCCCTAGTTCTGGTCTTGCATGCAAGTGGAAACTTAAACTAATTTGAGCACAGTAATATAGTTAAAAATCATTAACCTTTTATAACCTTCCCAGCCATTAAGGGCCATTGATGAGCAGTGACCTTCATCAACAAATGGACTTTTTAGCTACAGGCACAATAGTGCTTGGTTAGATTGTTAAATGATTGATCTGGACTAAATCCATTTATAACTCCTGTTTATCAAGAGTCTAAACCAGACTGGAAATACCAGTTTAAATTTCAAATTATTCAAAATTGAAGCATTTCCTTTCCTTCTGCCTTGAGAAGAGGAGCTTTGAGATTAGCTAATACATTAGTTTGAATAATCCGGATTGGTTGATGGCCAATGATACAGAAAACCAAACTGACAGGCCTTTGCACTAGGCACCTCTTTTATCATTCTGTGGACTTTTATAGTTGAATAAAGCCTGGTAGTACAAAATAAGATGATAACCTTTTTTTATTTGAACTGGGTGGAGTGGGGGAGGTAAACCACAACCTTGGGAGGCTACAAATCAGGTCTGGAGTTGAGGGGAGGTCATCAACCGTATCAGGGGCTAGAGATATGTTGAGACCAGCAGAAGAGAGGCTGAAGGCCTCCTTGCAGAGCCTGGGAAGAGAGAACCCTTCCTTCCCGCCCACAAGCAGTGCTGTAAAATGCTTCCTTTGCCTTTGGGAAACCCAGTTGGCAGAAATTAAATTTAAGTTGGGATCTTAATTGCACTGAGACCTGGGGAAGAATTTTACCCCAATTGGGGAGGGGGGCCGGGGTGGGTGGGTGCAGGAGTGGGTGTGTGCAGGTGTGCCCCCAATCCGGGGGGGGGGGAGCGCGCCGCCATTTTATGTGGCCGGGCCAATTAAGGCCCGCCCAGCATGATGTCCGCCAGGAAGCGCTATGTGCACCCTGTGCAGGCGGGAGGGATTCCCTAAGCCGGGAGTGTGCTAGAGCGCATTCATCTCCCTGAGGCTAAGTGCTGCTTCAGGGAGATTGACGCCCAACTTAAAAATGGTCAGTGGAGAAAAATAAAATTTCCCTGACATGTCTCCTCATGTGACACTGTCACATGAGTTGAGACATGTCCATCACTTTTATTCAAACTTTTATTAAATTTTTAAAAACCCTCATGAAACCTCATTCCCCCCCACCCGTGGATGAGGTTTCATGCTTTTTCTGAAGCCTGCCAGGGCTCCTGGCCTGCCCGCCAACCTTAAGGTTGGACAGGCAGGTCCATTAATTACTTCAATTAGTTTTTAAATGCCCTCAATAGGCCGTTGACAGGTCGGCGGGCGCACAGCTGATTCAGCTGCGCCCCCGTTGACCTGAAAATTGAAATGTTGAGGGGTCATTTTATGCATCGGCGAGCGGGCCCCGCCCCCAGCTTGCCGACCTCAATATCCTGGCCCTGGTTTCAATATGTTTGTGAAATGTACCACCTCTCCAAGATAGATTATGAACTGTGTGAGGTCCTATCACCATAAAAAAAACGCAGCAGGTTGAGGATGCTTTCCCCATTTCTTTTTCTAGGGTTTATATACCCTGCCCCCCCACCCCTCATTCCATCTCCCATCTTGCATTGGAGTTTAATAGAGAGGCCTTGCAGTCTGAGTGTTTTGCATGTCTGTAAGTTGTCAGCATTGTGTTCTAATAGTCTTAAAAAAAAAAGCAACGTTGAACATTGTGGTTAGACTGCTTGAAAGGGCTTGCTAATAATCTGGCACCAGTGTTCAATAGTTCCTAAGAGTCCATAAATTTTATTGTATTTGATTGTGGTATGAGATATAATGTGGGACATTTTGATCTGAAGCGATGTTCTTTTAAGGTGTTAGTCAAAGAGCATTGAACTTGATTGGAATTAGCATTCCAGAACTGGTTTGGGTATATTTAATGCTGTACTTAATGGAAGTGATTTTTGCATAACACCTCACTGGATTTCAAACAAAGCCCTGAGGGGAAAATGATCAAAGTTGGTCTAAAGTGGACTCTGTTCTAGTTTGACTGGAACTAACTGAAAGATCTAAGTTTAAACATCTTTTTGTTGCTGATCAAATGACTTTCTGTAAAACGTATTTCTGTTTTCATCTTGGCTAAATAAATATAAAATATGTGTACAATTTTAGACCGAGTACAGGAACAGAAAGGCCAGGGACTTTACATGCACATATCTTTGAAGGTGGGAGGACAACTTGTTAAGACAGTTTAAAAAACACACGAGGCATAGATTAGACAACAAATAAATTATGCTAGGCCTTAATGAATCACTGTTAAACCGTTGTTGGGAGTTCTGTTGAAGGGTCATGAGGACTCGAAACGTCAACTGTGTTCTTCTCCGCCGATGCTGCCAGACCTGCTGAGTTTTTCCAGGTATTTCTATTTCTGTTTTTGTTTTGGGAGTCTTGTGTCCAATCTGGGCACCACACATTAGGGAGCATGTCAATGCCTTGGAGAAGATATAGCGATTTACTAGAATGATAGGGCGGAAAGACCAGAAAAGTTATTTCCCTTTCGGTGAGAAAGTAAGCTGTGAGGAAAATGCAAAGAAGCTGCAAAGAGATAGAGACCAGTTAAGTGATTGGGCAAGGAGATGGCGGATGGGAAAGTGTGAAATTATCCACTTTGTAGGAAGAATGAAAAAGCGCAATGCTTTTTTTTTAAAAAAGGTGAGAGACTAAAATGTTGGTATTCATAGGGGTTTAGATGTCCTCATACATTAATTACAAAGTTAGCATACTGTTACAGCAAGTAATTAGGAAGGCAAGCGGTATATTAGCCTTTATTGCAAGGAAATTGGAGAATAAGAGAAAGGAAGTCTTGCTGCAATTATAAAGGGCTTTGGTGAGACCACACCTGGAGCGCCATGTACTGTTTTGATTGCCTTACCTGAAGAAAGATATACTTGCCTTAGAGGGAGTGCAACAAAGGCTCACTAGATAATTTCCCAGGGTGTGTGTGTTATCCTATGAGGAGAGATGGAGTAGAATGGGCTCTCTGGAATTTAGATGAATGAGAAGTGATCCCTTTGAAACCTAGGGCATTCTTAAGGGATTTGATAGGTAGATCCTGAGGGGCTGCCTCTCCTTCCTGTAGAATCTAGAACAAGGTGTCAGGATAAGAGGGCAGTCATTTAGGACTAAGTACTCTAATGCATCTGAACACTTGCACAATGTTGGTCAATTTAATGGTCACTTACCTTTTAAGGTTAGAGCCCTATCATGAATCATTCCATTAAAACATGTTTAACTTATCCTACAGCATCTAATTATGACATTTGAAGTTGGCAAGACCCCTTAAACCACCCAGTCAGAGGTTCCTGACTCCACGACAGGCTTCCGCCAAGGTTCATGAGTTGATTGACCTGACGTGTTTTGCACACCCTTCAGGAACCTACCCAGCTCACTGAAGATCTCAAACTCTATGAAATTGAAAATTGAGGCATACATTTGAAAGGCTCAACCCGACGTCACTGTGAGTGACAGTCAAATTGGCGGCCAGTGGAAATCATGTGGAAGATTTGAATTTATGGTCTCTCCCTCCCTCCCTCACCCACCCACCCCCCTCCCCCAATCCCACACGCACTTGCCCAGCGTTGGGGCAGAAAAATGTGCCCCAACATGTTGATTTGATATTCTGGCCTCTTTAAGGCACTGCAGCATTTTTTTTCCCTTAATCATTAGAAAGAACCACAATTAAACTGATTTAGTTATATTTTTCTGTTTCCCTGTATAAATGTTGAAAACTAATGGCATCACTTCAGAGCTAGAACAATGACTCGGGCTGCTAATGGAAGAGCTGAACTAATAACAGTGGATGTTGTCATTGACCTTGACTGTGTCAGCGATGCTCTAAGTACAATCGCATAACCTAATGCGGTTCCCTTAAATTGCAGGCTCGATGGCTATTCTTAACCATCCACCTCTGACTCTGAATCAGAACCAAAAAAATTTTAAATGTCTTGGCTGCAAAAATAAGCTATGTTAAAGGTAATCCTAACTCTTAACTTTTTCAAGTAATATTCTGATAGAAAGAACTCCCTCTTTCAAGTTGGATCAAAATGAGCCAGGTTTACTGTCCCTTTTGGCATTAGAGTGAAACTGCCTTGATTTCGTAGCATTTTATATCAAAATGTGCCATATAACTGGAGTAAGAGCAACGAGATGGAATTCTGCCAAACCCGCCACCAAACTGCAACATAAATATCACTGTAACAAAATGAACTTTATAGAGTTCCTAGCCAACCAACTATGTAAACTTCGCTTTTAACCTTTTTTTAATTTGGCAAACTGCCTCATCAGCTTTTTGCAAACATTAAGAAAACTACAAATATTCATACACCAGTGAGTGAAGTTCTGCAGGTATAAGCTTCCAAGAGCTTTGCTTCCTTGGCCAGCAAGCTTTGTGGAATTGGAGCTGCAGGTTCCCCATCCATTCCAATTAACTGGTACTAGTCCCAAACTGGTACCCACAATAAAACTGTCTCATAACCAAAGGCTTTATGCTTAAAACAATGCCTTTGATAGGTTTGACCTTTTTGAGGGTAAAATTAATATTTAGACATTCTACTCATTATTGAAATAACTGAATATTCAAGAATGGAGGCACACTCAATGTAACCATTTACTTCGAAAGATTAAATACAGTTTATCTAGAAATTGGAACAACACTTAACTGCTGATTTTATTTTGAATCTGTATACTAAAGATCATGTTGATGTGAAATTGAAGTGTGTCTATGTATGTTTAAGCACATCTTGTTTATTACCAATCTCAATCATTCTGTGAAACATCTTTGTTTCCCAATAGCTAGCTTCAGAAAGGCACCAGCAGCAGAGGTTTTGGAGCTGTTTGCCCACCTTTTTGAGGGTTGTTGCAAGGCAAGGGGAGGTTTGAGAAAAGAGGCTTAACAATTACTTGATCGAGTATTGCTGAAAAAGACATTTTGTCAAAGCTTTTCATCTTGCACTCATCAGGACAATCACAGGAATACCAATGCCAGGGGAATCAACAAGTTTATATTGTATGATTGGTTGGCACGTGGACTCTGATTGGTAGAGGCTTTATAGTCTACTTGGCAACCAATCAGCACACTCTTCTCATACAGTATAAAGTTGTTGCTTCCCCTGATGTTGGTATTCTTGCGATTGTCCTGACGAGTACAAGATGAAAAGCTTTGACAAAATGATTTTTCTCAGCAATACTCAAGTTCTGTACTACCAAATGACTAATTACTTGATCATATTTATTTCCTTTTCTGATACTTTTTCTTTTTAAAAGGCGCAATTTTTTGCTCTTTTTTGATAGACATTAATTCTTGCAGAAGGGGAGTTAATGCTGAGCATTTAAACTGAAAAGTATAAACTTTTGAAATTTTGAACTATACTAGAAAATTGCATTTTTGTATGGATTAAACATTATTACAGAACATTACAAAATTACAAATTAAATAGTTTTGCAAATCTATTTAATTCCAGTTTGGAATTATTGTAGCTGCAGTCATCTTAATATTAGTGCAGTAGTACTCAGTTGTTACTGAGTTTAAATAATGTAGATTTCTCTGGATATTTGGAGTTTTATGTGGAGCTGCTCCTTGAGGCATATGTAACTCAGATCATCATTGCAGCTCCCTAGTGCTTTGGGACCTTAAGTGTGAATGTTGTGATGGTGGAGTTAAAGAGCTCATGAGCAATTTGCAGCTGAAAGAAGAATGAGGTTTTTGTTAACCACACCAGGTATTGTTAGATCTATCTGCAATTGCACGACTCAGAACTCAGTCACGGCAAGAGACTCCCAGGAGGGACAGCTTTAATAATGTCCTCAAGGCATCCCTGAAGAGATCAAACATCCCTCCCCACTCATGGGAGCCCATGGCTTGTGACCAACCAAAATGGAGAAAGCTCATTCGTAAGGGCACCGGATACATCGAGAGATGTCGTTGGGAACATGCAGAGGCCAAGTTGAGGCATTGGAGAGAGTATAAAAACCTCAATACCTCATCTACCTGACCCTTCAAGCACCACCTGCCCCTGATGTGGCTGAGTGTGCAAATCATGCATTAGACTTATTAGTCATGTCCGAATCCATCGAACTGAAATGGAAACGAGTCATCTTTCATACCAAGGGACTGCCTAAAAAAGGTGTTCGATCTATCATGCTGTCTTTAACCAACTCATCACTGCCTAAGCACATAGATCTTGTTAATAAGACAATTGAAATCAGTTTTATTGCAAAAAACCATCACTTTTACTGAAGTTGTTGTATGAGTAGTTAGTACCAGACTGTAGCAGTGTTTTACTTCATAGCTCCCACAAAGTCCTAGTTAAAGGGCAGTTTCTTACTTTTATCAGATCAGCTGTTTCTTTCAAAACCTATCATTTTTCCCAGTAACTGCAGTAATGACTGGAGGTGGCTGCCAAACCCAGCTGCATGATTCTACTTGATAAAATTAGAAACCATTTTGAACTGTGATGCCTAAGACTGCTAGCTATTTATCAAGGTGATGAGAAGGACAGATATGTATCGGCCCCTGCTGGTGCATGGACAAATAGGATTATCTCAACCACAAGGTTGACTTCTGTACTGGACATGCATTCATCCTCTCCTTGCCAAACTGGCAGTAGGATGAATGACTGAAGGATGAGGCAAGGTCAAGCCTGACCATACCCTAACTAATTCTCAATTGCTTATTGTTGCTATTTAAATCACAAACAATACTTTATTTAAATATTATTTCCCGAACCCTAAGCAGTTTGTAACCTACTCTCTGTGCTGCAGTGACGTATCCTGAATGAATTTTTGCTGTAATTCACTACTGGTTTTTACTAATACCATAAATTTGCCAGAGTAACTTGATACAATTTATTTTTTTAGATTTATTGCTGAGTTTTATGTGCATGATCATCACCCCAAACCAAAAACTCTATGGGTTTTGCATCTCCAGTTTAATAATTAAACCTTTGTGTACTGGAGATAATAGGGACCCTGTTTAATCATTTGTTTTATATAAAAAATATAACCCCCTTGCACCACCTGCTAATCACTAGATGAGGGCCAAATGAACAGTTCGCTTCCAGACGTCTGCCAATAAATTTCTGCTCCCTTCTGTAGTAAATGATTTGGCATCAACTTAACTGCTGTCCATCATCCCCCAGTTGAATCGATATGTTGCTGTATCATTCTGCATGTCTGAGCCTCTCTCTGTAAAAAGCAGCTGTTCTGGGGTAAATTTGAGTGAATTTATGCTTGCAGGTGTGTGCTTTACAATTGGCAGATGATGCAGCCAGTGCAATGAGCACAGCACACCACATGTTGACATGTAAATGTATGCAATAGAGTAGTAGTTTTCAGTTCACTCCTGAGTGTTTCCGATTTCTATCATGCTGTTACGTGGGCTGCCAACCAAGCCCCGTAGAGGGAAAGGGAATGAAAACGTGTTGTATTCAGAACCAAAACTGCTTATTTATTCAGCTTATTTAACTTCCTGTGTCTTCTGTGGGCCATGGCAGCACCATCCTAGATCAGTGTCTTTTTTCCCATATTCCCAATAATCTTATTTCCCAAGTATCAATCTCCCCTTAAACATCTCCATTTATTATGCATCTGGGTCCTCCACATTTTCATACCCCTTTGTGTGAGGGAGGATTTTTCCCACTCTGCATTCAGTTTTAACTGGTTTAATCCAAGTTTTAAGATTATCAAAATAATTGATCAAAGTAAAATAAAATTTCAGCTCTGCAATGATATTGAGGCCCAGATCTTCACTCCCACATTGTGTGCACTTAGGAGAATTCCCAGCTCCGCAAACCCGACCTCTTTAAAAAAAAATATATATATATATATATATGTCTGCCCAAACTTCTAGTTTTTGGCCTGGGGTTGGGAGGTGCAGGCTAAAATTAGGAGTCGGGGCAAATGACCCCAGATGTGTGGTTGGAAGCAGAACCGGCACGGGTAGGAGCATAGGACGTAGGAGTGGTCGTAGGCCATTTGGCCCTTTGAGCCTGCTCTGCCATTCAATAAGATCATGGCTGATCTGGTTGTGGTCTCATCTGCACTTTCTTCACTGCCTCCAATAACCCTTGACTTCCTTGTCTATCAAAAATCTGTCTAACTCTGCCTTGAGTAAATTCAATGGCCCAGCCTGGACTTCTTTCAGGGGGAAAGAACTCCACATACTAATGACCCTCTGAGAAAAAAAATCCTCATCTCAGTCTTAAAAGGGAGACCTCTCATAAACTGTATCCCCTAGTTCCACACTCCCCCCACAAGTGGAAACATCCTCCTGGTATCTACCTTGTCAAGTCCCCTCAGGATCTTTATATGTTTCAATAAGATCACCTCTCATTCTACTAAACTCCAGTGGGTACAAGCCCAACCTGTTAAACTTTTCTTCATAGAATAAGCCCATCATCCCAGGAATGAATCAAGTGAACATTCCCTGTACTGCTAACGCAATTATATCTTTATTTCAAATATGTGGATCAAAACTGTACACGGTGCTCCAACTGTGATCTCACCAATAGCCTGTACAGCTTCAGTAAAACTCCCTGACTTTTATATTCCATTTCCCCTGCAATAAACACCGACATTCCATTTGCCTTCCTAATCACTTGCTGAATCTGCATACTAACTTTTTGTGATTCATACACCAGGACACCCAGATCTCTCTGTACCACTGAGTTCTGCAATCTCTCTTCATTTAAATAGTATACTGTTTTTCCATTCTTCCTGCCAAAATGGACAAGTTCACATTACCCCATATTAGACTCCATCTGCCAGAACTTTTGCCTGCTCACTTAATCTATCTTTATCCCTTTGCAGACTCTCTACCTCATCTTGATACTTGCTTTCCTACCTGTCTTGGTGTCATCGTCAAATTTAGCTCCCATATATTCGGTCCCTACATCCAAATCATTGATAAGGATTATAAATAGCTGAGGCCCCAGCGCTGATCCTTTTGCATTCCACTAGTTACGGCTTGCCAACCGAAAAAGACCTGTTTATCCCAACTTGGGCCAGCAACTTGAGCACAGATCAAAAGCAGACCTCCTGAAGGGCCCATTTTGAGAGGTAGGTCATCAATGGTGAAGTCCCTGTGCCTTGGAGGTGACGTCATTGCCTTGTCACTGTTCAAGCTGTAAATGTTATCCAACTCTAGGATTACCTGACCTTGGAACAGCATTGGCTTTCCCAATGGGAGAATTATCATTGCTGCCTGATCAATGTGTACACTTCTTAACCACTGAAAGCATGGAGTGGGTTCATATGACACAGCCATGGGGATGGCATTGTCTTGCCACCACTACCTGGCACAGATATTATGCAGTCATGTAGGCAGCTGCCAAGACTGGGAGGGTGGATGAATGTATGATGGACAGGGCCATGGTCATTATCCTATCCACTTGCCCCCTTGCCTCCCATGTATCAGGATGTTCCCACACTGTTGAGCCTTGACCTGGTCCCTCACAGCTGCACACTGTCACAGCATGACCGTGTGACTAAGAGGGAGTAAACCAGTAGGGCTGTCAGTGGTCGCAGAGCCCATCATGCTACCCTGGAGTCCCAGCTGCATCATATCAAGCACCAAGCATTTGCACAGAGCGATTTTGCCCCCCCCAACTTTACAAGTAATCATTGATGATATGCTGAAAATGGTTAGTGCATGTAATTGCACAAAAGTGAATGAGAACATTGAGATCTGAATGCCTCACAACCCTTTTCGCCTTACATTTTGATTCATAGAATGTAGCACAAAGGAGATATGGGGGAAAGGGATGGGTCCAGCTGCCCATGGATTTGCTGACCAGGACCTTCACATTTTGATGGAAGAGATCCAGAAGAGGAGAGCAGTTACCCTGCTGGCCACTGTAATGCCCCTGCAACAGTCAAGAAGGTCTGGATTCAAATTATGGCTGTGGTGAGCGCAGCAGGAGACCATCAGTGCTTATGGATTCAGTGCAGGAAAGATTCAATGACCTTCATTCTGGCAAGGTGAGTAGCTTGGTTCATCTACACAGAGCCCCGAGTGAAGGGTCACATTTGCACGCTGCAGTTTAAGTGCGAGGCATAGCACATACCCCTGCTTCAGCATTGAGGTTTCTATAATCTTAAGAATGATCAACCTAACTGGAGTTGGTGTATTTGGTGACTGTTTCCATGCCTTCAGAGACAGCGTGTTTGGCCAGTTCCCCATGGAGCATGAGGTGGACGGCGCTCTGGATCTCTCTGGCCGAGATGGTGTGATCCTTGTAGTGAATGAGACCTGAAGCCTCCGAGGCGATGCACTCAAATGTCGACAATGAAGGAATTCATAACACTCATGGCCTTGGACGAGATCCTGGTGGAAGGGTGGACCTGGGTCAGCCCCCTGTACATGTACGTGGAATAGCTCTGCTTGTGAGATTTCCTCCACTTCTTGGTGACATTAGTTAGTGACTGCTTCAAAGCCTTGCACCGCCCTTAGCTGCAGCCACCACCTCAGGCATTCCACTTGACTTCGACTAACTCAAGTCAGCTCATTGAGGCTTTTATGTGAACACAGTTCAAGTAGGTGTACACAGAACACGAGTGATCCGTGATGCACAGACGCAGTGAAGAGCAATATCCCTCCATGCACTATGTATCAGACTAGTATAAAATCATGTTGTTGCAGTCAAAAGGGGCAAAGAACGCTAAAGAGATGGCCCAGACTAGGGGTGGGTCAACCTGGCTGAGAATAATTCATTTGATTGAACAGGTAGCCATGGAGATTGCCAGGGTGCTTGAACAGCTGTCTGGTAATGATGAATTGCTGTTGGCAAGTGATAAAGGCAGTGTTTAAATCACCTTGGCACATGGTGATAATGGTGGTGGTCAGGATGTCAGTTTACGGAGCACAAGAGGATTGTGACATGAGAGGGAGTACAACAATGGGGTTGCATCATAAGAGAACACGAGCATGGTTAAACACAATGGCATGTATCAGAGCGTGCTTTCACAATGAGAAGGGTTATATCTAAATAACTCCTTTTGTGTCTTACACAGATCACAGCTCTGCTCCCTTACCCCATCATGTCAGATCATCCCTTGGGCATCAAGAGGCAGAAGAGATGTCTGAGGAGGTAGTGTCATGTCTGATTATCCCACACTCTGCTCAGATACAAGCACTTCGGAGGGATGTAGCCTGTGTAGTCAGTGGCACAAGATGAAAGTCACCGCAGCAGAGTGCAGGAGGAGATGTCAGGATCCGAGACATATGTGCAATCCCTCTTGGAAAAGGGAGAAAAGTCACGGTGATGCTCCAGTGGGCATGGAGCCTCAGAGGGCACATTTTGGGGCACAATATTTAGACAATCAGCAGCAGTGTGGACATCTAGTGGAATTCCCTGAGGCAATGGGAGTTTGAGAACTGCGAATGGAGGAGTCCATCGTTGTCATGAGTTTCACGTTGTCCTGGGGCTTCAACTACACGAGCTTAGACCATGAAAGATTGACCAATCTCATGTAAAGACACATGCAGTAGCACTTGGAGTGGTTACAAGAGCAGCATCTCAGCCAGGAAAGGGTGCAAGCCTCCCTCAGAGGCCTGGGTCAGTCCGCTAAGAGTATGGGGGTGCTGACAGCAATGGAATATGTGAGTTGTGTGACCGTAACAGAATGGTCACACTGTTAGCACAGCAGTTGCTGGAATGAACGACTCCTGAGCACCAGCAGCCAGCCCCACCTGAAGGCCAACCCAGGGCTTTGCAGGTCACTGAGGGGGGGTGAAGGTACCGAGACCTCCTCAGCCCCCTCATCTTCCTCCACATCCCCAGCCCCTCCACCAGAGCCCTCGTCTGCTGCACATGTTACAACTGGTGAGGACATGTCATGAGTCTGCCTTTCTTTCTACCTGTCAGAGCCGAAGTGTGATGTCACAGGAAAACAGGTAGGTGATTGGTGGGTATCTCTTCCCTGTCTCTTTTGATTGGCCAAGTGGTTTAAATCAGGAGATGTTATTACAACTTCCGGTGTGTTTTTTCCCGGGTTGGGTTTGCGGAGCCGGGAAATGTCCCAATTGGCAGTGAAAATCCAGGCCTATGTTTAGGCAGCTTAAGTTGCAGGTGGCATTTTCTAAATAAAAAGTAAATCTCTAATTTAGAATTATTACTGATAACTGAATACGTGTCCATAACATGTAACATTTTTCTGCAAATGATCAAGTTCTACAAAATGAAATGATTTGGAATTCAGAATTCTGTGCCATATTGATTTTACTAAGTTTATTGATGCAGTTGAGGTCAGTCATTGACTATTTTATGTTCGCTGGAGTCTTCAACAAGAAATATCAGCGTAGTTCAAAATAGAGAGATTGATCTAGGAAATTCTGGCCCATAGGCACACTCAGACTGCCCTTTCCTTTACACGCATTGCATGTTTTGTCAAGAGCTGTTATGGGAACACTGTTCCTTTTTTAAGTCAGCTGAGTAATTTGCTATTTTCTCTCCCTGCAGCAGTTAGTACTACTATTCCCAGTCCTACAGCTACTAACCCTAAAAGGCATCTGGTTCACTAATGTCCTTTAGGGAAGAAAACCTGCTGTTCCTTATCCAACCTGACCTATACGTGGCTCTAGACCCACAGCAGTGTGGTTGGCACTTAACTGTCCTCTGAAATGGCCTACCAAATCACCTTCTTGAGCAATTAGGAATGGACAGTAAATGCTGGCCTTGCCATCAATGCCCACACCCTGTGAATTAAATTTTAATCTCCTGCTAAGTGTATTTCTAGAACTTCATGGACTGCCCTAGATTGTACTTTTAAACATTCAATGACCAATACTTTTTTTTGTGAAAGAAGCTGCTATTATCTTTGTAATTTCTGTAACTAAAACATAAAATGCTGGAGATATGTCGGTGAGTCAGGCAATACCTGTAAAGGAAGGGAAGAAATTAACATTCTGGGTGGAGCCCTTTCATTAGATCTGGTAAATATTAAAACGTTTCCTCCCACCGCCCCATTCTCCACAGGGCTGCCTGGCCTGAGTATTTCTATATTTTCCCCTTGGTTTTAAATTTCCTATATCATCTGCAGTATTCTGCTTCCTGTAAATTCTGTGCTTAGTACATATTTACCCTGTAGTTAGGTAAATTGTGAACTGTGTTTATAATGGGTGCTCTAAAAGAAACTGTAAACGTCTTTGCTCATAATTCTGATGAAGATTCCCACCAGAAATGTTTTTCAGTCATTGCCTTGTAGTGTCAGCTGTGGCTCAATTGATAGCACTGCCTCTGAGTTAAAAGGTCCTGAGTTCAAATCCCACTCCAGGACCTGAGCACAAAACTCACGACTGACATTTCAGTGCAGTACCAAGGAAGTGCTGCACTATCTTTTTGGATGAAATGTTAAACAGTCTGCCCCCTCAGCTGGGCGTAAAAGATTCAGTGCCGCTATTTTGCAGGAGAGTTACCCCTGGTATCCTGGCTATAATCTATCCCTCAATCAACATCACAAAAACAGATTATCTGGTCATAATCAGATTGCTGTTTGTGGGAATTTGCTGTGTGCAAACTGACTGCTGCATTTCCAACATTACAACAGTGACTACTCTTCAAAAATACATAATTGGCTGTAAAGTGTTTTGAGATGCCCTGTGGTTGTGAAAGGTGCTGTATAAAGGCAAATATTTTGCTGTTTTACTTGTTTTTTTTCTAGCAGTTTCAATTTTTGGGTTTCCAGTATTTGTAGTTTTTCATTTTATCATTGTGTATAGTTTAGTTGTTCAAATTGATAAGATGGTTACAAGTGAAAGGGGCAATTGGACCATGTTTCAAGTATTTAAAGTTGCATTTCTCCTCATGGTATTATCGGATTGTCTCTCAAATAAGCCTAAGGCTTTTATCTCCTCTTCTACCCAGAAGCTAATTACAAGCAGTTTCTGACATTTGTCCTAATATTACTTTCACCAGTTTTAGTTTATTTGATTTTAGTGTTTGGCATATATTGAAAACTTCTAGATTAATCCCTTTTATGTTCTTAATATCTCACCTTATATACTTGTTCTTTGAGATTCCTCCTTTCAAGATTGAGTTCCAATTTCTCCCAAATTTCCCAGTAACCCAGTTCTTGGATTTAAGGGCTCAGCCTTTTTTGGCTTTTTCTAAACTGCCACAATGACTTGAATGTTTTCCTCACATCTTGGTGACCAAAACCAAACACACTACTTAAGCTGAGGTCTGATCAAAGCACTGTACATTGTAACATGATGTCTTCCAACTTTTCCTTAACTAACCTTGCAGCAATGCAATTGAGCATTCTTTTTGTTTTGTTTTATTTATTACTGTGTAGCCATTTAATGTTAAACCCTGAATCAAACATCCCCTCCAGATCTCTTCCCACTTTGTCTTTAATATGTGCGGCTGTACTGTTTCCAGTTCTCTGGGAAGCAGGTTGTGATGATTGGTCATCAACCTGAAACATTAACTTTGTTTCTCTCCCCATAGATGTTGCCTGACCTGTTGAGTGAATCCAACATTTGCTGTTTTTATTCCAGTTCCTTCTTTGTTCCTCTGAATAAACTTCCGACCTTCTCCTGAAAGTTTCATGTCACTCTACTGTAATTGGCTTTGAACAAGTGTACACTTGAATATTTCTCCCTAGGCAGTGTTGAATCCCAAATCATATTGAAT
Organism: Cetorhinus maximus; assembly: GCF_964194155.1. Classification (NCBI taxonomy): domain Eukaryota; kingdom Metazoa; phylum Chordata; class Chondrichthyes; order Lamniformes; family Cetorhinidae; genus Cetorhinus; species Cetorhinus maximus. The sequence continues at coordinate 69,547,616 of NC_135899.1, forward strand.
GTATGCTTGTGTTGTTGGCCACATGCACATCATTTGTTATATCTGACCTACTTTGAACCAGCGCATTAAGTTGGGTAACCTTCTGTGATGACTCACTTTAAGATCAGTTCGACTGATAGGATACGTGTCAAGAACACTATCAGTAGCAGAAAGAGGTTATTTACAAATAGAAAAAGAGGGCCTATCATTCGGCGTCAAAAAGTTCCATCAATATTGTTCGCCCAACCTTATATCTAACTTGAATCTGTGTTGTTCTGTTGGGGATAAAACTCCAATCTGTCAAGCCTTTCTTCATAATTGTATTTTCTCATACCAACAGCATCCTAATGAACCTGCATCATAATGAACCCCATCATAGGCTACATACATCCTGATGGATAAATGAGGTTTCCTACCATTCTAGCCCATGAGCAAAGAACTGGTAGACACCCACCCCACCCCCTGCCTCCAAGGACTGGAAATCAACGGATGAGAGCCGAGTCTGACATGATTAATCAGGTGGAATTAACAACTGTAATTCACTTGCGTCAGTTCCTGGAGCTCGAAGCTATCACTCAGCCTGAATAATGCGCACCAGTTGATTCTCTGAAATTAAGCAGCGAGTAAACACCCTCCCAAAGTCTTCAACTCCCACTCGGGAGGGAAGCAGCAAGTGGGAAGGTCAAGGAGGGAGATGGTGAGCGGGAGGATCGAGGAGGGAGGTGGTGAGAGGGAGGGTTGAGGAGGGAAGCTGCAAACAGGAGTGTTGAGGAGGAAAATGACACATGCTAGAAGCAGCGACCAACAGGGAAGTAGCAGGTAGGGATGTCAGGGAGGGAAGTGGTGTGTGGGAGTGTCAGGGAAGGAAGTGGTGTGCTGGAGGGAAACAGCGAGCGGGTGTGTCGGCGAGCGGGAGGGTCAGCGAGCAGGGGGGTCAGAGAGGTGGCAAGAAGGAGCTAAGTTGAAAGAGTTGTAAGTTATTAAGAGTTGCTAAGAGAATTTTTAGGCCAGTTAATACCACTGATCTAGTCATTCTGCTGCAGATGGTTTTGGAGAATCATTAAAGCAAGATTGATCCCAAAGACATTCGACACATTAAAAGGGCATTTCTAGGGAGTTTGTAATAATATTTGGATTCCTACCCCAGATATCCGAATAATAATGCAAAGGTTTTTGTCAGGTTATCTCATGGGATATTTTAAACTGTCTGTACTTCCAAATGCTAACTCTCCCCAATTCACTTTCTTATGCATTGTGGGAGATAGTTTAAGAATGGCAAATCGGTTTATTACTTCACAATTCATAGATATTTAATCTTACTATGTTTAAAAAGTAATCTCTCTACAAGGCAATAAAAGTGTCAATCATCCAGACCCCCTTAAAGTATCAGTAACAGAAACCACAAACCCTTGTGCTTGACTGAGAGCCCAGACATACATTACTCTTGTTGAAACAGCTGTGCCCCAGAGAAAACATTGCTTGATTGACAGCTCTGGCTCCCTGTGAAATTGACCACAGATATCAATGTTTATTTACGCAAAGTTAAGTGGCTTCAAGGGCTTATGGTTTCTGTTACTGATACTTTAAAGGCTCTGGATGATTGACACTTTAATTGCCTTGTAGTGAAATGACTTTTTTAATGTAGTGGAAAGTAATGAATGAATGACTTTTTTTACACATCCTACTGTCACTGGGGCTCATTGGTTTTATACAGTGCATAGTGGGTCAATGCACCTGGTAATGCCACATCTTGCCATTGGGGTATGAGGGGCCATGGGGGTGGAGTATTATAGCTTGGCAAAGGGGGCATGAAGGGCCATGGGGGGGATGGGTGGAGTGCCTGACCTTGCCATAGGGGCATGAGGAGGATCTTTTGAACTTAACTTTTAAAACATCCCCTCATCCAGACTGGGGCTCACAACTCTTCTGAGGTACTGTGAACCCTGGCTGTTTAAAAACCTGGCCCAACTCAATGAAAATTGTGGAGGAGTAGGGCATGCCTACCTCCGCAATGAAGCCGGTCAGGTCAGGAATGCCGGATGTGGGCTTTTGACAGGAACCAGCCTGCACCCTTTAAAAGCACTCCTGAAAATCAGACAGCCAGGGAATGGGGTTAGGAATCCTGGAATTGGGACCCACCCACAATTTTTAAGGGCTCCTGAGTCACCCTGACACGGTGAAAATTCAGCCTATGGTGTCTCGCTGACCCTTACCCTCCATTTCTCGAGAACCAAATCTCCAAACTCAGACACTTCACCTCTACCTGATTGTGTTTATTGATGTGAAGAAATTACTGAACTATTTTTCTCACTATTCGTAGCAATTTTAAGTAAAGAAAACACTCAATAAGCTGAAAAAGTTGGCTTTTCCACATTTTCTGTCAATTGAAAATGCAAGTCTCCTTAGTTCTTTGTATTTTGAGCTTGTCAAATTGAAACAAAAGACCTTTGTCTTGACTTGAGCCATCAATAATTCAGCTTCTGTCAAATGACTAAAATACAAGCTACAATAGAAAAACTAAAAAAATGACACTCTCGTGTATGATAGTGTAATGGTTATGGTACTAAACTTAAAACTTAGAGATCGTGAGTTCAAATGCCACCATGGCAAATTTCAAATTGAATTCCGTAAATCTGGTAACTTGTGGACTAGCATGTTACTGGGTCAGTGGCTGGGGGTGGTATTTTTCTGTATCTATGGTAACTTTTAATATATATAGGCTTTTTTATTTCCACTGGTGGCTCACATTATGTGCATCCATATCAAGGCACAATTCATTCTGCACGTGGATGGAAAAAATTAGAGGTAGCATTGTTCCCCACCTTCCCACCCAATTAAATGCCAACACTCCATCTCCCCCGCCACAAAACTCGCCTTGGGCATTAAATTCCACCTACTGGGTTTGTTAACTTAAAGATCAGAGTGTCCTTTAGATCAAATAGGCCAAATTCCTTATAATTACACCTGTTATTCATTGATGCAGCAGAAATGGGCTTTTGTATTTCAACTTTTAACGTGAAAACGAGAAATGGACCGTTTTACATGGTTATTTCTTGATTTTTTTGTGTATTTACTATCTCCCATGAGAATTGCATATGCAGTATAGTGAAGTGTCAATTGTAACATCTAAAGGGTTGAAAACTGGTTATTTATAACACTTCAGGAGTTCTTTAGGAATTCTTGATTGACCATACAAAAGACTAACTTTGAACTCCTAGCTTTAGGTAGATGATTGGATGTACTGTCACAAAGTTTTATAAGAAGAAAAAAATTGACAATTGTTTTAGTTTCTGTAATTGGCAAAATAAACCAGGGTGACATAAGAAAGACATCTTTTACACAGCGAGTTGTGATCTGGAATGAATCGCCTGAATGGATGGGGGAAATGGATTCAATAGTGACTTTCAAAAGGGAATTGGGGAAATACTTGAAGGAAGAGAACTTACAGGGCTGTGGGGAAAGATCAGGTGACTGCGACTAATTAGATAGCTCTTTCAAAAGGACTGAACAGATACAATGGGCCAAATAGCCTCATGCAATGCTGTATAATTTTGATTCTATATCAAGGGCGCATCATACTTTAGCATGAGATTACATTGGGATTTATTTTAAATGGAACGATGATCTGTTAGTTATGTGCCCGTGAACAAATGCAATACAGAAAAGGTACATCTCCTAGATCATGGGGTGGAAGTTTAACTTCCAGGAATTGCTGTTTAATTCATCCAGAGAGAAGACTTCTATAAAAATCCAATTTGTAATGGACATGAGAAAGGACACTCGAGGGGGAAAAATTGGTTTTGCCTAACATTGCTTCAAGTGGCACGACGCAGATTTGCATCAATTCCCTGGGGGCAGATCCTGGCATTCTTCAATATTCTAATTAAGAATGCTGTACAGACCATGCAGTTAGTGGCCTGTGAAGCTGTATGCCCTCAGGCAATCGACCTAAGTCTGCGTAGAGCTGCTTGAAACAAGGCTACATGAACGATTTTTTTCCCCCTGAGTTTCCAAAAGGCAGTGGCGATTCGGAAGTTTCTGAGAAGGTAGTGAGACCAAGAATGTCAATACACAAATGTGGTAGCTGTTGGTTGGAATTGAGACATTGGACAGGATTTAATGTTTGAGGCAGGGTTCATATCCACTGGTTGCAAAACTGGTTGGAACCCTGCATTAAACATTTTCAGGAGGCCCGATGCTATTTCAAGGCAACCCGGCACGTACCTGGGCAACATTGTGGCCCGTAACTTCCGTGCTCCCCAGTGCCGGATTTGGGGGGTACCCCAAATATGTACTGGGGAATCCCTCTGGCAAGTTCCCAGGCAAGGGTTTGCACGGCAATTGCCCAGAAGTGCTAACTTCCTTCGGACAATTGCGCTGCACTGGGAACCATCCGAAAATGCGATTTTAATTGCAAACTTCGATTGTTCTGCCAGGGTTACACCAATAGCTACCCAGAAAAAGTTAGAATTAAACCCCTTTCCTGACCTCTGACAACATCATCTACCCCCGGCCTCTGGAACCCCCCCCCCACTCAAATTCTGGACCCCCCAACCTCCACCACCACCTACACCCTGGATCTCAGGCACCCTGACCTCCGGACAACCACACCAGCATCCCCCCACCACCCCCCCGCACCTGACCTCAGACCCTCCGACCTCCAGACACCCCAAACCCCCAAATCCTACCTACATACCTTAGATGCTTACCTTTCTGTGGGCCAGCACTTTCTGACACTAGTCGGCGGTTACGACCATGTCTCTGTCAAATTGCGCCCCAAGCATGGTGAAATCCAATTAGAGACTGGCAGCTCTTATGCGAAATAAGGTAAATGAGCTTGTGGCGCAGATTGAAATTGGCAGGTATGATGTGGTGGGCATCATGGAGACATGGCTGCAAGGGGATCAGGACTGGGAGCTAAATATCCAAGGATATACATCCTATCGAAAAGATAGGCAAGTTGACAGAGAGGGTGGGGTTGCTTTGTTAGTAAGAAATGAAATTAAACCAATAGCAAGAAATGACGTAGGGTCAGATGATGTAGAATCTGTGAGGGTAGAGTTGAGGAACCGCAAAGGTAAAATAACCATAATAGGAGTTATGTACAGGCCTCCGACCAGTAGTCAGGATGTGGGGCACAAGATACACCAGGAGATAGAAAAGGCGTGTAGGAAAGGCAAGGTTACAGTGATCATGGGGGATTTCAATATGCAGGTAGACTGGGAAAATCAGGTTGGTAGTGGATCCCAAGAAAAGGAAATTGTAGAATGTCTATGAGATGGCTTTTTGGAGCAGCTTGTGGTGGAGCCCACTAGGGAACAGGCAATTCTAGATTTAGTGATGTGTAATGAGGCAAATTTGATAATGGAGCTTAAGGTGAAGGGACCCTTAGGAGGAAGTGACCATAATATGATAGAATTTATCCTGCAATTTGAGAGGAAAAAGCTGGAATCAGATGTAACGGTATTACAGTTGAATAAAGGCAACTGCAGAGGCATGAGGGAGGGGCTGGCCAGAATTGACTGGGAGATGAGCCTAGCAGGAAAGACAGTGGAACAGCATTGGCAGGAGTTTCTGGGAGTAATTTGGGAGACACAGCAAAAATTCCCTAGGAAGAAGAATCCTGCTAAAGGGAGGACGAGGCAACCATGGCTGACAAGGGAAGTCAGGGACAGCATAAAAGCTAAAGAGAAAGCATACAATGCGGCGAAGAGCAGTGGGAAGCCAGGGGATTGGAAAGCCTACAAAGACCAACAGAGGACAACTAAAAAAGAAATAAGGAGGGAGAAGATTAAATATGAGGGTAAACTAGCCAGTAATATAAAAGAAGATTGCACAAGTTTAGATATATAAAGTGTAAGAGAGAGGCAAAAGTGGACATTGGGCCGCTGGAAAAGTAGTAGTGGGGAACAAAGAAATGGCAGAGGAACTGAATAGGTACTTTGCGTCAGTCTTCACGGTGGAAGACACGAGTAACATCCCCAAAGTTCAGGAGAGTCGGGGGGCAGAGGTGAGTATGGTGGCCATTACCAAGGAGAAGGTGTTAGGAAAACTGAAAGGTCTGAAGGTGGATAAATCACCTGGACCGAATGGATTACACCCCAGAGTTCTGAAGGCGATAGCTGAAGGCGTTAGTAGTAATCTTTCAGGAATCGCTGGAGTCAGGGAGGGTCCCAGAGGACTGGAAAATCGCTAATGTAACCCCCCTGTTTAAGAAAGGAGTGAGGCAAAAGGTGGGAAATTACAGGCCAATTAGCCTTACCTCAGTCGTTGGTAAGATTTTAGAGTCCATTATTAAGGATGAGATTTCAGAATACTTGGAAGTGCATGGTAAAATCGGGCAAAGTCAGCATGGTTTCATCAAGGGGAGGTCATGCCTGACAAATCTGTTAGAATTCTTTGAGGAGGCAACGAGTAGGTTAGACAAAGGAGAGCCAATGGATGTTATCTACTTGGACTTCCAGAAGGCCTTTGACAAGGTGCCACACAGGAGGCTGCTCAGTAAGATAAGAGCCCATGGTGTTAGAGGCAAGGTACTAGCATGGATAGAAGATTGGCTGTCTGGTAGGAGGCAGAGAGTGGGGATAAGGGGGTCCTTCTCAGGATGGCGGCCGGTGACTAGTGGAGTTCCACAGGGGTCAGTGTTGGGACCACAACTTTTCATTTTATACATTAATGATCTAGATGAAGGAACTGAGGGCATCCTGGCTAAGTTTGCAGATGATACAAAGATAGGTGGAGGGACAGGTAGTATTGAGGAGGCGGGGAGGCTGCAGAAGGATTTGGACAGGTTAGGAGAATGGGCAAAGAAGTGGCAGATGGAATACAATGTGGGGAAGTGTGAAGTCCTGCACTTTGGTAGGAAGAATAGAAGCATAGACTATTTTCTAAATGGGGAGAGAATCAGAAGTCTGGAATGCAAAGGGACTTGGGAGTCCTAGTCCAGGATTCTCTTAAGGTTAACTTGCAAGTTGAGTCGGTAGTTAGGAAGGCAAATGCAATGTTGGCATTTATTTCGACAGGGCTAGAATATAAAAGCAGGGATGTGCTGCTGAGGCTTTATAAGGCTCTGGTCAGACCATATTTAGAATATTGTGAGCAATTTTGGGCCCCGTATCTCAGGAAGGATGTGCTGGCCCTGGAGAGGGTCCAGAGGAGGTTCACGAGAACTATCCCAGGAATGAAAGGCTTAACATATGAGGAAGGTTTGAGGACTCTGGGTCTATACTCGATGGAGTTTAGAAGGATGAGGGGGGATCTGATTGAAACTTACAGAATACTGAAAGGCCTGGATAGAGTGGACGTGGGGAAGATGTTTCCATTAGTAGGAGAGACTAGGACCCGAGGGCACAGCCTCAGAGTAAAGGGAAGACCTTTTAGAACAGAGATGAGGAGAAACTTCTTTAGCCAGAGAGTGGTGAATTTATGAAATTCATTGCCAGAGAAGGCTGTGGAGGCCAGGTTATTGAGTGTATTTAAGACCGAGGTAGATAGGTTCTTGATTGGTAAGGGGATCAAAGGTTACGGGGAGAAGGCGGGAGAATGGGGTTGAGAAACTTATCAGCCATGATTGAATGGCGGAGCAGACTCGATGAGCCGAATGGCCTAATTTTTGCTCCTATGTCTTATGGTCTTATGGTCTCTTCAGTGCCAGGAACAGTGCCCCAGTGCTGGTATTGCACTGAGTCCTTCACCTCTGCTTTGAGCCCCCGCCATGTCCTGCCTGCCCCACCATCTCCACCCCACCATTTCCCTGAAAGGCCGCAGAGAAACCTGAGAGCTTTGCTGAAATAAAAACAAAGTGCTGGAAATACTCGGTGTAAAGGGTTAACTCTAATAATAGCTTCTTACGTACATACTCAGTAGCTACGTCATAGTGTTGTCACTCATAGAAAAGATGAGTGAGAAGCACCTTAGAGAGGAGCTGTAGCTATATCCTAATGCTCTATAACTTGTGAATGGTTAGTGATGTAAATAAACAAAAGTGAACAAAAATGACCAGATCTCCCTGAGAGTAAGAAACCGAGGAATCCTGACACAAACCCAGAATAACAGACTCAGCAGATTATTGAGAGAGAAGCAGAATTGACGTTTTGAGTTGAATATGACTCTTCTTCAGATCAGTGTTTGCTGGGCAACTTTCCCATTCAGCACTAGTAGAATTTGAGCAGCAATGGGATGAAGCCCTTAAGTGGCTCAATTGGCCTCTGGACAGGAAAGCTGCCCTCCACCCTTCCCACCTTGAGCTTGATCAGGGAGGCGGCGGGATCTCCTCCCTGCACCTTCCCGTCCAATCAAATGGCACCCCTCTCCTCTAAGCTCGCCTCTGGGAGGGCATTAAATCCTGCCCATTATCTTAGAATAAAGGACATTCATATCTGGAATAATCAGTCATTATCTGAGAATTTAGAGAAGTTGGACCTTTTTTTTGCAGCAGGGGCAGTGAAGTTTATTTCAAGATCTTGAAGGCAAAATTACAAAGCATTTCTTCGTAGAAAGTAAGGTGAAATTTATTTGCCTACTGGTATGATTATGGTTGACAATTGTAGAAATAGAGTGTGTGTATTCTACCCTGCTGTGTAATTTGTGGTCATGTTTCTAAATATCAGAACAAAATCACACAACGACCAGTCAAGACAGAAAGACACATCATTTGGAAGAGATTGCTGCTGGTATTGAACAACAATTCTTTCTTTCTTCATTTTATAACATGCAGTTGATCTCTTGACATTTTGATGCTCTGCTCTCAGTAGAGATAAATATTTTTGTGTCGGATAAGTATCTAGCAGTAAGTTCATGTCAACTGCTTGTATTTGAAATGATTTGGATCATTTGAGTTGTTCAGGATGACTGAACAGGCTGGGATTCATTTCTCTGATTTTAAAAAAAAAAAGGCACAAAGGCTGAGAGCCAACCTGATGGGAGGTCTTTAAAATAATGGAGTTCGATAAGGTAGATGTAGAGATGATCCCGCTTACGGGGAGTCCAAAACTAGCGAACATAAAAGGAATTCAGGAGAAACTTATTTACCCACAGAATGGTTAGAATGTGGAACTCAAAACCACAAGGAGTACTTGAGGTTAATAGCATGAGTGTTTTACAGGGGAATGTTGCTGATAAGTCCATGAGAGAAAGGAATAAAAGAATATATTGATGGAGTGGGAGGTGGCTCGTGTGGAACGTGAACAATAGCATAGACCATTTGGACTGAATGGTCTGCTTCTGTGCTGTAAAGTACTATGCTGTGCCTTTTGCAATGAAGTCCAGCATCTCTTTAGCTTTTTAATTGCCTTTTGCACCTTCAACATAGCTTTAAATGTGTATCCAAACCCCTAAAGTACTGTTAATTTGCCCTCCTTTGGCCGCTTCCTTATTTACCCTCCATCTGCCATGGGAGTTTTTTTTTTGGAATTGGCTCCAAGTTCAGTTTGGCAGAAACTTTGGGAGCAGGTCAATACCCACCCTCTTGTTTTGTGTTTTTTTGGTATCAAAACCCAAAAAGGAGGATATAAGAGAGCAAAAAAAAAAATCTGATACAATTGATGATCAGGGCCTAGAAATTGGTCAGCTGCTCAGGCTGCCAAAACCTCAATATGGCAGTAAGGAAGCCTTTGTACACATCTTCAGCTGGAACTGTGCCTTCTGCCACATGAGTTAAGGGCAAACAAGTGGCATCCTTTAGCCATGTAAATAAGGTTTCTAATGTAGAACAATGGGTTAATTGTTATGGTGATGAGATAGTGATGTATAACATGATGTTACAATGACATCAGACATGTGCAAGAGACTCTGAAAGATGGAATAGCCCGTACATGAGAGAGAGAGAGGTGTACTTACCTAGAAGCTTATTAAGTATCGAGTGTAAATAAAGTAGTTTTTGAAGAAACCTACCTGAGTTGGACCTAAGTCACTCATGAGTAGAAGGAAACTTTCCCAATGTAGATTAGGCCACAAGTTATCGGAAGAGAGATCCAAATGCTACACATCATAGAAACCAGACCACAAACCATGGCAGCAGTGACACCAATCCTAACAGCAATTTGGTGCCATCGACAGGATAACCATGGGGAGAAATTAGAAAACTTCTTCAAAAGTAGAATCAGAAGACTTATCTTGGTGAGAGGCGCACTGAGAATTGGTAGTGATATTGGCACCAGTTGAGCAGTCTCTGCCCTTCCATTCGAAAACCTCGAAGGTACAAAGAGAGGCCAGGGCGTTGTGGAAAAAACACTTCCTGAGATATCAAGCAGCGGCAGGTTGTATACCAAAGAGCAGAAGCACCAGGTTAGTTTGTTCCTCTATGCAGTGGAGTCTGTTGTCAACAATGTCCCTCTGAGATGGGAATTGAAGAGACCTCTGCAAATTTTGAAATGTCCTAAGAGCATTCGATGCATACTTCAGCTCAAAAGGGAACCTCATAATTGAGTGAGCGCAATTCAACCTGAGATCCAAAGGCCAGGGGAATCAATTGAATTGTTCCTTACAGACCTGTATAGGCTATCCAGTTGTTGCGATATGGTGCATTGAAAGAAGAACTTATTCGAGACTGCATTGTCGTCAGAGTATGCAATGAAAAGCTGTCAGATTTTTTACAGAAAGATGATGACCTAATACTTTAACAAGCAGTTCAGTATGCTAGGCAGGCCAAACTTGGGGGGGGAATAAAATTGGGCTATACTCCGTGGGAATACCATGGCTTCAGACAAGTCGGTTAGTTGAGTAGGCTCAAAGGTGGCAGCCAAGACCAATCAAAAGCCTGCCAAAACAGGTGAAAGGGCTGGAAACCCTATTGCAGCCATCTTGAGATGCCCATACTGCAGCACTAAGAAACAGCAGTGAAGGCAGGATTGCCCAGTAGAGGGTGCAGAGCGTTTCCAGTGCGCAAAGACAGGACACTTAAAGCAGCTCTGTAAATCTAAAAATGCCATTAAAGGAAGAAAGCAAGAGAATGCCTGTGAAATGCAGACAATTCAGGAAATTGGGAATAAGCAAAGAAATGAGAATACAGATTTCCTAGGAGAAGTAAAGGATCAAGAACAGAAATTTTAGTCAGTTACGTTAGAAACTAAAGGCTGGGATGTTCTGGCCCGGGCATGGTGGATCCTGCCGCAGCGAATGCGGCGAGCCGGCCAGAAGTCCATTGACTTCAGTGGGACTGGAAGATCCTGCCAGTGGGTGGGGACGGGGCCGTAAAATGTGGCGAGCCATTCTAAATTCCATTGACTTCAGCGGGACCGTAAAATCCCACTGTCATAAAACTCCACCCAAGGGCTTTAAAACTGACTTTGAGCTTGATACTGGGACTGGCATGACAGTACTGGCTGATCATTTGGAACTTCTCAAAGCAATAGACATCCAGCCATGGATCTTCATGTAAATGGTCTGATAACTACCACCCATCGCCACAAGGGACAACGGATTACAAAGACCCTCTATATCTTGCACAATCAAAGCATGTCTTTACTGAGCGGCTGTGTATTAATATACTTGGGCCTTCTGGAAAAAGTAGGCAGAGTCCTACAACAAGTCAAAGGGACAGAATTCCCACCACTCTTTCAGGGGCTTGGTAAGCTCAAGCATGAATAAATTACATTGCTTCAAGATGCTAAGCCTGTATGTCTATCCACTCCCAGGAGGGTACCACACTCAATGCTGGCAAAAGTTAGAGGAACTCAACGGAAAGTTAATAGAGGTGTCATATCACCCATCACGGAGCCAATTCGGGGCTTATAACAGCTCCTAAGTCGAATGGTCAGCTCAGGCTTTGCATAGACCTCATGCAATTACACCAAAGCCATCCAGAGAGAAATCCATCCTATGTCCTCTGTGGATGACAGCTTGCCAACAGTGTGCTCCTCATCAAACTTAGCGCTAATAACAGCAAATACATCTCGGCCAGGAGTCCAGGCTGTCGTCAACATTTATTACGTCTTTTGGGCGATTCTGCTCTAACCGCCTGCCCTTCGGAATATCATCGGCTACGGAGATATTCCAGTGAACCAAGCCAAACATTCTGGAAGAAAAAAAGAGAGTAATTTGTCATATGGATGACATGGTTATCCATGGAGCCACAAGACAGGAGCATGATCACTGAGTTCATGAAGTTCTGAAAGCATTACAAGAGGCACGTCTCACCTTAAACGAAAAATGTGAATTTTTGGAAACTACCATTAAATTCTTGGGGCACCCCATACAACGAAAGGGTATAATGGTAGGCCCTCAAAAAACGAAAGCCATCAGCGACTTTCCACAACTAAAGTGTGTTACTGATGTCCAGAGATTCCTCAGAATAGTCAATCAGGTTTGTAAATTCGTTCCAAATTTAGCTACAATCACAACCTTTTTGAGAGACCTTTTACAAAGAAAACCAACAGTGGTTTTGAGGTATTGAACAAACCAACGCAGTTCAGAAAATAAAGGAAAGGCTCATCTCTTCAGATGTGCTGGTGCATTATAATCCCAGATTGCTCACAGTGGTGTCCGCCGATGCATCCTCAACAGGTCTTGGAGCTGTACTCATTCAGGTCCGGTAGGATGGTAATACAAAGCCAGTCTACTTTGCTTCCAGGCCATTAACTGAAATGGAACAATGCTATGTGACTGTAGAGAAAGAAGCATTGGCAGTAACCTGGGCATCAGAGATTCTCATTGTTTGATGGGATTACATTTCAAATCACGATGGACCATAAACCAGTGGTCATCCTTCTGAACTCCAGAGATGGTCAAAATGCCTCTCCGCATGCTACAATTCAGACTCGGGCTAATGTGTTATCATCATACGGCTGTCAATGTGCCAGGCCACAGCAGACAGATTATCTAGAGCTACGGTTGATCAAGCAGTAACCCAAAGACTTCGTGCTTATTTCAGAGCTGGAAGCATTTTCAACAGTCGTAACAAACTCTCTACCAGCCTCAGGAAGGTAAAAAAACTACAAGCAATCAAGAAAGGACAAAAGGAGAAAGATGTGGAGTGTACCCAGGTTAAAAAATTTTGCCAAGAAGGTTGGTCAAAATACATAGTCCAAACAGCCAGCTTGTACCATGAACAGAGGAAACATCTACTGATAGTGGATGATGATCTAGTATTCAATCATAGACTAGTAACACCCAAGGCTATGAGGGAGGAGATTCTTCATCGAACCCATGGTGGTCACTTGGGAACAGCCAAGTGCAGAGTTCGTGTACATCAATTTGTCCGATGACCAGGCATTTCGGAAGCAATTTAAGACGTCGTATTCTCATGTTATACTTAGGCAATTAATAGCCAAACACCCACAAAACCTTTATTACCATCTAGTTTTCCAGACAGGCCTTGAGAAAAGTTTGGGACTAGATCCCTTCGACTTGAGGAAAAGCGTACTTCTACACAGTGGATTATTATTCAAGGTGGTTAGAAGGTACCAGACTCCACACGACAACGGCTGAGACTGTGATAAGGGCGTTAAAGAATTTATTTTCAATGCATGGGTTTCCGGACAAAATTATTTAAGACAATGGGCTACAGTTCATGAACGAATATTTAAAGAAATTTACAAAAGACTGTGGAATCTTTATGGTACTAGTTAGCCTCTTCACCCAGAGGCCAATGGCAAGGCTGAAAGAGCAGTGGAAACCATTAAAATGCTTATGACTAAGAATAGCGATTGGAATTTGGCCTTGCCAAATTATAGAGCTGCACCCTTAAGTAGCGGAGCTGCTCATAGGTCAATGGTTGAAAGCACACATTTCTTTGTTGAATGAGAACTTAAAAACAAATGTTACATGAGACGACCATAAAAGAGTGAGGAGTATAGAGAATGGTCAACGAAAAAACAGAAGAACACAAACTCCAGGCCTAGAATAAAGACTTTAGCAACATTAGTACCAGATCAGAAAGTATGGATTTGAGATTGAAAGTCTGAAGGCACAGTTCTTAAACAAGCAGAACAACCACGTTCCTATCTCATTTGGCATGTTCAAGAGAAACAAAGTAGCTTTAATCTTAGAGGCTTCAAGAACAAATGAGTTTGCTTGTCACAAGCTCTGGGATGATGATACGAAGACTACATCAACCGCCGTGCAGAATGGTGACCCAGCCAGTGAACAGGTTCAAGACCATCACCCTCGCACAATGGTGACAAGAACAAGGTCAGAGAGAGTTGTGAAGGCACCTCAAAGACTTAACCTGTGCAGTTCGGACTTTGGGGGAGATGATAGTACAAAAGTAATGTAAATAGTTTAAGGTTGTTGTTTTAAAAAAAAGTTATGATTATACTTGGGGGGTGGGGTGGGAGGATACGTAGAATAATGGGTTAATCATTGTTAATGAAGATAGTGATGTGTATCATGACGTAACAGTGACATCAGTCATGTGCAAGAGACTCTGAAGAAACATGGAATAGTCTGTACACAAGAGAGATGTACTTAACTAAAAGTTTATCATGTATATGTAAATAAAGTAGTTGTTGAAGAAAGCTGCCTGAGTTAGACCTAAGTCACTCATGAGTAGAGGGAAACCTTCCCAATATAGGTTAGGCTACAAGTTCCCTGAAGAGAGATCCAAATACTAATTAACATGGAAACCAGACCACAATCCACCTAACAATTATTTGAAGCCCCCTAGTTTGCCCTGAGGCAACCATCACCACCATGGGCTGCAGTGAGGAAACCAGCCCCAGGGATTGCCTGCAACAAAGAAGGTAAGTAAATTACCTGCATGTGGAGCCAAGAGAAGCAAGAGTTCTTCTTCCTAGCCCACATTAAAGAACCCAATCACCGCTTCCAACTTCCCACCATTACCACCCATTGCCACTGCGATGTTATCAGTGACCCAAACTTGGAGTCCTCTTCACCAGTGGACAGTTCATTGGGAGCAGTGGAATGAGGCCAGGCTGCATCATTCAGGTATGATGGACTTGAACTAGGTTGCAAAAAACAGTTATCCACTAATTTCTAGGCCCTTCATTTTCACCCATAACAGGTATTTCATGCAGCAGAAAATGTAATGTTTTTCTTCCCATCCCATTTAATTTTTGAAACAAAAATTGTCAAATTTAATGTAAAAACTGCGAGTCACTGATATAACTGAGGAGTTGCATCGAGCTGAGCCTATTCAGTGTGCATTCTTAATTATGTTACATAACATAAAAACATAAGAAATAGGAGCAGGAGTAGGCCATATGGCCCATCAAGCCTGCTGTGCCATTTAATACGATTATAATTGATCTTGGGCTTCAACTCCTTCTTTTCCTGCCAGCTCCCCATATCCTTTGATTCCTTGAGAGACCGAAAATCTGTCTTTTCCAGCCTTGAATGTATTCAGCGATTGGAGAATCCACAATCTTCTGGGGTAGAGAATTCCAAAGATTCACAACCCTTTAAGTGAAATAGTTTCTCCTCATCTCCGTCCTAAATGATTGGCCCCTTATTCTGAGACTGTGCCGTCATGTTTTAGGTTCCCTGACCAGAAACAATCTCTCAGCATCTACCCTATCAAACCCCCTCAGAATTTTGTAGGTTTCAATGGGATCACTTCTTCTCATTCTTCTGAACTCTGGAGAATATAAGCCCAATTTACTCAGCCTCTCATCATAGTACAGCCACCCTCATCCCAGGAAACAATTTAGTCAACCTTCAATGATTTAAAAGCTAAGCTCATGGTGATATTTTCTTGGAAATTACTTTTATGAAATCTCTGTCCTTCATCTTGAGGTAGATCTTGTCTTTGTGTGTTTTATAATTTCATTGCCTTCAGTGGAAATAAAAAAATCATTGAATACGTAAAATGGGCTGGACTCTGTATTGCCTGTTTTACACAATCTCACAAAGCCAAGATCTACCCCCTTTGAGTTAAACTCACTGGAGCAATTTTGAAAATACATTAAAAATTCTATTGTAATCTCCTAGAGTCAGTGTATTTATTTCTATATTGAAATATGAGCATCTTCCTTTTCATGAAGGTCAGCAATTTGATGGGCTGATATTTTAATGCATTTACTGATGGGCTTGTAATTTTTTCTGGCTGGTTGGTAACACAGTGGCTGTCCACTAATTTAGTCCTAATCCCATTGAGTGAGAATGGCCAATGCAAACCTGCATTGTCTTCATTTCAGCAGGCCTGTCAGAAACCACTCACTGCTGTCATCAGTGCTTCACTTAACCGCCTTCAACCTTGTGTATTCATCATTGTTTTGCAGGAAATAAAGATTCTGAATCCAATGACTAATCTGGATGCACCCATTAAATTTAATTTGAGCTGTTGAGGCTGAAAGCACCATTAAATAAAACACATTAATTTAGTGAGTAATGCACCTTTTTTTTCATGTCACCTCAACCTACAATAGTGCATTTCATCAGCCTACTCTCTAACATTGTTCTATTAGCCATATGCTGTTTTTTCTGTTAAAATTCACCTTTTAATACTACACCAGGGAATTGCCATTACTTCTCCATCAGCCAGCCTCTGTTACGTTGAGTTTTTATGGCACAAGAACATAAAACCAAAAATGATTTCTACTACTGCAGCAGCCTATTAGAGAAAAAGCAGGGCTAATTTGATAAAAACAGGCAAAAAAAAATTGGAATTGAGTAGGGGGAAAGCAAAATGAATGATATTTTGTTTCTCTGAAGGGCCAAACACATCAAATATTATGGCTTTGCAGCATAATTGAAAATGTTGCAACATGATTTTACTCCTCTGTTTTTAAGAAGTCTATTTTACATGAATCAAAATAAACTGAGTGAAGCTGTATATTAAAACTATAGGCTAAATCTTTTTATTATCTGGAATATGTTAGCTGAGGAGGAAGCAAATTTGTGTTACCAGACCAATTTTTGAACAAACCAGATCATTGAATCTTGTCACTGTTCAATGCTTTAAATGGTAAAAAATCTCATCTTTCCTGGAACTCCATGTTTAATCCCTCTAATCAGGTTTCGGCCTCGCCACGTTACTGAACCAGATCTTATCCAAGTAACAGATTACATCCTATGTGACTGTGACAAAAGTAAGCTTTCCCTCCTCATCCTTCTCGACCTGTCTGCAGTGTTTGACATGGTAGATAACACCTTCCTCCTCCAATGCCTCAATGATGTTGTCCAGCTGTGTAGGGCTGCTCTCCTATGGTTCCATTCTTAGCTATCTAATCATAGCCAGAGAGTCGCTTCCAATGGCTCCTTTTCCTGCTCCCGCACCATTACCTGCGGTGTCTCCAAGGACTTATCCTTGACCCCCTCCTATTTTTCATGCTGCCCCTTGGTGACATCATCCTCCGGCATAGCATTAATTTTCACATGCTGATGACACCCAGCTCTACCTCACCACCACCTCTCTCAACTCCACTGTTGCTAAGTCATCAGACTGCTTAGCTGACATTCAGTACTGGATGAGCAAAAATTTCCTTCAGTTAAATATTGGGAAGATTAAATCCATTGTTTTCAGTCCCTATTCCAGACCCTGTTCTCTAGCTATTGTCTCCATCTCCCTGGCAGCAGTCTTGAGGTTAAGCCAGTCTATTCAGAATCTTGGTGTTAGATCTGATCCCGAGATGAGTTTCCAACCTCACATTCATGCCATCATTAAGACCATCCAATTGCACCTTCATAACATTGCTCGTCTTCATCCCTGTCTCAGCTCATCACTGAAACCTTTCATCTATGCCTTAGTTACCTATGGACTCAGTATTCCAACACACACACCTGGCTAATTTCCCACATTCTACTCTGCATCAACTTGAGGTCATGCAAAATTCTGCTGCCCGTGTTTTAATTCACAGCAAGCCCTATTTCCCTTGTGCTCGCTGACCTACATGAGCTCCTGGTCAAGCAAAGTCTTGATTTTAAAATTTTCATCCTTGTTTTCAAATCCCTCCATGGCTTTTCCCCCACTACCTTTGTAACCACCTCCAGCCACACAACCCTCCCAAGATATTTGCACTTCTCTAATTCTGGCCTCTTTTGCAACCCCAATTTTAATTGCTCCACCATTCGTGACCTTGCCTTCTGTTGCCTAGGCTTCAAGCTCTGGAATACCTTCCCTACAACTCTGCCTCTCTCCTGCACTCATCTCCTTTAAGACACTTCTTAAATCCTACCTCTTTGACAAAGCTTTAGTCACCTGACCTAATATCTCCTTTGTGGTTCGGTGTCATACTTTGTTTTATAATGTTCCTGTAAAGTGCCTTGGGCTGTTTTATTATATTAAAGGTACTATATCAATACAAGTTGTTGTTGAATGCTTCTGATGATTCAATTGCCTGAGAACATTCCTCATTTGGGATCACCCATTTTAAAAGTAATCACTTGGATGAGATGCCGAAAATAACTGGCAGCAAGGAACCGCAGCAAAAGTCAGTTATAGACAGCACCAACAATTTGCATTTGTACAGCACCTTTAACATAGAACATCCCAAGGCACTTCATAGGAATGAAACAAACAAAGCTTGACAGCAAGCTACATAAGTAGATACTAGGTCAAAAGAAATAGGATTTAAGGATCATCTTAAAGGAGGAGAGAGAGATGAACAGGTATAGGAAGGGAATTACAGAATTTAGGGCCTAGTCGGCTGAAAGTGCTGCCCTGGTTGTGGGGTGGTGAAAATCGCTAACGTGCAGAGGATCAAAGTTAGAGGAGTGCAGAGATCTCAGAGGGTTGCGGGGCCAGATAGGGAGAGGCGTGGCTATGAGAGATTTGAAAATGAGTGAGAATTTTAAAATTGATGTGTTGCTGCACTGGGAGTCACTTTGGCTGTTAGGGTTTGCAAAGTGTCAAATTTATGGAGAGGATAAATGGCCAGGAGAACATTGGAGTAGTTGGGCTCGGAAGTAGTGAAGTCATGGATGAAAATGGAAGGAAGAAAATTGGCAACAAAACCATGAAAAAGATGAGCAAGTCTTCCTAAACAAAAATAAAAATACCTGGAAAAACTCAGCAAGTCTGATAGCATCTGCGGAGAGGAACACAGTTAACGTTTCGAGTCCGCATGACTCTTCAACAGAACTAAGGAAAAATAGAAAAGAGGTGAAATATAAGCTGGTTTTAGGAGGGGGGTGGGACAGGTAGAGCTGGATAGAGGGCTAGTGATAGGTGGAGATATCCAAAAGATGTCATAGACAAAAGGTGTTGTCGTGGTGATATTATCTAAGGAATGTGCTAATAGGTGACATTAAGGGTAGAAAGCAGGACGAGCAAGGTACAGATAGCCCTAGTGGGGGTAGGGGGAAGGGATCGAAATAGGCTAAAAGGTAAAGATAAAACAATGGATGGAAATACATTTAAAAATAATGGAAATAGGTGAGAAAAGAAAAATCTATATAAATTATTGGAAAAAAGGGGGATCGGAAAGGGGGTGGGGATGGAGGGGAGAGTTTATGAGCTAAAGTTGTTGAACTCAATATTCAGTCCGGAAGGCTGTAAAACGCCTAGTCGGAAGATGAGGTGCTGTTCCTCCAGTTTGCGTTGAGCTTCACTGGAACAATGCAGCAGGCCAAGGACAGACATGTGGGCATGAGAGCAGGGTGGAGTGTTGAAATGGCAAGCAACAGGGAGGTCTGGGTCATGCTTGTGGACAGACCAAAGGTGTTCCGCAAAGCAGTCACCCAGTCTGCGTTTGGGGTCTCCAATGTAGAGGAAACCGCATTGGGAGCAGTGAATGCAGTAGACTAAATTGAGGGAAGTGCAAGTGAAATGTTGCTTCACTTGAAAGGAGTGTTTGGGCCCTTGGACGGTGAGGAGAGGGGAAGTAAAGGGGCAGGTGTTGCACCTTCTGCGGTTGCATGGGAAGGTGCCGTGGGAGGGGGTTGAGGTGTAGGGGGTGATGGAGGAGTGGACCAAGGTGTCCCGGAGGGAACGATCCCTGCGGAATGCTGCTGGGGGGGGGTGAAGGGAAGATGTGTTTGGTGGTGGCATCATGCTGGAGTTGGCGGAAATGGCGGAGGATGATCCTTTGAATGCAGAGGCTGGTGGGGTGATAAGTGAGGACAAGGGGGACCCTATCACGGTTCTGGGAGGGAGAGGAAGGTGTGAGGGCGGATGCGCGGGAGATGGGCCGGACATGGTTGAGGACCCTGTCAACCACCGTGGGTGGAAAACCTTGGTTAAGGAAGAAGGAAGACATGTCAGAGGAACTGTTTTTGAAAGTGGCATAATCAGAACAGATGCGACGGAGGCGAAGGAACTGAGAGAATGGGATGGAGCCCTTACAGGAAGTGGGGTGTGAGGAGCTGTAGTCGAGGTAGCTGTGGGAGTCGGTAGGCTTGTAATGTCTTCCTCTCTTTCTCTGCAGCTATTAAGCCAAATGTTGTATGTGTTGAATCAAATGAAATGTTTGGAGGTTCAAAAAGAAATATCATTGTTCTCTTGATTTTTGCAGCACGTTAATAAACCTGGTTTGTAAGTAGCCCTCTAGAATAGGAATTGACCTTATAGATTGATAAATAATGAAAGTGAGATTTTTCTTGCAAGTGCCAGGCAGTGACCATCTCCAACAAGAGAGAATATAACCACCGCCCCTTGATGTTCAATGGCATTACCATCCCTGAATCCCCCACTATCAACATCCTGGGGGGTTACCATTGACCAGAAACTGAACTGGACTAGCCATATACATACTGTGGCTACAAGAGCAGGTCAGAGGCTAGGAATCCTGCAATGAGTAACTCACTTCCTGACTCCCCAAAGCCTGTCCACCATCTGTAAGGCACAAGTCAGGAGAATGATGGAATACTCCCCACTTGCCTGGATGAGCACAGCTCCCACAACACTCCATGAAGCTAAACATTGTCTAGGACAAAGCAGCCCACTTGATCGGCACCACATCCACAAACATTCACTCCCTCCACCACTGATACACAGTAGCAGCAGTGTGGACCATCTACAAGAAGCACTGCAGGAATTCACCAACGCTCCTTCAACAGCACCTTCCAAATCCACTACCGTCTAGAAGGACAAGGGCAGCAGATAGATGGGAACCCCACCACCTGGAAGTTCCCCTCCAAGTTGGAAATATATCGCTGTTCCTTCACTGTTGCTGGATCAAAATCCTGAAACTCCTTTCCTAACAGCACTGTGGGTGCAGCAATGCATCAGTTTTAAAATTCTCACCCTTGTTTGCAAATCTCTTATCGCCTACACCTCATGGATTGCAGCAGTTCAAGAAGGCAGCTCACCACCATCTTCTCAAGGGTAACTAGGGATGGTCAATAAATGCTGGAGTAGCCAGTGAAGCCCACATCCCGTGAATGAATATAAAAAGGGGAAACATTTATAAGACTGTAATGTTCGATGCAGAGCAACTATATTAATCCCAAATCAGTAAACAGTGGAAGCTTGGCAAAAGTTTACTTGCATATTATAACTGTTGTACTCCATTTCAGAACTGTGGTAATGCAGTTTATCTTTCTTATTCAGGAACGGTTTGAAGCCCTCTTCCGTGTTTATGATGAACGGGCCACATTCCAATTATTCCGAAGTTTTCAGAGAGTACGGATAAACTTCAGCAATCAAGAGGCAGCTGCACGGGCCCGAATAGAACTCCATGAATCCGACTTTAATGGCTCCAAACTCAAACTTTATTTTGCACAGGTGCAGTATCATGATCTCTCAAAACTTACTTGTGTTTTTTTATCAGATCATTATAAAAGAAACTCTGCACTGTGAATAATTCATGGTATTCCTAGCTATCAATACTTTAGTCACCTATTTAACACCTTTGATAAATCGCATTTTGTCCAGTCGATACCCATGTGTTTTGCTGGAATTAGACAATGTGACTATGTATACCACTTTACCATGGCCACCTTTTCAGCTTTGTAATCAATTGTTTGGCATGCCAGGTTTTTGCTATTAGACATGTAAGCAAACTATATATCTAGCAATTGTTATACTGAATAATTGGGGAGGAAATATTTTCAACACTGGGGTCGGACACCTTAGTTTGTGGAAATGTTCTATGATCTCAGGGTGGCACTGTATTTTGTGCAGTCATATCTTCTTAGTTGATTTCTGTCAACATACACATTTGAAAGGTGAGAGTAAAAACACTGTCCCACTCTGGGAGAACTATACTGTATTTAGAAAGATGATAACAGAAATGCTTGAAAAATTTGACTCTATAATGAACTGAAAAGCTTGAAGTTAATACAGTGCTTGAAATATAAAAATAGTTAAATCATGCCAATTAAATTATTAATTGCCACAGAAGATGAGAACTTTGTGTAAGTGGTGTAGTACAGCCAGAAGAAGGCCATTTGGCCTGTGTAGTCCATGCCAGCACTTTGAAAGAGCAATCTCAGTTAGTTCCACTACACTGCTCTTTCCTAATGCCCCTCCAATTTTTTTCCTTCAAGCATTTATCCAATTCCCTTTTGAAAGTTATAATTGAATCTCTGTCTGCCACCCTACTGGGCAATGAATTCCAAATTCTAGTCACTCCTTGTATTTAAAAGGTCTTTCTATTTTCCCTCTGGTTCTTTCGCGAACCACCTTAAGCTGTGCCCTCCAGTTACCACCCCTTTAGCCATTGGAAACTTTATTTTACTCTGTCTAAACTCATCATGATTTTAAATATCCATAGTCATATTATTTTATTTTGGTATCGCAACACAGTTTTTTTTAGCAGACAAACATAGATTATTGTTCATATGGGATCCTTCATCCAGTGAAACACCTGACCAAACATTACGCTCAGTCTCTTTCAGAAGTGATATTATCTATTCACTTCTAGTATTTTCAATTTTAATTCCAACATTTGAGTGTTTTTCTGTTTTATCTTTGTTTTACCAAATCCTAGTGTTTAAAATTTAGAATTTACGACTTAACTTTTACCAGTTATGTTTCCTCTTCCCTCATGCCCACTGGACGGGGAATGGGTTGAACAGTAACAGCAGGGCCGCAATTCAAGCCATGATGTCATTTATAGAACAGGACATTGTCAATAGGGGGAGTCACATATATTTGGCAATAAACCTAAGTATGCATTTCTAGAACTTAGGAATTTAGAATACCATTATCAGGTAGATTTTAAATATTTAGTTCTGGAGGTTTAGTCTCATGGTTTATTTAAGTCCACATACTGCACTGTGCTGTCTTTTTGTGTTGACTGTGTACAGCAGCAACACTTGTGCTGTAATCTGACTTCTGGAAATAAAGTACAGTTTGAAAATTCAAAAACTATTGAATTACTATCAACTGTGTTCAAATTGAACCAATTTTGTTGTCTGGATTTGCCGCTATTAAAACAACTGACAGCTTCATTTAAAGGCGTTAAATTTAAGTTATTAAGACATCCACCTAAATCCTGCTTTGCTGCTGTCGCAGATTTGTATTGTTGCATGATGTGAGCTAAGTTCTCTTGAGATGCACAATTTTCATCAACAATGCTGAAGTAGTGGTAATTACTTATAGCAGGAACATTGATAGGAATTCCAGAACACTTAAGGAAGGAAGAAAGGAAGATTGGTGGTTGGGAATGAGTTGACAAAGGAGCAGTGCTTTTGAACAGGAAAGGAATTGGGAACAGTACTTTGGAAGGTTGGAAAGTGAAAAGCATAGCGTTGCCAATGAGGGGAGGGTAAAAGGAAAAAGTATGGGAGCACTACTTTGAATGTAAAGAGGGAAAAAGACGAGAGGTGGAGGAAGAAAGATGTGCCAGCTTTAACTGACTGGGCTGAAGTAGACTACCAGCATAAACTGGAAGGATGGAGGGCATTAGCAGCTTAAAGAGAGGGAGAGAAGAATTTCTTCTTGGGCAAGAAAGGGAAATGAAGGAATATCCGGCTGAATTAAGGAAGACAAGGAGGAATAATGCCAATATGAGCTTGAAATGTGTGGGGACAGAGGAGAAAAGAGTGCCATTTTGAATCAACAGGAGTTCATGGGTCCAAAAGGCCTTTGAATTTGGAGGGGGAAGTTGGAGATGGGTGAATAAATGTTCAAATAGATTTTAGGAAAGTGATGGCTTGCTAAATTTGTTAAAAATCCAAATGTCAGATTGTTAATCTTTAAAAAAATCAATTGTCTGAAAGTGTTTAAAATTAACCAGATGCACCATTTTAATGTTAAAAATTCAAACTGCTTTAGAAATGCACCATCCATTGGTATTCCCAGACCTCCTAGAACATAAACCTATGCTTTTGGCGTGTGTCTTACTCCAGGCTTCATGTGCTTATGCATTACTCCAATTCAACTGACAAAATGTTAGATATATGTTTAGTTTAAGTTATATGCATTTGTCCCACTGCACTTTCAGTGTAATTTCTTATTTTCACATTATCAGCTTATAGAAGAGTTGCTTTTTGAGTTGTCTGCTTTGTCACATTTTCTGGGTTGACATGTATGCCTTGTTCCATAGAAAGGGAATAATGATCCTCGGGCCATCCAAAGGACTTTGCAGACAATTTTTGTAGAGTAGTCACTTATTTGGTAAACATGCAAACCGGTTTGAACACAGCATGGTCTCGTACGAAAAGCATGGAGATATACAATGAGATCATTTGTTTTAGGACAGTTGATCAAGGAATAAATATTGTGCCTACTTGAATAGGCAAGTAGGGTTTCACTTCAAAGGGCAGTATTTGATGGAGGTGACGGGGGTCTCGCTGGCTGGCGAGCCGATGAATGCACCATGTTTTATTTTAGGGAAGGCCTGCCGCCTTAAGTGCCACTCAGGCACTTACTTGGACAGCGCAGGCCTTCTCTGGGATCAAGGACACCGGGGGTGAAAGTCCCATCTGCTGAGAGCTGCCGGTGAATCAGAGGCTGCCAGCTCTATTGAACAGCAATGCCGCCAGGGAGGCCGTGGCTTAAGCCGCCTAAGGTCTAGGATTGCCATGGGCCCAGGCCCCAGGTGTGTGATGGCGGCAGGAAGGGGTCCTGATTCTCATTTGTGATTTCTCATTACATAAACATCCCTTCCAAGGTCTGACCCAGAAAAAATACATTTAACCTGGCAACCAGCACTGCAGAAAAATAGAAAAAGCTGAAAAATACAAAATAAGTATTAAAAGGCATTAAAACATTTTTCTTCTTCCCTCCTTTTTAAATTGGAACTTTAAACTGTTACCCTTTCCACTCATCAAATGTCAACGAGGCTGCTGAGCCTGAATGTTTGGATATAAATAATAACACAAGCTTACAGTCAGTGCCCCTCTAATTTCAAAACAGAAAGTGCTGGAAATACTCAGGTCTGGCAGCACCTGTGTAGAGAGGAACAGAATTAACTTTTCAAGTCGAATATGACTCTTCAGGTCAGAATCCCACCTGTTTTCCCTTTGATGTGTGTGGCCACTTCATGAAAGTGTATGGTACCTTTAAATTCTTCTGCACAGCCATGTATGTGCAGTATCTTAAAGCAAATGGCTTGTGCACTGCGAGTCCCAGGTTGCTGCAGGATCATACAGATTAGAGGGAACATTGCCTACAGCCCAAAATAATGGGCATCTTTTTATCAGTAATAGGTAGGAGCATTCGCCTCCAATTTCATGGTACCACATGTCTGACTTGTGCAAGTAGTAGCAACCCAGTGCATGGAAAATCCACCACTGGTCTAAATGTAACTCCCGCTCCTAACTTAATGTTATCAATATAATTACTTACATGTGCCAGATGTCATGAAAGTGACATGAACTATGATTGTGTGGTGATATCACTTGGCATTATCACTGATTGGATGAAAAAGATATTTGTAACCCAAATTTGGATAAGCTAGTGTTGCACAGGTGTAATGGGCAGCATTTCATCCACAGAGAAAAAGGTAGACTGGACAACAGTGAAGAAAATTATTTGCTAGCTTTTTAAAAACAAATCACGGGGAATGGAGTAATGCAGGGGGAGGGGGTGAATGTATGAATCACAAGGGAAGCTGTTTAGAAGCAAATGTGGGGCAAAGGACCAAAGAAAGAAAAAAGAAATAATGAGCAAAAAGGTAAATGGTACTTTTTTTTCATAACTGCAACTTCTATTTAAAAAGCACCTTTAATGTGGTAAAATATGAACAAATGTTAGGAGTACATAAAGCAAGTTTGTGGAATGAGAAAGATGCGTGTTGAATCTAATTCAGCGTAAAAGAGATAATCCAGACCAGTTGAAATGGGTCATTGGTTATAACATTAAAATACCAGGCTATAGAGCCCATAGGTCCTGCACTACAGATCACCTAGACAAGTGATGATATATGTAAGAGTAGCTGCTGCAGTCATAGAAAAAGCTATTATAAATATTTTGGTTAATGCATCTGAGACTGTATTTTGAGATCCGGAATCGGAAAAGAAATATGTTAATTTATTGGTAGTTGTTGTCGATCACACAGGCAAAGGAGACAGAATCTTAGAATTTACAGCACGGAAGGCCATTCGGCCCAATGTGCCTGTGCCTGTGCCAGTTCTCTGAAAGAGCTACCCATTTAGGAACATAGGAAATAGGAGCAGGAGTAGGCCATTTTGCCTCTTGAGCCTGCACCACCTTTCAACTAGATTATGGCTGATCTTCTACCTCGATGCCATTTTCCTGCACTGTCACCACATCCCTTGATACCTTTAATATCTAGAAATCTATCAGCATCTGTCTTGAACATACTTAATAACTGAACTTCCACAGCCCTCTGCGGTAGAGAATTTCCAAAGATTCATCACCCGCTGAGTAAAGAAATTCCTCATCTGAGTCCTAAATGGCCTACCCCTTATTCGGAGTCTGTCCCCTGGTTCTAGACCCCTCAGCCAGGGCAAACATCCTTCCTGTATCTACCCTGTAAGAATTTCATATGCTTCAATGAGAATTTGCAAGTAGTAATCCAGTGCAGGGAAAATGCACCACTGATCCATATGTAACCCCTGCTCCTAACCTAATGCTATCAGGTGTAGAATTGTTGCCTTGCTCGGTTTGTCTAACTGCTAACATAATTGGCCCCTGTTTTGGATTTAATCTATGATGATCCATGTATGGTACACAGGCATCTAGGTTCTTGAGATCATGTCTTTAGTGTACACAAAAATGTTAGACTTTAAAAGAGCAGATTTCAAAGTCTTTCACAGAAACATAGAAATGTGTCCAAGAGTCTACAAGCAAAACTAATTCTAGCCAAGTCACCAAATAAAACGGCAACAGAGACCAATATGGTTAACTGTAGAATCATTGTGTTATAGAATACAGACAGGTCATTCAGTTGTTGAACTGTAATGATGTTTTTTTTGAGAGTCAAAACCTGCTCATGTTCTTTTTCTCCATTGTCTTTAATATTCTTCTTTTTCTGTCAACTATCTAGTTCCCTTTTAAAATAATTTATGGGCAGTTTGTGGCAGACAATTCCACTTTTTTTAGACATTTGCTTTCTAGAAAGCATTTTGTAACCTTTGCCCTTGCATGACAATATCCAATTTACTACCCCTCATTAGTAATGATGAGAAACATATGTCCACCCTGACACAAGTTGCAAGTTGCACACCCTGATTTCTAAAGAACAACTCCCAAATCAGCTTCGTGATCATATTTGTTGAGTGCAAGCAGTATGTGATGGGTCTGAAATCTCACCATTGTGTTTGCTTTTGGATAATAAAACTCGTCTACAATTTTTGATGGAAACAAACAGGGTAGAAATTGAACAATAGACACTTGTCTATTGGCGTTAAGTCAATGTTGCGGGAGCACCAGGTTTGAATTACATTCCCTCGTGGTCAAAGTCCCCAAGTGCGCAGACTACCAAGTTGGAAGATGGCACCTTAATGGTGTGATGGCTTGAAACAGGCATTAGATGCTCTACATATGTAAATTCAAGCACTAATGCCAGTTGCAGGACAACAACCAAAATTGGCCTATAAATGGATGGAGCATGTGTCCTAGCAAGCCCTGTCTACTTGGTCCAAGTCCTAAGGGCCTAACCAACAATCTTTTGAGTTGGAGGCCACTCACAAAGGTAAGAAAACTGTTTAGTACTTTTATTTCTGTGGAGACAGAAGGAGCACTCCGCTGGCCTCCTCCCTGGGCCCAACCTCCTCCACTTACCTTACCCTACCCCCACACAATCAACCTGCAGGCCAGTTCAGAGCTGGCTGGAATTGGTCAGGCCCTGACCAATGAGCTACATCAGTAAGTCTGACTGGGGTCTGCGGCTTGTGAAGACTCATTTTCAATCTGGCCTCAGACTTTGGGTGCACCTATTTTGTGTTATAAATTGCCATGAACTTTTATCGAAACATATTAAATTCTTCGAGGACTTGATAGGGTAGACTCTGAGATTATTTCCCCTCATAGGAACGTCTAGAACAAGGGGGGGGGCACGGTTTCAGAATAAGAGATCTTCAATTTAAGATGGAGATGAGGAAGAATTTCCTCTTACAGAGGATCAATAAGTTCTGGAATTCTCTGGGTGGTATCGTCCCAGATTTGCACTGTGTGGTAGTGGGCGGCTAAAACGACGTTTTACCCGCCGGCTGCATGGCGGCTTCTCATGCCGTATTGTCCCAAACCTGCCGTATTAATGATACATTCCTGGGAAAGAGACCATTTCAATGACGGACAGCCTCTGATTTGCCCACCACAGCGTCACCTCGCTGCTTCTTCACGCCAGGTGCCACATTTAAAGTACAGCCGCACCCACCCCTCTGTACTTCCAGCCCAGGACTGCTACGAATAAGACATGGCCCCGAAAGGCAAGAAGACTGCAGCCGCCAGGTTTAGTAACGTATCCCTCGAGCGCCTTTTGGATGCTGTGGAGGCCCGCCTTGATGTCGTGTATCCCAGCTCTGGCCACAGGAGGGGCAGCAACATTACCACTCCGGTTTGGTAGGCGCTGGCAGTGGTGATCAGTGCCAATGCTGCACAGAAGAGGCCACCCAATGCAGATAGAGGATGAATGATGCCATCCATGCTGCCAGGATAAGGCAATCATCTCTTCACTCTAAACTCTCACACTCAAGCCCATCACACATTCACTGGCATCTCACTGCCAGCTCAAGGGACATCACTAGTTACTCTTTCACACACACCCTCACATCTCCATCTGGCCTCATCTGCTCTGGAGATTGCCTCCTCAGCCCAACTTGTTTCCCCACACACACACCCTGGGATATCCCCCTTTCTCAGTACAGCCCTCACCCTGCAGCATCTTCCATGGCCTGAGGCCTCTTCTTCCCCCTTCCCTAAGCAAGCCCTAGCCCTGCAGTCGTACAAAGCCACCCCCGCCTTATGGCTGGTCTGGTAGGTAGAGACCCTGCCCATGAGCCCCCTTAAAAGTGATGTGGCGCTGCCTGCGAAGCCCGGCACTGATGACTTTGAGTACTGGCTGAAGCAAAATAGGTAAACTAACCTCGAAGTCCCAAGCGAAGTGCAGCTTGACGGGTGCATGTCACTTAGTGCAGTTGTGAACGCTGACGTGGGCGGACTATCCAGCGTGCGGGCATGAATCGGCGGGCTAGCCTTGTATTGATATGCAGATGTATTACAGTGAGGTTCCCGATGTCCGATGGCACGAAACGTGGCCCGCCATCGACTGATTGAGCGGACAATCGCAAACTGGTTTCACGCCGTTATAAAACCAAACAAATTTTTGGCTTTCTCGCCGTATTGTCTACTCATGTCGCCGAGCGGACGTCAGCGGGCGCGGACAATTCCGCCCCTATGACAGAAAGCAGTGTAGGCTGGGTTATTAAATATATTCAAGGCTGTGTTAGACAGATTTTTGATTCACAAGTGCATCAAGACTTGTGGGGGACAGGCAGGAAAGTGGAGTTAAGGCCACAATGAGATCAGCCATGATCTTATTAAATGGTGGAGCAGACTCCAGGGGCCAAGTGGCCTACTGCTGCTCCTATTTCTCATTTTCTTATGCTGTTATGTTCAACCCCAGCGCGAACCTGAAGAACATGTCTGTGTGCTGATGCAGTTCATTAACTTTGTGGAAGCTAAGGCCAGCAAAGGCTGAAATAAAATTAAGTTCAGTAGAACACATAGGTTCAAAGACTTTTGACAATAACTTGTCTCAAACCAAATTTAAATCCAATAATCTGGCGAACAAAGTGTTACATTTTTCATATATCTTGCATTAAGTGAAATGCCGTAGACCCTTAGTTGTTTCACCTGCTGAAGGGGGAGAACAGATGGAATTAGCAGCAATTTTGGTACTGTATGAGCTTGGCAACTCTTTGATGGAGTAACACTTGCTGATAAGATATAATTGATACATCATTGCTTCACAGTGGGTTTTTAAAAAAATGATCTTGATCCAAGTATGCAGAATGTTGCTTCTTAATGTTGTACACTTTCAATGTGGAAGCCATGCACCTTGGATGCTGAAACCCCCTTAGGCTAACCAACTCAGAAGCCAAACCATCAGTTAGAGGCTCTGAAGATTCATTTTGCCAGACTAATAGTCTGTCAGGTAATTATTCCTGCATAAAATCTTGATAAACCGATTGATGCTGATAAGTCATGGCTGAAGAATCTAATTTTTCTCGGTCATAAATAGATATCAATCCAATACTGCTCCAGCCAATTAGGAACCTGTTCCTTTCTTCAAAGGACACAAAGGTCCAAGTTTCGTTTCCGTGACAGGTATGCAAGTCAGGAAATTTCCCGGCTCGCCACACCTGCCTGGGGCGAAACTCCCCCTGAATGGCAGGATCTTCGTCCGGGGGTGGTGGGGGTGCAGGTGCAGGGTGGAGTCAGGCCTGTCACCCTCGGTGCAGATCGGAGGTGGCCACATGGGCTGCCAAGTGCTGAGGTGAGGGCCTGCCTCGGTTCTCTGGGACTTTGTTGCAGTAGTTTGCTCATACCTTAGGCCTTCTAGACCTCATCTCTCACACCTTCTCACCCTCCCACCCATTCCCCATACCCCATCATGCCAACTCATGTCCCTACTCAACCCCAGTGGCCCCTCATACCCTCCATACCAGCTCATGCACCCCCACCCCCATACACCCTCATACCCTCCATGCCAGGTCATGCCCATGGGCTGTCATGCCAACCCATATTCCCCACCCACCCCCATAGCCCCTTATTACCCCCAGTGCCAACTTAAGGTGAACTCATGCCAACTCACCCAGTATCCACAATGTGCAGACCTCAAGAGCCATGTTGAGATGAAGTTTTAAATACCTATTACAGCCTTTACTATATTTAAAAAAACACTCCTATTCGTGAAAGTCCATTCAAAACTTTAAAACCCGCTCATGTACTTAATCCTTCATAAAAACAGACTTGTATTCATAACCCCACCTCAAAGACAGCTAATCTTTTAATAACCTCTTTGAGCTGTCAATCAAACTGTGAAGTAAGGATCTCCTCCTAGGATAATTACATGCTGTGGAAATTAGCCAAGACTTAAAGGCATAATGATAGGCCTTAGGGTAATGTCAAGAAACGAGCTATTGTAAACTCCCCCTCCCCCCATCCCCACCCCGTTTCTCCCCCCTCCCTTTCTTTTCAATAATTTATATAGATTCTTCTTTTCCCACCTATTTCCATTATTTTTAAATCTAAAACTAAAACTTTGTTAGTCTTTCCACCCCACCCCCACTAGAGCTGTACCTTGAGTATCCTGCCATCCATTCTTAATTAGCACTTTTCTTAGACAATATCAGCACCTTCAACACCTCTTTGATCCTTTTGTCTGTGACATCTTTTGATTATCTGCTCCTATCACTGCTTGCTTATCTCCACAATCACCACACCCTCAACTTCTCTCTCCCCCCGCCCCCTACCTTAAACCAGCTTATATTTCACCTTTCTCCTAACTATGCTTCAGTTCTGCCGAAGGGTCATGAAGACTCGAAACGTTAACTGATTTCTTCTCCGCCGATGCTGCCGGAGCTGCTGAGTTTTTCCAGGTAATTCTGTTTTTGTTTTGGATTTCCAGCATCCGCAGTAGCTTTTAGCTTTTTGTTTTTAAGCTATTGTAACTGTTAGACAAGATTTCATTTAGCTCTCAATGATGCAGACAGTGTTTTTTTTATTTTTAAAGGGCTGAGGATTTAAATAACTTCACAGCTTGACAGCTCTATAGATCTTCCTCTCCCCTCAAGAATACTTACATCTAGTCTAAAAATTCATAATTCCCACATTGGGGATTAAGGCCTTTACTACAATGAAAATGGGGTCAGTTTGAACTTAGCACTGAGTTCAAATGACCCTGCTGAGTTTGGGTTTCCCTCGTGTGAGCTACACCCTGTTCCCTTTTCCCTACCAGCAAAATGGAACCTGGCAGAAATGGTGGGGGGAAACCTCTGGATCTGGGTCCCGCCGCCATTTTAGAAGATCTGCAGAGTCTCCATGATGCCACATGGACATAACCTGGGTCAAGGTATTGTTAATCATAATCACTACCCCACACTGGAACCTACCTCTTGAACTGTTTATAGAAAGTTTACCTTGGATGATTTAATTAAACTGGAATGCCTATCAATTTTGAATGGAAACAAAACATTCATTGCCTTGGGTGTTTGTCAATGGATGGGACCATCCCAGATAACTGAGACTTCCTATTGTTTCCTCTTCCATCAAATTTATGCATGCAATATTGATAACCTGGACTGATGTGATCATCTAGCCCTTGAGAAACTTGGAATCTAACACTATGCATGTTGATCCAAGCAGTGCAGAAGTATTAAATGTTTGAAAGATACAGCACCAGCAAAAATCCGTTTTGTCACAGCCCTATTTATTGGGGATATTAAAGGGAAGTACTGGGGATCCAAGGAAGCAGGTGAACAGGATATTTAGGTGACTTCTAAAGACAACTGGAATAAAGATAAGGTAAATTCCAAAAGAAATGTAAAATACATGATTACTGAGAACAAGTATGTGTGTGTTTCAATGAAAGAAAATATTGTTCCACTTAAAATTGATAAAGAAAGCTGGAATCTTGAGAGACTGAAGTAACAGAGTTACTAAATACATCTGTCTTTGCCCAGGAAAGAAAGGAAAATGTTGACAAGTCAGTTAGTAAATTGCCAGAAACAGCAGAGAAGGCGAATGACCATAAGAACCTAAAAAAGGTAAAAGAAAGGCTTGTATTTATATAGCTTCTTCTAATTACTTCAAAGTTATTCACATACAACGGAGTAGAAATTGGACCTTGTTGCATTGATCTTAAAAGTCATAAAACAGCTGCAGCAAGAGCCAATTTTGGGGACCAGCGGACCTTGCACAACTATGACTGAAGCCGGTTTTTTTTTCAAGCATCCTGGTGGCCAGATAAAACAGGTGTTAGACCCTTACATCATGCCTGTTTTGGGCAGTTGCCAGGAATGCTTGGAAAAACTCCACCCAATTCCAGATCAAATACCTTAAGACCCTTTACCAAAATTGGATAGAGCTGAGCAGAGCAGGCACTGAATTCCACGCAGTAATCTTGGGAAGTGGGTAAGTTTTGTTTTAAATGTAAAAGTTGTTGTTGTGGAGGAGGAGTGCTTCCCCCAACCACAGTACTCCCAATCATGCCCTACCACTGATCCATTCTCTCCTAGGACTTGCCTTCAGGCCACTACCGATGCAAGCATCTATACTCATTTTCCTAACATCGGATGAGCTACCAGTAGAGGTGCAAAGGGCTTATCCAGATAATATTATTGAGGCCCAATTTTGTTCTTCCCCCAGGCTTCCCAGTTATTGATGCACGCTTTGTG
Source organism: Cetorhinus maximus (assembly GCF_964194155.1). Lineage (NCBI taxonomy): Eukaryota > Metazoa > Chordata > Chondrichthyes > Lamniformes > Cetorhinidae > Cetorhinus > Cetorhinus maximus. The sequence continues at coordinate 69,581,183 of NC_135899.1, forward strand.
CAAGTCAGCCTCAAAGATGGGCTTAGAGATTTCCAACTCAACAAATTACTTCTAAAAGGTAATGACTGTAATGCAGAAGCCAATTTCAGTAAAATGGCCAGCTTTTGATCCCACAAGCAGGAATGAAATAAATGATCAATCAAACTATGTTCTTGGTGGTACAGGTTGGGGAGAGCTGGGGAGGACTTCAAGATAATTCTCTTCTTCTTTGAGTAGTTCTATAACACTAGAACATGTGACCAGGACCTTTGTTTAAATGTTTTTCTTGTCTGAAAGATTGCATCTCAGACAAAGTAGCATTGATTTCATTCCTGGATTATGTGTGCAAGTTCTGCAGCAGAGCTGCCACAGCCTTCTGTTTCAGTTAGGTAAAGCTGACACACTTATATATATTTTTTAAATGCATTTTTATGTGGGTGACCTTGAAGTAAACAGGAACTGGTTTAGGCCGCTTATACTCACAAATTTTAAAGAAGACATGAGCTGAAATTGGTGAAATTTTAACTGACATTCCTGGAAGTTCACTACATTCAGAAGAGATTCTCTGATCTTTGAAATTGGCCAATATAACTATCCATGTTTTTAGAAAATACACCTGGTGCCTATGGATTAGTTTGCTCAAGATATGTTCTGGAATAGTCTTTGAAACAGACTTCAGAGGTCTGATAGGTGAGAAGTTGGAAACATGTAAATTGTTTAAGGAAAATCAGCTGATTAGGAAAGTCATGCTTTACTGATCTGCTAGTTTTTCAGAGATGATAACATATTTGGCGATTCTCCCTGCATAAGACTTTGATAGATTAGTTGACATAGGTCCAGGAATCAGTTTTCTCAACCAAGAATAAAGCAGGAGGGTGACCATTTTCTCCTGCCAAATCTTGTGAATTGTACATGTTATAATGAGAAATAGTAGAAAGATGCACTTGAAATCTTCTTGATCAGAGATCATTGGACTGTTGTGTTGAACCCGACATCTGAATTTCAGCAATTCAGCAAACTTTTGTTCAAGAACCTAGATTGTGTCTCTGTATGGATAGCTCTGTCATAATACTTGTGTCTTTATGCTACATATTCTTTGACCATATCATCACTGCTCACTCACATAAGCATGCTTCCATTCTCTATGATCTGGAAAGTACTTTTTTGTTATTCATTCATGGGATATGAGCTTCACTGGCTGGGCCAGCATTTAGTTGCTCTTGAGAAGGTGGTGGTGGGCTCCTTCTTGAATCGCTGCAGTCCATGTGGTGTAGGTACACCCACAGCGCTGTTAGGAAGGGAGTTCCAGGATTTTGACCCAATGACAGTGAAGGAATGGCGATATATTTCCAAGTCAGGATGGTGAGTGACTTGGAGGGGAACTTCCAGGTTGTGGTGTTCCCATCTATTCGCTGCCCTTGTCCTTCTAGATGGTAGTGGTCATGGGTTTGGAAGGTGCTGTCTAAGGAGCCTTGGTGAATCCCTGCAGTGCATCTTGTAGATGGTACACACAGCTGCTACTGTGCATTGGTGGTGGAGGGAATTAGTGCTTGTGGATGTGGTGCCAATCAAGTGGGCTGCTTTGTCCTGGACAGTGTCAAGCTTCTTGAGTGTTGTGGAAGCTACACTCATCCAGGCAAGTGGGGAGCATTCCATCACACTCCTGACTTGTGCCTTGTAGATGGCGGACAGGCTTTGGGGAGTCAGAAGGTGAGTTACTCGTTGCAGGATTCCTAGCCTCTGACCTGCTCTTGTAGACACAGTATTTATATGGCTAGCCCAGTTCAGTTTCTGGTCAATGGTAACTCCCAGGATGTTGATATAGAGGAATTTAGTGATGGTAATGCCATTGAACATCAAGGGGCGATGGTTGAATTCTCTCTTGTTGGAGATGGTAATTTCCTGGCACTTGTGTGGTGCAAATTTTACTTGCCACTTGTCAGCCCAGGCCTGGATATTGTCAGGCCTTGCTGCAGTTGGACATGAACTGCTTCAGTATCTGAGGAGTCGCAAATGGTGCTGAACATTGTGCAATCATCAACAAATATCCCCACTTCTGACCTTATGATGGAAGGAAGGTCATCGATGAAGCAGCTGAAGATGGTTGGGCCGAGGACACCACCCTGAGGAACTCCTGCAGTGATGTCCTGGAACTGAGATGACTGACCTCCAACAACCACAACCATCTTCCTTTGTGCTAGGTATGACTCCAACCAGTGGAGAGTTTTCCCCATGATTCCCATTGACTCCAGTTTTGCTAGGGCTCCTTGATGCCACACTCGGTCAAATGCGGCCTTGATGTCAAGGGCAGTCACTCTCTCCTTACCTCAGGAGTTCAGCTCTTTTATCCATGTTTGAACCAAGGCTGTAATGAGACCAGGAGCTGAGTGCCCTGGCAGAACCCAAACTGGGTGTCAGTGAACAAGTTATTGCTAAGTAAGTGCCGCTTGATAGCACTGTTGATGACCCCTTCCATTACTTTACTGATGGTCAAGAGTAGACTGATAGGGCGGTCATTGGCCAGATTGGATTTGTCCTGCTTTTTGTGTACAGGACATACCTGGGCAATTTCCCACATAGCCAGGTAGATGCCAGTGTTGTAGTTGTATTAGAACAGCTTGGCTAGGAGCATTGCAAGTTCTGGAGCACAAGTCTTCAGTACTATTGCTGGAATATTGTCAGGGTCCATAGCCTTTGCAGTATCCCATGCCTTCAGCCGATTCTTGACATCATGTGGAGTGAATCGAATTGGCTGAAGGCTGGCACCTGTGATGCTGGGGACCTCATCGTAATGGTAGAGTGGGGGATATGCCGGGCCATGAGGTTACAGATTGTGGTTATGTACAATTTTGCTGCTGCTGATGGCCCACAGCACCTCGTGGATGCCCAGTCTTGAATTGCTAGATCTGTTTGAAATCTATCCCATTTAGCATGGAGGTAGTGCCACACAACACAATGGAGGGTATCATCAATGTGAAGTTGGGACTTCGTCTCTACAACGACTGTGCGATGGTCACTCCTACCGATCCTGTTGTGGACAAATGCATCTGTGGCAGGCAGGTTGGTGAGGATGAGGTCAAGTATGTTTTTCCCTCTTGTTGGTTCCCTCACCAACTGTCGCAGGCCCAGCCCAGCAGCTATGTCCTTTAGTAGTGGTGCTACCGAGCCACTCATGGTAATGGACACTGAAGTCCCCCACCCGGACTATATTTTGCAGCCTTGCCACCCTCAGTGTTTCATCCAAGTGGTGTTCAACATGGAGGAGCACAGATTCATCAGCTGAGGGAGGGCAGTAATCAGCAGGAGGTTTCCTTGCCCATGTTTGACCTGATGCCATGAGACTTCATGGGGTCCGGAGTCGATGTTGTGGACTCCCAGGGCAACTCCCTCCTGACTGTATACCACTGTGCCGCCACCTCTGCTGGGTCTGTCCTGCCGGTGGGACAGGACATTACCCAGGGATAGTGATGGTGGTGTCTGGGACATTATCTGTAAGATATGATTCCGTGAGGATGACTATGTCAGGCTGTTGCTTGACCAGTCTGTGAAACAGCTCTCCCAATTTTGGCACTAGCCCCCAGATGTTAGTTAAGAGGACTTTGCAGGGTCGACAAGACTGAGTTAGCCCGTGGTCCATCCGGTTTCATTCCTTTTCTGAGACTTTTTGTAGCGGTTTGATACAACTGCTAGGCCATTTCAGAGCAAGCCACATTGCTGTGCATCTGGAGTCACACGTAGGCCAGACCAAGTAAGGACGGCAGATTTCCTTCCCTAAAGGACATTAGTGAACCAGATCGGTTCTTACAACAATTGGCAATGGTTTCATGGTCATCGTTGAACTTTTTAATTCCAGATTTTTTATTGAATTCAAATTCCACTATCTGCCGTGACGGGATTCAAACCCGGGTCCCCAGAGCATTACCCTGGGTCTCTGGATTACTAGTCCAGTGAAAATACAACTATCACTACAATACTACTACACCATTGCATATGTTCAGTCAAACAATAATAAGGAATCATACTCTATAAACCAACTTTAATGTATCATCCACCACCACGTTAATTCTGAATTACCTGGAAAAACTCAGCAGGTCTGGCAGCATCGGCGGAGAAGAAAAGAGTTGACGCTTCGAGTCCTCATGACCCTTCAACAGAACTGAGTAATATTAGGAGAGGGGTGAAATATAAGCTGGTTTAATATAATATATAAATATAATATAAAATATATATTTAATATAAATATAACCAGCTTATATTTCACCCCTCTCCTAATATTACTCAGTTCTGTTGAAGGGTCATGAGGACTCGAAACGTCAACTTTATTCTTCTCCGCCGATGCTGCCAGACCTGCTGAGTTTTTCCAGGTAATTCTGTTTTTGTTTTGGATTTCCAGCATCCGCAGTTTTTTGTTTTTACCACATTAATTCTGTTTGCACACGGTGCTCTCATGCAGAAGGATTCTGCACTGAGACCAGACACAGGTTTTGAACCAAAAAAGTGGCTTGTTCATACATTGTATATAAATGGCATTGTTTGCACAGTGAAACATGCATTTATTTCCTTGTTGTACTCATTGTATGAACACTATAAGTATGCAACCTATGTTTTCTAAACATATTATACAATGGAGTACCATTTGCTTTACTTAAAATGTCAAGATTAAACTGTCTCAGGCTTTAAAACGCAGGCAGCCTTTTGTGTGCATTTGGACCACATGTTGTTTGGACTGGATTTCTAATTGGTCCCCTTGGGGGACAAGACACAGCCTGTTTGTCTGGAGTATGTAACATAATCTTATCTGTTGTAGATTAATTCAAGGTCTCTCTTGTGTAATTTGATCCAGTCATTGTTGAGCAGCCTTCGAAGCTTACAGTGTTAACACTTTCAGATCAGAGCACTCGCTGTCGTGTTCAGAAAATGCACAGTGCTTACATTACTGATTTCAGAGATCACACTGCTCTCACACTGCTGAGTTCAGAGAATGCAGAGTGCTCAAACTATTGTTTTTAGAGAATGCGTAAAGCTTGCGCTACGGATCTTGGAGAACATGCAGCACTCATACCAAGTTTAGACAGGAAGAGGTGAAGGATAGAGGGATTTCAAGATGAGAAGAAGCCTGTAATTGAGGTGTTGCTGAATCAGGAACCAATGTAGGCCAACAAGCATAGGGAGGTGACAGATGCACGGGACTTGTGAGTTAGGATATGTGCACAGATTTTGAGGTGAGCTCAAGTTCATTGAGAGTTGAAGATGGAAGGCTGACCAGGAGAACATTGATTATTTGAATCTGGCAATTAACATAATGTAATGATATGGATGTTGGGAGGAACACAGAATACACATTTATATAGAGATATGCCCTAGTTTTTCTAGTCTCTCCACATAATTGAAGTCTTTTATCCTTGGTACATTCTAATAAATTTCCTTTGTACCCTCTCTATCTTGACATCCTTCCTAAAGCATGGTGCCCAAAATTAGCCACAGTACCCCAACTGAAGCCTAGCCAGTGTTTATAAAGGTTTAATAAAACTTCCTTACTCATGTACTCTATGCTTCTGTTGATAAAGTCAAGGATCCTGTTAGCCTTTTAACAGCCTTTGTTACTGTCATGTCACCTTCAGAGGCTGGTTTACATATGTTCACAGGTCTCTCTGTTCCCTTTTCAAATTGTACCATTTAGTTTATACTGCACTTTTTAAATTTTTCCAAACTTTCTGTCTCTTTCCCCCACCAGAATTTCGGATTTTCTCCTCCGTCCCCCACACCGAGTTCCTGGCCACCTCTCTCTCTTCCTGGCATGCTGGCAATTAATCATTCCAACGAAGGTCATAGAAGCTGTGTGAATGCCTCTGTCTTTGAGAACTGTCCATTCAATCTATGAAATGAAGTCTCTTCCCCACCAAGCTATCAAACTTGGAGGGCTCCAACCAACAAAGAAAACTGACCCTTTCTTCAATGGATACTAAAAACTATTAAACAGTTAATATCCCACCCTTGGAACTTTTTATGGAAAAAATACTTTGCATGATTTAATTAAACCAAAATGTCCATCAATAACGGAAACGAGCAACCTTAATAGCCTAGGATGCTTGTTAATGAATGTGACAATTACAGCTGATTTGTGAGCATTGCCTGTTTGTTCCTAGTTTCATCAGCTCTACACATCTATACAACATTGATGAACATAGGAGTCGGAATAGGCCATGAACTGGACTGATGCGATCCTTACACTTTGAGGAAGCTTGGGAGACAGTGCTGTAACACTGTGCAGGTTGAGAAAGAGTCTCACCCCCTCTGCACGTTGCCCTCGAGGTGGCTGTGGTGGGGAAGAGACCGTTGTTCACCTCCTTGTGGATTGTGCCTTTGCAAAGAAGGTCTGGAGAGAGATGCAGTGGTTTCTGTCGAGGTTCATCCCGAGCAGTTCTGTGACACAGGACTCTGTGCTCTACGGGCTGTTCCCAGGGACACACACCGAGACAAACATCAACTGCAGCTGGAGGATCATCAACTCGGTGAAAGACGCGCTTTGGTCTGCCCGAAACTTGTTGGTCTTCCAGCACAAAGAGTTGTCCCCGACCGATTGTTGCGGACTGGCACAATCCAAAGTCCAGGACTACGTGCTGAGGGACGCACTAAAGCTTGGGGCAGCTGCCGCAAAGGCGCAATGGGGAAGGGTCGCTGTCTAAGACCTTTCTACCACAGCGCACCGAGAGACTGGGAACTGTTTAGAGCCCCTCGGGCTGTACAGATCAAAATGAAAGGCTGTAAATGACTGTAATATTGTTTGTACTGATGCACCTGGTGATACATTTTGTAAAAGTTTAACCTGGATTGTACCCTTGTAATGTTGTTTTTGAAATGGTTTTGAATGTGATTGAAGATTTTTATGAATAAAGTATATTTTTACAAAAAAAAAAAAAAAAAAAAAAGTTGAGAAAGAGAGAAATATTACAGCTATAAAAAATACAACACAGGCAGAAATCATGGCAGAAAAGTAATAAAAGTAAGCAGAAGTCTTTCAGAAGATTCAAGGAATCTTCTGAATAATTTGGTAAATTCTAAACATAGGTAAAGTACATATGTCTGAACAGTAACTAGTTTATCGTATGAACATAACTATTTACAGATATACATGACTACAGATATTACTCAATCTAAGCCATGAGCTTCCTCCCGCTAGACTCCTAATACGAACATACAAATTAGGAGCAGGAGTAGGCCACTCGGCCCCTCAAGCCTGCTCTGCCATTCAATAAATTCATGGCTGATCTGAATGTAATCTCAACCCCACATTCCTGCCTACCCCGATAACCTTTCACCTACTTGTTAACCAAGAATCTGTCTAGCTCTGCCTTAAAAATATTCAAAGACTCTGCTTCCACCACCTTTTGAGGTAAAGAATTCCAAAGACACTCAACCCCCTGAAAGAAGACATTTCTCCTCATCTGTCTTAAATGAGTGACCCCTTATTTTAAGCAGTGACCCTTCGTTCTAGATTCTCCCACATGGGGAAACATCCTCTCTACATCCACCCTGTCAAGACCCCTCAGGATTTTAAAGGTTTCAATTAAGTCACCTCTTACTCTTCTAAATTCCAGTGGATACAAGCTTAACTTGTCCTGCCTTTCCTCAAGACAACCCGCCCATCCCTGATATTAGTCTAGTAAACCTTCTCTGAACTGCTTCCAACGTATTTTCAGCTTTCTTCAAATAAGGAGACCAGTACTGTACACACTACTCCAGATGTGGTCTCACCAATGCCCTGTACAACTGAAGCATAACCTCCCTATTTTTCTAATCAATTCTCCTCACAAATCATGTGACTCCTCTTACACTATCATGTGGACAGTACTGTTTCTCCAGTCCCACACATTAATCCTTTCAGCCCTGAACACCTGAATACTACATCTCCCTCTAAGTCTTTGTACAAATATATTTTACATTTATATTTACATAATGCCCCTTCTCCCTCCACGTCTCTGACCTCAGAGGCTTAATCTGTCTGAAGCTCTCCCTGATCGTGTCCTTGTAAAGCTTGGAAGATCATCTCCCTTTGGACTTCTCTGCTTTAACTTGGTTGGTCTTCGGTAAGAGCTGCAGTATCTGGGACATTGTCAGTTTGACTCTCAACATCTGGTTCTCACAAATGTACAATGGAAGGCTCTCTTGAGCAATGAGGATAAGATTTCTCCTGTTCTTTCTTATTCTGCCTTCTGGGGTATGTATCAAGTAAGAACGTTGTAGATCATCACCCCTTTGGACAATGACGTCTTCGCTGCCTAGGTCACTTATCAAAAACTTGTCTCCTTTGTTCAGCCTGGGCAAGTTTCTGGTACGGCGCCTCCTATTGTAAGTGGAAGTTTGTTTTCCGTAGGACTGTTCTCGGTCCTGAACCTTCTGATAGCCCCAAAATGCTAACCCTGGGGTTAATCTCTTGGGCAGCATGGGAAGTTGCATATGAAACTTCCTGCCCATCAGCAGTTCAATTGGTGCCAATCCACATTGCAGTGGAGTTAAAAGTGCCACTGGAAAATCCTTGTTCTTCTTCAAGGGGGTTTTCATTGTGCAGGCACCCCTTTCTGCCTCGCCATTAGATTGGGAAACCTCGGGGAGCTGGTGAAGTATGGGAATCTGTAGTTCTCAGCAAAATGGGTGAAGTAGTTGTTAGTGAATTGCAGGCTGTTGTCGAACACCACCTAGTCTGGAATGCCATGTATTGTAAAGGCGTCTTTCAACGACCTAACGACTGATTCTGTGGTCATTGTGTGAGAATGCTTCACCTCGATCCAATTGGAGAAGTTGTCGACAATGGTGAGGAAGAATTTGCCATTGTACATAACTTGATCCACTCCTAGCCGTTCCCACGGTCTGAAAGGAAACTGGGTGGGGATGAGGGGCTCCCTTTGCTCTGGTTCGTGCACTACGCACACCTGGCACTGTGAAATCATCTCTTCTATCGCTCTGATATTCCCGGCTACCACACTACAGACTGGGCTCGTGCTCTGCATTTTGTGATGCCCAAGTGCCCTTGGTGGATTCTTTGCAGAATCTCTGGTCAGAGATGGGAATTACCAACCATTCATCATACAGCAGCAGATCATCAATTATTGTGATGTGTTTCTATTGTTTGAAGTATGTTTTCATAACCTTTCCGTGGCAACACTGCTGTTGCCAAGCTCACAGGCAGCACTGATGGATGTGGATGCAGTCCTTATCCATCACCTGCTCTGGGCAGGTTTGTTGTAGGCTTTTGGAGCTTGTAGTCAATTGTGTTGCCGCAGACTGGAATATGTCTTGACCTCATTGACCAGATTAATATCTTCTGTTGCCAGATGGTCAACTCTAGCCCTGGACGATGTGCCTGCGGTCATGTGTCACTAGCCATACACTGTCCCATAAGCGCATGAGTCGTAAGTGGAATCTCTGGATTCTCGGGGTGGGGGGGGCATCCCGGCGAGTTGCTTTTTGTCCAGCGATAAGACTAATGTGGTCGGAATCAATGACTACTTTTAGCCCAATGATATAGTCGAAGAATTTCTCACAAGCCACATGACTGCGAGAGCAGCCTCCTCTACAATTGCATATCTCAGTTCTGTGTTGGATAGCGCCCAAGATACATATTAGACTGGTTGGTGGCACCTATTCAGTTGCTTTTGAAACAGGTCTGCCCCAGTCCTGTAGATGAGCTGCCCACTGCGATTGTGGTCAGTAAGAATGGGTCATAGTGAGCCAGGATATCTGGTGAGAGCAGCATGTCTTTAATCTGTCAGAATGCTTGCTCCTGGTTTGCATCTCAGCACCATGCTTGGGCCTTCTTCAATGTCTCCAGGGCTCTATGACTTGTGTCACATTTGGCAGGAATTTTGCCAGCTGTTTTACCATACCTAGGAATCGTTGAGATCTGGGATGGATGATGGGATCAGAAATTCACTGATGGCCCTTGTTTTTTGTGTGTCTGCCATTATGCCTTTGCTGCTCATAATGTGGCCTAAAAATTGAATGGATGTTTTAGAGAATTCACACTTATCGTTAAGTGTCAGTCCTGCTTCCTGTAAGCCTCAGGCTGTGTCCTTTGACAGGTGCTCCACGGACAAGGATGTCATGCATGTGGCAGATTACGCCTTTAAAGCCTTGCAAGAGAGTAAACATTGTTCGCTGAAAAGTTCGGGTGCCGAAGTTGTACCAAAGAACAAATGATTAAAGCAAAATCTGGCAAAAGGGGGTAATAAAGGTTGTCAATAACTTAGACTTTTTATCTAACAGTATCTGTCAAAAGCTGCTGTTAGCACTGAGTTTCAAGAACATTGTACTTTTGGAGAGCTTGGTCAAGCTGTCGTTCACTGGGGACATCATGTGGATTTTCTTCACTATAGCCTTGTTGAGTTGAGCCAGGCCGAGACGGATGCAAAGGGATCCATTTGGATTAGGAACCGGAACCATTCCAGAGCACCATTCTATTGGCTTAGTGAGGGGGAGATGACTCCCATCTTGGTCATCTTGTCAAGTTGCAGTTGGACCTGTTTCATGAGTGGATGCAGGATCTTCCTCTGTGTGAAAAGACACAGATGTTTAACATCTTTTCTTAGCATTATGCTGTATCCAGTTACTCCAGCCCAGTGAACAGTTTTGGAAAATGCTTTTTGAAGTGAAACCCTGATCCTTGCCGGTTAGTTTACCACAGCACCCACTCGACAGTTGAATTCCAAAGGCTTTTCTCCAGCTTTAGTTACTGGACACAGCAGACTTTTGAAAACATGGCTGGAGGCTTCCCCAAGGCTGTTTTACACACTCCTTTTAGTTCGTATATCACCCCCCAACATCACTTTCCTTCCTTCCTTTATATATGTTCCTCTCCCTTCAGTCTGTAAATTCCATTGTTCTATATGTCTTTGGAAATGTACTTTTCCCACAGTATAAAAATCTTTCATGTTGCCAATATGGTCAGTACCTTTGGGGAAAAATAAACCTAATAACCATGCCCTATTTAACTTGTTAGTTGTAAACATCCTGCCATCCCTTTGAAACCCAAACAACTTCACTTATCTAAAAATGCAAATTTCGTTCACACCCTACATGCGGAGACCTCATCCATGTTTACTCATTAGCATTTCAAATGCCTTTTACCCCTAATTTCTTTTGATAATTTCAAGCTTGCAGTCTACCTGACTCTAATTTAATTAAATCACACAGACAGACCCATCTACACTCACATCCATAAACCTACTTTACAATAAACCACAATGATATTATGAAAATTATTATAGTTTCGTGACGAGATTAAGGTCGACACAGGCTTTTTGACTCAGCAGAGTGAATTCTTGGTTGTGAAGCGCATATAATGTTTCCCATATCTGTTTGTTCTTATATTAGAATGTTGCTTGCAACATCCTTTGACCTGCAGTTTGATTCCTCCTGAGCCATATAACTGGGTTGTGGATGGCTTCAGGCGTTGTTTATCTAGCCACAGTTCTTTATCTGACAAAACTGCTTTTGTATCCAATTTGAAATTAGTGATGTGGCCATTGACACAAATGCCCTCATCCCTGGAAGTGTATCTTGGATCTTTGATCTCGCCTAAGAAACATTGTTGTTCCTGTTCTTGCTGAGATTTCTCTATTTAATTAATTATCTTGCGTGTGAAGATTCTCTCATGATCCTCTGTGTATCTAGAGGTTTTAGTTCTGCACATCTCTTCAAAGTGTCCAAAACATTTACAGTGAAAGCGTTCTGCAGTGCTTTCAGGACATGCTTTGTGCCTGTGGGGCTTTTTGGCGGCACAGCGTTGACCTGGTTTAATGGCATCTCGAACTTTTGTTCCATAAGGGTTCTTTTTCCATGGAGTGTCTTTGACACTCTCTTGTTTAATAAGTTATACGTCAATGGCAGGGGGGGGGGGGGGTGTTTCTGGACTGTGGTTTGTCTTCCCCTCTTAGTGTGACTCTACTTTGCTAAAGGACATATGATTGTTTGACTAACTATATCGCCTTCTGCAAAATTAAATCGTCTCTTTGGATTGTAGTAGGTCAGAAAGGGTGTCATTGGTTACCCCAACTATGATGCGGCATTGTATCAGCTCAGATTTAAGATCACCATATTCGCAACCTTCAACCGGTCAATACAGGTGATTGATAGAGGTTTCAACTGGTTCACCGCTATTTTTGGACCCTTTTGTTAAACTTGGCTCTTTCTAATATCTTGTTAGTTTGTAGATTAAAATGATTATCAAAGGCCTTTAAGACCTCTTTGAATTTTATCTGATGTTTAATTAATGCCTTGTCTTCCTAGCACATCATCAGCAATTGCTCCAGTAGAGTACAATAATGTATTGACTTATTGTTCAATCCAGGTGCAACTCTGAATCTTAAAAACCTCTTCCTCCGTAATGCCCAATTCTGTGTTTGGTCTGGCCCTTCCATATGCCTAAATCGGTTTCGCAAGGTGAATTTAGAATCCATAGCTGTTTGAAGCTCTTAGGAGGTTTGCCTTGATTTTTTAAACTTCTGTTACAGTAATGGAGTTTTCCCATACTGATCTGCCTTTCACTGATACCTGCTGCGGTCGCTGATCTCCTTTGCTAATCTTGCCTAAATTCTGCAGAGTTTTTAAAATAATTGCTGGAAGTTCCCTGGTCACTGTTTTCCTCCTGATGGGGAATCATGTTTAAGAAGCCAATTTTACTTTTTGTCAATTGCTGCCACGCAGTCGCCACCTGTAATGACGCCGACCATGGACCCAAGCTGCGGGGTGCTCGCTTAGAATGGAATTTTTCCCAGTGCTGTCTGTTTATTGCGCCGTTAATTTGAAGATTTTGAGCCTTTTTCATGCTTTGCTCACCCTCAATCATCGCCAGATTCTTTGACACTACTGCTGGATCGGGATTTCTCACGAACCACCACATGCTATGGTGTTAGTAAGCTGAGCAATTGATTTTTTTCCCTGTCCCTCAGCCTCCACATCTTCTCTAGAGCTCTTTTGGCAATTTTCAACTGTCTTACAGAAGTCTTCAGTTTTGGTGCCTTTTTTTCAGATCAGATTTGCAAACTTTTTAAAAGTTGATTTTTGGAAATTTTGGGGTCCTTCACTGCTGATTTTTGTAAAGTTGATTTTCAGAGATTTTAGGGTCCTTCATGCTACTACCATGTTGTATGTCGGTTGTAACTGGCTAAGGAATGGTTGCAGAGACATAGATATGTCTGAACAATGACTGGTTTATTGTATGAATGTAACTATTTGCAGATATACAAGACTACAGGTCCTACTCCATCTAAGCCATGAGCTTTCTCCCACTGGACTCCTAATCATGTGACTCCTCTTACATTATCACGTGGCGGTACTGTTTCTCCAGTCCCACACATTAACCCTTTCAGCCCTAATACTATAGAAATATGAAGTGCAAGATTACTGAGAACAACATAAGAGATGTATGACTGTGTCTAAATGAAAGAAAATACTCTTCCTTTTAAAATTTATAAAGGAAGCTGGAATCTAGGGAGACTTAAGCAGCAGAGTTATTAAATAGTGACTTTACATCTGTCTTTGCCCAGACAAGAAAGGAAAATGTTCACAAGTCAGATAAAATGTCAGAATCAGCAGAAAAGGAGCAAGATGCTATCAGTCTAAACAAGGTAAAAGAAAGACTTGTGTTTATATAGTGTCATGTCTATCAGAGATATTTTAAAGCTCTTCAACAGGGTAGAAATTGGACCTCACTGCACCGATTTTAAAATGTAAAATAATTGAAATAAGGGTCAAGTTGGAGCACCAATGGTCCTCTGCCAAGCTATAACATCCAGTTGGCTATTGGGTGAAGCCGTTTCTCAGGCATCCTGGTGGCCGCATGAATCAGGTGCAGACCCCTTAGGTGATACCTCTTCCTTTACGCAGCTGTCAGGGTTACCTGAAAAACCCAAGCCAATATCTGGTTGATTGTCTTGGTCCCCTTGTCAAAATTGGATGGAGCTGAGCGTAGCACAACTGAAATTTTGCTCAGTGTTTTTGAGTGGCTCATAAAGCTTTTTGTTTTTAAATGTGAAAGTTTTTGCTGTGGAGCTAGCAGGAAGCAGGAGTGGTTCCTTCCCGATCGTACTCCCAGTTGTGCCCTACCACTCACCCCTCTTCTTGGGATCTGCCTTCGAGGCAGTACAAGTAAAGCAAGCATCCACGGGGTGAGCTGCCAATGGAGACGCAATGAACTTACCCAAATTATAATGATATCTATTTCAGGCTAACCTCTGGCTCCCCAGTTATGGACACGCTTTCTGTGTTTGGCACCCTTTTCAGGCCCGCAAAAGGGCCTTGAGGAATTTCTACTCCAACAAATTACCTTTGAACTGTAATGATCAGTGTGTTGATTAATGTACCAGCCAATCTTCAGTCAGATGGCCATCTTTCGGTGGGGATGAAATGTTGGCCAAGTCTTCAGGAGAATTCTCTGCTCCTTGAATAGTTCTTTAAATAGATCCTAGTAACAGGTGGCTAGGATCTATGTTTAATGCTTTTTCTGAAAGATTGCATCTCAGGCCATGTGGCATTGGAATGTCAACCTAGATTATGCAGTCCTCCAACTGAGTTGATCCCACTATCTTCTGACTCATTGAGCAAAGCTGGCATTAACTGCTTTAAAATGGTTTTTTAAAAAATTATTGGGTGGTCTTGAAGTAAACAAATATCTAGTTTAGGCAGCTTTTGGGCTGAGAATTAAAGAAAAAAAAGTATTGCATTTATATAGTGCTTTCCATGACCACTGGACATCTCAAAGCACTTTACATCGTTGAGGTTCTTTTGAAGTGTAGGTACAATTGCAATTTAGGAAATGAGCCACTCGTTTTGCACACAGCAAGTCCCCACATATAGCAATGTGATAATGACTGACAGTCTGGTGAAGTTTTAAATCACATTCTGTAAATCCACTATATCCAGAAGGGATTCTCAGATCTTTAAAAGCAGCAAATTTAACTATCTTTAAAAAAAGAGAAACAACTGCAGCCAAATTTTCATTACTGGGAATCCAGTTAGAATGGAGGCGGGTGACAAAGAATGACACCAACATCATGTGTCACACCATCCTGCTGATTATCGTGAGGGTGGGGGGAGGGCGGGAAAGTGAAGCTGTCCACATCGTTAATTGACTGCATTTAGATAATTAAGCTGTTCCTTCAGAACTCCCCTTCTAAAGTTCCGAAAAGCTGAACAGCTCCAGCCTGTCGGAAGCAGGTCAGCAACATGGATGATGTTTTATTTGATTGAAAAAAGTGGTAGTTTTGAAGAAAATCTATCCGACAGCATTGAAATTTTAATAAAATGAACATCTCCTTACCCTATCCTGGGTTCAAGTTCTCCTTCTGCCCTGGCCAATTTGAAGATTCAGATGCTTTCATTTTTTAAACCATGCACAAACGGCAGCCACAGGAATGAGTCAGGCCAGACTGTGGCCCATTTCTACGGTGTCCCACCCACCTCAAAGCCAATAGTTGGCTGCCACTCCCAACCTCTCACCAATTGACCCCTCACCTCTACCAAAACCAGAAGTTTTGTCTGCTCCCTGTCAAGGACAGGTTCACAACCCAAAAAACGCACCTGCCTTCTGAGTCCTATCTCCACAGCCAAAATCTGGCCCCTGGTAGTTATAAATAGGTTTGCCTGTTTTAGGGAAACAGGTAGGGAATAGGACCTGTTTTAGGGAAGTCCTTGACACAATTCTTAGAGATTTAGCATGTGAGAGGTTGGAAATAGGTAACTTTGTTGAGGGCAGTCCGCTAGATTGAAAAAGAGATGCTATACTACATTAATCTGATGTAATTTTTCGACGTGTAACGGACTTCCCTACCGAAAATTTTGACATCGTTTTTGTGTTAGAATGCATTCAAAAATGACCAGAGATCAAATGTTCTCATTTGGAATGAGCTTTTCACGCAGTCAGCAGCACTTTGCCATCTATGACGCTAAATGCAATCAAAGGCAAAAGGCGCTTGAAGCTATCAAAGGGCCAGAATTTTATGTTGAACGTGCAGACGCGTGCCAGGAATTGCGTGAGGAGACGTCAGGCGCACATCCCGACTTCATGGCGCTTGCGCACAACATTACAGTTAGCAGGTGCGTGCTGGAGTCAGAAGCGCGCCCACCAACAATTAAGCCCATTAAGGAGCCAGTTGTCAGTGATTTTACGTGGCCCGTCCACTTTTATAGTTGGCGGACGGGCCAATCGGCTAGGTGAACGGGCCAGACGGCCTTTACGCTTTCGCTACAAACTCCTTCCAGGGTGGGATAAAATGTCCAGGGTTAAATAAAATAAAAGGCATTTGAGGAATGATCTGCTATGTGGTCTGCTGTCAGGTGCTTGAATGTGCAGTATTGACAGTTTGTAGCAGTTTATTGATCTCATTTCTTTCTTACAGTACTGCAGCTCCACAGCAGCTGTCTGCCTTCGGGGAGCGCCCACCCACACCCTCACTTTTCTCGGCGTCCACCCTCTTTCCGCATTCCCCAGCAGCGCTGAGCCTATCTCAGTGCGCGTTGCGTGCTGGCTGTCAGTTAATTGGCCAGCCAGCATGGAATTGTGGTTGGGGGCAGATTGCATCTGCTTCTGAGCCCGCCAATCGCACACACCCGACAAGCGCAAGATTCAAGCCAAGGAAGTTAATTACTTAAATAATATCTGAATTTATTTCATTTTTTTCATTTAGTCCAAAAAATCTTTCCACTCTACATCTTGAGAGCACCACCAGATCCCCATCAGTACTTAATTCATTCATTAGTCGCCATCCTGGGAACAAAACATGCAAAACGTGGGGGGATCAGCCTGAGTGTCGGTGTCCCTGGTGCCTCTTTTCCCCCCCCCCCACCCCTCAGCGTTCCCTCGTGGTTCCCTTTCACGCGCCTCCCGCCCCCTCCCCAAATCTTCCAGCGGCCCAGTCAATCCCTCAACTCCTTTCTGGTGACTTTCTCTTCTCCCCCCAGGGCTTGCATCACGTCCTCCTCCTCCCCCACCCCCACACCCCCCCCCTCCCACCACCCCCATCTCGAGGCCTAAACTCCACCCACCCTCCATCAGTCTGGGGCCCTACATTTATTTCCCCCATGTCTGGGGGCCTATAGATCTCCACCATGCCCTCCCCTGCCCAACCCCAGGTCTCACCAGCAAACTCCCAGGCCGCTTCATTGCCGAACTCTTGGCCCCCCACCAGCTGACTCTCTCCATCTTCTCCACCGACCCCTGACTTAATTTCTTGAACCCAATACTTACCTCTTTCCTGCCACCATTGCTGATCCCATGCCAGCTGGAGATAAGTGGGAAGAGGGGGAGAAGAAGAGAGAGGGGGGAGAAAAGGGGGGGGAGAGGAGAGGGGGAAAGGGGGCAAGTTGGGGGAGGAGAGTGAGTAAAGAGAGGGGGGAAGGGGAAGTGGGGGAAGAGAGGGGGAAAATGGGAGGGGGAAGATGGAAGAAGTAAACTGCTGTACTCTGGGAAGAGATGGGGTTGTTCAGGGGTGGAAGATAATTGCTTGGAGTAGGTGATGGGAGCAAACTGCTGCAATCCTGGGGTTTTGGGGGGCGTGAGGTTATGGGGAGCAGGGAAGGGGTGTGCTGCACTAATCATGGAGAAAAGCATGTAACTAGCTTATCAGAACATATGTTAAAATAGATTCTGCATTTTCTAAAGTTAGTTCAGTGTTAGGATGTTTGAAGCTATTGAAATTCAGAAATATGGAGAATGAAGTCATATGATTGTATTTGGTGGCAGAATGCTGAAGGTAAGTGATTTTGTTAATCACAATGTTTGAGCGCTGCAGTTTGCGGCAATTGATGGCAATGATGTCAGTTACGCCACTTGCAATGTTAAATGATAGTTAATTGCTTTTGAGTGCAAATGGTATCAAATTATAGCTAAATGATTGCATTTGAGCATGATTGATGTCAAATGAGTGGAAATAAACTCTGCTGGACGCAAATGATGTCAACATTTTCGGTTGGGTTGGTGGTCAAGGAAAATGTAGCCTAGATTGCACAACTAGATTTTAATGAATTCCTGACCAGCTTCCATTGGCAACATGTAAATTCATAGCTAAGGTTACGAGGTGATGCTAATGCTGGAAGGGAAATTCAACTGTATACTGAAAAAAAGGAGGGTCACGAATAAAAATTTGGCAGATTTATAAGAGGGTCAGAAGTAGAAACATTTTTAGGATCAGTGCTCTTTTTAATATATTAATGAGTTGGAGAAAATCTCAAAATATGAGCTATGGCAAATAATAAACAGCAATCGAACAAACGTTTGGTGGATATACTCTAGATCTTTTATGTAACTCAGAGTAAAGAATCAAAAGAGAGAGTATGTGTTAAATGAAGTGATAATACAGCATGTCATCACAAACAAACACAACTTATATTCATGTATGTATAAAACATCCCAAGGCCTGTCACAGGAGTGTTGGCAAAGTTGGACACCGAGCCACATAAGGAGATATTAGAGAAGGTGACCAAAAGCTTGGTCAAAGAGGCTTTAATTAGAGGAGTGCTCTAATTCGCCCGCCCGCCATCACCTCGCCGCTTCTTCACGTGGACGCCATATTTAAAGTGCAGCCACACACACCACATCTCAGTGCTTTCTTCCCACAACTGCTGCAAGGAAAGACAAAAAGACTGCAGCCCCCAGGTTTAGCGACGTGTCACTGGAACGTCTTTGGATGCCATGGAGTCCCGCTGGGATGTCCTCTACCCCCGCTCTGGCAGCAGGATGGGCAACAGCGTGACCAACCAGGCTTGGAAGGCAGTGGCAGCAGCCGTCAGTGCCAATGCCCTTCAAAAGAGGACAGCTACCCAGTTCCACAAGAGGATGAATGATAATCTCCATTCTGCCAGGATAAGTCACTCTTCTAATCATTCTCAACTCTCACACTTACAAACCCATCACACATCCACAGGGATCTCACTCACAGCTGGTTCAAAGGACATCATCATTCACACTCACACTCACCTTCATTGTCCTCATCCCGTCCATGGGACCACTCAACACCCACACATGCCAGGCATACTTATCCGGCCTGGCAGGCATCCTGCTTACACTTTCTCCATCTATATTCATGCAGGACAAGCCGGCACACATGGAGAGAGAGAGGTCGCAGATTGGTGGAGCAATGCCTGAAATCAAGATCCTCATGGACTTTGAAAACAGAGCCATCCAGCTGACCGGCGACGATCTGGACTGTACCTGTGCTGACAGTGAGGTCGGCGGTGTTCTACCAAATGAGGGTGCACCAGTGCAACATCCATCAGACAACGGTGATGTGTCCTGTTTCACAGGCCACTGCCATGCACTAATTATCTCTCCTTGCTCTCGCAGGCACATCTGCCAAACAGCTGACAGAGTCCATGACCCAGGGCCTCCAATCAAGCCCTGAAGAAACCTCTGAAGAGGAATCTGAAGGCACCCTCCTTGAAGTCCCATCACAGCGCTAACCCACACCCTCCACAAGCACAGAGACACACACCTCGATGGGACCTAGCCATAGAGTAGCCTCGGGATCACAATCTGGTGAGCACATCACACTGTCTGATCCGCAGGAGGTGGCAGCAGGGACTTGCAGGTATCCGGCACTCAGAGGACTGCTGGAGGCCAGACATTTGCTGAATCTGAGTCAGATGACAAGCTTTTGGAATCTGTCATGTCACAGATGCTGGAGCTGCAAAGGCAAGCTTGGGAACATCAGGAAAGGATGTCTGCTGCACTCCTCAGATTGCAATATATGATGGAGGAGTCCGTCCACCTTCACTCTGAGGTGATGGTGATAGCGCCGGCATGCCAATGCATCGAGGTCAAGACTGGTTGGATGGCGGCCACCACGGAGACCTTGGTCTAGGACGTCGCTCTTGCGCGGGCTCAACTCCATTGCCGATGCCATAATTGGCCTCCAACAGTACATGAAAGGGGTGCTGGGAAGCTCAATCTCACTCCAGCTACCCCTTCTCCTCAGAGTCAGCCTGGGGCCCTTGGCACCAATAAGGAGGAGGATCAGCAGGTGCACACTCCGGGGCCATCCATCCAGATGACTCCGAGTGTGTTCGGCCCAACCAAATCCCCTCTTCCTGTGACCTCAGCAGCTCCAGCTCCACTGGACAGGGAGTGTGCCACTGCCACACAGTAAGACCCCAAAAGTGGGCCGGGGCCCTCCAGAGGATGCCCGCCAAAGTCATCACAGACAGGGCATCACAGTCGGCAGGCGGCCTCCACCTCCGCTGTGGATGTCCGGGCAGCACCAAGACAGGGTTAGGAAAGTTAAGAAGAATTAGTTGCACAACCTGGGCACAGGTGTTAATCACTTGTATATACTGTTCACTATTGTCAATAAACTCCCAAGAGTGTCTCCCTGTCCATGGCTCTTTGTTCTGATGAGCAGTGTTCATGTCACTCAGATGTGAAACCTTTCCGCATAAGATAAAGGCAGGTGACTCAGTCCAAGGCCTCTTCCCTGTGCTTTGTGCAGTCTTCACACCAAAGTGTTGGTCTGGCCTCACACTCCCTGGAAACATTACTGATGTCTGCACCTCAACAGTGCTTATTATTGTTACCAGAATGTAGTGGGCAGGCACCACAGAGTTCCTCTGTGTGCTCTTAGCACCTTTAAGGTGGAGCTGGCTCCCATCTCTTCAGCATCTACAGCCTCTGTGGGTAGCCTTTGTCCCCGAGGAGCCATCCCTGCAGCTTCTGTAGACCCTGGAAGACATCAGGGATCTGTGACTGATTGAGGAAGTAGGAGTACTGCACACTCCCTGGAAACCATGCTCACACCTGTACGATGCATTTCTGGTGGTCCCACACCAGCTGCACATTCAGTGAATGGAATCCCTTGCAGTTGATGTAGTTGACTGCATGTTGCAACAAAGACCTGAGCACCACAAGAGTGCAGTCGATCACACACTGCACCTGTGGGAAACCTGAGATCCAAACGCTCTTGCATCCTGGCTGTCCTGGTCCCGGGCGAAATGCATAAAGTTGTGTGCCCTCGCAAAGATGGCATCCGTGTCCTCATAGATACATTTGTGGGTGGAGGCTTGTGAGATCCCACAGAGATTACCTGTGGAGCCCTGAAAGGAGCACTGGTGTAGAAATTGAGTGCCATGGTCATTTTCATGGCCACAGGCAGTGGATGTCCTCCATGTCCCCGTGACACCAAATCCTGCACCAGGTGGCAGATGTGACCAACCGGTTCCCTAGACATGAGCATTCTTTGGCGACACTGGTTCTCGGTCATCTGCAGGAATGAAAGGTGGTTTCTATAGACCTTGGCTGTTGATAGGCACCGACCAGTGACAGCTCATTATGGCTCTTCGGCAGCGTGTGTGGGAGCCCCTTCTTCCAGAGGGTGCTACTCCTCCCTTTGTACAGCCAGTGTTAATATGGCAATCATCTTGTTAAAACCAACTGGTAGTTAAAACAGTTGATGGGCATTAATTATCCCAACTGAATAGAATAAAAAGGTACAGCTGGAACACTTTGTGTGGCAGCTACTAGGACGTTAGTAGCACTGAAGAATTGTCTTGGAAATAAACCAGCTTTAACCAAGAGACCAGCCTGGATTAATTCTCCCACCACAACCTCTTATTGTGAGTAACATGGTAGCAGAGAATGAACTTTAAGCTCTGCTGATTGATTGTTGTATATGAAGCTTTCTGTCTCAGTCCTCTGAGGGAAAAGAAGTGTGCTGTTGCTGACAATTTAAGTTACGGAGTGACAAAGGACGGTGCAAAATTGCAAACGTTGACTATCCACCAATTTTTTTCTGATTCTGAACCTTGTCAACAATGAAAGGCTGAAGTTGAAATGTGGACCTGGGTTACTGCTATACCCCGGAAGAAGCAGGGTATGGCTTTGGCGTTATTATTACCAGCCAAAAGTAAGATGAGGGGTAAAGTATTTTCAGAGTGGAAAGTGGATGATTTGGATCATGAAGAGGGATTAAACCGTCTGATACAATTTTTGGATAAGTTACAAAAAGGATGAGTTATTGGAAGTGTATGAAGCTTGGACAATCTTTGATAGGTTTAGGAAATCAGATGATCAGTCCATGGAAGAATATATCATGGATTTTGATAAATGGTACAGGGGACTTCAGAGATTTGAACTTGAAATTCTAGAATCGGTATTGGCATTTAAATTACTGGATTGTGCTCGCATTTCCCATGTTGATCGTCTTTTAGTACTAACAGGTGTTCAGTTCCGGAGGAAAGAACCTCTCTCAGATCAAATGGCTGCTGCCCTAAATAAGATTTCTGGGGGAACATTCGTTCCCTGCCACTTTTGTAGCAAATGTGAACAACTACACTGTAAAACAAAGGATAAAGGATTCAGTGGTGACCAAATTTCACAGTCGATCAAATATTAGATGAAGATTCCAATACAGAGATGGGGTTAATAACAAGAGGTCTGAAAGTGGTCGTAACCCTAACCAATTTGAGAATCAGGACAAAAGGCGTGTCTGGGATGGTGACCATACACGTTTAAACCCAAAAAATGCACGGGAAATGGTTAATCAGTGTTTTCAATCTAATTCCCAGTACCATTACGCAATTAACTGCCCACAGCAAAGGAATCGTGTTTTTGAAGTGATCCACGTGACGGATTCATCTGAAAATGATGGTGACTGCCATGATGGAATGGTATTGATCACTGAGAGTTTGAAGCTGGTGATGAGTATCTTGATGGTAGATTCCTTCAACTGTGCAATTCTGGACAGTGGTTGCACTTCTACGACGTGCGGCATGGATTGGCTTGACTGCTTACTGGAGTCTCTCAATGAGGCAGACCGGCAGAAGGTCAAGGAGTATGAAAGCTCTACCTGCTTCAGGTTTGGAGATGACAATACATTAACATGCTCCAAACGGGTGGTCCTCCCTTGTAAGATAGCAGGGATCAATCTGTTTATCAGTACTGATGTGGCTTCTAGCGAGATACTGCTATTGTTGAGTCGATCTGTGATGAAGAAGGCTCAGATGACACTAGATGTGAAGAAAGTTAGAGCAGTCATGTTTGGGAAAAATGTGGATCTCTATTTTACTTAGTCAGGGCATTACTGCTTTCCACAAAGGAAGCCAGAGATTTCTCATCAAAAAGTTCAAAGTTTTGTTAACTGCTGAGAATGAGAATTTGGTGGACAAAAGGATGATTTGGAAATTACATAGACAGTTGCATCTCCGGTGCCACAGAAATTGAAGACTCTGCTTCGAGATGCGGGAGTGGTCAATAAAGGATATGATGATCTTATTGAACGAGTCACTGCTCAGTGTGAAATTTGCCTTAAATATCGCAAGACACCACTGCGACCTGTTGTGAGCTTGCCACTAGCCAGGGAATTTAACGATGCAGTGGCAATGGACTTGAAAGTTTGGGATAAGGGTAGGGGTATTTTTTTACTACACTTCATAGATATGGCAACCAGATTTAGCCTATCCACTGTGATGCATAGTAAAGACAAAAGGACCATTGTCGATAAGGTCATGGAGAAATGGGTAGGAACAGGATTAGGAACACCAATGAAGTTCCTCACAGATAATGGTGGGGAATTCGCCAATGAGGAATGTCGAGATATGTGCAAAAATTTAAACATCATAGTTATGCACACTGCAGCTGAGAGCCAGTTTAGTAATGGTCTATGTGAAAGAAACCATGGAGTAATAGATGACATGTTGCATAAAATATTAGCTGATCAACCAGGTTGTAAACTGCAAACGGTGCTAGCATGGGTAGTACATGCAAAGAACTCTCTGCAAACGGTTGGGGGGTACAGTCCGTACCAGCTGGTGTAGGGAAGAAATCCAAAGTGGCCTTCGGTGTTGTCAGATGCTTTTCCTGCTCTGGAAGGGACTAGCATTAACTCCACTTTTTCTGCTCATCTGAACGCTTTGCATGCGGGCAGAAAAGCTTTCATTAAAGCTGAGATTTCGGAGAAAATTCAGCGGGGCTGTACGACACCATGACCATCGGGAATACAGTTTAGACAAGGAGATATATATTATAAAAGGGAAGGCCAGAAAGAGTGGAAAGGACCTGGCAAGGTTATAGGGAGTGATGGGAAAGTAGCAATTGTGCAACACGGTAATCAAACTGTTAGGGTATATTCTTTGTGGTTAATTGGTACTGACTATACATTTACAGGTTCTGAACAGGACATAGAACGCGAGGAGGCACCATGCACTTCACATACACACACACTGGGTAGTTATGAGGAGCAGATGACGGCAGATACAGGGTTGACTGACTATGAACAAAGTAATACTGAGCTACAGGAAAACGCTATTCGTCCAAAAGGGCAACTACCCAAAGTAGGAACAAAGGTAACATACATGTCAGAAGGGACCAGTGTATGGAGGGATGCCACCATCATAGGGAGAGCAGGAAAGGCCACTGGTAGATACAAACATTGGCTAAATGAGCAGGATTAAGGACAGGAGACAAGACCTATCGATTGGCAAACCGTGGTAAAGATGTGGAAACCCAGAAAGCGCAGTGAGTTCTGACAGTGGACCAGAAATTGGTTGTGACCCTAGAAAAAAATCACGGACTTGCGAACGGAGTTCTGTTCACATGGAAGGATGATCATATAGTAGCAGTCCAGAAAAGGAGAGGAATGTGAGTAGAGGCCGTAGCTTAACAAGGAAGAATAGAGAACAAGCTAGCAAACTCAACAGAAGTAGAAGTCCTTATGACAGAGAGATTCTAGTAGCTGTCAATAAATTGAAAAATAAGCTGATAAAGGAAGCCAAACAGAAAGAGTTAGAAAGTTGGAAGGAATTTGGGATATATTCTGAATTAACTGACAGAGGACAGCCAGCTTTATCTCACAGATGGATCTGTACAGAAAAGGTACTCCCAGATGGCACATATAAAGCCAAATTGAGATTAGTAGCCCGAGGCTTTGAAGAGAGACTAGGAGATCAGGATGTCAGAGTGGACTCGCCTGCTGTGGGGAAAGCGAGGTTGAAGATTTTTTTTAGCTATTTTGAATCCTATTCCTGGGAGTGCAAATCAATTGATATAAAGGCTGCGTTTTTACAGAAGTTTCCAAGGGAAGTTTTTTTGAAACCGCCCAAAGAAACCGGGGATGCAGAAGGAAAGCTATGGAAATTGAATAAGTGTGTTTATGGGTTGAATGATGCATCAAGAGTTTGGTATTTTTCGGCGAGGTCGGTCTTGTTGAAAATAGGTTGCATTCAGTTAAAGGCAGACCCCGCGATGTTCTCCTGGTATCATAAGGAGAAACTAGCTGGGATCTTTGTCATGCATGTTGATGATTTCTTGTGGGGAGGATCTGTAGAATTTGAACAATGGATAATCGAGAAGATAAAGAAGGAATTCCAGGTCAGAAGTCAGGCTTCTGGGGCCTTTAAATATATAGGTTTAGACATTAAGCAGAGCAAGTTAGGAGTGACATTGAATCAACAATCTTATCTAGAAAATGTTAGTTATATCCCAATAACTCATGGTAGATCCTCTCAAAAAGAGGATCCTGCTGCCAATGAAGAAATGGAACAGTTGAGAAGTTTGATTGGGCAGGTGAACTGGTTGTGCACTCAGACTAGGCCTGACGTTAGTTATGAAATGTTGCAGCATGATGAAACATGCTACAGTTGAGCAAGTTCTGAGAGCAAATAAAACATTTAAATTCTGAGAGATGTGTGCTTAAGTTTCCAGCCTCAGGTGATCCAGAAGATATGAGGTTGGTCATTTTTAGCAATGCTTCACAAGCCAATTTTCCAGATGGTTACCCTAGCACATCAGGGTTTATAATATTCTTGGTAGGAAAGAATGATAAATGTTGCCTGCTGGCTTGGGAGGCCAAGAAAATAAAAAGGGTAGTGATAAGCACCTTAGCTGGTGAAATGTTAGCCTTAGTAGAGGCATTAGATATGGGGTTTTACTTGTCCAATATATTGACAGAAATATTATATAAGGAGCAATGTAGGAAAAGCTTGCCCATAGAATGTTATGTTGATAACCGGTCTCTTTGGGACACCGTTCATTCCACGAAAAGTGTCACGGAAAAAACTACGAATAGACCTAACCAGAGAAAGGAAATGTTAGAAAGAAAAGGGATCTCTAATGGTAGTTTAAGGAAAGAGGGGAATCTGTTAGTATGGCAATCATCTTGTTGAATCCAGTTGGCAGTTAAACAGGTGATGGGCATTAATTATCCCAACTGAATAGAATAAAAAGGTACAGCTGGAACACTTTATGTGGAAGCTACCAGGAAGTTAGCACTGAGGAGTTGTCTTGGAAATAAACCAGCTTTAACCAAGAGACCTGCCTCGATTAATTCTTCCACTACAACCTCTTATTGTGAGTAACAGCCAGGATCCTCAGTCGCTCTCTCCTCCATTGCCTTCACTCTCTGTAGGCCATCAGGCATACAGCTAATTCACCAGGCTCCATGTTCCTGATGTTGTACTCCTGCAGGATGAAAGAGAGAGACACGTGGGTTAACATGGGTGTACTAAGAACTTGTCCTGGTTAAGTCTGAAGGCTCCTTAACATTTCCTGCAGTGCTGGCCACCATTTGGATGGCCAGAGATTACTGCGTTGCATGGCTGCCCGAAACCACACCCACCTCCACTCCACTCTACCTGACTGATTGGCTGCAGCTTTGCCCACTGGACTGCATGCTGTGCTCTCAGCTCAGGCACAGGCATTCTCCTAATCCACACTGCAAGGCTCAGGGAGATTGGTCCAAACCGGGACGCTGACATTGCAAGGGGCTGTGAGCGCCTCCACCAGTGAAATGCTGCATGGCCAGCTTTAGCAAGGAGATTGTCCACCGTGTGCAGTCATACAACTGTTCTGCAGTCTACTAAATGCTCATAGCTTTGCAGTCTGTGCCGGAGGGGTGGGGTGCGGTGAAAAGCTCTGGAACACTTGGTGGTGCTTTGCCTCTGCGTTGCTTGGGTAGGCAGATAAGCTAGAAGCCCCACTCCAATCATTTCAATGGCTGCGCTTGAACTGTCTCAGTTGCAGACGAATGGTCACTTTCAATAAGGTATCCCTAATGCGTGGCCTCTTCCCTTGCCCACTCTACACCCCCTCCCCTAATGCTTGTGTGCTATATTCAACTGCAAGGCAGCCCTTGCCGCCCCCCCCCACCCCCCGCCACGACTCGATAAGTTGCCTCAACAGCAGGGCTGACCTTGGGCCGCCCCCCCCCCCCACCCCCCCCAACCCTCCCTCATAAAGGCGGGCTGGCCTAATGATGAAATGCAGATGTATTACAATGAGTTTCCCAACATCCGATGGCTGGAAGTGTGGCCTCGGTCGATCGCAAACTGGGGTAGAGTTTTCCCGTTGGTGTACAGGGGCGGGACCCACACGCCAACGTATAAAATGAAGCGCAGTGACAGCGGGCGAGCTTCCCAACATCACCGTGCGCCATCGCAATATTTCAGTGGGCAGGCGCGCGATGATCTCCGATGTGCACCCGCCATTAATTAGCGGACCACTTAAGGCCCTTGAGGCGCCAATTGACAGCGATTTTTTTCAGTACCTGTGCGATCTTCAGGTCATCGCATGGGCGCAACGGGCAGGCGGGTAGGAGACATTTGTATAAACCTCATCCACGGGCGGGATAAGAGGGCTCAGTGGGGTTGTGAGTGTGCTCTGTCAAATATTTAATTTGCGAAGTAACTGATACTTGCCTGTGTGAGCAGCAATACTTCAAAATGCATACCAGCTGCTTGGACTGGACTCACAACCTTCAGGTCAGCACTCTGCAATGAAGAATCGTTTTTGGGCTTGCGGGTTTCAGGAAGCCTCCGCTTAGCCTGGGAATGGGAGCTGAACTCTCCTCTGGAAGCACCTCCTCTGAGGAGGAAGGGAGGGCTAGTAGGGGGAGGAGGCCAGGAGTGCACATTCAGCCTCCAGGGGAGCCACCTTTGGGAGGAGAGGCGCAGGCATAAGGGGTGCAGGGCCAAGAGGTAGTCCAAGGTGAAAGATGCTGTCAGGGTATACAGGCGGCGAAGCAGCTACCTCAATATGTCTGAGATGCAGTGCCGAAGGAGGCTCCGTGTCTCAAGGGAGATAATCAACTATATCTGTCAGATGATTGGGCCTGAGATCTCCGCTAACTGTGTGGGTGGACACCCCATGTCAGTGGTTCTAAAGGTCACAGTTGCCCTCCACTTCTATGCCTCTGGCTCCTTCCAGGGGCCGGCGGATGATCTTTGTGGTGTCTCCCAATCAGCTGTCCACACTTGTGTCAAACAGTTTATAGACGTTCTGTTCAGACGGGCATTGACCTTCATCCACTTCCGCTGTGACCAGGCAAGTCAGGCACAGCGAGCCAGAGGCTTCGCGGCTATTGCTGGCTTCCCCTGCGTCCAGGGTGCTATAGACTGTACACACGTGGCCATCAAGGCGCCAGCAGGTGAGCCCGGTGCCTTCATCAACAGGAAGGGCTTCCACTCCATGAACGTGCAGATAGTGTGTGATCACAGGATGCAGATTCTGCAAGTCTGTGCAAGGTACCCAGGCAGCTCCCACGACAACTACATCCTCAGACACTCCCAAGTGCTCAGTGCTCCAGCCCGGCTAGGTGGATGGCTATCCCCTCAGAAGGTGGCTCATGATGTCTCTCCACCGTCCAAGAACAAGCTGAGCCACGCCTCTAAAAGGGCTGTGGTGGAGAGAGCCATTGGTCTTCTCAAAATGCGCTTCCGATGCCTGGACCGTTCAGTGGGCGCACTCCAGTACCCCCCAGATCGTGTGTCGCTGATAGTGGTTGCATGCTGCGCTCTCCACAATCTTGCGCTGGAAAGGGGGGACGCTTTGGACGAAGAAGATGTAGACGCAGTGGCTGCGGCTGCACACGATGAGTCCAGCAGTGAGTCCGAGGATGAGCATGCACAGGGAAATGCTGAGGGGATAGACGCTGACCTGGGCATACTCCAGGGAGGCAGGGACACCCGGGAGGCTTTAATCCAACGAACCTTCAGCTCTCATACCACAAATGGACCTCCAAGACAATCCTGGGCTGCAGGCTCCATACTCGATACCTGAGTGCAAAATCTGCCTGGATAGGAACATTAACTAGGGGCCTTGTCAATAAAGCTGAATGTCCCACAAATCACTCATAACATTATTGATAGCCATCCACCTGCAGAAGAAAAGAGGCACCTTCAGCCATGATGACATGTCTGAATTTAATGGTATAACAAAAGGAACTTGAGAACAAAATGACAAAGGTGTTTAACATCACACCAACTCATGAAGACCTCATTGCGGGCCAACACAAAAGCACCAGTGATAAACCCATGGTGTGCCTAAGGTGCCTTATGTTTACATTTTCGGGTGCTACGTCTTGGTGCTGCCCCCTCGCTGGGACTGGCATCTGAGACAGCCTGCTCACTCTGCTGTCCTGTTGGCCTTGATGACCCTGGCGGCCATCCTCTGGCCCATGGAGCCTGTGCTGGCCCCGCCTGGGAGGGAGCTGCCAGTGCCACAGCTGGCATCTCCCCAGTTGTTGCAGCCTCACTCGATGCAATGGTCACTGGCAGAGGGGTGGAGGAGCTGCCGCCCTCATTTGGAGCGCCCTGAGAGGAGCTCACAGAGACAACAGGCAGCTGCTGTGCCGATGTGAGGTCGGTTCAGACCTCCCTGCTCCCCATGGATGGATGGGCACCGAGCTGGGAAACTTGGTGCCCAGACCATCTCCCACACTGGCACTGACCAACTGAGGTCAGTGCTGATGTGAGGGCTTGCTGGTCTGAGCGCATCCCAAGGAAGCCCTGATTGTTCTCCTGGAGGAGCCCCTCCACGAAAGTCGCCACTCTTTCCATGGAGGACACATGGCGCTCAACCATGAGGCACGTTGCATTGGCAATGGTCCGTGTAGCCTCCTCCGCCATGGACACCAAGCCAAGCATAGCTTCATGTATCTCCACCAGATGCTCCCGCACAACCAGCCGTGTTTGCTGCATCGCGACGACTCCAGAGGCACATCATCAGCCACCGACTGAGCATGTGCCTGGTCCCCTGCAGTCCTCCAGCTGCTGGTGCCATGGACACTCTCTGTCTCCATCAGCTCCTCCAGCGACTGTGAAGTGCCCTCACCGCTGTGCCCCAGGACATTAGCCGATGATCTAATTCCCACTGAGGTGCTAATATCTGTGTTGGTGCCTGCCTGGCAGAGATGGTGTGACACTGATGAGTCTGAGGCTTTAGGGCCCTCAGGTGTGAGAGGGGGCCCCTGCTGCTCCTCCTCCCGGCCCTGCTCCACTGATGCTGAAAGGAAGAACAAGGACATTTGATTAGTTAATGTGGAGACAATGTCAATGTGCATCCCTGTCCCCCGGATCATTATGCGCTCATCCTTCCCTAAGCAATGGTCAAGCCATGTTGCAAACTTCAATCACTGAACATTCAGCACTACCATGGGCTGTTGGGAGAACAATGGTGACCTCGGTGCTGGGCAAACATACCTGTCTGTGGCATCCCAGCCTCACCGATACTGGGGGACCTGGGCGCATGGCGCCTCTCCAGATCTAGGGCCTCCTGCTCGGCTAAGCATCGCCACCTGGGCCAGTCCTCAGCCGCTCGGCGGTATTATGAGCATTCTTCTGCTGAAAAGGAGAGAAGAGCGTCGATTAGTGCTACTTGTACCTGGATTCTCTTCACAGACGGCCCACCCCAACCAGAGTGAGACATTGCAGGGCTCCAGTGCCTCCTCACTCCGCTGCTGCTGAACACTCACATGAAGATGCCAGGCCTGCTCCCCGCCCCCCCCCCTCCCATCTCTGCCCCTCCGTCCCCGCCCCCCACCCCTTGGCCAAATGCTGCCTACATCACATTAGGCACCACGCGGTCTAACCTTCCATAGCAAGGAGGCACAAGCACGTGGAGCACAGAGGGCAGCAGATCAATCGGTACCATGCCACCTTGAAGCTTCCCTCCCAGCATATCATCACCCTGACTTTGACATGTCCTGGAGTTCCAGCACTGCACCTAGGTGCAGATCCTCCAGGTTGCCCCCAAAACAGTAATGCGGGTCTCAGTGTACCACATGCTGCAGGGGCAGAACCCATCTCTTCACCACCCTCTCAGGTGACCTCGGCATGGGCAATATCTGCTGGTCTACCCAGCAAAGGACATATGCCGTCAATGACTCAATGCAGTCACTACACTCAGACTTGGTTGGCAGGGGGTTGCCAGGAGGGAAAGCTTACCTGCTGGTTTAAGTGACCAATGCCAACATGGTACTCACCCTTCCCAAGTACAAGAGGTTGTTGAAGCGCATGCGGCAGTGGATCCACGCGCGTCGCACCATGTCGTGGGAGCTCATGACCGCTGCAACCTCCTCCCAGGCACGCTTGGTCATGTTAGGGGGCCTCCTCCTCCTGTCCTAGGGTATAAGGACCTCCCGCCGTGCTGCCACCTCCTTGAGGAGGACAGCAAGGCAGTCGTCTGAAAAACAAGGGGCACAGTGCCCCCCCCCCCCCCCCCCCCCGCCCTACCCTCCGGCCTGGCCTGCTCACCAGCAGCGCTCTGGGGAGCCCTTCCTTTGAAAGGCGGCAGCAGCTTTTTAAAACAGGCGCCAGGCCGCCATTGGACCCGGCAGTCGTTGCAGTCCCACCACCGCCCGCCCACTCCCGCTGTCCTCAGAAGCCACGATTCATGCTGGATGTGCCTCAATTGGCCCGCCCGCTCCCACTCCGCCCGCTTGCCAGCCAGAAAATCCTGCCCCTGGTTTCATGCCGTCGTGAACCCGATTGCGTTTTATTGTCTGCTCGTGCCA
The DNA here is from genome assembly GCF_964194155.1 of Cetorhinus maximus. Taxonomy (NCBI): domain Eukaryota; kingdom Metazoa; phylum Chordata; class Chondrichthyes; order Lamniformes; family Cetorhinidae; genus Cetorhinus; species Cetorhinus maximus. Next base: position 69,612,928 of record NC_135899.1, read on the forward strand.
CCAAATACTCCCAACACCAGCAGGCACGGAAAATCCCAGCCTAGGTCAATTGAAAATTTCAAGACTGAATTTGGTAGATTTTTGTTAGATAAGGGTATTAAGGGTTAAGGAAGTAAGGTGGGTTGATGGAGTTAAGGCACAGATCAGCCATGACCTAACTGCATGGCAGAACAGGTTCAAGAGATTTGGCGCCTACTTCAGGTTAGAGGAGACTCAGGCTAAAAACGAAAAGTTATAAGTTAGTTGGAAAGAGGAAACTCAGCTAGAACTTCTTCGCCCAAAGTATATTGAACTTAACCCTTATTCAATATTAGGCAAGCTATTGAACCAGGCAAGTGGAGACACTTAAATGTCATTTCAGGAGAGAGAAAAATCTGAGGGATCCGATGTAAACATGGCTAAGTATGGCTGACCTGTGAAAATGTGACGAGTGTTTTTTCGTTTGAGTCCTATGGCCTTTACTGGTCCAAAATTTCTAAACAATGAGTACATGGCGTGCATAGAGGAACAAGAAACAGTTAAGAAACCTTCACAGCTACAGAATGAAAGAAGTGGTGATGTAATTAAAAAGAAAAGCCTTGACATTTCTGCTATGGCAACTTTAACCATCGTAATTTATCAAGCTACTTTGGTAACCAGAGTTTCCATGTATTAATGGGTTTTATTTTTCAGGTCCAGAACAGCAAAGATGAGGTCAATAACATGTACTTGAGCCCGCCTCCACCCGTGAAACAGTTTCTCATCTCCCCTCCAGCCTCTCCTCCAGTTGGATGGCATCCGATTGAAGATGCTACTCCCACCATTAATTATGACCTTCTACGTGCAATTGCTACTCTTGGTCCAGGTGGGATATAGCATTATGAATAAAGAAAAATTGAGTGATTATGTAGATTTAGTGTGCATGTGCTCTAAGCTTGGTTTTTTAAAAAAAAATCAAATCTGGTGTAGAAAGGCAGTAAATTGATCATAATCCCATAGTTAAGTATGGTGAAACAATTGGTGTCAGTTTTTACTTACTGCTGAGATGAAGAATCTCTCCTTTAGAGAATTACATTCACTCGACATTGGTAAGAATGTTCTCGGCCCACAAAGTCAAGGTCAATCAGCAGATAGCATTGAAGTGCAAATGTGTATGAGAATTGAGCATTTCTGTTTAAGTAGCCCAGAGTGTATTGTCTTAAATATTTGTTGGCTGTAGCAATTTTGCAATAATAGGTTATACTTTTGATTAATGGATAGACAAAGTTGTAAATGGTATGTTTTGCAGTGATCCATGAGCATTGCCTTTTACCGTGTAGAAGAAAGATTACTCTCCATCCCAGAGGATGGACATTTCCTTATGGTTTTGCCTGTTAGAGATCTTTCAACATCAAGGTTTCACTCTTTCAAAATGTATTTTTAAAATCTATTGATTAGGAACAATCCGCAGTGAAACCATTGTTCCATAAAGAAGCACTCTTAAGACGGATTAGACCTGAGGTGCATTTAGCTGACATCTGTTATGGGTTTAGTTACTAAGCACCTGCTATTGGATGTTGACCTGACCTTGCTATTAATTCCTATGCTCAGGTATAAGCTGTAAACATTTGCTTGAGTCTTTTCACAAAAATATGCAGGCAAAATATTTACAGTCACCTGGATAGAATTAAAGCAATGAAGTAAAAGAATACCAAACGTAAAATATTTGAACAACGTATAACTTTTCAGGTTTCAGTGCCCTCTGCTGGTCTATAGCAGCAGATATTTTGAACATTCTGTGTTTTGAAAGAGCATTTTCACTTTTAATAAATGATGTAAAAGCGAAATACTGAGGTACAAATCAGATTTGATGCTATAAGTTTATTTTTTTTAAATCAAAATTAAAAATGTGAAGATTGTATGTTGCAATGCATAGTTTGCAAAGTAATTTGCTCTGCATGTGAGTTGCCCAGTGTCATGACTCACTGGGGATAGTGCGCAGTAATATCAAGCCCCACTGTTCCCTGAGATGTGACAAATGTATAAGGTTTCACCAAACATTCTACCTAATTGTTTAATTTAGGTTAACAGAATACGAGCACCAGGTCTGTAAACTTAATAAGTAAATAAGTGTTTATTGAACAAACTGTCGTTAACCAGTAGGAAAAGAAAGGAATATGAACTGCTAACTTCTAACACTATAACTTAAACTCGACCCTCTTCTTAAATCCACACACACACACACACACACACACACACACATATGAACGGCACCCAAAACATGGATATTAAGGGTGGGATAAAACAGTTCAACAGCACCAATTCCGGTGTACAGGATTCGATGGGTTGATTTTGATCGATGTCTTCCAAATTCCTTTCACTTCTTGTTGATGATACAAGGTGGTCTTTCAGTATTTAGCTCACCGGTTGTGCACTTGCCTTTCAATGTCTCTAACAGTGATATTTCCCTTTACCTCTGGACAGGGGTCTTCAGAGAGAGAGAGCAGGTTATAGAGATATAAGGAGAAAAAGCCAGCTAGCTATTGTGGAGTTACTGGAATCTTCCACACACAGGAGAAAGAGGTTTTAGGTCTTAAAAGCAAAAAACTGCGGGTGCTGGCAATCCAAAACAAAAACAAAAATACCTGGAAAAACTCAGCGGGTCTGGCAGCATCTGCGGAGAGGAGCACAGTTAACATTTTGAGTCCGTACGACTCTTCAACAGAACTAAGTAAAAATAGAAGAGCGGTGAAATATAAGCTGGTTTAAGGGGGGGGGAAGGTGGGACAAGTAGAGCTGGATAGAGGGCCAGTGATAGGTGGAGATAGCCAAAAGATGTCATAGACAAAAGGTCAAAGAGGTGTTGAAGGTGGTGATATTATCTAAAGGAATGTGCTAATTAAGGGTAGAAAGCAGGACGAGCAAGGTACAGACAGCCCTAGTGGGGGTGGGGTGGGGTGAAGGAATCGAAAAAGGCTAAAATGTAGAGATAAAACAATGGATGGAAATACATTTAAAAATAATGGAATTGGGAAAAGAAAAATCTATATAAATTATTGGAAAAAACAAAAAGGAGGGGGAAAATCGGAAAGGGGGTGGGGATGGAGGAAAGAGAGTTCATGATCTAAAATTGTTGAACTCAATATTCAGTCTGGAAGACTGTAAAGTGCCTAGTCGGAAGATGAGGTGCTGTTCCTCCAGTTTGCGTTGAGCTTCACTGGAACAATGCAGCAAGCCAAGGCTGGACATGTGGGCATGAGAGCAGGGTGGAGTGTTGAAATGGCAAGCGACAGGGAGATCTGGGTCATGCTTGCGGACAGACCGAAGGTGTTCTGCAAAGCGGTCAACCAGTCTGCGTTTGGTCTCTCCAGTGTAGAGGAAACCGCATTGGGAGCAACGAATGCAGTAGACTAAGTTGAGGGAAGTGCAAGTGAAATGCTGCTTCATTTGAAAGGAGTGTTTGGACGCTTGGAAGTAAAGGGGCAGGTGTTACACCTTATGCGGTTGCATGGGAAGGTGGCGTGGGAGGGGGTTGAGGTGTAGGGGTGATGGAGGAGTAGACCAGGGTGTCCCGGAGGGAACAATCCCTGCGGAATGCCGCCGGGGGGGCGGTGAAGGGAAGATGTGTTTGGTGGTGGCATCATGCTGAAGTTGGCGGAAATGGCGGAGGATGATCCTTTGAATGCGGAGGCTGGTGCGGTGATAAGTGAGGACAAGGGGGTCCCTATCATATTTCTGGGAGGGAGAAGAAGATGTGAGGGCGGATGTGCAGGAGATGGGCCGGACACGGTTGAGGTCCCTGTCAACCACTGTGGGTGGAAAACCTCGGTAAAGGAAGAAGGAGGACATGTCAAAGGAACTGATTTTGAAAGTGGCATCATCAGAACAGATACAACGGAGGCGAAGGAACTGAGAGAATGGGATGGAGTCCTTACAGGAAGTGGGGTGTGAGGAGCTGCAGTCGAGGTAGCTGTGGGAGTCGGTAGGCTTGTAATGGATATTGGTGGACAGTCTATCACCAGAAATTGAGACAGAGAGGTCAAGGAAGGTAAAGGAAGTGTCAGAGATAGACCATGTGAAAATGATGGAGGGGTGGAAATTGGAAGCAAAATTACTAAATTTTTCCAGGTCCCAACGAGAGCATGAAGCAGCACCGAAGTAATCATCGATGTACCGGAGAAAGAGTTGTGGGAGGGGGCTGGAGTAGGACTGGAACAAGGAATGTTCCACATACCCCATAAAGAGACAGGCGTAGCTGGGGCCCATGCGGGTACCCATAGCCACACCTTTTATTTGGAGGAAGTAAGAGGAGTTTAAGGAGAAATTGTTCAGTGTGAGAATAAGTTCAGCCAGACGGAGGAGAGTAGTGGTGGATGGGGATTGTTCAGGCCTCTGTTCGAGGAAGAAGCTGAGAGCCATTAGACCATCCTGGTGGGGGATGGAGGTGTAGAGGGATTGGACATCCATGGTGAGGAGGAGGCGGTTGGGGCCAGGGAACTGGAAATTTTTGATATGATGTAGGGTGTCAGAGGAATCACAGATGTAGATGAGAAGGGACTGGACAAGGGGAGAGAGAATGGAGTCAAGATAGCAAGAAATGAGTTCCGTGGGAAGGTTTTAGGTCTTGTTCCTTTTAGGCTAGGAACTATTTAGCTGCTCTGCTCTTCACATAATTCTAATCCACAGTCCAACAGAAAATAAAAAGAAATGCTCCTTACACCAGGAAGGGCATTTTTTGATGTTTTGGGCCTAATTTCTGTCTGAAGGCATGTTTCAGTGCACAAATGGTCACAGTTTGAATTTTCTTTTTGGAGGAAATCCAATTTTCCTCTGCATTCCCATCCCCACGACATTATCTCGGGCGTTTTTGTGGGTTGGGAATGCCTAGTCTGCAAAAGCGCACACCCACCTCCGCTGAGGTTTTAAATGAGGAATAAAAATTGGATTTCTTCCTGCGCACCATTTTCACCTGGTGGTGTTTTGGAAGCCCGTTAAAAGCACACCGAGTTTGAGAAAATAGCTCAGAATCTCCCAGTCGGCGTGCGGGAGCGGGCCCTGCACGCTGACGTATAAAATGACAAGTGGTGACGCAGGGCGTGCGTCCCGACGTCACCGCGCATCATTCCGATTTTCAGTTCGCCAGGCACACAGCGGATTCGGCTACACGCCCGCCGAACTGTCAAAGGCCTGTTAAGGCCATTAAGTACCTAATTAAACTAATTGCCTGGGCTGCCCGTCCAACCTTAAGATTGCCATGCAGGTGAAGAGCCCAGGCGGCCTTTGCATTTTTCATGGACCCTCATCCACCGGTGGGATGAGGTTTCGTGAAGGATTTATAACTTTAATAAAATTTTTAAATAAAATTCATAGATATGCCCTAGCTCATGTGACACTTTCAACTGAGGGGATCTGTCTGAATGATTTTTTTAAATATTTTTTTTTTCAGTTTTCCACAATCAAATTAATCTCCCTGAGGCACGGAGCTGCCTCGGAGATTTCTGCACTCTTTCGCATACATGTGCAAAAGAGCACAGGCCCCGACTCTCCCTCCTTCCCCCGCCCGCACAGGGAGCGCTGAGCACTTCAGAACGTGCGTAACGCTGGGCGGGCTGAATTGGCCCACCCACATAAAATGGCGGCGCTCAGCCGATCGTGGGCAGCAATCGGCTGCGTGCCCACCCAGCCTGCGCAACGGGGAGAAAATTCTCCCCATAGAGTCGGGACCATTCTGAAAGGTGTGTAAAATGTTTTCACACTTCAAATGTCACAATTAGGTACTATATTCTAACGTAGATTAATCATAGGGATCTGTCCTGCAAAGGGTTAAGTTGATCTATACATTGACCTGTTGTGTAATTGTTCACGTGCATTACAGTACTTTTCCAATGGAAAAAATAACCTGATGCAGTGAGAAATGTTACAAAATACCCTGTCAACCTGTAGTGTTACATTTTGTAGTATGATTTAAATGGAGTGAGAGCTCTGGCAGAACTAAAAAATAGCTGCTTTTGACACTAGAAAAAAATCTAACCACCTGCTCCCTTCCATTCATTCACAAGCACTCTGCTTTGAAATTGAAATGAGCACCTCCTGTTCTTTCCATCTCAGAGTACTCTATTGTTTGGACAGCTTTGACCATTATGAATGCTATGCTTTGTTTCAAGTTTCAAGGGTTTCAGCACAGTCGGTGTTCCATTTATCTGAGAATGAATGACAGATTTCAGAGGTTGTAATAACAGATTAAGCCTTTGATGTGATTTCTGGTTTGTTGACAAGCTATAGGATTACAAGCGTTAAAAGGTTTTTTTACAGGGCAGAATGCATTTTTTTCTTAGTGTCAATGATGGTATGGAAAATGGAGGCTTTTTTTGGATGGTGAGAGATTATTTTCCCAAGGAATATTAATATTTTCCATTGATATTGTATGGAATCTGAGAACAGTACACAATGGATACTGGGTGAGTGGCTATGAAAGAGACATGTGGGTGTATGGAGAGGGCATGGGGGTGGCAGAAGGTGTGGGTGGAGGGAGTGGGGGCCTTTAGACAGGAGTCTTGCTACTGTTGCCAGTGATGGACGTGGGCCTTCTCACCAGCCAACCTCCACACTGCACTCCTCTTACACTAGTTCGTGGCTCATAAACTGCACTGCGAACCTGAACCCTACAAGAAAAGACAATTTTTTTTAAAAAAAACCTCTGAGACCCATTAGAATTGTGGTTGAAAATTTTGCATTTTAACTGACCAGAGTAGGAAGAGAACTCAATATTTTAAGTCCAGCTTGTGGCTTCAGCCAGTTGGAAAAATTGAGAAAACCACAAGTCAAACCCAATCTTATTGTAAAGCAGTATAGGTTGAGTTACGACCATGTAAAGAGCGGTAAAATGACTCCCCAATTCTCCCCTTCCGGGGGCTTGAATTTTATGTGCCCCCAACAGACATGTTTCCCACAGGAAAGTGCACGTAAAATAGGGTGGGCACCCATCCCACCACCTTCCCGCCCACCCCGAGCTCTCCCCCCATAATATGCAGGGCAGACGGGGCACCAAAATCGGCATTCCACCTGCCATATTTAAATGAATAAACAAGGGTCAATTAGACTTGTTATCAAGCCAATGACAACACACTGCCCACGCAATAAAATATTTGGCGTGGGCAGCAAGGCGGGAGTGGGAAGCCCGATTTTTTTTTAATTCAAGGGCTTGAAGAGCGGGAATGGTGGGTGGGGAGGGTCACTCTCTTCAGGGCCAACATGCTCCATGCTAACATTGTTTCCGTGGGGGGGGCATACCGTCCACGCCCACCCCTCCCTCCCCGGTGCTATTCAGCCCAGGCCTGACTGTACAGAGTTGTTTTGTGAATTTATAGGGGACGTGCTTCGCCAGAACTGCAGGAGTCCCACTATTTGTGCTTTCAGTTTGTAAAGAATTAGACAGGTTTTCTTAGGTTAAACAAAGAACAGGACAAGCTTATTGAAACTATATCCTGAATTTAAAAAAAACTAGGTAAAATGTGACCACCATTCACACATTCGCCTGGGCCCAGACACATGCACACAAGTACAGATAACAGTATAAGATGATAGACTTGAGAAATCTTTACAGTTCATGAAGAAGATACAAAGGAGTGCATGGTTAGCTGGTCTCGATGTGGCGATGCCACGTTGTGGCCATTTTGTTCAGTTGTCTTCCTAGGTGTTGTGAACGGAGCAGATTTTCACATTTTATTCCCAAAAGATCTCGATTTTCAGTAGATTCCTCTTCTCAAGATGGTTACTTTGCAAATCTGGGGACAATACTTCTGAGAGAGACAAAGAGGATAAATACCTTCAGCTGCCTGGTTCAGTACAGCATTGTCTTGATCTCTCTCCTGCTTGATTAAAAAGTCTCTTAATGTATTCCGCTGGCTTTATATTCCAGCCAAATTCTATTAGTCCATGTCTGCTGCAGTCATTGTTTTAGAACAGGTAATTGCATTTTGATGCCTCATCTCAGAAACATTTGCGAAGTTTCAGGATAGTGTAAAGCCAACAGGAGATGGGGTCTTTCACACTCGCGGTGGGTGGGGGGTGGGGGGGGGTGCTGATTGTCTTTTTTTTACATCCCACTTGGTGGAATGCAAGCTGTATATTGTAGCCATCCGGGCAGTCTCCATTGTCTTTAGAGGGTTTCAGTTTTTTTAAATCCAGCCAGAAAAGGAAAAATTAGAAATTGTATCTTTATAATAAACACACCCTTGTAACAGCTGCAGTCCTGACTCACGGACAATTTAAAAGCTCTGAAATCCTGGAATTTATAGCTTCTGCATTTTAATCTTGACTAAGTGATGCAGTACAAACACACAAAACAATTGGAACAGCCCTTGAAGCCTATTGAAGTTTTCTTTGTAGTTTTTTGCAAATGACATTTTTACATGATGACAATGGCTGGTGCCAATTACAGACTTGGTTTTAAAATTAAAGAAATGGAAGGAGAAAAGGTTTGACTAGTTCAGATATTTACCAGATTATTACTGATGGCCACTCTATGAGCATGCTTTCCAACATGGAGTACTAAACGTACTGCACTTATAAGAACAAGTGAACATCTCATTCGTAAGTTGCAATTGAGTCCAACTCCAAAGGTGAAGAAGAGCAAACCCGATTTGATAGTGATGTTGGCTAGAAAAGTGAATATGCTGAGGTCAGGATATTGGTTAGAAATCTTGATTGGTTTTGTTTTCTCCTTTGGAAAAATCAATTTTACAAATATGCCAGAGAGGAATACTGTACGAACAAGAACAAAGTGGAATTCTGGATTAACCGGTGCAGTGGGGCAGCCTTCATTCTGTGCTGGTATGCAATCCGGTTCTAAAGATCTCCATTCTGAACAGTATTACAGATTAAAAATGCTCTTCAGCATGGTTCTTCTGAGAATCGCAGAATAGCTGCATTCAACCAGTCCAGGCACCTTTGCCAGGATTTTACGGCCCCTCCCACCCGATACGATGATACGGTCCCGCCAAACTGAATGGAGATTTAAGTGGCTCGCCGCGTCCATCGGGGGTGGGACACGCCGCGGCCGGGCCGTAAAATCCTGGCCCTCATCTTGAGGAGTTGGCATCAGCCAAGGTTTCTGATTAGCCAGTTGAATGCCCTGAATCTTCCTGTTGGCAAGCTCTTGCTTCAATCATTAAAAATAGTCGACTGCAGTATCTCCAGAAAGCAGTTGTTTGTTGTGCTGATGATATTTTTGTAATCCAAGCAACTGCTATCATGAAAATGCGTTTTGTTGGTGGAGCTGTTGGTGAAAAAGACTTTCTGTGCGACTCTGAATGCAACTGACTGTGACAACATCAGCAGTTACTGCACCCATCACCGAGTCAAACAAAAGCTGCAGATGATGATTTGTTGTTGGTGAACTATTCATTGGTAAATCCTGGGTTATTGAACGTTTGTGGTAGAGTTTACTCACACCTTACTGCTTTCAGTCCACAGGCAAAATTGTAGGAATTTTCTCCCACACTGGACATGCCAGTGAGAAGAAAGCAGCACTGGAATCCTCTAATTGACCATGACCTATAATCAGGAGCTAGCCAAGCACATGAAATAGCACTGTGAAAACAAGGTAGCTGATCACTAGCCAAGTTGTCATAGATTTGGATGTTAATGACTGAGATATAAACAATTTAGCTGGCCAGGAACTACCAGTCTTATCTGTAAGCTTCTTCTAAGAGAGAAGGCAGACAGAGACTGAGGCCCCTCGAAATGTCTGATGCACTAGAAAAAGGAGTGGGTGCCTTGAAGCAAGCAACGTGACAGTCAGCCACTACAAAAATAAAAATACCTGGAAAAACTCAGCAGGTCTGGCAGCATCTGCGGAGAGGAACACCGTTAACGTTTCGAGTCCGCATGACTCATCAACAGAACTGTTCTGGTTTTTCCAGGTATTTTTATTTTTGTTTTGGATTTCCAGCATCTGCAGTTTTTTGCTTTTATGTCAGCCACTACAGCCTTACAAGGGTGTGCTTGTTATAAAGATACAATTTCTAATTTTTCCTTTTCTGGCTGGATTTTAAAAAACTGGAGACTGCCCAGACGGCTACTATATACAGCTTGCATTCCATACTGTAGGATGTAAAAAAAGACAATCAACCCCCTGGGGAATGTGAAAGATCCCATCTCCTGTTGGCTTCACACTATCCTGAAATTTTGCAAATGTTTCTGAGATGAGATCAAAATGCAATTACCTGTTCTAAAACAATGACTGCAGCAGACATGAACTAATAGAATTTCGCTGGAATATAAAGCAAGTGGGGTACATTAAGAGACTTTTTATCCAAAACAAAAACAGAATTACCTGGAAAAACTCAGCAGGTCTGGCAGCATCGGTGGAGAAGAAAAGAGTTGACGTTTCGAGTCCTCATGACCCTTCGGCAGAACTGAAGTATAGTTAGGAGAGAGGTGAAATATAAGCTGGTCTAAGGTGGGGGGCGGGGGGAGAGAGAAGTTGAGGGTGGGATGGTTGTGGGGACAAGCAAGCAGTGATAGGAGCAGATAATCAAAAGATGTCACAGACAAAAGGATCAAAGAGGTGTTGAAGGTGGTGATATTATCTAAGAAAAGTGCTAATTAAGAATGGATGGCAGGATACTCAAGGTACAGCTCTAGTGGGGGTGCGGTGGAAAGACTAACAAGGTATTAGTTGTAGATTTAAAAATAATGGAAATAGGTGGGAAAAGAAGAATCTATATAAATTATTGAAAAAAAAAGGGAGGGGGAAGAAACGGGGTGGGGATGAGGGGAGGGGGAGTTTAAGATCTAAAGTGGTTGAATTCAATATTCAGCCCGGAAGGCTGTAAAGTGCCTAGTCGGAAGATGAGGTGCTGTTCCTCCAGTTTGCGTTGGGCTTCACTGGAACAATGCAGCAAGCCAAGGACAGACATGTGGGCAAGAGAGCAGGGTGGAGTGTTAAAATGGCAAGCGACAGGGAGGTTTGGGTCTTTCTTGCGGACAGACCGCAGGTGTTCTGCAAAGTGGTCGCCCAGTTTGCGTTTGGTCTCTCCAATGTAGAGGAGACCGCATTGGGAGCAACGAATGCAGTAGACTAAGTTGGGGGAAATGCAAGTGAAATGCTGCTTCACTTGCCACATGTCTGTCCTTGGCTTGCTGCATTGTTCCAGTGAAGCCCAACGCAAACTGGAGGAACAGCACATCATCTTCCGACTAGGCACTTTACAGCCTTCCGGGCTGAATATTGAATTCAACAACTTTAGATCTTAAACTCCCCCTCCCCGCATCCCCACCCCGTTTCTTCCCCCTCCCTTTTTTTTTTCTTTTTTTTTCAATAATTTATATAGATTCTTTTCCCACCTATTTCCATTATTTTTAAATCTACAACTAATACCTTGTTTGTCTTTCCACCGCACCCCCACTAGAGCTGTACCTTGAGTATCCTGCCATCCATTCTTAATTAGAACTTTTCTTAGATAATATCACCACCTTCAACACCTCTTTGATCCTTTTGTCTGTGACATCTTTTGATTATCTGCTCCTATCACTGCTTGCTTGTCCCCACAACCACCCCACCCTCAACTTCTCTCTCCCCCCGCCCCCCACCTTAGACCAGCTTATATTTCACCTCTCTCCTAACTATACTTCAGTTCTGCCGAAGGGTCATGAGGACTCGAAACGTCAACTCTTTTCTTCTCCACTGATGCTGCCAGACCTGCTGAGTTTTTCCAGGTAATTCTGTTTTTGTTTTGGATTTCCAGCATCCGCAGTAGCTTTTAGCTTTGACTTTTTATCAAGCTGCAGAGAGATCAAGACAATGCTGTATTGAAACAGGCAGCTGAAGCTGTTTACCCTCTTTGTCTCTCTCTCTGAAGTATTGCGATGGGTTTTATACTATTGAAGAGAGGGGTTGGAGGAGGTGGAGCCAAATATCAATAAATTAAAAATCTTGCATCTGGGTGCATCTTCTGCCTGCACAATTTGACTGCTTGTTATCACATTTTTCATATCAACTTCCTATTATAAATTCCTGTGTCCACATTTACATTGACTTTTACCTATGTAAACCTGTTATTCTGGAATTACATTATCTGCCTAATCTGTGAATAGCTTCACAAAGCTGAAAATTTACAGAGCCTGTATCTGCCATTGTGTTTTCAACTAGTAACTTCTTATTTGAAATGCTAGGTTAAATTAAAAAAACGTTTCTAGCATTTTCCTGATGGACATTATTTCTGGCCCCCAGTTTCCTCCAAGAGTGCTAAAACCTAAACGTAAAAGTGGAAAAGGAAAACTTTTCAAACAATATTTTTGGGATTAAGGTTCCCCTCCCACATTATTCCCACCGCAATAAGCAACATTGAGAACATAGCCCCATCGAGCAACATTTCTAACATTTGAATCCTCTGGTTTGACTGGAAAAGTGAAACTACAGTGTGACAAGTTTGCATGGTTAATCTGAGCCTAGTTATTTTAGGATGTGCTGAGTCTGAATTATGTCAGCTGAAGCAAGTCACACACAGCTGGCCACACAGAAATCATGATGCCATTTTCTTTAATGTTCAGTTCAAAAGTGTGATCCATCTTAAAGCCTTTAATTGTCTATTTATTGCCAAGTATTAGTCGACCCCGAAAACAGTTCCTTAAGGCAAATAATTATCCCTGTTATAATATCAAATAAAAAACAGAAAATGCTGAAAAACTCAGCAGGTCTGGCAGCATCTGTGGAGAGAGAAACAGAGTTAACATTTTGAATCCATATGACTTCTTCAGGACTGAAGAGAGGTAGAAATGTGATAGGTTTTATACTGTTGGAGAGAGTGGGTGGAGGTGGTGGAGCCAAATAGAAGGTCAGTGGTAGGTGGGAGCTCGGGGGAGATTTGACAAAGATGTCATGGACACAAGACAAAGGGAGTGTTAATGATAGTGCTAATAGCAGCATAAAGATCAGATTGCAGAATGCATTAATAGCAGAACAAGGGTCAGTGCTCTCTGAAAGCAAAACATAAGTTACAGTCTGACCCTGTGGGGTGGGGGGTGGGGGGCAGAGGGTTTGAGGAAAAATAAATATAAAAATGAAGGACAGAGTTCATGTTTTGAAGTTGTTGAACTCAATGTTAAGTCCAGAAGGCTGTAATGTACCTAATCAGAAAATGAGGTGCTGTTCCTCCAGCTTGCATTGGGCTTCACTGGAACATTGCAGCAGGCTGAGGACAGACATGTGAGCATAACAGCAAGGTGGTGAATTGAAATGGCAAGCAACAGGAAGGTTTGGGTCATGCTTGTGTGGTGAGCAAATGAGTTCTGCAAAGCGGTCACCCAGTCTGTGTTTAGTCTCCCCCATGAAGCGGAGGCTGCATTGTGAGCAGCGTATGCAATAGACCAAATTGAAAGAAGTGCAAGCGAATCACTGCTTCACCTGGAAGGAGTGTTTGGTGCCTTGGACAGTGAGGAGGAAGGATGTAAAGGGGCAGGTGTTATACCTCCTGTGATTGCATGGGAAGGAAATGACATGTTGCGAGTGTTAGAGGAGTGGATCAGGGTGTCTCAAAAGAACAGTCCCTACGGAATGCTGACAGGGGAGGTGAGGGGGTTTGGTGGTCGCATCATTCTGGAATTGGCGGAAATAGCAGAGGATGATCCTTTGAAGGCGGAGGCTGGTGGGGTGAAAAGTGATGACAAGGGGAACCCTATCATGGTTCTGGGAGGGAGGGGAAGGGGTGAGGGCAGAAGTGCAGGAGATGTGTTGGACACGGTTGAGGGATCTATCAACCAGAGTGGGGGTGATCCCAGTTCCCAATTTTGGAATACAACAGGTATCTAGGGTCTTAAAACTTACAATCCCAACACGGAAATTAATATATTCAAAAATGCTATTTTTTTTCAAATGTAGGAATAGTTTGAAGTAAATGTTGTGAATTGTATAACAGACGATCTCAGGTTTTGTTGGTGACTCGTTACAGCCGTTCTGTCTCATTTATAGACATGTTAGTGCATGCATGTTCATGTACCCAGAATGTGAAAGGCATTGCCATGTTACACTTTTTAACACTCAATTATAAGAGGTGGAACATGCATTCATTTATTTCAGAAAGAGAAGGGACAATCCCCTCATCTAATTGTAGTGATTTGCTGTTATTTGCCAAAATGTGAAGCCATTGCTGCATTTCCTTCTTTGTACTGTAGGTGACAAATACGAAGTTCATACAGGAACAGAAGGCACTCCAAGTGTTGTGGTTCATATCTGTGAGAGCGAAAATGAAGAAGAAGGTGCAGTTAAACTGCCAAAACAGAAAATCGTTCAAACAAAACGACCAGATAATGCACCAACAATGAACAAATGAAGCTTCTGTCTACCTGCCTCCTGTAACCATATCATTTACTGCAGCTTCAATTCCAACAGCTGTCTCTTCTTCTTTTCTTAAGGACTGTTTATTCATCGTTATATAAAAAAGTAGTAATTTAGGTGATTGCCTAATAAAAGAACAACTGTAAGGACTCCTTTTTTGTGGTTTTGAAGCTTTATTCCATCTTCACTCAGATTGTTCAGACCTCACCAGGCACTAAGTGACATTGGCTGACAGATGAACAATATAACAGGATGGTTTGTGTATTGCTGTCCCCTTCTCCAAAAGCTTCAAATCCATAAAATTGTTATGCAGCTTCAGTGTTCAATCAAAGCTTTATTTCAGCCCTTTTCAGATGTGTGATATGTAACTGTCGCTATTGTCTCTTTTGCAATGTTATCGCAGTTGTTGTGTGTTTACCTGTTTTGAATGTCGTTCTGAACAAATATTGACCACATAAGAACGAAGCGAAAACTCTGGCATGTATATGCTTATGACACTTCTAACTATGTTCCGAGAGAGAGACCAAGCAGTTATGAAGTATTTTTCATCAACATTTTTCCCCACACCTCCCCATTCTCGATCTTCTCCCGCCTCCCCTTCCCCCCAACCCTGAGCAGTGGTGAGCTGAAATATATGATGCAGTAGTGCAGCTTATTTTTGCAGTTGAAGAAATTCCAGACACTGCTGTTTGTGCTTGATATCTTTTGTCTTGATCTTTTATAAAGTCAGTTCATTGGCTGAAACGAAACTGAAGGATCTAGAAAGGCCCAGAAGCAAGTCATTCGGCATCTGAACAGAGAACATTCATTGTTTCGGGTCTGTACCCTTCTTCAAAACTTAGTTTAAAACTCTTCTTCAAAACTTAGCAGGGTGAACTAAGTTAGTGCCACTCTGTAAATGAGGGGGGAACCAGTGAATTTTCATCCAATTCAATCATGTTTGCTGACCAGTAAAGATTTAAGCCAAGTACTTTGTCACGGTGTGACATCCTACTGCAAATTCCACCAATTCTGCAGTTCTTCGTGAGACTTGATTTGCAATTTTTCACAGAAACTCTTGAGCTAATGAACAAACCTGGATGATAAATTATTTGCCAAAACAAAACACATGCTTTAGCAATGATTTAAATAAAGAGAAGCATATGCTTGCTGCTGGGTAGTTTCTACTGAATTATCTTCAATTATGTCTGATAGATATTGCATTAAAATGAATTAATCATTAATTTGAATTAAGTAACATAAATAACACAGCAAGGTAAATTTATTCTTAAAAATTGGAATTAGTAGATAAAATTTGTATTAAGCAATTTTGAATTAAGGGTAGACTATAGCATATTTGCTTAGTAACATTCAAGCTCCCTATACAGTTTACAAAACTTGCAATCTGCGGACTTTGAGGCTAAAATATTTTGATTTGAAATTAGGAGAATGCGATCTATAGAACAAAGATTATACTATATTCTGATAAATTACAGTCTGTTACAGTATTTGTGTAGCTGTAATATTAGTATTTCTACAAATGCAAGTCCTTTTTATTATAGCCAATAAGGTTTAAGTAAACCCCTTTGTTACTGAATTGAGTTGAGTTAGATAGATAGCAGGTTTATGCCTTAAAACTAATTGCAACAGCAATTTTTAAATTATCATTGTTTGTCTAAAGGTTACTGCATTATCTAGACCAAAATTCTTGTACCACATCCAGTAACCCTGAAAAATGTCTGGTCATGGTATAACCGGAGGCAAAGGGCGCACCAAGGCCAAGACATGCTCCTCTAGAGCTGGTCTCCAGTTCCCTGTCGGCCGTATCCTCTGGCTGTTGTGCAAGGGTCACTATGCCAAGCGTGTCAGGGCCAAAGCCCCCGTCTACCTGCCGCTGTCCTCAAGTACTTGACGGCCGAAATCCTCGAGCTGGCCGGCAACATGGCCTGGGACAACAAGAAGACCCGCATCATCCCCCACCACCTGCAGCTCACCATCCGCAATAAAAAAGAGCTCAACAAGCTGCTGGGAGGGGTCACCATAGCCCAGGGTGGAGTCCTGCCCAACATCCAGGCTGCGCTGCTGCCCAAGAAAACCAGGCACCCCAGTAAGGTTTATGCCTGAAGGGGCGAGATCAGCAAAGATCCAGTAATGGCCTAACCCGCAAGTGCGGAAGATTAAACAGCTGTTCTGAATTTTAAACCACTGTTAAAGCTCTTGGGTTTGATGGTGACAACGAATGAATATTTAAACCATTCAGAGCCAGTTTGCACAAACCTACACAAGTTACATTGTTAGATGTTCAGTACCAGGCCCCTAAGGGCATGTAAAGCAGCCTCTAGTTTTCTCTGAAGCTCCTTATTTGTTCAATCGGTCCTGCTAACTTGCCCCACTGTTCATAGGAATCTTCTGCCCAACAATTGCAATCTCATGACTTTAATTAAGGGCCTGGCTCTGGCAGAAGAGAAGTGCTTCGTTCTTGGTTGCATTTGCTTTCTTCATGCCTCTGTCACCTCACCTGTAGGGAGCATGTGTGTACAGAAAATTCATCATAGGAGGATCACAGTGGTTTCAACTCAACCAGACGATCAGGGCAGCACAGCAGCAATAAAGGAAATGCCAGCACTAAAGAAAAACTTGAAGATGACACACATTTGAAGGACTAGCCATTTTCTGTTTGAAGAAAGAAATTTTTTTAAAGGACCGTGTCATTCCGGTCTTGCATGGACTGTTTGCTTGACAGTGTGGCGCACAGCACAGGGGAGGGACAGTACTTTTCCCTGAAAAGAGAGCATAGTGGCAGCTGAGCACATCACCGCAGTTCACTGTGGCAGCTTCCCCTCCAACAACCCCCACCTCCCCCACCCAACCATAATCAAGTAGTTGAACTGTTGCTATTAACAACTCCAATTCTATTAACAAAAAGTAAGTTTACTATTGTCTTGTCTAAAATTATTTTAGAAAAGTGCCATTCTTTTGTGGAATATAAAATATTTTTCTGTGTTCCTAGGTTTTGCAGCAAATCTACCTTGCATCCCCAGAAAATCTGCCTTTACCATCAGGAAAATTGACTTGGTACCAGAACTGATCACCTGTAAATAAATTATTTGAATTTTAAAAGTGAAATGAGATAATGTGATCTGCAGTTATCAGTTAAGTACATTGGCCAGCACATCTCCATTTTGGCCAGTTACTTTACCTAAATAGATTGTCATTAAAAACAATATTGCTGGGAAAAGTGTAGATTCAGGGTGGTATTTAATGTAAACG
This sequence comes from Cetorhinus maximus, assembly GCF_964194155.1. Lineage (NCBI taxonomy): Eukaryota > Metazoa > Chordata > Chondrichthyes > Lamniformes > Cetorhinidae > Cetorhinus > Cetorhinus maximus. Next base: position 69,630,473 of record NC_135899.1, read on the forward strand.
ACAGTGCTCCAGCCGGCGAGAGCCGCACCCTGCATCTTTTCAAGAAAGCCAGCCAAATTGGGTGCCAATCAAGCACTTACCTGGGAAAAGTCCCATCCGCCAATAGCTTCCAACCAATCAGAGGCCCGTAGCTCTTCATTGTTTGACAGCGGACCAGGGAGGCGTTGACTGTTGCCAGTAATGTACTCGCCTGAGGCCCAAAATCACCAAGGGACCCAGGCCGCAGGTGAGTGATAGTGGGAGGTGGTTGGCAGCAAGGACATGGGTGACTCTCAGCGGCCCTCCCTGATGCCAGGTCCCTCAATCAGGCACTGAGTGCCTTTGAAAGGGGAACCCTTCTGAAAGCCCTCCTATTTGGGTGAGCAATTCCAGACTCTCAGCAATTCGGCTGACTCTTAGCTGCCCTCTGAAAATAACCTACCAAGCCACTTGGTTCAAGGACAGTTAGGGATTGGCAACAAATGCTGGCTTTGCCAGCACATCCCATGAAAGAAGAAAAATACACAGCAGCATGGAGAGTGAATACCAGCGATGATAGATGAGGCCCTTAAGTAGGCATTAATTACCCTCTTAGGGGCTTCCACTGGCAGTGGGGCAAGAAGGCTGTCAACGAACCTTCCCACCTCGGACTTGATCGGGGCAGAGGCAGGAAGGTGGCGGAGTCCCCAACTGCCACCCTCCCATCTGATTAAATAACCCTGCCACCAAACTCACCACGGGAGGGAATTAAATTCCATCCAAAGAATTGTTCAAAGTAAATATCTGAACAAACTGGGGACCAAACCTCATGCACCTTAAATAATGCATTGCATTTTTCCATGCCTTGGCCTCGCCCTAAGTCATTGGGTGACCAACTGTCAGAGAGATACTGCTTTGGCGCTGGCTGTGAGGAGGTGCGCATCAGCAACTTGGAGTGATATTGGCACTTGCTTTGCCTTTACCTCTCAAAGAACAAGGCTAAGATCAGCAGCTTAAGATGTGGATGATTACAGGCCAATGAACTGCAATACATTGTGCTACTGATTTATCACAAATTTCCAAATTACTAAATATGATGTAATTTGCAGCAGATTACAAGGACAAATTACATGATGTATATTGATTTATCTCTGAAACTGGGAAAGGTTAATGTCCTTTGCAGCTTGGAAAGTGGCGTACCCTGAAATAAAAATCTAGGGAATAATTGGCAACTAAAAATGTTAAACGCTATTGTAAAAACTTTAGTATTTTGTTTTTCTCTTGGTTCTTTCCTACAGGATTCTATCCTGTTTGAAAGAATGTGACAATGTATACAGGAGGGTGCCAGGAGTCACCCTTAAGTGGTGCAGGATGGAACTCATTCCATTTACAGACTTGATAATAATGGAAAAACGTAAGGATTGTCACAAATCGCAACGTTGTGAGATCCTGGATATTGCAATGTAAAATCATAAGAACACATCCTATACACGTTTATTTATTTGCATCAGAGCAAAAGCAAAAGGTACAAAACAGTACCTGACCAAGGTGACAATTTTCAGAATAAAGGTATCTCAAACATAATCCCATTGTTTATAAGTCCATAACATTAATTGGGTTCTCAGAAGATCGATGTGATCTTACTTTCTTCCCAAACTAGGCAAGTAGAGCATTTTTTTTCCAGTACTGCTGTAATGGCAAGATTTATTTTCAGACATGTGCCACATTGTCTGACTGCATGGAGATGGCAGGAAGGAGGAGAATATGTGATCATTTATGTTTGGTATAAAACTAGGGGAGGGGGAGAATAAATTCTAAAAATTATCAGGCACTACTTAAACAATACACCAAAAATTTGTTTTATTTTAATTAACTATTCCATAGAAAATGCAGTAATGGGAATTGATGTACTTGTGTAACAGTAGAGGGCAGTGTATTAATGCATCTAAGTAAACTTTCATGGGCAGAATTTTACATTTGGCGTGTGGGCGCATGCCCGACATGCCCAAACGTAATATGACATCGGGCATGTGTCCAGAGTAGGGCACACGCCGGAGTCGGCTGCGCGCCCACCGATAATTGAAAGGCCTATTAAGGCCATTAATAAGCTAATTAAAATCAAATTAACACTGCCCGTCTAACCTTACAGTTGGCGGGCAGGCGAAAAGGCCAAGCAGCCTTTGCATTTTTTCAGGAAACCTCATCCACGAGCGGGATGAGGTTTCCTAAAGCAAATAAACATTAACTAAAAACTTCATTTTTTATTAAAAACATGTCCCAGCTCATGTGACAGAGTCATATGAGGGGACATGTTTTTTTTAAATTTTTACTGCGTCAATGTTTTTTTAAAAAGCGCTTCAATCTCCCATGAGGCACGGTGCTGCCTCGGGGAGATTGAAGCGCTCTTTTGCGCACGTGCGTGAACTGCATGCCAGGCCCGCTCTCCCTTCTCTCCACCCCCCCCCCCCCAGCCCGCACAGGTAGCGCTACCGCTCATGATCCACTCGTGGGGCCTTAATTGGCCCGCCCACGTGAAATCGCAGAGCAAAGCCAATCGCAGGCGGCTTCCCGACCACTCCCACCGAGCCCGCCCGATGAGAAAATAATTCAGGCCCATATGTGTAATTACTGCCCTATTTTGAGGAGGAACAAAAAAAAACACTTCTGCTACATGCTAGGTAAATCTAATTCACCAAATTTTCTGTAAACCACAAATATCTTTAAATTACATCTCTATTTTTCAAATAACCTTGTAATTATTGTACCACTAGAGTGGTTTGGAATTTCATGGACCAAATTATGTTTGGTCCTCAGCCTCAGTTTTATTCTCTGTCCCAAAATATTATGGTCTTGGAGTCTACATTCTGGCTCAAATTTTCAAATAGAATGGAATTCCAATACAGAGTACTGTGAGAAAACAAAAATGTGAAGGAGGAAGAGAATGAGAAAAACGTCATTAATTTCATCACATCAAATTCAGAGCCAACCTCCTTATCTGTTTCTATATGACTTCTCTGATGTTGTACCATGTGATTACCATGCATTTTTCAAAATATAACTGGTCATAAAATATAGATTGGATGTACTAAAACACATATTAGGTAGAACAAATTCTTAGAAATCTGAGCAAAACCGGAGCATAGAGAGAGGAGTACTAACTGATAACAGGCCTTAAAATATTAAATGACTTGGCAGTTTTTGATGTGTGAACTACCATTTCCCAAATCCTGTCCGAACTTGAAATAAAATGTTTAATCATGTAAAAGCATGCTGTGAATATAATTGTTAAGCAGCAGATATAAAATATTAATTATACATTCCACTTATACCAATCATGTTTAGAAATGTCACAGTTTCATTACGGTCTGATAATTGCTTAATAAGTTAAAATATCTCCTCGAGATTGCCATTATATAAATTTTATAAAGTGCACCTTGATATAATGACAAAAATACTTAATTTTTCTGAATCCTTTCTCCATTGTTATAACATAAATTCACAATTATTATGACCATAATTGATTGTAATGCATGGATTTTTATCATTATGATCTACCTTTAATTCTGCTCAGTAATTCCATGCATTCACTGTTGTTTCCAATCGTCAGCCAATTAAGCTGATAGATGGCACAGTTTTAGATTTATAATAAGTTGTATTTTTCATGCATGAGTGCATGTCTGTTAAATAAAATTAAGTGTTTGGAAGTAATCATTAGTGCTGTCGCTAAGCAGTATAATAGTGTTGCTGCTGTCACAACACAAGCTCTAACCACCTTGACTGTCTAACCAAATGGATGCAATACATTTAAGGAAGAAAATCTAAACAAATTAATGAAGCTATAATAAATATTGATGCAATTTTATGGCTGTAACTGGCAAAGTACTGCTTATTTTTTTCAGAAGTGCATGCAAGTGTGTAATTATGCCATCTTTTGAGTATTTTGATGCTTAAGCCACTTCCATAATCTTTGGAATAATCAGTCATTTGCTGCAGTATATTCCTGGCTGTATTGGTGAAAAACACAATACATGTATGTGAATTATATAATCATCTATAGTTTGCCTGGAATTAGGAATCATTCCTTCATGTATCCTCCAGTGTTCTCGAAAGCAGGAGCCATTTAGCCGAATTGACATTGTAGTTTAGCTTTATAATTAATTGTGTGTGTCATATATGGAATGCATGAATAAAAGGAAAATCTCAGGTGAGAGAGTTCCTGGTATGAGTAGATAAAATAGTCATGTCTATTAAAATTGCAGTGCTCATAAGTTCTTTCATCTTTCACCAACACCACAAACTTGCCATCACTGCCATGAGTTCCTCCTATTTACTTTAGATAACTTTTTTTTCCTATACAGGTCTCACACACACACACGTTTAATAGATACTAGGTATTTCTTGTACCTTTTTAAAAAATATATAAAGTGCACCTTGATCACTGTTATTAAGTTGTAGGCATTTTGGGACATACTGTGCATACTTTGGATTTAGCACAATTCTATATGAAATGGACAATCTTATATGCGCACCAATTCCAACCTAGTTTTTCCATATATACCACCAGGAAGGAGGTAAAACTGGGCCGAGGTGAGGCCAATAGTTGCGAATTATTAACAGACTAGAAGCAATTGTAAGTACAATAGGTATCTGTATTGGATTTGAACAAGCTACACAGGAAACACAGGTGCAGATCCAGTATAGCTATTCCAAATGTGATCTTGAGATTGTAACATAATCATTATTGTTCAAGTTTGGATTTGCCCTTTTGACAAGACCTGTGCTGTCGGGTATTGTGTAAAACATAAACTGGTATAACTGAACTGGTACATTTTGGTACCGGTCAATCTCCACTGCTATTCATTGCTATTTCTGTGATATTTTGTTCAAGAGATTATCATGTAATAAAGAAAACAATTGTTATTGTGATATGCCTACATGTTCCACAATAAGACTACAAAGCCTGTCTTGTCAACACTAATCTGTTTGTGCACTGATTACAGACTTCTCATCAAATAAATCTGATCAGCATGCTGCTGTAGATCAATAAATTATCACTAATGTTATCAGTACGTATTCACTGCTTAAAAAAAAAATTTTCATTTCAGCAATACATGTCTTCGTACAAAAGCTAGCCTATTCCTATCAAAGAGATGTTGATTCCTTGTTGCAGCAATGTTTTTACTTGGCTTTCATGAACGTAGCTGTTGACATTTAAACTTGTACACAAAGAAAACATTTCTCAGTGAAAATTTAGACACATGACCGAAAAGACGGAAGAGGAACTCAAACCTGTCATGTTGAAAACAGTACAAGTTTGACCAGCCTAAGTCAGCACAGTGGTAAGATAATAAAATGTTTCTTTAGGATTGACCTAAATTTCTAGGACAGGCACTGGCTTTTAGAATCAAATCGGTTCTCTCCTTAGACAAGCCACAAAAAGACATTTTCAAAAGGCTAGCTTTAAATAAAGCCTTTTTTCTAAGCTTCCACAGCTACCCACCCCCAAAGTAAAATAAACTATCAACTTGCCATGAAAGTCCCAGATTCAAACTACAATTTGCATCAAGTTGGTTGATCTCTACTAGAGTAGTGTATAAATAGGCACACTTGGGCTCCAGGAAGACTTAGACAAAAAGAGACCAGATTCCTGTTTCTGATTCAATTACATTGATGCTTGATGATCTGTGTGTGTGGATATTGAGAGAAAAGATCAGGATGCTCTCAGCAGGCTCGTACCCTGCCAAAACTATCTTGCTTCACACGAGAAATGGCCAATTAGGTGATGAATCAGGGTCTGCCAGTGCCTAGAATCATCATAAAGTGGCTCAGCACAATAGGAGACCATTCAACCCATCAACTGAGCTAACTTTCAAAGAGCAATCTATTTAGTCTCACTCTGCTGTTTTTTTTTCCATATCCTTGCATTTTTTTTCTCTTTCAAGGACTTATCCTTGAAGGCTACTATTGAATCTGTGTACACCAACCTAACATACAGTATAATCCAAATCCTATCCACTCATGGCATTAAAAGTTTTTCCTCATGTCACCTCTGATCATTTTGCCAATCACCTAGAATATGTGCCCTCTTGTTATTGACTCTTCTGCCATTGGAAATTGTTTCTCTTTACCTAAACCTAATCCTCCTAGCCTTCTTTACTTCAAGGAGAACAACCCCAGCTTCTTTAGTGAATCTCATCCCTGAAACCATTCCAGTAACACTCTTCTGTACCCTCTCCAAAATCTCATGTCCTTAAAGTGTTATGTCCAGAACTGAACACATTACTCTGGTTGGGGCCAAACTTGTTTTATGTAGGGTTAGCATAATTTCCTGGCTTTTATACTCTCTGCCTCTATTTACGAAGCCAAGGATCCCATATGCTTTATTAACTGCTTTGTTAAGCTGTCCTTCTACCTTCTGAGAATTGTGCACAAACACCCCCCTAATATCTATCTTGTTGCACCCCACTGCCTTTAAAATCAAACCATTTAGCATGTACTGCTTCATTTTTTCTACCAAACTGTAGCACCTCACACTTTTCTGAGTGGCATTTTATCTGCCATTTGTGTACTGTTTCCACCAGCGAACATACCAGCAAGGGTGAAGTCGGAGGGAGATGGAAAAACTGAAAAATTTTCTCATCGTTTAACCACTTCATAATTAATTAGAGACACTTTCATTTTATTTTATTGCAGCAAAGATGGGGAATTTATGGTTATTTTGTCTTATGGTAAGATACGGCAAATATGACAAAAGTCATCACGAGTAATCAGCTTAGACTGTTCACGATTTGCATTCCTGGAAGCAAGATCATTGAAAGGTTTTATTATCTTAATTTGACATCTCCTATCAGCATTCCCTTATGAAATTTTCTGTTTGTAGCAGGTAATATACTATTGTTCTTTATAAAGCTGAGGTACGTAAGAATTCAAGTATGATTGTTAGGCAATAATCTTATGCATGTTGTCTATAATCCCTCAAATCAAAAGACCGTCTCACGACAAGCCTGGAAACTAAAACTATAGGATGTTTATGGTGGATAGGCACAAATCTATAGCCAACCGAAAAGAGAAATAGCACAATATTGCTCTTTTGGATTTCTTCAGTAACCCAAGAATGCTCTTCAAAAACAAACACATCACTGATGCAATTTCTTTTAAAATGGATTGGAAACCAAGAAAGCATAAAATGTATAATTTATATGAGGACAAAGTTTTGTGATTGATGAATGAAAAGCTGTGGGCTTATTGGGGAGATTAACAAGCGGATTGTTTGGTATGAGGAGTAGTTGAAAACAAATGGAATGCTGAAATGCAGATAAATACATACTTGTTCATTATTATTGCAGGTTTTTCCCCACATCTGCTTAAAAAAAAAGTCTGCTAATGGAGAATGGGGGATGAACTCCCAAGCTAGCCTGAATTGATTTGCAATTACAATTATCATTGATGTCCATGTGGCTGTATGAGAGCTGAAGTGATTCAGTGCGTAGATCTTGTGCCTCTGAGATGGAAGGCCCTGGGTTCAAGTCTCACTCCAGAGACTTGTTGGCCATGAAAGAATCCAGCCACTGGTGCAAGCAAGCCAGCATGTATCAATTCTGCTCCCCAGTCTGGATAAATGGGAAGGGTTAGAAGGCAGAAGCGTATCTAGATGTAAAGCCTGCCAAATCCAAAACTGATGATTGGTATAAAGGAGTGATCAACGAGCATTGTGGTGATCCTAAGGCCTGGGAGAGGTGGGTGCAAATGGTGCCAGGGCCCAGGGCATGATCCCATGTAATATGTCAAAAGGAAAGGTCAATGTGCCGAACAGTTTTTTTTATTCTCTTCCCTTTTTATAAGTTATCTTATTGCCCATTAGGTTTTAGGTGCTACATACCAATCACAAATTGAGGAGCCAAATAGACAATCACTTTTTAGTCACAGTAAATTGGTTATTCAGAGATTCAGAAGAGAAATGCAACTTAACTTGATCTCCTCTGGGAAACTGTTCACCCTGCAATGTGAATGAAACCAAGTAACTCCTTGGGCAGAATTTTGCCCTTGGTTGGGAAGCCAACCGCCACCCATGATCGGCAGCGCACCACAATTTCACGCTGGCGGGCCGATTAAGGCCCACCCAGCATGAAAGGTGGCTGGAGAATCTGCGAGAAGGGGTGGGCGGGAGCATGATGTCCGCCGGGCCCAATGGCAACCTGGCGACTGATTCAAAACCGGCCCAGGTAGCCCCTGGAAGGCTGCCACAGAAGGACACTGAAGTCTCTTTGGGTCCTGTTGTGGTTGGACACTGCAGGCGGGAGGGCAAGTCGGCGGGCAGTCGGTCCCGCGTTTCTCGGATGAGTGCCTCGCAGCCATCCTGGAGGAGGTTGCAGCCAGGAGGGAAACCCTTGTCCCCAGAGACGGGAGGAAGAGGCCCCCACAGTGCTTCAATGATCTGCTGCGATCGGGAAGGGTGAGTACTGTGTTGGCATGAGTCAGTGTGCAGAACAGTTAAAAACTGGTCATCACCCCCGTGGACCTCAAAGGTGTTAGAGTGTGAGTGGCAAATGTCAATGAGGCAGGAGCTGGCCAAGTGGGTGAGCCCTGGCTGCTTGGACTGAGTGTCTTGCGGCTCTAGGATCCCGAATTGGCTGAGCCTGTTCCTCAAGTAGAGTTGGCCATAGTGCAATGGTGCTGCAGTTTGAGAGTGGACTAATCAATGCTCCTCTATCCTTTCAGAAGACATCCCATAACAATGCCAAGAGGTTGCGGACTGGCAGGGGACCCCTACACCTCCTAATCCTCATGCATTATGAGCAGGAGGCTCTGGAGCTGGAGAGGCAACATGCAGCTCGGTCAACCGGCCACGGTGAGGTTGAGGTGCCAGATGAAGGTAAGAGCTGAGAATGTGGGTTGTTGAAACTATTCTAGTGTAGTCTCTGTATTGATGTAATCAAAAGACGAGGGCACCATGATGCATATCTGTCTCACTAGAGTGCCTGGTTGCACAGTGACAGTGTCATGACTTAAACTAATGACATGTCCTTCTTGTCCCTTTTAGGCACACCAACAGTTTGTTATGAGGAGACTGAAGGCCCACCCCTGATCCTGGAGGACCCGCATGCTGAGCACACACCTGCGTCACACCCTCTCTGTCAAGCAGGCACCAGTGCAGATACCAGCATCTTGGTTGGGCATAAGATCACCGTCTAGTATCTCGGTGCACGTTGGTGAGGGCACTTCACACTCGCTTGAGGTGCGGCGGAGGCAGAGAGTGCCCAGAGTGCTGGCAGTCGGAGGACTGCTGGGGACTAGGACAATGCTCAGACGATGGCTGATGATGGGCCTCCAGAGTCGTCCATTAGGCAGCAGATGATGACGGAGACACATGAGGGAATGCGTGCCATGGTCTCCGTTATGGAGGAGTCCTTGCGGAGTATGACCACTGTGTTGATCCTCATGGCCAAGCGCTATGCCTCCTCCATGGAGAGAGTGGCGACTCTCATGGAGAGGCTGCTCCTGGGACACAGTCAGTGGTCTCTGGGGTTGCGCTCAGACCTGCAAACCCACACACCGGCAATGACCTCAGCTGGTCAGTGTCAGTGTGGGAGATGGATTGAGCACCCAATATCCCAGCTAGGAGCCCGTCCATCAATGGTGAGCAGGGAGGTGCAATGCGACCTCACATTGGCGCATGATTTGCCTGTCGTCTCTGAGGGCTCCTCCCAGGGCATTCCAGATGTCGGCAGCAGCTCCTCCACCCCTCTGCCAGTAACCGTGGCATCTGCTGAGGCAGCAGTGACTGGGGAGGTACCAGCTGTGACACTGGCTGTTCCCTCCCAGTCTGGGCCTTCACAGGCTCCACGGGCCAGAGGATGGCCGCCAAGGTCATCAAGGCCAATGAGACAGCAGAGTCAGCAGGCTGTCTCAGATGCCAGTCCCAGCGAGGTAGGTGCACCCCAACATAGCACCCGCAAATGTAAATGTAAAGCACCTTAAGCACAAGACGGCCTTATCACGGGTTATATTTTGTCCCCCCATTTTGCTTTACATTTTTTCATGGTGTGATTAAAAACACCGGCTAACATTTATTTCAGCTATGCTTCACATTCACAATTAAATGAGATTAATATGCTATAAATGTGCTATTGGCCTCTGTATGCTTCATTTGTTCTGTAGGTGCAGGGTAGGCCATGATGTTATGATGGACGTGTGTCTCTTGGAACTTTATTGCACAGGCATAGTGTCTATGTTGCTGGCCAAGGAAATGGTCCTGTCAGTGATCGAGTATGGAGCCTGCAGCCCTGGCATGTGGTGGTGCTTCTTATTTGGTAGACTAGCTGAAGGAGTGTTGGATCAAAGCGTCCCAGGTGACCCTGCCTCCCTGGAGGTTACCCAGGTCAGCGTCCATGCCCTCAGCGTTGTCCTCACTGTGCTTGTCCTCAGACTCATTACTGGACTCCTCATCTGTGGCCTGTGCAGCTGCATCAAGATCCTCTTCCTCCAATGGGTCCCCCCTTGCCAGTGCCAGCTTGTGTAGAGCGCAGCATGCAACCAATATCAGTGACATACGGTCTGGGGGCTATTGCAGTGCGCCCCCTGAACGGTCCAGGCATCGGAAGCATATCTTGAGAAGGTCTATGGTTCTCTCTACCACCGCCCTTGTGGAGGCATGGCTCCTATTGTACCGCTGCTCGGCCTCTGTTCTTGGGTGGCAGAGAGGCGTCATGAGGCACCTTTTGAGGGGATAGCCCTTGTCACCCAGCAGACATCCATCAAGCCGGGCTGGAGCACTGAAGAGCCCTGGCTCCTGGGAGTGTCTCAGGATGTAAGCATCATCGGAGCTGCCAGGGTACCTAACACACTTGCAGAATCTGCATCTTGTAATCACACACTATCTGCACGTTCCTGAAGTGGAATCCCTTCCTGTTGATAAAGGCACCCGGCTTACCCGCTGGCACCTTAATTGCCACATGCATGCAGTCGATGGCACCCGATGGGAACCCAGCAATCCTGTAAAGCCTCTGGCTTGCTCAGTCTGGCTGGCCGCGTCCATACGGTAATGAATGAAAGTCAATACCCACCTGAACAGAGCTTCTGTCAACAGTTTGATGCAACTGTGGACAGCTGATTGGGACACTCCACACAGATCCCCCACTGAGGCCTGGAAAGACCCGGAGGCATAGAAGTTGAGGGCCACTGTGACCTTCAGCACCACAGGCATGGGGTGTCCACCCACACAGTTGGAGCTGATCTCAGGCCCAATCCTCTGACAGATCGAGGTCACTGTCTCTCTTGAGAGATGGAGCCTCCTTCGGCACTGCACCTCAGATATATTGAGGTAGCTGCTTCGCCGTCTGTAAACCCTAGCAGTAGGATAGTGGTGTCTTCTGTGACCCCTTCCACCTTGGACTTCCTATTGGCCCTGCCCCCCTTGTGCCTGCGCCGCTCCTCCCACAGGTTGCTCCCCTGGAGGCTGCATTGGGATATCTGGCCTTCACTCCCTTCTGCCCCTCCCTCCTCAGAGGAGGTGCCTCCAGCAGAGACCCCAATCCCTAGTACCAGGGTTATGGAAGGCTGTCTGATACCTAGAAAGGCCCACACAGTGTGAATCCTCAGGGGGCCTGGAAGACACCAATGAATCCTGAAATGAGGCCTAGAAATGCTCAGAATGCAGCTCTGAAGTGAGATGAAGCTGTCCAGTTCTCAGAAGGAACCAACAGCAAGTTATATCCAAAACTCCTCACTGCTCGCATTGACAATGCCACTGACCCTTCTTATCCCACCCATGGATGAGCTTTTCCTAATTGTGGCCTGCCCGTTTTGCGACGGCTGAATCACACATGATCCGTAAAGTTGGAAACAATTGGTGTGTCAAGGACCCTAACTGGCTTCTTAATTAATAGCGGGTCCACGTCTGACTCCATCGTGTGCCCACCTAGTCAAATATCGCGAGAGTGCGTGTTGACATCGACACATTCATTGCGCGTCATTTCATGCTCGAGCGGGTCAGGTGCGGGCCCACCAAGCGAAAAATTCTGCCCCTCATGTTTTCTTTCATTAGGTAAGGAATTATAGGGAAGATCCTGCATCCCATTGATCCATGCAGTGTACTAATGCTGTACTACTAGGTCACCTTGATATCTCCTTCCAAATTGGCCTCTGACTTTTCTCTTCTACGCTTCATCTTGTTGCTGGAAAACAGGTACTTGGGTAAGCGCCTAGTACATAAGGCAAGTAACAGTTCTCATTGTGTGTTGACCGTATGAGTCAATGGAATATTCAGTAATTAGGGTAGCAATCGGGAGTAGAAACCATTGCCTGTTTCTTTTTTTAGCTCCCTCACCTAGAGGTGGAAAAGCCATTTTTGCACCATGACTGCCATCCCATCTGATTGGTTAATGCAAAGCATAGGTCAAAAGTCAAGACCAAGACCACCTTGGTCTGCATGGCTCAATACTACCTGACATGGTGTGTTTATGCACAGCAAGGGACTTACACCATTGAAGTTTTAAGAATTATTATTATAAAATGTTTATTCCTGGTGAGTCAAAACTCAATTCGGCTGAACAGCCACTTTAAATTTTAGTACAGAAACATTACCAAGGAAATAAATCATATCAATATTGTACTGTGATCACCGTTAATGATCCCGTCCACCTCCAAGCTCACCCCAATAATACGCGATTGAGCGGGCATCAAAATCAGCAGCCATATTTAAATGAATAATCAAGGATCAATTAGGCTTGTTATCAAGCCAATTGACCCTGATAAGATGCTGCCCATGCCATAAAATGTTTGCCGTGGGCAGCCGCGCGGGAGCGGATGGTCCGATTTTTATTTTTCACTTACATGTTTCAAGGACGGGAAGGAAGGGGCTGCCCTTTGTCGATTGTGGGGGCCCCCCCGCCCACCCCCAATGTCTAAACCCCCCCCCACCCCTTTCTTCCTACCCACTCGCTGCCTTAAACCCACCACCTGCCCCTCTCCCTAACCTACCCAAACAATCCCAGTCCAGGACCTCGGACTTCCCTGCTCCAGGAATCCATGGGCCTTGGTCGTCATCTTCTGCAGTCCTGGCACTGGCCACTGACGCCGTCCTGGCACTACTGGGGCTGATAGAGCTGCCGGCCAATCCGATTGGATCCGATCAAAGGGCAGGACCTCCTCCCCTGTGAGAGGCAGAAGTCCTACTCGGCCCTTTTTAATCCTCCCTGCAGCGCTTTTTGGCTACAGGGCAGGTCAGTGTGGAACATGTTGGCTCCATGCCAACTTTGTTCCGGGGGGGGGCATGCTGTCTCTGCCACCCCCTCCCCCCCAACCACCACTACCATATTATTCTGCCCAGAGATGAGGTGGGATTTCGACTCTTAGAAAATCATTAGTCTTTGGAATTCTCATTTCTAGTAAGCAATGGAAGCTGGATCATTCGATATATTCAAGGCTGAGTTAGACCGACCTTTGATGAAGTCAACAGTTAGTGGGGGGACAGGCAGGAAGGTGGAGTTAAGGCCACAATTAAATCAGCCATGAATTATGGAATGGTGGAGCAGACTCAATGGGCTGAATGGCCTACTTCTGCTACTATTTCTTATAATTAATGAAACTGGGCCTAAATCCCAGAGAACTAAGGCGGGCCTTAGCACTCACACTCTGTCATGGCTGCCTCCAAACTTCTTCCGGGGTCAAAGGACCCAACTCAAGCCGTGCCTGCCTCCCCAGAGGGAAAATACTGTGCCGGGGACCATTTACATGGAGAGGGGTCTGCGAGTCGGGAAATTTCCTAACTCAAGCTTCCTGCCTTATTAGCGAAAATCCAACCCAGTGCGTTTCTGTACGGTAGTATTAGTTTCAGGACTGATCCATGTTGAGCATTTATACACTCAGCACAGGAAAGATACAAGCAGGGTATTGAGAAGAATTATTATAGGAAAGAGTTTATATAATCATCCAGTCACTTTGAATGATAGTACAGAAGTATTACTAAAGAAAATCAGCACTGAATAAATCCAATAAATTTCATCAATGATATATGAAGCCTTTTTTAAAACAAAAGATTTGCCTACCTCTTATCCTCCTCAATACCATTTTTTTCTGAGACAGCCATTAAGAGAGGTATGTTAGTACTGTCCTTCTGCCACACATCTGATTGATTCATTGATCCTCCCCAAGCTGCCAAGTCAGCCTGGAACCTGGTCTTGTCCTTTAACCAGTCCTAGTTATTCTTATCATTGCTAACATTGCTGAGAGACATTCCACATACAGATAACTATTTGGCTAATGTCACAGTTGTAGTATCGCAGTTTGAGCAGTAGGAGTCATGCTGCCCAAAATTCTGCAACAGATTATGTTCCTATCTGACCATATTTTTGAGCCATTCTCCATTGCACTGAACACCTGGAGCGGGTGCATTATGGGGCTTTACCTACATTTAAGTAAAACTGCAAGGGTCTTAATAAGTCTTCTTTACACTTGGGACTCTTGGCACATATTGACATATATTACACACATCAGACTTCCACAGCTTCCAATTTGCTTCATTACTGCCGAATCTGTAACAACCCTCTGTTCCTTCTTATCTCTTCCCCGCTTTAACCTTGAATGTTCCTGTAAGAAATGCCCTACTTTTGAAACCCTTTTCATAATTAGAACTCCTCATTCCTGATATAAATCTAATGAATCTCCAATGCATTCTTTCCATGGTTCTAACATTCATCCTATAATGATTGACCAGAACTGTATCCAATCCTCTAACTGTAGCTTAACTAGCATTTTCAATATTATTTTTATATTTAAAGTTCGATTGTATAAAACACAGAATTGCATTTCCATTTTATAATCTTTTCTATCCTCTTAAGATCCTTAATTTGAGTTGAGTGGCTTGACCCAGACCCGGTTCCAAACATAGTGAATATCCTGTTGAGAATCCAACATAGATACAAACGTACGAATTAGGAGCAGGGGTAGGTCACTCGGCCCCTCAAGCCTGCTCCATCATTCAATAAGATCATGGCTGATCTGGTTGCAACCTCAGCTTCACATTTCCACCTACCCCCGCTTTCACTGCCTTTTGTGGAAGGGAGTTCCAAAGACTCTCAACCCTTTGAGAGAAAAAAATTATCCTCATCTCTATCTTAAATGAGTGACCCCTTATTTTTAAACAGTGACCTCTAGTTCTAGATTTCTACACAAGAGGAAACATCCTCTTCACATCCACCCTGTCAAGACCCCTCAAGATCTTAAAGGTTTCAATCAAGTCGCCACTTACTCTTTTAAACTCCATTGGATACAAGCCTAGCCTGTCCAACTTTCCTCATAAGACAACCCATCCATTCCTGGTATTAGTCTACTAAACCTTCTCTGAACTGCTCCTGATGCATTTACATCCTTCCTTAAATAAGGAGACTTTAAATATGCACAATACTCCAGATGTGGTCTCATCACTGCACTGTACAACTGAAACAACCTCCCTACTTTTGTATTCAATTCCCCTTTGCAATAAACAATAACATTCTATTTGCTTTCCTAATTACTTTCTGTACCAACATATTAGCCTTTTGTGGTTTATGCACTAGGGCACCCAGATCCCTCTGAATCTCAGAGCTCTGCAATCTATCTCCATTTAGAAAATATGCTTTTTTTATTCTTCTTGCCAAAATGGACAATTTCACATTTGACCACATTATACTCCATTTTCCAGATCTTTGCCCACTCACTTAACCTATCCACGTCTCTTTGTAGCCGCCGTACATCCTCTTCACAATTTACTTTACTACCTGTCTTTGTGTCATAAGCAAATTTAGCAATCATACCTTCGGTCCCTTCATCCAAGTCATTTATAGAAATTGTAAACCCAAGGACAATGAATGACAAAAATTGAGATCTTACCTGGGCTATGTTACATTTCTGCCTTGTCCTTAATATTCTCTGCAGCTTGCAGAAAGAGTTAGCAGCAACCACTCTTAAGGTTAAGTGTATTGGGACCAACAAGGAAAAAGCTAATAAATAATCCACCGCAGACAACAGTGTCTCATTTTTGTCATAGTTACAGAAAGATTCAATTAGTGAAGCTGGTTTTCAGCTCCTTTTTATTTGCAAATTTTATGTACCTATTAGCTGCAGGTCGAACAAGTCAAAAATGTATATCCCTGAAATAGCTATTTCACAAAATTGCACCTTACAGAAGATTAAATACCAAAATGAAAAATGTTAAGTTCTCAATCTGATCTTCAGTTTTTTTATTCAGATGTGTATGCCAGTATTATATATCACTTAACAACAACCCTGTCATTGTATAATTGCCTGATAACTTAGATCTTTAATTTCCTGGTCCCAGCTAAACTCAATTGTTTCTGAACAAACACCCTCTTAACATGGCCAAGTTTTATTCGAGTGAAATATAAGTCTCTTATATTTGTGCTCTCGACCATATTCAAGGGAACGAAGTGTGATATGTTAAGTGTTATCCCTTATTTCCACTATTTGTTTTATTTCCCAGAATATGTGCATCTAGAATCTGTTACTTTAATCTGCACATTCCCTACTCTATACTCTTATTCCGCATGATTAAATGAAGTTAGGCTTGGTTGTTGAGCTTCAAGTAGAAATTTATGTTCCATTCGGAATTGTTGAAGACGTATTCGCTGTCATACGAACTAGGAGCAGGAGTAGGCCACTCGGCCCCTCGAGCATGCTCCGCCATTCAATAAGATCATGGCTAATCCAATTTTAGCCTCAACTCCACATTCTTGCCTATCCCGATAAACTTTCACCCCCTTGCTTGTCAAGAATCTATCTAGCTCTGCCTTAAAAATATTCAAAGCCTGCTTCCACCGCCTTTCAAGGAAGAGAGCTCCAAAGTCTCATGATCGTCTGAGTGAAAAATTTCTCCTCATCTCTGTCTTAAATGGGCGACCCATTATTTTTAAACTGTGACCCCTAGTTCTAGATTCTCACAAATGAGGAATCATCCTTTCCACATCCTGTCAATATCCCTCAGGATCTTGTGTTTCAATCAAGTTGCCTCTTACTCTTCTAAATTCCAGTGGATATAAGCCTAACCTGACCAACCTTTCCTCAAAAGACAACCCGTCCATTCCAGGTATTAATCTAGTAAACTATCTCTGAACTGCTTCCAACGCATTTACAGTTTTCTTTAAATTAGGGGGGCAATACTGTACACAGTACACCTTACCAATGAGTGGTCTCTCCAATGCCCTGTATAACCTCCCTACTCTTGTATTCAATTCCCCTCGCAATAAACAATAACATTCTATTAGCTTTGTTAATTATTTGCTGTACCTGCATACTAACCTTTTGAAATTCATGCACTAGGACACCCAGATCTCTCTGCATCTCTGAGTTCTGCAATCTCTCACCATTTAGATAATATGCTTCATTTTTATTCTTTATGCCAAAATGGACAACCTCACATGTTCCCACAATATACTCCATTTGCTAGATCTTTGCCCACTCACCGAACCTATCTATATCCTTTTGTAGCCTCGTGGCCCTCTGCACAACTTACTTTCCTACTTATCTTTATGTCATAATCATATTTAGCAACCATACCATTGGTCCCTTCATCCAAATCATTTAAATAAATTATAAAGAGTTGAAGCCCTAGCACTGATCCCCGTAGCATACCACAAACATTCTGCCCACCAGAAAATGACCCATTTATGCCTACTCTGTTTCCTGTTAGCTAGACAATCTTCTAGCCATGCCAATGTGGTACCCCTGCTTTTATTTTCCACAATAACCTTTGATGTGACACCTTATCAAATGCCTTCTGAAAATTTAAGTACATTACATCCACCGGTTCCCCTTTATCTGCAGCACATGTTACTTCTTCAAAGAACTCCAATAAATTGGTTAAACGTGATTTCCCTCTCACAAAACCATGTTGAATTTGCATAATTACCTTGAATTTATCTAAGTGCCCTGATGTAATGTCTTCAATAATAGCTTCTACCATTTTCCCCATGACAGATGGGGAACTGGCCTATAGTTTCCTGCTTTCTGTCTCCCTCCCTTTTTGAATAAAGGAGTTAGCTAATAGCTATTTTCCGATCTAATAGGTCCTTCCCTGCATCTAGTGATGTTTGGAAAATTAAAACCAACGCATTGAATATCTCACTAGCCACTTCTTTTAAGACCCTAGGATGAAATCCATCAGGACCCGGGGACTTGTCAACCTGCAGTTCCAACAATTTGTTAAGCACCACTTCCCTGATGATTGTAATTTTCTAGAGTTCCTCCCTCCCCTTCAATTCCTGATTTACAGCTATTACTGGGATGTTACTTGTATCCTCTATAGCGAAGACCGATGCAAAATATTGGTTCAATTCATGACTTCTATAGTAAGGCATTGTTCATGAACTCTGGACAATAAAGATAATCAATTTTAGCCCTATGAATTTCATCTATATAGCAATAGCAGGTGTCAAAAACAAGATCAAAGTTTTTCCTGGTTGTAAAATAATATGTTAACAGAAGGAAATGAACATTCTGACACTGGTTTTACAAGAATCCTGTGCACGCATTCCTTTGTCTGTGATTGGGGAGGCTGTGATGTAGTGGTATTGTCACTGGCTAGTAATCCAGAGACCTAGGGTAATGCCCTGGGGACCTGGGTTTGAATCCCATCACAGCAGATGATGGAATTTGAATTCAATTTTAAAAAAATCTGGAATTAGAAGTCTAATGATGACCATGAAACCATTGTCGATTGTTGTAAAAACCTATCTGGTTCACTAATGTCCTTTTAGGGAAGGAAATCTGCTGTCCTTACCTGGTCTGGCCTACATATGTCTCCAGACCCACAGCAATGTGGTTGACTCTTAACTGCCCTCTGAAATTTCTCTCAAGGACAATTAGGGATGGGCAATAAATGCTGGCCTAGCCAGTGATGCCCCCAACCCATGAACAAATTTAAAAAATGATTCTAATAAAAAATAGTCAATCTTGTTCATTTTCTTTATTCTTTCATGGGATGTGGGCATGCTGGCAGGGGCCAGCATTTGTTGCTCATCCCCAATTGCACCTGAACTGAGTGGCTTGCCGAGTCATTTCAGGGGACAGTTAAGAGTCAACCACATTGCTGTGGGTCTGGAGTCACATGTCAGCCAGACCAGGTAAAGGTGGCAGATTTCTTTCCCTACAGAGCATTAGTGAACCTGATGGGTTTTTACAACAATCAATGATAGTTTCATGGTTACCATTATTGAGACTAGCTTTCAATTCCAGATTTATTAATTGAATTTAAATTCCACCAACTGCCGTGATGGAATTTGAACCCATGGCTCCAGAATGTTAGCCTGGGCCTCTGGGTTACTAGGCCAATGACATTACCACTGCACCACCATTTCCCCTTGTAAGGTAGATACACCATTGTATCGCTTCCAGTTTACACCAGCTCATAAGGTCATAAGAAATAGGAGCAGTAATAGGCCGTTCAGCCCATTGAGCCTGCTTTGTCATTCAATAAGATCATGGCTGATCTGATTGTGGCCTTAATTCCACTTTCCTGCCTGTCCCCTATAATACTTGACTCCCTTGTCACTCAAAAATCTGTCTAACTCAGCCTTGAATATATTCAGTGTCCCAGGCTTCATTGCTGTCTGTGGAAGAGAAATTCAAAGATTAACAAGCCTCTGAGAAAGGAACTTCCTCCTCATCTCTATCTTAAATGGTAGACCCCTTATTTTCAAACTGTGTCCCCTAGTCCTAGACTCCTCCAGAAGAAGAAACATTCTCTCAGCAACTACCCTCTCGAGCCCCTCCATATAACTGCAATCATGTGTTAAACTGCAGTTCAAAACTTCCTAGGTTTCTGTTGGATTTCTTAAAACTTTGAATGGAGTGTTTTTAATGTGCTGGGGTAACAAAGGACCTGGCTAATTCACTCCTAACATTAAACCTTGCTAATGGGTGAAAGAGCTTTGAACCCACATTCACAGAACTTTGTTGATGCTGGTCTGACTCAGGTCACTGGGTACACTTTAATAAGGATTTACCAAGTGTCCATTACAGCCAGCAGTTGTTGCTCTTAGGCTACCTGCAATGTGACTGAAGCCTATGTTCCATGTCATCCAGTTAATATGATACCAGCTTGGCTCTGCACCTGCTTCAGTCTAACTGCAATCAATTAACAAACCAGACAGGGCCATGGAGCCGGAAGTATAATTTTAGTGTTATTGATTCATACCATTAGAAAGCATGTGGCAGTTTCAAATTTTGACCTGGAGTATATAATTCCACAATGTGAATGGTATTAAAATATATATATATTTTAAACTATGATGAAAAGTGACCTTTTGCACTTGGCAATAAACCTGCAGCATGTTTTCAAAAGGTTCTGTTTTCTGCAACATAAATGCTTGTTCAGGTCCCCTTGAGTTATAATGATACCAAACTCTACTGCAACCAAGTTAGAACAAGAATTAAATAAATGAGCATTTTATTAAATTGTTGCATCATTGCAATTTTTAAATAATATCCAGGCTATTAGATTACAAATGCTGATAGCCACTGGAAAACACATACAAGCTGTTCAGACCAATAATAAATTGCAGATGAAGTTATATTGTCTTTTCCTCTGGTTAATTGCTGTACCTGCATTGTACCCTCTTTCTTGCCTAAACATGCTTCTTATGGTGTGGAGCCGAAAATTATACACAGTATTCAAACTGTGGTCTTTTTAAGATTTTCAATTTACTAGTATATCTCGATTTTTATATCCTACACCTTGTGCTGTAAAACCCATTAGTTTTTTTTAGGCCGTATCCACCAGAACTCCAAATTCTTCTCATCTTTCACCACAACCAGTTTTCCCAAAAAGTGTGATTAACCCTTTCAACCAAAATGTATCACCTCGTACTTACCGATATTGAATTCTATTTGCCACTTTTTTTCCCATTACACTATCTTATCACTACCCCCAGGAGCTTCCACTGGCCCTCAGAATTAATTACGATATCCTCTATTTTAGTATCATATGCAAATTTCATACCACTCCCTCTAGCCCTACATCCAAATCATTCATCTAAACAGTGAACAGAGGTGGTCCCTGAACAGAACCGTGTGGAGCACCAATAAACTTCCATTCTGAAAAACTGTCTTTAACTTCTATCCCCTGTTTCCTTCCTATAACTGACTTCTAAAAATGTATTTATCTTTTTTAAATATTGTTTCTGTTGTGCATTTGTCATATTATATCCTCCGATATCACCACATCTAAAAGAATGCCCTTCATGAGGTCACATACCAATATGACAAAAAACAGTGATTGGCTGTAGTGCAGACTTAGCAGTTTAATCAACAATCAAACATCCTATTGAGTAATTGTGAATGAGTCAAAAACAGTTTGATACAATTGCTAAATAGCGAAATATACCGATCCAGAACAAATAGCAAAAGTTAAATCACATCAAAAACAGACATTTGAATTTTTTGCCAGCTGGTAAAAATAAACATTTATCACATAAGAAACTAGCAAACTAAAACCAGTTCTGAATAAAATGTTCATATGGTTGCCTAGGTGTCATTGTAAATCCAATATACTCCAGCCACAGTGGTCTGAGACACAGTTTGAGGAATAGGAGGTCGCCTGATGTCCTGACCAATATTCTTCTCTGAACCAAATCCATAGAAATCAGATTAACTGGTAATTCATCGTATTGCTCTCTTTGGGAACAGTAGTGATACCTTAATGCTTCACAATTGAGATGTTGTGTCCACACCAATGCCATGTAACCTACTGGAAGATGCAAAAAAACAGATAAAAACCCAGGATCAATTGGGGGAAAAGTCTGGAAATTTTCTCTCCAAGTCCCCATGCCTCGGGGCAATCAAAACTGGTCAAGGAGATATCAGTCACTGCATTTGAAAACAATCCATTGGATTTTTGTGAGTGATATGGTAAAGAGTTACATGAATGCAAGTGTTTCTCAATCTTAGGTGTCACACGATTACCACAAGCTGATGAATTTGGACAAAACAGGACAAACAAAAAAGCAATTCTTTTTACTTGTATGGATTTATATTGTGTCGTTTACAATCTCAGGATGTCCCAATGTGCTTTACACTTCTGTAGTGAAGTCATTGTTGTAATGTAGGAAAAACAGCAGCCAATTTGCACACAGTAAAGTCCCACATTCACCAATATATTAATGACCAGATACTCTTTTTTTAGTCAGGTGGGTCAAGGAATAAATGTATGGCCAGTACACTGGGAGAATGCCTTTATTCTTTTTTGAGTAGTACCATGGATCTTTTGTATCCAGCCGAGAGGACAGATTTAGTTTAACGTGGCATTGGACAGATGCCACATTCAACAGCGCAGCATTCCCTCAGTACTGCACTGGAACGTTAGCCTAGATTTTGTGCTCAACATTCTGGAGTGGGACTTAAACCTACAACCTTCTGATTCAGAGGTGAGATTACTAACTCGGCTGATACTGATAATAAAGGAGTATGGGTTAAGAACTGAATTGTTTCAACTCCCACTTAGTTGTTTTTCATGCCTTAGAAAATAAATTGTGCAAAGTTTCTGTCAAAAATCAACCTTACATAATATCACCTTTCATATTCTTACTAGCTCCTTCAGTGAACCATATAACCTATAAGAGAAAATGTCAGTATCAAATTCTATTTAATATATCTTGTCAGACCTGTTCACATAAAGCTCACTGTCAAGAAGACAACTCTAGAACTGACCCTTGAAGACAAACGGTCACTGTGTCCAGGTTCATGCCAGTAACATTTAAAGTTAATGATTACATTTATTTTGGATGAGTGTGATTTGAACTGAATGAGATCTCAGTGTTTGCACAGCACCATGCCCCAATTCATTTCATGTACAAGGTGATATTAAATTACCAGCCTCCCCGTTAAATATTTACTCACCTCAAAAAAGAAAAAGAACATGAAGTTTCTGTTAGGTATTTCAATTGGTCCTAATTCTGCTGTGTAGTTTGGCTTAACTCTGGCTGGAGAGGAAATAATGCCACGCTGTTAACATTGGGGTTTTATTACAAATTAGCTGGAAATTTGCAGCTGCAGTGTAAACCAGGCTGAAGTTCAGAGATGTTTTCACAATCTGGTTGGTATGCCCACTGAATGGAAACAGTCAGTTTGTACATTTCACTGTTGTGTAGTTCATTCATTCTTCATTTTTTGCCCCTGTTCTGGAGAATTATCCAAGGTTCTTCTAAATTATACTCGCTTGTTGAGAGTTTGAGCAGGTCTGATTCTGTACCTTTGCGAGGGATGGCCACTACAAGTTACGAATGGTTTAATGTAATATTCTGACATCTTGTTCCTTAGCTGCATATGACAAGGTAAGTGTTCTCTGATATAGCTTCCATTTCTGGGGTGTGACAAATCATAAAGTTGGACCATGAACTCAGCCCACATTTTGCTCATTCGAAATTTCAGGACAAGATACTTTAAAGAAGCGTTAATATTGAAATTCATGTAAATGCATTCCTGGTAATGCCATTTTAACCTGTGACCTTATTTCTGTACTTCGTCGATCACCAGTACTTGCCTTGTTAGATAGGGAAGTCAACATATTAGTTACTGAAACAGGAACCATTATAGCTTCCTTCTTGATGAATTTTGACCAGCATTACACAGCAGCAAGTATTTAGAAATTTTGGCTAATTACAGCATTGTTATGAGAAGCCCCATTGCCTCCAAGTTACTCTCCAAATCGCACACCATCCTGACTTGAATATCCATTGCTGTTCTTCCATGTTCACAGAGTCAGAATTCTGGAATTGCCCACCTAACACCCTTGCCACAAGCACTACATTGGTTCAGGGGGAAGGCCCATCATCATCTTCTCAGGACACCTAAGGATGAGCAATAAATTCAACCTACAATGCATTGAGTGAATCCAAAGAATAAACTTTCCTGCCTTGGATCTCATTGGGCCCATGATTTGCCTTTTACCTGCCCCTTTATCGATGCTGCTTGAAGGAGGAGTGGGATAAACAAGAAGCCATGCTGAATGCTCAAGAAACCCAGTAACATCTGTACATTACTGCCCAGCTGCATAGATATTGCCCAATGTGGACACTTCAGGTGTCTAAGGGAGGTAGTGAGAGAAATCTATGACCTCCTAGGAAACAACTTGCAGCATTATTGTAGTGCTGGCATTGCTCTCCCTGCTGCTGTGAAAGTTCTGACTGCAATTAACTTTTTTGCCTCCAGGAAGTTTCAAGAAGTAGAGGAAAAACAGACCAGTTAGTAGCTACAGATGCACTGTTCCTAGATGCGTTACCTTTCTGCCTCCCTCATGAAAACTGGCCCTCACTATCCAAACTATGCATGAAGAATGGTCACTAGGATAAGGTACTGAAGGATGCTGGCTCTTGTGAAATATTATCCCTCAGGAAATGAGAAGCAACAGCAAAAAGAAATCGGAACTGTGTTTAATGTATGGTGTAGTCTCTTCAGCCATCAGTAAAAGTGCACCATATGAAGCAACCCCATCCCCGATGTATTTGATTTGCTGCATACTCATCACCTTCTGTTGATGGAAGGATGGCGACGCTGGCCAAACACAAGAATTTATGGGAAGGTTTTGCTTCCTGAGATTCATGTGAAAGGTTTAACCAAATTAGAACATTTAATAGGCTCCAGTTTCCTCCTAACCCTATAATTTTCTAGTTTCCACACCCTGAATGTCAATGTAACATTTGAATTGGTTGTATTCTTGAGGAGATATTGTACTTATGGAATGCAGCCAATCAAAACTTCAGGATTGTTATCTTGTTTAGCAGAATGTTTTGGATTACAGCCAATATCCAGTCAGCTCATGTTAAGCAACTGTCTTCTATTAACATCATAAACACAATAAAATGGGAAATACTCAGCAGGTCAGGCAACATCTGTGGAGAGAGAAGCAGAGTTAATGTTTCAGGTCAATTAGCTTTCATCAGAACTCACCACCATCTTCTCAAGGTGATGTGTAACAATTGCTGGCCTTGCCAGCGGCGCTCACATCCCATGAAAGATTTTAAAAACTGGGAAAAGTTAGAAATGTATTAGATTTTAAGCAAGTGAGCTTTTTTCTGGGAAAAAAAGAACATATCTGTGATCGGGTGGGAGACAGGAGAAATTAAATGGCAAAAGTGTTGGTGGTCCAAGGTCAAAGGAAGCAGCCAAAGGAGGTATGAATGGCAAAATGATGTACAACTGCTGTCTAAAAATTAAAGCAAGAGAAAAACTAGAGTAAAACCAAGAGAAAGGAAACAACGGGGGGGGGTCAGAGGCAATGGTATAAAATAGTTGAACTCAGTGTTGAGTCCAGAAGGCTGTAAAGCACCTAATTGAAAGATGAGGTTCTGTTCCTCAAACTTACATTGAGCTTCATTGGAATGGTGTTGGAGGCTGAGGGCAGAGAGGTCCCGAATTGAATCATGTAACTTCTATTAACTTCTAACTATGCCTTGTGTTCTTTCAATTCATGCAGACCTGGCGATCATCCATTAAAGTAACCTTGTGCTTGCTTATTTTTCAGTATGTCATCTTGTGCCTTCCAGGTGTATTGTATCAAATTGAACCAGCAATTATCATCCTCGTAGGTGTTTAATTTCTTCCGTATCCTCAGAATGTAGCTTAAGCAGCATGAGTCAGACTGGTTACACGTAACAAAAACAGAATTACCTGGAAAAACTCAGCAGGTCTGGCAGCATCGGTGGAGAAGAAAAGAGTTGACGTTTCGAGTCCTCATGACCCTTCAGCAGAACTGAGTATAGTTACGAGAGGGATGAAATATAAGCTGGTCTAAGGTTGGAGGGGAAGAGAATTTGATGGGGGGGTGGTTGTAGGGACAAGCAAGCAGTGATAGGAGCAGATAATCAAAAGATGTCACAGACAAACGGATCAAAGAGGTGTTGAAGGTGGTGATATTATCTAAGAAAATGTGCTAATTAAGAATGGATGGCAGGACACTCAAGGTACAGCTCTAGTGGGGGTGGGGTGGAAAGACTGACAAGATATTAGTTGTAGATTTTAAAATAATGGAAACAGATGGTAAAAGAAAAATCTATATAAATTATTGAAAATAACAAAAGGGAGGGGGAAGAAACGGGGTGGGGATGGGGGGAGGGAGTTCAAGATCTAACATTGTTGAATTCAATATTCAGCCCGGAAGGCTGTAAAGTACCTAGTCGGAAGATGAGGTGCTGTTCCTCCAGTTTGCGTTGGGCTTCACTGGAACAATGCAGCAAGCCAAGGACAGACATGTGGGCAAGAGAGTAGGGTGGCGTGTTAAAATGGCAAGCGACAGGGAGGTTTGGGTCTTTCTTGCGGACAGACCGCAGGTGTTCTGCAAAGCGGTCGCCCAGTTTGCGTTTGGTCTCTCCAATGTAGAGGAGACCGCATTGGGAGCAACGAATGCAGTAGACTAAGTTAGGGGAAATGCAAGTGAAATGCTTAAACCTTCAGGACTGCTGTTGCTAATAGTTTCTGAGATTGTGACATTGTGAATGGAAGCCAGTCAAAAATTAAAGTCACCTAAATGTAAAGTTTAGCTCGGCTTTTAAGTACTGCATCATAATGCTTTTGGATGCAATATGGTTTGACAATAACATTGTAATACATTGTCTTGTTTTCAGTCACCTAATTTTAAGCATTCTGATTGCTGACGCTCAAAATTCATTTTACGAACAATTCTATTTCTTCTCCCAAATTCTCAGTGAATTTATCTAGTGAATAGGTGAACAATAGAAAACAATAGCTGCATTTGCAAGGGCCCAACTGGTTTGGCAGGGTTCCCACAACACTAGATTAGGGAATGAAAAATAGCTATCCAGTAACTGCAACAGAAAATGTTAGTGTGTGGGCAGCAAGATAGGACTCATTTTGTTTACGGTTCAATAGCTTGTTGCAACTTATTGTCAAAGCTCAGAAATGAATAATGCTTTCCTGGGTATAGAACCAGATGGTATCTTGTGTCCATGAAATGAAGATGCAATTCTGTCCAAAATTGGAGCGCACATAGTTACAGGAAAAAGTGTTGACTTCACCATTAGTTGGTGGGAAAGCAGTAATCAACGTGAAGAAAAACCCTATGGGCTGGATTATGTGGTCAGCGGCAAAGTGAGGACACATGCTGACAGTTCACTGTCGCACCGCCTGTGTTCCCGCACCACTCCACCCACCCCCACAACAGACCCCACTGAAAATCCAACCCAATATGTTGCAGTGGTTCTAACATTGATATTGATATGATGTCATTGAACAAATTCCCTATTTACAATATTTCAGTGTTCTCATTCATGCCTAAGGAATTTCCATACCTGACAAGGAAATTGGAACTTAAGTGCTGAATGGTGGCAGGGCTGGAGGCAGGCGGGCAGAAAAATTGCCATAGGTTTGTCGGCATCTTCCTGCCTCTGGGCCATTTTCAAAGAGGCTGGGTTGGAGGCACAATGGCTCCCTGCCTGCACTGTGTGTAGCTACTTGAGCCAATTAAAGACCCTATTTAGGGCCACCTCCCACACTGAATGGAATTTTCCAGTCAGCTCCCCACAGTGACCAAGACACAACCAGCCAAAGGAGACAACCTCCCAGTGGCAAACTGAGCGAGGCCAGCAAACATGTCACTTTCATAACACCCCCATAACCCCTAGCCAATTTATAAACACCTACAGCTGTGGCCACGGGCGGCCTGGCAGGCTGTCACTACTTTAATTTCAACAAATTTGAAAGTGCTTAGAGAGACCTCATCTTAAGGCATCCTCTCTGTCCCTTACCTGCATCGGCAAGCTGCGGCTCTCTCAATGCCTCCTATTGGCCCTGCAGCATCAGGAGCCGATCTGCTATCTTTAAATTGATGGTGAGCATGTCCCCTGGCCAGTGATTGGCCTTTAATTCAAAAATCACAGTGTGCATGTCACTCCAATATCACATGGGGGCCCAACCCAAAAATGAAAATCTGGTCCTAAGTGTCATTTTGGCTCAGTGGTAGCATTCGCATCTATAAGTCTGAAAGTTGTGGATTCAAGCCTCACTCCAGAGGCTTGAACACATATTTGAGGCTGACATCTCAGTGCAGTGCTACATTGTTGGATATGCTGTTTTGCGGATGAGACATTAAACCAAGGCCCTGTCAATCTGCTCAGGTGGACATAAAACATTTTTGAAAGATGGCACTATCTTGAAGAAAAGCAGGGAAATTCTCCCCTGACCAACCATCCTTCAACCAACACCATAAAAAAAATTATCTGGTCATTATCTCATTACAGTTTGGGGGAGCTTGCTGTGTGCAAATTGGCTCCTGCACTTCCTACAATACTAACAGTGACTACATTTCAAGAAGTACTAAACTGGATATCCTGAGACTGTGAAAGATGCTATGTAAATGCAAGTTTTTTTCCTTCTTTACAGCAGAGATTGTTTTTTTCCTCTTCCTTACCCAGGGAAACTAAAGCTACTTTTAGTATCCCTGTTGCCACCCAAGCTGAGGGCCAGGGAGACAGGACTGCTGCTACAGCTGGCCAGTGTAAGTGTATAAATCAAATTCTGCTTTCATTGCATGGCTTTACAGGATTTCTCAAGCGTTTTGGGGTCATCATTGCACAACTCTGCCCATCTTACATGGAAACGACAATGTAGTGGCTTTGTTGATTGTGACCTAGTGGTTCACACTAGGTTGTTGATATGTCATGTTTGGTTTTAATGTCTCACATTAAGCTCACAGGTGAAAAATGGTTCCTTGAGGTAGTGGGGGGGAGGGGATTGCTGGTGCACTCTGTGAAACCAAATTCCAGCACTATTTAGGATAGGTGAATACTGCAGGAGACAAATAACAAAATGTTCAGTTACCTCCCTGTTTAATGAATGGATACATTCATCCAGTCTGCATTCAATTCCTCACTGGATCGTGAGACAGTAAGCAGCGGTGGTGATCGCATAATGCAATAAACCTTCCAAACCTGTTAAAGGTGATACTTTAACACTTATTATTAAAAAGATCGTACCAATAAACAAACATTTGTTTCATAAACGGTCTTTTAGAACTCAGAAAGGGAATATTGCCCCTCCAGCAGGACAACACACCAACTGGGACACTCATTGTTCGGTGATCAGGACACAATGGGCTATTCAGCGCAATTGCAAAATGCGAATATTTTAACATTCCTGCGCTGTGGAACTGGAGTTAACCTTTGTGGCTACATCCACATGGGAGACCCACATTAAAAAAACAGATTATCTTTAGACTCGTGCTGTCGGTTTGATGTAGGATGAGGGAGATTGAGGAAGCCGCAGAGTGTTCCCAGAGATAGGTCGTTGGCGGTGGCAAGCGCTTTGGGACGTCCTGAGGTGGTGGTTTGGGGAGATGAAAATACAAGCGCCACAAGTAAGGGCAAACAGGAGAGGGCACTAACTCAAGTCACTTCCCCCCCCCCCCCCCCCGCCTCTCTCTCTGGGACTTTTTTTTTAAAAAAAATACACATTGGAGAGCAGCTGAAGAAGTTACTGGAGGGATCCGGTGGCGCGGCCTGTGTTCCAAGCGCTTTGCTTTGTGATCACCTGTCGAGGCGGGAAAAGCTGCTGAACCTGCCCAGCTGGCTCAGGATCATTGCGACACATCGTCATGGGGAAGGGCGGCAGCAGCAGCTTCTAACCCCCATCGGAAAGTCCTTCGCGGTCGGCATTGGGACAGCGGGGAAGGAGGGAGCCTGAAGAGTCCACCGAGGTGACGGGGGGGTTTGACCTGCCTGGCCGGGGCGGGGTGGGGGGGACAGGAGAGGTCTGGGCGGCGGCGCTTGGGAGGCAAACCTTGGCTCGAGACCGGGATCGAGACAGGTAAGGACTTTCGTGACTTCATTGTCAATCCTGTTCACTATAATGGTCAAAAGTGGCCTTAGAGCTGCTGGGAGGAACTTTGTGGGGATCTAACACACACACACACAAAAAAAGATCAATCGGTGTTTTTAAGGATGATTTGGGGAACCTCAGGAGTGAGGAGATCGGACTTCTCTCTCTCTCTCTCTTTCTTGACGCGCTGTGCGAGCTGCTGGAGATGGGGTTTTTTTTTGCAGCTGAAGCGATCTCACTGAGAGAGGGTCAGATGATACTAAGCGATGACCATGAAAAACTTTTCCATTACTGTCATGTTTGGATCAGGCACCTGCTAATGCAGTGTTGCTATCTTCACAAGATAAACCTGGGCCAGCATTTGGCGGTCCCTCCGCCCGGCGGGTGCGGCGAGCCATTTAAATCAACGTTCAGTCCGGCGGGACCAAAATGCCCCTCCGGGCGGGCGGGCGGGCGGGAGTGGCCGTTAAATCGTTGCCTTTGGTGATGTGCTGTGGAAGACGAATAGAATGGATAACTGAAACAAAAACAGAAAATGCTGAGAAAACTCAGCAGGTCTGACAGCATCTGTGGAGCGAGAAACAGGGTTGACGTTTTGAGTCCGTATTGACCCTTCTTCAGTTTCTTCTACGAGAAGGACTCCAAACGTTAACTCTGCCTCTCTCTCTCTCCACAGATGCTGTCAGACCTGCTGAGTTTTTCCAACATTTTCTGTTTTTGTTTCAGATTTCCAGCAACCGCAGTATTTAATATGAGAATAGAAAACTACCTGCTGCCTGATATGACTTTTAGAACATGGGTAAAAATATTGGGTGGCAGAGTCACGGTTATTATGAAGCAGTTCTCATATTGTTATGTAATACTCATGTACGACAGGTGTTAACTTTTAAGTTAGCAAGCAAGACAGCAAATCAGGTGTGGGTTGTCATCAAATATTTAATAGAGTATAAAATAGATACGTTCCTGCAAGACAAAAATAAAACATATCAAATGATGAATACCTGTGGACAAGTAGGGATTAAAACTAAACTCAAATTCAAAAGGAAGGCATTTCATAAAACTAAGGTTAATAATATTAAAGAAAATATGAGGCTCCTAGAATGAAGTGGAGAGGTGGTAAACCACATTTAAAGAGCTATAAGGGCATATGAAAAAGAGCATAATTAAGGGTGTTATAAGCATATTAAAAGTAAAATGATAGTTTAGCAGAGAATAGAACCAAAGGGATGAAATGTTGGATGTGTCAGCACTTACAAATGAGGGTGATGATGAGAGTGTAGGGGTGCCAGTGGGGGATGGTGAATAATTGTTAGAAATAACCAGAGAAACAGTTGGTCCTGAAAAAAATACAGAAAGGAAAGTGGATAAGTCAATGGGCATGTATGGCATGCAGCCTAAGCTCTTGAAAGAGGAAATAATGAACTACAATTTTTCAGTTCTTCTTAGATATGCAAATATTGCTGGAGGGTAACACGTATAACACCTTTGAGAAGGATGAACCAGTTAATCCAGTGTCAACAGTGGACAATGTATTTAAGTCCATAATTTGAGATAAAAATTATTGAGCATTGTGAAATGCAGGGGATAATCGATGGATTTCTTAGACATGTTGTGATAACAAGTTTAATAGATTTCTTTGAAGAAGTGATAATAAAGGCAGATGTATAAATGGAATGCAGAAGTAGTGTTTACTCAAGTTCAGAAGTCTTTCAATGAATGTCTCACAGGAGAATTATGGCAACAATTCAAGCTTATAAAGGGAAATGTAGCAGTGTACATAGAGATGTATGACTTTTAGAACATGGATAAGTACATTGGTGGCAGGGTCACGATTATTATGAAGGAGTTTAATAGTGGTCTGGAAAGCAAGGACCGGAGTTAATGAACATTGTAATGGAGTTGAAGAAAAAAATGTCTTCCAGGCTTGGATGCTGGGTCTACATTTGTTCTCGATACATATCAATGTTTTGGATTTGGCCATAGGAAATATTAAATCTAAATTTGCTGATGACACAAAAGGGGATTTGGTAAACAATAGACAGGTTAGTGGAATGTAGTAAACAGGTGGCAGATGTGCATAGAATTACACAGATCATACAGCGCAGATACAGGCCATTCAGCCCAATTAGTCCAAGCCCATTTTTATGCTCCACTCGAGCCCCCTCCAATCCTTCCTCAACTAACTCTAACAATGTAGCCTTCTGTACCCTTTTCCCTCATATGCTTATCTAGATTCGCTTTAACTGTATCTGTACTATTCACCTCAACTACTGTACTCTGTGACAGCGAGTACCACATTCCCACTAGTCTCCATGTAAAGCAGTTTCTTTTGAATTCCCTATTTGATTTCTTGGTGACTACCTTATATTGATGGCCTCTAGTTCTAGTGGAAGCATACCTTCTGTACCTTCTCTGTCAAAATCTTTTACAAGTTTAAAGGCCCCTATTTGGTCAGCCCAGAGAAAAGAAGCCAACCTATTCATTCTTTCCTGATAGACCTTGCACTTCTGATATCATCCTTTTAAGTCCTTCTTGCAACCTCACCCATGCCTCTATCTTTTTATATAATATGGCAACCAGAACTGCGCGTAGTACTCTTAAGTGCAACTTAATATAGAGAATTGTGAAGATGTAATTTAGGACAGGAACATGCTTTGGAGTGCATATTCAATACAAAGGCATTGCAGGTTGTGAATGAACATAGAGACCTAGGAGTTCAAAGATATACTTCCTTGAATGTGCAAAAGGCCATAATATTCTGGGTTTTATAAATCAGGCCATAGACTAGAAGACTAAAGAAGAAAGAATTAATTCGTACATGGCAATAGTGAGGGCGCAGTCAGAGCGCATTATGCAGTTTTCAGTGTCCTATTATAGAAAGAGCATTGTGAAAGGCTAAAATGAGATTTGAGATTTTTAAAATTGTGAACAATTTTGATAGGCGAATGGGGAAAGACTCGTTACTCTGCTTCAGAATCAATGAAATCAACTTAAATTAGTCACTAAGGAAGTGAGAAAGATGAGGTGAAATTTATTTGCACAGGTCTTTTGAAGCAGAAGTTGCTTTGCCACAGGGAGTATTTGAGGTAAAGACCATTGCATCTTTTAACGGAATAGTGGAGGAACTCTTTATAAGCAGAGGAAGATGCAAGGCTATAAGAAGAATAGAGAGCAGTGGGATCAGTTTTAGATTGCTGTAACAAAGAGCCAACACAGACAAAATGGATTGATTGGCTACCTTTTGAACTGTAAATGCCTATGGTTTAACATTTTGATCCCGCAAATATAAGCTACTCTTTATACCATTGTTCATTTTGTGAGCTGAAAAGCTTATATCCATTACATGTCATGACTCATAAGGCCAGTTCTATGGTTCAAATGTTAACTTGTTTTATTACTTGAAAGATATCAACTTCATATTTGATTGGCTTAACACATGTATAGATGAGTACTGTACTGAAACATACAATAGGGTTTCTGTTGCTCCTTGATATTCTGGATGAGTAGACTGTCCAAATGTGCACCATCAGTGCTGTGTGAAATCATTCAACAGGTGCTGACATGATACTGTCCCCAGTTATTTCAAGCTGTTGATGTTAATTCTTCAGCCAGCCAACGAGATAACAGGAGGCTTTTAAACTCTGGTTATTGCTTTTTGTATCTTGCATAATAATGTATGCAGTGTTACTGAGGAGTATCAGGCTGATAGTCTGCTCAATCAAATCTTGAATATTTTAACCTTGAATCAGAAATCTTCTGTAGTAATTATGCACACAAAGTAGTTCAGCACTTGGGGTTCTGACAGTGGTCAGAAAGACAAACTTGTTAGATATGTGGAAATTGTATCAATAGTGAATGCATTGATATCATTTAGAGGACCTCTATACAATGGCAGAGAATGCTATGGCACATACATGGGAATTCTGCACAATGGCAGAGAATAACCAGATGATATTGCACGTAGGAACTCTATATAATGACAGTGAATGCTAAGAATGTACATGGGAACTCTGTATGGCAGTGACTAAATAATTTTGTTAGTAAAGTCTGTGAGAATGGAAGAACTGAGAATGGAAGAACATTATCTGCTGTAAGAAATAATGTTATTACACCATCCTGTTTTTTTCCCTTAAATTTCAAACTAAAGCATATTCAGTGATTGCGTTTTTGAGCATGGAAAGCTTGTTAAAGTTAGGAGTTAGATTCGATTCAGCATTAGGTATGGTGCCACCATGAATGGTACACTAATTGGTAAACAAATTTCTAAAATTATTTTTATATTGGAAATAATACCCCTGCATAGGCTAGAGGCAGACGAGAAGACTGAGTGAATATTCCTGAAAGGTGTCACCTGTGAAGATTTATGACTTTTATGATTCACTAATTAACAGGAAATGTAGCCCAGATTTTAGGAAAGCTTCCTTAGTTTATTTTAACATTTTGCTCAGCAACTTTCTTTGTCAATTTTCTCCCCTTCTGGACAGAAGTGTTGATTCTTGCTGCATTAGTTTCCACGTGCGCCCCATGGTCCCTTTGCACAACATATGTGACTTTACTCACATATGAATCTGACAAGATCCCTGCCTCTGTGCTAAGTTAGATGAGGTAAGCTAGGGCAGTATAAAGGATGTAATAATTGACCCCAGTGACCCACTTCCTCTCTTGGTTAGGGAGGAAGAATCAACCAGGGTTCCTGTTCTCATTGTGTCCCCATTAGAAGGGCAGAAATGTGGATGTTGGGTGAGATTAGGGTTGGCTTGACGGGCAACGCACACCTATTTTTAAAAAATCAAGTATTAAAGTAGCACAAGCTGTTTTTGTACTAGGATCACCATTTTGGCATAACATGAGTGCTAGGTCTGGTGAAATTTTTTAAAAAACCACATTCATTCACAGGATGTGGGCATCATTAGCAAGGCCAGCATTTATTGTCCGCCCCTAATTGCTCCTGAGAAGTTGGTGGGGACCTGCCATTTTGAACCACAGCAGTTCATGTGGATTTCATAGCAGTTTTGATAGAACTGAATGTCTTGCTATGCCATTCCAAATTGCAATTAAGAGTCAGCCACATTGCTGTGGAGACATAAAGATGGCATATTTCCTCCAGTAAAGGACATTAGTGAACCCAGATGGGTTTTGACAACAATTTGGGCATTTTAGTGTCACTGTTACTAGCTTTTGTTCCAGATTTATTTAATTAACTGAACTTAAAAAGTCCCCTACTGCTGGGGTGAAATTTGAACTTGCACCTCCAGATTATTAGTCACGGTTTCTGGATTATTAGTCCAGTAACATAACTACTATGCTACTATACATAGCCATATTCCATGGATGGCAGATCTAAGATCCATTTCTCTATAAGTTATGTTGTTTTCCTTGATGGCATTTGGCTTTGTCTCTCTGCTGGGTGAGGCTTATTTTTGAAAAGTAATTGCACAAAAGCTGCTTTCTCAGTCCAGGTGTGTGCAAAGTGTGATGGACAGCATTGTCAATCATAGCCCTGAATTTGTTCAAAAGACTTTTTTTTTTGTCCACAGTGGCCACTTAAGGGCCCCAACCTGCCGCCGCTGGCTTCAGCACCGGGAAGGGGGAAGCTTGCAGGAAGCCACTCCCTGCCCTTGCTTCCGAACCCCCCCCTCGCGCCGGTGAGCCCCACCCTGCCATCTCACCCTGCCCGTACTCGCCTCTCTCCAGCAATCTATCTGGCCCCACTGGCAGTGGCCAGTGCTCCCAGTGGCACTGCCAATTATGCATAGCTGCTGGCCTCTGATTCACCAGCAGCTCTTAGGGGCGGGATTTTTGTCCTACTGGTGGCTTAATCAGTTGGGCGGCCTGATGCTGCCCAGGTAGGTGCCTGTTTGAAATTTAATAGCATTGGGCCTCCCAGAGTAAAGCAACGTGGTGCTCCCACCAGTTCTCCAACAAGACCCAAGTCACCCACATTAAATCCTGATCTATGAGCAACTGTATGTGAGGTGAACGGCAAAAGCCATTCCTTTGCCACTGAGAGAAAAATCCGGGCCGGTGTTTGGGCAATAGTCCTTATCAGCATAAATTAAAATGGTGTATTCACATATAGTTTATTTATGCCGCATCAGCTATTCATCTGTCATTATTACACACAAGCAGCATACCATATATGTGGAATACATTGTCTTGCTTCATGATAACATAATGATCTTTGTGACTCGTAAACCCACAACATTACTGTGAAGTTGGCCTGTCACAGTTGTAATGCAATAACCATAATCTATCATCACTGGGAACGTTAAGAATGTCAGGGCTTGATTGGAAGAAACATTGATCTTCAGGGACAACTTTGATGAGTAATAAAACAAACACAGCAGTTAAGCCTTCAGAAATCTTTTCAAAATATTTTAAAAAAAGCTTTCCTCATATGAATTGTACTATGTTGGTTTCATTTCTGACTAATTTGAAGACAAAGTTATCGTTCTGTGCTGCGTGCATGGACTTGATTTGCCAATTGGTTCCAATGATATTTTGTGATAGGTTAAGTTACTAGTGAGCTATGGAAGTTAATTCCACATATTATGAAATTTGATTCTATTCATTTTAAGAGTAGAAGTCAATAGTTCCACAAAATGTTAAACAAGGAGACTGTGACCTGTATTCATTCAGTTATGTATTTAAATTACAAATAACTTGTTTCAAAGGCACTCCTTGTTCTGGAGTTGTCAATTAGCCATTTATTAAATTCATATTCATATTGTTTAAAGCAATTCTCTCATGATTTGATGTCAACAATATAGTTCATACTGGCACATGGTAAAAGTACTCACTCTTGCATCTAAGCAGCCGATAGTCATTTTAACTCAATCAAGTGTCAAGACATCATACTTACAAAATTAAAAGTAATTACATCTCATCTGTAGCTACTTTGCAGAGTTTAAGATGATTAAAAATAAGGTATTGCCTCTTTTCACATGGTCATTTGATTGATGTCAACAGTCATAATTCAATTTACTGAAAATCCCCTTTTAAAGGTGCAGAAACAATGTTGTATGTGGAATTAATTGAAAATGTAGTTTAGTGCATCCATGACACGCTCCAGTCCCTCCTGTACCCGCCAGTTGCGGAAATCCTCAAACGTACCAACGGATACCACGAGCTTCCTCTCTAGGAGCACCTGGGTACAGACATAGGTTTGCAGCCACAGTGAAGTTCCTCACTAAAATTCTGATGGTTCTTTGTAAACAAGCAGCTTTTATATTTTACTGCTTGAAAGATGCAGCTCAAGATGTTAATCTGATATTGAAGCAATATGCAAAAACTGGCATCCTTGTGGAATTTCCCAATAAAGTGAAAATGTGAATTTGAATAAACCATCAGTGATGTACCAGAAGCAATATGTGTAGATCTTTAGAGTCCAGTTTCTATCATTTGACTCTGTATCAAAGTGATAGCTTTTTTTCACAGTTCTTTGCTTCCAACTTTACCATGTTTGCCAGGAGGTTGGAAGCCCTGTCTGAGTACTGATCTGTTTGTGACAGACTTCTTCAAACATTTCCATTTTGGTCAGAATTGTTACAGCACAGAAGGAGGCCATTCAGCCCATTATGTCTGCACCTGTTCTCCAAATGAGCAATTCACTTAGTGCCATTCTCCCAGCTTATCCCCCGTAACACTGCACGTTCTTCCTTTTCAGGTAACAGTCTAATTCCCTTTTGAGTGCTTCAATTGAACCTGCCTCCACCACACTCTCAGGTAGTGTTCCAGGCCTTAACCACTCACTGAAATTTTTTTCTCATGTCGTTTTTGCTTCTTTCACCAATTACTTCAAATCTGTGCCTTCTCATTCTCGACCCTTTCATGAGTGGGAACAGTTTCTCCCTATCTACTCTACCCAGACCTGTCATGATTTTGAATATGTCTATCAAATCTCCTCTCAGCCTGCTTTTCTCCAAGGAAACAGTCCTAAATTTTCCAATCTATCTTCATAACTGAAGTTCCTCAGCCCTGGAACCATTCTCGTGAATGTTTTCTGCACTTTCTCCAATCCCTTCACATCCTTCCAAAGTGCGGAGCCCAGAACTCGATTCAATACTCCAGCTGAGGCTGACAAGTTCAACATAACCTCCTTGCTCTTGTACTCTATGCTCCTATTAATAAACCCCAGGTTACTGTATGCTTTATTAACCATGCTGTCAATCTGTCCTGCCTCCTTCAATGGCTTATGCGCATGTACATCCAGGTCCTTCTGCTCTTGCACCCATTATAGAATTTTGCCCTTTATTTTACATTGCCTTTCCATGTTCTTTCTATCAAAATGAATCACTTCTCACTTCTCTGCATTGAACTTCATCTTATCCATCCATTTCGCCAACTTGTCTGTGTCCTTTTGAAATTCTACACTATCCTCCTCACAGTTCACAAAGTTTCCAAGTTTTGTATCATCCGCAAACTTTGAAATCGTGCCCTGTACACCACAGTCTAGGTCATTAATATATATCAGGAGAACAAGGGCCTCAATATCTGACCCCTGGGGGACTCCACTACAAACCTTCCAGCCCGAAAAACATCGATTAACCACTATTCTCTGCTGCCTGTCACTCAGCCAATTCTGTATCCATATTGCTACTGTCCCTTTTATTCCATGAGCCATAACTTTGCTCACATGTCTGTGTGGCACTATATCGAATGCCTTTTGGAAGTACATGTACACCACATCAACTGCATTTGCCCTTCTCAATCCCCTCTGTTACCTCTTCAAAAAGCTCCAGCAAGTTAGTCAAACATGATTTTCCCTTAAGAAATCCATGCTGGCTTTCTTTAATTAACCCTCATTTATCCATGTGATTATTAATTTTGTCCTGAATTATTGTTTCTAGAAGTTTCCCACCACCGAAGTTAAACCAACTGACCTTTAGTTGCTGGACATATCTTTAACCCTTTTTTGAACAAGGGTGTAATGTTTGCAATTCTCCAGTCCTCTGGCACCACCCCAGAGTCCAAGGAAGACTGAAAAATTATAGCCAATGCCTCCACAATTTCCACTCTCAGTTTCCTCAATATCCTTGGATGCATCTCATCCGGTCCTGGTGCCTTATTAACTTTAAGTACAGGCAGCCTACCTAATACCTCCTCCTTATCAATTTTGAACCCTTCTAGTGTCTGAATTATCTCCTCTTTCGCCATGACCAGCTTCCTTGGTAAAGACAGTATTCATTTAATACCTTAGCTATGCCCCTGTTTGTCCCCTTTTTGTTCCCTAATTGGCTCTACTCTTTTTGCCACCATTTTACTATTTATATGCCTATGGAAGATTTTGGGATTCCCTTTTATGTTGGCTGCCAGTCTCTTCATACTGCTTCTTTGTTCCTCTTATTTGCTTTTAAACCTTCCCTCTGAACCTTCTATATTCAGCTTGGTTCTCAATTGTATTTTCTACCTGACATCTTTCATAAGCTCACTTTTTCTTCTTTGTCTTAATTCCTATCTCTTTTGTCATCCAGGGAGCTCTGACTTATCCGAGCGCGATGAGGTTTCCCAAAGCTTTTATGAATCAAATAAAAACGTTTTGTGCAATATCAAAACATGACCCATGACACAGTCACATGAGGGGACGT
Organism: Cetorhinus maximus; assembly: GCF_964194155.1. Taxonomy (NCBI): domain Eukaryota; kingdom Metazoa; phylum Chordata; class Chondrichthyes; order Lamniformes; family Cetorhinidae; genus Cetorhinus; species Cetorhinus maximus. Next base: position 69,669,835 of record NC_135899.1, read on the forward strand.
GTTTAATTAATTTTTTCCCCCATTTATTTAATTATTTCAATAGTGATTCAATTTCCCTGAAGCAGGTCTGTGCCTCAGGGAGATTGAACGTGCGATAGAGCGCTGGCGCCGACTCTCTCTTCTTCCCCCCCCACCCCCGCCCGCACAGGTAGCGCTGAGTTCTACATCTCGCGTCTTACGCTGTGTGGGACTTAACTGGCCCACCCCTGTAAAATGGCGGCACGGAGCCGATCGCGGGAGGTGGTTGGCTCCACGACCACCCCCGCCCGCTCCCGCCAAACCTGCCTTCCGACTGAAAAAAATCAGGCCCATATTTCCACATGGTAATCTGCACCTGTAACTCACCAACTTATTTACCACTCCGTGCAACCACATACCACAGTAAGCCTGATTTGGGTTTTATTATTTTCTCCCTTACTCTGACCCCACTTATTAACTTACTACTCCTTATTCTAGTGCTACCTAGCTCTCATAGTATTTTTTTACACCTTGGTATTCCTCTTTAATATTATCTCTGGTCCCCATACCCCTGCCAAGTTGGTTAAAACTCTCCCCAGTAGTACTTGCAAAATGGCTGGCAAGGAACTCAGTCCCAGTTCTATTAGGGTGCAACTCGTCCAGCCTGTACAGGTCCCATCTTCCCCAGAACCAGTCCAATAACCCAAGAAACTAAAGCCCTCTCTCCTGCACAACCTTTCCAACTACGCATTCATCTGATTTATCCTCCTATATATCCTGCACTCACTTGCATGTGGTACTGGGAATAATCTGGAGACTACTATTTTTGAGGTCATGCTTGCTAATTTCCAACCGCGCTTTCTGAATTCTGATTATGGAACCGCATCCCTCCTTCTGCCAAGTTGCTCATACCACAATGTGGACCACAATTGCTGATGGTTCATTTTCCCCCTTCAGGAAGCTCTGCAGCTGTTCAGCAACATCTTTGACCCTGGCACCGGGGAGGCAACGCACCATCCTGGATTAACGTCTGTGGCAGCAGAAACGCCTATCTATTCCCGTGACTGTCAAATTACCTTATCATTATTGCTCTTCCAGTCATCCTTGTATCCCACTGTACAGCTGAGTCATGGACTTAGCTCTGACTGCACTCCCCAGATGCACCATCACTCTCATCAGTAATCAGAATACTGAATACTGGTTGGAGAGTGCGGTCCACTAAGGGACTTCTGCACTACCTGCCTGTTCCTTCTTGACTGCCTGGTGGTCACCCATTCCCTCTTTCCCTGCATACTGTTAAGCTGTGGGATAACCACATTCATAAATGTGCCATCCACAAAGCTCTCAACCTTACGGATGCACTGCAGTGATACCTGCTGTTGAAGTTCCAAAACCCAGCACTCAAGTTACTGCAACTGACAACGCCTCCTGTGCATATGATTATCTAAGACACGGGAAGTGTCCTGGAGTTCCCACATAGCTCAAGATGTGCATTCTAGAGATCGGAGCAGCCCTGCCATTTCTCTATTTATTAGTGAGCCTTGCTACTGCTAATAAACCTTAACAGTACTAATATACCTTTCTGCTATTAATAAACCTTACTAATACTGATAAATCCTGCTAATACTTAACACACCTTAATAGTAGTAAGGTGTGTTATGAGGAAAGGTTAGACAGACTGGGCTTGTTTCCACTGGAGTTTAGAAGAGTGAGTGGTGATTTGGCTGAAGTATATAAAATCCTGAAAGGCATTGACAAGGTGAACGTGGAATGGATGTTTCCTCTTGTGGGTGAGCCCAAAACAAGGGGGCACTGTTTTAAAATTAGGGGTTGCCCTTTTAGGGCAGAGATGCGAATTTTTTTCTCTGAGGGCTGTGTGACTTTGGAGCTCCCTGCCTCAGGAGGCTGTGGAGGCGGAGTCGCAGTACTTTTGAGGCGGAGGTAGATTCTTGTTAGGCGAGAGAATCAGAGGTTATCGTGGGTAGATGGGAATGTGGAATTCAAAACAAAAACAGTTCAGCCATGATCTTATTGAATAGCAGAGCAGGCTTGAATTGCTGAAAGGTCTACTTCTGCTCTTATATCGTATGTTTGTATATTTGTATGTAACCTTACCGAAAAATAAAAGGTAGAAGATAATATTCACCAGCTACTCACTTGTTACTTGTTATTAATGCTTAATATTTTTATCCATTTTAACCTGCTATATTTTTTAGAATCAATGCCAAAGCAGTAATACTCACCAGCCAATCAACTTATGACTTTCCTGTGATGTCACACCTCGATTTATTTTTCCAAACAGACTCTGAACTCACAAACTGGAGAGGCTGACCGCACTCTCATCGAGCCTCTGGCTTTTCACTGACCGCACTCTCATTGAGCCTCTGGCTTTTCACTGACAGCACTCTCATCGAGCCCTGGTATTTCACTGACCGCACTCTCATCGAGCCCCTGACTTTTCACTGACCGCACTCTCATCGAGCCCTGGCTTTTCACTGACCGCAATCTCATCGAGCCCCTGACTTTTCACTGTCCGCACTCTCATCGAGCCCCTGGCTTTTCGCTGACCGCACTCTCACCAAGCCCCTGGCTTTTCACTGTCCGCACTCTCATCAAGACCCTGGCTTTTCACTGACCGCACTCTCGCCGAGCCCCTGGCTTTTCACTGGCCACACTCTCATCGAGCCCCTGGCTTTTCACTGACCGCACTCTCATCGAGCCCCTGGCTTTTCACTGACCGCAATCTCATCGAGCCCCTGGCTTATCACTGACCGCACTCTCATCGAGCCTCTGGCTTTTCACTGACCGCACTCTCATCGAGCCCCTGGCTTTTCACTGACCGCACTCTCATCGAGCCCCTGGCCTTTCACTGACCGCACTCTCATCGAGCCCCTGGCTTTTCACTGCCTGCACTCTCGCCGAGCCCCTGGCTTTTCACTGACCGCACTCTCATCGAGCCCCTGGCTTTTCACTGACCGCACTCTCATCGAGCCCCTGGCTTTTCACTGACCGCACTCTCACCGAGCCCCTGGCTTTTCACTGACCGCACTCTCATCGAGCCCCTGGCTTTTCACTGACCGCACTCTCATCGAGCCCCTGGCCTTTCACTGACCGCACTCTCACCGAGCCCCTGGCTTTTCACTGACCGCACTCTCATCGAGCCCCTGGCCTTTCACTGACCGCACTCTCACCGAGCCCCTGGCTTTTCACTGACCGCAATCTCATCGAGCCCCTGGCTTTTCACTGACCGCACTCTCATTGAGCCCCTGGCTTTTCACTGACCGCACTCTCATCGAGCCCCTGGCTTATCACTGATCGCACTCTCATCGAGTCCCTGGCTTTTCACTGACCGCACTCTCATCGAGCCCCTGGCTTTTCACTGACCGCACTCTCATCGAGCCCCTGGCTTTTCACTGACCGCACTCTCATCGAGCCCCTGGCTTTTCACTGCCTGCACTCTCGCCGAGCCCCTGGCTTTTCACTGATCGCACTCTCACTGAGCTTCCGGGTTTTCACTGTCCCTGGTTTTGCTGAACTCTTGGCTTTTCGCTCATGGGGGGGGTGTTCAGCCCTTATTTCTGAAGAAGACAACGAATTATCATTTTAGAATGCAAATATTAAGGGTTTTTATTTACTCATCATAATGAATAGTCTTCCAATGTGGTGATCAATGTAAATTGGATGAGTTTGCTGTTTGACTAAGGACAGGAGTTTTATAACATGCACCTGTATTATTCCCTCTGCTAAAGTGGAGCTGCAACCCCTAAGGCCACATGGCCTAGATGCTGCCATAAGTTCGAGTTAATGTTTGGGGCTTTTAGTTCTGACTAGTCACTGACTATTCAGGGTATGTGGCACTTGGTCTGAGCAGCAGTAAGTTTTTTAATTGGAGCACAAGTCGTATAACAAAATGGTCACCATAGTCCTAGAGAACCATAGGCTGTTGTCTCATTAGAGAGAGATGACTGATGCTGAATTTGACCACACCTCAGGCAAGGGCAAGGTTGAGAAGGCAGGGCCGTCATGGATGATCTCACTGTCATGAAAACATATAAATGTGTATAATGTTATTGGAAATTATTTTTAAATTGGACTTGTTGTAGGGTGTGTCTGTTTACGTGTGGCTTAATTGGATTAAAGCCAGCTAGCCTAGGTGCTTTGATGTAATGTAGTTTTGAGACGTTAATTAGATAAATGTAAGAAGGAGGAGGTAAAGAGTACATTTGCATTTGTTGAATAAGCCATTCAAAAGAGGGGAGTAAGATCTTGCACCTAGCTAGGAAACACCAAGCAATGTGTTTATATTACTAATAAAATTGGTGATATGAAAGTGGTTTTATTGTTAGAAGAGGTGGAGTTCAAAGACCTAGTGATACAATGAAAGTTTACATTCAAAGGGAAGGTTAGGTATAAACAGAGAGGAGTTTTGTATGTGCATGTCAGAGGCATGTAAGATCTAAGCAATCTGTAAGCCCTCCAATTGTGTCTGCAAAGGAAACAAATTGCAAGGGACCTCATTCTGAATTTGTACGGTCAAATGTGCTTTGCCTGGTGTCTGTTTAAAGTCTATGGGCAGAAAGTTTTGCTCGGTGGGTGGGCGTGCACCTGACCTACTCGAACGTGAAATGACGCACGTTGATGTCAGCCGAGAGTGCCGACGTCAACGTGCAGTCGCGCAATAGTTCGGTCGGTGGGCATGCGCCAAAGTCGGCAGCATGCCCTCTGACAATTAAAAGGCCTGTTAAGGCCATTAAATAAGCAATTAAGCTAAATTTTTTTGCTGCCCGTCCACCCTAACGGGTGGCGGGCAAATGAAAAGGCCAAGCGGCCTTTGCATTTTTTGGAAACTTCATCCAAGGGCGGGAGTCACATGAGGGGAGATGTTTTATTACATTTTTATTTTCTTTTTTTTTAATATCTCTTCATCTCCGTGAGGCAGCTCTGTGCCTCCGGGAGATAATGAAGCGCTCACTCGCGTGCATGCGCGAAACTCGCACTCGGCCCACTCGCCGTCCTCCCCCTACCCCCACAGGGCAGCGCTCAGCCTTAACTGGCCCGCCAGTGTGAGATCGCTGTGTGGTGCCAATCACAGGCGGCAGTCAGCTTTACCTGGGAGTGTTTAACTTGGGAATTTGTTTAAAAGTTATTATGGTAGTAATTTGTAGACATGTGTATGTGTTTAATTAGTTGCTAAATTAATAAATGTTTAATTTGTTTTTATATAAAAAACCTCGAGGCTTGGTGGTTTTACTTTTGGATTCAGAGCTGCATCTCAAACATACCAATTGAAAGTATAAGTTATGACAACTGTTCAAGTTTCCCCCTAGGATTTAAACAACTTAGCCTTTACGAACTGCTGTGTCATAACAGTTGGGGGCTCTTGGTGGGATAGTATTTGTAATTCCTTGATTGGTTTGAAATTGGTGAATCCTAAGGTTATAAGTGCAAGAAGCACTTTGAACTCCGGAGTTGGTGAGGTTTTTTAAAAGCGGTGAGACAGCAAGATGGCTTAGGCAATTTCTAAGACTTGTCTTGCAGTAGAAGATATAACTCTGGTTTGGGTAACCAAGAGTAAGTTAACAGAGTTGGCAGATAAATTGCAATTGGGGTTACCTGGAAGGGCTAGGAAATCACAAAAAATTAAAGGTATAGCACAACATCTACAGTTGGAAATGATACCTGAAGTCGCAGCTGAAGGTGGTGAGACTTCAGTTACCAATGAGGACGCTGGAACTTGAACAAGCAAAGGAACTGAAAAAAAACTTGAATTAGAAGCAAAGGAAAGAGAAAGGGCATTTCAAAGGGAGCAAGCAGAAAGGCAGGAGGAAGAAAGGAAGCTGGAACTGGAATTTTCAGCCAAGACAGAAGGATAAAGAAAGAGAGAAAGAAAGGGAAAGGGAATACTTGCTTTGAAGGTTGGAAGTTAAAAAGAGATCTCAGATTCTGAGGAGAGCTCTGATGATGACAAAGCCTTTAACCTAAAAACACAATGGGGAGATGTTTAAATTTGTACAAGCTCTTCCAAAGTTTGCAGAAAAAGATGTTGAAGCATTCTTTATTCCATTTGAGAAGCTATCTTAAACAGATGAAATGGCCACAGGAGTACTGGACATTACTGTTACAGTCTAAGTTGGTGGATAGACCACATGAGGTTATATGCTTCGCTGTCTGAAGAAGTATCGGTGAATTATGACGTGGTGAAAAAGGCTATTTTGAGTGCACGAGTTGGTTCCTGAAGCATACAGGCAGAAATTTAGGAATATGAGAAAACAGCCTGGGCAAATTTATATTGAATCTGAGAGAGTAAAACAAAGTAATTTTGACCAATGGATACGGGTGTTAAAAATAGAGACAGCATATGCAGCTCTTAGGGAAGTCATTCTTTTGGAAGAACTTAAAGTTTCAATTCCTTCGGTAGTGAGATCTCATGTGGAGGAACAGAGGGTTCAAACTGTAAGGCAAGTAGCAGAGATAGCTGATAATTATGAGTTAGTTCATAGAGCTAAACTTTTTTTTGTCACCCTTTCAAATCGGAAAAGGATAGGAAGTGGGAAGGTGAAAGAAAGGTAGGTAGTCAGGGAAGAGAAGGATAGCTGGAAATTCCCAGGAAGCTTTTTCTCAGAATAAAATGGAAGGTGCTGAGGGTAGGAGTGACATTCGAAAATTGAGGTGCTTTCATTGTAATAAAGTGGGGCACATAAAGTCAGTGTGTTGGAAATTACAGGGAAAATTTGTTGGAATTATTGGGGTGTAGAAAAGTTCTGGAAGTTAAAGTACTGTGGGTTCTGAGGTTCAGGCACAGGAGAAACCAGTGATAGGAAACTGGGAAGAATCAGTGAAAGGTTAAGAAGTTGGAATGTGTTCACAGTTTACCCAAGAGAATTCTGAGGAGCAGGTTGCAGACATGTTTAAAGACTTTGTGTGTAAAGGGAAAGTCTTTCTATGTGTACAGGGTGGAACAGGTAAAGACATTAACATTTTAAGAGACACAGGGGCTAGTCAATCCTTAATGTTATGGGATAGTGACATTTGTTCTTCAGAGGGAGTATTGCAGGAGCAGGTGATAATAAATGGGGTCCATGGAAATTCTAAACCTATCCCCCTTGTGGAAGATAAATTTAAAGAGAAAATGGGAGATAGGTGAAGTTATTGTTGAAGTAGTGGAAAAATTGCCCATTGCAGGGGTTCAGATGTTCTGGATAATGATGTAGCTTATAGATTTGCATGACGTCTATGGTAGTTGAGCAACCTGTAGAAGTGTTTTCAACAGAGGTGTTACAGAAGGAATATCCTGGATTGTTTTCAGATTGTGCGATAATGAGATCATAGGTACACAGGTTGAAACAAGAAAAACAAGAAGGGCAGGCAGTTCAAAGGCAAGAAGAAGGCTGAAATCCAATTAGCTGGCACTGTGTTTGATAACATTGTTCAAGAGGAAAGACTACAGGACAATTCAGCTGAAGTGTTTAACTCAAGGAGTTTAGTGGAGTTACAGAAAAATGATTTGCAATTAAAACAGTTATATCGGAAAGCTTACTCAGAAACAGAAGCAAAATGTATTCCATTATGTTATTACCTTAAGGGAGATATTTTAATGAGAAAATGGAGGACGGATCATGTCTCAGCAAATGAAAGCTGGAGGGAGGTGCATCAGATTGTTATCCCATTAGGGTATAGAAATATTTTGAGAATTGCTCATGAAATTCCAATTGGGGGCCATTAGGAATTAGGAAAACACAGGAAAGACACGGAGGTTTTTTTTTAACCAAGATTACATCGGGATGTAGTCAAATTCTGTAGAACCTGTCACACATGTCAAGTAACAAAGAAACCACAAGCAATGATTAAGTCGGCGCCTTTAATCCCAATACCAGCATTTAAGAACCTTTTACTAGGGTCATGATTGATTGTTTAGGACCTCTCCCTAAGACTAAAAGTGGAAATCAGTACTTATTGACAGTAATGGATGGTTTCAGATTTCCTGAAGCAATACCTTTAAGGAATATTACAACTAAGAAGATTGTGGAAGAGTTAACTAAATTTTTTTACAAGATATGGTTTACCTAAAGAAATACAATCAGATCAGGGTTCAAATTTTATGTTACAGATGTTTAAGGAAGTAATGAACAGTTTGGGGATAAAACAGTTTAAGTCAACAGCTTACCATCCGGAGTCACAAGGAGCTTTGGAAAGATGGCATCAAACTTTAAAAAACTATGGTGAGAGCGTACTGTCAGGATTATCCACAGCATTGGAATACAGGAATTCCATTTTTATTATTTGCTATTAGAGACGCTCTTAATGCATCTACTGGCTTTGGCCCTTTTGAACTAGTTTATGGTCATGAGGTAAGGGGACCACTGAAATTGATTCATGAGAAATTGGTAGGTCAAAATTCAGAAACTATTCTCCTGGATTATGTATCAAATTTCAGGGAAAGATTGAACAAAGCATGTGAGTTGGCTAGGGAACATTTAAAGATATCATAGCAAGTAATGAAAGTGAAGGCAGATAAGAAAGTTAAAGCTCGCAGTTTTGTTTCTGGAGAGAAAGTACTAGTTCTATTATCAGTACTAGGTGATTCATTAAATGCAAGATTTAGTGGACCTTATAGGGTCGAAAAAAAATTAAGCAAAGTAAATTATTTGACAGGGAAGAGGAACAAAAAGAGGTATTAGCGATGGTGGATGATGAGAAAGGTAGAATTGCAGGACTCTGTAATTGATTTTCCTCTAATCAAATTGGATAATGAGGGGGTGCTTGAAAATTTAAATGCTATATTGAGTTACCTTCTAAACAAGTGTCAAAGTGATTTGGAAAAGCTATTACAGTCACAAACCTATTTGTGGGAATAAATTGGGAAAGAGAGATTTAGCTATACATGATGTCTCTGTACAGGTTTCATGTTCAATAAGGCAACATCCTTATAGATTAAATCCGGTAATGTTATCACAAGTACAAAAAGAAATTGGCCTCATGCTTCAAAATGATATCATTGAGTCTAGTTGCAGTAACTGGAGTTCGCCTATTGTGCTGGTACTGAAACTGGATGAAACACAAAGATTGTGTGTGGACTATCGAAAGGTGAACGCAGTAACAAAAGCGGATTCATATGCTATACCACGGTTGGAAGATTGCTTTGAGGAAGTGGGACAATCGAAATTTATCACAAAAATTGAGTTGCCAAAAGGATATTGGCAGGAACCGTTGTCGAGAGAGCAAAGGAAATACCAGCTCTTGTGATGCCAAATGGACTGTATCAGTTTAAAGTCATTCCATTTGGTATGAAGAATGCACCTGCGACATTTCAAAGGCTGATAAACAAAGTAATTGCGGGTCTAAGCAATTGTGCTATTTATATTGATGATCTGATAGTTTTGAGTCAGACATGGGAGGAACATTTACAACATTTGGAAGAATTATTTTCTCGATTACAAGAAGCTAATTTGGTGATGAACTTGGCTAAAAGTGAATTTGCAAAAGTGCAAGTTACATATCTAGGCCATATCTTTGGACATGGTAAGGTGGCTCCAAGAGACGCGAAAGTTAAGGTTATCGTGGATTTCCCAGTACCGACAACAAAATGAGAGTTTTGAGATTTCTGGGCATGAGTGGGTTTTACTGGAAATTTATACCAAACTTTAGCCAAGTGGTTGCTCCACTGACTGAACTATTAAAAAAGAACAAGAAGTTTCAATGGACACTGGAGTGTCAGAAGTCATTTGATAGTTTGAAAACTGCATTAACTACGACAACAGTTTTGACAGTACCCAGTTATGCCAAGCAGTTTAAGTTGGCTATTGACGCAAGCGATATAGGCATTGGGCTGTACTGTTACAAAAAGATGACACTGGAATTGAAAAACCGATAGGGTGTTTTTCATGGAAGTTGAATATACAACAGAGAAGATATTCAACAATTGAAAAAGAGACCTTGGGTTTGATGTTAGCGCTGCAGCATTTTGAAATTTATGTTGCAAAAAATTCATCAGAAACAATTGTTTATACAGACCATAATCGTTTGAAGTTCTTGGACAAATTTCTAGACAAAAGTACAAGACTTTTAAGATGGAGTCTATTATTACAACCATTTATCCTGCAGATTATACATGTTGCTGGTAGAGAAAATCTGTTCGCAGATACGTTGGCAAGAGTGTGAAGCATAAAGGAAAATTGGACGTTTTTAAAAACCTGGACACTGACTGGAGTGATTTCTGTTGATACCAAGGACTTGTGTAAATGTATTAAGTTAATGCATGCATTTGATAATGTAATAGTGTAATAAGTATAGGAGATAGTGTGAGTTGGGTTATTAAAAAATGAAGCTGTCTTTTAAAATTATGACTGTTCATCTTTTGATAGGGAGGGGGATGTCGTGAAAAGATATTAATGTGTATAATATTGGAAGTTATTTTTAAATTGGACTTTTAGTAGGGTGTGTCTATGTATGTGTCTGTGTGTGGCTTAATTGGATTAAAGCCAACTAGACTGGATGCTTTGATGTATAGTCGTTTTGTGATGTTAATTAGATAAATGTAAGGAGCAGAAGGTAAAGAGTACAATTTGCATTTGTTGAATAAACCATTCAAAAGAAGGCAGTAAAATCTTGCACCTAGCTAGGAGACACCAAGCAATGTGTTTATATTACTAATAAGATTGGTGATATGAAAGGGGTTTTATTGTTAGAAGAGGTACAGTTCGAAGACCTAGTGAAACAATGAGAGTGTACATTCAAAGGGAAGGCGAGGTATAAAGAGAGGAGTTTTGTATGTGCAGGTCAGAGGCATGTAAGATCTAAGCAGCCTGTAAGCCCTACATCTGTGTCTGCAAAGGAACCAAATTGCAAGGGACCTTGTTATGGGGAGGCAGTGGCATAGTGGTATTGTCACTGGACTGGTAATTCAGAGGCCATGCAGATGGTGGAATTTGAATTCAACAAATACCTGGAATTAAAAGCCTAATGATGACCATGAAACTATTGTCAATTGTCATAAAAACCATCTGGTTCACTAATACCCTTTAGGGAAGTCTGCTGTCCTTTCCTGGTCTGGCCTACATGTGACTCCATGTAGTCTCACAAGTGGTTGACTCTTAAAAATGCCCTCTAAACAAGGGCAATTAGGGATGGGCAATAAATGCTGGCCTAGCCAGTGATGCCCACATGAATGAATAAAAAAAGATTTTGAGTTCGTAAGGTCAAATGTGCTTTGCCTGGTGTCTGTTCAAAGTCTATGGGTTATTGTTGCCTTTACCTGGGAGTGATTAATTTGGGAATCTGTTTAAAAGTTATTATGGTAGTAATTTGTAGACATGTGTATGCATTTAATTAGTAATAAATAAGTTAATAAAAGTTAATTTAGTTTTATATGAAAAACGTCTTGAGGCTTGGTTTTGAATTCAGCGCTGTATCTCAAACATACCAACTGAGAATATAGGTTATAACAACTGTTCAAGTTTCCCTCTAGGATTTAAACAACTCAGCCTTTACCAACTGCTGTGTCATAACACTCAGCCAGTACAGGAATTAAACCCAGCTGTTGGCGTCACTCTGCATCACAAACCAGCCGTCCAGCCAACTGAACTAACCGACCCCCAACAGTTAACAAGGCAGGAGCCACACTCTGTTCTTAGGAACACCAGCTCCAGACTCTCCGGTTGATCAGAGTGCTGACTCCTGCTCTCTTCTTCTTGCTGCTACTTTCTCTTGTTCACCACAGCCTATCTCCTATTCTCTTGGATGTGTGCTGAGGGTCTCAAGACTCTTCGTCTTATACCCTTTTTGAGTCTAGCCTTGTACCATATTGGGTGACTGATTAGTTACCCTTGAGTAGGGTGAAACCTCACCTTAACCAACCTGATTAGTTTATTATTATTTTATTATTGACCTGATTAGTTTACCATTATTTCATTATTTCCCATTACTGTATTGTAAACTTAGATGTCCCTCATGCATGATGTTTTTTTTATTAAGTAGGAGACCCTTTAGCTAACATAGTTAACATAATGTAGTTCTTTATCTTTGCTATTGACTTATTATAGCGTTCAGCAGATGAAAATGCTTGTCAAAGCTTCAAATCAGCCTAAGGTCAGAATACTCCCTGACCTTTTTATAACAGCTTGACATTTTTTTCCACTGTGCTCCATACATCAGGACCTTATACTGACTAAATTATTTAAAAATTATGCCTCGCTTCTCAGCATTTTCCAAATTCATACTTCCATATTAACCTACGCTGTGGATAGGTTCCAATTTCAGCTAAGAAAATACTTAAATCATTAACCACTTTTCATGTCTTCTGCAATGTCAAAAGTGCTTTATAGTCAATTAATTACTTCATTAAAGTCTAGTTACAGTTGCTATGTCAGCACACACAAAAGTCGGTTTGCAAAGTCCCACAGCTATGAGATGAATGACCAGTTAATCTTTTTAGTGGTCAGAGCATTAGTGTTTTTCTTTGTTTCTCTACAGTTGTTGGAGTTCACTGAAGTGAAATTGCTGAATTCACTGCAAGATCAGAAAAACACCAGGAAATGATTTTTTTTTGTTTCACATGTATTCTTTTTAAGAAAGCATGTGAGCTGCTTTCTAACCTTTTACATAGAGAAACCTTGGAGAAGGGCAAGGCCCATTGCACAAGATTGATGCTGAAATAGGGCACACCAAAGGCATCCTGCAGGATAGTGGCAATCCTGATCAGATCATTTTGTGCTGTATGTCACGCAAACTCATGAATGGGCATACGGCCATCACTTTCAGCCCTGAAAAGTGCCCAGTCTACCTCAGATTAGCCTGGAAGGGCAAGGTATCTCAAAAATCTGAGCTACAGGTGAAGTAGCTTGCAGTACTATGCAGTAGCAACATGAGTGGTATTCACCACTAACAGGTTGCTGCCGTTAAGCCAAAAAGATGTTCTGCCTATCATACAAACGAGTAATGTGGTATCTGAATTTCGGTGCCCATGTGATGCTAGGTATGTAGGCCAGACATCCTGAAGACTGGTAGATCGTATCAAACAGCATGTCCCAGTCGCTGTTCGCAACGGGCATGGTACAGACCATACCCAACCAACCTGTGGTTGCAAAACTCAAAATAGTGTCCAACATTAGATGTGATTCCATGATAGGACAACATTTGCTAAATAATCCTCATTGTGCTAAAAATTAAGCTAACAACCAATTTGAAATTGTCAGTCAGGCTCACGATGTGGTACATTTCCGTGTACTGGAAGCTACATAGATTAATACACAGGGTCCTGTTCTTTGCTGACAGAAAGAACATATACACACATTGTGTCTGTTTTAGCTAAACAAAACAAGTGACAACCATTCGCTGACTTATTCCTCAGGGCAATGCCTTGACCAATCGGGGTCAAGTTGCCTGGTTTAAATTGCAAAAAATGTTTGGCAGTTAACTGTCAGTCACCACCAGTTGTGCATTCTCCACAGCAATGCCTCTTGTCAGGAAGCTATAATAATTTTCATAATGTTATTGGAATTTATTGTAAAGTAGAGTAACAGTGTGTGTGTGACTTAATTGAATTAAAGGCAGCTGGTCTGAAGGCTTTGATGTAACAGAAGATAAGCTAGGTTTGAAATGTTAAATAGGTAAACAAAGGTGTAAAGAGAGCATTTGCATTTTTAAATAAGCCAGGCTAGTTTGAATTCAAAGAAGGGGGTGAAATGTTACACCTAGCCAGGAGAAGTTAAGAAACAGTGTGTTTATTTTTCCCAAAGATTACTGGTAAAATTGGTACTTTGATAGATTTTTATTATTAGAGAGGTAAAGCCCAAAGACATTTGGAATTTTGGGAATTTGCATTCAAAGGGGAGAATATGTATAAAGGAGAGAAGGCTGTGTGTAAGGGCAGGCATTCTAAGATCAACAAGTGTGAAAAGCCTCCAACAGCTAAGCCTCAAGCTGCTGTCTACAAGGAACTGAAGCTGAGGAAAACTCACTTTGAATTCGACTGTTCAGGGTATTGTGTGTTACTTTGCCTGGGTCTTTTAAAATCTGTGTGTCTCACTGTTGCCTTAACGGACGTGTAACTGGGCTTTAGATTAATTAGGGGATTTAGAAGTTATCATAGTAGTAAATTGTAGATCTACATATGTGTTTGAAATCATTTATTCTATTAATAAAGGTTTAATTTAGTTTTGTAAAAAACTTATAAGACTTGGTGGCTTTCTTTTTACTGTGTTCAAAGCCCGCATCTCGAAATAAGTACAAATTGCAAATAGTTGTGGCAGCTGCTTCAAGCTTCCCTCTGGGATTTGGGCAGCTTGGCATTTACCATCTGGCTGCCATGACACTCTACCAAACAGAGTCCACTTGCGACCCAATCAGCACTCTCTTCACATACAGCATAAATTGTTGTTTTCCCCTTATATTGGTATTCCTGTGAAGTGTCCTGATCAATGCAAGACAAAAAGCTTCGACATCTCTTTTTTCAGCTATACTCAGGTAATTACTTTGATGAGTTAACATTTTGAATAGCCAGTCTTATCAAAATGTTCAAGTATACGTGTGTGATTTAACAATGTTCAGAGCTTACTTGACCTTATCCTCATAAGCAACATGGCTCAGTCAATCTACTACTACCTGTTTCAATTGGACCTTCATTTCTGACTGAACCCGCCCACAGGCAAGAGCTAATATCTGAGCTGGTTTCCTTGTCACCTTTATTGATCTTAGGCTAAAGTGAATTAAGTGATGTTCTTAACTCTGCCTGAATGGCTGGCGGAGCCACAGTTTAACTATAACCTCTGATACCTTAAAGGTATTTTGTACTGCTAAGAATACCTCTTAGACCTACTTTGTCTTACAGAAAATGAACAGAGGAAATAAATGTCCTTTTATTAGCCAGTGAGACCAAGAAAGACTGCTACCTCTAACAAAGATGAAAAACAACTCTGCTCCTGAATGATGCAGGAATCAGAAGGCTCATGTGTGTCTATCATGCACAACAAGTCATTAATGAAGCCTGGATTTCCAGAAAGGTCAGCTCCTATTTTATGAACCCACCCCACAACTTACAGTCTTTATCCTAACAAAGGGATCCTCACAGATATGAGAGACTGTGACCTGTTTTCAACAAAAGAGTGCTACTTCTCTGAACTCCAGTTAGGGTATGATGACTTTTTGACTTCATTGCTTAAAAGCCTGCATTTACTGTTTACTACCCAGGTCTCAGTTCGATCTCCGAGCACCATATTGTGTGGCCATCCTCAGGCTGTTTATTGGCAATGTTATGAAACTTGAAGGCAAACCTTTGGTGCTTATATGTTGCACTGTTCCTACAAAGGATATCAATCCCCTGTGCTTCAGTTAAGGTGCATGCTGACTGAACCCATGGTTGGTATCAATTTAGTTTGAATCATGGCCCCTATGCAATTTGAAATGTTTCGTCTCCTGCAGGTAAAAGATAATACTATGCAGCAATGATAAATTATAATTTTTCCTACCAGATAGGGAACACAAAGAGGGTCAACTATGCACCGAAGTACTTTTTTTAAAAAAAGCTGACATTTATGAAAGTAATAATAAATAAGATAGCTGTGTTAAAAACTTGCTCGGTGATTGAAAGTAAAAGGTGAATTTAAAATCTCTGAGCAGCAGTGATGGGCCTAATTTTAGTTGTTTCAGATCTCTCACAGTTCACTTTATTCATGAATGATTTAGAGGCCTGTACTTATACTGATAATGTCAACTAATTCATGTTAGTTTGTTATCATCAGCAAATATATGGCCAATGTGACGACGATAACAAAAGGAAACGGATTAGTCTAATTAAGTTAATGGGCTAGCGAATGGGAGTTGGATTTTAGTGTGGATGAATATAGCTTTACTATTTTGGAATGGCAATCATGAATTAAAACAATGATTGATTGCCTTTTGGTACAGCTAGATAAGGACAGTTATTTGTGTGGTTACTGAAATTGGAAACCAGATAACAAAATTTTCAAACGCTTAGCTCCATCTCGAGAACATTTTGATTGTATCTCAAAACATGTTTCCAGTCATGCACTGATGAATTCACATTTGGGATATTGCATCAATTTTTTTACCTTAATGTTAACCACTGCAGTCTCTGAGATGAAGATACTCTTTCAGTAAGGTAGGGAGTTGCAGGGTTTTAACCCAATGATGAAGGAATGTGATACATGTCCAAGCTGGGATGATGCTTGACTTGGGCAGGATTTAATCAAGGCGATGGGGGTTTTGTGCTGGAGCCCTGCATCGTCTCCTTTCAAGAAGGCATGCTGGAATGACGTACCAAAGAGGCACTTAAGTGGCCAGCAGTGGGCTTTCCCTGGGATCAAGGGGCAGAAATTCCGCCCCCTGAGTGCTGCTGGCCAATCAAAGACTGGCAGCTGTCCATTTCAGACAGTGCCAGTGGGAGAGGTGTCAGTTGCCAGCAATGTACCAGGGAGAAGCCTGGGATCACTGAGGGACCCAGGCCACAGGGTCAGGATGGGGAGAGTGGGGTCGGGGGTCCTTCAATCAGGCAACTGAGTGCCTTTGAACGAGGGATTCTCCCGGAAGCCCACAAGGAAACCCAGCACGGTTTTGCTTTTTGGCCTCTCCGCGTGGTGAGTTCCCCACCTCCCCTGTGGTATTCAGCCATTGGCAGCAGGATGAGGCCATTATGGGCCTCGACTGGTAGCAGGGCGGGAAGGGTGTCCACAAAACTTCCCACCCCAGACTTAACAATGCAGAGAAGGGAAAGTGTTGGGACCCCCACCTGCCTGTTTAAATACCCCCTCCCTCGCCTTCTAACTCAACTTGTGGGAGGGCATTAAAATCCCGCCCTTGGAAGAGAACATAAAGGTGCTGGTGCTTCCATGCACCTCATATCCTTGTTTTCAGAAGCTATGTGGGAGGTGCTGATGAAGAATCCTTGATGACTTGCTGCAGTGCATCCTGCAGGCAGTGCACACAGTTACAGGACACTGTTAGTACAGGGAGTGGATGTTTAAACACTCCTTCAGGAAATGAAGTAAGTGCAATAGAGATTAAGATAGGGGAGACTATACATGGTATATAAAAAGAACTGGCTTGATGGGTCAAGGGTCCTCTTTTCAACTTCTATTTATGTTCTTGATTTCCTGTAATGAGCTTCTCTGTTTAATGGTAATTTGGTATAGACACATTGATTGTAGTCTCCGCGTCTCAGAGCCTAACATTTCTTTTCTGATCATGGTGTTTAGCTGTAATTGGGGTAATTGCTTGTCAAAACATTTATTAACATTCAGCTAGTGCTCACACACTAGTTACACGCTGCTTTCCACTGAATCCCATTGGTCACAACAACTGCTTATTGTATCATGGAGAATTTGTTTGGGTGCTGTCAAAAAGAGACATTCATCACCCTGTTTTCATGGAACAATATAATAACATTATGACCAATAGCTGAGTATTAAGGTTATGTAATTAAGTTTTACTTTTTTAAAGGGAAACTTTAAATAGTGCAATGGCTACCATTTTTATGCTTTCAAAATATTTAGTACAATAGCATAACCTGGGTGCAATTAAGATAGAATTAGTGATACATTGGTATCTTCAATGTGTTTGATAGTTTAAACTGTGAAGCATTAAGGCTGTATTTACAATGCAATTGTTTCATTAGTTTGAATTGATTTCACTCCAAATGAACACTCCAGTTATTGTCTAAATCAAGGGTACACCTGAAGCAAAGTGGACTGAATAGCACAGGGGAGGTGGGGAACTCACCATGTGGGGAGCCCGAAAAGCAAAACCGTGTTGGGTTTCCTTGTGGGCTTCTGGGAGAATCCCTCATTCAAAGGCACTCAGTTGCCTGATTGAAGGAACCTACTTTGGGATCCCCAACCCCACTCTCCCCCACGATCCCCATCCTGACCCTGTGGCCTGGATCCCTCTGTGATCCCAGGCTTCTCCCTAGTACATTGCCTGAAGCTCCCTGAGTCCAGATTTACACAATTTCTTGGGTATCGTGTGACTGTTACCCTCAAAAGGGGTTTTCTTTTTAAAATGATTGTACAGTTACATCATCCAGAGCATGTTGTTTTTAGCTGGTGTGAGTTTTTAACTTGCTGCAGCAACCCTTAGCAGGTTAATCGAGCACAGAATACTTGTGTCTTAACATGAAGATGCATTGGCAATGTGAGGGAGTACCTCCATATAATCTTGTTAATAGCTGGTATAACCCCAGCACTGCTTAATGCTATTACTGACTAGAAAGTAGGAAAAGCACTTAATTTCCCACTGATGTCAGTATTAAACATACTCTTAAAAAAAGCAACTCTAATTTATTGTTTTCTTTTGTTTCCTTGGCATTTGACTGTATTGAAATAAAACACAGATCTGTGACATTTATTTGATGCTCAAAACACAGATGGTAATGTTTCCTAAACATTGTTAAATTTACTCTAATTTTATTCAGTTATCAAACCAGCACCACAGGATCACAGGCATGAGTGAATTATAGGATGAATCCAGTAATATAGTGCTGCGGTATTCTGTTCACTTGATATACATCAGTCAATGTTACAGAAAAGGTGGTCAGAATTTTCATTTTTAAGTGAACACGTTTTATTAAACATTTTTTTGCATTCATAACTCTAACCATGGTTCCCATAGTGATGAGGGTTCTGTTTCAGCTGCATTCTACATATTCCTTTGCTCTTGTGACATCAGTGTGTGAGGATGAAGAACTGGCAGGGTTACAGACAAAAGGTGGGGGTGTGGGACTAGGCATGGCTGTTCTTAAGGGCCAGCACAAGTAGGACAGACTGTTTGGCCTCCCTCTGAGCTGTAAATTTCTATGATTCTATGAATACTCCAGTATTTCCATCAATACAGGAATTCCCATTTTCTGCAGAAATTCTTGACCTCCGTGTGGATATGGGATAAGTTTCCATGGGTGGCCATTTCTATGTCGAATTATCACAGTGGCTGCCAATGCTCTCCAGGGGGTTCAGCCCCTGCCACCTGAAGAGTCGGCGGGAACACATCCCACCGATTCCAGCTCTAACTAGTGTTGATTGGCAGAATGTGAGGCCTCTGCCCATCACCGGGAGGGAGTCTGCCTTGGAGAACCACTGGCCAATCAGATTGGCCAGCAGCTCTCCAGTCATTCTAGGAACAGTGCTGCAGTGGCTGGAAGAAGTACTGCAGCTAGCTGCCTGGAAAAAAAGGTGCCAGGAACCGGAAGAGAGGTAAGTGGCAGGGATCAGGGGGCGGGAGGATGGGGTAGGGAAGGCCTGGGGTGGGGGTGGGGGGGGTCACGATCGGGGTCTTGGGGGGTAGGTCGGGGTGTTGGGGGGAAACGACAGAGGTCCGGAGATCACCGGGCCCTAAGGGGAGGCAGCCCCCAGTCAGAAGGGGGCTTCTGATTGAACTCTGTTTTTGGATTTGCCCCCCTGATCTATCATCCGCCCACCAGCTCCCCAGGCCGCAGGCGATGAATCCAGTAGTGAGTCAAAAGAGGAGAATGCAGAGGGCGTGGAGGCAACTCCCTGTGTCCTTCAGGGAGGCAGGGTCACCAGGAATGCCATGATCCAACGCTCCTTCAGCTCAGCTGCCAGAGATCTACTCCCATCTCATACCAGGGCTGCCGCCTCCATCCCAGATGTCTGAAATGACCCTTTCAGTTGAACCCAGTCCACTCAGTGCCTGTGCAATAAAGTTTAGAGCCACTCACATCCAGCATTACGTACTGGCGTACCCTGCACCAAAGAAAATGGTGGGGCATACTCAGGCCATTACGACAAAAACAAATTGATGCAATTTTCACAATCAAAACAAATTAACATTACCATCTCTGGTGTCCATTTTCACACATTAAACATGTAAACAAAACGTTACAGAATAGAAGATCACCAGTGAACAGTCCCTCTTGTGCTCATGGTGCCTTAAATTTATGTTTACGAGTGCTGCACTCTCACCTTTGTCTGACACCCCAGCCTCTCCACGACCAGCTGACCGAGGTGCTTGGCGGCTCTCCAGCTCCTAAGCGTCCTGCTCAAACCTTGTCAGGATTAGGAGGTTTGGGGGGGCCTAATCCTGTCCATGACCCTCTCAATGTTGTTATGGCTCAAATTCTCCTGGAAGGACAGAAGAGCAATGATTAGTCCACTCTTTACCTGCAGCGCCGTTGCAGCCTGGCCAAATCCACCTGAGGAACACCTTGCAGGGCACATCTAAGCCATGGCCCTCGAGCTGCAAGGCACTCAGTCCTAGCAGCCAGGGCTCACTCCCTTGGTCAGCTCCGGCGTCATTGACAGTTGGCATTCGGACTCTGATACCCCTGAGCTCCACAGGGGGATGGCCAGCCCTTAACACTTCTCCACACTGATCCATGCCAACATGGTACTCAGCCATCCCGAGCGCAGCAGGTCATTGAACCTTTTGTGGCACTACACCCATGTGCGCCGCACAACCTCGTGGCTGCCGACCTCGGCTACAACACTCTCCCAAGCTTCTTATTGTCGGGTGCAGTGGCCTCCTCCTTCCATCTCTGGGAATGAGGGTGTCCCTCCTGGCAGCCAAGGGCACCGCGAGGCACACGTCCGATAAACAGGGGGCCGAGTGCCCACCTGACCTGCCCTCCCGCCTGGTGTCTCCAGCCACTGTTGAGGTCATAGCTTCACTCTCCAGAACACAGAAGATATGATTCTTCCCTGGCAGCCTTCAAGGAGCTGCCTCTGCCATTTTTAAACCGCCCGCTGGGTTGCCATTGGACCCAGTGCCCGACAGGCCCCCATCCGGCCATTGGGAAGATGCGCTTCATGCTGGGCTTGCCTAAATTGGCCAGCGAGTGTGACATTGCGGTCGTGGGCCAATCGTGGGTGGTTTCTCAACTGGCCCCATGCCTGCCTTGGTAAAATTCAGGCCAAAGTCTTTCTTTTTCTTTCCAATATTATAGAGGAGGGGGATTAATTTAAACAGCCCTGATTTCTCCTCTTACTACCCGTCGATAAACAGAAAGGTGTTTTTGATTTCTGATTTTCCCCCTTTATAAGTGGAGGCTTGTTTTTCCCAACCCTTCAGTTTGGAGTGATCCAATCCTCTATTAATAACCCCACAGCAAACTTGAGATAAGGCAAAATAAGAGGGTTGGCTTATTTTGAACACACACAAAACGTGGGAAAGGGGTTTCGCAATGTCAGCCCCCTTTTTGCACTCATACAATAAAAGAGGGATAAGGGAAAGAAAGGGGTACAGGGGCAAGACCACAATAAAAATAAGAGTTATGGTTTCATGTGAGTCCAGAGTCTAGAATCAAAAGCCCCGTGGCGTATTCCTTCCGAGGTTAGCAGGCTGAAACTGTTGCAGGATGATCCAACTTTGCAGAAGCGCGGACTTCCACGATGGGAGAAGGCACGTAGAGATGAATTTGTCTTGAAGTCACAGATGCAGAAGTTCCAAAGTTCCAGTAGTTCACAGTGTAGATAAGGGCCAGCCATTTTACCTGGACAGAGCTTTTTCTGCTGCTACCTGTTAGATGATAAAATGGTAGACTGCCTGGGTTTAGAATATTGTGAGCAATTTTGGGCCCCGTATCTCAGGAAGGATGTTCTGGCCCTGGAGAGGGTCCAGAGGAGGTTCACGAGAACGATCCCAGGAATGAAAGGCTTAACATACGAGGAATGTATGAGGACTCTGGGTCTATACTCGATGGAGTTTAGAAGGATGAGGGGGAATCTGATTGAAACTTACAGAATACTGAAAGGCCTGGATAGAGTGGACGTGGGGAAGATGTTTCCATTAGTAGGAGAAACTAGGACCCGAGGGCACAGCCTCAGAGTAAAGGGAAGACCTTTTAGAACAGAGATGAGGAGAAACTTCTTTAGCCAGAGAGTGGTGAATCTATGGAATTCATTGCCACAGAAGGCTGTGGGGGCCAGGTCATTGAGTGTATTTAAGACTGATATAGATAGGTTATTGATTGGTAAGGGGATCAAAGGTTACGGGGAGAAGGCGGGAGAATGGGGTTGAGAAACTTATCAGCCATGATTGAATGGCGGAGCAGACTCGATGGGCCAAATGGCCTAATTTCTGCTCCTATGTCTTATGGTCTTATGGTCATACACAAATATTACAGGTTCCAGAAATTTGGGGGAGGCCGTGTCATGTACCTCCTACTTATAACCTTGGGTGTTGGACAAAAGGTGTATTTTCCCAGGTCTGGAATCTTGAGGTGTTTAAAAGAGGAGTCAGGGTCCCTTTTGTCCTTTACAGACACACCGTCTCCATTGGCTCGAGTTCTGCCTTAGCAATGCAAAGGAGAACGGTGCATTTCTTTCGAATTTAATTGTCGGCAGTCACAGAGGGCATTAGCACCTCTTTAAAGATAATGAGCTCCCTGCTGGTTTCTGAAGGTTAGAATTCCCTCTGGTGTGAGTCATGGCTAGTTAAGGTAAAGCCTTGTCCATTTTAAAATTAAAAATAATAATGTTATAAAGTGGTCAGCTTCTGACAGGGACACTAATGGTTTCTGATTTGACTGCTTACAATAAATGGTTGAGGTGGGAGGGCGCAGGATCAAAGAAATATCAACATCATTGCTAAAGAGAATGAAATATCTTTAGCAAATATTGAGGGGTTTGTTTCTGTGGTGATTTAGATTTATGACTGCTTTTGATGTGGACAGTATGTTCCACTGGTTGACCTCCAAACCTTGCAATTAATGTCCTCAAAATGAACATCCATGTCCAGATACTTGCACCTTTTCTAGATGCTGCTTATCAACATTCTAACAAGCCACCTTCCCAACCTGAACACTAGATTTACATGCAAAGACATAAGTACCCAGAAGACTACAACCATCAAAGTAGAAATGCATAATTAATTCCCTTAACTATTGCTAATACAACTGAGCAGCACAAACTTAATCCAAAGGTGCCATGGACCATTATCCAGCTAGTTTATCCATGGACTAGATGAAACAGAAGGATTACTGGTCTCAACGCATTCAATGCCTGCCCTACATTTCAAACGACAAAGTACCATCCTCAGTCAGCATTGACAATGCCCAACATAACAGAGCTTATCAGATACATCCAAAATCTATTCATATACTGTAATAAAATCAGCAAGGAATGTTCTGCCTGAGGAGCTCTCCCAAACAATGTTGTCACCCAGAATAAAAAAACTCAAATGCAGAGCCATGAGAAATTTGCATCCGGGGGTAGAAAAAGTAGTAAAATCTACCGCAAATCTTCTGTGCTCCATGCATCTTTCAAAGGAAACCTCACTGTAATATGCTTCAAATGCTGCAGCCATCCTTAATGTAGAAGCCCAGATGGTGTGCAGGACAGTGAATCATGGACTAATGTACAAATATTTAATGGATTCATCTAAAATTCCTTTCTTCATGATTTTAGCTACTAAGGTATTAACCCATTTATTTTAAGTAGAATAACTTAAAATATGAAGTCACACTAAGTCCATAACATAGGGCCCAATTTTAACTCTGTTTAAGTGGATGGGGTTTGATTCAGTTAAAATCTCATCCAGAATTCATTCTTATTAGTGGATAGTGATCAACAGTGGGAATAACAGTGGAACTGACTTCTCCTTCACTTGGGATTACTAGACCCATTGTAACACGCTAACAGCTGAGCTAGCTCAGTGCTCTTCCAGCCTGCATAGTCTGCAGCACATCCCACGGTTCAATGACCCACTAAGATTTTTGGATAGCTCCATGCATGGTAAATTACAATTGCTCTTTTGTCATTGCCGTTCATCAGCTAGCGAAGTGCGTTGGTGCTGTCTAAATATAAGTTCTTACTTTCTTTAAATTGATTGACCCTGAAATTAGGCTCGAGATGTGAACATATAAATTCACAGCACATTTGTCTGGAACCCCTCTCTCTACTGTATTAGTTGGGATGTTATTCTCCTTAAAATAAATGGGTTAATAACCTTAGCTAAAATAATGAAGAAAGGAATTTTAGAGGAACCCATTAAATATTTGTGCATTAGTATCGCAACCTAATTCAAAGCTCAATTTAAGTATGTTGATAATATGTTCTGCCTTGGAGAGCCATGACTCTCATATGACACAAAACCTGCCGCCGTCAAATTGGTAGCGGATCTGTATGCAACAGGTTGTTTTTCTCCATATTAACATTTTTAACCACTTGTATCTGTCTCTCTTTACCTTTCTTGCCTTTCACTGCTTTATCAATTATCAGTGCTCCTTTGAGGGGAGGCGATGGAATAGCGGTATTGTCACTGGGCTAGTAATCCAGAGACCCAGGGTGATGCTCTGGGGACCGGAGTTCAAATCCCGGGTGACAGATGGTAGAATTTGAATTCAATAGAAAATCTGGAATTAACAGTTTAATGATGACCATGAAACCATTGTCGATTGTTGTAAAAACCCATCTGGTTTACTAATGTCCTTCAGGAAAGGAAATCTGCTGTCCTTACCTGGTCTGGCCTACATGTGACTCCAGACCCAGAGCAATATGGTTGACTCTTAAATGCCCTCTGAACAAGGGCAGTTAGGGATGGGCAATAAATACTGGCATCCCATGAATGAATAAAAAATAAAGTGGGGGGTGGGTGCCCACTAGCCTGCCCATCCTTAGGCCTATTGAGGCCCTTAAGTGGCCAATTATTGCCCACTTTAAGTTTTCAATCCACCTCCATTGCCATAATACACAGGGGGTGGCAGACAGGCAGGTGAGAGTGAGAAGGCCATTTTTTTAAACAAATGTGGTGAAAAGGCAGGAAGGAAGAGGGTTACGTCCTTTGGGGGGGGTGCCCTGTGTGCAGCAGGGGCACCCCCCCTCCCGAGCCTTATCCCCCACTTCAACCTTTGTGCCTCCCAGCCTGGCCTCCAAAACATATCTCAAGAGCAGGGCTTCCTTTCAACTGAATGGGGTGAGAGTCTCAGCTAGTTTAGGCTGCAGGTGCGTTATTGCTGCGGGGGCAGTTTTTCTCTTCCGGTGGGGGGTGGGAGGGGGGTTGCTGCTGAGGAATACAATGCACCAACCCCCCCCCACCGCCATAAAATTCAGCCCAATAGCACTTAGGTTTATGTCAACAAATAGCTTTGAAACTGCTAGCACAGGTTTTTTTTCCAACTCTCACAAACACAGGCAGGGAGTTTTTTTTTCCAATTTTTAAAGGGCTGGCCATTTAGATAATTTGATGGTTCTACAGACCTTATTCACACTGCAAGAGGATTTATGACTTCTTATGATTTTTAAGGCCCTTGCTCCAGTGAAACTGGGGTCTGTTTGAACTCAGCACTGAGTTCAAATAGCCCTTATGAGCTCGGGATTCGCAGATGTGAGAGTCACTTCCTGCCTCTGTTCTCAAGCCCTAGTGCCGTTCACAGGAGGTGGGACTTTTGGGTCCAGGTGCCTCCTGCCATTTTGGAAAGTCCCCAGAGTCTTCACAATGCTGCAAAAATCCAGGCCAATGTTTGAATATAAATTAGAAGAGGAGAGTTGATGTTACCTACGGCATCAATTGGTCCCCATTTGGAGTACTTTGAATATAACACCTAAAATTATGTAATCAGAAAATATGATTAGTCTAAAGGCACAGAATTGAGCAACACAGTTATTGGGAGTTGTAGTTAGAGGATAAAATTAAGGAAGCTGACTTTCTTTTTCTTTGGAAGAGACTTTATAGTAAAATAAATGAAATTGGTAAACTAATGGAAGGAGTTGACAAAACAATCCCAGCAAATTATTCATTATTCTGACCAAAGAACACAATCTAAAATTAGAAAAGTTTCGGGCCAGTTTTCAGTTTTGATGGTGTATAAAATCGTGCAGTGTGTGTAAGAGACAGCCAGTCTGCTACTGCCAGTTTACCACCCCCAACAGGTACTGTGACGAACTAAGACTTCACATGATATTTTTTTATAAAATATATATAGATATCCTCATGGCTATTTCTAAAATTATAAAAACTGAACGAAGATCCTTAAAATGGCTGAAACTGTGTCTGCCTGTGACCCCAGAACTAAAGAAGCCACTTTGCAGTTTTGGAAATCTCACACCTTATTATCTCTGAGGAGATACTAATGATCACCTGGGGACTGCACAGTTCAACTTCAAAGGGAGCTACAAGAAGGCGATTTGTATTTGATGACCCAGGCTGGCCAGTGGAGATGGAATATCTACTAAGACAATGGCCTGCCAAACATTCCTTTTAGCCCATAATGGATGAGATATTATCAGCTTGGACCATAAAGCCAATTTCCAAACACTGGATAAACATCCTTTGCTGAAGACATCGTGGAGAGGTAAAGTGACATGAACTAGGCCTCTGGCTTGTTGAACAAATAATATTGCCTTGCTGGGTTGAATAGCTCAGTCTGCTGTTTAACATCTGACTAGCAGCCCACACCAAAGAAACTGTGGCCCAGTTTGGACACCTGGCTCCATTTACCCTGCTTCTGCTGGAAGTCTGTATCTTTACCTATAAGACTGATTCATCACTGCCTATCTCATCGTGTGAAGTCAACATTGCTGGAAAATTGAAATATCCAGCATCGGTTTCCAACCCTCTGACTTCCATGAAGGGACACCTCATTGGTCTTTGATTCTGGACTCTGGAACCCACGTGAAATAATATTTCTTTCCTCTGTGGTCTCGGTACTGCAGATCTTTCTTTTCTCTATACCTTTCTTTACTATCTGAAGTTGAGGGGGACACTGTAAACCATCTTTTGGCTTTTTGAGTGTGTGCAAATAAACTAACCCTTTGAGTTTGCTGTGGGGTTATTAATAGAAAATTGGATTGCACCAAAGCCAAGGGGTTGGGAAATATGCCACCGATTATAAAGAGGGAAACAAATTAAAACACCTTTCTGTTTATGGATGGGTGGTGAGAGGAGAAATTAGTGCTGTTTAAATTAACCCCCCTCCTGTCCGAAACAGTACAAAGGTTTCAACAAATGTTGGTACTGTGGCTGTAAAAACTTGTGCCCTGCTTGACAGTGTTATTTTTCTTCCACTATTCACTGGAATGTCAACAATTATATTTTCAGTCCTCTGTTGTGTTTGTAACACAAACCGCCTGATGGTTGAGCAGAAGAATGCAGAAAACAACTGAGAACAACAGATGTTTTGTGACTGAAAATAATTGCTCAGAATTCAAGTTGTTATCTAAACACAAATGCCTCTGTTGCTGGAATGTGCTGAATGTGGCATTTTGCAGCTTCAGTCTCTTACATGGTACTCCACCCTCCTTTACACATATAATTGGTTATTGCTGGAAAAAGAGATATGTCTAAGCTTTTTGTCTTGCACTCATCAGGACACTCACAAGAGTACCAATATAAGGGGAAAACAACGATTTATAATGTATGTGAAGAGAGTGCTGATTGGTTGGCAAATGGCATTCCCATGGAGAATGCACCAGTGATGGTGACTGATAGTTAACTGCCAAACATTGTTTAAAATTTAAACCAGGCAGCTTGACCCTGATTGGTAAAGGCATTACCCCGAGGAATGAGTCAGCGAATGGCTGTTACTTATTTTGTTTAGCTGAAACAGACGCAATGTATATATATGTTCTTTCTGTCAGCAAAGAACAGGGCACTGTGTATTAATATATGTAGCTTCCAGTACATACAAATATGCCACATTGCGAGCCTGACTGACAATCTTAAATTGGTTCTCAGTGTAATTCTTAGCACACTGAAGATTATTTAGCAATCGTGGGAATCACATCTTATGTTGAACATTGTGTTTTGAGTTTTGCAAGCACGGGCTGGGGTACAGTCCGTACCCTGCCCATTGCGAACAGCGACTGGGACATGCTGTTTGATATGTGTGTATATATATATATATATATATATGTGTATATTTTATACACACATATATATATCATTACTTCACCTGTTGCTCAATTTTTGAGATACCTTGCCCTTCCAGGGTAATCTGAGGTAGACTGGGCACTTTTCAGGGTCGAAAATGGTATCCTGCCAATATCTGTCCCCCAATCAACATCACCACCAAACAGATTTTCTGGTTTTTATTCCATTGTTAAGTAGATTTGTAAATGTTGATGGATCAAAGATGTTAGTCTGTGATACCAATGCAATCAAAATGGTGGATGAATACAATTTGATCTTCAATGGGACTTAATTCATCTTTGTTTAGTTGCTATGCTTCATGATAGGTTCGCTACTACTGAATTTGTGAATGTCTGAGTCATAGGCAAGCATGTCTTCCATCAGAAGTTTCCAAACCGTGGGCCTGAGGACGGCTTATCCAACCCCACAAAGCCTGGCGGCTCGTTTCCTGTACGCAACTCCTGAACCGAACAACAAGTTCAAATAGTTAGTTTGCAATTTACCCCACGCTGATGAAAGGGAAACACTTATTTGTTTTTTTATATGCACAAAATTTACTTCGTTTTTAAATCTGCAACTTAGATTTAGGGTGGGAGGAGTGTTCTACCGTAGGTCACAGCATGTAAATCGATATGGCATATAAGGTGGCACCATGCTGTCCGTCCCAAAAATCATGTTTATGCTCATACTCAGTGTATAAGTTGACCCCTCTTCAGCCACAATATACTACACTTGCGTTAGTAGCCAGCCTCCATTTTTCACCCACAAATGCATGTTTTACTTACCGGTACCTTATAACTGGGCGCAAGGGATCAAGCAGGCCATGCGGACTGTGTTGCGCAGATGCACAGAAGTTTAATACATGCCCACACAGAGCAGGCCCCGTGTGGCGAACAACAAAGATGGTGACCACCAAGTCCATGCCCGCGGTTCACTTTTATACTTGGCATATATATCACCCTTCTTTTCGAGGGATTTTTCATAGCTTCAAAGGTCCACTCACATGCCAACATCTACAGTGTGTGCATTCCTTGAATTTGAAGCTTTGCATTGTAACTCTTTATCTGTGACCCAAGTTGCTCCAGCTCATGTGCCCCACAGGGATAGAGGGGCAGAAATTCATCTCGGGCAGTGGCACAAAATGGGTGATAACAGATTGGCTGTCTGTTATACCCAGTGCTTGAAATTCCATTCCATTGTCGTCAATTGCCTAACCATCCTATGTTTGTCAGGCTCAAACCAAGTGACTACCATTAATCCCAAGTTTTAACTTGGTGGTTAAACATATGGATGGGCGGGATTGGAAAATCTATAAAAAGTGAACATGAAACCGCTTTTGACATGCCAGCACTGACACAAGCTTTTGAAAGGCTTGGAGTTGCATAGCTTTTCTGAGCCTTACTACAGAAGTGACCATTATTAAAAGATAACAACGATTAGAGCATTCACCATTATTACGTTGTGCCACTTTTACTTTTACTTATTAAGACCCTATTTTCCAAATGATATGATGCTGCCTATAATTCTTTACATTCTAACTTAAATAAGATGGAGGCAAGGAATCGTTTTATTGCATATTCCACCAGATATTTCTGCATGCAATTGTTGCCGATTAGTTGCTATTGTTGTTATTAATTGCTTATTAATACATTAATAGTCTTTAAGAAGCAGAAAGGTTTTTTGTCTTGCTAATTTATTTTAGGATAAGTAGCAGCACTTCTTACCACTTTTTATGGGCCTACAGCACAAGCTACTCACATCTACTTTTTCATCCACTTTACCACAGAGACAAAATGAGTCTTTGGGTGATTAATCTTGCATTAACAGCCATGTTCAGCATAGTGCTGAAATTGTATATGCTAATCCAGAGTTCAGACCCAACGTGAATTGGGGAAACTCTGTTTTCAAGGGAATGTCATTTCACATTAGTCTGGGCCCTGAATCCAGATTTGGGCTGTATTCACGCTTTAACAACAACACCAATGCAGTGTGAAATGACTTAGTACCTGATGCTCCGATTGTGTAGGTGCACTTAAATTGGCACATTTGTAGTAAGTCAGCTTCTATAATCGGATGATTTATAATTTATTTAGATGAACTCCAAATCCTGAAATAAATGTGCTAGGATGCTAAACTTGGAAATTAGAAAAAGGTTCACTGTAGAAATAGCATAAACATCTGCATTCAATTATATATGTTACTAACATTTTTCAGCCAAAATTTCAAAATCCAAATAGAAATAGCTTTGATTCTCTTTCCTCAGAGTTATCTGGCATTTCCCAGTAACATGAATTTATTTTGACAATCAAGGACCTGCTTGGGAAAAAGCAATGTGTGCAAACAGGATCATTCATGGGTAATGTAATAGATATCGAGCAACTGTACATTCTGTTACAATGACAATTTCGTGTAAAGAGGAGCTGTGTTTGCTGAACAAACAGTATGAACTTGCACTTTATTCAGCAGGATTAACGCTACCCCTTAAATTGTTAGTTTTATCATTTGAACTGTATAGCTACTCCGTCTATTCCAGTAGTCAAGGCTCTTTCAGCTACAGTCTTATTGGTACAGAATTCTTATTTAATCAACAGTGAAGGTTGAAAACATTGCACAGAAAACACCAGGCTGGTACTTGATGGTTAAATTCTAAAGTGACTCTCTTTACAATTTTCTGCCATAAAAAGCCTTCATCACACTGTGCGTAAATCATGTCTATAGTGGATACTGTCGTTAGATCTGCCTTGCCTGAAATATTATACTTAATAATAAAAGTATGATGCTGTCAGCACCTTTTGTACTTGCATTCAAAGACAAAGGAAGCAGCTGCAAATTGGTAATATATCGTTTGATGGCCATTTTGAATGCAATATCTTAGTGAGGTAGACTGAGTGGCGGCAGGTACCATAGATGCAGTCAGCATATTGTGTACCTTAACCTTTTACTCGCATACAGGAAATTAAACATGGAGCTAAAGATGGAGTATCCTTTCAAATGAAAAACAGGTTGGTGGTGAATAAAGTTGATTGTGATAAATCCTCTGCTATGTTGTCATAGATACTGGAAGTGTCATGTTCTGGCAGGCAGATGGTAAATGCCAAGCTGCCCAATTCCCAGAGAGAAACTTGAAGCAGCTGCCACAACTGTTTGCAATTTGTATTTATTTTGAGATGCGGGCTTTGAATTCAGTAAAAGAAGACCACTGAGTCTTATAAGTTTCTTACAAAACTAAATTAAACCTTTATTAATAGAAGAAATAATTTTAGGCACATGCATAGATCTACAAATTACTACTATGATATCTTCTAAATCCCCTAATTAATCTAGACCCCAGTTACAGCTCTGTTAAGGCAACAGCGAGGCAGATAGGACAGAATTTTCCGTTTGACGTGCGGGGTGGGCGGGCCCCGCATATCCGCGTGTAAAGTGACGCGCGGTGATGTTGGGCGAGTGTCCCGATATTTCGCTGGGCAGGCGCGTGATGAAGTCCAACACGTGCCCGCCATTATTTAAAGGGCCACTTAAGGCCCTTTAGTCTTCAATCGACGCCAACTTTTCAGCGCCCGTGCAATCTTCGGGTCGGCGCACGGACGCAACTGGCAGGTGGGTAAGAGATTTTTCTATTAACCTCATCCACGGGCGGGATAAGAGGGCTCAGTGGGGTCGTGAATCTGCTTTGTGAAGTATTTATTGTTGAAAGTTTTTGAAACTTGCCTGTGTGATCTGCAGTGCTTCAGAAGGCATCCCAACTGCTTTTTCTGGACTCTTAACCTTCAGCTCAGCACTCTGCAGTGAGGAATCTTTTCTGGGTCTGCAGGTTTCAGGAAGCCTCCCCTTAGCCTGGGAATGGGAGCTGAACTCTCCACTGGAGGCAGCTCCTCTGAGAAGGAAGGGAGGGCTAGAAGGAGGAGGAGGCCAGGAGTGCACATTCAGCCTCCAGGGGAGCCACCTTTGGGAGGTCAGGTGCAGGCGCAAGGGGTGCTGGGCCAAGAGGTAGTCCAAGGTGGAAGGGGCCGCAGAAGACGCCACTATCCTGCTGCCAGGGTATACAGGGTATACGGCGAAGCAGCTACCTCAATATGTTTGAGGTGCAGTGCCGAAGGAAGCTCCATCTCTCAAGGGAGACAGTCAACTATGTCTGTCAGATGATTGGCCCTGAGATCTTCCCTAACTGTGTGGGTGGACACCCCATGCCAGTGGCTCTGAAGGTCACTGCTGTCCTCAAATTCTATACCTGTGGCTCCTTCCAGGGCTGGGTGGGTGATTTTTACGGTGTATCCCAATCAGCTGTCCACAAGCAGGTTACAGACGCTCTGTTCAGATGGGCATTGACATTCGTCCACTTTCGCTGTGACCCAGCAAGTCAGGCACAGCGAGCCAGAGGCTTCGCGGCCATTGCTGGCTTCCCCCGTGTCCAGGGTGCTATAGACTGTACACATGTGGCCATCAAGGCACCAGCAGGTGAGCCCGGTGCCTTCATCCCAACAGGAATGGCTTCCACTCCATGAACGTGTAGATAGTGTGTGATCACAGGATGCAGATTCTACAAGTCTGTGCAAGGTACCCAGGCAGCTCCCACGACGCCTACATTCTCAGACACTCCCAGGTGCTGGGTCTTTTCAGTGCTCCGGCTCGGCTGGATGGATGGCTGCTGGGTGACAAGGGCTATCCCCTCAGAAGGTGGCTCATGACGCCTCTCCGCCAGCCAAGAACAGAAGCTGAGGAGCGGTACAATAGGAGCCAGGGCACCACAAGGGCTGTTGTGGAGAGAGCCATCGGTCCTTTCAAGATGAGCTTCCGATTCCTGCACTGCTCAAGGGGCGCACTCCAGTACCCCCCAGATCGTGTCTCGGTGATAGTGGTTGCATGCTGCGCTCTCCACAATCTTTTGGAAAGGGGGGACGCAGTGGACGATGAAGACGTCGACGCAGTGGCTGTGGCTGCACACCATGAGTCCAGCAGTGATTCTGAGGATGAGCAGGTACAGGGAAATGCTGAGCGGGTAGACGCTGACCCTGGACTACTCCAGGGAGGCAGGGACACCCAGGATGCTTTAATCCAATGAACCTTCAGCTATCAAAACACAGATGCATCATCAGGACAAGCCTGGGCTGCCGCCTCGATACCCAACACTGAAGTGCAAAATCTGCCAGGTCATCTACACTAACTAAGGGCCGTGTACATAAAGCTGAATATCCAGAAAAACACTCATTACACTTTTCTTAAACATGCACATGCAGCAGAAACGAGGCACCCCCAGTCATGGTCACACATCTGACATTTAATGTGTGAATCAGAAGTTATCACAAATATTAAACAATAGTGTAAACAATCAAAAAGAAATCATAAGGACCTAATCTTGGGCCAACACAAAAGCACTAGTGAAAAACCCATGGTGTGCCTAATGTGCCTTATGCTTTCGTCTATGGATGCTATGTCTTCGTGCTGCCCCATCGCTCGGAGTGGCATTTGAGACAGCCTGCTGACTTTGCTGTCCTGTTGGCCTCGATGATCTTGGCGGTCGTCCTGTGGCCTGTGAGCCTGTGCTGGCCCTACCTGGGAGGGAGCTGCCAGTTCCACAGCTGGCATCTCCCCAGTTGTGGCAGCCTCACCAGATGATACGGTCACTGGCAGAGGGGCGGAGGAGCTGCCGCCCTCATCCGGAGCACCCTGAGAGGAGCTTGCAGAGACGACAGGCAGCTGCTGCACCAACGTGAGGTCGCCTCGGACCTCTCCCTGCTCTGGATGGATGGGCACTGAGCTGGGAAGCTTCGTGCCCACACCATCTCCCACACTGGCAGTGACCAGCTGAGGTCAACGCCGATGTGAGAGTTTACTGGTCAGAGCGCATCCCCAGGAAGCCCTGGCGGGTCTCCTGGAGTAGGCTCTCCACGAGAGTTGCCACTCTCTCCATGGAGGACGCATGGCGCTCGGACATGTGGCTCATTGCTTCGGCGATCATCCATGTAGACTCCTCCATCACGGAGACCAAGCCAAGTATAGCCTCATGTATCTCCCCCAGATGCTCCCGCACACCCAGCCGCATTTCCTGCACCTGCTGCGTCGCGGACGACTCCAGAGGCACATCATCAGCCACCGACTGAGCATGTGCCTGGTCCCCTGCAGTCCTCCGACTGCTGGCGCCATAGGCACTCTCTGTCTCTGCCAGCTCCTCCAGCGACTGTGAAGTGCCCTCACCGCTGAGCCCCGGGACACTAGCCAATGATCTAATTCCCACCAAGGTGCTAGTATCTGTGCTATTGCCTGCCTCGCAGAAATGGTGTGACACTGGTGAGACTTCAGGGCCCTCAGGTGTGAGAGGGGGCATTTGCTGCTCCTCCTCCCGGCCGTGCTTTGATGATGCTGATAGGAAAAACAAGGACAGTGGATCAGTTAGCGTGCAGACAATGACAAAGATCATCCATGTCCCCCTGGCTCATTATGTGCTCAACCTTCCATAACCAATGGCCCAGCAATGTTGCAACAATAACTAATTTAACAATCATCAATGCAATGGCTGTTGGGAGGACAATGCTGACCTCACTGTGGGCATAAATACCTGGCCGTGCCACCCCAGCCTCACTGACACCAGTAGACCTGGGTGCATGGTGCCTCTCCAGCTCAAGGGCCTCCTGCTCGAAGTGGCTTAATATGGAGAGCTGTGCCTGGCCGCCTCCAGTCCTCACACGCTCGGCCACGTTGTGAGCATTCTTCTCCTGCAAAAGAGAGAAGAGCATTGATCAGGGCAAATTGCACATGGACATTGTTCACGCACGGCCCACCCCAACCAGAGTGGGACATATCAGGCCTCCAATGCCTCCTCTCCCCGCTGCTGCTGATCACTCAGGCAAAGATGATAGGCCTGCTCCCCACCCACCATAACGCCCCCTTGGACACATGCTGCCTACATCACATTAGGAACCACATGGTATTTCCCCCCATAGCAAAGAGGCACAACCACATGCAGCGAAGAAGGCAGCAGATGGTTCGTTACCATGACACTTTGAGGCTCCCCTTCCACCATCTCATCACCCTGACTAGGACACATCCTGGAGTTCTGAGTCTGCGCCTAGGTGCAGCCAGGTTGCCCCCAAACCAGTCATGTGGGACTAAGATCAACACATGGTGCGGGGGTGAACTCATCTCCTCGTGACCCACTCAGGCAGACCTCCGCATGGGCACTATCTGCTTGCCCACTCAGCAAAGGGAAAATGCCATCAATGATTCAATGTAGTCATGACACTGTGACTTGGGGAGGGTGTCCTTCAGAGGGTAAGGCTACCTGCTGGGTTAAATGCCCAATGCCAACATGGTACTCACCCTGCCAGAGCACAACAAATCTTCGACGTGCTTGCGGCACTGGATCCAGGTGCACCGCACCATGTCACGGGAGCTCACCACCTCCGCCACCTCCTCCCAGGCACGTTTAGTCACGTTTAGGAGGGGGGCCTCCTGCTCCCATCCGGGGGGTTCCAACACCTCCCGTCATGCTACCACCTCCTCGAGAAGGGCAGCAAGGCAGCCATCAGAAAAACAAGGGGCGCGTTGGCCCCCTGCTGGCCTGCCCTGCAGCCTGGCCTGCTCACCCGAACCCTTCTGCTGTGGCCTGGAACTGGCTATTGTCAGCAGCCTACAGGAGGCTGCCAGGTCTTCTTTTAAACAGACTGCCGGGCCGCCATTGGACCCGGCGGGTCTGTGCACGCCCGCCGCCGCCCCCGCCCCGCTATATCCACAGGAGTTGGCAAATGCGCTGGGCAGGCCTTAATTGGCCCACCCGCCTAAAATGGTGGAGCGGAATCCGCTCCTGTTAGCCTCCCTCCACCCCCCCCCCCCCTCCAAAGGAAAATCTTGGCCATAGTTTTTTAAAAGACCCAAGCAAAGCAACACAGAATACCCTGAACAGTCAAATTCAAAGTGAGTTTTCTTCAGCTTCCTTGTAGACAACAGCTTGAGACTCAGATGCTGGAGGCTTTTCACACTCGTTGGATCAAGGAATGCCTTCTCTTCTTTATACGTATTTTCCCCTTTGAATGCAAATTCCCATTGTTTCACTGTGTCTTTGAACTTTACCTCTCTAATAATAAAAATCCATCAAAGCACCAATTTTGCCAGTAATCTTTGGGAAAAATAAACACACTGGGAAACATTTTCTC
The DNA here is from genome assembly GCF_964194155.1 of Cetorhinus maximus. Classification (NCBI taxonomy): domain Eukaryota; kingdom Metazoa; phylum Chordata; class Chondrichthyes; order Lamniformes; family Cetorhinidae; genus Cetorhinus; species Cetorhinus maximus. Next base: position 69,705,750 of record NC_135899.1, read on the forward strand.
CCCGTCGGGGGGGTTTGTGCGGGGGTGGGTGCGAACCCAATCGGCGCCCCTGATTGGGGCCACACCGCCGTTTTACGTGGGCAGGCCAACCAAGGCCCGCCCATTGTGACGCTCGCCCGGAAGCTTGAGCTTCCTGTGCATGTACGCGTGGAAGAGCGCTGAAACCTCCCTGAGGCACGGAGGTACCTCAGGGAGATTAGTTTGACATGTATAAATTTAAATAAAGGAAAAAAAAAACTTTTAAAACATGTCCCCTGATGTGGCACTCTCTCATGAGCTGAGACATGTCAGAAGAAGTAATGTAAAAATTTTTATTAGATATTAAAACACTTCATGAAACCTCATCCCACCCATGGATGAGGTTTCATGAAAAATGCGAAGGCCGCCTGGGCTCTTCGCCTGCCCGACAACCTTAAGGTTGGACGGGCAGTTCATTTAATTGAGTTAATTAGGTTTTAAATGGCTTTAATAGGCCTTTGACAGTTCGGCGCAGCCTACTTGGCTGCGCGGCCACTGAACTGAAAATCTAAATGACGTGCGGTGACGTCAGGATGCCCGCCCAACATCACCGCGCGTCATTTTACATGTCGGGCTTCACATCCCCGCGCCGTCCCCGGTTTTGAATTCAAGCTAGTCTGGTTTATTTAAAAATGCAAATGTTCCCTTTACACCTATGTTTACCTACTTAACATTTCAAATCTAGTTTATCTTTTGTTAGATCAACGCCTTCAGACCAGCTGCCTTTAATTCAATTAAATCACACACACACACCTATAGACACAGACCCCACTATTACTTGACTTTAAAATAAATTTCAATAACATTATGAAAATTATTATATCTTCCTGACATGCCACCTCTTGAATGTTTAAATTACTGAAGGAGAAGCAACAGCTCTGGCATAAGGCAAATGAGAACCATAGGTTTAGTCTAGCCAAAAAGCTGTGCATTTTGGTTAGTTCTGTAAAAACACAAAGGTCCAACGCGTTCTTAAAAATAACGGAGGCTAAGCATGAGATGAGATTTGTGCAGAACTGACTATCATGAAAAGATAAGAGTGATTAAAACATTCAGTTTTATAATGTTATTGTGTTGTGCAACTTTTACTTTTACTTTGTATGACCCTATTTTCCAAATGATGTGATGATGCCCATAATTCTTTCCATTCTAACTTAAATAAGGTGGAGGTCAGGATTCATTTTATTGCTTATTCCACCACATATTTCTGCATGAAATTGTTGCCAATTAGTTGCTATTAATGGCCTATTAATGCACTAAAGGTCTTTAAAAAACAGAAAGGTTTTTTTCTTGCTGATTTGCTTTAGGATGAGAACACAACTTAGAGTAGCAGTACTTCTTACCACTTTCTATATGCCTACATAGCTACTCATATCTACTTTTCCATCTGCTTTACCGCAGAGACAAAATGAGTCTTTGCGTGATTAATCTTCCGTTAACAGTCATGTTTAGCATGGTGCTGAAATTGTATGATGTTAGCCCAAAGTTTAGACCCAACATGAAATGGGGAAACTCTGTCTTCAAGGGAATGTCATTCCACTTTAGTCAGGGCTGAATGGAGCTGAGTAAATCAACCTTAAAATTCTGGAGATTAGCGATTTATGGTGCTTCCCTTAATCCCCTGAATTTCTTGGCTGATTTGCATATTAAAATGGACAGCAAGACCTGGCCCATCAGCCTAGCAACTGCCCATATTGCTTCAGACTGAAAATACTTCTATTCTGGTCTGAGGCAGTGTAGAAAGATTAACCAAGGTAGAGATTTGATACTTGTACTGCAGGTCAATGACCAAGCTGATTGTAGTGCTCTGTATGTCATGTGCTTGGAAGGATATGTTAATATCTGATCAGTCCTATACTCTATCAAATAAATTAAAAGTCTGATCAAAGTGTAAGAATGAAAAGGAGTTGCATTTTGCTGTTTCTAGAAAATCAGTCACAATCTGAAGGTAGTTCTGTTTTGTGCAATGAGAGCTAAATAAGGGTCAAAAATACTGATTTTGTTTTGCCATTTAGAGAACTGGTTCATTGACTCCTGAAACATTTCAAAATTGAAGCTATTTTGTCTTGAGTTCCTGTCCTTGAAGTAATGGACAAAGTCATGGCAGAGCACACTACCTCCTCCACAACAGAGACCATAACACGCATGCCCTCATGGATCTCTGCCAGATCCTCCCGCACATCCCGCTGGACATCCAACATCTGCCGCCTAATGGACGACTCCAGAGGCTCACCATCTGCTTTTGACTCTGCATCGTCCTGGTCTCCAGCAGTCCTCCGACTGCCAGCGCCCTGGGCACTCTCTGCCACCACCTGCACCTCAAGCGAGTGTGAAGTCCCCTCAGCGCTGTGCACCAACATTTGAGCCGAAGACCTAACGCTCACCGAGATGCTGGTATCTGTGCTGGTGCCTGGTTTAGAGAGTGGGTATGACGCAGGTGCAGCTGAAGCCCAGCGGTCCTCTGGCTTCAGGGGTGGCTCTTCGGGGTCCTGTGAGCGAGTGCCTGCTGGCGAATCTAAGGGAGAACAACCACATGTCATTAGTTTACGTCATCACACTATCACTGTGCATGCCAGGCACCCTGGTGAGACAATGGAGGCCTGCAGCATGGTGCTATTGTCTTTCAATGATCAATGGGGAAATCCAGTTTTGAGGCTCCCATCAATGAAGAGAACTAGAACGTTTGCACCATCCGAAACTCTCAACCTCTGTGCACTGCACCCTTACCTTTGTCTGACACACCAGCCTCTCTATGACCAGCTGAATGAGGGGTGCATGGTACCTCTCTAGCTCCTGCTCAAATCTGGTCAGGATTAGGAGGTTTGGGGGGCCTCCGCTTGTCCATGACTCTCAATGTGGTTATGGCTCCATTGGACCCAGCGCCCGACAGGCCCCCGCCCGGCCCTTCCTGACCATTGAGAAGACACGTTTCATGCTGGGCGGGCCTTATTTGGCCAGCCAGCACGAAATCGCGGTCAGGGGCCTGTTTCCCCACTGGCCCCAGACCCTGCGTACGCCGCCCAGCAACAGTAAATTTCAGGCCCTTGTCTTTTTAAAGCTCCACCTACAGAACCAAATAAAATAGATGTATTTCTGCTGCAGTATTATTACAGGCTCATATGCTTACCTAATAATTAACTACCTTCCTGCAAAGCCTGATTAAACGTTTTGTTAATGGTTCAGCAATTTTATCCAGTGAATAGCTGAGTCACATCGCTCAAGAAGGGCCCAGGAGGACTCAATTCTTCGTCCATTATGAGCTGGTTGCTCTCAGCAAGGTAGCAGTCATAGTTTAAGAAGGAGAAAATTGATTGATATCCCTTGACTTGGAACTCCTGGCATGCTGACAGGATTGCATTTGCTTGTATTGCTGTTAATATGAGAAGAAGGAAATTATGTCATGGAGGCTGCAATATAAAGACGTGGTCGCTATACCATAGTTGTGTGAAGCTCTGGTTGGACCCCATCTGGGCATTCCACCTCAGGAAGAATATATTGGAACGGGCGCAGCACAGATTCAGCGGAATGAGCCACATCAAGTAACCCCCTAAAGATTGAATTCCCTTCAGTTGGCCATCACTGGGAGGCGCAGGATGGTATCGTCCACCATGTTAACTCACGAAGCTATTTAATCATTCCAATTGTGCTCAAAGGTAAAATGCGTGTGTTTGACGGATCCCCGCACCTACGTCCACAAATTCCTGATAAATGTAACGGTAACCTTGACAACGGTGCTGTAGATTCCCAGTGAAGTGTTGCTCCACTTCCCTACAAAACCTCCACAAAGAAGGACAAAGTAGATTTATTTATGCATTTTGATCCTCGGTAAACGCTGATGGGATGTATGATGTTACAGTGCCTAGTCACAGTTTCCCCACTGTGTCTATTAATTCACGACTGCTTTGAAAAGAACTTCTTTGTTAAAGTAAAATTAACTCTTCTTAGTTTAATCAAGGTTGAATTATTTCATGTAACTGTTTCTATTGCAATTTAAAGTTCATTGTGGTCTGAACATATTGAGATGTACAGTAGCCTAGAACTGTGACGGTTTATTTTATTGGGTGATCAATTTATCTGTCCAAAGCTTAATTGTTGTGTTATATTGGATGTCGTTTCTCAATATTTAATCACACATCATCCATCTGGAGGAAACATTACATAAGAACATAAGCAATAGGAGCAGGAGTAGGCCATTCAGCCCCTCAAGCCTGCCCCGCCATTCAGTAAGATCATGGCTGATCTGTTCCAGGCCCCAACTCCTCTTTCATGCCAGCTCCTCATAGCCCTCAACTCCCCGATATTTCAAAAATCTATCTACCTCCTCTTTAAAGACTTTCAGTGATCTAGCCTCCGCAACTCTCTGGGGTGGAGAACTCCAGACATTCACTATCCTCTGGGAGAAGAAATTCCTTTGCATCTCAGTTTTAAATGAGTGTCCCCTTATTCTATAATTATGTCCCCTAGTTCGAGAGTACCCCACTAGTGGAAACATCTTCTCAACATCTACCCTGTCAAGCTCCCTCAGAATCTTGTACGTTTCAATAAGAGTACAGGTGATTGTGTCTCTGACATCAATGAGCTCAAAGAATTAGCAATCAAAACAGCAGATCTCAAAACATTAAAAGATATAAGGTAGAGTAAAAAATATTGTGAAACGAGAGTTTTTATTTTGTTTTAAATAGTTTTCACCCCACTCAACTGAGGGAAACCAGACAAGCAGAGAGTTAAAATTGACCTGGTGGCTTACCCACCAATGTCCTGCCTTGATCAGTCATCTTCAATTTTAACCTGCTGTAAAAGTGGCAGGGTCCGCTTTAAACATGCAGATCAAGGTCTGATGATGTCACTGGGCCCGGACTGCGATTTTAACTCTGACCTGAGTGAGGAAACAGCTGCAACTTCCCTGCCAGGCGAAGTCAGGTCGGAAGTGAATCGGGAGCTGAAGAAGACATTCTAAGGAATACTTTTTTAATTTCCATTATGGGACTGGGAAAAGCAGGAGGTCTCCCCTGCCCTGGACCCTGGCCCTTCACATCTCTCTCTGCCGTTCCCCACCCCACCTCACTGCAATATCCCTCAGAATCCTGGCCTCCACACTTAACTGAATTGTTGGGACAGCCGAGGGCTGCCTAAATTTCCATAAGCCTGCAGTCGCTTTCCACCACCTTCTGCCTATCCCAAGTGGGAAGTCAGCTGGTGGCATGCTAATGGGGCCCAGCAATTAAAATTGCTCTGGTCTCATACTGCCACTGGTGTTTGACAAACTAACTTAAACCTGCGACTTCCTGTCAGAAATCCGCTGGCAGTTAAAATTCCCCTCTTGCCCCAGCAATGTTTTCAGTATGGAGCAAACTGCATTACGCAATCCTGCTTGTTAAGGGAACTCAAAACAATCTGCAGGGACATAAGCAAAACAGGACATTTGCTGAACTAAGGTGGCACTGATAAATGGTCGTACAATATAGTTACAGAGACCACGTCGAATCGGAAAGAAAGTTGGCAAAATCGGGGAAAAGTAATCAGTGAAACAAAAACCAACCTGCATGTTGTATGACAACTTTTAATGCACTGAACATTGCTCATAGCTTCACTGAGGCATAAACAGGTCCTAAATAATGTTCGGATAATTAGGGGATAGTCAAAAACATGGGCCTGGATTTTCGCCACTATGGAAAACCTCTCCATCCTGGTGAAAATAGAGGAACTGCCCAAAAATCGTAAGTCCCTGATCCCGAATGCGGTATTTTTGCGGGGCTGACAGTGGAGTTGGGGCACGTTTTACGGAGACAGCTGGCCCTTTAAATCAGCAGCTGCCTCCATTCTAGTCTTATTTTGGCAGCCTAAGGGTGTGGATCCCAAAGTGTGCAAAGTAGACCTGGTAAGAGCAGGTCTGAACTTGGCATATTTCTGTGGATACCTTTGGAGAGGTAGGGGACCCCTGTGGAATTTGCGTTAAAATTATATTCACTGCCCCCAAGAGCACACAAAACAAATTCCAACTGTCTTCCTTTATCCCAAGGGAGGAGGAGCTCCTGGTCTCGCAGGGCAATTATTTTTTGCCCCTACTGACTCATGCATCCAGGTGGCAGGAAGAACTTTGTGCTGGAGAAGGATGCATAGAGCTTTGTGCAAAAGAATGTAGAAGATGGGCATGGAACCCTCGCACACTGAGGCCATAGAAGCCAGTCAGCATGAGCAACCAAAGGCCAGAGGGAGGGCAGAATGTCAGGTGGAAGAGGCTGCTGCCCATGCACTAGGAAGGTGGAGGGGAGGCAGGACAAACAGATATTGTCTTGTGGGAAAGGTGTACAGATCTGCGGCATCCTACATCAATATGATGGAGAACCAGGGTCAAAGGTGATTGAGGCTAAGCTATGAGGTGGTAACGGATAAATGTTGCATGGTCCAGCAGCAACTTCAGCCACAATCAATCGCCCCATTCCCTGCCAATGGCTGTGAAGGTAACCATCACTCTCAACTTCTATGTGTCAGGATCTTTCCAGGTATCATCAGGAGACCTGTCTGATATAGCCCAGTTTGTAATTTAAGGCTGTAACTAATGCCCTGTTTGCATGTGTGGGAGATCACATTCATTTCCCTATAGATTTGGCATCTCAGACACACAAAGCCATGGCCTTTCCCTAATTAACAGGCTTCCCTCAGGTGCAGGGTGTTATTGATTGCACCCATGTTGCCATAAAGACCCCAACACAGCATGTGGACACCTTCCTCAACTGGAAGTCCTTCCACTCAATCAATGGACAGGTGGTTTGTGATCATAAAGAGGTCTCCCTTCATATGGCTGCAAGGTGCAGCTGCCACGACCCCTTCATACTAAGGAGTTCCCAACTCCCTCAGCTGTTTCACCCACCAACGCAGATCCATGGTTGGCTTCTAGGGGACAAGGGCTGCCCCTTAAAACCATCAATAATGAACTCCTTTAGGAGCCTAGAAACAGAGGCAGAGCAAAACTACAACAGCAGCCATGTTGTCACCATGAGCACCATCATTGAGAAGGCAACTGGCATTTTGAGGATACACTTCAGGTGCCTCAATCACTCAGGTGGAACTCTGCAATATGCTCCAATAAGGGTATCAAGAATAGTGGTGGTGTGCTGCATGCTGCACTACATTGCGCAGTGGAGGGGCTTACTAATTGATGACTGCTGTGCCATGGGCAGAGCTCCAACCTCTGTGGAGAAGGAAGATGAGGAGGAGAAGGAAGCCCCTGTCCATTTGGAAGATTCACAACCAGAGGAGGAGGCTGCCAATGACAGAGTAGCTTGGAGGCATAGCCATGTAGCCAGGGCTGACTCTGTGCAGGAGGGGAATCATTGCCAGACAGGTCCTTTTGCAAAATAGATTCTCATAAGGTCCTCTCATATCGCAGCCTATCACAGATGACGTACTTCCACCTAAAGAACTTTGTACATTGACTCCACAATTACTCAAAGGACTGTCTATCCACTGCAAAGGAAAGAATAAACATCAATGAGTTTGACTCAGTCATATTCATATGGCTGAAACCTTCACCGTCATATTGCAAACAAACATGGTAATGAATCATTCGCAACTTGGCTCCCTCACCTGAGTGGCAATGACTGTAAATGAGGGATCCATGACGCAAAATTGTCAATTAATAAACCATGCTCACAATGCTGAGAGTGAAACGACATCAGAATTCGAAACGTATACATACTGATGGGATTGTATGTTATAGCATGCACCTAGATAAGGCATCTCGCACATGACGAGCCCAGAACTGTGCCCCAACAGCTCTCTGAAAGAACCTGTGCTCCATCCATTCTGGCCAGTGGTCCAGTTTCAGATGTAGGTACCATATGCAACATTCCTGGCATCCATATACCTCTGCTCATCGCACAAAGCACATCCTTGTGACACCTGGAATGCAAATGCAGCCAAAGTAGTGGAAACAGCAGATGACCAATATTAACTTTACCATACTTGGCGCCTCAAGCTCTGATGGCCTAGGTGTAGGCAATGTTGTAACACTGCAGATGAATGCTTTGCACCCAGCACCCATACTTGACAAGCACCTACTGCCCAGCATTTGTTCGTGAAGTCTAATCATTCAGCATCCCTTAAGCTTCGATGGACAATGAAAGACACAAGGAGCATCTCGGTGCTTGAGCCTTTGAACACTGGAATCTTACATGATACAGGAAAGAAGGAAGAAGCCTCCAAAGCATCACAAATCAGCTGACAATCTTGATCCCGCTGATGGCATGTCGAGACGGACCTCAGCATGCCGACTTATTATTACTGGTAAAAATTGCCTTCATAATGTTACTATTCTCTTTCAGCTCTCTAATGTACAAACACAAACCAAGTCATGTGCAAATGTAATTAAATATATCAAAGAAGTTTTCAAATGTGCTATATACAATGTTAAAAGTGTAACCATGGTGAACCCATTAGGTGAGACGGCACCCTTCACTCTTGCACATTCCTACAAAGTGCTCCCCATGTTGCCTCAGAGGAGGTGGAAGCAGGTTGTTCATTTCTCTGTCGAATGACAATGAGGAGCATGATGGCCTGCCTTGTCATGCAGGTACCCGTTAGGGACCTCCTTCATACTGTGGCCTCTGCATCCTTGCATGGGCAGCCCTGGTCACTGGCATGTATGCAGCAGACAAGGGCTCTGGCAGAGGGGCTGGGAGTTGGAGGAAAATGAGGGTGCTGAGGAGCTCTTGGTACCTTCACTCTCCATAGTGACTTCCACAGCCTGGGTTGTCTTTCAGATGGGGTTGATGTGCCTGGCTGCTGGTGTGCAGCAATTGTCCATTTCAGCAACCACTGTGCCAACGGTGAGACTGTCCTGTTAAGGATATGCAGCTCCTCATGTATTACATGGATGTCAGAGCTCATACTTGAGCAGACTGATCCAGGCTACTGAGGGAGGCTTACACTCTTTCCTGACCGAGATGCTGCCCTTGCAACCACTCCAAGTGCTGCTGCATGTGTCTCCATGAGAGTGGCCAATCTCTGATGGTCAGAGCTCATGTGGTTCAGCTCCTGGGACAATGTGGAGTTCATGACTGTGATGGACTCCTCCATTCGCAGTCCAAGAGCTCCCACTTCGTCAGGGAACTCTGCCAGATGTCAATACACCTGTTGCTGATTATCTAAATACTGTGTCCCAAAATATGACTCCTGAGGCTCCACGTTCCTGCCCAATGGAGCATCATCGTGACTTTCCTCCCTCTTCTGAGGGGGATTGCGCACAGATTTCTCTGATCCTGACTCTTCCTCCTGTATTCTGCTGCAGTGATTTTCATCCTTTGCTACTTGCTGTGCGCGTGTACTACATCCCTCTGAAGTGCATGTATCTGATCTGATGGAGTGTGAGCTAGCCAGGTGTTAGGCTGCCTCCTCAGACACCTCTTCCACCTCTTGATGCCTAAGGGATGATCTGGTCTGAGGTGGTGAGGGAGCAGAGCTGGGACCTGTGTGGGACACAAAATGAGTTAGTTAGGTATAGTTCTTTACATTGTGAAAGCAAGCTCTGATGCATGCCACTGCCTTAACCATGCTCGTGCTGCCCTTATAACACAACCCCATCTTGCACCCCCCCTCAAGCCAAAGTCTCATTGTGCTCAGTGACATCCTGACTTCCACCATTAATACCATGTTCCACTGTGATTTCAGCACCACCTTTATCACTACCTAATGGCGATTCATCATCATTTTCAATAATTTATATAGACTCTTCTTTTCCCACCTATTTCCATTATTTTTAAATCTACAACTAATACTTTGTTAGTCTCTCCACCCCACCCCCACTAGAGCTGTACTTTGAGTATCCTGCCATCCATTCTTAATTAGCACTTTTCTTAGATAATATCACCACCTTCAACACCTCTTTGATCCTTTTGTCTGTGACATCTTTTGATTATCTGCTCATATCACTGCTTGCTTATCCCTACAACCATCCCACCCTCAACTTCTCTCTCCCCCCGCCCCCCACCTTAGACCAGCTTATATTTCACCTCTCTCCTAACTATACTTCAGTTCTGCCGAAGGGTCATGAGGACTCGAAACGTCAACTGCTTTCTTCTCCACCGATGCTGCCAGACCTGCTGAGTTTTTCCAGGTAATTCTGTTTTTGTTTTGGATTTCCAGCATCCGCAGTAGCTTTTAGCTTTTTGTTTTTATCTCTAAGATTCCATGTTAGCCTGATATAGTGCATGGAGGGATATTGTTGTTCACTCTGTCTGTGCATCACAGAGCATTCACATCTGTTCTGTGCACACCTACATGAGCTGTGTACACATAAAAGCATCAATGCTGAAGCAGACGTATCCTCCATGACTCGCACCTTAGCTGCAGCATGCAGGTGTGACCCTTCCCTTGGAGCTCTGTGTGAATGAACCAAGCTACTCACCTTGCCGGAACTCAGCAGGTCATTGAAGCTTTTCCTGCATTGAATCTATGAGTACTGATGGTCTCCTGCTGTGTTCACTGCAGCTGCAATTTGAATCCAGTGAGGTGGGTGAGAGGGTGGGGACTGGGTAATAAGAGGCCAGGAATGGAGGGTAAAGGGGGAAGTGTGATCGCTGAAGGGTGGTGGAGGAGGGGTGGTGCCTCCAACAGGCACAGAGGAATTGCAAAGGAGATTCCCCACCTTAGCTCCTGCCTGACACCAGCCCACACAGCTGAAGCTGCCGGGCTACCAGCTGGGTGTGGGTCTCCCCCTGCCGCGGGTAAAATAGTGGCGGGATGAGTTCCTTAAGTGTCCATTAATTGTCTTTCAACGCGCCCTCATAAAATTTCATTCGGGTTTGGGGAGGGCCTGTCAGAGGCGGGAAGGCCACATGCTGGATTTACAAGCCTTCAAACCTGCTGGCAAAAGAGAGCACAAAATCCAGCCCCTGAAATCTTTACATAGAGGTGAACGGTAGCATAGTGGATTAGTCATTCAAAAGTTTGGACTAATAGTTCAGAGAATGCAAATTCAAATTGCAGCATGACAATTTGAGAATTTGGACTCAGCTTAGAAAATCTGAAATAAAACACTACGATTGCTAAAAGTAGAGCTGAAGCTGTCGGAAAAAACACGTCGGCTCACACATGTTGCCCCAGATAGGAAACCAGCCATGCTGACTCTGCCCGGAACAAGAACAGAAATACCTGGAAAAACTCAGCGGGTCTGGCAGCATCGGCGGAGAAGAGCAAAGTTGACGTTTCTAGTCCTCATGACCCTTCAACAGAACTAAGTAGAAATAGGAAAGGGGTGAAATATACACTAGTTTAAGGGTTGGGGGGTGGGGGGATGGGGGGGTGGCTGTTGTTGGGACAAGCAAGTAGTGATAGGAGGAGATAACCAAAAGATGTCACAGACAAAAGAACAAAGAGGTGTTGAAGGTGGTGATATTATCTAAAAGAATGTGCTAATTAAGAGTGGAGAGCAGGACAAGCAAGGTAGCTCTAGTGGGGGTGGGGTGAAATAAACGATGGATGGAATACATTTAAAATAATGGAAATAGGTGGGAAAAGAAAAATCTATATAAATTATTGGAAAAAACAAAAGGGAGGGGGAAGAAACGGAAAGGGGGTGGGGATGGAGGAGGGAGTTCAAGATCTAAAGTTGTTGAACTCAATATTCAGTCTGGAAGGCTGTAAAGTGCCTAATCGGAAGATGAGGTGCTGTTCATCTGAGCTTCACTGGAACAATGCAGCAAGCCAAGGACGGACATGTGGGCAAGAGAGCAGGGTGGAGTGTTAAAATGGCAAGCGACAGGGAGGTCTGGGTCATTCTTGCGGACAGACCGAAGGTGTTCTGCAAAGTGGTCACCCAGTCTGCATTTGGTCTCTCCAATGTAGAGGAAACCTGCTGAGTTTTTCCAGGTATTTCTGTTTTTGTTTTGGATTTCCAGCATCCGCAGTTTTTTGTTTTTACCTCCGACTCTGCCCGGGCTGTATGGGTCTCTCGTCCCACACTTACGAAATTGATACCTAACTGCCCGCAGTGATTTAAGAAGGCCTATTATGACCTTCATCTAGGAATAGGAAATAATTGGCAGCTTTGCTGTGAGGCACGCAACCCGAGAATTAACAATAGTATTTGTTTAAAAAGATTTCTGCGATTCTCACTGAACGAAGAACTACCTTTCATGAATTCCTAGGGCTTTGCAGACAAAGAAGTAGTCAAGAGTGAGAATCTTGGTTGATTTCTCCCCACCCTTCCTCTCTAGTTATGGTTCCTGTAACTGCCTTGGCTAAGATCAGCTAACTCAGCATGGAATTGAACTTGGAACTTTCCTGGCATGCTTGATTTAGTGTGACTCCATGCAATACATTCACACAAAACCACTGAGAGAGCTGCAATTGAGGAAGTTTAGCACCTGTGTTCCTTGAATACACTTGAATTCACGCAACTGCTTCAAAGATGTTTTTGTTAGCAGCGAGTTAGGAGTGGCCCAAGCAAATTATGTTTTACTTATTTGAGGTATAACCTGTTGCCAGAAACACCTGTGACCGCGTTTTATGTTACGCAGTCATGTGAAAATAAATCCCATCACTTTGCCCCATAGAGTTTGTGATACAGGTCCCTCATTGTAGTACATCACTCACACAAAAATATACTGCTTTACTAGTGGGTTTCCGGGCAGGGTTACTGCTGCTGGTTTCACTTCTCCTCTCTTTTGGCTCAGTTTATGTAGCTTTATGCAATATATTTCACGAGGTAGCCCCACTGCCAAATCAGCTCTTTGGAGTCATTTGTGCCTAAGTGTTCCATTTGGACTGTGGTGCTAAGGGTGGTTAGCCACAGTCAAAAATATGGAAAATAACATAAAGAACTCAGCCATTTTCTAGTATTTTCAGAATCCCTGACTCAATTTAATACAATTTAGTGTGGCTGTTTTGTACTTTTGCTGTCGGCAACTTCCCCATCGTTTTGTGTGTGTCATTCCTCCCTTCTCCTGCAGGTTTCAATAGATTTCACATTTGACATTCTTCTGTATCTTCGATCTTTGGAGGAAGAGCAAGAACAATGGGGAGATGTCGGACTGGGCCAGCCGCATCACCTCCCAATGCCTACCTTACCAGAGTATATAGGCAAAGGCATGGCTGCTTCCTATAGTCCCAGGACAAATGTTATGGAGGCTTCACTTTACAAAGGAAAGTACGCGTGAATTGCGCCACAAGCATCAAGCTGACTTGCGGTGCAACTCCACCACAGAATTGTCTGCTGCTGTGAAGTGCACAAATGCCCTGAAACCTATATGCTAAGGTGACCACTGCAGGTTGTTAATGAAGATATCACTAATATTAGGCAATCAGATTCATTGTGCAGGGGGTCGTGGTATTGTTTGCTAAAGCAAGTACCTTTGTGTTCTTCCCCATGGACAATTGGTGAGATCAGGAAAGGGAACAGCTACTATACCAAGTGGCAGTAATCCCAAAGGCCCATGGAATCATAGATTACACTGAATGTGGTCCCTTGACATCGAACAAAAATGGCGAGGTGGCAGGGCTAAGGGTTGGGTGCGTAGGTAGGGGAGATGGGACCGGGGTAGTGGGGAGCTCCATCCTTTACCTAGTTGTCTGTACCAGCAACTTCAACATCTGGCCTCACAGACAATCGTAGGTAGACAATTTGTTTTTTGTGTAACAAAATGACAACAGCAGGTTCATTATGCTGCTGCAGACCTTTTAATCCTGCAGCAGCATACAGGTTAATCCCACTTCCCAATGATGGGGTCCCAATCAGTGGCGTTCCCAAAGGGAGCTTCCCCGCAATATTTTAATGAGGTTGAGTGGGATCAGCAGACATTCTGATGGACTTCCAGTTCGGACAAGGCCCCAATGGTAATTGGGGACGAACACTGGGCTAAGCAAGGACATTATTTCGTGAGTTGTTGGAACGTCAGGAAACCATGAACTGCAGAGTGAAATCTCATTGGCTTGTTACAGTGCCCGAAAGAACATCTTGCTGCAGACTCTCAGCTGAGTTTGTAGAGCCATGCATTTGGATGTGTTCCAGTTTGTACTTTTTGCTGCTGTGCTGTGATTTACCCTGGAATGAGTCCAGAGTTCAAACATTTGTTCCATTTACATAGGTTTGTTAGCTGAATCAGCTATCTGAGTTCCTGATAAGGAAGATAATTCAAATTAAATGAAATGACAATTAAACAACAGCAACAACAACTTACATTTATGTAGCACCTTTAGCAGAATAAAAATGTTCCAAGATGCTTAAGGTAAAACTCTTCAGCAAAGTTGTTCAGCTCTTGCAGCCTTTGCAGATTGTCCCCCCAATATATCCTTAACATCAGGTCCAAAGGAAACAGGGCTAAAATCTGCAAAAAGGGGAGGACAGCTCTCCAGAGGTGCCTTCTTGCCAAAGAAACAGCACTTATATCAAATCAAAAATAGGTGAATGACAGCTCTAGTGTGTTGTGGAGTAAGAAGCCATGGAACAGGCCTCACATATGGCAGGGTTTTATCACAAGCTTCGGGACCTCCTAATTGGACGCCTACAAGCTCTCCGCCCAATTACGGACAATGGGCAGGCTTCTGATGCAGCCCGCCCAATCAGATGGCTAGTAGCTCTGGAGCCTCGGCAGCCCCATCGGGAGAAGTGGGCAGAACTGCGGTAGCTCAGAGATTCAGAGGGCACAGAGATAAGTAAACAAAAATAAAAGTCAGAGGGGCCAAGCAGGTAGGCCTCTCCCAGCGCTGGCCCATTGAGGCAGCAAGGGCGGCCTACCCTGCTTGTGGCCCCCAGGGGCATTGGGCCTCTGGCTCCTATAGCACCCCAAGTGCTGCAGGGAGGCTGCCTCAAAGAATCTGTGAGCGTCTCCGTGCAGTGGGGGGGGCGCTGCTTCGCTGGCAAAGTGCTTGCAGGTATTGACCTAAATAGGGTCCATAAATACTTCAATTGGCTACCCACCTCCATTCGGCGGACAGCCACTCCGCATCCAATCACACCAACGAGGAACATCCCCAGTGGCAGGATTGCATCAGGGGGCCATCCCGACGTGGCTCTCTGCTATTTTCCTGGGCCTGCAGCTCCCAGTCCACCACCCCACGACTGGGGAAATCCTACCGTGTCCCCTTGAAATACAGATGAGGCCTGCTGTATAAACACAGGGGAAAGGGAATGGGAAATATTTTTTTAAAACTAAAATTGGGACTTTAAATTTTCATCTCCAGTGCACACAATATATATAAAAGTTCCCTGAAGAAACATGGGTTTACATCCTAAAAACATAAGAAATAGAAACAGGAGTAGGCCTTATGATCCTTCAAAGATGCTGCACCGTTCGGTCAGATTGTGAATGATCCTCTGCCACAAGTGCACTTTCCCGCCCTATCCCCATATCCCTTGATTCTATTATCCACAACCCCACCCCACCCCACCGCACCTCGAACCCACCGATCATCCTGTTCTGGTCAATCTGGATCATCATTCCCCCAACCCTGATCAACTGTTCCCAGTGCAGACTGCTGCTGGGGCATTCAGCGACTGGTTCCATGCCTGGCTGAAGGCCCAGTTGTCAGTCAGAGACATGGGGCAGAATTTTCTGCCTGCCGGGTGGGCGGGCCCGACCCAATCTCCGGCGGGCGGGGAGCTGATCCCCGCCGGGGAAGCGGGCCCCGCTGCCATTTTGCCAATTAAAGCCCGCCCAGCGTGACGTCCGGCGGGAAGCGCTATGCGTTTCTTGTGCGGGCTGCTGGGGGGGAGATTCCCCAAAAGCGAGAGTGCGCACATCTCCCTGATGCAAAGTGCACACTTTTAAAAAGATTAAAAATAGAAATAAAAAAAATCCTTAACATGTCCTCCTCATGTGACAATGAGATGGGACATGTTCATAAATTACAATAAAACTTTATTAAATTTTTTAGAACCCTGCATGAAACCTCATCCCGCCGGTGGATGAGGTTTCATGTTTTCTCTATTTGCCGCCGTGGCTCCTGGCCGACCCGCCAACCTTAAGGCTGGACGGGCAGGTCCTTTAATTGTATAATTGATCCTGTCAATGGCCTCAATTGGCCATTGACGGGTCGGCGGGCCCGCAGCTGATTTTGCTGCGCCCCCGCCTTCCTGAAAATTTAAATGGGGCGGGATGATGTCAGGGGTTCCATCCGACGTCAACCCAGGTCATTTTATACATCAGCAAGTGGGCCCCGCCCCCTGCTCACCGACGGCAAAATCCTGCCTATGCTGTGGAGTTAGAACTGCATAGTGCGCAGTGGAATTCTAAATAGTGGGTTCCCCCTGACTTTTTGATTGACCCACTCTCTGAGGGTCAGGTCAGTAAAAATGCTGCCCGATGGCTCCCAGTTTTGGACTCTCCAACCAGGGAAAACAGCCTCTTAGCATCTTGTCAAGTCCATTCAGAACTATGTACATTTCAATTAAATCACCTCTCGGTTTCTAAACCCCAGAGAATGTAGACCCATCCTACTTAAACTCCTCATGGGACAATCCTCCCATCAGTAAAATATAGGGCAGTGAAATGTGATCTGTTTTGGAAAGAGGGAAAAGATCATCGACTTGCTCAGGGGCATAACTTAATATCATGAGTGATGAAAAATTGACGTTTTAATATCTGAAGCTGCATGAATTAAATAGTGTCATGAAACTTCGGAGCTGAAAGAGGCTTCTTGGGACTGCAGTACATTCCTATCAAAGCTTTTTAACATGGTTCCCTTGCCCACTGCCCTTTATTGTCTTTCATCTTCAAGTGTTTATTTAGCTCCCTCTTAAATGAAGATTGACTGCATTTAAGTCGTCACTTTTACTTCTTTTTCCTAACAGCTCTGTATGAAAAGCCCTTACCCTTTCCACTTTTGCTTCCAGGATGAATCTTGAGTTTGTGCTCCTCTTGTTATTGCCCCAGGTTTTCCTGGGGACTTGTGCTGTAGGGACTTTTGAACAGTGCAAAAGAACAAGGAAATTAATGGAATTCAGGAGTAAGTGACTGGTATTATTCTTTATGATCTCCATATTTTCTGGGGTCTTTTTTTTGTTGCTCCTCGTTACCCAAAAACAGTCAGAACGTATTTTTGGTTGCTCCGCCCCTACTAAAATCAATGGTAATTGCAAGTTTCCTGCATTTAAGCCAGTTTTCATGTTGCTGCTACTCACACTGGCCGTAGTACCCCAGCCAGGTTTATTAATCCTACATCAGTATGGAAACGGAGCGCCAAAGTCAAATGCAGTCTACAGCGATACTTATCCTTTGGTTAATGTTTATTGCTATAATTTTGTGATAGTGACTGTGCTGGGAACTTCTCATCTGCCACAAATCACAAAGGAATCAAAACAGCTTGTCCTTGTTTACTTGATCAAGTCGTTTGTTATTCGGAATAAATCAGTGGTGGGCTCCGATTATTTTAGCAGGATGTCAGGGTTAAATACAAAAGTTGATTTGTAAGTTAAATGTTATTCAGGAGGCTACACTCCATTCACATAAACCCTTCCAATTGCTCCAGATGGTTGTCTATGCCATCAGTCCAGTTGTTAGATCGGTGACGAGTGCCTGATTCTGTGCTTTACTCACGGCAGCGTATTCTAAATAGAAAACCAGGAAACTTAGCAGCACTTCAGCAACAGCGAAATTCCCTCAAGGCTGCGAGCTTCTGGCTATAAGTCATAGATCTTGCGATTGCAGGAAGTTCTGGGTCAGTTGATTCACCAACCAGAATATATAAACTTATACTATGTAGTCTCTCAAAACTTTTCACAATTTTTGAATGTTTCTATTAGATCTCTGTTTAACCTACTGTGCACTGTGAATACAGCCCTTGTTTTTAAAATGATCTCTGCATCCCTAGGTGGGAGAGCAGGCAGCAGTTGGCTCTGCTCCTGTGGAACCGAACATAAGATACAGAGTCCGTCCTGGTAGATGATATCCTCTGCAAGAATTCCCATGGTTCCCATCTCCCATGCTCAAATGATACTGGATACCTCCATTTGGTGCGATGTAGCGATGTAAGTGGGGCCCATAGAAGTGCACCAGGCTGGATTCTTAGCCTGGTGAGCACCTAAAAAGGAATTTCTATCCCTGGGAAATTGGTTCCCGAGAAAGAGCCAATTCTTAGTGTTGCTGAAGCTGTTACTGAACCTACAAGAGGTTTTCCTGCGCTTTGCAGGCTATGCAGCACTACAATCCCAATATTCCCCCATTTAATAGGTACCTGTGACATTTTCATATTGGCATGATGTACCCAGGAACTCTGGTGGGTTTAGAGTCATTTGTCACTAGTGGAGCACAACTCTCACACCACCATTGTTTAGGCAGTAGATTGAGATTGCTGATATTTGGCTTCTCCATCTTTCAGCACTTTGGCATGCAATTGTCCATGAATCACAAATAGAATTACTCCAGGTACATAAATGAACCGATTGAAGGTGTGAGGACTAAATGTAAAGCAATGTATGTCATCTAAATTGAGAGAGGCAGCAGGGGTGCCAGTCGCTGGGAAAGGGTTAGTAAATGTGCCAGCCACTGTGGGAGGGGCAGTAGGAGTACCAGTCGCTGGGAGAGCAGCAATAGCGGTGCCAAACACTGGGAGAGGGGCAGGAGAGGTGCAGACTGAATACTACGAAATATAACAACAGAATCAAGCCATTCAACACAACTGGTCCATACCAGTGGTTCTATTCCACACTAGCCTCCTCTCACCCCACAAGCATATCCTTTTATTTCTTTCTCCCTCGTGTGTTTATCAATAGCTTATGTTATCCACGCTATTTGCCTCAACTATTCCTTGTAATAACAAGTTCACATTTTCACCATTCCAATACAAGAGGTTCATCAAATGAAAGGGGTGCAAAGACCTTTAACATGAAAAGCCAAGCAGTTACTGTGGATTTATCAGTAAAAGAACTGAGAGGAAATGAGAATTTTTTTTACACAAATTGTTGTGATCTGGAATGCATTACCTGAAAGGGCAGTGGAAGCAGATTCAATAATAAATTTGAAAAGGAAACTGGATCAGTGCATGAATGGGGGAAAAAAAAAAAGCAAGGCTATGGGAAAAGAGCAGGGGGAGCCGGGTTAATTGGATAGCTCTACCAAGGAACTGTCACAGCACAATGGGCCAAATGGCCTCCTTCTGTGCCGCATCATTCTATCTGATGGACAATTTAGCTGGGGCTGGTTAAATTTGCAACGTCCATGTTGAGTGCTCTCAGATCAGTTGTGGCTTGGCCACGTGCAGAGTGTTAACCCAGCCACAGAAGGGCTCTCCAAAGTGCATCATTGTGAATATTTTTGTACCCAATCCAGTAATTCTTATCAGCTTTGGGCACGATTTTCCAGTCCCGTTGAAAGTCAATGGACTTTTGACTGCCTCTCCAAATTTTCCCGTCGCGGCTGGGACCGGAAAATCCCAGCCTCTGGGCAGAATTTTGCCCTTGATGGGCGGACGGGCCCAACCGGCTCGGCGGCGGGCAGACAGCCGATCGCCACCACCGAAACGGGCCCCGCCGCCCTTTTGAGTGGGCGGGCCAATTAAGGCCCGCCCAGCGTGACGCCCGACAGGAAGCGCTATGCACTCCCTGTGCCGGGGGCGGGGGGGGGGGAGGGGAGGGATTCCCCAACTGTCAAAGTGTGCTATGTGCACGAAAGAGCGCACATCTCCCTGAGACTAAGTGCTCTCTCAGGGAGATTGGTGAAAGCCTTATAAACATCAAAAATAGAAAAATAAAAAAGTTATTAAAATGTCCCCCCTCATGTGACAATGTCACACAAGATGGGACATGTTAATAAATATCACATAAACTTTATTAAACTTTTTAAAAACAGACATGAAACCTCATCCCGCCAGTGGATGAGGTTTCATGTTTTTTTCAGAAGCCCACTGGGGCTCCTGGCCTGCCCACCAGCCTTAAGGTTGGACGGGCAGGGCCTTTAATTGGCTTAATTATCCTGTCAATGGCCTCAATTGGCCATTGATAAGTCGATGGGCAGACAGCTAATTTCGCTGTCCGCCCTCCTTCCTGAATATTTAAATGGGGTAGGATGACCTTGGGGGCTCCCCCCAAGGTCATCCCGCGTCATTTTCGCGTGGGCGAGCGGGCCCTGCCCCCAACTCACCGACGGGAAAATTTCTGGCCTTTGAGTGAGATTGCCAGTTTAGGCTGGAGTGAGGGTAATTTTATTAAATGAGCTTGTGCCTACCATAAACTGGGTTGAGTCCTCTCATAGTGATTTCATATAAAACTTTCCCAGCCAACAGAGAGAGAGAGAGAAGATTCTTGTCCACCAGTTCAGGGTGGATTTGAATTCAGTTCCAGAAGTTAAAGAATAGTCATTTGGGTCAGATAACGATTGAAGATTGTAACATGATCAAAGACTTTATGACATGTAGTTCCAGTCTTGCTGGATCCGGAATGCCTTCTGAGGAATGTGATTCATCATGGTTGAACAATATAGATTATACTGTTAAATAAAAACAGTTAGCATTTCAGGCTAATGGCCTTTGTAAGAACATTGCAATACTAATATAAGATTGATGCCCGATTATTTCCATGGAAAAGTGATTTCCTTGCCAGCTTTCCCTGTGGCCATTTGGTTTATGGAGAGTCACTGATGGTACAGATTATAAACTGTTTCTTGGAAGGGGTGAGCTAATAGACCAAGCAGCCTTCTGTCAATTCAAAGATACCAGAGGGCAGACTTGTAGAATACTCAAGTCCCATCTTATTTCCCTACCCTCAATCTCAGAAGTAGAACACACACATGCAATTCATTATATGTAAACTAAAACTATGACACCTTTAAGGTCTGTAGTAACTGGGTGATAGCAATTCTATAGTAATGGTGTTCTGGAGGGCATTGTAGCAACCTCCTTTGTCCACCTCACCTTAGTGTGTGTCTTGAGGAGGAGAATGGCAAGAGAGACGTTATCTTGGCCAAACAACACCAGAGACCACTGAGGAATAAGTGGTCTGTGGGGCCTGACCCTATGGGGCAGGATTTTTTGGATGGTGGGGTTTCCCTCCTCACCATCCAAAGAGTCAAAAGGGAATGCATCCCTGCCAATACCAGCTACCCCACAGCCATTTTACACTCAGCAGGGCATTAATTGGCTAAGGGTGAGCCTTCTGCCCCCATCTGTGAAGGAAGTCCTACCTTAAGAGCTGCTGGCCAGTCCAATTGGCTCACACTTCTGTAGTTCTAGCAACGGCTTTGCTGGGACTACAGGCAGTCCCCAAAGAAGAGAAGCTAATGGAGGCCAGACTTCAGGTAAATCTGGAGTATTGGTGGGGCTTGGCTGGCAGGCCCCAGTGAGGGGAGATCGGGGACCGGTTTTGGGAGGCCAGGAGGGGCTGTTGACCTTGTGGGAGGGGTGCCTCCGATGGGCACAAGGGACTCCAAAAGGAGGCTCCCCCCTCCTTCTTGTCTGACACCAGCTTGCCCAGTAAAAGCTGCCAGGCTACCCACCTGGCATCAGCCTCCCCCTGCTGTCGGTAAAATGACGGCAGGAGTGGGATGAGGCACGTAAGTGGCCATTAATTGGCTACTTAAGGGCCTCAATAGGCCCAAGGGCAGGCGGGCTGCCCAAAGCCTTCATGGCCCCCCCATAAAAAGGGAGCAGGGTCAGGGCAGGTTGGTAGGTGGCAGGCAGGCCACGCGCTACATGTTACGAGCTCCCCTCCCCCACTTTCAAAATTATGAAAGGTTTTGATAGAGTGGATACAGAGAGAATGATTCTTCTTGCAGGAGAGAGCATAAGTAGAAGCCATCAATATAAGATAGTCACCAAGAAATCCAATGATTGCGTGGGACTATAAAATTCCTTGGCCATATAACTTGTCCAGCCTCAGCTGGAGCACTATATACAATTCTGATCATCATATGGATGAAAGGTGTTTTGCCACTGCATAATGTGCAGCAAATGGCAACTAAACTGATAGCTGACATTCGGTAGCTTAGTTACAGAGAGAGACGTCAGGTTATTTGATTGAGCTCGGTTGTGATGCCTGTTATTACACAGGATTACATAGGATATATGGCACAGAAACAAGGCATTCGGCCCAACTAGCCCACACAGGTGTTTATGTTCCACTCGAGACTCCTCCCATTTTTATTCCTCTAAATCTACCATCATAACCATCTATTCCCTTCCAACTCTTATTCTTGTCCAGCTTCCCCTTAAATGGATCTATACTATTTGTTTCAACCACTCCCTGTGGTACCAAGTTCCACATTCTTGCCACTCTTCGGTAAAGAAGTTTCTTCTGAATCCCCTATTTGATTTATTGGTGATTATCTTATATAGGTCGCCTCTAGTTATGCTCTTCCCCACAAGAAGAAACATTCTCTCTGTACCCACTCTATCAAAACCTTTCATAATTTTAAAGACCTCAACTAGGTCACCCGCTCTGGCATTCTTTTTTCAAGAGGGAAGAGACCCAGCCTGCCAATCCTTTTCTGATATGTATATTCATGCATTTCTGGTATCATCCTTGTAAATCTTCTCGAGTGTCTCTATATCCTTTTTACAATATTGTGTAGGATTCTAATGAATATAGCCAAACCAAGGTTTGATACAGGTTTAGCATAATTTCCCTACTCTTCAATTCTATCCCTTTAGAAATAAAGCCTAGTGTTTGGTATGCTTTTTCCTGACATTGCTAACCTGTGGTACAACGTTTAATGATTGCTGTATTTTTACTCAGATCATTTGTTCCTCCCACTGCACCTTCCAAGTAATGAGCGACATCCCCAGTCTTCCTACCAAAGTGTACTACCTCACTTCTATCCATGTTATAAACTTCATTTGCTGATTATTTGCCCATTCTACAAGTTTATGAATGTCCCCCTGTAATTTGTTGCAGTCCTCCTTAGTATTGACCATCTCCCCAATAGCATCATCGCCAAAATTTAGAAATTGTACTTTTGATTCCAAAGTCCAGACCATTAATGCAGATTGTGAACAGTAGTCATCCCAGCACTGATCCACTTCCCACCTCCTGCTACTTTGATTAACTACCCTTGACGCCAAGTAGCAATTCATTCTGCCCCCTATTCATTGACTCCACATTTTCTAACCTTATTCTTTAGTCTATTATGGGGCACTTTGTTGAAGGCTTTTTGAAAATCCAGATAAATTACATCTACTGCATTACCAATGTCTACTCTCTCTGTTACATCCTCAAAAAATTCAGTGGGCAGCATTTTCCCATCGGCGAGTGGGGGGGCCGCTTGCCAACATGTAAAATGATGTGTGGTGACATCGGGCGGGCATCCCGACATCACCGCATGTCATTTAGATTTTCAGTTCGGCGGGCGCGCAGCCGAGTTATCAAAGGCCTATTAAGGCCATTTGAAACTTAATTAGCTCAATTTAATGAGCTGCCCGTCCAACCTTAAGGTTGTCGGGCAGGCGAAGAGCCCAGGCGGCCTTCGCATTTTTCATGAAACCTCATCCACGGGCGGGGTGAGGTTTCATGTGAAGTGTTTTAAGATCTAATAAAAATTTATACATTTATTCTTTGACATGTCCCAGCTCATGTGATAGTATCACATGAGGGGACATTTTAAAAGTTTTAAAAACCTTAGTTTAAAAGTTTAATGCTGAAAAAACTCTCCCTGAGGCACCTCTGTGCCTCAGGGAGATCTCTGTGCTCTTTCGCGCGCATGCGTGAAAAAGCACAGGGAACCGCTCAGAGAATCGCCCCCCTGCCCGCACATGGAGCGCACAGCACTTCCAATTGCGCGTCACGATGGGCGGGCCTTAATTGGCCCACCCACGTAAAATGGCGGCGCGGACCCGATCGGGGATGCCTGACCCCCTGCCCCACACACAACCCCCCCTGACTAGGGGAAGTTTCTGGCCAGTAAGATTGGCTAAGCAGGATTTTCCCTTTTAAAATCCATGCTGTCTATTCATTATCACCTTTCTCATTTCTAGAAGTTCTTCCATTATATTCTCTCCTTTAGTGAAGATTCAATTATTTTTCCTACCATCAGTATTAAGCTGGTCTATAATTCCCAGGACGTTTCTGCCCCCCGTCTTAAATATTGGAATTACATTTGTCATCGCTGGCAGTCCCTTGGAATTGGGGATGATGTCCGTCAGGCTTGGTGAGACTGCAGATGACTAAGGAGCCCAATTCTGGATCCACGTGTTCTTCTGCAGTGGGGGCACATTGTTGCACAGGTGAATGGAAATCGCAGCCCTGCGATGGCTTCCTTCCCCTTCCTCTGCCACTGCCATTCTGCCTCGCTGTGGAGTCACTGAGCCTCAAAGTGGCTTGTGCCTTGATGGTGCATTGTGGTGGTGCATTGCCAAGCGATTGGCAGCATTCTCCTCCCAATCAGTGGTGTTAATGCCTCCACGCTTTAGGCAACCTCGAGGGTATCCTGATACCCTTTCCTTTGGCCACCCTTTCAGTGTTGGCCAATGGAGAACTGTGAGAAGAGAAGCTGCAGAAAGAGGCGGTTTTCGGGCATCCAGATGCAATGGTCCATCCATCAGAGCTGGTTCCGCAGGAGCAGGGCTTCAATGCTGGTAGATGCAGCTTCATGGAGGACGCTCGCATTAGTCCGGCAGTCCTCCCACTTGATCCCCAGGATTCAACGCTAGCACCACTGATGGAAGCTCTCAAAGATCTTAATGTGGCATGGGTAGACAGTCCATGTTTCGCTGAAGTAGAGGGGTGTGGTCAAAACTACAGCCTTATAAACCAGAACCTTTGTTGACTTCCAAAGGTCAAAGACACATTGGCGCAGATTGAAGAAGGCAGCACTGGCATAGTTGACTCGGTGGTGGACTTCCTCATCAATGGTAGTCCCTTGGGAGAGGTGGCAGCTGAGATAAAGGAAGTGCTGCACATGCTCCAGAGCCACCCCATCCACGTGGATGGTAGGGAGGATGTTCAACTGGTCCGGGGAAGGTTGGTGAAGGGCCTTCGTCTTGGCGATGTTTAAGGACAGGCCAAGACTCTTATACAAGGTGTTCAAGAGGTCAAGCGTCCTTTGCATGACCCATACAGAGTGAGCCACCACGCAGTAGTCATCCGCAAACTGAAGATCGTGGATGTCCATGGTGATAAATTTTGTTTTTGCCCGGAAGTGACCAAGGTTGCGGAGGTTCCCATCTAGACGATACAGAATGCAGTTGAAATTACATTACCCAACCACCAGTCCTCTGCAACTGCACTTTTTTTCTAACAAATTGCTAATTTGAGTAGCAATGCCTCTGTTATCTCTTTAAATTATTGTTAACTATTTGTTTGCAATTCATCCGGCCCATGGGCTTTGTCCTCTTTGAGTTTGTTTAGTTTGTTCAATATATTCCCTTTTTTAAATTTTTGTGCACTTACCCCATCATCATTCAATGTCATGTCTATTTGTTTGTCTCCCTGTTAAATACCAAAGTGAGATAATTATTTAATATTTCTGCCATTTCTCCATGGTTACCTGTGGTATTATGCTCTCTATCCCTTAACGGTCCTATTCCCATCACCAGCCTTTCTTGTTTATTAATGTGCCTGTGAAGTATTTTCCTGTTTTGTTTTATGTTCCTTGCTAATTTAATTTCATTGTTCTTCTTTGCCTTCCTAATTGTTTTTCTGACTTCTCTTCTACTTTCTTCATATTTCTCTCATCATGCACTCCTCTGTTGTCTTTAAGGTTTGCCTTTTTCTTAACCCTCAGTTGTTTCCTTATGCCTATATTCATCCATGGTTTTTAGTTCATGTTTTTTCATGGAATATATTTTTCCTGAAATCTGTTGAACACAGTTTTAAATATTTCACGTTGTTCTACCACGTTGTTTACTAATATAGTTGCTCATTTTATTTTCCTAAGTTCTATTCTTAGCCCCTCAAAATCAGCTTTTCTCCAATCTATAAACTTTGTTTTCATCATACTTATATCCTTTTCTTTCATCAACTTAAAGTGTATTTTGTTATGGTCACTATTGTCTAGCTGCTCCCCTACCTTCACTTCATTTATCTGCTCTGGTTCATTCCCCATTACTGGATCCAATAACGAATCTTCCCTTGTTGGGTTTTTTTTTACATGTTGGGTTAGAAAGGTTTCCTGTACCCATAGTAGGAACTTCATTCCCTTTTCTCCTTTACCTACCTCTGTGCTATTTTGAATGGTCTTCCATTGTTCATGTCTAGCCTCACATGTGAGGAAAGGTCACTTGGGCCTGATTGCGAAGGACTCCCGGTGCCCCTGCAACCAAAGCTCCCAACATAAAAAGCAATCTTCAGGTGAGGAGGGGGAAAATAGAGGAGAAAAATAAAGAGAAAAGATTTAAACCCCTGAAAATCTTGGTCAAGGAGAAGTGGAAAATGGTTGGAAGTGAGGAGTAATAATTTTCTGATATGACATTGCCCCAAGGCTAAGCTGTTTCATTCTTAATGATGCAATTGCATGTGCTGAATTGCACATGTTGCCTGAGTGATTAGACACTGAGCTGACAAACATTAGGCTTTTAAAATCTGACGCAGATTTGAGCAATGCATAGCAAATTGGTGCTGTTGTTTTATTGCCCGAATTGTGTGGGAACATAACAGTACAATTAAATCAAAGGTGTGTGTACTATCTGGTGCAGTGATGAGCTAGTTACTCATTATTATAATATTTGTTTAGTAAGGTTTGCTGAGAAAATACAGGCAAGCTTAGTTAGAATGCTTGTACATGATATATAAAGCTCTGCAACCTGTCCCTACTCCATCTAATCCCAACGGTTTAAAATACTGACAACATAAATATTGAATAATTTATCAAAGTATAATGTGAAATGTGTTTTTGGCTTTAAAAGTGAAAGAATTGTTCTGCATATATACATATATATATCTGCACTTTTCTGATTTGTTTTTGTGAACTTTTTATAGACTTCTTTATTTTTTGAAGGATGTGTTTTCCAAGTCACAAATCTGGAATTTTTGTTCATTCACGGGATGTAGGCATCACTGGCTCAGCCAACATTTATTGCCCATCCCTAATTGCCCTTGAGAAGGTGGTGGTGAGTTGCCTTCTTGAACCGCTGTAGTCCATGTGGTGTAGGTACACCCACAGTGCTGTTAGGGAAGGAGTTCCAGGATTTTGACCCAGCGACAATGAGGGAACGGCGATATATTTCCAAGTCAGGATGGTGAGTGGCTTGACGGGGAACTTCCAGGTGGTGGTGTTCCCATGTATCTGCTGCTCTTGACTGCCTATTTATTCAAACTCAGAGGAAAGTTTTCAATCAAAGTCCTAAATTTAAATCAAAAACAGAATTACCTGGAAAAACTCAGCAGGTCTGGCAGCATCGGAGGAGAAGAAAAGAGTCGACGTTTCGAGTCCTCGTGACCCTTCAACAGAACTGAGTACTCAGTTCTGTTGAAGGGTCACGAGGACTCGAAACGTCGACTCTTTTCTTCTCCGCCGATGCTGCCAGACCTGCTGAGTTTTTCCAGGTAATTCTGTTTTTGTTTTGGATTTCCAGCATCCGCAGTAGTTTTTTGTTTTTATCCTAAATTTAAATGTTCATTTAAGTCAAAAGATTTGGAAAGATAATTGGCAAAGGAAGAAACTCTTATTTACTTTATGGTTTTCACTGTAAAAATTCACATCCTAAACAGATGTACAATATGACATGCAGAATATAATGTGTTTACGTGAGGGAATAGATTTATTAATTTGCCTGCTGTTGTGACAAAAATGCTAAATATTTATTTCCTGAGAAATCAAAATCAATAACAAGATACATCACTGTATCAAGGGAAATCATAGAATAATATAGCACAGGAGGTGACCATTTAGCCCCACCAGGCCTGTGCCAGCTCTTTGTTGTAGCTATCAAATTAGCCTCATCCCTGGTCTTTCTCCATATCCCTGTAATTTTTTCCCCTTCGAGTGTTTATCCAATTCCCTTTTGAATGTTACTAGTGAATCTGTTTCCATAACTTTTTCAGGCAGTGCATTCCAGATCACAGCTCGCTGCACAAAAAAAAAGATTCCTTATGCCATCTCTGGTTCTTTTGCCGAGTATCTTAAATTTGTCCCTGTAGCATAAAGGGTTAATAGTTATGGTAATGAGATGTGATGTGTATCATGATGTAACAGTGACATCAGCAGTAATGATCTAGTAGCAGTAACGTCCATGCACTAGAGAGATGTACTTACCTTGTAGCTTATCATATATATAGTGTAAATAAAGTAGCTTTGAAGAAACCTACCTGAGTCAGACCTAAGTCACCCATGAGTAGAGGGAAACCTTCCCAGTGTAGATTAGGCCATGAGATACACCACAAAACATGGTAACAACATTGGTGACACCAATCCAACAACGATTTGGTGCTATCGACAGAACATCCATTGGGAATATCAGAAGAAGACTTCTTCAAAGGAAGAATCAGAAGACATACCTTGGTGAGAGGCACACTGAGAATTGGTAGTGATATCAGCACCAGTCGAGCAGTCACGGCCCATCCACAGCCGTTCGAAAACCTCGAAGGTCCACAGAGAGACCGGCGTTGGGAGCTGTGGAAAAAACACTTCCTGAGATATCGAGCAGCATCGAGTTTGCATGCCAAAGAGCAGAAGGACCAGATTAGTTCGTTCCTCAATGCAGTGAAGCCTGTCACCAACGATGTCTGCCTGAAAAGGTGGGAAGGAGCTCTGCAGACTTTGAAACTGCCCTAAAAGCATTCAATGCCTGTTTCAGCCCCAAACAAAACCTGAAAATCGAGTGAGTGCAATTCAGTCAGAGATCCCAAAGGGCAGGGGAATCCGTCGAATTGTTTCTTACAGACCTGTAGAGGCTAGTCAGTTGTTGCAATATGGTGCATTGAAAGATGAACTCATTCACAACTGCATTGTCGTTGGAGTTCGTGACAAAAAGCTGTCAGATTTTTTATAGACAAAAGACGACCTAACACAAGATCAAGTGGTTTAATGTGTTAGGCAGGTCGAAACTAAGGAGCAAAATAAGACTATAATCCGTTGAGATATCGAGGCTTAAGACGCGACTGTTAGCTGGATAGGCCCAAAGGCGGCAGCTGCACCCATTCAAAAGTCTGCTGAAATAGGCAAAAGGGTGGTAAACCCTATAACAATCATCTTGGGGTGCTTACGCTGCAGCGCTAAGAAGGAGCACAAGGGCAAGATTACCCAACCGAGGGTGCAGATTATTTCCAAAGCCGAAAGACAGGACACTTCAAGCAATTCTGTAAATCTACAAGTTTCATTAAAGGAAGAAAGCAAGAGAATGCCTATGAAATGCGGACAATTCAAGAAATTGGGAATAAGGAAAGAAACGAGGGGCGGAATTTCATGGCAGTGGGGTTTTGCTTTCCCACCAAAGTCAATGGAGTTTAAAATGGCTCGCTGCCATTTTACGGCCCTGTCCCCACCGCGACGGGGCTGTAAAATTCCGGCCAAGGTTACAGATTTTCTAGGAGAAGTAAAAGATCACAAACAAGACTTTTGGTCAGTCACTTTGGAAGTCAAAGGCTTTAAAACTGATTTCAAACTTGACACCGGAGCTGCCTTTACAATGCTGGCTGATAATTTGGAATGGCTCAAAATAATAAGCATCCAGCCATCAAACATTAAATTGCAAGGTCCAGCTGGTACAAATCTTCAAGTAAAAAGTCAGATAATTGCCTCTCTTCACCACAAGGGGCGACAGATTACAGAGACCTTCTATATCTTGCTCCAGCAAAACGTGTCTTTACTGAGCAGAAATGCATGCCTACAACTGGGCATTCAGGAAAAAGTGGACAAAGTCCGACAACAAGACAACAGGACAGAATCCTGTCAAGAATTCCCACAACTCTTTCAGCGGCTTGGTAAGCTCAAGCTTGAATAAGCTTTGCTGCTTCAAGATGATAAGCCTGTATGTCTATCCACTCCCAGGAGGGTACCACATCCAACGCTGACAAAAGTTAAAGAGGAACTCAACAGAATATTACATAGAGGTGTCATGTCACCCGTCACAGAGCCAATCAGGTGGTGTTCAAAGCTTGGCCATTCCCAAGCTGAATGGTCAGGTCAGGCTTCGCGTAGACCCTACGTAATTAAACAAAGCCATCCAGAGAGAAATCCATCCTATGTCCTCAGTGGATGCCAGCTTAGCAAAATCTGCCAACAGAATGCTCTCCAAACTTGATGCTATTAGCATGTTTTGGCAAACACCCCTCGACCAGGAATCCTGGCTGTCTTTGGTTGATTCTGTATTAACCGCCTTCCCTTCGGAATATCATCAGCTCCGGAGATGTTCCGGCGAACCATGTCAAACATTCTGGAAAGAAAACTGGGGGTAATTTGTCATCTGGATAACATACTTATTCATGAAGCCACAAGACAGGAGCATGATTATGAGTTTGTGAAGTTCTCAAAGTGCTACAATTGGCAGGCCTCACCTTGTAAAGAAAGTAGAATGAAGCTTAAGCAAGGAGTAAGGAGGGCTTAAAGGGGTCATGAAAAGTCATTGGCAACCAGGATTGAGGAAAATCCCAAGGCCTTTTATACATATGTAAAAAGCAAGAGGGTAGCCAGGGAAAGGGTAGGCCCACTCAGGGACAGAGGTGGGAATGTGTGTGTGGAGCCAGAAGAAATGGGAGAGATACTAAATGAGTACTTCTCACCAGTATTCACCAAAGGGAAGGACTTAGCAGTCTATTTGTCGAGAGAAGAGTGTGTAGATAGCCTGGATCATGTTGAGATCAAAAAAGATGTGGTGTTAGGCGTCTTGAAGAATATTAAGGTGGATAAGTCCCTAGGGCCAGATGGGATCTACCCCAGAGTACTGAGGGAGGCAAGGGAGGAGATTGCTTGGGCCTTGACAGAAATCTTTGTATCCTCACTGGCTACGGGTGAGGTCCCAGAGGACTGGAGAGTGGCCAATGTTGTTCCATTGTTTAAGAAGGGTAGCAGGGATAGTCCAGGAAATTACAGGCCAGTGAGCCTTACGTCAGTGGTAGGGAAATTATTGGAGATTCTTCATGACAGGATTTACTACCATTTGGAAGCAAATGGGCGTATTAGTGAGAGGCAGCATGGTTTTGTAAAGGGGAGGTCGTGTCTCACTAACTTGATCGAGTTTTTCGAGGAAGCGACAAAGATGATTGATGATGGAAGGGCAGTGGATGTTATCTACATGGATTTCAGTAAGGCCTTTGACAAGGTCTCTCATGGCATACTGGTACAGAAGGTAAAGTCGCACGGGATCAGAGGTGAGCTGGCAAGATGGATACAGAATTGGCTTGGTCATAGAAGACAGAGGGTAGCAGTGGAAGGGTGCTTTTCTGAATGGAGAGCTGTGACTAGTGGTGTTCTGCAGGGATCAGTGGTGGAACCTTTGCTGTTTGTAGTGTCCGTAAATGATTTGAAGGAAAATGTAACTGGGCTAATTAGTAAGTTTGCAGATGACACTAAGGTTGGAGGAGTTGCAGATAGTGAAGAGGATTGTCAAAGGATACAACGGGATATAGATGGGTTAGAGACTTGGGCGGAGAAATGGCAGATGGAGTTTAATCCGGACAAATGCGAGGTAATGCATTTTGGAAGGTCTAATACAGGTAGGAATTATACAGTAAATGGCAGAACCCTTAAGTGCATCGACGGGCAGAGGGATCTGGGTGTATAGGTCCACAGGTCACTGAAAGTGGCAATGCAGGTGGATAAGGTAGTCAGGAAGGCATATGGCATGCTTGCCTTCATCGGCAGGGGTATTGAGTATAAAAGCTGGGAAGTCATGCTGCAGCTGTATAGAACCTTGGTTAGACCACACTTGGAATATTGCGTGCAATTCTGATCGCCACATTACCAGAAGGATATGGAGGCATTGGAGAGGGTGCAGAGGAGGTTTACCAGGATGCTGCCTGGTCTGGAGGTTATTAGCTATGAGGAGAGGTTGGAGAAACTCAGATTGTTCTCACTAGAGTGACGGAGATTGAGAGGCAACTTGATAGAAGTTTACAAAATGATGAGTGGCATGGACAGAGTAGATAGTCAGAAGCTTTTTCCCAGGATGGAAGAGTCAATTACAAGGGGACATAGATTTAAGGTGAGAGGAGAAAACTATAAAGGTGATGTGCGGGGCAAGTTTTTTACACAGAGGGTAGTGAGTGTCTGGAATTCGCTGCCAGAGGAGGTGGTGGAAGCAGGTACAATAGTGGTGTTTAAGAGGCAGCTTGACAAATACATGAGTAGGATGGGAATAGAGGGATACGGACCCTGGAAGTGCAAAATGTTTTAGTTTGACAGGTAATATGATCAGCACAGGCTTGGAGCGCCGAAGGGCCTGTTACTGTGCTGTACCTTTCTTTGTTCTTTATTCTTTTGTTCTAAATAAAAAATGTGAAATTGCAAAATCTACCATTAAATTCTTGGGACACATCATATAATGAAAGGGCATAATGGTAGACCCTCAAAAAATGAAAGTCATCAGCAACTTTCCACAGCTACAAAGTGTGCCCAGAGGTTCCCCAGAATGGTCAGTCAAGTTGGTAAATTAATTCCAAATTCAGCTACAATTACTGAACCTTTGAGAGACTTTTTACAGAAAGGCCAACAGTGGTTTTAGGGAATTGAGCAAACCAACGCATTTCTGAGTATAAAGGAAAGGCTCATGTCTTCGGATGTGCTGGCGCATTATAATCCCATATTGCCCACGGTGGTGGCCACCTATGCATCCTCAATAGGCCTTGGAGCTGTACTCATTTGGGTCCAAGAGGATGGTAACAGAAAGCCAGTCTACTTTGCTTCCAGGTCATTAACTGAAATGGAACAATGCTATGCAACTTGAGAAAGAAGCATTGGCAGTAACCTGGGCATCAGAGAGATTCTCTGATTGTTTGATGGGGTTACAATTCAATTTGCGACAGACCATAATCCATTGGATAACCTTTTGAATTCCATGGAGATTTTCAAAATGCCTCTATGCATACAACGTTTCAGACTTAAGCTGCTTCATTACCAGTATACAGCTGTGTATGTGCCAGGGAAAATGCAGACCACAGCTGATGCATCACCTAGAGCTATGGTTGATCATGCCGTAGCCCAAGACTTATTGCTTATTTCAGAAGTGGAAGTATTCTCATCAGTCATAACAAACTCTCTACCAGCTTCTGAGAAAAAACTGTAAGAAAGCAGAAAAGCACAAAAGGAGGATGTGGAGTGTACCCATGTTAGGACATTTTGCCAATGGTTTGCTCTAAATATTGTCCAAAAGACCAGCTTTTATGGAAGTACCATGAACAGAGGAAACATCAGTGATAGTGGATGATCGTCTAGTATTTAACCATCGACTGGTAATATCCAAGGCTATGAGGGGGAAGATTCTTGGAATAGTGAAGTGTAGAAGTCGTGAACATCAATTTGTCTGGTGGCCAGGCATTTCAAAGGCAATTCAAGACTTCGACTTGTCATGCCATGCTTGTACAATTACTAAGCCAGCCACCCACAGAACCTTTATTACCATGTAGTTTTCCAGATAAGCCTTGGAAAAGATTGGGACTGGATCTCTTTGACATAAGATGAAAACTGTACTTTGTGACAGTGGATTATTATTCAAGGCGGTTAGAGGCTACCAGGCTCCACTTTGATGGCTGAAACTGTGATAACGGCGTTTTAGAATATCTTCTCCCCGCATGGGTTTCCAGGAGAAATTGTTTTGAACAATGGGCCACAGTCCATGAACGAATCCTTAAGGAAATTTACAGAAGACTGTGGAATCACTCACATTACTAGTTCTCTTCACCCACAGGCCAATGGAGGGGCTGAAAGAGCAGTGAAAACCATTGAAATGCTAATGACTAAGCATAGGGATTGGAATTGAGCCTTGCTGAATTACAGAGCTCTGCCCTTAGTAACAATTTTTCACCGGCAGAGCTGCTCATGTGTCGATGGCTTGAAAACACAAATTCCTTTGTTGCAGCAGAACTTACAACTGAATGTTACATCAGTTGACCATAAAAGAGTGAGGAATATGGAGAACACCTAACGTGATAAACGGAAGAACTGGCATAACTCCAGGCATAGAGGGAAGCCTTTAGCTCCGTTAGTACCAGTCTGAGGGAGGTGTCAGCTGTGGCTCAGTGCATAGCACCCTCGCCTTTGAATCAGAGGGTTGTGGGTTCATGTCCCACTCCCGGAAACCAAGAACTGTGATTGTACTCGAAAGAGTTGCAATCTGTGACTGTTGATAACTCGAAAGAGTTTCCCATGCCAACAGGTTGACTGTCAAACAGTTGCATGAATTGCACTTTAAATCCGTTAGTACCAGTCTGGATTCAGGATTGAAAATTTGAAGGCACAGTCCTTAAATGAACAGAACAACCACGTTTCAATCTCATCCAAACTCCGTTTGGCATGTGGAGAAACAGAAAAACTCTAATCTTATTAGAGGCTGCAAGAACAAATGAGTTTGATTATCACATGGTCTGGGCTGGATTATCTGAAAACTACATCAATCACCTCGCAGAATGGCAGCCCAGTCAATGAACCGGTTCAAGACCATCACCCTTGCTCACTGGTGACAAGAACAAGATCAGGGAGAGCTGTGAAAACACTGCAAAGGCTTAACCTGTGAACTTCGGACTTTGGGGGCAGGTAGTGGTAGGACAAATGTAATGTAAATAGTTTAAGAAATAGTTTAACATTGTTATTAAAAAAGTTGACTTTATACTTGGGGAGAAGATTTAGCACAATAGGTTAATAGTCATGGTAATGAGATAGTGATGTGTGTCATGATGTAACAGTGACATCAACAGTCATGTGCTAGAGACTCTGTAGAGAAGATGGAATATTCTGTACTCAAGAGATGTACTTACCTAGTAGTTCATCGTGTTTATAGTATAAATGAAGTCAGATCAAAGTCACTCATGAGTAGAGAGAAACCTTCCCAGTGTAGATTAGGCCATGAGATACACCACAAAATAGTTTCCTCTGGTTACTGACCTTTCTGTTACTGAAAAGTTTCTCCTTCACATAATTCTTCATAATTTTGAATATTTCAGTCAAATCTTCTCTTAACCTCCTTTGTTCTAAGGAGGATATACAGAACAGAAATAGATCATTCAACCCAATTAGCCTGTGCTGATGTTTATACACCACATGAGTTTCATTCTGTCTGCCTCATCACAGTCATTCAGCTTTTTTTTCTGTTTGCTTTTCTCTCACTTCTCTAGTTTCTTTCTGAAAGCATCTAAGCCATTTGCCTCATCCACTTCCTGTGGTAGTGAGTTCCACATTGTAACCACTCTCTGAGAAAAAGAATTTATCCTTATTTTCTGATGAGAGGGAGCTATAACTTTCCTTTATGTTCAAAGTTACCCCACAAAAAGCTGAAGGATTTATGCTCTGCCTCTGTTGGTTCATATACAAAAATGAACACATTCCAAATGCTCTAAGAATTATTTCCCTGGAGGTTTGGTTCACTAACTTTGCATCAGAGGATTTGCAATCAGCAATTCCTGGCAAACATAGAAATTTCTAGACATTGGATGCATAGGTGCATGTTAGAAGCTGTACCTTGCAAACTTGAATATCTGCAGCTAATGTTGATGGGCCTGCAACTTGCATGAACTCAAGGCTCAAGCTTCTGGCACGAGCATATAATGGAAAGTAATGACACAGAAAAAGCTGTAACATGGGTAACTTTAATTGTTATTTTTAATTTTCCAAAGTGATCGAAAGCCCAAATTGTTACAATTGGTCTGGATTTGCATCTTTTCATTTGGATTCTGGATATACATTTGAAGTGCCATGTCCTACAAGGCTAGAAAGTGGGATTAGGCTGGGTGGCTCCTTGTCAGCCAGCATGGATGCAACGGGTCGAATGGCCACCTTTCGTGCTGGAAATATCTATGATTCTCTCTGAACTAACTTGGCAAGAGTTGTCAGATGCAGGACTCTATATGGAGTTTGTCTTTATTGTTTATTGGAGAAACTGACCAAAAGCAGGGCGGGTGTGGGAGGACGGTGTCCTGATCAATGGGTGCAAATGATTTCGACAAACCATTTCATTCTTATGCCCAAAAATGCCGTTTCAATCCTGTGATAAAATTGTAGTTTTGTATTTGGCAATTCCAACTGGATTATGTTCAGGTTTAGAACACAGACTCCTCTGATTCTTGATTTTGTGTTTTTCTCCTTGTCAGTGACCCTCAGCATGGCTTTCAATACAACAGGAGGAAATGTCAACACAACGATGACCACAAAATCCCCCCAAGAAATTCTGTACCAGAGTAAGGATGTTTCTTGCTGCTTTTCACTTCCTTTTTCCCAATGTAAACCAGTTTATGTGATGATAAAGTGCAGGCTATTAACCAATGAGTTTCTATTTTTAACTTTATAGAATAATTTGTGACTTCAGTGCTTGTTAATAGATTATGGTGGGATGGAGGAGAGGAGCGAGAAGAGGTTTATCTCATGGTTCAATCTCCTGCCAGCGTGGAGCCGAATCAAGCATACTAGAGGTTCCCAGGTTTTATCATATTCTGCATGACCTCATCCCAACCAAAGATGGCAACTGGGGTCATAAAAACAGGAGTAGGCCATTCAGCCCCTCTAGCCTGCTGTACCATTCAATTAGATCATCGCTGATCTGAATCTCAAGTCATTTATCTGCCCTGTTCAATATCCCTTAGCACATTACACTACAAAACCTTGTCAATCTCAGTTCTGAAATTTTCAATTGATGCATCCCCCTCCCCATCGCCCCCCACTCACTCCAGCTTCAACAGCTTTTTAGAGAAGAGAGTTCCCGATTTCCTCGACTCTTTTTGTGAAGAAGTATTTTCAGGCATCACCCCTGAATGGTCCTGCTCTAATTCTGAGGTTATGTCTCCTTATTCTGGATTTGCCCACCAGGGAAAATAATTTATCAGCTTCTACACTCTCAAGTCCTTTAATCATCTTGAACGCCATAATTAGGTCACCACTTAATCTTCCAAACTCAAAAAAATACAATATTAGTCGATGCAACCTGTCTTAACAATTTAACCCTTTTAGCTCGGGTATAATTCTGGTAATTCGGCACTGCACCCACTACTAGGCCAATATATCCTCCCTAATATAAAATAAGTAAAAATAATCTGATCGGATAAGGAAAAGAAAGGTTTTTTCTGCTTATTGCTATCAAGGGGTTCCTGTTGGAATGTGTGTTAATTCAGTCAAATAATCTGTCAACATTCTCTATCTCGACTCACCTGCAAAGATAAATATTGGAATCTTCATATTGTTGACATTGAATCAAAATTAAATAAATTGGCTGCAATGACCCTTAATTGGAGTAGTAGTTTGGTGAGCAAAGTAACATATTAACAATTCTATGTAAGCTGGGTGAAGGAAACTGACCCCAACAACACAAACTTCCCCGCTCCCTAGTCTTCTGATAAGAACAGATGATGTTGGTAGAAATGCAAGCTCCACATTAACTGAGTTCTCCTTTGTGTTCCAGGTTCTGGTGCGATTGTAGCTGTCATTGTAATTGGAGTAATAATCATATTCACCCTGGTATTGGTCACTTTAAAGCACTGCAACAGGTAATGAAGAAATTGGGAAATATTATTTGCAATACTGATCTATCCATTCATTCATTCAATTAACAGCCTGAAATGTAAAAGTAGTTAGTTATACCAAACTGACACAAACATGCAAGGGAAAATTCTTACTTAAGTGTAAGACATGTGAAGTGGCTATCCCTAGTTTCCATCATTAAATTAAATAACCTCCAACTTTTAAGGTAACTATGGGGATTTGCTCAGGTACAAAGACGTAGCATAATCTACTAATCACAAACAAGGAACCCACAAAACCAATCATTAGATACTTTTTCTTAAAGCAACTGCCGCAAATTGGACCAATCAAATCATTCAAAACAATTTTTTCAAACTTCTTTTGATGACCATTTTCCTTCTTCTCTCAGGGCACAATATACAACTCAAAATCATATGTCAACATACCAACCACACACAAAATAACAAAAACAGAAAATGCTGGAAAAACTCAGCAGGCCTAACAGCATCTGTGGAGAGAAAGACAGGGTTAACGTTTCGAGTCCATATGACTCTTCTTCACAAAATAACACTGGGCGGTGCAATGACTTCGCCATTGTTCTGGGACCTAGGTTCAAATCCATCTGAGAACGAAGAGATAAAAGTCTTTTCTTCCTACTGACTGGAAGGGTCACGTGTGAGATAAGTTTGAAAAGTCTTGATCCAATTTCTACTGAACAAACATAAAAGTAAATCTTGCAAGCTCACCCAGAGAGGTTGCAGCAGTGTTTTCCAACTAAGGTTCCCCGGAACCCAAGTTTTCCCCGAGCATCCCTAAAAGGTTCTGCCCAATTTTCAGATCATTTGAAAATTGTACCAATTTTTTCAATTTTTCAAGATATATTGTTCTTACATTTTATGAAAAATAATCATTCATTCAATAATATTTTACTTTATTTTAGTTTTTGTTTTATAATATATATACAGTGGGAGGGGAGGAGGGGGGAAAGGACTGGGGTTCCACAGAGTTTCACAATATATAACAGGGTTCCTTAACCAAGAAAAGGCTGAAAATCGTTGGGTTACAGGATGGCTGGCATGGACAAATGGCAAACTGATGCAGTTACGTTACACTTCTGAGGTTAAGACTAAGACTGAGGACTATTTGAAGCCAAATAGAGGACATTTTATTTTGTTATAATTGTGATATTCCTGATATAAGCATGTTTAATGTTCAGACTTGGTTCCCAAAATGGGAAGGATTTATTCCCTCACCTTGAAGAGCATTTTTTTTAACGTAAAGATTACACAATTCAGCAAAAAAAACCCACTAAATTACCTTTAAAAATAATCATGTTACAAATGCCTGCAAAAGATTTTCCATGCACATGCCCTAGATCATTATCACTAGGTCTGGGCCTGGGTTCTGCTTCAGCCCCAGAGTTGTAAATTAGATCTGGACATTGGGTTTGGTTGTGTTCTAGATTTTGTTGACAAATTTTGTATGTGAAAGAACAACCTATACGATGGGAGTGGTCCTGTAACTTACATTGTACCCCTGTGGAATTACAACACCAAACGCTTTCCACAACAGCCCAAGTCACTGGACAAAAAGGCAGAAAATACACAAATAACAACTATGAGATACAAGTGGCAACAAAACAGAAAATTCTAAATAAAATTTGTCTGGCTATTGCATACATGACAGCGGGGATAACTCTGTTGTTACAGTGCTGTAACAGTAACAGCTTCAACTAGAACTACAAATGCATTTTGAGAAGAAAGAACATGATATTTCTTTATAATCATGTAAATTTCTAAAGACTTTGGAAATCAAGGAGGGAAGACTTGCTTCTCAGCAAATACTGCAAGTTCACTGTGGGACGTAGAAGGAATTTCTTGAATGTAAAGAAAAGAAAAATAAGTTTTCTGAGAGGAAAGAATACATAGTTATTTGAATCATAAACAATTTTGAAGGTGGTAGGTAAATACTTGAGGAAGCACAACTCCCTTCCTAACAGCACTGTGGGTGTATCTACATCACAAGGACTGCAGCGATTCAAGAAGGCAGTTCATCATCACCTTCTCAAGGACAATTAGGGATGGGCAATAAATGCTGGCCTAGCCATCGATGCCCACATACCATGAATGAATTAAAAATAAATAAATAATATTTGTGCCTTGTAGAGGTGGGGTGTTTGGATTGGGCGGTGGGATGGTGGTGGAGGAAGAAAACCCTGGAAGCTAAG
The DNA here is from genome assembly GCF_964194155.1 of Cetorhinus maximus. Taxonomy (NCBI): domain Eukaryota; kingdom Metazoa; phylum Chordata; class Chondrichthyes; order Lamniformes; family Cetorhinidae; genus Cetorhinus; species Cetorhinus maximus. The sequence continues at coordinate 69,745,452 of NC_135899.1, forward strand.
TGGAGCCCAACAATAAAATTACCCTAGCTGGGATTGAGGAGAGTTGGAGTGAATGGCATGGGAGGAACAGTTGGTGGCAGTGGTGAGTGGGGAAAAAAGTTGGTGGAGAAAATAAAACAGTGGAGGTAGGAGGGTCCCAACAACACTGACTCCAGCTGGAGGGATTGGTGAAGGGGAGTGGGTGTTGGGGTATGGCATGGGAGGAGGGTGTCAGCATGGGGGGCAGGGGAGGCATGGGATGGGGTATTGCATCTGAGGGATGGAATGGGGATGGCATTGGAAGAAGGGGTAGGATGGGATGGGGATGATATGAGAGGAGTGAAAAGAATGGGATGGATATGGCATGAGAAGGGGATTTAAAGAAGTACTGTTGCAATAAAGATGCTCATTTCACCACAAAAGTTTTGCAGGTCTAGTAGGTTGCAGGTTTTGTATAAAAATTTTAACTTGGTATCAGCCATGATTTAGATTCAATTGGGTCAGTAGTAATCATCAAAAAAATCCGAACCCACCTGTGTGGAATACTGGGGAGAATTATTAGAAGTTTATTCATATTAATTTCATAATATTTCAACACAATCACTTTTCTTTCAAAAGCAAGCAAATTGTAGGCTAGAATGAATATGAAAGAAAGCAATCAATGTGGATGTGGGGGGAAGAAAATGGGTCATGGACAATAGGTCCAGGTTGAGGTAAGGCTGAGGCAGGGCCCCAGTGAATGGAATAGGTAGGGTGAGATGGAAGCTGGAGGGGAGAAGACTTGGAATAGTGCAGGAAGAAAGAAAACAATATTTTAAAGTGATAGAAAGGGAAAATTTGGTGAACAGACAGGAACAAACGAGTTTTTAAAATGATATGAAGTAGGAGCAAAAACCAGCATGGTTGCCTTGTGTGTTTGTGGTTAATATTTTATGATGTTACGGGTCAGCATAGATCATTGTGTTTGTGAGTATCTAGAAATGTATGGACTATAATCATCTTTACCTACCTTTTAGTACATTCTCACAGACACAAAACAATGAATAGTTTGGATATAGATATTGCACATATGTACCAACACTAACAGTTGATGTTATTCTGTAGACAAAACAGATTGAAAAGGGAACTGGCACCAAAATCGTCAAAACATCCCTCGAGTCCACATGCAAAGGCCAGTATAACCACGAGCAGACCAACATCGCAGGTTTCTAGTTCATCGAATATTCAGTTGGAGAGGAAATGTTAACTGAAGTGCTAATGGCATTGGAACAGAAGCATGCTTTCACAGATTGTGAATCTGGACTATTTGGGCCACAGAAGTGTGAAAGAAATGTATTGTTAAAATTGCCATCTTTATCCAATCTCTGGGGGAAGGATTATCTCAGAGTTCACTAACTTTCTGAGCTGCACTTTGCTTTTTCAGACTGCAGAAATGTGGGAGTGAAAGCAGTTATATCAATGATGGTAGTTTCCTGATAAATGCTTGAGGTCATAGCCCCTCAAAAAACCTTTACATTTTGTTGACTAATACGTCAAAAAAAGCTTAATGGTTTTCTTTAAGTCGTGGAAATAATTGATCTTTTTCACTGATTAGAATATAGAATAAGAAAATCAGAGACAAGAAAAGCTCATCAATACTAATCTTTTTTTGTATTCTAACTCTCTTTTTAACAACTGTATTTTGAAAAATACAATGATTTTGCCTTTATTAACTGGCTTTGTAAATTATCCTAATTGTTTATCACTGTGATAAAAAAGGTATATGTGAATGGAATTGGAAGCACAAAAAAACTGAGAAAGAAATCCAAACATAATAGTGGACACACCGCTTCCAAAGTATTTGATTTTTCTGGCTTGATTTCCTTTCTTTTTAATTCTTTCACCGCAATATCTGCACATTGCAAGTTCCATCCTAAATTTATCTATGCTAGCTTAGTTCCATTCGTATGTACCTGTGACCTTTGTTGTTTGACTATGTGCAATACTTTACATTTATCAGTGTTAAATTTAATTTGCAGTTTTTCTACCCAAACATGTAACTGACGTAAAGACTTTTGAAAATTTTTCAATGCTTTTAATGTTCTCCATATTTTCCCTGGGTCATTTCAGTATCTATGAAACAACATGAGCCCAAGTACTGAATCCAGTCTGACACTCATGACCTTGGTTTTCTATTTTTAACCACATTCCTAAATGGTCCAATGTTATACCTGCCTTGGTGTAACTTCTTTATTTAATTAGGAGCCTTTTAAGTGGAATTTTTCCAAATACTTTCTGAAAACGTAGGTAAACTGTATGAAGGGTGTTCCAATATCTACTTTATCTGTAATGCCCTCAAAGAAATGAAGATGTTAGTCTGGCAGGATGTTTTCCTTTTAAATCCATGTTGCCCGATTTTTAAGTTATTGTTTTATGGGTGCACTTCCAACATATCGCTTGGAATAAGTTTTATCATTTTACTTATTATTAAAGCTAGGTTAGGATGCTAAATCTGATTTAGGCATCTGCCTGTTAATGGACAGGCAGACACCTAAATCAGATTTGCTGCCTTTTTTCTTTTAGCAGATTTATTTACAGTAAGAGTCTTCATTCCCTCCCTAGCCCACCCCCTCCCCTCAGATGCACCCCTGCCATTAAAATATGTTCTATTAAAACATATAATGAAGGAAGTTAAAAGCATTTACATTTGCAGGTTTCATAAACAAAGGCAATGCAGTATCTGTATCCCATGGAACCGCTGACATTATTTTGTTTTCAAGTTTTAACTTTTCAATGTTGCGGTTGTTGGGTACATTTAGTTTTGCAGCTGTACTATCGCTAATTACTTTGTAATTTCTTTTGTTCATTCTTATGACGAGATGTTTCTGAGAGTCGGCCATGTATTTTGGCATTGACAGATACTGGCAGAGAAGTTACAGCCGAAGGAAATTAAAGCAGTCACTGTGCAATCTTGTAGATGATACTTGGGCAGACTAATCTGTATTGAACAGTTTGTTTTATTTATTGTTTTGTGTAAATGCATATGTTAAAATTAGAGCAGTCTGGTATTAGCAGACCAGTATCATTGATTATAGAGTTTTCCTGATCTCCACCCGCCATCAGAAGATCACTCGACATGTGCGGTACCATTAAGGAATATGAGTCATGCAAAGGCAGAAACAACCCAGGGCATTCTTGGGTTCAATGCAACCCTGGCAAATCCCCCAAGGACAGCTTCTTGACTGAGGAAGAAGAATCCCAAAAAATGTGGGGACGGAACTGTAAGGTTATCAATTTAAATAAATGTCTAACTTGTTCATAAGGTGTAAGAATGTTTTGTTATATAAAACTTGACTTTAAAAACATTATGAAGTTATGAAGAGAATGGTCATTGTTTACATTCAAAGTGACATGTGGAAGGATCAATTTTGGCAGGAAGTGAAACTGATTTTATTGTTGCACAACAGATTTTATTATTATAAAACTGCTGAATCTGAAATATGGGCATCTTCCTTTCATACAATTTCCTGTTCACAAATAATTTTTAATCTGCCTTCATACACGTTAGTTGTTAATATTTATACCACAGTGTAGTGCTACTCTGATAAAGGAAACCACATCCCATTGGGAAATGCTATTTTGATAGTCATTATGTACATTTGGCTGTTTTGCACTTTAGGATGGAATTTTCCATTTTGGAGACTAAGTGCAATGGCTCAATGCGTTTCCGCTGGGCGGCTTGGCGGGAACTCGTGCTTGATTTCACGCTCGGAAGCTAAATAATTATGCACTGGGGAGTAGCTCTCCAAATTGTATGGCGGGGCAGGCACTGATTCGTTCGCCCTCAACGTTACCTAATGAGGTCGAAGGTCCAGGCCACCTGAACACACACATTCACTCTCTCCAGCCCAGCTGTGTGAGAAAACATTTCTAGATGGCTGCACCCAAGAAAAAAGCTGAACCAAGGTTCAGCAATGATGCCCTTGAGGTCCTCGTCTGTGTAATCCACCAGCACCGAGATGTCCTTCACCCAAGGAATGGCTCCGTGAGGCCAGCCAGCCTCACCTTGCTGGCCTGGGAGGCAGTTGAAAGGGAGGGCAGCTTGTCAGGCACAGACCCGAGAAACACCATCCAGTGTAGGAAGAGGATGAATGATCTCATCCACTCTGCCAGGGTAAGTCAACCTTCAGCTCACTCCAATCTCACCCTCTCATCATGGCATCATGCTCTCAATGGGTAACACTGCTCGGGGATCTCACACAACATGAGCAGGAGGCACATCAGCACTGATTGTCACATGGACACTTTAACATCATCAGCATCTCATCTATCATGCTGCACACGCTCCACCCTCAGCCCTTACTGGGAAGGGCTCAGCACACACAGAAGGCATGCATGCTTCCCAACCTCTGCTCCAACCCTTCTCATCACTTTCCATCCATTTGGCTCCATGCAGGCCAAGCTTACCTGAAACCAGAGGGGGAGATCCCAGACTGGAGGAGGGATGTCAAACATACAGGAGCTCTCCAAATTTGAGGAGAAAGCTGTTGAGTTGGCGGGGCAGGACAGCGATCAGCATCGTCCCGGCAAACCAGTATGATGAGCTCTTCATGAGTTGATCACATCCTGACATTCACAGTGGGTGTCACACAATGTTCATGAATTAAATCTACTCTCTCTTACAGGCAGCAGCAGATCCAGACAGACCAGCAGAGCAAACATAAGCCCCCAGCCCATCTCAGAGAAAGATGATGAGGATCCATTTAAAGAAAACCGGTCACTGTGTTCACCTGCACCTCCACCAGCTCAAAGACACACACCCCAGTGGGTCATAGTTCTAGATTAAGCTCAGGGTCACTTTCTGGGAAGCGCTTTATGGACACATCTCCACAGCAGTCAGAGGCAGTGATAGCCCAGGTCTCTGGCACCCGGAGGACTGCTGGAGATCAGGCAATTGCTGAGTCCAAGTCAGATGATGAGTCTCTGGAAATAACCGTCACTAACATGCTGGAGATGTGACAGCAGGCAGCAGAAAATCAGGTAGAGTTGTGAACAGAGTAGAGCAAACGGTGGAGGAGTCCGGCCATGTTTTGTCTGATGTCGTGGCTCCAACATGCAAAGTCTCCATGGGAAGGGTGGTGGCCACCTTGGTGCAGCAGATCCTGCCCGATTTGCGCTCGGACCTGCATTCTATCGCAATAGGCGTTGGTGAGATCCATCAGTGTCTAGGCGAGAGGACGGCGAGCACCTTGACTTCCATCCAGGACATCCTTCTCCTCAGGGAGTCGGGCAGGGCCCTCGGGCATCCACAAGGAGGAGGATCAGCAGCTAGAGACCCCGGGGCCATCCAGCCAGGTGACTCTGACAGTGTCCAGCCGATCCCAATCCCCTCTGCCTGTGACCCCATCACTTCCAGCTGTACAGGCCAAGGAATGTACACCTGCCCCACAGCAGGAGACCCAAAGCAGGCCAGGGCCCTCCAGTCCTTGGCCCTATAGAAGATGCCCGCCAAAGTCATCAAAGACATCTGGGTATAGCAGTCAGCAGTCTGCCTCCACATCAACTGCGGATATCGGGGATTCACCAAGACATAGGTGTAGGGTTAGAAAAATTAAGAAACTTTGACTTCTAGGTTACGGATGTTCAATAAATGTACATATCAGATTTGTAAATACATTTCCCGTCCATGAGAACGGTCTCATCATTTGAAAGCGTTGTGTATATGCATCTATGTGCCCTCTCATTGAGAGGGTGAGCCGTGTTCCCACTCAGTGATCGTCTCCCTTTGTGAACCTCACATTCATTTGGCTGGGGCTTATGTAGTCATGATAATTACTCGACCCTTGTCAGGGAATTGTGTCAAACTCTTTACTGGAAGCGTTTGCAAAATGTGTTAATAACCTCTAATCCTTACAAGACAACATGGAATTAGTCGTGCTCAATAGCCCTGGAGGGTTAGCTGTAATTGTCTCTCAAAATGAGATGGCTGTCTTCATTGGTAGTGGCAAAGCACAAGACCTGCAGCCATGATGGTCTCGCCAACCATGCACGCATCACAGTGTCCGCTAAACATTTCTGATTAAGGTGGTGACGACTGCGTCAAGTCCTTTGACACAGCGTTTGTGAAGTTGTATCGACTTTCACTTCCCAGAGGCACAGATACAGGGTTCACTGCTGACCTTTCCAAAGATTAGGGCTTGGTGAACCGTGAGGGTTGAAGAGGCAAGTCTGAATGCTGAACCTACTCTCGATGTTACTGGCTGTAAAGGCCTTTCAGTGCATTAAGGGACAGAAGGAATGTGGCCATGTTCCATAGCCTGCACCTTACCCTTCCTGGAATCTTGTGGCTATCACACAGACACGTCTTCCACGTCATGTTTCTTCGATGGCATCCTCATGAGGAAGCTGACCCTCATCTCCCACTTCAGATTCCTGCCCTTCCTGCTCCTCATGTCCAAGGAGCTCTCAGCCTCCTCCATGTCTTCCTCCGGCAAGGGTTCCCCCCTTTGAAGCACCAGGTTGTGAAGGGCACAACAGACCACGATTATGCGGGACACTCACTGGGGAGAACATTGCAGAGCCCCACCTGACCGGTCCAAACATCGGAAGCGCATCTTCAGGATAAAATGGTCTGCTCGAGTTGTATTTCTTCTCCGAGGTATTCAGAGGATAACGCGTGGGTGTCATGAGCTATCATTTAAGTGGGTAGCTTTTATCCCCAAGCAGCCAGCCCTGTAATTGCTGAGGCCCTCCGAATACGTGAAGCAACTGGGAGTGACTCAGGTTATATGAGTCATGGGAACTCCCAGGGTACCTGGCACAATTATGCATGATGTGCTTCTGATGATCACACACCAGTTGAATGTTCAGGGAGTGGAACCCTTTCCTGTTAATGAACATCAGGGGCTGCTGCCATGGAGCTCTCAAAGCCACATGTGTGCAATCGATTGCGCCCTGTATTCTATCGAAGCCTGAGATAGCTCCAAACCCCAGAAATCTAGCAGCCTGGTTAGCTTCATCGAGTGTGAACTTCACATAATGATGAACCTTACTGTAGAGCATCTGTCACCTCCTTGAGATACTTGTGTGTTGAAGACTGTGAGATGCCGCATAGATACCCTGTGGGTCCCTGGAACGATCTGCAGGCAAAAAAAGTGTGTGCGGCGGTGACCTTCAGGGACAGTGGCAGGGGATGTCCTCCCAGTGCACAGAGCATTAGATCCTCCTGCAGAATGTGGCAAATATGATCCAGCAGATCCATTGACAAGCGCAAATGTGCATGGCATTGTCTGTCGCTCACCTCCAGATAGGAAAGTCTTCTTCGGTAGACCCTTGGTCGTGCGGGTTGCCTCCATGGCATGGATCTAATCTCCTCATCCTCTGGGTGTTGCTGGGGCTCCCCTGGACCATGACCTCAGGCTGGGCCTCCTCTCGAAGCTGTGCCAGGTGGCACCGGGCCCCCCTCCTCCTAAATCGGATCACTGCCATCAAGAAGGCAGCATCGAGCACAGGCTCCATTATTCACCCTCCTTCTCCCTGTGGACTGATAGGTGCAACAGATTAATGAATACTTGGCAAATATAGTAAAGCTCCCGCTCACAACAGAAAGCCACTGTCACGCCCTAGAGCTGCACCTGCACTACTAGCCTTGTTGCTGATACAGCCTTGTAGCTGAGGCGCACACTCACAGGTGTGGGTGACCACGATGCCAACCCTGATACTTGACATCTCAGTCTCACAGGTATTGGAAGAGTTTTGGACACATTCATGAAATGTGCCACCTTACGAAAGGCAATCTTGCAATCTATGATCTTGTACACTGATCAAGCTCAACTTGCACTTTAGCAATGACTGGATGCCCTTTGGCCCATTATCCATATCAATTGGAGAAAGCACATGAGAGACTTTGATGATGATCTGGCAGATATGCAGCAGCTGTGCTTCCTTTACAGTTGCCTGCATTTCCATTCTCACATACCTCTCTGTTAAAGCTCAAATTGAGTAACTGTATTGTGAAGCTAATGACTCCTGCAGTCTCTTGTTAAAGCACACCTCCAATTGCATTTTCTCAAGGAAGTCTTCCTCTTTTCTCAGCTCTGACTCTATTTCATTGTTGTGACGTTGGGTGCTCTTTGAAAGGGCTGCTCAGTCCAGCCGTAGGCTCCTCCCACACTGCCTCAGACACCTCCCTTGCAGATTCTTTTCCAGTTTTGATTTCAAACTACACAACAACTTCGGGCTTTCAAGATGGTGGTGCTGCATTTTTATTTTGAGACCTGCTTTGGCCCTCCCCCTGCCAGTGTTCGGGACCCTCCAATCTTCCTGGAACCTCACCAAGTGCAGGTAGACCTCCATCTGGTTATTCTCCAGCCTCCCCCAGTAACCCTGGATCCCATTGTCATTGTGGTTGACATTTATGCCCCCCGAACCCATCACTGTTCATGCCCCCATGTCCCATGTGGACCTCACCCCTCTCCATCTCGAGGCTGTGTGCATGGTCACACAAAGAGGAGAGCCCCCCAGGAGACCTTTGCTTACCCGCCCTCTTTATTGCATTTTCCCCATTTATAGGCTGCAGATGCCTCCCCTAACCATGACCATCCCATCTGTAGCCCAGCCAGACAATCCTGTGGCCACAGACTGTAAGACCATGATCACGCCTGCACACTGAGCTGTGCCTTATTCCAGTTGAGCACACAGACCTTGTCCCTCCCTGGAGCAGGACTACAATGTATGCCATGCACAGCCTTGTAGCATGGCCTGCAAAACGCCAGGATTACCTCTAATCTCTCATCCACAAAGCCCCAGGTCTGCCTTTAATCTCTCACCCTGACCTCTTGGCCCCAAACCAGGGACTATGGCTGTCTTTCAATGAGCTTTCCCATTCCTTCTTTACTGATGACAACACAGTCTCTCTCCCTCCATCTCCCCATTAGGCTCTGTGCGACCCATCCCTCAGGTGCCGCACTAACACAACCCCACCCCACCCACCCCACCTCATATTCCAGAATTTGCGTGCATCCTCTCCCATTCACGCAGTTCGATTCACGCAGTTCGATTCACCCCCTTCTGTGTCTGCGTTCTGGTCTTCCATATTGGGGTCCAGCTTCCCTACCCTTGGTCTCCCCTCTGCCTGCTATCATTTCCCTCCCCCCACCACAACCCCACCATAGCCCATTCTCCCTTATGTCTCTGTCCTCCTTTCCCCCAACCTCCCCCCCCCCCACCACCCCAACCAATTGCAATGCCGGTCTCTATTTCAGAGTGCAGACCTTCCCGGACTATGGAAGAAGCCAGTGAGCAGACCAACCCTACACCCCCGCCAGTGTGGCATCTCACTGGCTTTGGTGTGAACCCGGAGCAGCGCTGTTGCAGGTAGGCTTTGAATGTTGCGCTCACCTGGAAGTCAAGAGCGAAGTGGCAGTGGACAGCTGCAAGCCACTCATTTCCAAATGTGACTTAGACTGGTCTAATTTCCCCACTGGCGTGGCACCAAATTGGCAGGGGGAACAGTGATTCCGACGAGTAGCATTTTTCATGAGCATTCATGACATTGTAATGCATGGAAATAGCGTTCCTGAAATGGATCAGCGGGAAACCTGACCCACCATGTCTGATGTCCTGAAAGTGGTGAGGGGAAAAATTCCGAACTGATTTCCTGCTGGCGGGAATCTGAATGTTGCCCTCTTTCCGAATTTTCCACTCCCGTTTGCCACAAAACCTGCCGCTAGCTGGAGCAGAAAATTCTAAAAAGACGAATAACGTGGGAAATGCCAGTCCAGTCCAGTAATTTAAATGCCAATACCGATTCCGGGATTTCGAGTTCAAATCTCTGTAGCCTCCTGTACCATTTATCAAAATCCATGATATATTCTTTCATGGGCTGATCTGATTTCCTAAACCTAACAAAGGTTGTCCAAGCTTCATGTGCTTCCAATAACTCATCCTTTTTGTAGAACTTATCCAAATATTGTAACAGAAGGTTCAACCCCCCTTCATGATCGAAATTTCCACTCTGAAAATACCTTACTCCTTATCTTACTTTTGGCTGGTAATGATAACGCCAAAGCCATACCCTGCTTCTTCCGGGGTCCAGCAGTAACCCGGGTTCACATTTCAACTTCAGCCCTCCAATGCTGATAAGGTTCAGAATCAGAAAAAATTGGTGGATAGTCAAAACTTGCGATTTTGCACCGTCAGCAAAGCCTAAAGCTCATCCCCTGCTACCATGTTACTCACACTAAGAGGTTGTGATGGAAGAATTAATCCTGGCTGGTCTCTTGGTTAAAGCTGGTTTATTTTCAAGACAACTCCTCAGTGCTACTGACTTTCAAGTAGCTTCCACACAAAGTGTTCCAGCTGAATCTTTTTATTCTATTTAGATGGGATTAATCAATGCCCATCACCTGTTTAACTAGCAATGGCCTTTAACAAGGTGATCGCCATGCATTTATACGTTGACACATATTACTATCCCGATGCAGCTCCGGAGTGCTGCAACACCGCCTGGAGACTGACACAGCTGGGAAAAAGTCATGTCCTAGGGAGGTTGGGGGCGGGATGGTGGGGTTTGCGAGCATTGAAATGGAGTTAGCCTAGGGCAGCTGTAACTACATTATTCTTCGGGAGCCTGGAATTGTTCTCCTCTTCCTCCTAAGTTTAGCGCTTACTTTGACTTTGCTCTGCCACCAGATTACACGAATGAATCATCCACAGCAGGCTTTTCATCAAATAGCCCATTAACATGCACTTGGGGTCCTACGTGCATTGTAGGATCTCGCTTTGCATGGATGAATGAGGCTGATTACTATTATCATTGGGGTACCTAATCATTTGAGGCCAGAATGCTGAGTCTGCAGACAATCCATCCTTGGGAGGAGAAAAATTGTTTTACAGGAGGACAGCTGAGCCAATTCCTGAAAGCAAAAAATCCGTGCCTAAGCTAAATCAGTCAAGTTAGGTCCAGGAAGGGAGCCATGCTGACTTAAGGAAAACTCAGTCACCTTTGGGTTCAAAATCAAACTGAATCAGAGCTTAACCAGAAAATGTTAAGTTAGCCCATTAATTTGGGGTGATGTGCCCTGGTTTATTATTACTTTTATTCATAAGGAGGTGTTTAAAATAAGTGAGTTAGGCCTTAATTATAACTGCCACTCTGTATGTTTACTTGTCTGTAAAATAAAAGTAACTAAATGATCGTATCTGACCCTGTCTCACTCGTGTATTCAGTCTATTAGATCACAAAGAGAGAACTCGTGTTCCACTCCTGGGTTATGGCATATTATGCTTAGGCATTGGGCACACTCCTGAACATAAGACATGGACTACTTGTGGGAGTGACCAGCACAGCTAAACCCAAGAAAAGATCTAAAGCAGACCCAGAATTTGTAACCGTGACTCTAGTCATTGCATCTTATTCACAGATTATTTCTCTTTTGAACACTGGTCAATTTGTCAGCTGAACTTGATTGATAAGACTCATGCCTCCTCCTCCCTCTTCCAGCAGTTTGGTCCTGTTCTGCATCACCTCTGTTCATTTTCCCTGTCATGCTTTAGCCTAAGGTGAGTGCCTACCATTGCACCCATATCTGGAAGCCAGTGGTTTGTACAGAATCTCTGAAGTCAGGACAAAGTTTCAGCATATGCCACACCACTCCCTCTAGACTTTAGAAAATTTAAAGAACTGTGGAAACACCAAACACTTCTATAATCTGCAGAACTCGATTATGAAAAGTCAAGCTAATTATACCGTCTCCAGAACACAACTTCCCACTCAGTGCATGTATACTCCAAAAGTTCAATGCAGAGCACTATTCCCGTTTCCAGTTAAATGTAGTCCAAACTGCACAGAGACCAATAAATTGTACTTATCAGATTCTAATGTTGACGTCTTCTGAAGTAGGCTCAAGCTGCCACAAACAGACAGCTTTAAAGGGATACGGCCTTCATTAAAAGAAAAGCTCGTTATGAGCTTTATAAGCACTGTATGTGACTGTAACATAACTATGATCTACCACACTAAAACATGCCATCATGTCACTTGCGTTCACTGTATTTTGATGAAGAAGAAGTGAGCATTCTTCTGACTCCTCCCCAAACCCAAACACAAGAGTGTTTGCTGCCCTTTAATCTCACTAATGAGTCAATGGCCAGAATCTTCCATTCTGGAGTCAAAGTTCAGTGGTGGGTGTGGAAGTGGGAGTTATTTCTGCTGGGGGGAGGGAAAGATGACGATGCACGATCTTGTGGTGTTCAGCTCCTTACATATGCATCTGCGAGGAGCTTGCCAAACCTCAGGGCGGGGACAGGCAGGAAGCCACCGTCCTGGCCGTTACCTCATGGAGTTGAAGGTACAGGCACCCCATTTAAAGGGCACTAGGACAGCCATTTACTCACTGCAAGCCAGGAGCTCCAGATTCTGCTGGGACCAGGATATTACAGACCAGACAACACGTGGCCCCCCGCAGTTCATCGAAGCCTCGCTGCTGGTTCTTCTCCTGGCTGTCCAGGAAACGTGGGAGGTGCTGTTTCCCAGGCATGGCAGCAGGAGGCCCTTTTGTCTGACCAGGGTGGCCTGGGCAGATGTGGCAGTGGAGGTTAGCGCCTGTGGGCCCACTGATGAACCACGCAGCAGTGCAGAAGGAGAATGAATAATCTGCTGTCTTCCACCAGGGTAAGTGGCACTGTCTACCCACTACAAAGTGACACTGATAAGGGCATCATGCAGTTTAAGTGTGCGAGTGCCAGTGATCTGAGACAGGAGTTTGGGTTGCAGGATTGAGCTGCGGGACATCTGCACTGAATGTGTGGCAGCCACTTCATGCTCTCAATCTTACATCAGCTGCAGGACATCCTGCTTATCAATCGCTTACTGGGGAGGGCTCAGGGGCTGCTCCTAAACTGCTCATGTACTCATTGGGATGACAATCAATCCTTCTGTCTGCTTGCAGGACAAAAACAACTACAATAAGAGGGAGCGGGCCAAGAACGGAGGCGGCATTCAGGACATTTGAGTCCTCACCCAAGGAGGAAGAGGCCACTGAGCTAGCCTAGGAAGAGCTGAACCTCTGGTGCCGGGATGAAGTTGAGATAGGACTCTTGACAGGCTGGGTCCCTCTAGGTCTCTGGCCACCAGAGGTTGCCTGCCAAAGTCATCACAGTCAACGGAGAATAGCAGTCAGCAGGCTGCTTCCACCTCAGCTGTGGATGTTGGGGCTGGACCTAGACATAGTAATACAAAAAGAAAGATAAAAAAATTTGAAGTCACACAGGTGGCATGGGTGTACAACCATTGTACATAATTTTGGCACTTATAAATATATGTTCACTTGCATAGTTTGGAACATCCTGGATTCCATCTAGCTGCTCGTTGCTTCAATGGTTGTGGGCATTTAAGGGTGTGAAAATTGGGTCTGATAATGAACACCTATACATTCATTTGTCTCACATTATCAACATGGTGATTATACAATAATCCCAAACATGCATGACTAAGCACTGATCATCATTTGTGAGGGTGGGGCCTTGGCACGCATCATTCAAGCCGTTATTGCAGCTCACCATATTCTGAGCCCTGCAAAAGATGTCTGCGCAGAGTGTTCAGCCAGGTTATTGCATCTACTGCTCCCGTTGCCCTAATGTGAGATCCAGTTGGATGCAAGGAGTGCTCAAGAGATGTTAAACATGCTATGTGAGTGCCAAGGAACATTGTAGATGCAGTTTCAGGGTTGAAACTCTACGCTATCTCCTTAACAGTAGAAAACCAGAGGCTTCTCAACATTTTGAAGAAAGCTGTGGTGGGCACGTCTAATCGTTCCTTGGTGATTTATCATTTTGAGCTAACATCCGGGTGAAGTCTGCAAGTAGGGAGGCAATGAGCAAGTTAGCCTTGACTGTAAGAGGAATTGAGTGTAGGATTAAAGAGGTGTATGTGCAGTTGGCTGAAGCCTTTGTGAGACCTCACATGGAGTTTTGTTTGGCCTGCTAGTCTTCTTATCAAGTGTTGCAGTAGACCTCACATAAAGGGTTCGCGACCAAAGTGCACTGGACCCTTTGAAGGACGAAGGTATTAGTCCATGAGGTGTGAGAGAGTAGAATGGACCTGTGTGCTGGACCATGCTGAGGACCGTGAGGCTATCCATGTGAAGCATCAGCAGCTCTAACAGGACTCTGCAGGGGCCATGCAGGAAAGATGTTTACCTTGGCTGGGGTGTCCACAATGATGGATCAGTCTCACACTAATACCAGGGCCATCTAGGACTGAGACTGATAGGAGTTTCTGCAATTGGAGGACCCGAAGAGGTGGCGACTCAACAATTCATAGTACAGATGAGGCACGCTCAGTGACACGAAGATAACCTCAAAACTTCTCAGCATGATAAAGATGTCAAGGGATTTGGGTTTACTATGAGTGGCGATCGGGGCTCAGGAACATGGTCTCCCTTGACCAATCTGCGTAGATGAGTGATCTTGAGGGGCCAAATGGTGTTCTCATGCTGATCCTCCCTGTGGACTCATCTATGTGGTTCTGCCTGAAAGAGCTGTCTGTGAGGTTTGCCCCCCCACCCCTCATTGGGAGCAGGTCTGAGTGTGACACGAGTGCATCCCTGCCAAGGTTATAAAGCTTGCAAGCTTCCTTGCACATTGACTTTGTGAGGGCAAGGGAAAAATCTTATTCTACTTACAGGTGGCTGCTGTCACAGGAGAACAGAGTGATGTACAGGTTCTAATGAGCACAGTTAGTGACAGGGATCTGTATATCAGCCCAGTTTGGCATATGCAAAGGATCAAACCACCAGCAGGGCCGACCTTAAGCGGTACAATTTAATTCAGCTACCATAAATCAAGATACATTAGAGCAAAGTATAATACCTGTTACCAAAAGGATCTGGGGCTGCCAGCCAGCAGAGGAGAGAAAACCAAATAGTAAAGGAAATGTCTCGGCAGCTTACTCAGCCTGGAATCTGGTAGCTGTCAGATTGTCACGGGCCTATCTGCTGTGTCGTACCCCTGCAATGGCCTCTGCATGTTCCTTTGCAACATCCTGGCCCTCGTCATCGCGATCCCCTTCATTTTCCTCATTGTCAGAGGAGACACCTCAGCCCTCCATGTCCCCCTCAGCCAAAACAGCCCCCCTTTGTTGCCTGAGGGCACAGCAGACAATGATGACCTGGCACACTCTCTGTGGTGAGTATTGGAGAGACCCGCTTGAAGGGTCCAATCATCTGAACCTCATCTTTAGGAGGCCTATCGTCTGCTCAGTCATGGACCTGGTGGAGGCTTATGCAGCATTGTAGCTTTCTTCAGTAGCACTCTGTGGATGCAAAGCGGCGTCATCAGCCAGGTCTTCTGGGGGTAGCCCTTATCCTCAATTTCCCTGCAATTGCCAAGGTCCTTCAAAAACTTGTGGAACCTGGGCGTGGGTCAAATGTCAGTGCAGTGAGAGCTCCCTGGGAACAAAGCACAAACATGGAAGATTTGCCTTCTGTGATCACACATCAGCTGCACATTCAAAGAATGGAAACCTTTCCTATTGAGGAATGTGACAGGCTGTTGCCAGGGAGCTCTTAAGGCCACATATGTGCAGTCAATAGCCCTTTGTACTTGCGGGAAACCTGCGACTGCTGAAAAATCCAATACTCTTGCAGCCTGGTTTTCGGGATCCAGGTGGAATTGGACAAATTGGCGCGCTCTCCTGAACAGGGCATCTGTCACCTCCCTGATGCACTTGTGACTGGGAGGTGCCACACAGGTCCCCAGTGGAGCCCTGGAAGGAGCCACTGACAAAGAAGTTTAAGGTAGTGGTGACCTTAAATGCCACTGGGATTACCTCCAAGTCTTTGCAGTAGCAGGTCATCTTGAAGAAGCTGGCAGATATGAGCAACCACATTCCGGAGCATTCTAAGGTGCCTTCAGCATTGTCTTTCACTCACTTGTAGATAAGTGCAGCGCCTGCGATATTCCCCTGGTCAGGCCGATCCTCGCCATTGCACTGGCCCCTGATTACCAGCATTCTGACCTTCTTGAGGCCTTGCTGCCTTTTGCTGCTCAGGCCATTTCTCCTCCTGTCCCTGTGCGAAACTGCACCAGTACCTCCTCCTCCTCACCTGGATCGGAGCCAGTAGAAAAGCAGGGTTACCTGGAGCCTGCATCATCTGGGCCTGAGTGGCTGTGAATGAATTGCAGAAATCAATCTAGTGAGCATATTCTTTTCAGGTTTGTCTCCATCTGAAGACACCAAGCCAGTGCTAAGCCCTGTGCTTGGCTTCCGGCTAGACATGACAACCTCACCCTACCCCTTCTAGGTGAAGGACATCCTGGAGGACCAGAGATGAGTGATCCTCCCGTTCATACATGACTGTGCATGGAAACACTGTGCATTGACTGGGATGATGACAGCCATGTGCAAGAACCCTCCCTCAGACACTATTCAGCTTGCCTCCTTTACCTTCAAGACTCTATAGAGAGACCACTGCCTTGGCAACATAGAAAGACTTATCACATGAGCCTTTGTCAGCCATGACCATTCACCCAGGAGGATGGAGGTTTGGAGTCGGGGGTTTGCTGCTGTCCACCAGTTGCGCCCCTTGGAGGAATCTAATTCCCTCCCTCCCTTCATCCCTGCCTCTGACAACGGCAAATCACACAGAATGAACGGCAGCTTCACACCATGCTGGGATCTCGATGTTATGAGACCCATGAGTCAAGAACAAACCTGCTGCCATGTGGGCTCCACTATAAAGAGGAGAACACAACTGAGCACGGTTCACATCCAGTTGCCTCATGATTAGTAGGATGTCCCTTTAGTCAGTCAGTTGTGCTGACCTTGAACTTCACCCACCCGAAAAGACCTTCCTCCCACTTCAAGAGGTCGCAGTTTCAGAGCGACAGCGTTGCGTAACTGAGAATCCCAAAACAGTGGACAATGGTCTCTTCCCCACCACAACCACCTCGAGGGCAACGTGTGGAGGGGCTGAGACTCCTGGTGTGTAGGAATGATCTGGTAGAGAGGGCCTCTCTCACCACCAGCCAAGCTCCGTCTTGGTGCTTGTTGGAAACTTCTGGTGCTGAAACATTATGCCAAATGACTTTGACTTTTTTTTTGGAAAAATATGCTTTATTCATAAAATATCTGGAAGAACATACCAAACCATTTCAAAATCACCATCACAAACCTACAATCAGGTTCAACTTTTACAACATGTACCATGAGGTGCATCAATACAATAAATGAATATTACAATCATTTGCAGACATTCATTTTGAGCTGTACAGCCCAAGGGGCTCTAAACAGTTCCCAGTCCCTCGTTGCACTGTGGCAGAAAGGTCTTAGACAGCGACCCTTCCCTATTGCGCCTTTGCGGTGGCTGCACCAAGCTTTAGTGCACGTAGTCCTGGACCTTGGAATGTGCCAGTCTGCAACACTCGGCCGGGGACAACTCTTTGCACTGGAAGACCAACAGGTTTCGGGCAGACCAAAGAGCGTCTTTCACCGAGTTGATGATCCTCCAGCTGCAGTTGATGTTTGTCTCGGTGTGTGTCCCTGGGAACAGCCCGTAGAGCACAGAGTCCTGTGTCACAGAACTGCTCGGGATGAACCTCGACAGAAACCACTGCATCTCTCTCCAGACCTTCTTTGCAAAGGCACAATCCACAAGGAGGTGAACAACGGTCTCGTTCCCACCACAGCCACCTCGAGGGCAACGTGCAGAGGGGGTGAGACTCCTAGCGTGTAGGAAGGATCTGATGGGGAGGGCCTTTCTCACCACCAGCCAAGCTACATCTTGGTGCTTGTTGGAAAGTTCTGGCAATGAGGCATTCTGCCAAATGACTTTGACAGTCTGCTCGGGGAACCATCCCACAGGATCCACCCTCTCCTTTTCCCGCAGGGCCTCTAAGACGTTACGTGCCGACCACTGCCTGATGGACTTGTGGTCAAAGCTGTTTCTCTGCATAAATTTTTCCACGAGGGACAGGTGGTACGGCATGGTACAACTACCTGGAGCGTTCCGTGGCAGCGTGGCCAGACCCATCCTTCGCAACACCGGGGACAGGTAGAACCTCAGCACGTAGTGACACTTGGTGTTTGCATACTACGCACCGCTTGATGCAGCCACACACAAAGATGGCCATCAGTATGAGGGCGATGTTGGGCACGTTTTTTCCCCCTTTATCTAGAGGCTTGTACATTGCGTCCCTGCGGACACGATCCATTTTCAACCTCCAGATAAAGCGAAAGATGACTCGGGTGATCGCCATCGTGCAGAAATTTGGAATGGGCCAGACCTGCGCCACGTACAGCAACAGCGAGAGTGCCTCACACCTGATAACCAGGTTCTTACCCGCGATGGAGAGGGAGCGTCGCTCCCACATGCCCAGTTTCCTTTTCACCATAGCCACTTGCTCCTTCCAGTTTCTAACGCATGCCCCGGTCCCTCCGAACCATATCCCCAGCACCTTCAGGCCATCAGCCCTGACGGTGAAGGGGACAAAGGATCGGTCAGCCCAGTTCCCGAAGAACATGGCCTTGCTCTTCCCACGATTTACCTTGGCTCCCGAGGCCAGTTCGAACTGGTCACAGATGTGGATCAGTCTGCGCACCGACAGCGGATCCGAGCAGAAGACGCCGATATCGTCCATGTCCAGGGAGGCTTTGATCTGAGTGCCTCCACTGCTTGGGATCGTCACTCCTCTTATGCCCGGATCCTTCCTGATAGACTCAGCAAAGGGTTCTATGCAACACATGAAAAGAACAGGCGAGAGAGGACAGCCCTGCCTGACTCCAGATTTAATAGGAAAGCTATCTGATTCCCATCCATTGATTGAGACTGCGCTACTGATGTTAGTGTAGAGCAGTTGGATCCAATTGTGAATCCCCTCCCCAAACCCCATTTTGGAGAGCACATCCACCCTGTAGGTGTGCGATATTCTGTCAAAGGCCTTCTCCTGATCCAGGCTGATGAGGCAGGTGTCCACCCCCCTGTCCTGCACATAGGCAATCGTATCCCTGAGCAGCGCTAGGCTGTCAGAAATCTTCCTGCCCGGCACAGTGCAGGTCTGGTCAGGGTGAATCACCAATTCCAGAGCGGGTTTGACCCGATTGGCGATGACCTTGGACAGAATCTTATAGTCCACATTCAACAGTGAAATGGGTCGCCAATTTCTAATTTCCTCCCTTTCCCCCTTGTGCTTGTAGATGAGGGTGATGATGCCTTTCCTCATGGATTCTGACATGCTGCCGGCCAGGAGCATACTCTCGTACACTCCTAGCAGGTCTGGGCCGATCAAGTCCCACAGAGCCAAATACAACTCCTCACACAGCTTGGTCAACTGGCGCCCAATTTGAGTCAAGAGGCTGAGATTTGTGAGCAGTCCCCAAGAAAGCCACTCACTGTGTAGTCATGGAAGAAGTCAAGCTCACCAAGTGCACGCCACTTATATATAGTCGTAAATGTGAACATTCTAATTTCTCGCTGGCGGGGAACTTAATTTCAAGGGCGAACTTAATTCTGGCGAGGTGGCCTTCTAAGGAGTATGCATAACATGCTAATACACGCAAAAGGGCTTCCCGACATTGTCCATCGGGAAGCTCGATCCCCCTTTAACGTGCCTTTGAAGTCCCGAGAACTTAATTCCTAAAATTCCTTCCGCCCCTGGAAAACTGATTTTGGACCTCATGCCAAATTAGGTTTCCCCACCTGCCACGCTTCCCATTGCTGGCAGGACCAGAAGATTCTGCCCAATATATGGTAAATGCAACTTGCACGACTTAATGATCTATAAGGGCAACATGGGAGCAATGCCAGAGGACTGGAGGATTGCAAATGTAATACCTCTATTCAAGAAGGTGGAAAGTGAAATCTAGTAAATACAGACCAGTCAGTCTAACACCAGTGGTGGGAAAACTACTAGAGACTATTTTCAAGGACAAAATGAATTCCCACTTGGAAAACCGTGGGTTAATAAGGGACAACTAGTATGGAAGACAAATCTTGTCTGAGTAACCTGATTAATTTATTTGACAAAGTAACTAAAAGGGCTGATGAAGGTTGATGTTGTCTATATGGACTTGCAAAAGGCACTTGATAAAGTCCCACATAACAGACTTGTTTGGAAAGGGGAAGCAAATGGCATTAACGGGCTGGTGGGAACTTTGGTACATAATTAGCTAAGGAATAAGAGGCAGACTGTAGTGGTGAACAGATGTTTATCCAGAGAAAAATGTGCAGTGGGGTCTCCAGGGATCAATATAAGGCCCATTACTTTGTTTTTAATTGTAAACGGCCTGGATTTGGGTATAGGGAGCATAGTTTTGAAGTTTGTGGATGATACAAAACATGTCAACATAATAAATAGTGAAGAGGATTGTAGCAGCGTGCAGGAGGACATAGGCAGGCTGGTGAAATAGCCAGATACATGGAGGATGCAACAACAACAATTTACATTTATATAATGACTTTTCCATAAAAAAAAGTCCCAAAGCCTATCGGAGGAGCACTGAAAAAAAACGACACAGCCACATAAGGAAATACTAGGTCAGATGACCAAAAGCTTGGTCAAAGAGGTAGGATTTAATGAGTATCTTAACAAAGGAGGTAGAGAGGCAGAGAGATGTGGGAAGGGTATTCCAGAGCTTAGGGTCTAGTCAATGGAAAGTATGGCCACTAATGCTGGAGCGATTAAAAAGATGCAATTTAATGCAGATAAGTGCGAGGTGGTACATTTTAGGAGGAACAAAATGGAGAGGCAGCATAATGAATCTTTGGAATTCTGTACCTTTAGAGGGCTGTGGATGCTTAGTCACTGAGATTGATAGATTTTTGGGCTCTAAGGGATCAAGGAATTTGGGGATCAGGTAGGAAAGTGGAGTTAAGTCAAAGATTGGGCATGATCTTATTAAATGGTGGAAAAGGTTTGAGGGGTCGTGTTGGTACTATTTTGTTGGAGGTTGCAAGAGCACAGGGACTTGGGGTGCATGTTCACAAATCTTTGAAGGTGGCAAGGCAATTTGGTGAGTTGGTCAAGAAAGTACATGGGATAGCTGGCTTCATAAATAGGGATATCGAATGCAAAACAAGAAAATCATGCTTAACCTTTACACATCAATGGCTCATCTTTAGCTGGAGCATTGTGTCCGGTTATGGACATCACACTTCAGGAAGGATGTGAAGACTTTTGAAAGAGTACAGAGGAGATTTACCAGGATGATACCAGGATGAGGAAGCTGGAATTGTTCTCCTTAGAATGGAGAAGGTTAATTGGAGATCTATCAGAGACATCCAAAGTAATGAGGGGTTTTGATAGAGCAAATAGGGAGAAATTGCTTCCTTTGGCAAATGGGCCGGTCATAGATTTAAAATAACGGACAAATGAACTAGAGGGGAAGTGAGGAGAATTGTTTTCATACAGAGGTTTGCTAGGTCTGATTCACACTACACGAAAGGATGGTAGAAGCAGAGTTCATAGGAACTTTCAAAAGACAATTGAACATGTACTTGAGGAAAACTAATTTGCAAGATTATAGAGATAAAGCTAAGGTGTGTTACTAAAATGAATATCTCTTTCAAAGAATTGGCAAGGACACAGTGGTCTAAATAGCCTCGTATTTTTGTGCTGTGATTCCAACATTGCCAAGAATCCTGTTTAAATTAGCAATTTATTGACATGGCACCTATATTAAGAACGTAATAAATGGGAGCACCAGTATAAGGCCTTGGGCCCACTCCACCACTCAAATAGATCTTGCTGAAATTCACTTCTCTGTCCTATTCCCATATTCCTTGATTCCCTCAAGTGTCCAAAAGTCCATTGATTGCAGTTT
Source organism: Cetorhinus maximus (assembly GCF_964194155.1). Classification (NCBI taxonomy): domain Eukaryota; kingdom Metazoa; phylum Chordata; class Chondrichthyes; order Lamniformes; family Cetorhinidae; genus Cetorhinus; species Cetorhinus maximus. Next base: position 69,767,230 of record NC_135899.1, read on the forward strand.
CAAATACACTCAGCGATTGAACATCCACAGCTCTCTGAGATAAAGAATTCCAAAGATTCACAACCGTTTGAGTGAAGACATTTTTCCTCATCTCAGTCTTAAATGGCTGATGCATTATCTGGAGATTATGGCCTCTGGGGAAACATCATCTCAGCATTTACCCTCTCAAGCCTTCTGAGAATTTTATGTATTTCAAGGTCATCACCTCTCATTCTTCTCAATCCCAGGGAATACAGGCTCATTCTGCTCAAACTCCCCTCACAGGACCACACTATTATCCCAATAGTCAATCTGGTTAACCTTTATTGGACCCCTCTACAGCATGTATTTCCTTGCTTGGGTAAGGAGACAAACACATATTGGATGTGATTCATGGACCAGAGACATAGCAAAATGATAGCTCTCTCCCTTCTGTCTCCATGAATTGTACAATTAAAACAACAGTGTAAACTCAATGTGTTATTAATAAGCATTAGTGTTGGGAGCGAGCTGCTATATATAATTGATCTGCCTAAGAGTAGGTTCTCTGTTCATTTCTCCATGCCTCATGGTTTTACATTCCCCTCTTCAGTTGGTCATATCATTTAATTGCCCATGGCTGACACAACACAAAGATACAAGAGCTGGCATGCTGATATGAAAATCCAATATTGTTTGTTATGTCTGTTCTGTAGTTCCCTCTGGTGGGTCAATTGGGAATCAGCTAATCAATTGTGGCAGATTTGTGCAAAACTGGTACACAGATTAAGGCCTGGACTCTCAGCTCCAATTTGAGAGTGCAGAGTCGGGAAGATTCTCGACTCCACAAACCCGAGTCGGGAAAAAATGCCGCAGGTGTTCTAATTTCCATTCTGGGGGTGGGGGGAGGAGGGGGAAGGTGTTATCGAGAGTCAGGCCTTCCACCCCCAGAAATAGTGCAGTGGCAGCCACAGGGGCTGCCTGGTGCGGAGGTAGGCTGTTTAAAAGGTCGGCCTCGGTGCTCCGGGACTTGTAAGAAAGATAATAAAACAAAAAACAGCCTTCTAGGTCTCATCGCTCACACTGTCTCACCCCCTACACACTCCCATACCCCATCCGTACCAGCTTATGCTACCTCATGCCCCCACTCACACCCATGGCCTCCCCCATACACCCATGCCAACCTAAGTCCCCCTATCCACCCCCATGGCCCTTTATAGCCCCATGCCAACTTATTGACAACTCATGCCAAACCATGAACACCAACCCACCACCCTTTACTCTTACACCCTCCATGCCAACTCACCACATATCCATTATGGGCAGACCTCAAGGAGCCTTGCTGAGATGAAATAAAAGAGGGTCTATTGATGACTTCACGCTTTAAAAAATAAACCTCTCATTGATAAACGCCCATTCACTACAGTTAAATTCCTTCAATGACTTAATCCCTTATCAAAGCAAACATTTCATTCAGATACTCAATCCCTCATAAAAACAAGCATTTGTATTCGTAGCCCCATATTAAAGATTTTATAATCACTTGGAGCTGACAATCAAACTGTGAATTGACAGGTATCCCAAGGTGATAATTAATGATAGGTTGCGAAATCAGTCATGCAGCACAAATCCTATAATGATAACCATCAGGCCTATGATGACAGAGTGAAATAGCGAGCACGGATTTAAAAAAAAACGCAGACTTTTTTAAATTTAAAGGATAGATTTAAATATCTTGACAGTTTCAATGAATTTATTCACTTTTAACGCATATTCATTTCTACTTTTAACAATCCCAAAGGGCACTTGACCTTTCTGCCCTCTTTCAAAATGCTCCTTAAAACCTATTCTTTGACCAAGATTTTGGTCAATTGTCCTAATACCATCTGAAGTGATGTCAAATTTTGTTTCATAATACTCCTGTGAAGCACTTTGGGATGTTTTACTACATTTAACGTGCTTATATAATGCAAGTTGTTGATGTTGGTTGCTACTTCATGTTTTTCCTGAACAACCTAAATTGAGTTGTGGTTGGCAGAGGCCTCCATGTAAAATCCCTGCAATTGTGTCAGCTGTGACTCAGCACTCTCATCTCCTGAATCAGAAGGTTGTGGGTTTAAGTCCCAGTCCAGGGCTTGAGCACAAAACCAAGGCTGACGTTCCAGTACGGTATTGCAGGAGTTCAGCTCTGTTGGAAGTGCTGTCCTTCACATGAGATGTTAATTTGAGGCCCTGTCTGCCCTCTCATGTGGAGATGGAGAGGTGATGATGTAGTGGTATTGTCACTGGACTAGTAATCCAGAGACCCAGGGTAATGCTCTGGGGACACGGGTTCGAATTCATTGTCGCTTGTTGTAAAAGCTCACCTGGCTCACTATTGTCCTTCAGGGAAGGAAATCTGCTGTCCTTACCTGGCCTGGCCTACATGTGACTCCAGACCCACAGCAATGTGGTTGACTCTTAAATGCCCTCTGAACTAGGGATGGGTAATAAATGCTGGCCTGGCCAGTGACACCCACATCCCATGAATGAATTTTAAAAATATATAAAATATAAAGAAGAACAGGGAAGTTAGCCCCAGTGTCATGACCAATATTTATGCCTCAATCAACATCACAAAAGCAGATTTTCTGGTGGCATTACTGTTTGTAGGGGTTTGCTGTGCGCAAATTGGCTGCTGTGTTTCCTACATTATAACAGTGACTACACTTCAAAAGTACTTAGTTGGCTGTAAAGTGTTTGAGATGCCTGGTGGCGTTGAAAGGTGCCACATAAATGCAAGTCATTTAAAATAAGTGAAGGTGCTTCAGATAGTGAGGTTGATGTCAAGCCTATTTAAACCCGTGCAATTGCGTTTCTCAGGACTATACTGAAACATATTTTTAAATGAAAGGTATGTGAAGCGAGCAGCACTTCTTTGCATATAAGTAGTTATTGTAAAGTTGTAGCGCTTGTGAAATGGGCGCCGTTTGTGAGGGGGAGTAAGCGTGTCAGCCGTCCGGTTGTTTTCGACACACAGAGAGCGCGGCTTCGGCTCTTTCCGTCACTGGGGCAGCGCGGCCTCGGCTCCTTCCGTCATTCGGGTAGCGCGGCCTCGACTGTTTCCGCCGCACGAGTAACGCGGCCTCGACTGTTTCCGCCGCTCGGGTAGCGCGTCCTCGACTATTTCCGCCACTCGTGTAGCGGGGGCTTCGGCTGTCTGCGTCCACCGGAAGTTTCGTAAGGAACGGTCGGTAAACCGGAAGTGAGCGATCCGGCAGCCCCTCCACAGACAGACAAGATGGACGCGGGGTTTTTCCGCGTAAGTAAAGCAGCGGCCAAGCGGAGCCTACTTGTCGAGTACGACTAGAAAGTTCCTCTGTTGTAGTGACGGCCGAAACATTTCAAGGGACCGGCGGATCTGCTCCGGTGTTTTGAACGCAAAAAACTCGGGTTTTTTCCCTGAACACACAAAGCTGCGGATTTGGCCTTAGCAACCGAGCGGGAATGAAAATGGCGGCGGGTGGCAGGCAGGCGTTTGGGGGGAGCCGTGCTGTAAGATTTGTTTTTGTCTCCCCAGCTCATCTGTTCAGTCTAATTTGATCGACCTAACCTTGAGCATAACTAGGGAGCGCCGTATCGAATTTTAGTTCTGGACGAAACCCGGGGCAGTTTTAATTTTCTTGAGGATTTGGCTCCACTGCGGCAGGCGGTGGAGGCGAAGGCTGACGAAGTGGCCATCCGATTCCGAGCAAAATGTTTTAACGGCCCAACTGGAATCTTAACCCGCTTCCTTCGCGCCGTTTGAACTCTTCCGGGTTTTGTCCCGAATGTTTCAAACGTTATTTTTTGTTCTTGAAGTGAAATTAAATGTCTCCACTGGGGCCTGATTCAGTAGTAACAGCGTGGCTGCAAATAGAGCGCGATGTGGTTATCGACTCAAAAGTGGGCCCAAGCTACCTTATACACTCGCTTGGGAAAATAACTCTTGAAAATTACTTTGAAACTTAATTTACGTGAATTATACACATTCAACTAGATCCATGATTAGTTTCAAAGTAGATATAACCCAAAAGAACATTTTTAATATTTTCACTGAACTCGGAGATAACATTGCTTTATTGGTAGAACACAGATAATCGGGAGTGAGTTACACAGTTACAATTTATACTGGAGTCTTTATTTCCATTCTAGCTTTTTTTTTTGTGGAGTTCAAAATAGGTCCAAAAGTTAACTACAAATTGTGTGTAATGGAAACTGAGCACATGGCAATACTTTATTGAACCAGTTGAGACCCAAAAAACCTATTCATCCCTTTAGTACATTAATTCTCTGAGCATGGTATCTTGCGTTTTGGATGACTAAAATTTTTGTTTTTTAGCTTGGCAAGTTGTAAAAGTTAGTCTTCCACAAAATCTTTTGCTCAATGTGTCATCAATTTGCTACAAAATAATATTCTAAAAAAGGAGAAATAAAAACAAAATTATCCAAGCACTTAGCAAGTCTGGCAGCAGCTGTGGGAAGAGAAACATTTCAGGCCTGTGGCCTTTCATCAGAACTGGAAAAAGTTAGAAATGTTATAGGTTTTTGGCAAGTGAAAGGGGGGAGGGTGAGAAAAGGATAATAGGTAAGGTCTGTGGTATGGTGGACGATAGAGTAAATGACAAAAATAATCAAGGTTCAAAGCAAAAGGGATTGATAATGGGGCAAGTAAAGGAATAAAATGTTTCTGGGGAGATGTGAATGGCAGGGAAATCCAAAAGCAAAAGAAGAAAGAGAGAATGCAGAGGAATAAAAACAAACCAGCAAAGAAAAAGGAAACAAAATGGAGGTAAAAGGTACATACAATCTTTGAGTCTCGAAGGTTAAGTGCTCAGTCAAAAGGGGTCACGTTTGTGGACTGATCGTAGAGATTCCACAAAGGGGTTACCAAGTCTGCATTTGGTCATCTTGCAGAAGAGACCACATTGAGTACACTAAATTGAAAGAAGTACAAGTGATCTGATATTTCACCTGGAAGGTGTATTTGGGGCCTCAGATGGTGAGAAGGGGTTTGGTAAAAGGACAGGTGTTGCATTTTCTCTTGCATAAAAAGGGGAGGGCTGTATTGGAGGTGTTTTGAGTGGTGGACCAGGATATTGCAAAGGGAGCAGTCCTTTTGGAATGCTGAAAAGGGAGTGAATGGGAAATATGTTTGGAGGTGGTGCAGAAGGAGGAAGGTGATCTGTTGAACACAGGCTGGTGGAAGCTGAGGACTATCATGGCTCTGGGATGGAGGGTAAGGCATGAGAGCTGGAGAGCATGGAATGGAGCGCAAAAGGCAGAGGGCCCTATTAGCCATGGTGGAGGGAAATCCTTGGTCAAGGAAGAAGGAAAACATATTGGTGTTTTAGCATGGAAGATTGCATCGTTGAGAAACTGGGAGAATGGAATAGAGTTCTGACAGAAATTGGGCTGTGAGTCAGTGGGCTTTTGGTGAAAATTGGTTTATAGCCAATCCCTAAAAGTGGAAATAGAGAAGTTGAGGAGGGGCAGAGTCTGATATATTGGCCATTTAAAGGTGAGAGAAGGGTAGAAATTGGAAAGAAAGTGAAATTTTTCAATTCAACAAGGAACTACATTGATTCTTTCATAATGACTGCAGTGAGGGAGGAAGGCTGCATAGGACTGGAAGAAAGAATTTTCTACATACCCCACAAAATGGCGGGCATAGCTAGAACCCATGCGAGTACCCAAAGTAACACTGGGCACTTTGCAACCACCTAGAATACTGAGTTCAACAATTTTACATAATACTCTTTGCTCGCAATGTTTCTTTTTTTGCTGATTTGATTTTTTTTCTTTATTCCTCCCTTTTCTTTGTTTTTGGATGGCAGTTATTTATGATCGTACAATTCACATATCCCCCAATATGTTTTACTTTCTTCACTCGTCCCATTACCCACTGTCTTTGGCCTTGCACCATGAACATTTCTGACATTTAATATCTCCTGACCTCTACCCTATCACAGACCTTCCCTCATGTTCTTTTAACCACCCGCCCCACTTTCACTTACTCAAAACCGATAACTTCTCTAACTTTCCAGTTCCGATGAAAGGTTGCAGGCTTGGAACATCAACCCTGTTTTTCTCTCTCCACAGATGCTGTGAGACCTGAGTATTTCCAGCATTTTCTGCTTTTATTTTTCATTTCCAGCACCTGTACCATTTTGCTTTTGTTTTTAAAAAGGAGGAACCATTTTTGACTAAAACCTGAAATTTACAGGCAGCTAAGCTTTTCCTTTGACCTCTATTAAAATTGCAAGACTTTCCCTTGATGGTGCAGTCTTGGTTACAGCCACAGTCTGAGTTGGTCAATAGTACAATTGCACCCTTCCCTGACCCATGAATTGTGCAGCTAAAGCTTTGCTGATATTTAATATTTGGCATATTTCATCAAGATCACCAACCTGCAACTGTAGAATGTGGAAAGAAAAAATACCCGAAGGTAATTTAGAGGTGTAAGGAAAAAGTAAATGCTAGATCAAATAAAGCAGCATTAAGATGTTTGACCAAAAAATTTTGGTTGCAGAGCTGAGTTTTAGGGATGATTGTCGGGCTCGAAGAGTTTAGAGTTAGGAAGTGGTGAGGTAATCAAGGGGTTTAAGCATAACAGCGAGAATTTTACTTTTGAGTTGTTGGAGCCAATGTGGGTTCATCAGGTCAGGATTTATGGGTGAGTGGTACCTGGTAATACAAATGCAAAATGCTGTGGGTGCTGGAAATCTGAAATAAAAACAGAAAATGCTGGAAATAGCCAGTTATGGCAGCATCTGTGGAGGATAACAGAGTTAACCTTTTAGAACTGAAGATATGGGCATTGTAGTTTTAGGTGGGCTGAAGTTTACGGTGGGTGGAAGATGGGAGGATGCTCACCACGCGAATATGATAGTAGTTGAGTCTGGGGGTGAAAAAGGCATAGCTGGCAGTGGGCAATGTTACAGGGGTTTCTCAGTCAGTGGGCAAAACTGGCAAATGGACTTCAATGTGAGGTCATCTGCTTTGGATCTGAGAATAAGAATTGGAATATTTTCTTAATCCTGAGACACAAAACTGGAGAAGCAAAGGTGAACATGTATGCACATCTCTCGAAGCCAGTGCACAGGTACAAAACGCAATCAAAATAGCTAATGGAATGGTGGTATTCATCTCAAGGGAATTGCAATTCAAAAGCAAGGGCGTGATGTTTCAGTTGTACACGGCCATGGTCAGACCCCATCTGGAGTACTGTTACCTTATGGATATCATGTCTCAGGAAGGATATATTTGCCTTGTTTTGGGTACGGTGCAGATTCACCAGAATGATACCAGGGCTTAACTGGTTAAATTGTGAATAGGTTGCATGAATATGGTTTGTATTCCCTTGAGTTTGCCGTGACTCAGTTGATAGCATTCTCAGCTGTGTTAAAGGGCTTTGTGTTTCAAGTGCTACTCCAAAGATTGAGTACGTAGCCTAGGCTGACACTTCAGTGCAGTACTGAGGGATTGCTGTATCGTTGGACATGCCGTCTTCTGGATGAAACATTAAAGTGAGGTGTCACTTGGCCTTTCAAGTGGATGTAAATTATCTAGGCCATTATGTATCCCTCAATCAACATAACTAAAACAGATTATCTAGTTTTTCTCTGTCATTACTATTTGTGAGACCTTGCTGTGTGCAAATTGCTAAGTTTCAAAAATACTTCATTGGCTTCGGGATGTCCTGAGGTTGTGAAATATGTTATGTGAGTTACTACTTTGAGTTTAGGATGAGGGCTTATCTAATTAGAGTATCTAAAATGGTTTAAGGAATTCTGAAGGATAGATACAGGGAAACTATCTCTAATTAAGGAATCTAGAATGAGAGTGCAATCTTAAAATTAGAGTTGGGCCTTTTAGGAGTGAAATCATGTACTTTTTCACACAATGTAGTGCAAATCTGGAGCTTGCTGCCCAAAGGGTCATGGAGATTGGATAAGTTGAAACTTTCAGGATTGAGGTAAATATTTAAGTATCAGTGATATGGAGCAAAGATGGCTAAAATGTAGCTGGTTATAGATCAGATGGGCTGAATGGCCTCCTGCACTGTAACAATTCTGCGATCTAATTGGTATGGACACGAGAGACTGAACAGCCTACTCCTGTTCTTATGGAAGTGGGTGATCTTTTTGATGGATAGGAAGTGGGGTAGGAGATTTTGCTCAGGGTTGACCAGAATGCTGAAATTGTCACAGTAGTTCAGTCTGAAATAAGGGTGAAGATGGAATTGTTGATGAAGGCGCAGTTTGTGGCAGGGACCATAGATGATGGCTTTGGCCCCTCGATATTTAACTGGAGGACAGTGGAACTGATTGAGTCTGACAGCTCTGGTATTGAAATAGTCCAGAAAGGTAGAACTGGGAATCAGCAGTTCACTCACTGCTATCTTTTTAGCCTGTAAGTATTGAGCTTCTCTAATCTCTTGTATTATCCCATTAACATTGATCATGTTGCTTGTGTCTAATGCGACTGTATCTTTTTTGTGAATAACGTAGCATTCCAAGTGCGGTCTGGCCAGTGCATTATAAAGCCATAGCATATCTGTTATAGATTTGCATTCTCTCTTAGCATTGTTAGTAATTTTAATTGCTTTGCAACATTGCATATTGAAAGTGGCATGCAACACTGTTACATCTGAGACTTGTTCCAAATTTTCTTGTGCTGATTCAGTTTCATTCATTGTATGCTGATAATCGCAAAATCCTTTTCCCCACTCCCACCCTTAAGTTAGTGAGCCATGCCATGGTGCAAATCCTTGGATGAATGTCTTCATATACAAGTCGATATGTCTCTGAAATATTATCAGGGCATCGACCAAACTGTATTTTGTCATTGCCAAATACATTGAACCTCTTTCAGCAGAGGTTTGTGGATCGCAGCAGTCATGAGCAGGATTTTAAAAAAAAAATCTCACTTCCCCACCAGCTTCTGTGAACCTCAACATGTTTATTGTGCACATCACTGTTTAGGCTGAAATTAGACTAGACCTGGGATTGCGTTTATAACTCCCTTGGCCTTTGTGGGCTGGTGTGTTACCATCCACTGCATTTACTTAGTCGTTCACTCACTCGTTACCTATAGTAAATTCTGGCCCAATGTCGTGAACTGCAAGAGTGAATTTTGAGAAGTTTTTGAACATTAACAGAAATGTTAAGACAAGACTTGCAGCCTTTAACTCCCATGTCCTATATATAATGTATACTAGAATATTTTCTGTATAGTAATTGCAATTTTTAAATTTCAATGACTTTCTGGCAATTTTTCTCAAGTCATTGGTGTTCACTTCAAACTGCTCTCAGTAAAAAGTGGAAATCCACTTAATTTTTAATTTCAGTATTGTGAATCAAAGTTCAGAGGATAATTTGAGGTCTTTTTTTCTGGGTTCTAATTAATCTGAATTCCTTTCTCTTCCACTGATCAGATTACAAGACAGCATTAACCATAAGGTATCCTCTATAATTTATATACTGAATATATATATTTTTAAATGTCCTTACTGTAACAGTGAGCAGTTAAGGTAGTGTGAAATGAAAGGATAATACAGTAGATTGTTATATATAAAAGTGCATGGTATTGTGATTAATTTTTGTTTTGGTAGTAAATTAGTTTCTAATGCAGGTATATGGATTATTTCTTTAGTGAAAACTTAGTGCTCTCTTGCTTGATGCTATGATATTGCAAGTTCTTAAATAGTGTATTTTTTGTAAAAGTTTAATTATTTCTGTGCAAACCTTGCCCCTTGGGACATCTGGTTCATGGCTTAAATTAGAATCTTATATATGATAGATGTGTTTATGAGATACTGAATCTCTTGCCAATAATTTTTAGCAGAAAAATTACATTCTAACCCAGTTGGTCAGCAGTCATAGATGACATCTTTATATATGGGGTGGAAGTAGTGGCCTGATTTTGCATCTATGGCAGTTCCTATTCAATATGAAGAGACAGTGAATAATGTTTGTTTGAAATATTCTTTAGGCTCTTAGAATCTGATGAATGTTGTTCAGGATTCAGAAAAGTTTGGCAAACCTGGGAATTGATAAATCATTAGAATGTCAATGTGGTAGAAATCTTATTTTTGGAGAAGGAAATATATTTTATTGCATATCAATAAATGGAGCACCTTTTTTTTACACTCTGCTTGAAGTGCTCTTAACTCGAGTATAGCCCAGGCAAGAAACAGTAGAGCTCTCTACCTAATTCTAGACTTTGCCGCCGTGTCGATATTTCCATTTCCTATTCTAGCTGCCTTTGGAATTTTGCAGGTTAGGTTTGCCAATTGTTACGAAATGTTATTTCATAAACCCGCAGCCACAAGCAACTGGTTTATTTATTAAAGGCACCTTAGAGAGGAGATTGTTTTATCCCATCACCTTGTTCATCACATCCACATTGCAGAGATATAAGGTCATTTGAAACTGGCTAGAACTGTTACCATGTAGAAGTTTAGTTTGCACTAAATAAGTCATGCTGCAGAACTTTTTTCAGTTTTCACTGCTGATTTTAATTTAAGGCTACTTTTTGCAGACATTGTGCTGCCTCAATTTATTGGAAATTGTCAAACATTTTCTGCATCCGTCGTATTCTTGTTAACCTGCCACAACATGATGGGTTTAAGCGAATAGCTTATTTTGCACATTTTATCATATCATCAGATCAAAACAACCCATTGTTTTAATCTTCTAAACTGCAGCATGTTTAAAAAAAAATATACAAAACTATTTCATTTAAAAAGCTTCCCTGATGGCTCAACAAATTGGTCCACTGAATAAGTGAATAATACAGGCCAAAATTATCTCAGGTTTGATCCCATTTTCTTTAATGATTTTTGGTGGTGGTGTTATAATTGGCCTCAGTTTTCCTAGGTTGTGTATGGATGTTTTGTAGGTTTTCTATGTGAAGCCTCCTGTGGCAATTGCTGTCTAGGCTTGTATAGAAATTAATAGATGTTGGGTAAGGTGTCTGCAACTTTATCCCAGCTAGTATCTTAGGCCAGGAGGAGAGAAGAGAGGGAATTTTTGCATTTTCAACTTAGTGTGCTTCAAAAATTGCATACTAATATTTCAGTACGAATTCCACATTGGAGCTCATCAACGACTACATTGATAAAGGCCGTGTGGAATGAAACCATATAGAACTGAAGGTCTAATTTGTCTTTGATATAGTGGCAGAAAGGACATTGCAGTTGGTCTTGGCTAAAAATATTCCAAGGTTAAGTGGTGTGAACTCTTTATTTGTTTTAATTTTATTACTATTTTATAATTAATTGGGAGTGAGCATATCTTCAATCTGAAGATCATGAGTTTGAGTCCCCATGATGTCCAGTCAACTATTGTGGGTTGAATGCTAGATGGAACCTTTTGAAAGGGGAGAACTGAAGGTTGATCTTTGGTGTGGAAGCATAGTTGTGGATGACAACATTAGGAACTCTGGAGGACTTGGTAGCTAGGTAGTTTCACAGATTTGATTATGGTGTGAGGCCTTCTACAGCATACACATTGAATTTGCAAGTTTATAGAAATTTGTAGATGGGGGGGAAAAAACTGAATTTGGATGGATACACCCAAGAGTAGCCATATCCATCTTATGGAACACATGACTTGGGAATGCGAAAGGCCAAGATAGGATGCCAGATTCTGTAGATGTGCAACCAGCCAGCACTGGTGTTCGCTTTGACAAAAAAGCTACCATGTTCCCAAATCTAGGGGATCAGGAACGTAAATCTAGAGTTCTTGATATTTAGAAGTGTGTCTTTTCTAAACCACACATTTGAAATAAACTTGGAAACTAGAAAATGAAAATCAGTTTAGAAAAAGTGCCATCCAAAAATATAGATGTGTTGATAATTAATTGAGATTTAGTTCCATTTCAATGTGTGATGGCTAATTTGAACCCTGTTGTAAACATGACTTGCAAGGAATGACTTGCAAGGATTCATTTAACTCCTGCTTACCAAGAAGATATCGAGTATGGGCTGAACAAAATACAATTTGTGTAGCTAGCAATTACTTTTATTACACTATATTACAATCAAAGGCAAAACAAATATCAACATATCACAAACAGAATAGCTTAGTATTGTACTTGAATAATTCGATATAAGTTTTCTGTTGTAGTTCAGGACTATCCGTTCTCAGCTAGGTTTAACTTAGTGTAGCTTCTCTGTTATCAATGCCGAAGGTTATGGTATGTCCTTTTTAATTCATCCAATGAAGTACAGATAGCTATTGTGCTTTTTCTGTTTTAAATCTATAGGATGCATTTCATATAAAAGAATACAACTGCTTCAACTAGTAGCAGTCTAATTGCAATATTTCCCAGGTAAGCACCTTGCTGATTATGTTCCTTCAAATCCCATTGAAAGGTTTGAGCACATTGGCACCAACAAGCAATGTAAATGCAAATTTAATGTAATTTGCCAGAAGAATCAGGGGTGGGATGAGAATTTATTTTACACAGCAAGTTATGACCTGGATGGCACTGCTTGAAAGGGTATTGAAAGATCCTGTAATAATTTTCAGAAGGGAATTGGATAAATGCGTGAAGGAGATAATGTTGCAGAGCTATGGGAAAAATATGGGGTGAGGGAGGTGGAAGCATGGGACTAATTGATAGTCCTTTAAAGGCTTCGTTCTGTGTTTTGATTCTATGAGCTAAATCATTTAATCTACCACTGCTGTACGATGGTTATAGGTTCCACTGTATCTGCAGTAATTGGTCTGTAGTTGTATTGGTTGCCTTACAGCCTTATAACAGGTGCGTAACTTGCAAAATTATACATTTCAAATTGCCATGGCAACAGCTGGGCTCCTTGGACTGAGTTTGAAGAGAAGCTAATACACTTAGACATTCTCTTCCTCCAGTCGTCTTCCTTTTCCATTTAAAATGCTCAGACTATGAAAGCTAGCATCTAGAGTAAGAACCTCACTATCATATCAGTTTTAAAGCGTTATTTCAGGCAGTTTGAAGCATCTGTGTTCACATTTGGAGTTAGATAAACACACTTGTGTGACAGCATTGAAAATTAACATTTGTGTGTTAAATTTGTCTCAAAGTGATTGCAAATAGACATAAACAGATAAAGAAGGATCATGGTTGATCAGACCATTGCTTAATCAGCCTAGAGAAATATAACTATGTTGAGTTTACTAAATTACATTGGAAGTAGAATTTCTAAATTTGTGATTTCTACCAATAATTTAGAAATTTTGTCACTTTTATGCTCTCAATTGTGGGTTATCACTTAGCATGTCTACATTGATTACAAGCCACAGTTGCTTTTCTACCAGTATGGATGTCATTAAAAGGAAAAAGTGTTGCATTTATGCATCGCAAGTTTATAGCCTATTGCTGAATGTAAGCTACCATTTGCTTGCAGAAGAATGTTGACCCATGGGTTAAATCGTGTTAGAAGTGATATATACGTGGAGATGGTTCTAATTTTATCTTGGTGTTCAGATAACTGTTTGTGCCTACATCACAGGGACTGCAGTGGTTCAAGAAGGCGGTTCAACAGCAAGGGCAATTTGGGATGGGCAATAAATGCTGGCCTAGCCAGTGATGCCCAAATCCCATACATGAATTAAAAAAAAACTCCCAAGGATTTCACTTCCTTTCATGATGCCATCCAACCTAGTTTCTTTGGTGATTTCCTGTGTCCATTCACTTCTCATTCCCAAGATTTTTGGGTTATAAAATCTGCATGAAGGTTTGAATCATGCGCTAGAATTTTTTATCTTATAGTTTAATAAAAAGGCAGCTGACATTCCTGCTAGCTTGCCTGAACTGTGATGTAAAAGTGGATGGCTGCATTAGTTTGTTTTATTGGTCTGCTGACTAAGTCTGTTCTCTGTATTTTGATGCCTTGGGAGATATGATAAGCATATTGGGCCACATCTTGCTGGTGTGAGGCATCTCGTGCATGTCTTTATTTTTTCTGCACCCTTCAACTCAACGTTTGTGTCATAGCTGAACAAGTGAGCTGATAGCGGGGTGGTCAGCATAGCAAAGGAACCTGAGACCTCAGCGAATGGTGGGACAAACAGTCTATTTCCTTAACTAATGAGACTTAAGGACTGAGAAGGATGGTCGTTTGGTAGTGGCGAACTTGAGTATTGCTGAAAGAAATATTTTTTTGTCAAAGCTTTCTGTCTTGTACTCAGGACAATTCGCAAGAATACCAAATGTAAAAGCAACAACAACTTGTACTGTATGAGAAGAGAGTGCTGATTGGTTGGCAAGTGGACTCGTAGAGGCATTGCCATGGAGAATGCACCAGTTGATCGTGACCAACTGTTAACTGCCAAGCACTGTTTGAAATTTAAACCATATGAGCTTGACTTTGGTCAAGGCATTGCCCTGAGAAGTGAACCAGTGAATGGCTGTCACTTATTTTGTGAAACAAATGTAATGCGTGTACATGTTCTATCTGTCTGCAAAAAAAACAGGGCCCTATGTATTAATATAATAACTCCCAGTACATGCAAATGTGCCCCACTGTGAGCCCAACTGACACCTTAAATTGGTTGTCAGTGTAATTCTTAGCACATTTAGCAGATGATGTCCAATTGCAGAATCACATCTAATGTTGGACACTTTTTTGAGTTTTGCAAGCACGGGCTGATTGGGTGTGGTATGTTATTTGCCTGTTGCGAACAGCGGAAGGGGATATGCTGTTTGATACTGTGTTTCCACATTACTCATTTGTGAGATGGGCCAAACGTCTTTTTGGCTAGACAGCAACTCCTGTTAGTGGCGAATACCACTCTGGTTGCTGCTGCACAGTAACAGTGTGAAACAGCTAGCTTCACCTGTTGCGCAAATTTGAGAGATACTGTGCCCTTCCAAGGTAATCTGAGGTAGTTTGGGCACCTTAGGCCTGTTCATGAATTTACACGATATACAGCACAAAATGATCTGATCAGGGTGGCCATTATCCCACAGGTTCCTTTGGTGCAACCTATTTTCATCAAGCTTGCATGGTGAGCAAATGAATTGGGCCCGATTTACAAGGTTGCCAATAAGACCAATCTTATAACGCATGGAACTGTAAGAATCCCAACACGTGCATTGACCAGTGAAGGTAGGCTTGAGGTAGATTGTGGCAGATTTCTCATCAAGGAAAGGGAGTTCATTTGACTGTGCCATTTTAAAGATGAATTTGAGTGCAGGATGGAGCCCATTAAGACATGCAAGCAAATTATTACATGTAGCTGCACCTTTAAATATAGCAAACATATCATCCACATATCAGAAATATGCAAGGGGTAGGAGGTTAGGTGTCTTCCAACCAGTCCGTGCTTGCAGAACTTGAAGCAGTATCCAACATTAGATGTGATTCTGCGATTGAACAACATTTGCTAAATAATCCTCAGTGTGTTAAGATTGGGCTCAGAGCATGGCACACTTGCATGTACTGGAAGCTGCATATGTTAATACACAGCCCTGTTCCTTGCAGACAGAAAGAACATGTGCAAAGATTGCGCCTGTTTCAGCTAAACAAAATAAATGACAGCTGTTCATTGGTTTATTCCTCAGGGCAATGTCATGACCAATCAGAGTCCAGCTACTTGGTTTAAATTTCAAACAATGCTTGGTAGTTAACTGTCAGCCACCATCAACTGGTGTATTCTCCATGGCAATGCCTCTACCAATCAGCACTCTTTTCTCATACAGTATAAATTGTTCCTTTTACATGTGGTATTCTTGCAAATTGCTCTGATGAGTGCAAGATGAAAAGCTTTGACAAAAAAATGACTGAGAAAGAAACAATGGCGAAAGAGGGTAAATTGGAGTCAAATCAGTTTCAGTAGATGAAATAGGGAGGGAAAGAAAGATTGGATTAGGAGTGCAAAAATGGAAAGCAAAAGAACTGTACAGAATTTCAGGTTTGCCATTTTTAAAACCTTGCCAACAGTTGACTAAGTGCAGGAATGAGATGTAACAAGAATTGTTCACTTTCTTGGTCAGAAAGATTGATTGGCAATGCCTTATTAATTCTAGTGTCATTAAAAGGGTGCTTGGACTTTGAATTACCAGACCTAACTTTCCATGGAGTCTTTAGTGAACAATTATGTGCAAATCAAGCGAAGCTTAAGAATAAGAGTCTAAAAGTAAGATGCACTTTGTGAGAAGCAAACAGTAGAGCACTGAAAATCACTCAGCAAGTTCTGGTGATTCATAAGCTAACTTGTTAGTTGATTTTGCACAAAAATGGCATCTGTTGTTAATGTACTGTTTTTCCAGCAAGACCCCACCCACAATTTCCACTGATCTGATACTGGGGCAGGGATAGTATTTTAATTCCATCTAAAAATGTGATTTGACATTGTTAGGTGCTCCACTTAGTAACTTTTATCTCTCTTATAGGGAACTAGTGCAGAGCAAGACAACCGTTTCAGCAACAAACAGAAGAAACTCCTAAAGCAGTTGAAATTTGCAGAATGTCTTGAGAAAAAGGTAAGGTATTCTAATTTTAGCTTGTATTCAGTACAACCACCACAGCTTGTATTTATATATAATGCCTTTAGCATAGTAAAACATCACAAGGTGCTTGGAAGGAGTGTTATCAAACACAATTTGACACCAAGCTGCGTAAGGCAATACTGGGACAGATGACAAAGCTTGGCTGAAGAGGTAGGTTTTAAGGAATGCCTAATGGAAGCAGAAGAGAGGTTTGGGGGCGCGGTGTTCCAGAGCTTGCAGCTAACTTGCAGAGTTTCCACAGGGATCAATGACGGGGCCTGAACAATTTCCGATCTATGTTAATGACTTGGATAAAGGGACCTGCTGCGATACAAAGATAGTTAGGAAAGCAAGTTGCGAGGAAGATGATTAATCTACAAAGGGATCAAGATAGTTTATGTGAGTGGGCAAAAATTGGGCAGATGTAGTATAATGTGGTAAAGTGCAAGGCTGTCTACTTTGGTGGGAAGAATAGAGAAGTAGAATATTGTTTAAATGGAAAGATTGCAGATTGCTGCAGTACAGAGGGATCTGGCTGTCCTTGTACATGAATCACAAATCAGCATGCAGGTACAGCAAGTAATTGATAGGCAAACAAAATGTTGGAATTTATTGCAAGAAGCATGGAGTATAAAAGTAAGGAAGTCTTGGTACAACTATACAGGGCGTTGGTGAGACCACACCTAGGGTACTATGTGCAATTTTGGTCTCCTTACTTAAGGTGGGACATACTTGCATTGGAGGCAGTTCAGAGAAAATTCACAGCTGATTCCTGGAATGAAGAAGCTGTCTTATGGGAAAGGTTTAGCAGGTTGGGCCAATGCTTAATTGGAGTTTAGAAGAATGAGTGGTGATCTTACTGAAACATATAAGATTCTGAGGGGGCTTGACAGGGTAGATGCGGAGAGGATGCTTCCCTCGTGGGGAATCTAGAATGAGGGGCCAGGGTTTTAAAATAAGGGTCTTCTCTATAAGATGGAAATGAGAAATTTCTCCTCTTGAGTGTCATTAATATTTGGAATTGTCTTTCCCAGAGAGCAGTGGAGGTTGAGTCATTGAATATATTCAAGGCTGAGTTAGACAGATTTTTGATTGACAAGGGAGTCAAGGGTTAATGAGGGGCAGGCGGAGTTAAGGCCGCATCAGATCAGCTATGATCTTAGTGAGTGGCAGAGGAGGCTCGAGGGGCTGAATGCCTACCCCTGCTCCTATCTGTTAACACTAAACCAATTGAAGGCACAGCTACAATGTTCGAGGGATTAAAATCTGGGATGCGCAAGAGGCAAGAATTGGAGGGGTGCAGAGATCTCAAAAGATTGTAGGGCTGGGGGGCACTACAGAGATTTGGAGAGGCAAGCCCATGGAGAGATTTGAAAATAAGGATTAGAATTTTTAAATCCCAGTGTTGCAGGACTGGGACCCAGGTTCGGTTGGTGAGCTTAGGTGTGTGTGTAAACGGTACTTGATGTGAATTAGTGCTGGAGTTTTGGATAAGCTCAAGTTTACGTACAGTAGAAGACGGAAGACTCTCCATGAGAGCATTCGAATAATCAAGTGGAGAGGCAACAAAGGCAATTGTGATGTATTGGCAGCAGATGAACTGAGGCGGGCAGTTCAAGTAATGTTATGGAAGTTGGTGTAGGCGGTCTTGGTAATGGAGTGGATATGTGGTCAGAAGCTCATCCCGATGTTGAATTGACACCAAGGTTGTGTGTGGCATGGTTCTCACACTGTTGCCAGGGAGAGGATCGAGTCAGTGGCTAGGGAATGTATTTAGTGGCAAGGTATACCTTTGGTATTTCCAATATTCGGCTGGTTCAAATTTCCGCTCATCTAGTACTGGATGTCAGCAGTGTGTCAAATCAGTGACGGTAGGGGAAGGAAGTGGTTGTGAGTCAGAACTCAGTGTGGACAGCGTACATGTGGAACCTAATAGCTAAAAGAGCTACTGTATCAGAATGTTACACTTGAACTGTTTCCCCAGTGCTTAACCTGAAAGTTTGGTGACACATATTCAGTTAAAATCCAAGTACTTTGTCCTTTAGAGATTGAGTTTAGATTTGATACTGACCATATCGCAACCAGTGAGTGGATTGCATATGGTTCAAATGTTTTTGGGTCAGGCAGAATCCTATTCGAACGTCGTATCATGGAGTCATACAACACGAAAGGAAGCCATTCGGTCCATTCTGCTGGCTTTTAAATCCACGTTGACTCTGTCCGATCAGTCCATGTTTTGTCACTGTGCCCCTAATTTGCTCTCCTCTCCCCCCACACCCAACAGATTTTCGACAATAGGTCTATCTTTGGATCTTTGAGTAGTGTAAGATATAGCCGGTTTTTTGGAGGGAAGTCAACATTACATCAAAGGTCAAATAACTGAGCAAAAGTATTGATTGTGTAACTGTGGAAAAACTGGTACCATCAGTTATTTGCACAACAGGTACACCCTTTGTGTGAAAAATCTGTTGAGGGCATTGATAGGGGACATTTTTTAAAAATGGCTTCTCATGCTGTGGGCCATTTGCAGTAGTTTTGCTGGTGGTTTCAATTTTTTTTACATTAGAAGGCATTTTGAGATATTAAAGGAAACAGGGTAGATAGAAGCTATTTCCTCGGGTTGTGGAGTGTAGAATTTGGGGACATAGTCTAAAAATTAGAGCCAGACCTTTTGGAAGACCCATCTTGCAAATGGTGTTAGAAGTTTAAAACTTTCTGCGAACAACAATTGATATTAGATCAATTAAACCTGAGATTGATAACTGTTAACCAAAGGTATTGAGGATCATATGGCAAAGAAGGTTATATGGAGTTAGGGTGCAGATCAGCCATGATCTCATTGAATGCTGGAGCAGCTCGAAGGGCTAAATAGTCTACTCTTGTTCCTCTGAGATTTTTAATACAGAGCAACAAATGTATAAGAAATTTGAGGGAAAAGTGACCACTTGGTGGAATGCAAAACTCACCCCCCCCCCCCCCCCCCCCCCCCCCCCCCCCCCGGCCACACCACCTCGATTAAGTGCTGAAATATTGAGCGTGTTGAGATTTTTTTCTTTAGGGAACTACTCGATTTGAATTTCTTTTCATGTTCCTCAAATAACTTATAAAACAGTAGATATCGTGCAGTTCTTCAGTATCTGCAATAGTCCTACACGTAGTTAATTTCAACTAACAGGTAGAAATATTTAAAGATGAGTGCAACTCAAATTAACATATCCTACCAAGTGCTTTATAATCATCAAATGCAATAAAATCAATTTAATAAAATCATATCCAGGTTGGAGGAAAAAGACCATTTTGTCAGGTAAGGCAAACTAATGTTTTAACACGCCTCTGCTTTTCTTGTAAAAGAACACTTCCTTCAGTTTTCGTTTCTTCTGCAATGGCTGAAAGGATGATCGAGTGACCTACTGCTAGGCTTCTGTTACTAAACAAGCTATCAAATGAGCAGGAAGAGCTGGGGATGGCATAACTTTCCCTCTTGAATTTCTCCTCTTGCAGTCCTGTTTGGCACTCCCCAGTAACATGGGTGGAATCAAAAATCAGATGTAATTCTGCATCATTTGTTTGTGTATTGATGTTCCATTCTGCTGCATTGGATTGCAAAGTTTTTCAATAGACTAAGACAAAATCTCCCACTGAGGCTATGAGTTGGAAGTTGCGAGTGCCTGTTAATTGTAATTGTTTTAACTGGGTTCCAGGTGGACATGAACAAAGTGAACCTGGAAGTGATCAAGCCGTGGATTACACAGAGAGTGACAGAAATGCTTGGGTTCGAGGATGACGTTGTGATTGAGTTCATCTTCAACCACCTTGAAGAGAAGGTAATAATTGGAAACACGAAAGAGTTTTTAATAAGTTATTGTGATGTGGTTTTTCACCTGGACTTTTGGTGAAAGAAAGTTATGTAAAGTGTCAGGTTTGCTTGTTTTCTACGCAGTTAATGTTGAAGACAGTATAAAACGTGGTTAAAAAGCTGCAAGGATAGCTTTAAATAAGACAGGATTCTTTAGGGACCATTTGGTACTTTCAACTATTTTCACAAGGGTACATTGAGAAATTTCTCCTGACTTCCTTCTGAAAATACCCATTGCAAATTAATTTGGGCTTCAAAATGAAATCTATGAATGTTGCAGACTTTTTAAAAAGTACTTGGGTAGTTTCAATTGAGTTTACTTTCTTGAAATTTTCCTTACCTTAAGGAAATTAACATGAATGTTGGTGAATTATGTTTTTGATCAATCTGCTGAATGTATTTGCATATACAAGGTTGGGTGCTCTTCCTTAAGAGTGCTTAATATACTCTTGTGAAATAGTTGAAAATATTGAATGACCCCCTCAGTTAGCCCTCAGGTAACAAAAAGAAAATCCATCTTGTATGTGTTCTTACTTGTTTTGTTGTATAATAAGCGCCTTTGACAGCATTTTTCTAATGATCGTGTGATTTATGATTTAAAAGGCCTGAACCAAAATGGATGTTATTCCGTCTGAAGTATAGCACCATCACCTTGTTAGGTCACAGCAAAGTGAATTCCAATGTCGCTCTGACCCTCCTCCCTTGATGATGCAGTGTGTGTTTGGAGGTGAGTTGTGTAAAGTGACCAGACGAAAATCCTCATGCCACTCAATGAAGAGCACTCGGACAAACTTTACACTGCTCAGAAGTAAAAAGTGGAAAGCAAAACAGTAGCCAGTCTAGATGAGGAAAAATGTACTATTGCAGATAAAATTGTTTCTGTAATCTGAAAACTGGATATGGCTTTTTAGTGAAGCTTTAGGCTTATTAATAACCAATGTGAAAAAAGTGCTGTTGTTTTTTGAATCTTTAAAAATCAGGATGCTGGAATATTTCTGGAGGGCTAATTGTTTTCTTAAAAAAAATACTCAAAACTTCAACTCGCCACTGCAACCCAAGGGATACTGAGACTCCATCTTTCATTTTGGGGAAGAATGTTTAGACATGATATATAGGAGGAAAGTCATGTTTGATGTGGAACTACAAATGGTACATATTGAATTTGTGCCGCCCTAAGGTTCTATTTTTATGCGACTGAAATGTATCCTTAACATATTTAAATGTGTCTGATCTAATTCGTCCAAGTAGAAACGTTCAGGCTTTTTTATTTTATAAATGAATAACATGACAGCAGCTATACTGCTAGGTAGAATTCTGCATGGAAGCAAGGTGTACATCTTCGAAAAAGAAAAATTATCCTGTTTGCTCTGCTTGAATTGTACCTCTTAATAACTGATCATGGAGTGGCATTGATGCTGAATAAGGAAAAGTTTGCAGCTCAAACCATGCTGCCCTCCCAGTTGCAGGAGGATGCAAGCAGCTCGCAAGCAAGGAAAAGAGAAATAGTGTAGATTTCCTTGTTAGCCTGTTGCCTTGGTAGAGTCAGTGTGAGTGGTGTTGCTAGAATGTCTGAAACCCCCTCGGAACTGCCAGAAGATTTAAAGTAGTGTTAAATTTTAACGCAACCCAAATTTGTGTATTTGCTTACAAATTAAAATGATCTTCTGAAAACATTTTAAATCATAGCATGTATACCATATATATTTAGAGATTGAACCAAGATGTTTTTTGTAAAGATAAAAATAATTGCATTAATGGTGGAATATTTCTAAAATATAAAATCTTTGAACAGGGCTAGTCCAAATTAGCAGAACCATCTTTGCAGCCTTGTATCTACCCAGTAGTAACAGATTAGATACATTGGTCTATATAAGCATGGTCAATTAATTTAGCAGTGCTGCAGTATGCTAAAAGCCAAAGCATAAATCTCAAATTATAAAGTAGCATTAATAGCCATGTGGTAGATCATATTCAGTGGAAGGATCAGCATGTAAATGTGAAAGTTCATTGAATTAATACTTTGTAACATAGTTTAGGTGCTTGCATGTTATTAGATATTGTAGTTTAATGTAAAACTCAGATTTGGAGAGGTAGCAACAGCTCTTTCAGTTGGAGCATGAAGGCAAGTCTATATAAGCAGAAGTTTAATATAAACTGTTCATTTTTCTTTTATGTGGCTGTTTACTCATTATTGCTTGTTCGTCTCTTACAATTTAGATAAATGATATAACATTATACTCAAGGTGATTGAGTTGCAGTAGGGAGTCGGAAGCAACCCAAGGGAACATCTTTCTCTACAGGGGACTTGGAACTTTGGGTTCAGGAGTCGACCAGAAGAAATTGAAGACCTCAGGACTCTGTACTTGCTTTATGGTGTTCTGACACGTTTGTGTGTTTTTTTTACTGGACCTCGTTGCTCTGGCAACCTATGTGCAGTACCCATTCACTAAAACTACAGAAGGCCCATTGGCTATTGTCAGGAAATAGTGAGAGGCAGTCTGGCCTCGTAAATGGGATTTAAGCGTATTGTTCATATTGAAAGAAATCTTAAGAAGACAAAGCTGACACTCAGCCAATTTAGGCTGATAGATCAGGGAAATGGTACACAGCATAGATAGAAAAAACATTAATGTAATTTGCTATTATCTAAAGCAGTGAAACTGTCAATTTTGCCTTTAGAATACTGAGGTAGATTGAAAGTAGTGGAGTGAACTGCTTTTGGATTTTTCCAAATAACCTTCCTGCCTTCATCTTGTGTCTGTTGCAGAACCCAGACGCAAAGCTGATGCAGATTAACTTGACGGGGTTTTTGAATGGAAAGAATGCAAGAATGTTCATGGGGGAGCTGTGGCCATTGCTGTTGAGTGCACAAGAAAACATCGCAGGAATCCCCTCTGCCTTTCTGGAACAGAAGAAAGAAGAAATCAAACAGAGACAGGTATCTATTTGTAGATCTCTGGAGTTGGTTGAGTTGGTATTCTAGATTGAGATCAAATGCATTGACTACCCTTTGTTCTAGACATTGCAAATTACATATATGACAGGAATTTTGTAATTTGCATATTTGGATAAAAGCCGTTCTGTTTGCTCTCCTGACTAATTGCTTGCAACTCCACTGTACTAGTATTTGATCTGGGAATAGTTTAAAATGTGGCATGGTTAGGCCAAGGCAACTACAAAAGCTGAAAGGAGAACAGGCTACTAAAATGAAAATAGAAAGTTGAATAGGAACATTAAGTGAATTTCTCACGTTTCACTTTTGTCTCTTAATTTATGTCTGCGTACCCTTTTGGTCATTGCTTGTAGAGATGTTGATGGCTGTTGCTTTAACTTTGTTGAGAATCATCCAATTTCTGAGCCAAGTTGGCAGTTGACTCTAGGTCCAATTTGCTGACCAGACCATAAGCTAACTTTTAAGTGGTTGGTTTGTGGTATTCATTGGATCATGCATAGTAGCCCTGGCAGCAACTAAGAATTTGAATGCTGTGAGCTGTAAGATGGATATGAGGCAGCACTTTCAGATGCAATGCATTAATTCTGGGCTTTTTGTTTTATACATACGTAGATGGAGAACATTCGGAATAATTTCAGTTTTGCTCAGTTCTAAGCATTCCTTAATTTAAAAATGGTTTTCTTAATTTTTATGAATCCAGGAAATAGCTGAAAAGACATGATGATTGTCAACAGTGGAACAGTGAAATGCAATATTAGGGATCACATTACTATATATTTTTCCTTTTATTCACAGCTCTATGAATTCCTTATTATTGCAGATTGAACAGGAAAAACTGGCTACCATGAAGAAGCAAGATGAAGAGAAGGAAAAAAAGGACAAAGAAGACAAAGAAAATAGAGAAAAGAGGGACCGTTCCAGAAGTCCAAAGAGGTGATTAAGAATGAATTCTACGTTGTCAGGTTATGGTTGAGTTTAGTAACTGGAAAGTGTATATAGTCTAGTCTTAGCTCAGTCTACCAGTTCAAATTATATGGTTATTCAATTTATTAGCATTATTGCTATCTGATAAATCCATGTTTTTCCAATGGAATGATGCAGTCCAGCATATAATGCATCACTTGTTGCCTTCAGTTCTTGCAGCATATATACACCATGCTAAATAGATACACTTAAATGGATAAGATAATCTTCTCTTCACACCCCTTTTCTTACCATCCAAAAAAAGTTGATATTGTTTACTATAACCCAAGGCATTTTTGCATATATTGCATATAATTTGCATATTTAATGTTTGACAGTGCTGTGCATTCCAAGTTTAGCATGTGAAAAATGTTCTAGCTGGCACCTGCTATAAGTATTGTACATTCACTGTGCATTTTTTTTCAGGCCTTTTAGCTTTTAGTTTTTAGTTTTTCTTGGGAAATAGTTTAACCTCTTAAAATAGTTTCAATAGTTTTTATTAAGACCACATATTATAACTCCTTTTGTCTAATTTTATATCATTTCTGCAGTCTAACCATCTCCTGTTTTATATTTAAGCATTTTACAGATTTTATTTCTTCATCTCTTTATTTTCCCCTCTCCCTCTTCTTCTTTCTCAGTTATAAATGCTCTTTTTTTATTCATTTATGGGATGTGGGCTTCGCTAGCTGGGCCAGTATTTTTTGGCCACCCCTGGTTGCCCTTGAGAAAGTGGTGGTGAGCTGCCGCCTTGAACTGCTGCAGCCCATGTAGTGTAGGTACACCCACAATACTGTTAGGGAGGGAGTTCCAGGATTTTGATCCAGCGACAGTGAAGGAATAGCGATATCTTTCCAAGTTAGGATGGTGAGTGACGTGGAAGGGAACTTCCAGGTGGTGGTGTTCCATCTATCTGCTGCCCCTGTCCTTCTAGGTGGTAGTGATCGTGGGTTTGGAAGGTGCTCTCGAAAGAGTGTTGGTGAATTCCTGTAGTGCATCTTGTAGATGGTACACACTCCTACTGTACGTTGGTGGTCAAGGGAGTGAATGTTTGTGGATGTGGTAGCAGTCAAGTGGGCTGCTTTGTCCTGGATGATGTAAAGTTTCTTGAGTGTTGGAGCTGTACTCGTCCAGGCAAGTGGGGAGTATTCCATCATGTTCCTGACTTGTAGATGGTGGACAGGCTTTGGGGAGTCGGGAGATGAGTTCCCGTCGCAGGATTCCTAGCCTCTGACCTGCTCTTGTAGCCACATCATTTATATGGCTTGTCTAGTTCAGTTTCTGGCCAATGGTTAAACCCCCCCCCCCCTGGATGTTGATAGTGGGGATTCATTGATGGTAATGCCATTGAATGTCATGGGGCAATGGTTAGATTCCCTCCTGATGGAGATGGTCATTGCCCTGGCACTTGTGTGGCGCGAATATTACTTGCCACTTGTCAGCCCAAGCCTGGATATTGTCCAGGTCTTGCTGCATTTGGACATGGACTGCTTCAGTATCTGAGGAGTCGCGAATGGTGCTGAACATTGTGCAATCGTCAGCAAACATCCCCAATTCTGAACTTATGATGGAAGGAAGGTTGTTGATAAAGCAGCTGAAGATGGTTGGGTCAAGGACACTAACCTATGGAACTCCTGCAATGATGTCTTGGAACTGGGATGATTGACCTCCAACAATCGCAGCCACCTTCCTTTGTGCTAGCTATGACTCCAACCATTGGAGAGGTTTCCTCTTGATTCCCATTCACTCCAGTTTTGCTAGGGCTTCTTGATGCCACACTCAGTTAAATGTGGCCTTGATATCAAGGGCAGTCACCCACCTCGGGAGTTCAGTCCTTTTGCCATGTTTGAACCAAGGCTGTAATGAGGTCAGGAGCTGAGTGGCCCTGGTGGAACCCAAACTGGGCGCCAGTGAGCAGGTTATTGCTGAGCAAGTGCTGCTTGATACCACTGTTGATGACGCCTTCCATCGCTTTACTGATGATTGAAAGCAGACTGACCGGTAATTGGCCGGGTTGGATTTGTCCTACATTTTGTGCAAACGACATGCCTGGACAATTTTGCACATAGCCGGGTAGATGCCAGTGTTGCAGCTGTACTGGAACAGCTTGGCTAGGGGCGTGGCACGTTCTTGAGCACAAGTCTTTAGTACTAGCTCTCAGGTGTTAATAAGGAGGACTTTGCAGGGTCGACAGCGCTGAGTATGCTGTTTTATTTTCTGGTGCCTAGGTCGATGCTGGGTGGTCCACCTGGTTTCATTCCTTTTTGGTGACTTTGTAGCAGTTTGCTACATTGATAATAGCTTCTAGTTTTAACCAAGCCCAAACCTGAATATTAGTTTGCCTGTTCCCTCCATTGATGGTGCCTGAAATGCTGAGTATTTCCAGCATGCTTGGTTCTTACTTCGGGTTTCCAGCACCGGTATTTTGTTCATATGCATATATTTATTTCAATTCGGCACTTAAACCCATCCATTATTTCAGTGGCTCATCTGTGAAATGTCTTGGATTAGTGGCATATCTGCTCAATATTGTAGTGACTCGTGTCTGTGTGAAGCTTCTTTGTTAGAGCTGTAATAAAAAATATATGCAGTGCTGAAGAGCATGTTGCATTTTATATTGGTTTTCTGTTAAGAGCACCATAAATAAATGTTGAGGGATTTGATCTGGGTTTTCTCATTTGTATAAGGCCTTTTAAAAACCAGTCACGAAAAATATTGAATTATCCTAGTTATTTCATGAATTTTAAGTTGAAGTTGAAAATCTTTTTCCATTGGCTTTTCTCTGCATTTCTGATCCAGAAAATCTGTAGAATTCAAAAACTATAACACTAACTTCCATTGAGAGAAGCTAAACCATCTGCATAACATATTATTGGTTTCCTAGCCTGACAGATTTCAGTGATAGTTTGAGCTTTTTTCTTTAAGAAAAACAGTCACCACAACTATTCATGAGGGTTTTCCTTTGCTGGAAGCATTTTTAACAAAATATATACTGTAATTAAGCAAAACATTGCTGGACTTTTAAACATCAAGTTCATAGCATCCATATTTAAAAAGAGAATAAACTCTTGCAGGCGTAAGTCAAGATCTCCATCACCAAGGAGGCGGTCCCCAGCAAGAAAGGAGCGGAAGCATTCTCTCTCCAAATCTCCTCGTCGTAGGACCAGAAGCCGGAGCAGAAGTGCTTCTCCGGTGTCTACAGTTAAGAAACCAGAGCAGCTGTCACCTGAACCAGATCTCTCACTTAAAGAAAGGAAAGAATCTCCTGCTCCAGAGGCAACTTCAACAAGGTTAATTAATGACTTTATTTAAGCTTCCCTGTCTTCAGTAGAGAGCATGTAATATCTTGCCTGCATTAATGAGATTTTGCGGAAGTGAAGACTTCAAATTAGTTAACAAAAGTTAAGAAATCAGGAAACATTATGTATTAAGCCTCAGTAATTACTGATGAATTTAAGTTTTTTTAAAAAGCTGCAATTTATTATAATGCATTTGATGATTGGACTCAAGGGCATTTGTGGTTATTGTGAACCAAGGTTACGTTTGGAGAGAAAACAGATTTGTAAGGTGCCTTTTTAAAAAGCCACCGTGAAAAGTATTGAGACATACTATTTGGTGGATTTTAAGTCATTGAGAATTTTTCTCCATTGGCTTTTATGTGCATTTCTAACTTAGAGCATCCAAATTAAAGGACTGACAAAACTACATTTGAAGTATGGTGGAGCCGTAAATAGTGCCAGCTCTCATTTTTTAGGTTTGAATGACTATAAACTGCTTGAGTTGCACTCCTATTTAAGCAAGCATTTGAATCTTTTAATTAGAATAATACTCATCAAACCTTGATCTTTGGACTCTGCAATTTTGGGAGAAAGCAGGAAAAAGTCATGAAGATAAACTTATGACTAAAACATAGTGAGAGTTATTGTAAACATTCTGGTGTATGTGTTGTGGCTACACCTAGTAAGTCCCTAAATTCAGTGAAGAATTCAAGATGCTAATTTTCTGCTCTGCTATAGTGATATTCTGAAGGAAATCAAACCTGCGACACCAGAGGTGAAGGAAGTTTTATTGGAACAACCTACAAAAAAGGAGAAGGAAAGAAAAGAAAGGAATCGACACCGGTCACGTTCACGATCGAAATCAAAGTCTAGGTCTCGTTCACGCTCACATTCACGGCCTAGGAGGCGTCCTAGGTCTCGGTCAAGGTAAATTATTTCCTTTTTCCCCTTCATTAGTTAACATTTTAAAACCACATTTTATAATTTCTGGTTGCTAATTACTATTGCACAATTTCAGGTCCTATTCACCTCGAAGACGACCCAGTCCAAGACGGCGGTCTCCTCCTCGAAGGAGGAGTCCACCAAGGCGCCTGCCACCACCTCCACCTCCATCCAGGCATAGAAGGAGTAGATCACCCATTAGAAGGTACACTTTTAATTTCAAATCTTCTTAACTTTTCTAAAAATTAATATTTATTCCTCATTCATAAAAGATAACTTTAACCATTTACTTGCAGATCAGATTCATGTGTTTAAGATACTTTTAACACTTTTTTAATGATTTTGAAAAAGAGAATAAATGAGATGAATATTTGGAAAGGTGTAGGAGATCAACACTGTTAAACTATTAACACTAATGATAGAAGTTACCAGCTGACTCCATTTCTTAGCTTTTCAATATCCTATTGTCTCTTCTAAAGTACCGTAGCAACCTATGTCATAAATGTCTCGGTCTTACTGTAAAAACACATTGCTGAGGCTGTGAATATACAGTTTACGTTTTGAAGTTCACAACAACTTCACGTTTTGCAAATCAGTTTTAATTTTGACGAAATCTGCTATTCTCCCTTTTTCCATTCAAATTCCGAAAGGCTGGTGATTGGAACAATTTTAGAAAAGATATCCTGATTTGACACTTAAAAGTAGAATTGTTTGTCATGTTCAGCATGTAAAATAGGGCATTTCCATGACATCAGTTTCTGGTAGAAATTGACAATTGAAATAGCACAAGTCTACCAAAAATTTGCATTTTACTCACCCATGACCTCTGGTGGGAGAGTGGCAGATGCTGCTGTGCTCTATTGAACTGCTGCAGTCCAAGTGTTTAAGTTGTACTCAGTGCTGTTTTGAATTAGGTCAGGACTCCCACAAGACCTTGTAAAGGCTGGAGTCTCCTGACTGCTTCAAACAAGGCCAGTGGTGGAGAAGAAGCCAGGGCCATGGGTACTTCCAGGTCTTGTTCCTCTGTCTTCAGCTAGTCGAAGAAGGTGCCCTTATGGGATGGGCTCAAATCTGAAGTGCTGTAGTTCCTTGGGGGAAAAAAAAAGAAAAGTGATGATGAATTTTGTCACCTTAAAAGGGCCTTTACACCTCATGTTCTCACGCAGGCCATTTTCAGATGATCTCATTGTCCGTTTGTTAGAGTTAACATCTGTTCATTTTAATGGATGAAGTTGCCCTGAAAAATGAAGCTGTATTGGTATAACTTATCATTTATTGATCATTCTCTGTTTCTATCCAACCAGTAGTGGGGTTGGAGGCAAGCACTATTAAAGTATTTTTAAAACTAGTTCTACAGTATGTTTCAACTTCATTCTTGCAGGCGCAGATCTCCCTCAATTTCCTCCTCGGGCAGTAGCTCCTCTTCCTCTTCCAGATCGAGGTCACCTCCAAAGAAGACAAAACGCATATCAATCAGCCCACCCCGAAAACCTCGCCGATCTTCTCCATCTCCTGTGACTCCACCCAGGAGACGACATAGATCACCTGTGTCTACAACAAGTCCAGTTCATAAAGGACCACGATTGTCATCTCCTCCGCATATGAATCGTTCAAGGAAAGGCTATACTTCTGTTTCTCCTGCAAGACCAGGTACGTTTTTATCCAAATAATCATGCACTCTTATTTGGCATTGAGGTGATTTTAAGAAATTAGAACACTTGTAACCTAGATTTAAATAATATTCCTTTCTCTGAAATGGTGGACTAGTTAACCAGATTTGAAAGACCAGTTCTTTTCACCCTTTATTATAGTGCACAACTTGAAATCCAGCCCTGACAGTCAGGTGATTTTATTTTAGATAATACTTTCACTCTGTCACTAGTACACTCTGGTAGAAAAGTTCATCCGTACAGTCCTTTTAAAAAAAAAAAATAAGATGTGAGTAACAGGTTGTAAGCATTTTCAGATGCTCAGATTAATCTATGTACTATTTAGACTATTTAAATTGTTTTGTTACAGCACCAAAACGGAAAGGGAGTGTGAAGCATGATTCTGTTTCACCCCCTCCTAAACCAAGAAGATCAGAACCATCAGACTCAGGTTAGTGTTGCCATACTTTGATGGATGTGGATGAGGAGAGATCAAATTGCTGTCAGTTGGCTTGTATCAAGTAGTATGTGAAGAAATGTAATTGAGTGCTTTATTAAGTATAAGTAATGTGATCTGAAGTACCACCCTCAACTGCAATTGTAATTCTGATCCCAATATCAACCAGTACTTCACTCATTTGGTGTGGGGTAGGAGGCAGGCCCTATGAAAGTATTTTAAAACTAGTTCTATAGTATGTTTCAACTTCATTCCTGCAGGCGCTGATCCCCATCAATTTCCTCCTGGGGCAGTAGTTCCCCTTCCTCTTTCAGATCGAGGTCACCTCCAAAGAAGACACAACACATATCAATCAGCTCACCCCAAAAACCTCGCTGATCTTTTTTATTGCTCAGTTTTTGTTCAAAATATTATTTTCCTCTGTGATTCTATTCTATTTTTGGTCACTCTTGGGCTGGACCAGATGGTTATAACCTTGGCATCCTACATGAATGAGCTGGACTTCCAACCCTATACCTTTTCCATTGCAAACGTACCTATTTCCATCTTCTACTTCTGCCGTTTTATCAGCAGATCTGCTGAAACTTTCATCCACATTGTTTGTCACCTCTAAACTCTACTCACCTATTCCAGTGCTCATCTGGTTAACCTCCCATCCTCTGCCCTCTGCAAACCTCAGTTCAGCCAAAACTCTGTTGCCAGCATTCTGCCCAGTTTACCAATTAATCCTATTATCCTTTAGTGCCTCTAATTTAAAATTCCCATTGTCATATTTAAATCCCTGCATCATTTGTCCTTCCCAATCCTCCAACCTCCAATCCCACAACCCTCATCAACGTCTGTTTTTTTCTTTCGCCTTCTGCCCACCTCACCCATCGTTGACAGCCACAACTTCAGCCGTTTAGGCTTTGCATTCTAAAATTCCCTGCCTAAGCCCTCCACTAGCTCCCTCTCTCATCGTTTTATGACTCCTTAAAACTTCTTTGACCAAGCTGTTGGTGCCCCTTCCAAGTACTCTTTCTTTGGCTTGGCATCCATTTTTAAAATATTGTGCCTTATGGTGCATTTCTATGCTGAAAGGTTTTTTAAAAAATTCATCTCAGTGTAGGTGGTGCTGGCAAAGCTGCATTTATTGCCCTTGAGAAGATGATGGTGTGCTCTTTTGAACTGCTGCAGTCCAAGTGGTTAAGCTGCACTCAGTGCTGTTAGAAAAGGAGTTCTAGGACTTTAGCCTTGCGACCACGAAGGAACAGTGATCTCCATTCAAGTTAGGATATTGTGTGACTTGGAGGGGACTTTGGAGGTGATGGTGGTCTTGTGCATCTGCTGCCCTCTTCCTCCTTTTGGTGGAGATTGAGGGTTTGGGAGATGCTGCTAAAGAAGCCATGGTGATTTGCTGCAGTTCATCCTGTAGATATTACATAATGCAGCCAGAGTATGCTGCTGGTGGAGGGAGTCAACGTTATAAGATACCGACAAAGTGGACTGCTTGGGCTTGGATAGTGTTGAATTTCTTTAGTCTTATAGGAGCTGCACCCATCCAGGCAATTGAAAAGTGTTCAGCCACAATCCTGATCCTACTAACAGGCAGTATAAAGGCTTTGGGTAGTCAGGAAATGAGCCACTCAGCACTGAGTACCCAGCCTCTGACCTCTATCAACCAAGACATTGATGTGACTGGTCAACTTCAATTTCTGGTCATTTATGGCCCCAGGAGATTACTGTGGTGTATGAGAGTGATTGTAATGCCCTTAAATGTCATGGGGAGGTGGTTAGACTCTCTTGTTGGAGATGGCCATTGCCTCACACTTGTGTGGCATGAATGTTATTTGCTGCTCATCAGTGAAGCCTACTGCATATGTGCTTGGACTTCTTCATTATCTGAGAAATTGAGTGGACTTGAACACGACAATCATTAGTGAAGAGCCCCACTTCTGATCTTGTGATAGAGCAAGGCCCTTGATGCAGCAGCTGTTGACATTTTAGTCGAGGATACTGTGTAGAGGAACTCCTGCAGCAATGTCCTAGCCTTCACTGTATACAGCCATACTCCTTTGTGTCAGATATGCCTTCAACCACTAGCACCTTTCCTCCATGATCCTCAGTGAAGTGGTCCTTTGGGCCAAAGTGCACCTAATATTTGTTCTAATGATCACAGCCCAGTTTGCCAAATTGCAACATGTGCTGCCACATTGAAAGCATGTATAGTACATTAAAGTCATATTGATGGCGATTAGAAAACAGTTATTAGAATTTTTTATTGTTGCAGAAGATGATAAAGGAGGCAAAGTTGCAGGAGTGGAATCAGTACAGCAGAGACGCCAATATCGCAAACAGAACCAGCAGACCTCTTCAGGTGGGACTTTTGATGGATGTTTTACATCACTTCACATTTATGTTTTTAGGGATGACAACACTGGCATTAAATGTTAGGAAATTTAATTGAATTTATGTGACTACAGATACACGTTTGTACTGGAAGGACAACAAATTCACTGCAATACAGTAGTGAAGATTTACTATTTGCACTTGTTACTGACATTTTTTAATCATCTCCCAGAATTGTCGTGGAATGCAGGTCTACAGGAGTAGTTGTAGGAGTCATTTAAATTTCCTACTGAAGAGAGATTTGGGGATTACCTACTAATTCCATTGGCCACTCATGGTTCCCTCCTTAATGGGAAATAATTGAATTTCCACTGCAATTCTGTTCTTGAGTAATTGATGCATTGCTATTCCAAAGCATTATGCAGAGTTAACTTGCTATCATCATAGAAAACAAACTGGAGCAGCAGTAGTAACTGGAATATTAACTGGAGTATTCAGCTTTGATCAGTACCATATATTTGATAACAGTTTAAATCGACCTTAGTGCGAATCTTCGGAAAAGGAATGAATGATCAAATAAAAGAATTGAAGCAAAGTATTATACTTTGGAAGAGGGTGTCAACCACTGAAAAGTACCAAGACTAATGGGTAATCATAGAATTCTTCTCTCTTCACCTGTAATGTTATCATTTTTGTTGTGGTTTTCAATCATAATCCTACCTTGTGGGATCCTACAAGGTTTTATTTCAGGTAGGCAATATGGAATGAGATACCTGTTCGGATATTTTCAGTTGCATCCAGTACTGCCAATTCAGATGCTTTACCCAGCCAATTACTCTTCCTTTTATTAAAAAAGGGGGTAAATTTTGAATCTTAATTAGATAAAGCAAGTATAGGACTGGATTAGATTCTTAACCGTATTTACGACTAAAAACTGTACAGAGCAACAATGTTATTTTTTGCGAGGTACCAAGTAAATGTTGGGTGCAGTAATTAAGTATTTGGCATTCATTTAGCTCATATATTTGTTATGTTGCTCGTTACAATTTTTATCACTAATCTGACGGTGAGAAAGGAACTGAAGGAGGGAAGAGAGGTATCAATATTTCCCAAGGAAATTTGACCTCATTCGGTTTTGTACACTTGAATTGTGACTGCCAGAAACCGTTTACAAATGCTGGCTCCTTTTTGGTTGCTGGAAAGTTGAGACAAAGCCACAACGGATTAAGTATGGAACTCTGCACTTCATACAATGTGATGCATTCAGATTGTCAGGAATACTTCACAATTTATATGTTTTAGAATATAACTTGTGGTTTTAGGAATTAAATTATAGCTGTAGAGAACTGAGGGAAAACCTGATTTAACACTGGTAAACATTGAATGTGAATGCAACTCAGACAAGGCTGAGTTGATTACAGTTCAAAGAATGGCTCATGTTTATCAAAAGGCTGGGCCATGTTGACTTCAAAAGCCAGTAGAGGGTAAGGTTCATAAAACAGCAGGTGACCTATCTATGGTCCTTTTAGTGGAAACACGGCAGTTCAGAGAGATGTTTTGTTTTGGGAGTTCAAGTCAAATTAATTTAAAGGCATTGGATTGTAAAGTCCAATTCTTCAGATCAAAGAAGGAATTTTAAATGAGGGATATTTAACTTTAAGGTCTGTTTGAGGACATCCCGGAGTATGCCACATCGTCATGGAGAGGGTGGAGCTTAGGGAGATTCTCTGGTTTCAGTTTATCTGAGAAGATAGCCATAGTAAATGACAGTTAGGCCTGTAGTTTAATAGAGAAAATGCTAACTTCATTCATCATGTGGAACGCAGGAGACACTTAATCTCAGTTTGGATTTTGTGACGGAACAGAAATTGGAAGATTTGTTCTGGCTTGCAGCTAATGGAAAAAATCTACAGGGTTCCTTGCAGAGTCTTGTAGCAAAATAAAGCAACCTGCAGATTTGCTTGGAAGTATTGAGAAAGTTACCAGAACAAGGAATTGAGGAATCCACAGTAAAGAGATGGCAAATGAAAGTTTTACCTCTGAGAATAGCTGGAACTGAGGAGAATTAAAATAGGTTCCAGAGGACTGCAGCATACTTTTGGTCGGTCCCTACAGAAGTAAATAACTTGTAAAATATCGTAAAGTATAAGAGAATTTAGGGGAAGTAAGAAGTAAACCTGAGTATAGCATATGTGATTATAAACTATAGTATTAACTTAAGCATACTCACATTGTTTAATTTGTTCTATATACAATAAAGCTTTTTTTAAAAACACAAAATCTTGTGGCATAGTTCTATTAGTTAAATCACTGGGTATTCAGATTTCTCTTCAAATGTTAACGGTCTCTAACGGGATCATAACAAAATTATTAGGAATATTCTGCCATGTAGGTGTCAAATGTTGAAGTGGTCTGAATATATTGTAATTGCACATCCAGAGTGAAAATATTGTGCAGTGTGTTACACTACTCGGTAGTTTCTAAATGGGTAGGAACTTGAGTGTGTCAAACCTACATGCTGTTAAAATGCACAATAAAAAAGACTTGCGTTTATACAGCACCTTTCACCACCACAGGACATCACAAAAAGTTTTATGGACAATGAAATATTCTTGAAGTGTGATGTAGGAAACTCAGCAGCCAATTTGCACACAGCAAGCTCCCTCAAAAAGCGGTGTGATAATGATCAGATGATCTGTTTTTTTGTAATGTTCAACGAGGGGCAAATATTGGCTGGAACACCAGGGATAATTCCCCTGCCCATTGAAATAGTGCCATGGGATCTTTTGCATCCACAGGGCAGATGGGTCTTCAGTTTAATGTATCATCCGAAAGATGGCACTCCAACAGTGCAACACACTCTCAGTACTGCACTGGAGTGTCAGCTTTTGATTTTTGGAAGGGGAAGCCAGAAACCGCAATTTGACTAAAACCAGCATTGTTAGTATTTATTGAGAGTCTGAGTATAGTGAGTCTGAAGCCATCACTAGCTGAGATAAATAATTAGATATGTGCAAACACTGGCTGGAATATTGCTTCACTTTTTGCACCATTTTTTGGGCACAAACTTAATTTCCATTTATTCTGCAGTTTTGTGTGTTCTAACCTAACAGGATTGTTATATGTGCTGTATCGAGCTGATTACTTTTGTCATTTTAATTAGTTAAATATCCCTTATGCAGAGTCTGGATCTTCTTCCTCATCCGAAGATGAAGCACCAAAAAGGTCAAGTGCAAAAAATGGTGAAGTTCGACGAAGGCGCCAGCGTTCATTGTCACGGAGTATATCTCCACCTCCTGCAATGCGAAAACGGCACAAGGACTTTTCACCAAGGTAAAGTGCAAACAATTTCTACTGTCGGGACAATTCCTTTTTTGTTGCATTACTTTGGAGTTCAGCAGTATGGAAAACCTGTAGTTATGTTTTTGAGACTGAAGTCTCAATTTTAAACTGTCTTGTATCACCATGCATTTTTGTACTAAGATATGTGGTTCTTAAAAGTTGGCTTGGTGTAATGACGTCTCGAAGTATATCAGATTTTGCTCTGCCTCCCCTTTCAATTACTTAAGCACGTTCCCATTTACTGCAATCTGATTTTTGCATTTTGAAAGTGACAAAGTTTCATCTGAATCGGCTTCCTCTACTGTCGCTACAAGACTGGATTTTTTTTTTCCAAGTAAAGGTAAAAGTCCAGTATTGGGGGGCGTGGGGAGGGTGCTTTCGTGTGATGCAGGATGAATGATAATTCCATGACTCTGTTTAATTTTGGCCCTTATTGTATATAAATCAGTTTGTCTGCAAATTGAGAAATCTAAATCCTGTCAAGGCGACAGTTAAGATTTTTGGCATTTGGGTTGGAGGACAGATACAAGGACCATATTAGTAAAATATTAAAATAACTTGTAGTTATGACCTGAATTAAACAACTCCGAACTTGAAATTTCTTGCCATATTTGCAGGTATTTCACTTGGTTTATAGTATTGATTTTCTTTATCACATTATGGGAAACCATATTAAAAACTGAGTCACTTAAAAGAGGAAGATGGTGCTTTTAGTTTTTAGTGTTCCCCACCCCAATCAGAAAAGTTGTTTTCCCTCCTACTTGCTAGATGAAATTCCAAATTTGAAATGCTACAAGTTACCCTGCTGGAGGTGCAGTGAAGCGTGCTTCCTACATAAAAAAGCTCATTTGCTTTTGTGCAAGCAGATAAATTATTCGTGGAGATCTTAGTCTCTCTGATACAACATTGGGTCATTTGGTATTTCCATCTCCCTGTATACTGGTAATTAAAATTTGGAAATTTATCCATCGGAAGAAATGGGATAAATTAGAACCTTTTTGGGGGTGAGTAATACAAATTGGAAGTATTCCTTTCCTAAAATTTGACGGTGGTAGTAAATGAAAATTTGTCACTGAGAGGGAAGATCGTTTTTACAAGTACTGGAATCACTTGGGTGGATAATTCATTAGAAAAACTGAATAGATATTAGAAAATGTGTAAAATCAGAACCGTTCAGTAAGAACAATATTTTAAAATTGAGTGTATAACTAGTCGAGTGTAACAGGGTGCATTGGGACTTTTGGCTGAGTCACTAGGCATAGCACTAATCAGAGGCAGGGTGGCTGGCCTGTGGGAATCATCCCTGTTCCACATGAGATTGCACCATTTCTTACTGGTTGGCACTTATGTGAGCATTTAAAGTCCACCGCCAGCTATTCTTCCTGGCCAGCTTTCAGCGTGAGATCTAGGAAATAGAAAGAAGCGTGGAAGGTTATTTAACTATGATACAGTTTTTTACAATTTTAATGAATTAAAATGTAAATCAACCAGAGAGGTATTGTCTGTATGAATTATTGGTTTAAGTTACTTCCGTTAGAGGTTGATCTGTGAAAAAACACAGCTTGGTTTTGTTTTCTCTTGCTATCAGGATGCCGCTTGGAAAGAGGTGGCACTTCCCAGTGGCGAAAAGGTTGGTTTGAAAATGAGTTGCTGTCTGATCACTGAAAACATTAGCCTGTTTAAGGTTCCTTTAATTAGCAACCCCAGCCCATCTACTAATCAGTTGAATTATTACACTGCATTTTAGACAATGCAATCCAGTTTCACTGGAGTGCTAAAGTCATTATTGCATCAAATTTTCAATTGAACAGGAAATTTAAAGCACTTAATTCTTAGGATGTATGCTTGAAATTGATTTTTGTTAAAATTTTGCAAATGGGAACTTTAAACTGAATTTGAAAGAACTAATTCAATGTGGATTATCTGCTTTTGATTAAGTAAATCTGCAAATACAGTGAAACCCACTTGTACTAAATTTGCCAAGTTTGACATTTGAGGTTACAAAAATAATCAAAAATGAAAAGGAAGTCAAAGAATAAAGTGAAGAATTCTAGAAATATGTTGCAAATGTGCTGTAAAAAGAAATTAAGGGATCTAATTTGAAAATTAGGATTCGTTAGGTGCAGCAATAATTATAGAGCCAACATTGAAATCAAAATATTTTCCAATCTACTGGTCCAAGGCCTTGACGCTCCTGGATTCTAGTTTTTGATTGATTGATTTGTCGATATCAATATTTAAAAGTAGCTATTATCCTGTTTACTTTAATTATAGTTGATTAGCTGGGAGGCAGTTTTGTCAGTCACCCTTCTTTAATTGAGTTGGGCCACATATGTTCCAACCAGGTTCATTTATCTTGAATCCATGGGCCAACTGATTCTGTGGAAACTGAACAGTAAACTGAAGTATACTTGTAGTCAGTAGAATTCTTGATTTCTGAATATAGGAGCAGTACACATTTATCGAACAGAGGAGACTAGTGTGCATAGTAGAGCTGGTAGTCTGAGTGCTTTATTTTGACATGATTTGAAATAGTTTAGGACACTGTGAAAGACATTCTGCAGAAGCATGTAGTTTGGCTTTCAAATTGGATGCAAAAAGCATAAGTGGTTTTCACTGTATGTGGGATATCATAATGGTGACAGCCAATTTTATTTGGTGTGAAAGACCCATTACCTAGTGAGTAAGTGTCGCAATGATATTCTGTATTCTGCGGTT
This sequence comes from Cetorhinus maximus, assembly GCF_964194155.1. NCBI lineage: Eukaryota > Metazoa > Chordata > Chondrichthyes > Lamniformes > Cetorhinidae > Cetorhinus > Cetorhinus maximus. The sequence goes on from NC_135899.1 coordinate 69,806,174, forward strand.
ATTACTCAGTTTCATCTCAAGTTTTAAACATCTATGGGCATTCAGATTTAATGGCTGGCTGACAAATTACACCACTTTAATTGATTACTTAAAAATCAAAACTCAATTCAAGATCCCTATGAAATTGGTGATCCTTTCACCTTTTTCCACCTTGAAACAGTGGCATTTTTAAAAATTGCACTGAAATATCCGAGATTTTTGAATGTTGATTTAGAGAAAGCTGTAGAACATTTCCAAACAATAGAAATTCTAATCATTTTTTATACATGTACTTTTGCACAATTGCATTCCAAGGGATTTAAACAGTTTAGTATTTGCATCTAAGCTATGTATGTTTTAAAGAATATGTCCTGTTCCACATTTGTGTTCCCAAAATGTTTTGGGGTATAATTCATGGACAATGGCAGCAATCTGTTACTTTATTCTGCTGCGTGCAAACTGTATGAACCTAGACAGTGTATTGGGCTTTGCAGGGCATCACTGCCTAGCTCATTTGTGATCTGATTCACCAATTAGGTGACTAGATAGCAATTTACCAATAAACAGCATATTTAAAATAAACTCTTGTCTGCCTAAGTGCACTGAGGCTGGTTGTAGCATCCAAATTGGCTGAAGCCAGACCGGGATCATAGTTGACATAAAATGCAATTATTAATTTTGCTGCTTTTACAAAATTTGGAGGGGTATTGGTAAGGATAGGGTTAGATGAAGTTGGGTGGCAGGCTGCTTGTGAAGCATAAACACTAGAATAGCTCAAATGGCCTGGTTCCATGCAATACATTTCCCCTAATGTGGCTGTTGATGCACCTAATTTTGAAGAATAAGTGCAATGAGAATGCCTTAACCATTCTGCCTAAACCATAGATTTCTTTCTCACGCACGTTAAACAGTAACAATTAGTTTAATTTTTATACCTATATTTCAAAAGAGCTATGAAAAATTGTCCTGTAACCCTGATTTCATTTTACAACTGTGAATGTGTACAGAAAATCATTTTTGGATACTGTGTAACAAAAAACAGGTGCCTTTAAAAAAGGCAGTCTATACAAGAATGTATTCCAAAAGTAGGTTATATCAGGGTCATGCTTATTTGCTTTGGCTAAAGCTCAGTTTTTAACTCTTGAGACTGGGAGTTAAGTGAGAGATTACAATGAAATATTTGTTTTGTGCTGACACCTCGAATGTATGTTCACATGCTGATGTATGGCAAACAGGAGAAGGAGAAGCCCATCACCACCTCCAAGGCGCCGGCGAACTCCATCTCCTCCTCCTCGAAGGCGCAGATCACCGTCTCCGTTGAGACGCAGGTTAGTAAATGTTTGCCTTCCAGTTGTCAAGTGCTGCGCTATTTAGAGGGAAACTAGTAACTTGATAATTTCTTTAGGGGCACCAAAGTGATAAATGTGAAGCTGCGGTAGAATTAGCATTCTTTTTTTATTTCCAAGTTTGTGGATTCCGTAAAACCATGGGCATAGATGATTTCATTCTTACTGATTCCAAAATATATGGAGGATGAATTCTGCATGTCTTTGAAATAGTGCAGATGGAAATTAAATTTGTGCTGTGGCATGATGGGTAGTATGGTATGGCAAAATTGAGACACGAAACTTAAACAGGTGCGTTAGCTTAGTTTCAACATTGATGTCACTTCACCAGAAATGCCCCCAAAATTATTTTACTTGTTGTAAACACTTTTTGTCTACAATTTCAGCACCCGCTTCCCTTTCAATTGAATTATGGCAAGGTATAAATCACGCAGCGCAAAAATAAATGTTACTCTTGTAATTCTGTAGAGTCTTGAGCATAGCATTCTTGCCTGTAACATTCTGTATAAATTAAGTTTTTGCTGTAATTACTGCATTATTTTCACATTGTGAATTTCCAGTCCAAAGCCAATGAAGTCCTGGAAGCTGTATCATACTGACTGCCGGCTTTTACTGTATTAGATTATCTGAAATTTACTATTCTGCTCCCCCACCCTCTCCAATCCAGGAATGCTTTGCTATATTAAATAATTCCACATTGTCCACTATTGATGAATGATAACAGGCCTGGGAACATTTAAGTTTAATCATCTAGATGTAATGGTTGTAAAGTTTTTACACTCCAACAAATAACTTCTTACATTGTGCTTTGATTCCACGAGTAAACCATTGTAAGCATGCATTGTTGCTTGTGTCTTTTGTTTTAATTGTGCCTTGTTCCAGTTGAAACTCTTCCACACCCTGTGTACAGATTCTGGGTTTTTTTTTTTCCCTCTTTTACCCTTACAAGGGCAGTGACATGTGGTCACCAGCTCTACACTGTCTTGCTCAGGTTATAATTCTTTGTGTGTGCGTGTATAGTGCCTATATTGAGCATTGTTCAGCTTTGGAAGGGGTCACAGCCAAGTATCAGCCCATTTACACCTAATGCATATGTGAATTCTTTGCATTGCGATCACTGTAATCTGAAAGAACCTCAACTGCCTTGTCTAATGTATTCTGAGACAACTTGTGGTCCTGCTGATTGGAGACCAAAGCTGGCAGCTTTCTAGTCCATATGGAGCTCCTTAATTATGCTTTTGGCACTTCGAACTTTTCAGTGCAATAATAACTATTATTGTTAATAGCCCAACTTGAAATTTTATTTCCCTTTATGGTTGTGGAATCCTGTTTCGCCACACATTTGATTGAAAGGAACAAAATTTAATCATTAAGTTTGCGCATAACAGGAAAGGTTTACCAGAAAAAAAGTCAGTTTAATTAGAACTATATAAATTTGGATTATCTGTTCCAGTCATGGTAAGTATATGCACGGTTACTAATTTGATTTTTGTCATTGATTTATCTTTTTAGATCTCCATCTCCACCACCACGTAGACGTTCAGCCTCACCTAGGCGCTATTCGCCTCCAATTCAGAGGAGATATACTCCATCACCACCACCTAGGAGGAGGGGGTCCCCATCACCAGCACCAAAGCGCCGTAGTTCCCCATCTCCCTCTTCCAGGCGTAGGAGAGGATCGCCGCCTAATCGTTCCAACCGAGATGTTCGCTCACCTCCCCAACACAAACGCCACTCACCATCCCCACGGCCAAGGATGATGCGTGGATCCATCAGTCCACCACCAGCCCGAAGAGTGTCAATATCTCCGCCACCGCCACAACGACGTCATATGTCTCCATCTCCTAGTAACAGGCCAATCCGACGAGTTTCACGGACCCCAGAACCCAAGAAACCTAAAAAGTAAGGGCGCCAAATGGAGCATTAATGTTTATCATGATTACATTGTGAAAGTATTCCAATGCTATTGTGTCACCTTTCTAATTTTGGTTGTTGGCTAAAATTTCAAAGCAAATGCTTTTTCTCCTACCACATGAGTTTACTTTATGGGTATTTAAGCTTTTAGTGCTGCCCAAGTATACTTGGGCAATTTTTGCTGAATTTGGAGTTTAAAACTTTTTCTATCTTAGATTTTCTATTGTAATGTAACTAAAACATATTGAGCGAAGAAAAGTTAGTTACCTCATTAACTACACATCGGTTGCCGGTATTCTCCATCAAGATTCAACTACAGTGGCAACTTCATTTTCTCTCCTAAACTTCTCCTTTTAAACTATTTGTAGGGTTGATTTCTGTTTCTAACCTACTTTCCATTCTAATAATTGTTGCAACTATAGCATGTAGTTTCTTAATTCAAGCATGTGCTTTTTTTGAATTTCAGTTAGAAACTTGTTGTAGAATAATTGGCAGCTTCAATCTGATTGTTGCGGAAATGAATTTGATAGATTCTGGTACTGATTCACAAGGACCATTCATTTTGGAAACACTAATTTGTAAATTTCTTAGGATCTCACCAAGCCCACAAGCTGTGAGAAGAGCTACATCATCCAGATCCATATCTAGATCGCCAGAACTACTTCCCAAGAAAAGGCCAGTTGCTTCAGTCTCCAGGTCACAGTCTGTCAGCAGGTCGCCAACACCTGTTCCTCCACCACCTCAAAACAAAAAGACAAAGAGTGCTTCAATTAGCCCATCTCCTGTCAAGGTAATAGTACTATTACACTTCAGTGTTCCTCCATTTAACATTGGAAAATATATTCTCTGAAGATCAAGATTAGCAGAGTAAATAACCCCCACAATGAAAATGTATTTTGCACAATGTTGAGTGACCCTTCGTACCCGTCTATGACAATCCTTACTGTACTTTTTAATGCTTTTGTGTAACTTTTGCACAGAGACCTAGCACTGGGAAAATTGATTCTCATTCATGAGCCAATTACTACTTTACTACATTCTTAAGTGATGAGGCATTTCTGTAGTTAATGCCTTGTTTAGTGTTGTAAAACTGAGCTGAGTTGTTAAAGGCCTGAGAGACTCCAATTAAAATTGGGTGGATTAATTTATGTAACTTGGACTTCATACAAGGTCCACAGATTTTATTTTGGAAAATTAAAAAACACATTAAACGAAAGAAATTTTTAGATTATGAATTAAAATAATGAAATCTTTTAAACACATTAGCAGCTGTCATATTTGACTGATGCAAGAGCAAGTGGGATGAGTATCGCTCATTTGAAATAATGCTGTATGAGTTCTTTTCCTGAAGATAACACTCCCTCAATGACATTTTTACTCGACCATCTTTAGTTTCTTCTTGCCACTTCTTATCTGTGGTTGTGCAGTCAGCTGCCAGGATTCCCCCTGAATTGCCTTTGTGGCGGTAGTGAAGTGGTTTGAATTTCCTTTCTATTCCATAATGTTATGCACAAGATTGATTAATCAACCTGTGAAGAATTGTGGTAATGAACCCTAGTAATATCCGTTCATGATAGTATGTAGGTGCTTCAATTTGTGTTAGCCGCATTCCTGATATTTGATTTTACACACCCGCTTTTCTTCTGCCTGCCTCCATGCAGGGTACCAAGATAGGAAAAAAGTATTCTATAATGTGCCATTCAAAAACTGCCTTTGCCTTGGAGTATTTATACTGCACTAATGATAAAGTATATCTGTTCTTGTAGCTCTGTTGTCAGCTATTTAAAATAAATTCTGTAAGTGCAGTAGGTCAACTTGAAAAATCCTTGTTATTTCTTGCTGTTGAATGCTTTGAGGTAATACTGCCTTGAATCTTTAAGATCTCCGACCAGGAAACTGGAGGAAAGAAGAAGAAAAAGAAGAAAGATAAGAAACATAAGAAGGACAAAAAACACAAGAAACACAAGAAACATAAGAAAGAAAAGGCAGCTGCAGCAGCAGCAGCAGCAGCAGTAGTGGTTGAAGAACCACCAGTAGAACCAGTTGAAGCCCCAGCAAAGTCACCCCAGCCAGAAGCTTCAGAACTTGTAAAGGCAAGTCAGTGTCTCAAGAATAGTTAAAACTAGAAACCAACAGAAATAAAATTGGATGTTTCCTTGTAGTAATTACAGTGGGATGTATAATTTACAACTTCAAAGAGTACACTTTAGAAATGCTTATCTTTGTGTGGGTTTTGCCCATTTTTAAGCTACATTGCTCAGCTGAGCACTGTTTCTGTCATGATACAATGACTAGATTAGTTCAGGCACTCGGTGCATTTTGCCAGGTGGGAGAGAAGCATATATTGAGGCCTTTGTGGTACAAACTGTTGCTGGCTACAATGGCAACTTACATTTTTGTAAACACAAAAGGGAAGGTCACTTGAGTGGTCTGCACTCTACTTTGTAGATTGCTGCATGTTTGCGTGCCTGTGCAGCTTCGAGAGATCATTACTTGTAACATAACTTGTATGTTACGAGGTTCAAAAATAATTTAGGAGCCAGATGTACATTGTAATGCACCTCCTCCGTGGAGGCTGGGAGCACTTCAGGTAAAACTGTTGCTTTATAATAATATAACCAATATTTAGATTATAAAGCATATTCTATACTGTCCAAATTTTATAATGCAAAGTAGTCAGATTAATTTGAATAATATAAAATGTGCCGCTCCAATAAATTTGGCTCCTTCTGCTATACAAAATTTGGCTGTCTAATATCCTGATTCTTCTCAATTAAAATACTGAGCACTTGGTGCCGGAGTTTTTCTGTCAAAAATGGCATTTTAACGTAGTTCTACATTCCACTGAGTTTCATCTGATCAATTTATTTTAGGAGTCAGAAAGTGAAGAGGAAAACCTAGATGATCTAGAAAAGCATCTCCGGGAAAAGGCTCTACGGTCAATGCGAAAGGCTCAAGCTTCACCACCACCATGAAGGAGAGTACTGAATAAATCTAACTTAAGGAGCTGATTGGATTAGGCACAAGGGCTTTGTACATTTTAAAATTGGCTGCTATAATAATGCCAGTATATTAAGATGGCTGCCATGAACACTGACACTGCCTCTTACCTATACCAGAAACGACTTTTCATAAAGGCAAATCATAATGTTTTATTACAAATTAAAACAAAATTCCTACACGGCTTTCATTTTCACAACTACATTTCATTTTAAATGCAATAATATTTGAAAAGCCATTGTTCTCGATGGTTTGATGGTTGGTTTTAATCGAGGCTGTACTTTGCTTCACCTCATCTACCACGATTGAATGAGATTCATCCATTCATAGCTGGCCCTGAGATACAGCTCTGTGGCACAGATGTTTCATTCTCTCCATCAACTCAGCCAACTTAGATCATGGTTTCTGCCAGCTGGTCATGGAACAAACTGATGGAGGTCTTGGGATAGTCCGTGACCCAGAATGTCCCGACTCCTTTCAAAATTCTGCTTGAGGGTGAGAAGACCTTTGTGGGGAAACAGATTTATATGAAATAAGTTAAGTGAATTTGGAGTAAATCATTTTTCAAATGCAGCCAGAGGTTATATTAGATTTGCACTGAATTGACTGAATTTATGCCATTTGTGATGAAATGTGTTGGTACCTTTTTCTTTCTGTTTGCAGTTCTTGTCTTGGCTGTCATTATGTAATGGTATTTTGTGACATCGTTTATGTAACTGTACAAACCCTTTGTGTTTAATCCACTGATATGACCTGTAGTGTAGTTTCTGCAGAGTTTTTTGAGTTTTATTTGAGCCGTTTGATTGTCCACAACATTCTTTATAAAGAGCTTCAGGTGAAAATGTGCTGTATCTAGAACACTGGAAGTCTCTTTTTTAAAAAAAAATGAAACTTGTTATAGGAAGAGGATGGTACTACCAGGATCTGAAGGATTTTAAGATTCCCTGGTTGACAGTAGCTTTGGATTGTATTTTGCTTTGTGTAACAGGCTGGTTTCACCCAAACTGTTAATGTCTTCTACTGTTACGGTTGGTTGTTCTGGGAGTAAAAACTTGTTTAGATGCTGTTCTTTTGTGGGAGCTTAACAAAATCTGTAATGAATATTTTGAATTTTGTCATCTTTTGACTTAAAAGGGTTTTTTTTATAAACGTTGAATTATAAAGCTGTAAAAAGCTGAGGTAATAAATGGAAATTAAATTTCTAAATTCAATTTTCTTCCCTTTGGGCTCTTTTCTCCCGCCCCCACCAGGAAATCGTTGCAGTTTTTATTAAACTGTACTAATATTGTTTTGGCCAAAGTTAGTTACAGCAAAGATAATGAAAGCAGAATATAAAAGCAGTAATCTTTATTTAAACAGCAATATGAACATTTTTGTATAGCAGCTTGAGAAATATGTTAAATGAATTAGTTACAACAATGGTATTGTACTTTGGTGCTACTTTTGTACCAAAGAGCTTTCGGTGTAGATGTTAGCTACAGTACTGAACCAAGCAAAACCAGGGCACCAGAAGAAGTCACACTTGCTGCAGGAGGGCATATAATTATATTAAACTGATGATATTTATTCTGTAGTCAAGGTGATTTTTCAATAGTTCATGGTGCACTGTTCTAAAATAGGTACAAAGAACAAAGAAAAGTACAGCACAGGAACAGGCCCTTCGGCCCTCCAAGCCTGCGCCGATCATATTGCCCGTCAACTAAAACATTTTGCACTTCCGGGGTCCATATCCCTCTATTCCCATCCTATTCATGTATTTGTCAAGCTGCCTCTTAAACACCACTATCGTACCTGCTTCCACCACCTCCTCTGGCAGCGAATTCCAGACACTACCCTCTGTGTAAAAAAAAACTTGCCCCGCACATCTCTATAGTTTTCTCCTCTCACCTTAAATCTATGTCCCCTAGTAATTGACTCTTCCACCCTGGGGAAAAAGCTTCTGACTATCTACTCTGTCCATGCCACTCATAATTTTGTAAACTTCTATCAAGTCGCCCCTCAATCTCTGTCGCTCTAGTGAGAACAATCCGAGTTTCTCCAACCTCTTCTCATAGCTAATAACCTCCAGACCAGGCAGCATCCTGGTAAACCTCCTCTGCACCCTCTCCAACGCCTCCATATCCTTCTGGTAATGTGGCGACCAGAATTGCACGCAATATTCCAAGTGTGGCCTAACCAAGGTTCTATACAGCTGCAGCATGACTTCCCAGCTTTTATACTCATTACCCCTGCCGATGAAGTCAAGCATGTCATATGCCTTCCTTACTACCTTATCCACCTGCGTTGCCACTTTCAGTGACATGTGGACCTGTACACCCAGATCCCTCTGCCCGTTGATGCATTTAAGGGTTCTGCCATATACTGTATAATTCCTGCCTGTATTAGACCTTCTAAAATGCATTACCTCGCATTTGTCCAGATTAAACTCCCATCTGTTATTTCTCCGCCCAAGTCTCCAACCGATCTATATCCCGTTGTATCCTTTGACAATCCTCTTCACTATCTGCAACTCCTCCAACCTTAGTGTCGTCTGCAAACCTACTAATTAGCCCAGTTACATTTTCCTCCAAATCATTTATGTATACTACAAACAGCAAAGGTCCCACCACTGATCTCTGCGGAACTCCACTAGTCACAGCTCTCCGTTCAGAAAAGCACCCTTCCACTGCTACCCTCTGTCTTCTATGACCAAGCCAATTCTGTATCCATCTTGCCATCACCTCTGATCCCGTGTGACTTTACCTTCTGTACCAGTATGCCATGAGGGACCTTGTCAAAGGCCTTACTGAAATTCATGTATATAACATCCACTGCCCTTCCATCATCGATCATCTTTGTCACTTCCTCGAAAAAGGTAGATTACTGTGGTATTGGAAATTTAGTTTAAGGTTAGGAAGTGATTAGTGCATGCGGTTATATCATTGCATTGTGCTACTGGGGATTAATTCCATCTTTCCTATTGAGGGACATTAGGTTTTGTAATGTGTTCCAGCACTTTTGTAGAACTAGAGCTTACTTTCAATTCGTGAGTATAGAATTTCTGTTTCCTCTGACCAGTTAGGCGAATGATTTTGGGCTATCAAAAGTTAGTTATGATCACATCAAAAGGGAAAAGTATTATATATTTCGTAGAATAAATTTACTGGAGAAGTCTTTTGAGGTAGATGCTTTACTACATTAAAGGGACTATATAAATGCCTGTTATAGATCAAAGGTAATAGGGACAAAGTATAGAGAAAATGCTACTTTTTATTAATGAGAATAGATATAAATGTTCATATAATCCAGCAAATTAAACAAATGCCTGCCCTTCATTTATCTTCATACAAGTGACAATGGGGATATTTTTGGTCCTGTCCCTTTACTTTGTTGTTGTAATAATTGTGTGATCATTCCAAGTCGCTGATACATGCGAGTCTTTAGTTGCTAGCAACACTTCCACAGAAGGAAAATGTTCAAATTGCCTGTGATCAGTTATTTATTTGTGCTTCCTCGTGTTCAATTATTTTGTAGTTTGACCCGTTAAAATTAGCTTTTAAAGTTCTAATCCTATTTGGAGTCTTAATGTTAACATAGCCTGATTTCCATAAGACTACTCAGCATTGCCTGATTACCAACAACTAGATTTCAGTTTTATATCCAACACAGATCCTGCCTAGCAATTTTGCAAAATTTGTGTTAAGTATCTGCCTCTCTCCACTGCAGAACGTGCAGTACATAATTTATTCCGACATTTGCAAGGCAGGCTGGAGTTGATCAGTTAAACACACTATGCCTAATGCAAACTAGGAGTTCGGTTTTCAGCCACACAAAACACAAGCACTCCAGGTAAGAAAGAATAAACTTGCATTTATATGGCATTTGTCACATCTTCAGGGCAAAGTACTTCTGATCTCTCATTGCTTGTTGTGCAGCTAATTTGTGCACTGAGGTCCCACAAAGATAAATGGTCAGATAATCCTGCTTACGCATTGTTGAGGGAGAAATGTTGGCCACGATCCCCTGCTACTCTTCTACTGTCGCGATTTTTAAAATATATATCCACTTGAGCAGACAGACAGGACATGCTAGTTTGACATCATCTGACAGCACCTTTGACAATGCAGCTGTCCTCCAATACTGCCCTGAAGCATCAGCCTAGATTGTGCTCAAGTTTTTGGAGTGGGACTTGAACCCATTACATCGAATTCAGAGGAAAGAGTGCTACTATGGAGCCATGATTAACAGTTAAGATTTGAATGACAACCACTTCTCAAACACAATGGAGTAATGAAAAAGTTGTTGGGCTGTTCAAAGCCTGCACCATACGTAGTTTTCAAAGTTACGCTGGCCACAGTACTTTAAGTTTTGTATACATTTGGGAGACCATTTGCAGATTTGGAATTTGCTTTGCTGAACACCTCCGATCATCCACAAGTGTGACCTTCACCATCTGATCACTTACCACTTTGTTTCTCCATTCCACTCTGACCTCAGCCTCCTACACTTCCAATGAAGCTCAACAAAAGTTGGAGGAACAGCAACATGTCTATTAGGGACTTTACAGTCTTTCTGGCTGTATATTTGTGTTTAGCAACTTTAGATTTTAACCGCCACTCCCATTTTCTCTCCACAGCAGGTGCTGGCAATAGAGGGCAGCTGTATTTGAGCTACTGAGAACTGAGGTGGTGTGGGGTGGGTCCCCTATTGATAACACTGCTAGTGGGGTAATCTCATTCATGGGATCTATCTACTGCCTGTCAAATTCCTGGGCCAAGGGAGTTGTCTTGCTAGTCTTGCCATGCTTCTCTCCCTCTCTGCTATTCTACTTTAACTATTTACACCCCTGGACCAATGTTCCCGCTAAACTGTGTGATGTGCGACTGCATTGCCTTAAAGGTACTGGGCAGGGCTGTGCACTATAGTCCTACCATCCACCCTATCACAGACCTTCCCCTTTGTTTTTTTTTCCCTCGTGCTCCGTACTTGCTTTAAAAACTGCTAATCTCCAACATAGAATCAATGATACAGCACATGAGAGGTCCCTGTGCTAACTATGGTAGGGGTATCCAATTACTCCTACAACCTGCTCTTTCCCTATAACCCTGCTTTTCATTCTTCTGGCCAAAATGCAGCAATTTATACTTCACTTTGTTAATTTTTATCTGCATTTTTATGGGTGTGACCATTTCACGTTATCCATGTCCTCCTTAAGTCTTGCTATCCTCCGCACTGTTTACTACATTCGAGTTTTATGGCAACTGCAGACTTTGAGATTATGCCTGGTTATACCCAAGACCAGGTCATTATCTCTTAAAAGGCACAGGAGTCCTAATATTTGATGCCCAGAGAGCATTACTGTATATTTCCCTCCAGTCTGATAAATAAGTACCGCTACTCTGCTTTCCCCTTTGCTAATTTTGTATCCACACTGCCACTTCCCATCTGATCCCATGGACTAATTAGTTTGCATGCCTACTTGTGGTACTTCATCACCTTTTGTAAATCCATATGCACAAGCTACACTACCCTTACGTCATCAAAAAACTTTAGTTTTCTCAAAACATGTCAAACAGTTTGTCAAACATGTTTTGTCTCCAACAAATCTGTTAATATTTATTAGCCCATAATTTTCAGCTGTTAATTTACTTTGTCCCAGATTATATTGTCTCAAAGTTTCCCCAGCACTGATGTTAGGCTGACTGGCCTGTAATTGTAAGGGTTATCCTGCTCTCCTTTTTTAATGGGTCTAACATTAGCATCCTCCAGTCCTCTGACATCTCCCCTATATGTAAGGATTGGCTGATTGTGACAAGAACCTCTACATTTCTACCATAACTTCCCTCAGTAATCCTGGATGCATCCGCTCTGGACTGGGCACTGCCTGCGTTTTAAATAAATTTTTTCTTTTTATGCCATCCAATTTCTCCTACATCATTTTACTATGATATTGGGAGCATCTTCTCTACTGGAGACAGGTGAAAAATAATCATGCTATATTCTCTGACTACTATTCAGTTCTAACCTTCCTTTGACTACTGTACCATCATTATTTATATGTTTATAAAACACTTGGAGATTCCTTTTTATGTTAGCCACTAATGCATTCTCATGCTCTCTGTACCCTTAATTCCCTTTTTTAAAGATCTCCCTTGTAATTTATGTATTCAGCTTGTTTTCTATAATGTTATGAATCATATATTTGCCATAAGCCGCCTTTTCCTGTTTCATTTTAATCTCCCCCTTTAGTTATCTAAGGAGGCCCAGCTTTGAATGACCTTCCTATCCCCGTTAAGAATAACAGCACAAATAGATGTAAATGGGCATGATATGATTGCGATTACCAAAGACATGGCTGCAGGGTGACCCAGGCTGGGAACTGAATATCCAAGGGTATTCAATATTTAGGAGGGACAGGCAAAAAGGAAAAGGAGATGGTGTGGCATTTAGTTAAGGATGAAATCAGTGCAATAATGAGAGGGTATTGGCTCAGAAAATTTAGATGTGGAATCAGCCTGGGTGGAGCTAAGAAGCAACAAGGGGTGGAAAACATTAGTGGGAGTTGCCCATAGGTGTCAAAACAGTAGTGAGAAGGTAGGGGATGGTATTAAACAGGAAATTAGAGATGCATGTAACAAGGGTGCTACAGTAATCATAGGTGACTTTAATCCACATATAGAATGGGCAAACCAAATTAGCAATAATACTGTGGCAGTTCCTGGATTGTGTACGAAATGGATTTTTAGACCACTACATTGAGGCACCAACTAGGGATTAGGCTATCCTAGATCAGGTTTTTTTGCAATGAGAAGGGGTTAATTAATAATCTTGTGCAGGGTCCTTTAGGGAACAGTGACCATAACATGATAGAAGTCTTCCTTAGGGTGGAAAGCGAAGTAGTCCAATCTGAAACTGGAGTCCTAAATCTAAACAAGGTATGAGGTGTGAGTTGGCTAAGAAAGATTGGGGAACTTCATAAAGGCATGACAGTGGATAGGCAATGGCTAATATTTAAAGAATGAACGTATGCATTGCAACAGTTATGTTTCTTTCTGACACAAAAACACAATAGGAAAAGTGGCCCAACGACGGCTAACAAAAGAAATTGATAGTATTAGGTCCAAAGAGGAGTCATATAAAGTTGCTGGGAAAAGTAGCAAGCCTGAGTAATGGGAGCAGTTTCAAATTCAGCAGAGGATCAAGAGATTGATTGAGGGGAAACATAGAGTATGAGAATAAACTTGCAAGGAGCATAAGAGGACTGTAAAAGCTTCTATAAGTATGTAAGAAGAAAAAGATTGGTGACAAATGTAGGCCCTTCACAGTCTGAAACAGGAGAATTTATAACAGAGAACAAGGAAATGGCAGAGCAATTGAACAGCTACTTTAGTTCTGTCTTCACAGAGGAAGGCACAAATAACTTCCCAGAAATGCTAGGGAATTGAGGGTCTAGGGAAAAGGAGGAATTGAAGGAAATTACTATTACTAAAAAAGAAAGTGCTGGAGAAATTACTGGGACTGAAAGTCAATAAATCCCCAGGGCCTGATAATCTACATCCCAGGGTACGAAAGGTGGTGGATATGGAAATAGTGGATGCATTTGTTGTCATCTTCCAAAATTCTGTAGATTCTGGAACAGTCCTGGCAGATTGTAACCCCACTATTTTTTTTAAAAAAGGAGAGAGGGAAAAACAGGGAATTGTTGACCAGGTTAGCCTAACATCAGTGGTAGCGAAAATTCTAGTGTTTATTATAAAGGATGTGATAACAGGACACTTAGAAAATATCAATGGGATTAGACAAAGTCAACATGGATTTATGAAAGGGCAATCATGTTTGACAAACCTACTGGAGTTTTCTGAGGACGTAACTAGCGCAATAGATAAGGGAGCACCAGTGGATGTGGTGTATTTGGATTTTCAGACAGCTTTTCATAAAGTCCCACTTAAGAGCTACTGTGCAAAATTAAACCACATGGCATTGTGGGTAATATATTGGCATGAATTGAGAATTGGTTTGCAGACAGGAAACCGAGAGTAGGGATAAATGGGCCTTTTTTGGAATGGCAGGTGGTAACTAGTGGGGTACCGCAGGGGTCAGTGCTTAGGCCCCAGCTATTCACAATATATATCAATGATTTGGATGAGGGAGCCAAATGTAATATTTCCAATTTTGATGACGACATAAAACAAGGTGGAAATGTGAGTGGTGAGGAGGATGTTAAGATGCTTCAAGGTGATGTAGACAAGTTGAGTAAGTGGGCAAATACATGGCAGATGCAGTATAATGTAGACCAGTGTGAAGTTATCCACTTTTGTAGGAAAAACAGAATGGCAGGGTATTATTTAAATGATGATAGATTGGAATGTTGATGTACAAAGGGACCTGGGTGTCCTTGCACATCAATCACTCAAAGCAAGCATGTTGGTGCAGCAAGCAATTAAGAAGGCAAATGGCATGTTGGCCTTCATAGCAAGAGGACTTGAGTACAGGAGCAAGGATGTCTTACTGCAGCTGTACAGGGCCTTGGTGAGGCTACACTTGGAGTATTGTGTGCAGTTTTGGTCTTACCTAAGAAAGGATATCTTGCCATAGAGGGAGTGCAGCGAAGGTTCACCAGACTGATTCTGAGATGGCAGGATTGTCTTGTGAGGAGAGATTGGGCTGACTAGGCCTGTATTCAATGGAGTTTAGAAGAATGAGAGGGGACCTCATTGAAACGCATAAAATTCTGACAGGGCTGGACAGACTGGATGCAGGGATGATGTTTCCCTTTGGGGGGGTTCTAAAGCAAGCGTTCACAATCTCAGGATACGTTGTAGGCCGTTTAGGACTGAGATGAGGAGAAACTTCACTCAGAGGGTGGTGAACCTGTGGAATTCCCTATCACAGAAGGCTGTGGAGGCCAAGTCATTGAATATATTTAAGAAGGAAATAGATTTCTAGACTCTAAAGGTGTCAAGGGGCATGGGGAAAGAGCGAGAGTATGGCGTTAAGATAGAGGATCAGCCATGGCCATACTGAATGGCGGAGTAGACTTGAAGGGCCAAATGACCTACTACTATTTTCTATATTTCTATGTTTAAATGTCTGCTCTTCATCCAAACCATCTCTTTTCAAGGCCTTGCATCAATTAATTCCTATTTTCCCTCACAATTTTTGATTCCAATCCACATCCCTTTACAATTCACAGAAGTTAGCCCTCCTCCAGTTAAGTATTTTCACATTTAATAAACTTTTCCATAAATATTCCAACCCTAATAATGTGAGCATTGTTCCTCAAATGCTCCACTGAAATATGTGTCACTTGCCCCACACGACATTATACTGAACTAGATCCATCATTGCTTCCTTTCTTCTTGGGCTGGAAACCCCGATCAAGAAAGCCCTCTTGTTCATGTTTCAGGAACTCCATCCCTGCTCATCTCCGAATCATCTCAGTTCCAGGACATCACTGCAGGAGTTCTCCAGGGTAGCGTCCTAGGTCCAACTGTCTTCAGCTGTTTCAGCACTGACCTTCCAACATAAGGTCAGAAGTGGGGATGTTTGCTGATGATTGCACAATGTTCAGCACCATTCGTGACTCCTCCGATACTGAAGCAGTTCCATGTCCAAATGCAGCAAGACCTGAACAATATTCAGGCTTGGGCTGATGAGTAGCAAATAACATTCACGCCACACAAGTACCAGACAATGACCATCTCCAACAAGAGGATCTAACCATTGCTCCTTGATATTCAATGGCATTACCATCGCTGAATCCCCCACTATCAATGGGATTACCATTGACCAGAAACTGAACTGGACTAGCCTTATAAATACTTTGGCTACAAGAGCTGGTCAGAGGCTAGGAATCCTGTGGTGAGTAAATCACCCCTGATTCCCCAAAGCCTGTCCACTATCTACAAGGCACAAGTCAGGTGTGTGATGAAATACTCTCCGCTTGCCTGGATGAGTGCAGCACCAACAATATTCAAGAAGCTTAACGACCATGCAGGATAAAGCTGCCAGTTTGATGGCACTCCTTCCACAAACATTCATTCCCTGCACCACCAACCAATAGTAGTGTGTACCACCTGCAAGATGCACTGCAGAAACTCACCAAGGCTCCTTAAGCAGCATCTTTCAAACCCACGACTACTACCATCTAGAAGGACAAGGGCAGCAGATACATGGGAACACCACCACCTGGAAGTTCCCCTCCAAGCCACCCACCATCCTCACTTGGAAATATATCACCGTTCTTTCACTGTCACTGGATCAAAATCCTGGAACTCCCTAACAGCAGTATGGGTACACCTACACCACATGGACTGCAACGGTTCAAGAAGGCAGCTCACCAGCACTTTCTCAAGGGCAATTAGGGATGGGCAATAAATGCTGGCCTAGCTAGCATGCCCACATCCCGTAAATGAATAAAAAGAACTCCTCCCTTTGCACTGTTACTATCGCAATCTAAATTAGAGTAATTGAAGTCCCCATTATTACTAACCTGGTTCTTGCATCTTTCATCAAAACTGGAGGTGGAAAGGTGAACAAACCTCCACTTCAGTGAACTTTATGCCACCACTCATTTCTTACCGGGCAATTGGAATTAAAATCCCCGCTGCCCTGCAATGTGATGGTCTGTTCAGTCATTTGCTTAAGGGTCATGTTGGCTAATGGTGCTGCAGAAGTCATAGGTATCAAATTGTTACTTTGCCTTTGACTTTAACTGAAGCTGACACCAGGGTGATCATGGTCCAGAAATCTGCTGGAATGTAACGGGGAAAGCACAACCAGAACACTCAGCACTGCAAAATAGCCTTTGTCTAACTCTGCTGAAGCGTACCACGCTTCGTCATGGCCCTACAGCTGCCATGTGAAGCTTGTGGATGTGAGGACTGCTGTGAGGACAGCCTTAAATTCACACCAACTCAGTGGCTCCTGCTGCTGCCCCACATTGACCCACTTGGCATTCGCTGTGAAGCCATCGTGTTCCCTGCGATAGAAAAGATCATGAACTCCTACCTTCCCCGTTCTTGCAGACTTGAAAAGTCCACCTCAAAAGCACTTAAGATCACTCCAGCTATTCTGGGAAACGGCAAAATATTCAAGCAGCTGTTTTCAACCCACTACCCAGAAATTGTGGGACTCATGTAGCATATTGAACCCATACTTCATCACTCTGACCCAGGTGTGTGGCTACTGCCTCACTCAAAGATGATGAACGTCATTCAAGAATATCAGTGTAGAACATGGAAGCTGCGGCTTCTGCCCAATTAGTGGGAGATGAGTGACAACCAAAGTGGAATTGTGGCCATGCATCAAATCAAACTGTTTACTAAGATTTGGTGCAGGAAGCACCCCATTTTTCCACTCAGCATCTCAGGAGGTCATTGAGTGGCTAGCCAACCTAGATATTAGAAGCTTTTCGCATCATATAGAAGTAGTGGTAGCAGATGCTAGCACCCATATTCAAAATGTCATCGGTCTTTCCTGTGATTGGCAGACACAACCAATATCCGCATATCGTCTTGCACTACTGCATGTTTTACAGAAACATACACTCAGCTCCAGACTACCCAGCATGTGTAACTGAAAGCAGTAAAGCATCAGGATCATAGAAGACAATCTGAACGCTCACACTCGAGACATCAGTGAGGCTCCTGTGTCTGGCTTTGTAGTGAGCAAGAGTCCCGGATTAGAAACTGAATGTAGGCAATCATTTTGATTAATTTTGTATATGTATTCCTTTTACGTCACTTGTCACTGAGAGATATTAAGGAGTGGCCTGAGGCCATGGCTGTCACAGAGTGGAGGAAAATTTATGTTTATGGAGGAAACTTTTATTTCAATGGCTTTCACCCCTCTGTTTTTCCTTGTTAGACGATGAACTCAACCTTATATCTAGTGAATATTCAAAGTCTGTGGAAGGTCAAGCGAAAGGTAGGTAATCTCAAGTTGTGATTGGGAAAGTGAGCAGGTGAAAAAGTAAACTATTACTTTACAAAGTCTCTGTTCTTTATATGCTTGAGAATGAGCTATTTCAGTCCAGCGGTGTATGCAGTAAGCACTCATTTTCAGTGCAGGTTGCTTGCATTGCCTTTGAGTCAGGATACACTTGTAAGCCTTTGCTCAATGTCATGGTGCAACTAAAATTGGGAATCTTGACAGGAAAATGCATTTGTGCTTTATTGCCTCAGACCTGTAATACATTTAAAGAGTTTTATTTGTGTTGGGTTTTTTAAAGTCACATTTTAAAAATAACATTATTGAACCACACAGTTCAGTAAACCAGTTAATCATTATCAAATCTCTTTCGCTAACTTTTGCATTACAGAGGAACATACATGACTGGAAAATATCATTGTGGTCAATCTGGTCACTCTGAGTGTCCAGGAAATGGAGTCCATAATAATTCTCATAGGTACTAACTAAATTTTTCAAATCAAATATTTATCCATTGCTGATACATTTACCTCACCCTGTCTTCCTTGTCTGCTTTTTACATTCACACCTTCAGGTGTAGTTAAAGCTAAACTGCCTCTTCACCTTCCATCCTCCCAGTTTCAGGGCGTGCTCTGTTGTAGAATTTGTGATGCTGAAACTTATTTATTTTTACCTTCTCTGCGTCCTTCGAGATCTTGAACATTAGAGACTTACCTTTCTGGTATAAATATTCCAATGCAGCCTCTACTTATGTCTCAGATGCCTAATCTCTTTGCTGCAACCTCTCCAATTTCTCAACCTAGTGATCAGGATAGTACACAACATTCCATTAAGGCTGGGCAAGTGTTCTGCAGACTCAGAACTACATCGAGATTTGTGCTCTTTCCTTTTTTCTGTCTAGTTATTTAATGCTAGCTTTGTCATTTAATGAAAAAAAATGAGCAAAGGAGAATAACCAGTCTTTTTATCGCAGAACTGATGAAAGGACCAAGTTAACCTTTGAGGGCAACTTAATTTACAACTGGATAAAAAAAAATGACATCAAAGGAATATCTTGAATCTTGTCTTTTTTTTAAGAAAGACCATTTCAAATCTAATTTTTAATGCTTTGTGATTTATAGTTTGAAAGGGATTATATATAACTCTTTACAAAAATGGAGTGGTAACAAAAGGAAAAAATAAGGACACAAATCAGATCGCTGAAGTAAGCTACCAAGAAACACTTTACAATGTACTTGTGAATGTTTGGTCTTTAAAAGCTTTACACTAGAGTTTACTTTTGAGATTGGGCCACATGGATTTTGCCAATCTGTAAGGGAGGTCTTTCCCTGTGCAACTCAAATCTTTTTTTTAATGCCTGTTTTTTTTCCCCCCTGTGTCTAAACAGAGCCATGTATATTTTGTATTTCAGATGAAACATAATGAGATAGATTTTCTGTGGAGGCATAGTTTATGGATGGAAAATCAATCTGTAATTTGCCTCATTCTGTGTTAAATTCAATTTCATGGCAATGTGTAGTTAGTGGTAATTATATGAATATTCTTTCAGTGTAAGAACATTTGCTGCCACTTAATTGATTTTATTTCAGTCATCCATTTACCAATCTTTCAGAGAAAACAATTCAGACCATTTATGCTGAAGTCTAAATAATAAACTGTAAGTCAAAATTCAAAAATGATATTAGATGCCATGAATATGGCTCCATAATTTGAAACCGCCAGTTCTCTGCTGTTCTGGCCAGTTTTGACATTCAATGTTCCATCGTGTTGCCTGGTCAAGAAACGATGAAACTTAGCTGATGACAATAGTGGTAATTCAATTGCTAGTTATGCCTTTGAGTCAAACAAAGGAGTATTTGTTCTAAAGTTATTGCGCTCCTGAATGTAGGTTCAGATTTAACCAGCCTTTTACTGCTTCAAAAATATGGTGAGAATAATTTGTGACAAGAAAGGAACTTGTATAAGGAATGACTTAATGTTAAATTGATGATTTTAGAAATCACTTCACCTCTTCCCCACAGACATACACAATAAGTTATGAACCACTTCTAAACCAAGCGGAAAGTTACCACACATCTGTTCCCAGCTCAGTTGTTACTGCATCAGTTACTAAGTTGTGAGAGTGATGCTGCTCAACATACGTTTTGTCAGTTTCTCTCTGTCCCTCAAGGGGAACAGCTGGTTTCTTCTGTATCCCTTCCAATAGTCATAACTAAGATTAGAACCTCATAACTTTAATATCTTCATTCTGCACTGCACTGGATTCTAAGCACTAATTTGATTTACTATAGATACTTTACTGGACACTGGACAACATAACAAACTGCATTACATATTTTGTTTAACATTATCACTTTTGTCTGACATGATCTATTCACCATTTCCTATTGATAAGAGCTTAAACTAATTTGTGCAATAATCTAAAACATCAATAAACCCACCTTCATATTCACTGCTACAACTACTTACATATATCTACTTCTCCATTAGAGGGCAGTACAACACTAGATAAGATCATTATCGTGGTTAACATACTTGCCGTCACATGCCAAATTAACTTGTAACTTTCTCAGAACTAATATGGACACATTGAATACAACCTGGCTGTTTTGACTGCACCATGACCCAAGTTAGGTTGCTATGCAAGGTGTAGTGCTACGTCAGTAATGCTACGATTGCACTATTATGGAGTCTTTAACATATAAACATCCCAAGGCTGCTCATTAGAGGAGACAGGGATCCTGTGGAGTAGAAGCAAATTAGAGAAGAGGACTGAAGACATGTTCAAAGAGACTGGTTTTGAAGAAGTATTTTAAGGTGGAGGGATGGTGGGTGTCTAAGGGAGAAAGCTTCTATAGGTCTGAAACAACTGGAGATGAATCTAATTGCACAAAATACATTTTTTATCATGCCATTGAGATGTCACTAACCATACTTGTGTGATTAGTTTATACTAACCACTCATATCGAGTGTGTTAACTTTCTGCAATACTTAGAGTACCACAATTGATGTGAACACTCATGCACAGTGTAACAAAAAGTGTACCTGCAGTTCTGCACTGAAAAGTTACATTTGATAGACACCTGAGCAATGTACCCTCCAATTTATTTTTTCTTGGCTACGCACATGCGTAACTTAAATAATTTAAAGGGTCCAACTTGTGTGCAGTCTGTGTGGGAGGTTTCAGGTTGTACAGCCTTGCACATTAATCATAGAGTCATATTGGCCAGAAGGAGACCATTCAGCCCATCGAGTTCATGCCAATTCACTGTGGAGCAATTCAGTTAGTCCCATTCCCCTGCCCTATCCTTGTAGCCCTGTAAGTTTGTTTCCCTGAAGTGCCCACTCAATTTGGAATCATTGATTGCCCCCATTTGCACCACTCTCGTAGGCAGCAAGTTCTGGGTTATTACCACTGACTACATAAAAAATCCCCCCCCCCATAACACTTGCTAAAACCTCAAATCTGTGTCCCCAATCCTTGTACCAGCAAGATGATTTTCTTTGTCTACCTTATCTAACCATGTCGGAGGGGACATTGCACCAGAGCACCTTTGGTTTATAGGGAGTATAACCTCACCAGTACAAGTGAGGTGGGTATTTAACGTGCCTCACTCGGGCTAGTCAGGTAAGTGTAAGAGGCATCATGCTTACACATCTAATAGCACGAGCAGCAACAGTGTACTTCAGTCATTGTGAATGTGACTTTTCAAAGCAATTTGGTCACAACATATTCCCAAATGAAATATATTAAACTGAAAGCATGTTTTGTCGGTTATAGCGAACAGGAACGTTAGTTCCTTCAGCCATTTAGGAGGATAGAAGCTCCCGGCACAGAAAGAGGTCATTTGGCCCGCTCTGTTGGTGCTGACTTCATTATGAGAGCATCCAAAATAAATCCCACTGTTCTCTGGGAAAATATGAAATCGTTCACTTTGGCAGGAAGAATAAAAAAGCAGAGTATTATTTAAATGGAGAGTAACTGCAGAATTCCGAGGTGCAGAGGGATCTGAGTGTTCTCGTGTATGAGTCACTAAAGGGTAGTACGCACGCAGAGCATATAATCAAGGCGGCTAATGGAATGCTATCCTTATTACAAGAGGAATTCAACATAAAAGTAAAGATGCTATGCTTCAGTAATGCAGGGCATTGGTGAGACCGCATCTCGAATACTGTGCGCAGTTTGGGTGTCCTTATTTAAGGAAGGATGTAAATGCATTGGTGGCGGTTCAGAGGAGGTTTGCTAAATTGATACCTGGAAAAAGTGGCTTGTCTTATGAGGAAAGGTTGGACAGACTGGGCTTGTTTCCACTGGAGTTTAGAAGAGTGAGGGGTGACTTGATCGAGGAATATATGTTCCTAAATGGTCTTGACAAGGTGATGTGGAAAGGATGTTTCCTCTTGTGGGTGAGTCCAGAACTAGGGGGCACTGTTGTACAATTAAGGGCTGCCCTTATAGTACAGAGATGAGGAAATTTTTTTTCTCTCAGAGGGTTGTGCGACTTTAGAACTCTCTGTCTCGGAAGGCGGTAGAGGCAGGGTCACTGAATATTTTTAAGGCAAAGGTAGATAGATTCTTATTGGGCAAGGGGATCAAAAGTTATCAGGGGTTGATGGGAATGTAGAACTTGATGAACAAACAGATCAGCCATGATCTTTATTGAATAGTGGTGCAGGCATGAGGGGCCAAATGGCCTATTGCTCCTATTTTGTATGTTCTGCTCCCCATTGTCCAATATCTTTCTTTACTTGAGATGTTTGGTTTTACTTCAAAAGATGTGATCGCCTTTGCTTGAACTGCTTCATGTGGTAAAGCATTCCATGCTCCAGCAATACTCGTGCAAAAAGATTATTTTCCTATCCCCCCTTCTCATTCACTTAGCGACAATTTGAAATTGATGACCACTCATCATTGACTGCCCCCACCCCCTGCAACCAGCAGAAACAGCCTTTTCGTACATACCCTTTATAAATTTAAAAACCTATGTTCAATCTCCTCTTAACCTTGATGTAAATGCTTAATTTGCAGGAAATGTAAGTAACCATGACTTGTGTCTTATCATTTTGCTTTCTATAGTGCTCCTGAAATGGTGTCTATTACTTCCAGAGTTTAAGCTCTTAATTCACTTCTAGCTAGTAATCTGCTGTTTGCTTGCTAACAATTAATGGCTAAATATTCTACATAAAAATTTATTCAGCTGACTGATCAAACAAACATCAGCTAAATGAATGCATTTAAAATGATCATTAAAGATTCAAACTAGTTATTTGGCACTCCTGTGGTTAGAATGAACATTAGTTAAACTAGTCAAATTGGGTCACATAGAGAAGTCCACTTTAAGAATTTTCTGTACTTAAATTGTTTTGTGATTTTTAAAATACCAGGTGAGAGCTGATACCAGTTGAACTAACCTGATGCCTTTAAAAATGATGAGTTGTTCATTTTTCAACAAACAGCGATTGGCAACACTATTTTAGAGGCGGTAGATCTTGGTGTTTGAAAAGCATTCATGGTTAGGATGCAACATATCAAATATTAAGGGAAAATTCTGCATGAAACCTTAGTCTCTGGTTTTCTTCCTTTACCAATAAAAGATGAAGTGCATTATACACCTAGTGTGTAGAATAAAATGAAATATACTCTAATTTCACTAAAGTGCTATTACTGAGTCTTTTGTAGTTCCTATCTGGGAAAATAGATTGGGCACACTTACCATTTCGAGCATCCAATTGCTTTATTTTCTTGTATACCAAATCATGCATTTACATGTCAACTTAGCTCATAGACACCACTCTTACTTCTAAGTCAGCTTGTCGTGGGCTCAAGCCCTGCTGGAGCACATAATCTAATCACACTTCCGTGCAGTACTGAGAAAGTGCTACATTGTCAGAAGTAGTGACTTTTGGATGAGACCACAGATAGTCTGCCTGTTTAAGTGACTGTAAAAGAACCCATGGCATCAGTTCAAAAAGCAAAGAGTTCTTATGGTGTCAGGGTCAACATTCATTCCACAACCAACAGCACTAAAATATGTTAACTGGTCAACCAACTCATTGATGATTATGGGACTTAGGTTTGTGTAAAATGGCTGCCACATTTTTCTACATAACAACAGTGTTTACACCTCAAAAGTAATCCATTGGCTGTGAAGAGCTTTGTGTTATTCTGTGAATGTGAAAATTGCTACATAAATGCAAATCTTTCTTTGCATAAGACCAAAAGACTGTTCAAATCTTTTATCCAGTACATGTATCATCTGTGTTGTTATTAAAACAACAGCAACTTACATTTATATATCACTGTTAACATGAAAAAGCATCCCAAGACACTTCACAGATGTGTGATCAGACAAAAATGGAAGCCAAACCAAAGGAGAAGATATCAAGAGGGATGAACAAAAACTCTGTCAAAGACATAGGTTATGAGTGTTCTTAAAGGAAGTGAGGAGGTGTAGGAGCTCAGGGGGAAATTCCAAGGTTTTGAGGTCTAGAGGGCTGAAGGCACGGCTGTCAATGCCGATGTATAGTTAGGGGATGATGCACATGACCACCAGTGCTGGGGAGGGGAATATGTAATAAAGCTGGAGAGATTACAAAGATAGAAAGGGATATGACCATGAAGAGATCACAATGTGGGAATGAAAATTTTAAACGGGTGATGTTGGAGGACGGGGAGCCAATGTAAATCAGCAAGGTGACTGGTGACAGGATCAGGTGTGACATAGGATATAGCAAGTTTGGGTGAACTGAGGCTTACAGAGAAAGGAAGATGGAAGGCACTCCAGATGAACATTAGAATAGTCAAGTCTGAAGGTGACACCAGCTTGAATTAGGTAAGGGTACAGGCAGGTAATGCTATGGAGGTGGAAGTTTGTCTTTCTGAAGAAGAGAGTGTGGGATCATAACATTTGCTTGAAGGTCAAGTAGGAAGCTGAGATTGCAAAGCATCTGATTCAGCCTGAAATAATGGTCAGCAGGGTGGCTAAGGATGGTGAGGGATGCATCACCAGTTAAACAGTTTTGATATTGGCTGAAGGATGAATGCTGACCGGTACACTGGATGAATTCTCTGCCCTTCTGGGAGAAGTGACATGGAACTTCTTACAATCCTCTAAACAGATTGTTTCAAGGTTCAGATTAACATCTCATCTGAAAGACTGTACATGATGCAGCACTCTCATTATTGCCTTGGGATTTCAGTCTAGGTATGTACACTAGTCTTAATCAGAAGATTGAATCTATAATCTTCTAATTGATACAGTAAATGCAATCACACTTCTAACCTTCATAGCAAATAAATACACCATGTAAAAATTAGAGTCACAGTCATTATGGCACAGAAGGAGGCCATTTGGCCCAATGAATCCATGCCAACTCTCTGTCGAGCAATCCAATCAGTCCCACTCCCAACTCTATTCATGAAGCCCAAGATATCCCATATGCTGTGCTAATTACTCTCTCAATTTGTCCTGCCGCTTTCAAAGATCTATGTGTGTGAATCCCACCGCCGCCCTCCCTTCAAGGTTCCTCTGCCCCTGCACACTCTTTAGAACTCTGCCATTAAATCAGTCTGGCCTCTTTTTATCCCTTCTGCCAAAATTCATTACCTCACACTTCTCTGTATTAAGTTCCATCTGCCACTTGACTGCCCATTCTGCCAACCTATCTATGTCCTGTAGCAGTCAATTGGCATCATCCTCACTGTCTGTCACAGCTCCAAGTTTGGTATCATCAGCAAATTTTGAAATTTTAATCTGTATTCCCATATCCAAGTCATACTTTGTCAAAGGCTTTCTTAAAATCCATAGAGACAATATGCATTGCTCTCCCTTCATCAACTTTCTCTGTTACTTCATCAAAATATTAATTAGATTAATGTAACATGATTTGCCTTTTACAGATCCATGCTGGCTCACCTTAATGAACTCAAACCTCTCCAAGTGACTTTTGATTTTTTTTTCTGATTACAGTTTTTAAAACCTTGCCCGCCACTAATATTACATTGACGGGAATGTAGTTACTAGGAATCTCCTTGCACGCTTTCTTGAATAAGGGTTTCACATTTGCCACTCTCCAATCTTCAGGCACGCTGCCCATATCTAGGGCAGATTGGAAGATTATGAGCTTCCACTATCACCACTTCCACTTCCTTTAGCAACCTGGGATATAAGCCACCTGGGCCAGGTGACTCCCACTCAAAGCATAGCCAGCCTTTCCAGTGCATCCTTCCTGTCGATTTTCATGCTATCCATTACATCTCCAGTTCTACAGGGTATTTTGTCAGTATCTTCTTCCTTAGTAAGCACCTATACAAAGTACTCATTAAGTATTCTAGTCTTGCCCTGAACCTCTAAGTATTTATCACGATCTTTGTCCCCAGTAGGCTGCACTCCACCTCTTACTACTGTCACAGACAGGAGTGGATCAGTTCAAACAGCACTGTTTTCCTCTTATCACCTGTCCGTACACAGAAGGTGTTTTGAATGAGTTTATTTTAAGAATAAGCAGCAGCATAGTTTCCCAACCCATTGATTTTCATGTGGTCCAATTTTACTAGTAGTCCCACAGCAAACTCAAGTTAGGATTGACTCAGCAGATTACTTTATTGTACATATTCAAAACCCCCAAAGAGGAGCGTTAGCAATGTCCCTCTCCACATTCACACAGTAAAGGGAGGGATAGAGAAAAGGAGGTTTTATAGTACAAGGACCACAGGGAAAATGAATATTGGTTCACATGAGTTCCAGAGTCACAAAATCAGAGTCCAATGAGGAAGTCTTTCACGTAGATATTTGATGGTCAGCTGGCTGGAGACCACTGTTGTAAGATTCGCTTTTTCAGGTGGCATTGATGCCACAAGGTAAAGTAGGCACACAGAGATGGCACCTGTTCTGTAAGCGATGATACGAAATTTTCCAGTAGAACCAGGTTTGATGGACCTGGACAGAGCTTGCTTCTGTATAGTCTGCCAGTTGGATGTTAAAAAGCAGACTGGCTGCACAGCTCAGAAAGGTCATATTGCTCAAAAGGCCAATGTCTTGGGCCATGGTACCTTCCTTCTCCACAGTGATTTCAACAAAGGATGTTTATCCAGCATCTGGAAGTTGGCTTTGTTTTCAGCACTTATAATGTCTGAGCCATTATGGGTTGAAAAGGGTCATGTTGAGGGTCTGGTGTTTGAGAAGGCATTGTCTCAGAAGACCCACGGACTCCGCTAGCAAGGCTGACTTATCAAATGCAAACGGAATTCCTGTAGCTCCTTTTGAAATTGGTCTGTATAATCCCAAGTGGCCATTAAAAGCTCCTTAGGCATAACGAGGTGTGACATTCCCAAAACTGAGAAGACAATTCTTTTGTTCTGGAGACAGCTGGGGATAATTTCCAGACAGAGGGTCAACAATCATAATTGTCTATGATCAGCAGAAAAGTCCAGTTTCAAAAAAAAATAGTAATAAGGATAGCGTTTTAAAATATATACAGGGTTGGGTTTCTGTTCCATATCGGAGGAACCAAATACCACCCGCTTGCTACTTACATGTGGGTAGAATTTTGGGTTCCCTTTTAGGTTAACTGCCATTCTATTCTCATTTTGTCTCTATGCCAGTCTTATTTTCTTCTTCACTCCCCTCTCAACTTATTCTATTTGGCCTGCTTCTCACTTGAAGAATTTACCTGACATTCATCATACACCCTCTTTGTTTGGTTCATCGTATTTGCTATCTCCCTCAACATCCATGGAAACTCTGATTACCTTACCTTTCGCCCTTGTTGGAATGTACCTAGCCTGTACCTGAAGCATCTCCTTAAATATTGTTCTATTACAGTTTTATCTGTCAATCTTTGGTTCCATTTTACTTTGGGTAGATCTGCTCTCATCCCATTGAAGTTTAGCTGTCTTCCAATTTAAAAGCTCTATTTTAGATTGTTGTTTGTTCTTCTCCATTGCTAAATTAAACCTAATGATGTAATGATCACTCTTATCCAAGTGTTCCCTCACAGATACTTGGTGCCACTGGCGAACCTCATTCTCCAGCATCAGATCCAGCAATGCCTCCTTCCTAGTTGGGCTGAGACCACACAGGTCAAGGAAGTTCTCCTGAACACATTTCAGAAATCCCTCCCCATCCTTACCCTTTACTCTAACATTACTCCAATTGATATTGGGGTAATTAAAGTCCCCCAAATATCACCACTCTACAGTTCTTGCATATATCTGTGATTTCCCTGCAGATTTGCTCTCTCTAACTATTTAAAAGCCTATAGAATACACTCGTTAGCATGATCATGCCATTTTTGCTTCTCCACTCTAACCAAATAAATTCTGTCTTTGCCCCGCAAGGACATCCTCTTTTTCCAAACACTACAATGCCTTCCCTAATCAGTACTGACACCAACCTCCCTTTTACCCTTCCCCATCCTTTTTGAATACTTTATATCCTTGAATAATAAGCACCCAGTCATCACCATTTTTAAGCCACATTTCTATTAATGTCACAACATCATATTCCCACAAAGCTATTTGCGCTTGTAGCTCACCAATCTTATTCAGCACACTTTGTGCGTTTACATACACATATTCTAAACCTGTCATTGCATTCCTTGTAGCCCTTAGTCTGTTGGTCCTTGTATACCTAGTATATTCAAGGATATTAAGTATTCAGAAAGGATGGGGAAGGTAAAAAGGGAGGTGGGTGTCAGTACTGATTAGGGAAGGCATTGTAGTGTTTGGAAAAAGAGGATGTCCTTGCAGGGCAAAGACAGAATTTATTTGGTTAGAGTGGAGAAGCAAAAAGGGTATGATCATGCTAACGAGTGTATTCTATAGGCTTTTAAATAGAGAGGAAGAGCAAATCTGCAGGGAAATCACAGATATGTGCAAGAACTATAGAGTGGTGATATTTGGGGGACTTTAATTACCCTTTAGTACTTCTCTAGTACTGTCCAGCACACTCACTCCTTTATGCACCTTATTCCTCTTTTCTAATTCTATATGCTGGTGTCAATCCACCTGTCAATATAGTTTAAATCCTACCCAATCACACTAGTGAACCTCCCCCAAGGTTCCAGTCCTGTTGAAGTGCAGCCTGACCCTTTTGAATAGGTGCCTCTGGACCCAGAACTGTCCCAATGTCTCAAGAATCAGAAGCCCTTCCTCCTGCACCATGCTTCATGCCTCACATTGATCCTCCCTATCTTCCTATTTCTACTCTCATTAGCATGTGGCACAGAGAGTAAGCCACTTCTTCAAGGTCTGACTTTTTAACTCCCTCCCTAGTTCTTGAATAACTCCTTATAAATATGAATAAATACCTGCTTTTTCTATACCGTTAATGCCAACGTGGAATACAACTTCTGACTCACTCCTTTCACTCTGCAGAATATTCTGCACCCTTTTCGTGATGTCCTTTGCTCTGGCACTAGGGAGATAACACACCATGCAAGACTCACGATGATTCAGTGTTAACTTTTTGGCAACAACATGTCATTGAATCTGGTTGATGTAGAGACATTGCTGTGGTAACGAAAACAAAAAAAAAAATGTTTACAGATGAAGTCTCACTGTTGGGATTATTTTTAATAATAAAACCAATACAAAACATTATGATTAACAATGATAGCAATATGCCGGGGAATTTATTGATTGTGTAAGAGAACTGAAGTAGCCATTAGTCAAGATGACCTAATAGCTATTAATTACTAAATCTAATGATAATTTAGCTTCCTTGCATCAACAACCTCGGCGACTATTCCAAGGGTAGTCCTTTCATGTCAGATGCATCAGTCTTTCAGCAAAAAATTAATGTTAAAAACTCAGATAGAAATGTGAGAAATGAGCAAAGTAAAATACTTATTACCTTTCTTTGTGTTCAATTTTCAAAGGGGTCATATTGGGACTTCAAAATGATAGCTTTCGGATTTACAACAAATTTGAACTAATCCCCCCTGTGGGTGGTTTGATTCCGTAATAATCTTTAATCACTTGAATTGATGAAGTTGGATGAGTAGGGTTAGCAACCCCAGGATTGTGCTAGAGTCTTCAGGAATCAAAAGTTGATCCCCTGGGAAGTACTCCCAAGCAGCATCAGAGTAGAATCATGGGGGCATAAGACTCCTCACACCCCTATTCAGCTAACCCTATTAACATTTCCCATCCCCTTTTCCCGTCGTGTATACCTAGCTTCCCCTTAAATGCATCTATGTTATTCACCTCAGCTACTCCCTGTGGTAGCGAGTTTCAGATTTAACCTTTCTCTGGGTAAAGACATTCCTCCCAAATGCCCTATTGGATATATTAATCTTATATTTATGGCCCCTAATTCACATGCAAGATGAAACCTCTTCTCTATATCTACCCTATCAAAGCCTTCTATAATTTTGACCTCTATCAGAATATCCCTCTGTCTTCTCTTTTCTAGCCTGTTCAGTCATTCCTAATAGGTATAACTTCTCAGTTCTGATAGCAGTCTAGTAACATTTTTTGTACCTTCTTCTGTGACTCTATATTCCTTTTATAAAATGGAGACCAGAATTGTTCACAATACTCCAAGTGTGGTCTAACCATGGTTCTGTACATCATTCTTGTGGGACAAAAAGATGATTATGTTCTAACATCTGTACAGCACCAAATAATCAGTGTCATCTGCTCAGCAATATACCCGATTGTTGCCTGAGCAAAATATTAATTTGCTGCAATCACAACTCAATTATAGGGTCAAAACAGATCAGCAAGTTTCGCAGAAAGGAGGCAATTCATTCCATTCAATTTCAAGCATCCTTTGGGGCTGTATGTAGTACATATTTGTTTGGCAGCTTTATTTGTGTGAGCAAATGGCATTTTGAATCCCATGAGTGTTTATCCATTTAAATGCAGTTATGAAAAATACTTATTTTTCAGTTCCCTTTGCTTTTGTGCAACAAAAGAATTGTAGAGATATGCTTAAGCTGAGTTGTAGCTAGAAGTTAGCATATAGAACATCGCTAATCAGAGGGTTCTACAATTGAGCATTTCTATAGTAAAAAGTAGCTACAGTGTATCTATAGACATTTTTATGGTGAGAGTTAGTGCAGAAAAGTCTGATAAATCTGTCAGTTTATGTTTTGAAAGATGGTCTGATGTAATGTGTATTCTTCTGCCAAATGATCATATGACAACTGTTACGGACCAAGGTGGGAGGAGTGCGCAGTTAATTCTAGTCCCACTTCTCCACAAGTCACAACAATAGTTTAAATGTTTAACTCACACACATAACTGGCAAATGGTTTACCTTTCAAACTGTATTTCCCAGCATAAAAGGACTCTAACCAGGCTTCTTTCAATAAACATAAAAAATATTGATTTATTATAAAACAAACAACTTTAAAAAAAAAGTTAGTAAACTGGTTAACATACAAGTTGTGGTTTAAAAGTGTAACGATTTCCTCCTTTTTGATAAAAACAGATATTCGAACCCCCATACACACACACAAACACAAAACAGGACAAAACAAACACAGTCCCCTGCAGAGGCTGGAGCATGGGAAAGTTTCTTTTAACGGGACAAAATTCGAAGAGATCTTGCTGCTGTTGATCAGACAGAATTCTGGTCACAATAGATCTAGAAGTTCTTTCAGATGGATTTGTTGGTAAACTGTCCTTGATGACTCTTGCTGATCACAACCTTGCAGGCTTTAAAAAAAAGATAGTTTATTCTGATGAGACGTTTCTGAGGAAAGTTTAACGCAAAGGGGGGGCAGAGAGAGAGAGAGAAAGAGAGAGTCTTTTTCTTGCAGCTTGCTTCTAAGGCACCCACACACTCACCAACTCCCCCTGACTGAGAGTTTTAAAGACTAAGATGTCCAAAGAATGCTTCTCTTAGGTCAGGTGTTTTTAACCAATCAGTAAAAGTCTTTAGTCTGGCAAAGGCAGTTCTTTGTTAACATAGAAATACAAAGCATCTCTTCCCTCACCTGGTGTTCCCCACTGGACATCTGTCTTGACCCGTGGTTTCTTGGAGAATGGCATGTTCACAGCCCAAATTAATATTGCAAACTTTTAAAAATAACTCAGAAGAAAGAACGAAATTCAAATTTTTCCAAAAATGGGTTCCTCACATGCCTCCACCTGTAAGGAATGAAAGGCCATTTTCAAATGCGTTTCATTACAAAACATATAGGAGAACGTATATAACATATATATAAAAATTTTAAACATGCACTCATCCATTCTCACTCACTCCTTATACAGAATCTCTGTATAGGTTCTGATCTTTTGATTTCTATATTATACTAACAAAAATTACATTCTGGATAACACATTATCTTTTCCATCAATATGGACAGCCTTCATGTTATAAGGCTGTAGTAATAAACTTCATCGCAACAGTCTGGCATCTGAATCTTAAACATTTCTATGGTAGAATATCTTTTTGATGCTGATTTAACTTTTTAGAAAAGTATCCCACTGGCTTTTCTATGCCTGATTCATCATCTTGTAATAAGACCACACCCACCCCAAGTCACTGGCATTGATTGCCACCTTGAAGGGCTTAGTGAAGTTAAGGGCAGCCAACACCAGCTCATGAGTTAAAATTGCTTTCAACCTCTCACTGTCTCCTTCATTCTCCACTCTCCTTACTACCTGACATACCTTCTCCTTCCTATCCTCCCTACGGTGGTATGGTTTCAACATGTCGATGTACATAGTCGATTCTTTTTTCTGCGATCTGGGTATCTATCAAATAATTTACTTTACTAACCCTCTTAACTACCTTGTAAGGACCACTGAACCATGCTTTCAGAGGATCCTCTTGTAAAGGCAATAACACTAACTCTTAACCCCCTGGTTGAAATGTTTGTGTCTCGGTTTTGTAATCTCCTCATTCCTTCGCCTTTGTTTAAGAAACTTTAAGATGTCCTTGAGCCACTTTGTAGGCTCCCATGAGCTGTTCCTGGAACATGGACACATAATCTAGGATACAGGATTCATCCTTCTGTCATAAAAACTTTTCTTTGATTAATTTCAGAGGACCTCTTATCTCATGTCCATTGACTAACTCAAAAGGACTAAAACTGGTAGATTCATTTGATGAATCTCGGGTGGCATATGAAAGAAAGTCCAGTACTTTGTCCCAGTCATGGGGGTATTCATGACAATATGCTTTAATCATTGTTTTGAGAGTTTGATGGTACCTCCCTAAAGCTCCCTCTATCTGTGGATGGTTTGCCAAGGACTTTAACTGTTTTATACCCAAACTATTCATTATGTTTTGAAAAATTTTAGACAAAATTGGAACCTTGATCTGACTGGTTCTCCATCGGTAATCCATTCCTAGTAAAAAATTGGGTTAATTTCTCTACCAGAACCTTAGCTATAATCGTTCTCAAAGAGATGGCCTTTGGAAATCGAGTTGTCATATCCATAATAGTAAGGATATATTGGTGTCCTGCTTTTGTTTTCAGTAACTGTCCCACACAGTCTACTAACACACTGCTAAATGGTTCTCCTAAAACTGGTATGGGAATTAAAGATGCGGTTTGATTGTAGGTTGTGGTTTCCCCACCATCTGGCATATATGGCACATTTTACAAAACTGCTCCATGTCCTTGTGAAGACCTGACCAGTAAAAATGTTTACTTATACATGCATGGGCCTTTTGGATCTCTATATGCCCTGCCATAGGAATATCATGAACTATCCTTAATATTTCCTGACGAAATTTGTGCGATACCGTAACCATACCATAACCTGATGAACCACTGTGCACTATTCGTTTACAAGTCTGTGAGGAGGTCTCCATTTCCTCATCAAAATCCCATTTTTAATATCGTAGCATTACCCTTTCTGCTTCAGCTTTGGTTTGAGCTGATTTTGCCACTCTGGATCGGCTTGCTGAGCCGCAATCAGAGACAATTCACTGATCATTACCTTCGGATTGCCCAAATCCCCAAAGAAAGTTTCAGATAGCCAATATCTGTTTGTGGTGCCAATTTCACCTCCATGATGGAACTTGTTTAGCCATTGCTTGGGTCACTACACAAGAAGGAAAGATTCCTGGAATCTTTTCCTGCAACTGCTCTTCTCCTTGACTTCACTTGGTCTTTCTATAACTACATAACTACTGGAGAAGCTACTACTTTTGCTCCGGTCAAATCGATTCTGAGGAGTAAGTCAACTCGGTCCATCGGCAAACTATGAACAACTCCTACTGTTATCGTTCTAGACATTAGGTCACACTCCAGGTACACCTGATACAAAGTTACAGGTATATACTCCCCGCCAATGCCAATCATCAAAACCTTGGCATTTAGTGAACTCTCTGGTGGAAAAGTGGCCTTTCCCCAGCAAAAGAGTTTGGGTAGCCCCTGTATCCCTAAGCATAACTATAGGTTTACCTGCTTCACTTGAGGAATAATAAGGAGTTACTTTTCCTTTTGACAAGAATTCCCTGTAGCTCTCAGGTATTTTGTTTACCTCCTCTGCACTCAGGAGTGTTCACACTCGGTCTCACAGCTGCAGTTAACATTACAACTTCATCAGTTGTATTTTCAGTTGCGGCTTTTTCTTCTGAATCACCCTTACGTACCCCAATATGTCCCATGAATGTCCCACACAACTTCCAGCAATTTTCCTGCATGTGTCCCACCTTGTTACAGTGGAAACACTTAGGCCTTCGGATGTCACTCTCACCCTCAGAACTTTCCTTTCTGGCCTAAGGAGGAGATTTCAGCACATTCCCAGTCGTTCCTTCTCTCTCCTGGCTACTTGCCTTCCTTTCACTCTCCCACTTTCTATCCTTCTCGGTTTTGTGGGGGTGATGGAAAAAGGGTTTGGATTTATGGACAAGCTCGTAATCATCAACCATCTGCGCTGCTTGTTTAGCTGTTGAAGCCTACTGGTTCCCTACATGAGATCTTACTACTGGAGGGAATAAATTTTTAAATTACTCCAGGAGAATTATTTCCCTAAGGGTCTCATATGTGGCTTCTACCTTTAGTGCCCATATCCAATGATCAAAACTAGTTTGCTTTACTTTCAACTTCAATGTTGGGCTGCCCAGGCAGTTTCCTTATGTTTCAAAACTTTTGCCATTGTGCCCCAGGGACCAACTCATATGCACTAAGAATATCCTTCTTTACTGCATTGTACTCAATAGACACCTCTTCCGAAAGTGATACATAAACCTCATGAGCTCTGCCCACTAATCTACTTTACAAGAGCATTGTCCAGTTTCCTTTTGGCCATTTCATTTGCTTAGCTACCATCTCAAACGAATTGAAGAATGCTTCTACATCCCTTTCTTCAAGCTTTGGAAGGGCATGTACAAATTTAAAAATCTCCCTACTGGTCGCTGGGTTGGTATAAGTCCCTCTGTCTGCAAAACGTCCCCCAACATCTGGTGCCTCTGTTTTAAATTTCAGCCTTTTAAGCTGGTATTCCCTTTCTTGTTACCTCTCTCTTGCCTGAAATTCCAGTTCTAGCTGCTTAAATGCTCTTTCTCTTTCTGCTCCTTCCTGTTCAAGTTTAAGTTTCTCTGTTTCTTTACCATTTTCAAGCTGCTTCATTTGCAGCAGAATCCCAACTAACTCAATTGACTCACCCCCTGGAGAATGGAGTTTCTCTTGTATCCCTTTCAATTTCAAATGCACTATTACCTCAACTATGTCTGCTTTCCTTGCCCATTCGGTTAATCCTAACTTCAGTTTATCTGCCAATTCCCTTAGTTTAGCCTTGGTTACTTTTTGTAAACTAGTCAGGGATAAATCTTTCATCTTTAAAAAAAGTCAAAGCAATTTCCAAAGCCATGTTGGTTACCAATGAATTGGAAACATGGTATCTATCTTTTTATCCTTTAACAATTATTATTAATCTGCATCCAATCACTCGTTGTCCATGCCTCAAATCCCATGAGAGACCCCAACCTTTTATAATGACCATGATGGGAGGAGTGCGCAGTTAATTCTCGTCCCACTTCTCCACAGGTTACAACAATAGTTTAAGTGTTTAATTCACCCACAAAACTGGCCAATGGTTTACCTTTGATACTGTTATTCCCAGCATAAAAACACTAACTAGGCTTCTTTCAGTAAACACAAAAAAAATTGATTTATTATAAAGCAAGCTACTTTTTAATAAACAAGCTAATAAAGTGGTTAACATACAAGTTGTAGTTTAGAAGTGTAATGATTTTTCCCATTTCTAAAAAAAAATATTCAAATTCCCATACACTCTCACACAAACACAAAACAGGACAAAATAAACACAGTCCCCTACAGAGGCTGGAGTGTGGGAAAGCTTCTTTTAAAAGGATAACATTTGAAGAGATCCTGACACTGTTGACCTGACAGAATTCTGGTCACAATAGATCTGGAAGTTCTTTCAGATGGATTTGTTTGTGAAACTGCCCTTGATGACTCACTTATCACAACTTTGCAGACTTTAAAAAAAACATGATTTATTCCAATGAAACTTTTCTAAGGAACGTTTAATACAAAGTTGGGACAGAGAGAGGGAAAGAGGGAGTCTTTTTTTCTTGCAGCTTGCTTCTAACTCACTCACTCACTCACTCTATGATTGAGAGTTTTAAAGATTAAGATGTTCAAAGATTAAGATGTTTTTAACCAATCTGCCAGAGTATTTAGCCTGGCAACAGTAGTTCTATGTTAACTTAGAAATACAAAGTATCTCTTCCCTCACCAAGTGCTCCCCACTGGACATTCATTTTGACCCGTGGTTTCATAGAGAATGACATGTTCACAGCCTGAATTAATATTTCAAACTTTTAAAAATAACTCAGGAAGAATATCCAAAAGTCAATGTCCTTCAAATTTTCAAAAAACGGGTTCCTTTCATAACACACAATATATTTCAATAAGTTGAATAGCAGGACAAGGATTTTCCTGTGTCTCGCTGCAGTTACCTAGATATTGGGTGCAAAAAGATGAACTCTGTTTTTTCAGGCACATATGGTCTACCTGTAGTAGGCGATGTATTTAAACCCAAGGAAAGTATCTTACTCAAAACCTCAAAGACACATAGAAGAACTTTAATTCTTTGAAAAGTCTTTAACAGGCATTTTTTAATTATGGAGACGGGACTGCTTGGTAGATTTTCAGCTGGAGCTTGTCACCGCGCTGGTTACATGCTAATTTCCCGAGCCAGTGTAAAGTGGAACTAGCTTTACTAATGTGATTGCTATACCATTGTTAGAGAGAATTTTTTTAAGGTAGATGAAGTATTGAGCCATATTTACTGTTGTTCATGAATAATGATAAATACTGGCTTTGATTTGCTTATTGGTATATCACTTCAAGAGGCCCTAGCATTTAAACATTGTTGTTCACGTTTCAGGTATGATACCAAACACCACAAAATGACAAAGTACTACTTGTGTATCAAACTTAGTTGGTTGGGTGTCCATGTAATAAAATATGATGGTTGCATTTTATTAATTCAATCATCATTAGTGCTCAAATCATGCTATTTTCTCATTGTAAAAAAATTGCAGATTTTCTAAAGCTGTTGCACCAATCGCCTGTTAATATTGCTTTTCAGGCTGCAGATACATCTACTAGAAAAGCAGTTTTACAGCGTCTTGGGCAGGATTTTTACCTCGTCGGGCGGCGGGCCCCGGAGCGGTCGTGAAACTGACCACAGCCCTCGATCGGGCCCCGACATCGATTTCACACTGACTGGCCAATTAACAGCCAGCCAGTGTGAAACACGCGGTACAACGCTGAGTGCTGCCGGGGTAGGGGGTGGGAGGAGGGCAACTGCGGAAGCTAGCGCGTGGCGCAATGAAAGCTCCCTGAGGCACAAAGCTGCCTCAGGGAGCTGAAGATTTTTAAAATAAAAAATAAAAAAACTTACAAATGTTCGAAACATGTCCCCACATGAGCAGGGTCATGTTATAAATGACATTTCAAACATTAAAAAAAAAATTTTTAATTCCTGTTGGAAACCTCATCCCGCCCGTGGTGAGGTTTCATAAAAAAAAATCCAAAGGCCGCCTGGCTGATTCGTCTGCCCGCCGACTGTAAGGTTGGATGGGCAGTGAAAACTTGGAATTCAATTAATACTCTAATTGTCGACTCTGCGCGCCCGCCGACTGAAATATCGCGTGAGTGCTCGCCCGTCGTCATCACCCATCATGTTACGCTCAAGTGGGTCAGGCACACGCCCGCTCAGCGAAAAATTCAGCCCCATTAATTTGCTGACGTAATCAGTTATGGGTTATACCTTTCAGCTCAGCAGCATTAAGCAAATTTTACGGTACCAGTTATCCAGAATGCTTAACTGATGACCACCTTGATGTATTTGTTTATATAAAGTGGCTCAGCACCCTCAAATTTTTTGAACAAATCCAAGCTGTTCCTTTTATGGCTGCCCAAGTTATCATTTTAACATGTCAGATATTTTGGAAGTGTTCCTGGTGATTTAGACTAATCTACCCTCTCCATGAAGGAAGTTCAAGTTAATACTTATAGGTGATAATGAGAGAAGCATGATTTTGGTGGTTTTAATTACTACACCATGACAGCCTGATGGAACGTGTGATGTAATGGAGTAATTTGGACTGTACCAGTATTTTGCTATGTGCTGTGAATAACAGCAGAAAACAAAGAGAATTCATTTAACAGAGACAATTAAGTTCGTTACCAGCAAACCTGGAAATCTATTGTTGGGATGGTGTCTTGCACAAGGTATCTCCTCTTGAACAAAAACAAAAATACCCGGAAAAACTCAGCAGGTCTGACAGCATCTGCAGAGAGGAACACAGTTAACGTTTCGAGTCCCGCTTTTTTCCAATAATTTATATAGATCTTTCTTTTCCCACCTATTTCCATTATTTTTAAATGTATTTCCATCCATTGTTTTATCTCTACCTTTTAGCCTATTTTGATCCCTTCCCCCCACCCCACCCCACCCCTAACTAGGGCTATCTGTACCTTGTTCGTCCTGCTTTCTACCCTTAATGTCACCATTAGCACATTTCTTAGCTAATATCACCACCGTCAACACCTCTTTGACCTTTTGTCTGTGATATCTTTTGGCAATCTCAACCTATCACTGGCCCTTTATCCAGCTCTACCTGTCCCACCCCCCCCCCCACCTTAAACCAGCTTATATTTAATCTTTTTTCTATTTTTCCTTACTTCTGATGAAGAGTCATACGGACTCGAAACGTTAACCGTGTTCCTCTCCGCAGTTGCTGTCAGACCTGCTGAGTTTCTCCGGGTATTTTTGTTTTTGTTTCGGATTTCCAGCATCCGCAATTTTTTGCTTGTATCTCCTCTTGAGTATGATTGATTATAAACAATGGGCAGAATTTTCTGTTTACTGGGCGGGCGGGCCAATTGAAGCCCGCCCAGGGTGACGCCCGGCGGGAAGTGCTATGCGTTTCCTGTGCGGGTGGGTGGGGGGGGATTCCCCAAAAGCGAGAGTGCGCTCTTTCAGGCATGCGCATGAAAGAGCGCACATCTCTCTGGGGCTAAGTGCTGCCTCAGGGAGATCGCTGAAACTTTTAAAAAGATTAAAAATAGAAATTTTTAAAAATCCTTAGCATGTCCCCCTCATGTGACAATGTCACATGAGATGAGACAAGTTCACAAAATACAGTAAAACTTTATTAAACTGTTTAAAACCCTGCATGAAACCTCATCCCGCCGGTGGATGAGGTTTTATGTTTTTTCTATTCCTCCCCGGGGCTCCTGGCCTGCCCACCAACCTTAAGGTTGGACGGGCAGGTCCTTTAATTGTTGAAATGATCCTGTCAATGGCCTCAACAGGTCGGTGGGTGCACAGCTGAATTTTCTGCCTGTTGGGTGGGCGAGCACCCCGCCCCACTTCAATTTTCAGGTCGGCGGGGGCTCAGCCGAATGAGCTGTGTGCCCGGCGACCTGTCAGTGGCCGATTGAGGCCATTGACAAAGTACTTAATGTAATTTTTGGACCTGGCCGCCCAACCTTAAGGTTGGCAGGCCAGGAGCCCTGGCGGGCTTCAGAGAAAGCATGACGCCTCATCCATGGATGGGATAAGGTTTCATGTAGGTTTTTAAAAATGTAATAAAAGTGTAACTAAAAGTGATGGACATGTTCCAACTCATGTGACAGTGTCACATGCGGGGAATTGTCAGGGAAATTTTTTTTCTGTTTTTGACATTTTTAATGTGGAGCTGATCTCCCTGAGGCAGCACTCAGCCTCAGGGAGATGAGTGCGCTCTTTCATGCGCATGCGTGAAAGAGTGCACTCTCGGCTCAGGGAATCCTCCCTCCCCCCCACCGCTGCTTGCACAGGGAGCGCATAGCGCTTCCTTGCGGACGTTACGCTGGGCGGGCCTTAATTGGCCCACCCATGTAAAATGGCGGCACGCCCCCCATTGGGGGCGCCGATTGGAGGCACACCTCCACGCGTTCGCTCCTGAACATCCCACATCCCCCCCCCACCCCCTGACGGGGGGAAATTCTACCCAATCAGAAAAAAATGGACACCAAGCCAAAGAAGAAGATATTAGGAGAGGTGGCCAAAAACTTGGTTAGAAAGAAAGATTTTATGAAAGGTCCTAAAGGAGGAGAGGGAGATAGAGGCGATCTCTGTTATCGACTCACACATTAAATGTGAGCTCTAGGGAAACTAACCAGCCCATTTTGATGACCTGAAGATTTAAAGTATTCACTGCAAATCCCTTGCCATGTGTCATTGTCAAACCTGACTGGAAATCAAATTGTTCTCTGATTGCTTAAAACTCTGTCTTCTCCATTTTAATGTGTTTCATATGCTAAGCTCTCATCTTATCTCTGCTGCATCAATAGATTAGAATAGAAAAAAAATTCCCTGAGGAAAAGACAATGCCTGACTAAAGACCTTCAAAGGAAAGAAAATCTATAACAATGCAGAACGATGTTGGAAGAGGAACAATTTACTTTGAACCCTTTAATCACACAATTTCCTTTGCCTTTTCCAAAGAATAGGCATTCATTCTCTCTACAAATGGACAGAACCTTTAGTTATGAAATACGTCATAGCATAAAGTACAAGAAAATTCAAACACACGGACTACAAAAAATCTCTTAACCCTTTGAGAACACAGCAATCATCATATTTTGGAAATAAGGAGCAGAAAATATTTGAAATAGTTTCTGTCTTCATGTAGTTTAACCAATAATTACTAATAGTTGTGTCAACTCCAGATAAGTACATAATTGATCATTACAGAGACTTCCAATTACAGCCATCTTGTCTCTTCTATTCATGCATGATCTCAATGGAATCCATTCAGACTTTTTCTTCTTCATCTTCCCATTGCTAGTTACTGTATTGTTTATCTGCTCCTTAACAAGTACAAATAAAGCAGCAGTTGTTAAATATTTGTTCCTTCTGGCACAATGTCTATTATGTTTGTTTTGACGGCAGACAGATTATTCACCAAATTACAACATTTACTCTTTGAAACTGTCCACCTACAATCGTAATAATCCAAAACTAATTATAGAGGGCCAGATTTTTACTACGAAGGCAGATAGATCAAGTTGGGAAATTTCCTGACTTGGCAGACCCACCTTGGTTTAGAAGTTCCCATTAGACCCCCCTTTCACTCTGGGCAGGATGGGGCAGGATAGAATCAGGCCCGTCGACCCTGGAAGTAGATCTTAGGAGACCACGGGGGTAGGCGAGTGCCAAGTCAGGCTGGCTAGAAGGCCTGCATTGGTTCTCTGGGACTTTGTCCTAGTTGTTTGAGAAGCTGTTAGGCCCTCTAGCACTCACCCCTCACAACCCTTTAGCCCCCACCCATCCCCATGGCCTTGCCAAGCCAACTCATGCTGCGCATTCTACAGCTAGTGGCTTACCTCCTGACCACTCAAGGCCACCAACACGGCACAAGTCAGGAGTGATTATACATGGAACTTACATTAATTTATGAGGTAATGCATTCTCAAGGGGATCCTTGTAGTAGAGTTCAAAGCGAATTCTGATTGATGCTTTGAATTTGGGGTATTTGGGATTACCTCCAGAGGAAATACAGCTGATGCAAAGTTTAACATTTTTAAAGCTTACAATTTAAAGTCAATTATTCTGCAATGCTTTTGTGCACATTAATTTTTAAACAAAACTGCGAAAGGAGAAAGATTCTATAGCTGCATTAAAAATAGTATGTAATCCATCACTGTGTCAGGCAAAATAAAGGCAACACCTTTTTATGACCAATGCAATTGGTAAAGCGAAGTTATTTAAAAACCCCAGAGGGAAACTTTAAACAACTGTCATAACCTATAATTTTAAGTTTTATGTTTGAGATGTGACTCTAAATTCAGGCAACAGACCACCAGTTCTTGAGGTTTTACATTAAATTAATTGAAACATTTTATTAATTTACACAGGTTAAAATATATATACACATGGCTACTATTATTACTACTATCATAACTTTTAACAAATTCCCAAACTAATCTCCATTAAGGCAACAGCAACCCATAGACTTAACCAGACACCAGGCAAAGCATTTGCACCTTACGAGTTCAAAATGAAGTTCATTCACTTTGGTTCATTTGGAGCCAGTTGGAGGCTTACAGCTGCCTTTTGATCTCACATTGCCCCTCCTCTGCACACCCGAAAACTGCTGAAGTAATACCTATCACCACTGATTGAATTCAAATTCTCATTGTCTCACCAGCCTCCTTGAACTTCACCTTTTAACAATGAAACCCCTTTCACAGTATCAATTTTAAAGTAATATTGCTTGGTATCTGCTAGATAGGCCACAAGTTTTCACCCCACTTCTTGAATGTTCTATTCAAAAGATGCAAATGCACACTATCTCTTTTACATATCAAAACTAGTACCCATCAAAGCACCCAGACTAGTTGGCCTTAATCCAATTAAGACACACCCA
Source organism: Cetorhinus maximus (assembly GCF_964194155.1). Taxonomy (NCBI): domain Eukaryota; kingdom Metazoa; phylum Chordata; class Chondrichthyes; order Lamniformes; family Cetorhinidae; genus Cetorhinus; species Cetorhinus maximus. The sequence continues at coordinate 69,849,190 of NC_135899.1, forward strand.
CAGACTAAACCTCTATTTTAAAAGAAAAGATATTTTCCAAAATATTATATACATTAATAGCTTCATGACACCTTATTTTGGTAATGAGGCAATGAAGCTGCTGCTGTGAGAATGTAAGCAAAGGAGGTATGTCCTATTACTCTGTCACAAAAGGAAGGTACTACCTGTGACATGCGAGGGCATGTCGATATCATGTAAAAAAAAGTCTAAAAATCCCACTAGTTGGGGCACAGAATGGGTGGGGAGGTGGGCAAATACATATAAATCTTTACACCTAAAAATCTGTTTGTGACCCTTAGTAATAATCTAGTGTAAATGGCACAGCCATCTATCCTCACTCCAACTATATAATGTAAGTTTACAGAGACTCTTGTCCATGTAGGAACGTCTTCCTGGTCACAATCTAAGACATTCCATACAAGTACTTTTAAGGATCAAATGCAAGAACAAACGTCATAAGGAGTTGACCCAAACAGTATTGGAGGGTGCCATGACAAACTGCAGTTAGTAATGAAAGTTTCATATATCTTTCCAGAAGAAGGCTACTGTTACTGGAGAAGTTCCTGTGGCAATCCATGAATGAACTCTATTGAGCTATGGAACTGTAAGGACTGCATTAGGGTTAGGGTTAGAGATGTGACAAGAGTTCAAGCAACTGAAGGTCTGTTCTCTTGCTTTTTAGCCCTCTTAAACCCAATAATCGTCACTATATCAACTCTGATGATGATCCCTAGAAGACGAAAGTTATCAGATGGGTGGCTGAGTATTCCCTAACTTCATTCTGCATTTGCTTTAATGAGTTGCTCTAACAAGTAAGCAAGCACGAAGGCAGCAGCTCATCATTGAATGCAGCTAGACACAGAGTGTGAACTTGGGAATTTGTTGGTTAAAGGAATTTGGTGTAGTGAGGGAGAAGGGAAGCAGGTAAGTGGTTGGTGAATATTTTGCTTACTTAGTTTTCAAAACTTGGGTAATTTAGTCATAATTGTAAGGTTTTGTTAGTAGTAGTAAGGTTTACTATCAATAGTAAACCTGACTGGGAATAGTAGGGTTTATTAATTGTAAATTAATAAGAAAATAATTAATTAATTAACACATAAGAAAGATGGCAGGGCAGGTGATGTGCTGTGGCTGCAAAATGTGGGATTCCCTGGACACCAGTGTGATCCAGGGCAAACACACCTGTAGTAAGCGTCAGTGGCTTGAGGAACTTCGGCTCAGAGTCTATGGCCAGGATTTTCCCCTTGGCGATTTGGGGCCGGGGCCCAGTCACCGAGGGGAAAATGACGCGGGATGACGTCGGGAGGAATCCCCGACATCATCCCGGTCCATTTAAATTTTTAGGAAGGCGGGCGGACATCGAAATCAACTGTCCGCCCGCTGACTTGTCAATGGCCAATTGAGGCCATTGACAGGCTATTTAAAGTAATTAAAGACCTGCCCGTCTAACCTTAAGGCTGGCGGGAAGGCCAGGAGCCCCATGAAACATGAAACCTCATCCACTGGTGGGATGAAGTTTCATGTTTGTACTTTAAAAAATTAATAAAGTTTATGCGGTCTTTATTAACATGTCCCATCTCGTGTGACATTGTCAATAATTTTTTAACTTTTGTATTTTTAAAGTTTTTCGGACTGTGTCTTTGTCTCAGGGAGAAGTGTGCTCTTTCGCATGCATGCGCGAAAGAGCGCACTTTGACAGCTGGGGATTCCCTCCCCCCGCCACTGCAACAGGAATGCCGCTGGGCGAGCCTTAATTGGCACACCCACTCAAAATGGCGGCGGGCCCCATTTCAGTGGCGGCCCACCCGCCACCAAGCCAGTGGGGCCCGCCCGCCATCCAAGGGCAAGATTCTTCCCTATGAACTGGAGGCCGAGCTGCAAACACTGTGATGCATCAGGGAGGGGGAAAGTTACCTGAATAGTTTGTTCCAGGAGGCGGTCACACCCTTTTGATTAGAGTCTTCTGATATGGCCAGGACAGAAGTGTGTGACTGCACATGAGATAGATATGGGGACCCAGAGATAGAAGTGGAGGAGCCTCAGCCCTTGCAATTGTTTAATAGCTTTGGGACTCTTGTGGCTTGTGAAGATGAAAGAAAGGGCCACAGGGTGGATGAGCGAACTGACCATGGCACCATGATACAGGAAGCCATTCAAGTGGGGGAAGTTAATAGGAATGTAGTGGTAGTAGGGGGCAGTATAGTCAGATGGTCTGACACAGTTCTCTGCAGCTGAGAGCACGAGTCCAGATAGCTGTGTTGCCTGCCCGCTGCCAGGGTTTGGGACATCTGTTTGAGGCTGGAGAGGAACTTGCAGTGGGAGGGGAGGATCCAGTTGTCACAGTTCAAGTTGGTACCCACGACATAGGTAGGACTAGGAAGGAGGTTATGCTTAGGGATTTTGAGCAGCAAGGGGCTAAATTAAAAAGCAGAACCTCAAAAGTAATAATCTCTGGATTATTACTTGAGCCATGAGCAAATGGGCATAGGGGAAATAGATTAGAGAGATGAATGCATAACTGTAAGTCTGGTGTTGGAGAAATGGGTTTTGATTCCTGCGGCATTGGCACCAGTACTGAGGAAAGTGGGAACTGCACTATTGGGAAGGGTTTCACTTGAACTGTGCTGGGACTAGTGTTCTGGTGAGTTGTATAACTATAGTGGTAAACTATTTTAATCTAAATAGTTGGGTGGTGGGATCATGTGAGAGGAGATGTAGTAAATCAAAGGATAACGATGAGGAACTAGAACAGGGTAGCAATTTGGGTAAAGATAAATAGACTATAGCGATTTGTTTAAAGATAACCAGGAAGGGACAGAGAGTACAAACTTAAAAGTGCACCAGCAGATAAGGCCAGAGATTGCAAAAGTGGTAAAAAGACAGTTAAAGTCTCTTTATCTGAATGCATGCAGCATTCGTAACAAAATGGATGAATTGTTAGCACAGATAGAAATAAATATGTATTTATAGATATGTAGACCAGATAGACATTGCAGAGACATGGTTTCAGGGTGACCAAGGCTAGGACCTGAATATTGAAGGGTATTTGACATTTCAAATAGACAGGAAGCAGGGTAAAGGTGATGGGGTAGCTTTGTTAATTAAGGATGCCATTAGTACAGCAGTGGGGATGACCTTAGCACAAAAGAGCAAAATGTAAAATTATTTTGGGTTATGATTACAAATATGAAAGGTAAGAAGTTATTTGTGGGAGTAGTTTATAGGCCCCCTAACCATAGTTACACTGTAGGACAGAGCATACAGGAATAAATAAATGGGACTTGTAAGAAAGGTACCACAATAATCATGGGTGACTTTAACCTACATGTAGATTGGACGACTCAGATTGGCAAAGGTAGTCTGGAAAATGAGCTCATAGAGTATATGCGGGACAATTTCTTACTGCAGTACATTCTAAAGCCAACCAGGGAGCAGGCTATTTTAAACCTGGTTATGAGCAATGAGACAAGATTAATCAATAACCTCATGGTAAAGGAGCCTTTAGGTGACAACGGTCATAACATGCTAGAATTTCATGTTTAGTTTGAAGGGGAGAAATGTGGGTCTAAAACTTGTGCATTAAACCTAATTAAATGTAATTACAAGGGTATGAAAGCAGAGCTAGCTAAAGTAAACTGGGGAACTAGGTTATAAGTTAGGACAGTAGAGATGCAGTGGCAGACTTTTAGGGAGATATTTAAAACTCTCGGCAAAGGTTTATCCCAGTAGGAAAGAAAGACTATGGGAAGGATGCATCACCTGTGGCTAAATAAGGAAGTTAAGAATGGTATTAAATTGAAAGAAACATTATACAAATCTGCAAAGATTAGTGGGTCAGAAGAATGGCCAGATTTTAAGAACCAGCAAAGAATGACTAAAACAGGAATAAAGAGGGAGAAAGTTCAGTATGAGAGAAAGCTAGCTAGTAATATAAAAACAGACCGTAAGAGTTTCCACAAGTATTTAAATAGGAAAAGAGTAACTAAAGCTAGTGTTTGTCCTCTAAAGAGTGAGTCTGGGGAATTGATAATGTAAAACAAGGAAATGGCAGAGGCATTGAATAGATATTTTATTCCTGTCTTCACTGTAGAAGACTTGGAAAACTTCCCAAAGATAACTGAAATTTAAAAGGCGAACAGGAGAGGGGAACATAAAGCAATCGTCATCAATAGGGAAAACATGCTTGGAAAACTATTAGACCTCAGGTCCCAGGACCAGATGGCTTGCGTCCCTGGGTCTTAAAGAAGTGGCCGCAGAGGTAGTGGATGCATTGGTTATAATCTTCCAAAATTCCTTAGATTCTGGAAGGGTCCAAGCAGATTGGAAAATAGCAAATGCAACATCTTTATTCAAGAAAGGAGGGAGACAGAAAGCAGGGAACTACGACCAGTTAGCCTAACATTTGTCATTGGAAAATTGCTGGCATCCATTATGAAGGAGATTATACTTAGATACTTAGAAAATCATAATGTGACCAGAGTCAACGTGGTTTTGTGAAAGGGAAATCATGTTTAACTAATTTATTAGAGTTTTTTGAGGAGGTAACAAGTAAGGTGGATAAAGGGGAACCTGTAGATGTGGTGTACTTGGATTTCCAAAAGACATTTGATAAGGTGCTACATCAAAGGTTACTACACAAGATAAGAGAACATGGTGTAGGGGGTAACATATTACCATGGATAAAGGATTGGTTAGCTAACAGGAAGCAGAGAATATGGATAAATGGGTCTCTTTTGGGTTGGCTAGCTGTAAATATTAGATTGCCACAGTGCTGGGGCCTCAACTATGTACAATCTACATCAATAATTTGGATAAAGGGAGCAAATGTATGGTAGCTAAATTTGCCAGTGACACCAAGATAGATAGGACAGTAAGTTGTCAAGAGGAGGTAGAGAGTCTGCAAAGGGATAGCGACAGGTTAAATGAGTGGGCAAAAATTTGGCAGATGGAGTATAATGTGGGAAAATATGACCTTGTCCACTTTGGCAGGAAGAATAGAAAAGCATATACTATTTAAATGGAGAGAGATCGCAGAACTCAGTGGTACAGAGGGACCTGGGTGTCCTGGTACAGTAATCACAAAAGATTATTATGCAGGTAGAGCAAGTGATTAGGAAAGCAAATGGAATGTTGGGGGAGAATTTTCCTAAGGCGGGTGGGCTGGATGGGAGCTAAGGTCCGCCCAGCGTAACGCATGGCCAGTAGAGCTCCGTGCTACCTGTGCGTGTGGGGGGAGGAGGGAGATTCGGGGCCTGCGCTCTTTCACACATGCGAGCGAAAGAGCGCAGCAATCTCCGTGAGGCACTGAGCTGCCTCAGGGAGATTGAATGGATTATAAAAGATTTTAATAAGTGAAGTAAAAAATTTATTTAAACATGTCCCCTCATGTGACAATGTCACATGAGCTGGGACATGTTTGTGAAGTTTCGAAAATTTATTTAGTTATTTTATAAAACCTTCAGGAAACCTCATCCCGCCCTTGGATGGGGTTTCCTGAAAAACGGGAAGGCCGCTTGGGCTCTTTGCCTGCCTGCCAACCTTAAGGTTGGACAGGCAGCATTCTTAACAGGTTTAATTACTTTTTTAATGGCCATAATAGGCCGTTGACAGTTCAGTGGGCGCACAGCCACCTCCGGCGCCTGCCCACCGAACGAAATATCGAAATGATGCACGATGACGTCGGGATGCACGCCCAACATCATCGCGCGTCATTTTACGCGTTGGGGTGTCGGGCCTGCCCCCGCACGCCGACGGCAAAATTCTGCCCTTGGTGTTTATTGCAAGGGGAATAGAATATAAAAATAGGGAAGTTTTACTACAGCTGAACAGGCCATTGTTGAGAACACATCTAGAATACTGCGTACAGTTCTGGTCTCCCTATTCGAATAAAGATGTAATTGTGTTGGAAGCAGTACAGAGAATGTTCACTCAACTCATTCCTTGGATGAAAACCTTACCTTATGAAGAAAGGCTGAACAGGTTGAACCCCTTGCGGGGAGATTTGCTAATGCTGTTGGGGCAGATTTAAACTAAATTGGAAGGGGGATGGGATCCTAAAAAGTAGTTCAGAGGGGAAAGAAGCTGAGATGGAATTAGAAGTTAAAATGCTAGTAAGTGAATCTGGAAGACAGAAGAAACAGGCTAGATAAGAAAGAAGTGAGTTTAGCAAGACTAAATGGAATATATTTTAATGCATGGAGCCTGAGGAATAACACAGACGAGCTGAGGGCACAGATAGGCATGTGGGAGTATGATATCATAGCTATGACCGAGACTTGGCTAAAAGAAGGACAGGATTGGCAGCTCAACATTCCTGGTTATAGGGTATTCAGGTGAGATAGAAAGGGGGATAAAAGAGGAGGGGAGTCGCAATATTGATCAAGGAATCAAGTATAGCAGTGAGGAGGGATGATATCCTGGAAGGATCATGAAATGAGGCCATATGGATAAAAGTAAAAAACATGCTGTTGGGTGTGTACTATAGGCCCCCAAACAGTCAGGGAGAGATAGAGGATCAAATATGTAATCAAATTTCAGAGATGTGTAAGAATAATAAGGCAGTGATAGGGGATTTTTAACTACCCTAATATTAACTGGGGTAGTTTTAGTGTGCAAGGTAGGGAGGAAGCAAATTCTTAAGTTGCATCCAGGAGAACTTTTTCAGCCAGTACATAGAAAGCCCAACAAGGGAGGGGGTAGTTCTGGACCTAATATTTGGAAATGAGCCTGGGCAGGTGAAAGGCGTATCAGTAGGGGAACATTTTGGAGATAGTGACCATAGATTTAGGATAGTTATGGAAAAGGATAAGATTGGGCTGGGAATAAAAGTTCTAAACTGAGGAAAGACTAATTTTACTAAGATGAGACACAATTTGGCCCAAGTGGACTGGGAGCAGCTACTTGCCGATAAAACTGTGTCAGAGCAGTGGAAGGCATTCAAGAAGGAAATAGCGAGAGTACAGGGCAAATATGTTCCCATAAAGTCAAAGGGGGGGGGGGGGGGGGGGGGGGGGGGGGGGAACCAAGTCTGGAGAACCCTGGATGTCAAGGGACATAAAGGTTAGGATTAAGAATAAAGAGAAGCTTATGGCAGATACCAAGGGTTCAATATGCAGAGTCCCGAGAGGAGTATAAAAAAACTTAAAAAGGAAATTAGGAAAGTTTAGCGAGTGCATGAGAAAGCATTGGTGGGTAGAATAAAGGAAAACCCAAAGGGTTTTTAAAAAATATACAACGAGCAACAGAATAACTAGGGAAAGAGTAGGGCCAGTTAGGGACCATCGAGGTAATGTGTGTATGGACCCAGAAGACGTGGGTGCAGTGCTTAATGAATACTTTGCATAGGTCTTCACAATGGAAAAGGACGACACAGGTATAGACATGAGGATGGAGGACTGTGAAATATTAGAGGAAATTAACATAAAGGGAGAAGCGGGTACTAGCGGGTTTAGTGGCCTTAAAAGTGGATAAATCTGTAGGCCCGGATGAGATGTATCCCAGGCTGCTGAGGGAGGCAAGAAAAGAGATATCAGGGGCCCTGACAGTAATTTTCAAATCCTCTCTGGCCACAGGTGAGGTGCCAAAGGACTGGAAGACTGCCAACATTGTCCCATTTTTAAAAAAAGGAGGAAGGGATAGACCAGGAAATTACAGGCCAGTCAGCCTAACCTTGGTGGAAATTGCTAGAAAGAATTCTGAGGGACAGAACATATCTACACTTGGAGAGACACAGATTAATCAGGGATAATTGGCATGGATTTGTTAAAGGAAGGTCATGTTTGACAAATTTGATCGAATTTTTTGAGGAGGTAACCAAGAGTGTTGATGATGGTAGTGTTTTTGATATGGTCTACGTGGACTTTAGCAAGGCTTTTGATAAGGCCCCTCATGGCAGATTGGTCAAGAAAGTAAGAGCCCATGGGATCCAAGGCAAAGTGGCATGCTGGATCCAAAATTGGCTGAAAGGCAGGAAGCAGAAGGTGATTGTAGAGGGATGTTTCTGTGACTGGAACTCTGTTTCCAGTGGGGTTCCGCAGGGCTCGGTGCTGGGGCCCTTGCTGTTTGTGGTGTACATAAATGATTTGGACTTAAATGTAGGGGATATGATCAAGTTCACGGATGACATGAAAATTGGCAGGGTGGTAAATAGTGAGGAGGATAGCCGTAAATTGCAGGAGGATAACAATGGACTGGTCAGGTGGGCAGAGCAGTGGCAAATGGAATTCAACCCTGAAAAGTGTGAAGTAATGCACTTGGGAAAGGCTAACAAGGCAATGCTATGGGCAGCAGTTTCCTCCCGTCGAGGGGGTTGTGCGGGAGCGGGCACGAGCGGGCAGGTACCGCCATTTTACCTGGGCGGGCCAATTAAGGCCCGCTCAGCATGACGTCCGCCTGGAAGCGCTGTGCGCTCCCTGTGTGGTGGGTGGGGATTCCCTGAGCAAATCTGTGCGCTCTTTCGCGCATGCACGCGGAAGAGAGCACAAAACTCCCTGAGGCAAAGTGCTTCCTCAGGGAGATTGGTTGAACTTTAGAAAATTTATTAAATGTAAGAAAAAATTTTCCAGACATGTCCCCTCATGTGACACTGTCACATGAGCTGGGACATGTCCATTACTTTTATTTAAAAATCTTCCAAACATTTTGAACCCCTCATGAAACCTCATCCTGCCCATGGATGAAGTTTCATGCTTTCTTGGAAGGCTGCCTGGGCTCTTCCCTTGCCTGCCAACCTTAAGGTTGGACGGGCAGATCCATTAATTATATTAATTGCTTTTTTAATGGCCTTAATAGGCCGTTGACAGGTCGGTGGGCGTGCAGCTGAGTCAGCTGTGCGCCCACCGCACTGCAGATCTAAATGACGCGGGGTGACGTTGATACACATGCCTGACATCAGCCCGCGTCATTTTATGTGTTGGTGAATGGGCCCAGCTCTCGCTCGTCGACTGGAAAATGCTGCCCTATGAATGATAGGACCCTGGAAAGTACTGAAGATCAGAGGGACCTTGGTGTGCCTATCCACAGATCCCTGAAGGTAGCAGGGCAGGTATATAAGGTGGTTAAGAAGGCATATGGGATGCTTGCCTTTATTAGCTGAGGCATAGAATACAAGAGCATGGAGGTTATGTTGGAATTGTATAAAACGCTGGTTAGGCCACAACTGGAGTACTGCGTTTTGGTCACCACATTATAGGAAGGATGTGATTGCACTGGAGAGGGTGCAGAGGAGGTTTACTAGGGTGCTGCATAGACTGGAGGGTCTGAGCTATGAGGAAAGATTGGATAGGCTGGAGTTGTTTTCCTTGGAGCAGCCAAAGTTGAGAGGGGACCTGATAGAGGTGTATAAGATTATAAGGGACATAGATTGGGTGGATAGGAAGGCAGTTTTTCCATTAGTTGAGGGGTCAATAACCAGGAGGCATAGATTTAAGGTAAGAGGTAGAAGGCTAAGAGGGGAGTTGAGGAGAAATGTTTTCACCCAGAGGGTGGTGGGAGTCTGGAATTCACTGCCTGAAAGGGTGGTTGAGTCAGAAACTCTTGTAATGTTTAAGAAGTATTTAGAAATTCACATGTTGCCATGGCCTCCGGGGCTATGGGCCAAGCGCTGGAAAATGGGATTAGTGTAGTCAGATCTTTGTTGACTGCCGCAGACACGATGGGCCGAATGGCCTCCTTCTCTGCGTCTATGACGTCTATGAGGTTGGGCCTATACCCATTGGAGTTTAGAAGATTCAGAGGTGATCTTACTGAAACGTTAAAGATCCTGAGGGAACTTGATAGGGTGGATACCCGAAGGATGTTTCCACTTGTGGGGGAGACTAGAACTAGGGGACACAGTTTAAGAATAAGAGGTCTGACTTTTAAGACTGAGATGAGGAGAAACTTTTCTCTCGGAGGGTCATTAGTATGTGGAATTCTCTTCCCCAGAGAGCAGTGGAGGCTGCGCCTTTGAATTTATTCAAGGCAGAATTAGACAGATTTTTGTTAGACAAGGGAGTCAAGAGTTATGGGGTCAGACAGGAAAGTGTTGAGACCACAACCAGATCAGCCATGACCTAATTAAATGATGAAATAGGCTCAAAGGGCAGAATCGCCTACTCCTGCTCTTAAGTCCTATGTTCCTATAAGTTGATGCTCATTTTGCCTTCACAGGAATGACATGGCAAGGAGGTGCCAGACCTTCCATAGAAACAGCCAGCAGCAGCCAAACTTGCATCCGATCACAATTTCAAAATTTATCATTTAGCAGCCTTATTAAATTGACCTGGGAGATACAGAGAGAATGAGAAAGGAGCTGAGGTGCTGTCAGTGAGCACAGAGGAGTAGAAGGACAGACGAGGGGGGATCTACAGCAACTGAACACACAGAGGACACAATCTCTGTGGCTCTGCTTTCAAAAGAAGGATTTTATCAGAATGTGATAGCATGTTGTTGGTATCAGGTGACGTAACCAGAAAGCTTTCACAACACAATGACAAGTGTGGAGGAGGCCATGTCACACTTGGTGTGGTGTCCTGATGCACAGAATAGAAAGTATACCTGTAGCCTTGGCTTGGGTAACTATCCCAGTGCTATATCCACTCACAACTTTATATGGCTGAGGCCTTGTTCCAGTTTTGGGAATTCTCATGAATACTTACACTGCTGTCATATAGGCTGTTAGCTAGAATGTGGCTTCAATGGACAGGCGTATAGAAGACAAAATAAAAACAGAATTACCTGGAAAAACTCAGCAAGTCTGGCAGCATCGGCGGAGAAGAAATCAGTCAACGTTTCGAGCCCTCATGGCCCTTCAGCAGAACTGAAGCATAGTTTCAACAAGGGAGAAATATAAATTGGTTTAAGGTGGGTGGGGGGGAAGAGACACATTGAGGGTGTGGTGTGAGCAGATAATCAAAAGATGTCAGAGACAAAAGGGTCAAAGAGGTGTTGAAGGTGGTGGTCTTTGTCTGAGAAAAGTGCTAATTAAGAATGCAAGACAGGATATTCAAAGTACAGCTCTAGTGGGGGTGGGGTGGAAAGACTAAAGGTTTTAGTTTTAGATTTAAAAATAATGGAAATAGGTGGGGAAAGAAGAATCTATATAGATTATTGAAAAAAAAGGCGGGTGGGGGGGGGAAAGAAACGGGGTGGGGATGGGGGGAGGGGGAGTTTAAGATCTAAAGTTGTTGAATTCAATATTCAGCCCAGAAGGCTGTAAAGTGCCTAGTCGGAAGATGAGGTGCTGTTCCTCCAGTTTGCGTTGGGCTTCACTGGAACAATGCAGCAAGCCAAGGACAGACATGTGGGCAAGAGAACAGGGTGGAGTGTTAAAATGGCAAGCGACAGGGAGGTTTGGGTCTGTCCGCAAGAAAGACCCAAACCTCCCTGTCGCTTGCCATTTTAACACTCCACCCTGTTCTCTTGCCCACATGTCTGTCCTTGGCTTGCTGCATTGTTCCAGTGAAGCCCAACGCAAACTGGAGGAACAGCACCTCATCTTCCGACTAGGCACTTTACAGCCTTCTGGGCTGAATATTGAATTCAACAACTTTAGATCTTAAACTCCCCCTCCCCCCATCCCCACCCCGTTTCTTTCCCCCCCCCACCCGCCTTTTTTTTCAATAATCTATATAGATTCTTCTTTCCCCACCTATTTCCATTATTTTTAAATCTAAAACTAAAACCTTTAGTCTTTCCACCCCACCCCCATTAGAGCTGTACTTTGAATATCCTGTCTTGCATTCTTAATTAGCACTTTTCTCAGACAAAGACCACCACCTTCAACACCTCTTTGACCCTTTTGTCTCTGACATCTTTTGATTATCTGCTCACACCACACCCTCAATGTGTCTCTTCCCCCCCACCCACCTTAAACCAATTTATATTTCTCCCTTGTTGAAACTATGCTTCAGTTCTGCTGAAGGGCCATGAGGGCTCGAAACGTTGACTGATTTCTTCTCCGCCGATGCTGCCAGACTTGCTGAGTTTTTCCAGGTAATTCTGTTTTTATTTTGTTTTGGATTTCCAGCATCCGCAGTAGCTTTTAGCTTTTTGTTTTTATCTTGGCGTATAGAAGAGGCTGTTGAGTGCAATTTCTGTCAGGGTTATTTTTCAACCTTCAGATCAGTGGGCAGTGTGTTACAAAGGCCAAGAGAAGGTGCAGGTTGGAATGGAGGATATTGGTGCTTTCTCTTTAAATGGCTCTGCATACATAATTATCAGACTACACCTTTAGCTGCATAGGAGGCAAGGCCAGGCTGTCCACAGCAATGAATGTGCAGCAGCCTGAAGCCGATCCATCTGGTGTTGCGACTGTTAGAGACTGAGAGCCACCTTGGGTCCTAGATCCTGACACTAATACACAGCTGCCATCCTTTTGCCCTATTCCTGCCTTAAGGGACACTTAAACGAAGCACCAGACTAGCTAACCATGCACAAAAGACACCCACTGTTAGAAAGGGGAAGCACTGTGATGGAAAGAATTAAGCTGACAGTTGACAGTTTGGACATCTGTACAATAAATGTGCTGGTTGCAGATTATACTGTGTGCAAACTACATTTGATGTCAGTAGCTGTTGGAGGTGGAAAAGTAGTGTTTGGGAAAGTGAATGGATTCTCTGTAGATTTTTGAGAGATTCATTTATTGCAGAGGAAGGTCGAGAGGGAGGGGTAGATTCTAGCTGTTATGTTTAATTATGATATGTTTAATGATGGTATGTTTAAGAGAAAAGTTTCAGGAAGACTTCCCCATATGGCTGAGCCGGTTGGAGTCTGACTGCCCTGTAGAGTCTTTCAGGACTTGCCGTCATCATCTAACACATCCTGCTGTTCTCCTCTGACTTGTTCCACTTCTTGGTTTTTCTACATGGATACCCCTGTCCGTTGTAATACACACAGTATGCAACTATAGTCCCGGGTATCTTCCATGGATTGCATTGCAGTGCATTCCCTGATTGCTACCAGGCATTGGAATTTTTATTTTGGAACACTATAGGTGTTTTCAATTCTCATTTTACAAGTTTCATTATATTATTCTGCTTTTTAAATGGAACCTCCAGAGATGTCATTAACCATGGTAATAGTGGGTATTCAAGGTCAACGAGCAGCCAGCCTTTTGATCTTTGTCCTTCTGTAAACAATGTTGGAATGGTCAATTTTCTGAGGACAAAGGTATCATGAAAGCTGCCAGAGAACCTGACATTCACCTGCTTAACTTTGTGTCAGTGACCACACACTAGCTGGACATGAATATAATAGCATTCCCCTTGATTCATTTAAGGGGCACTGCACCAGAGTACACTGTAGCCCAGTGGTGGAGGAAGTGGAAAGGTCCTAGTGTGATACCACATTGTAGGTGCTTTTACATCTGGCATTTCTGTGGTTCAGACCACAGGAATGTGGTGTCTGAATGTCAGCTCCTTGCTCTTATTTCATTAAAACAAACCCTTTCATTCCAACAAAAGCTTCAGGTTATGGTTCTCACCATTGGGATAAGGGATCTCACTTTCCAAAGTCCATGTAATTTTGAAGTACTGAAGGAGTACTGTGTTGTTGGGTGTACCATCATTTGGATGAGAGGATAAACCAAGGCCAGTATAAATTTTCCAAATAATAGGACTGCACAGGGCGTCAACACCCTTCTATGAAACATTATCATATTAATTTAGAAATGTCTAATATCTACTCTTTGAATTTACATTGAATTGCAGACAAACTAAGTGCGCTCAGCTATAAATAGTGAAAATCAGCAATGCACTTTAAAAAGCCTGCAGATTCAAGAGTTCAATTAGCTTTATTTTTTAATTTATCATGACTCAGCTACACTGAAAATAATGTAGTTATTTCTGAATTATATTCGTCCATAATTAAAACAGCGATTCAATTGGCTACACTGTGGACACCAATTCTCATTGGAGTTTGGCTCGGTGTTGCTATTATTGTCTGACTAGGCTGCTGTGAGGTGCCTTTTGACCTCTAAAGGATTTATGTAAATGCAAGTTGTTGTTGTGTCTCTCCTTTTATCTCTAACTTATCCTTCTAGTGATCCTGGAACTTATCCACATAACATTCCATGTGGCATCTGACCAGCCTGCCTGTACGCGCGTGTAATGTTTGGGCCTCCTCTTGACTGTTTACCACCCCATCAATGTTCGTCTCCTCAAGGAGTTCTTGAAGGTTGAGTGCATTATGAGCCTGGGGGGGAAAGGGATGAATTGTGTTACTGACCGAACGCTAACTGATCCACTGTCCTTGTTGTTAATTTCAGCATCACCACCGCATGGCCGCCAGGAGGACGTCCAGAGACCCCCTTCCACACCTGAGGTGCGTCAATTGGCACGAGCGTCACATCATTTCAGCGAGCCAGGCACTAGTGCAGTGACATACACTTCGGTGGGGATTATGACGTCGGCTAGTGTCCCGGGGCACAGTGGAAAGGGCACTTCACAATCGCTGGAGGAGATGGCATGGACAGAGAGTGCTGATGGCGCCAGCAGCCGGAGGACTGCAGGGGACCAGGCACATGCTGAGTCCGGCAGTGACGATATGCCTCTGGAGATGTCCGCCATGCAGCAGCTGCAGGACAAACGGCAGGGTGCGCAGGAGCACCTGGCAGGGTTGCATGAGAGTGTGCTTCACTTGGTCTCTGTGGTGGAGGAATCCAGGCAGAGTGTCAGTGAAGGCATGAACCTCAGGACAGAGCTTCAGGCTTCCTCCATTGAGAGATTGGCGACTCTCATGGTGAGGGGCTTCCAACGAATTGATCAGCATCTGACGGGGTTACACTCGGACCCTCAAGCCCTCCCAGCACTAATGGCCACGGGTGGTCACTGGCAATGTGGGAGATGTTCTGGGAACCAAGTGTTGCCGCTCGGTGCCCATCCATCCACGGTGAGCAGGGAGGTCCAATGTGACCTCACGTCGGTGCAGCAGCTGCCTGTCATCTCTGTGAGCTCCTCTCAGGGTGCTCCGGATGAGGGCAGCAGCTTCTCCGCCCCTCTGCCAGTGACCGTTGCATCCGTTGAGGCTGCGACAATTGGGGAGGTGCCAGTTCTGGAACTGGCGACTCCTTCCCAGGCGGGGCCATCACAGGCTCCACGGGCCAGAGGACGCCCACCAAGGTCATCGAGGCCAACAGGACAGCAGAGTCAGCAGGCTGTCTCACAAGCCACTCCGAGTGATGGGGCGGCAGTGAGACAAGGCACCCGCAAACATAAGCATAAGGCACATTAGGCACTCCACGGGTTTCTCACTGGTGCTTTTCTGTTGCCCCTAGATTAGGGAATTTACATTTGTCAACGTCAGAGCAACGTTTTGTTTTGTTTTTTGTCGCACCATTTGATGGATGGGAATAAAGTCCACATTTCTGACCATGGCTGAGGGTGTTTCCTTTGTGCTGCATTTGTATGTTTCACAGGCATTCATGAGTGTTTGAGTGACATTGATGTTTCTGTACTAAGCCCTTAGTTGCAGCTGATGAGGTGGAAGATGTAGCACCTAAGTGCCACGTGTGGAAGTGCTAGGCAATGCTGGTCCTGCTGATCGATGTGTGTGGAGCTAGCTGAAGGTTCGTTGGATTAAATTGTCCCAGGTGTCCCTGTCTCCTTGGTGTAACAGCGGGTCGGCGTGCTGCCCCTCATCATCGCCCTGTGCTTCCTCATCCTCTGAGCCACTGCTGGATTCATCATGTGCAGCCTCATCCACTGCGTCAGGATCTTCATCGTCAACTGCATCCCCCCTTTCCAGTGCAAGATTGTGCAGAGCGCAGCATGCTACCACTATCACAGAGACGCGATCTGGGGGGTACTGGAGTGCGCCCCCTGAGCGGTCCAGGCATCGGAAGTGCATCTTGAGAAGACCGATGGCTCTCCCCACCACAACCCTTGTGGAGCCCTGGCTCCTATTGTAGCGCTCCTCAGCTTCTGTTCTTGGATAGCGGAGAGGCGTCATGAACCACCTTCTGAGGGGATAGCCCTTGTCACCCAGCAGCCAACCATCCAGCCAAGCCGGAGCACTGAAGAGCCTCGGCACCTGAGAGTGTCTGAGGATGTAGGCATCGTGGGAGCTGCCTGGGTACCTTGCACAGACTTGTAGAATCAGCATCCTGTGATCACACACTATCTGCATGTTCATGGAGTGGAAGCCCTTCCTGTTGACGAAGGCACCGGGCTCACCTGCTGGCGCCTTGATGGCCACATGTGTACAGTCTATAGCACCCTGGACACGGGGGAAGCCAGCAATGGCCATGAAGCCTCTGGCTTGCTGTGTCTGACTTGCCTGGTCGCAGCGGAAGTGGATGAAGGTCAATGCCCATCTGAACAGAGCGTCTGTAACCTGCTTGACACAAGTGTGGGCAGCTGATTGGGAGACACCGCAAAGATGACCCACTGAGCCCTGGAAGGAGCCAGATGCATAGAAGTGGAGGGCAACTGTGACCTTCAGAGCCGCTGGCATGGGGTGTCCACCCACATAGTTAGGAGATATCTCAGGGCCAATCATCTGACAGATGTAGTTGACTGTTTCCCTTGACAGTCGGAGCCTCCTTCGGCACTGCACCTCAGACATATTGAGATAGCTGCTTCGTTGCCTGTATACCCTGGCAGCAGGATAGTGGCGTCTTCTGTGACCCCTTCCACCTTGGACTACCTCTTGGCCCTGCGCCCCTTGTGCCTGCACTTGGCCTCTCAAAGGTGGCTCACCTGGAGGCTGATTGTCCAATCTTGGCCTCCTTATTCTATCCCTCCCTTCCTCCTCAGAGGAGCTGCCTCCAGTGGAGATGTCAGAACCCATACCCAGGCTAAATGGAGGCCTCCGGAAAGCTGCAGGCCCGATAAAGATTACTGTCTGCAGACTGCTGAGCTGAAGCTTCAAAGTAGAGAGAAAGCTATT
Source organism: Cetorhinus maximus (assembly GCF_964194155.1). NCBI lineage: Eukaryota > Metazoa > Chordata > Chondrichthyes > Lamniformes > Cetorhinidae > Cetorhinus > Cetorhinus maximus. The sequence goes on from NC_135899.1 coordinate 69,866,056, forward strand.
GGAAATCGATCTGAACTGCTAACAATCACACAGGCAAGTTTAAAACACTTTCTGCATTAAATACTTCAGAAAAAAACATTGACAGCCCCTCTGAGCCCACATATCCCGCCCGTGGATGAGTTTTGTTAAAAAGTCACTTACCCGCCTGCCCGTTGCGCCCGTGCGCCAAGCCGAAGATCGCACGGGCTCCTCAAAATCGGCGTTGATTGCTGAGTTAAGGGCCTTAACAAGCCCTTTAATTAATGGCGGGCGCACTTCATCGCGCACCCGCCCAGCTAAATATCGTGATGGCGCGCGGTGATGTAGGGACGCTTACCTGACGTCAGCACACGACATTTTAAGCACTGACATGCGGGGCCCACAACCCGCACGTCACTCAGAAAATTCTGTCCATTGTTTCCAATCACACATGAACAATAGCCATTTATGCAAAGCAGTGGAGACTGACTGATACCAATGGACTGTACTCCAGCAAGGAGTCAATGTACTTGGCAGGGAAGAAGAACAGGAGAAAATTTGCTGATAAATGAGGGGGAATAAATGATGAGTGTTGTTTATGGCACTCTGATTTTCAGTTAAGCACAAACTTTGAAACAGTATAAATGACTTGGATTCTGCTTCTCCCCTAGTATCTTGTTGCTACCTAACATGCTTAGTTATCCACGTCCTTATGTTTAAAACCTTCTCTACCTAACCACCACAGATCAACAAATTAAAAATTGCTTGGGAGATGTGAAAACCAACTGCCTGCCCTATTTTTTAAATATATGTCATCAGGCTGTGCATCCACAGCTCAGCTTGGGGCCGTCTACGAAACCTAATCATTCCTAAGCAAACATCTGCTTAAAACGCATATTAAAATCTAACTATATATGTCTTTTCCTCAGAATCGTGGTCAAAATAACCCAAATCATAACATGTAGACAAGGAAATGGTAGGAGACTGCAGTTGTGCAAAGGCCACTCCTGTGCTGGATATAAGGATACACTGATCAATTCTTTTTCTTCCATTACCAGGTGTTCTGTTATCGTGAAAGATTTACTTTTAGTCGGGTGGATCTAAATGCATGAGTCACCTGATGTCTGACACTGTAAGTTGACCACTTTTCTGGAAAGTTTCTACATGAATTGCATTGCAAACCTATTCTATTCAATTTCACATCTGATGGAGTGTCAAGGCCCACTTCAAATAGGGACTATCTTGAAAGGAGTGCATTAAAAATGCAAAGTGCTGGACTTTGATCAGCTTTAGTTCTATCAAGACAATGGGAACTGCTAACCAGCCATTCAGACATTTCAAAAAACCCTATGAAGGATGCAACAGCTCCATCTGCTGTTGATTTCTACCTTGAAATGTGTCAAAGGTTTCGGAGATGAAAAGATCAACAATTTTTAAAAATTCATTTACTGGATGTGGGTGTTGTTGACGGGCCAGATTTATTGGCCATCTGCAATTGCCCTTGAGAAGGTGGTGGTGAGCTGTCTTCTTGAACTGCTGCAGTCCCTATAGTGTAGGTACACCCAGTGCTGTTAGGGAGAGAATTCCAGAATTTTGGCCCAGCGACAGTGAAGGAATGGTGATATATTTCCAAGTGAGGATGGCGAGTGGCTTGGAGGGGAATTTCCAGGTGGTGGTGTTCCCATGCATCTGCTGCCCTTGTCCTTCTAGATGGTAGTGGTCGTGGGTTTGGAACGTGCTGTCGAAGGAGCCTTGTTTCTGCAGTGCATCTTGTGGATGGTACACACTGTTGCCACTGTTCATCGGTGGTGGAGGGAGTGAATGTTTGTGGAAAGGGTGTCAAACAAGAGGGCTGCTTTGTCCTGGGTGGTGTCAAGCTTCTTGAGTGTTGTTGGAGCTGCATTCATCTAGGCAAGTGGGGAATGTTCCATCAAACTCCTGACTTGTGCCTTGTAGATGGTGGACAGGCTCGGGGAATCAGGAGGTGAGTTACTCGCCTTAGGATTCCTAGCTTCTAACCTGTTCTTGCAGCCACAGTATTTATGTGGCTAATCTAGTTCAGTTTCTGGTCAATGGTAGCCCCCAGGATATTGATGGTGGGGGATTTAGCGATGGTAATGCCATTGAATGTCAAGGGGTGATGGTTAGATTCTCTCTTGTTGGAGATGGTCATTGCCTGGCACTTTGTGTGGCGTGAATGTTACTTGCCACTTGTCAGCCCAAGCCTGGATATTGTCCAGTTCTTGCTGCATTTGGACACGGACTGCTTCAGTATCTGAGGAGTCGCGAATGGTGTTGAAGATTGTGCAATCATCAGTGAACATCCCCACTTCAGACATTATGATGGAAGGAAGGTTGTTGATGAAGCAGCTGAAAATGGTTGGGCTGAGGACACTACCCTGAGGAACTCCTGCAGTGATGTCCTGGAACTGAGGTGATTGACTTCCAACAACCAAAACCATCTTCCTTTGTGCTAGGTATGACTCCAACCAGTGGAGAGTTTTCTCCCTGATTCACATTGACTTCAGTTTTGCTAGGGCTCCTTGATGCCACATGCAGCCAAATGCTGCCTTGATATCAAGGGCAGTCACTGTCACCTCATCTTTGAGTTCAGCTCTTTTGTCCATGTTTGAACCAAGGCTGTAATGAGGTCAGAAGCTGAGTGACCCTCGTGGAACCCAAACTGATCCTCAGTGAGCAGGTTATTGCTAACAAGTTTCTTTGATAGCACTGTTGATGACCCCTTCCATCACTTTACAGATAATGGGGTGGTATTTGACTGGGTTGGATTTATCCTGCTTTTTGTGTACAGGACATAGCTGGGCAATTTTCCACATTGCTGGGTAGATGCCAGTTTTGTAGCTGTACTGGAACAGCTTGGCTAGGGGAGCAGCAAGTTCTGGAGCACAAGTCTCCAGTAATATTGCCGGAATATCGTCAGGGCCCATAGCCTTTGCAGTACCCAGTGCCTTCAGTCATTTCCTGATGTCACGTACAGTGAATCGAATTGGCTGAAGACAATCATCTGTGATGCTGGGGATGCCCGGAGGAGGCTGTGATGGATCATCCACTCGGCATTTCTGGCTGAAGATTGTTGAGAATATTTTAGCCTTATCTTTTGCGCTGATGTGCTGGGCTCCTCCATCATTGAGGATGGGTATGCTTAAGGAGCCTCCTCCTCCAGTGATTTGTTTAATTGTCCACCACCATTCATGGCTGGATGTGGCAGGCCTGCAGAGCTTAGATCTGATCCGTTGGCTGTGGAATTTCATGGCTCTGCCTATCGTTTGCTGCTTATGCTGTTTGGCATGCAAGCAGTCCTGTGTTGTAGCTTCACCAGGTTGACACCTCATTTTTAGGTATGCGTGGTGCTGCTCCTGGCATGCCCTCCTGCACTCTTCATTGAACCACGGTTGATCTCCTGGTTTGGTGGCAATGGTAGAGTGGTGGATATGCTGGACAATGAGGTTACGGATTATGGTTGTGCACAAATCTGCAGTTGCTGATGGCCCACAGTGCCTCACGGATGCCCAGTCTTGAGTTGTTAGATCTGTTCAAAATCTATCCCATTTAGCACGGCGGTAGTGCCACTCGAGAAGATGGAGAGTATCTTCACTGTGAAGATAGGACTTCATCACCACAAGGACTGTGCAGTGGGGACTCCTATCGATGCTGTCATGGACTGATGCATCTGCGGCAGGCAGGTTGGTAAGGATGAGGTCAAGTATGTTTTTCCTTCTTGTTGGTTCCTTCACCATCAGCCGCACACCCAGTCCAGCAGCTATATCCTTTAGCACTCGGCCAGTTCGGTCTGTCATGGTGCTACTGAGCCACTCTTGGTGATGGACATTGAAGTCTCCCAGAGTACACTCTGTGTCCTTGCCACCCTCAATGCTTCCTCCAAGCAATGTTCAACATAGAGGAGTACTGATTCATCAGCTGAGGGAGGACAGTATATGGTTTCCTTGCCCATGTTTGACCTGATGCCTTTAGACTTCATGGGGTCCAGAGTCGATGTTGAGGGCTCCCAGGGCACTCCCAACTGTATACCACTATGCCGCCACTTCTGCTGGGTCTGTCCTGCTGGTGGGACAAGGATAGTGATGTTGGTGTTTGGGATATGATATGTAAGGTATAGTTCTGTGAGTATGACTATGTCAGGCTGTTGCTTGACTAGTCTGTGAGACAGCTCTCCCAATTTTGGCACAAACCCCCAAATGTTAGTTAGGAGGACTTTGCATGGTCGACAAGGCTGGGTTTGCCACTAAGATGAAAGCAAAATACTGCGGATGCTGGAAATCTGAAACAAAAACAAAAATTGCTGGAAAAACTCAGCAGGTCTGACAGCATCTGCGGAGAGAAAGACAGAGTTAACCTTTTGAGTCCATATGACTCTTCTTCAGAACTAAAGAGAAGTATAACTGTGGTGAAATATATACTGTTTAAGGGGGGGTGGGACAAGTGAAGCTGGATAGAAGGCCAGTGATAGGTGGAGGCAAAGGAGAGATTGCAAAAGATGTCAAAAAACAGAAGGTCGGAGGGGTGTTGATGGTGATGATCCTGGCTTAAGGATGTGGTAATGGTGACATTAAGAGTAGAAAGCAGGATGAGCAAGTGACAGAGGGCCCTAGTGGGAGTGGGATGGGGGGAGTGGACGGTGTGGGAAAAAAGATCGAAATAGGCTAAAAGATGGAGATAAAACAATGAATAGAAATAAATTTAAAAAATAATAATAGAAATAAGTGGGGACAAAAAAATATATAAAAATTAAATACGGAAAAAAGCGGATCAAAAAGGGGGTGAGGATGGAGGAGAGAGTTCATGATCTGAAGTTGTTGAACTCAATGTTAAGTCTGGAAGGCTGTAAAGTGCCTAACCGAAAGATGAGGTGCTGTTCCTCCAGTTTGCGTTGAGCTTCACTGGAACAATGCAGCAGGCCAAGGACGGACATGTGGGCATGAGAGCAGGGTGGACTGTTGAAATGGCAAGCGACAGGGAGGTCTGGGTCATCTTCTGGTTAGGCACTTTGCAGCCTTCTAGACTTAACATTGAGTTCAACAACTTCAGATCATGAACTCTCTCCTCCATCCTCACCCCCTTTTGATCCCCTTTTTTCAGTATTTATTTTTAAATTTTTATATATATTTTTCCCCCCTATTCTATTATTATTTAAAAAATTTATTTCTATTCATTGTTTTATCCCCACCTTTTATCCTATTTCGATCTTTTCTCCCACACCGTCTCCTCCCCCCACCCCCACTAGGGCCATCTGTCCCTTGCCCATCCTGCTTTCTACTCTTAATGTCACCATTAGCACCTCCTTTAGCCAGTACCACCACCATCAACACCCCTTCATCCTTTTGTTTGTGACATCTTTTGCAATCTCTTCTTTGCCTCCACCTATCACTGGCCTTCTATCCAGCTTCACCTGTCCCACCCTCCTTGAACAATTTATATTTCACCACATTTCTACTTCTCTTTAGTTCTGAAGAAGAGTCATATGGACTCAAAACGTTAACTCTGTCTATCTCTCCACAGATGCTGTCAGACCTGCTGAGTTTTTCCAGCAATTTTTGTTTTTGGGTTTACCACTGTCGTTTTCGGTGTCTAGCTCAATGCCAAGTGGTCTAAAAACAAAAAGCTAAAAGCTACTGCGGATGCTGGAAATCCAAAACAAAAACAGAATTACCTGGAAAAACTCAGCAGGTCTGGCAGCATCAGTGGAGAAGAAAACAGTTGACGTTTCGAGTCCTCATGACCCTTCGGCAGAACTTCTGCCAAAGGGTCATGAGGACTCGAAACGTCAACTGTTTTCTTCTCCACCGATGCTGCCAGACCTGCTGAGTTTTTCCAGGTAATTCTGTTTTTGTTTTGTCCAAGTGGTCTATCCGGTTTCATTCCTTTTTATTGGAATTTTAGCTGTTTGATACAACTGAGTGGCTTGCTAGGCCATTTCAGAGGGCATTTAAGGGTCAACCACATTACTGCAGATCTGGAGTCCCATGAAGGCCAGATGATGGCAGATTTCCTTCCCTAAAGGACATTAGTGAACCAGATGGGTTTTTAACAACAATCAACAATGGTTTCATGGTCATCATTAAACTTTTAATTCCAGATTTTTATTGGGATAAAATTCCATAATCTGCCATGGTGAGATTTGAACCCAGGTTCCCTGTGCATTACCCTGGGTCTCTGGTCCAGTGACAATACCACTGCACTGCCTCCCCACTTGATGTGTAACAATGACTGCAACACATGCTAATCAAATTCCTTTCTGGGAATATACAGATAGGAGTTTTAAAACAGAAGGAGGAGAAAGAAATATCACTATCATCTGAAAACACTGCTGGAAAAGAGCAGTAAAGATCTCTCCCTCTCACTCTTTCTCTCTCGCAATCTCTCTCTCTCTCTCTGAAGCTAAATGAGTGTCTTCAACAAAGTGCAGTCCTGAACAAATCAACTCCAGAATTCTACAGGAAACCAACTAACTTAAAAATGACCAAAACGTTCAACAACCTACACCTCAAAGACAAGTAAAGGACTTAATCATATATTCTTTTAACTTTTTATTTGACGCTAACTTTCTCGCTTGATATTTGTGCGTGTGTGTGTCTGTGTGTGTGTCATTGTGTGTTTTTATTATTTTTTCTCGGGTTTAGTAGCTAATAAATTTACTCTTTCTTTGACTCAAGAAAACCTGGTTTGATTGTCTCCTTTTTTAAAAAAATTACATTTGGATTGGAATTACAGGGAAAAGAAATTTTAAAACCTTTGTTGTGACCAACCAAGGGAGCTGAACAGAAGGGGAGCCAGTTCTCTCCTCCTCACTAGGTCATAACAATATACAGCAGTGTTGTCCGATGCACTTGTCACACCAATCGGCCAGAGGTATGGTGAACTGCTGCTTGCTTTTAGAGCCAGGCAATACAGAGTTGTGTCAAAGCTGCAGCAGTAGGTATCAGTATGGGTGTCGCTCGCTAGACCACTTGTCATTGATCCCTATTTGAGCAGGGAAGAATCAACCATGTAGATGTGAAGCAGGAGTCACATATGGGTCAGGCTGTGACTATGTTTATCAGAATGTAACTCAGTTGTTGGGTTTCTGGTGACCTGGAAGCTGAAGGGCCATTTGTTCAATGAAACAAGAAAAATAGCCTGCCGTTTGTAACCTCTGTTCCTGTTCTCTCTGGGTGTCTCTAAATGATGATACGTTTTGAATTGTGGGAACACTCTGTGAAGCACTGTGAAAGCAGAGCCGGTCTTCGGAAGGACAGCGGTCTGATTACTCTTAACGTTTTCATGGGGACTCTAGTGAAAACAAATTTGGTTTTGTTTAGCTGGTAGTGGCAGTTTTTGTAAAACAGTTGCGTTGCATGAGCAATGGGCAGCACTGCATGTCTGCCAATGAGGGTTGAAATATGCAATTTTGGCAAGCTGGTGGGATGAAGCAACATCCAAGTGTGTTTAGCTTTTATCTTAATAGATCTGTTGAAATGAGTGATTGAAAGGAATAGGGTGCGACGGGTGTAGCAGGAGTGATTACAGGAGATTGGCCATGAGGTCTATTAAATGTGCCAAATGCTGTGTTTGGAAATAGCAGGCGGCAGGGCATAAGGAAGATAAGAGTGTTACGACCATGTGAAGAGAGGTAAAAATGACTGCCCTATTCTACCATTCCAGGTCAGACCGTAACAGGGATTTTTGTGAATTTAGTCCCATTTTTAAAACTTGCAGTTTATAAACAATTAGTCAGACAGTTTTCAGAGTTTAAATGAAGAACAAGATAAGTTTATTGAAACTACTTCCAAATTAGAAAAAACCTAGGTAAATCGCAACCACCATTCATTCATCGCACACATTCGCTGGGCCCACACAACTACAGATGCTAGGATAAGATGATCGGCTTAAAGATTTTTTACAGTTCGTGAAGAAGATAAAACAAAGGAGTATACATTTAGTTGTCCTTTGACTGGTCTTGATGCGGTTTCCATGTTGTGTCTTCCTGGCTGTAGTTGTACAGACCAGATTTCCATGGGCAAAATTTTACATCCCGTGGGCGTGTGCCTGACCCAATTGGCCATAAAATAGCGCGTGATGACGTCGGGTGAGCGTTCCAACATCATCGCGCACTTGCGCAATATTTCGCTCGGCGGGCACAAGCAGGTGCCAGAGCCGAGCCCGCCATTAATTGAGAGGCCACTTAAGGCCATTAATAATCCAATTGACGACAATTTTTCGTTGCCTGTGCAATTTTGCACTCGTCACACGGGCAAAATGGGCAGGCGGCCAGCCGACATTTTCAAAAACCTCATCCATGGGCAGGATAAAAGGGGTCAGCAGCATTGCCAGGGTGAGTAGTGAGGGGTTTGGTACATCATTTGTTGCTGTTGACTTACTGGTACTTGGCAGCGTCATCTCTGTTTGGGGCTTCATTCTTAGCATTTCCAGGCTTCATTTCAGGACTCCTTGGTGATACCCCCAGGGCGAATGTCATTGATAATGGTTGCATGCTGCGCTCTCCACAATCTGGCACTAGCAAGCGGGGACCCACCGGAGGAAGAGGACTTTAACACAGCTCCACAGGCCACAGAGGATGAGCCAGGTAGTGAGTCGAAGAGGAGCACAGTGCGAATGCTGAGGGTGTGGAGGCAGACCTCGGTAACCTCCAGGGAGGCAGGGGCACCTTGATCCAATGCTCCTTCAGCTAGGCTACCAAAGATCAGCTTCAACCACAACACAAGGCAGGGCTCCCGCCTCTATCCCAGATGTCTGAAAGGACCCTTTCATTTGAACCCAAAGAACACTCAGTGTCTGTGCAATAAAGTTCAGGGTCACTTATGTCCATCGTTACATACTGGCATACCTTGCACCAATAAAATAAAAAGATGAAGCATACTCAGACCATGTCAACAGAAACAAGATTTATCTCATTTTGACAATTCCAAACTATTTACATAACTTTCTCTGGTCTTCATTCCCAGACCAGTATAGATAAAGCAAACAAAAATGAGCATAAGATCATCCGTGAACTGTCCCTCTTGTGCTCACGGGGCCTTTAACTTGAGCCCTTGTTAAGCAAACAACGAGCAAGCACCAGAAGTTCTTCATGAGTGGTATGGTGTGCAGCACAATCACTAAAACATGTAATGCATTGTCAGTTAATTACAGCACAGACTACCAAAAGTAACTATGTTTCCGACGAAAGGTCATTGGCCTAAAATTGTTCCTCTCTCCAATTTGCTGTTTGACCTGCTAAGTATTTCCAGCATTTCTGTTTTTATTTCAGATTTCCAGCATTCGGAGTATTTTGCTTTGTATTCTTTTTAGCTGGTTTTCAACTTCCTTACTTTTCGGATACTTTAACTTTAAAAAGTCAGAAGTTTAAAAAAAAAAATCTGTGCCATTTTTGCTGTATCTTCAATAACCTGCTTGTTTCCCATTGATCCCCATCCCACTTCATTACCAGTTTAAATTAGCACCACAAGTCATCAGGCTGACACAATTCAGGGACAACTATATAGGTTTCCCCAATCGGTTAGCTCTTTGTAGACTACAAACTTCAAAGATCAGCTGAGAACATCCAATGAAGTAATTCCATTTTATATTTCAATGGTTGGTAAACAAATCAAAAAAATTCAAGTACAATCAGCAGAGTCACAGACGCCATGGCTTGAATGACCACCTTCAGTGCTGCACATGTTCTATATTTCTATGTTCATACACGCAAAGTATTTCAATTAGCCTCTGAGTTACGCAGGGTAAAGTTGGCCACAGATTCTGATACTAATTACTGTGAGCACAGATTTGCTGAAGGTTCAGCATTGGGTTTGCCTGTGAAACTCACCTGTGGTTGAATATCAATATTTGCTGTCAAGGCTCGCAGATAAAGCTTGGCTGTCTGGGCAAGACAAGTGCGGGTGGGTGGACAGGGGGCTACCAGCACCGTGGAACCAAACCACAGCGAGGAGTCAAGGTTCTGGAGATTGGAAAGGGCGAATATTGCTATGAATAAAAAAAAAATTCATAAGGCATAACCCCACTTCCTCAACTTCAATTGAATAGATTTCTGATAAAGCTGAGAACTCCTTGTTGCTCCAAGTACTTGTAATTGTTCCTATGCATACTTCTGATTTTGCCTTTTTCAATATTTCACTTTTTCCTGTCTTCTCCAATTTGTACTTTTTCTTTTCAATTTCTGACCTTAATCTCAGCCAGAGTATTAAAATAAAAGGACTGAGAATGCTGTCCGCTCACTTTGACTTAAAAACTAAAAAAAAAATCTATTTTTACCTCGACTGGAAATACTTTCTTAGACTTGCCAAAGTTACAGCTGAATTTCTGTGCTATTTAGGCATAGGGACACAGAACAGATTGTGGAAAAATATAGCTATCAAAGCTTGCTACCAGACATGGAACATGAAGCAGTAAGGATTCTGATTTGGGATGGGGAACAATGAGAAACAAGCAGGATATTGAAGATACAGCAAAAATTGTACAGAATTTTTTGAGTGTGTTGTAGGGTGGCCGAGTTGTACTATTAGTGATAGAGTTGATCTGCAGACACTTCTTGGTTGGAAACCTTAAGTTTATTTACAATATACTCAGCAGTGTATTTACAATATACTCACGCGTGCTTTCAGCTCCAACTCTATCTCTACGCTGACTGCTGAGGTAGCCCACGCTACTCTCCTATTGGTTACTATAGGTCATGTGATCTTCCCTAACACATATTATTCTTAAAGGTACATTGCACACCAAATAAACTTATAGGCCTGAATTTTCCCGTTGGCGATTTGGGGGCAGGGCTTGCTCGCCGACGGGAAAATGACGCAGGATGATGTTGGGAGGAACCCCCGACGTCATCCCGGTCCACTTAAATATTCAGGAAGGCGGGCGGACAGTGAAATCAGTTGTCTGCCCGCCGACCTGTCAATGGCCAATTAAGGCCATTGACAGGGTAATTAAGATAATTAAAGACCCTGCCCGTCCAACCTTAAGGCTGGTGGGCAGGCCAGGAGCCCCAGCGGGCTTCTGATAAAGCATGAAACCTCATCCACTGGCACACTTTGACAGGTGGGGAATCCCTCCCCACTCCGGTGCACAGGAAGTGCATAGCGCTTCCCGTCAGGCAGGCCGCTGGGTGGGCCTTAATTGGCCCACCCACTCAAAATGGCGGCGGGGCCCATTTCGGCGGCAGCGATCGGCTGCCCACCCGCCGCTGAGCTGGTGGGGCCTGCCCGCCAACCGAGGGCAAAATTCTGCCCATAATTACTTCAGAGTGTCAATATTTTGTTGGTGCAGATGAAATGTTATTAATTGCTCATGTTTCCACACCATAAAAGGGGTGGGAGGGGGAAGAAAGATTTTCAATATTTATACACAAAAAAAGGTTTTTCAAGTTTAGCTTAAAAAAGAACTCCCCTGTTTAGAACCAGACACGTGGCAACACCTGACTGTCATGTGAAAAATAAGATTATTGCCATGTGTGTAGTATCCAGGGAAGTCATACAATGCAGGTAACCAAAGGACAGCATCAGTATCTTTCAAGATGATATTTGGTAACACAGACAGAATCTTTAAAGTAAATCGAAATGTGAAATGCTTCAATATTACACGGACCGGGTCCGGCAGGGCAGGGGGCAAGTTTCTTGAAATTTGATTGGGATGTATTTGGGTCTTTGTTTAATTTTGAATTTAAATTACTGTTTAAAAATTCAATGATTATCAACGTGCATTGCTTTCATTTCAGACCTGTTCAGTGGGTTGCCAGGCAATGTGGTATATGGGAGAAGAAAGAAGCCTCTAGGCTTCCTGCAGGGCTGTTGCATTGTAATTCCTGGTGTTTTATTACCTCAGCACACTGCAGTGCAGGGAGACAGGCAGAGATTAGCCTTTTAATAAGGTTTGTACTGAAATGAGAAGCGTCTTTGTCAGCAGCTTCAAGAGAGAGTATTTATAACTCAAAGGGACATTTTTGCTTTACACAGATGATTATACCAGAATAAGCACAAAATATAATAGAAGGGTTGAGTAACATTACAGAACAAACATAGTATGTTGGACAAGCAAATATTTAGTTAAGTGATTCCCTTTAACCAGGTTCTGCAGGGCTGACCTGGGTTAAATGTACACCTGATCTAGGCATTGAATTCAGACGTACAAAGCCAGGTCTAATTTATTCCCATTATGTCGAATCCTTGACTCAGGGATAAATACTTCCAGTTTATTAGATTTTCATACACAGCAGAAATAATCAATTAATTCCCCAATTTTCATTTATAGACAGCGATACATTTTAGAAGTCTAATCATTTTATGCAAATACTTCATGTAAATATGCTTTGCAGTATTTTCCCTTGGGTGTCAGGTCTGCTGAATTGTTAACCAATTGTTTAAATGGGTTGTGGTAGAAGGATTTTCAAACTGGCCCTTTCTGTCTACTGTTTATAGAAATACTGACTCAAATCTAAATGTTTTTTGGCAAGCTCATTTATGTGCTTGTCTGGATTCAAATGTTTTAATCCATGCTACTTTCTGTTTAAGAAATAGCCCATGTTTTCATAAGTGTTTGGTGTCACATCAAAGTGGGTTGAACTGATATGCCCCTGTCTTGATTATAAATAAGCGAAGAAAACATTAATATTAAACATTATATCAGAGATTTTGGAAATGGTTCAATGCTGGACTTATTTTTCATCCAGTTGCACTCAGTACAAAGTAGTACAGAATAGGGATGATTTTAGGCTTGATTGCCCCTGGCTTTTGGGCATTGAGGCCTGTTAGGATTTCAAAATGGCATCTTCTGATGTGAAGTGCCCCCGACGCTAGTAATGGAAATAGTGTGCCCACATTTAATGCCCGACAGCTGCACGCAGAGCTGGCAGATCATGACACCGATCAGCATACAAATGCTGATTTGACACCAGCACTTCCATTTTGGCACTTTCCAGCCGCCATTTTGGCAAACGACACAGAGCTGAACATGACATTAAGCAGAATGAAGACCCATCCCAACCAACCAGTGTTATTTGCTACTTAAATTTCAATTACTTGCAGGTTAGTTCCTGGTTTATTTCTTCTGGATATTCCTACAATTGCCCATGGTTTTGGTGCTTTCCACAGTTGTTTCTAGTTTCAGAAGATTACAGGGGATGGTGTGGCAGGTGCTGAAGGACTTCTTGCTGGAGGCACCTGCATATGCCATTTACCAGACATGGCTACACTAATAGATCCTCCTTTTGAAATCAATCATGACCAATGACTGGGAGAATGAGTAGAGGCCACGCAGAGGAGGACAACCTGCTGGAAGACGGAGGGGGAGAAGGGCCCCCTACATGTAGTCAAATCTGCCCAGTGTGCCAGGGAGCATTTCTCCTTCCTGAACTTCAGCGACAGCCAATGTTTGAGACATCTGAACATCTGTAAGGCAGCCGTCACTGATATCGGCCAACTGCTGCAGTCACAGTACCAAAGAGAGAGCAGGGCAGGGACCACATTGCCAGTGGCTGTGAAGGTGAATGTGGCAATGAACTTCTATTCATCTGGCTCCTTCCAGGCTCCTGCTGCAGATTTTAGCAGCATCTTGCAATTTGCAGTGTGTAAGGGAGGTCACTGAGGCTCTCTATGTGAAGAGAGAGAACTTCATTTTCTTCCCTCTTGCCAGAGAGAAGCACGTGGAGTAAGCACAAGGGTTTGCAAAGATTGCAGGCTTCCTCATGGTGCAGTATGCCACTGACTGCATGCACATCACTTTGCTTATGCTTCATGCCAACTCCACCATGCACCTGAATCGAAAGGATCCACTCTTTCAATGTACAGCTGGTATATGATCTTAGGCATTGAATCATGAAGGTTAATGCCCTGGCTGCAGTTGTGATGTCTTCATTCTGTGGTAGTTCTTTCTGTCAGCTATCCTTCAGCCACCACAGCAAATCAAAGGATGGCTGCTGGGTGACAGGGCTACCTGCTGGTGACATGGCTCACAATTCAAGTTCACAGCCCACACACAATGGTGAAAGCCATGCTGTCACAAGAAATCTGATAGAGCAGACCAATGGCATCTTGAAGTAATGATTTCACTGCATGGACAGTTCTGGAGGAGTCCTACAGTACTCAGTCAAGTCGGTCTTAATATTTGTGATAGTCTTCTGTATGCTGCACAACTCTAATTGCCCTTGAGAAGATGGTGGTGAGCTGCCTTCTTAAACCGCTACAGTCTATGTGGTGTTGGTGCACAATCTCACCATTACTGGATGAGGGAACAAACCTTCTTACCACTTATCAAGTGAGAAACTGAGGAACAGGAGCATGAGGAGATGGAGGAGGATAAGGAGGAAGGGGAAGGAAGACTACAACCTGGCTGTACACGCATAACTAATTTGAGTATGATACCAGTAACCTCAACCTCAATTCTCTACTCACCAACACTCCCACACTCCTTATCTTCCCTCTCTGTCACTGACCTCTTGAGCACAACGCAAAAATAAGAGCAAATGCAAAACACAGAGTCTAATCCAAATTTATAAATTAAATCATGCCATATTTCATGCAAAATTAATTTAATCGCCCTTGTGCATTGCCTAGGCTGACATGTGAAGAATGGGCATTGACTGGGTAATCGGGGCTGCTGGTGCTTGTGACGCTGTGACTGTGCTTTCAGGAGAGAAAGCGAATGGAATAAAAAGCAACAAACCGGCTATAAGAATCAAATCAAAATGTGCAAAAATATTATTCCTGCACATTTCGTAGATTAAAAATTAATTTTACACTTCCTAATTTAGATAAATACTTTGAACTTTTTTTAACGTGGCGAATTGTTCTGATCTGGAATATACTACTTGAAAGGGCTGTAGAAGCAGATTCTATGGTAACTTTCAAAAAGGAATTGGATACATACTTGAAGAAGAAACATTTGCAGGGCCAAGGGGAAAGAGTAAGAGAATGGGACTAAATGGATAACCATCACAGGCATGATGGGCCAAATAGCTTCCTATTATGCTGTGAGATTCTGCGACTCTGTAATCTCTTTTTTATTCATGCATGGGATGTGGGCGTCGTTGGTTAGGCTCTCATTTATTGCCCATCCCTAGTTGCCCTTGAGAAGGTGGTGGTGAGGTGTCTTCTTAAACTGCTGCAGTCCATGTGGTGTAGGTACACCCACAGTGCTGTTCGGGAGGAAGTTCCAGGATTTTCACCCAGCGACAGTGAAACAACAGTGATATATTTCCAAGTCGGGATGCTGTTTGGCTTGGAGGGGAAATTCCAGGTGGTGGTGTTCCTATGCACCTGCTGCCCCTGTCCTGCTAGATGGTAACAATTGTGGGTTTGGAAGGTGTGGAGGCTTGGTGAGTTTCTGCAGTGCATCTCACACATAAATAAAACTAATCTCACATGCAAATAAAATGAATCGGCACTGAAATTGCACTCCACCAACTTACTTCATGCAATTGAGTATCCAACACCGAGATGATCCTGAAATCCCAGAACAAGTCACTGCACATTTCCCCCCTCACTTGAATGAATTTCACCTCTTTCAGTTGTACTGCTCGCTAGAATGTTATGCAGTGCTGGACCCCTCTAGCTGATTGGGCGACAGGACAGGAAGTGGTAGTGCTGAAGTGAAGGCAAGAGATTCAATGGCAATTTTCATCGCACCTTCACCAACAGATTATGAAATATGATCACTGGTGAAGAGAACTGAGACTGGATGTTCTAGTCATGTTCTGTCCTGGTTGGATTATACATGCAGGCCAGTGCATTATTCAAAAGAGTAAAAAATGAAGGAAACTAGCATTATTGTGGCATGTAAAAAGTTGAAAAAAATTCTTGTTCCCAAAGTATGCCTTTCATTACAGCCCCAATGTACATTTTTCTGGCTATTTTCACTACCCATAGTACAAACTTAAAGAACATAGTGTCATTATGGCACAGAAGGAGGCCATTTGGCCCATCGAGTCCATGCTGGCTCTCCGTAGAGCATCCTGTCAGTCTCATTCCCTGGCTCTATGTCTCTAGCTCTTCAACCACCTATTCAATTACCTTTAAAAATCATTAATTGTCTCCGCTTCCACATATCTGATAGGCAGTGAGTAGCAGGTCATTACCACTTACTGTGTAAAAATGCTCTTCCTCACACCCCCTCTGTATCTCTTGACCCAAACCTTAAAGCTGTGTCTCCCAGACCTGGTGCTATAGTACCTCAAGTCTGGCAGCCTCGGGACTGAGACCATGCCGGATTTCAGATATTTTCAGGTTTTGGGTTGGGCGGTTCGGACCGCGGGCAGTTCAGGTCAAGCCGGCTGGGATGGGTTCAAGGGCCGCTTGTTGCGCAGGATGGAGTGGTGCGTGAAGTAGGGAAACAAGTAATTAGTCTGAAACTGCACTGTGCAAAGCAGCACCTAGCCGATTGTCAAGGTAAGTTAGTTTTTTTTATTTCACTCACTTGATACATGGAAGATTATAAAAATGTCCTGTTTTCAGACACTACCGGATTTTGGATAGCCAGATTTGAGATACTCTACCTGTATCAGC
This sequence comes from Cetorhinus maximus, assembly GCF_964194155.1. NCBI lineage: Eukaryota > Metazoa > Chordata > Chondrichthyes > Lamniformes > Cetorhinidae > Cetorhinus > Cetorhinus maximus. Next base: position 69,882,543 of record NC_135899.1, read on the forward strand.
TAATGGGAACAATGTTTTGTATCTACCTTATCTAAACCGCCATAATTTTCTGCACCTCAATCAAATCTTCCCTCAAGCTCCTTTGCCAAGATTTTATTAAACTACAAGACAACAATGTATTTGAGGCTAATGTGGCTGTGTGCATTTTATGGTCATATTTAAAGACTGATTTTCACTGTGCATCATTGTCTGATTTGCATCGTACTTTGCATTTCAATGGATGAAATCATGTGACCATTAAACAATGTTTTAATTCGACGGTATACAATTCCTCTGCACTTTAAATAAAGGCATTATTAACCTGTTTAAAGTAAACTAATCAATATCTTTATTAATTGATGCACCAAGAAATTTTATATGGTCATGTTTCTTACCAATATCACACAGACTGATTCCCCTACTTTTTCCTTTGTAAATTAAATATTTCACACAGTTTCAGGATGCTTCTCTGTACTAATTTCTCAACAACAGCAGCAGCGAACATGTGTACATCTGTGCACCTGATAGGAGCATACTGCATACACAGGACTAATTTCCTGATTGAGCAGGTGATAAATGATCATAAAAACATCAACAGATATTTGTTTTAATTTGCATGCCAGCGGTATAAACTGTCTTATTTTTGCCAGTTCGTTTGTATATGCTGTGTATGTGTCTCATGCAGAAATCCATCACCTCATTTTTGCGTGTCCAAAATAAGCTACTGAGAAATCTACACCCTTCTGTTTGGCTGGTATATATACATACATGTGATATACATAAACACTTGATGCATATACTAGATTGAGTGCCTAAAATAAGTTGCTGAAAAATCTACTCCTTTAGAATTTCCATTTGCCTAGATCTGTTGAAGGGTCATTCGGATTCGAAACGTTAACTGTGTTCCTCTCCGCAGATGCTGCCAGACTTGCTGAGTTTTTCCAGGTATTTTTGTTTTTGTTTTGGATACACATGCCCTCCATGTAGAGACTTCTCACCGCCCTCCCCCAGCACCACCCCAACACTTATCTAAGCTCTGAAAGTTCAAGTACAAGGTGACAGAGCCAGGGTCCATGTGTTGGAATGTTAATGTTCAAAGTGACATAGGTTCCTAGGATAGAATTGTAGTAAACTTTGAGCTGCTTGTCAAGTTAGAACCCATGAAAGCTTTGCGGCAAAGAGTTCTCTAGAGCTAAGTGGGAAGAATCCTGACCTCCATAAATAGCTTAACCCTTCTAGTGAGCCAGTCAATCATTAATATTGCATTGGAGTACGAAGGAGCTATCTGATTCAGCTTTTGGATTAACCCAGCCACCTCAGACACTTCACTTGGTTTTGAGCATTACTTCCTGGAGACATTTTGACTCCAAAGTGACAGTACTAATGTTCTGCCAAAAGAGAACTGTCCTCCATTGACCAGTTGCTGATTAGATGGAATGGAAAATGTCTGTTGGGTGGTTGTTAGGAATGATATTTGTCAATGGATGTTCGTGACTTTGTTTATTAAATTTGATGGATCAGTCTCTTCTTCACACGACGAAGGCAATGATCTAAAGCATGAATCAAGAAGGTCATCAGATTACTGTCTCATCAAATTTCTAAATTTATGGATAAGAATGTTATTTTACTGCTAACACAATATGGTTCCTTCAATAATAGTACTGGTCTCCTTTGAGTAGCTCTCTTTCAAAAGTTACAACTGGGACTTATTATTTGCAGGGGGTTCCCACATAGAAATGTTTGAAGCCTACAGTGCAAAAGCTGAGACTCATAACTTCACCGCCATATTTGCAAAAACAAGGACAAATAATGAGGTGCGAGCTATGACAAAGAAAGTGATACAGCACAAGTTTAACACTTGAAAAATTAGACCCAATATCTAAATTTTGAAAACGACATATATTGCAATGATGTGTAAAGTGAAACCATATTGATATTACTGTTGATCTGCTGGAGTGTAACAATGAGAGATTGATAGGCAAAAATGAATTGCTTAGGAACAAATAGTGCAGCAACCAGGAATATGGAAATAATAACTTCTTTAAGGAAGAGGGCATGTTGTCATATTCTCCACCTTTGGTCCCTCAGAAAATGAGTAGATATGGTGTTGTTGGCAATGTGCTGAGATAGATTGAGGGGACCCTGCAGGAGAACTGACCTAATATCTTGTTAGTTTTCCCTTTTTCTGGTTGGATTGGGATGAAATGTTGGCATTTTGATTCCAGTGATATCTGCTATCCTCCACTGTTCCTTCTTCATCTTACTTTTCCTCCAGAATGATGAGTTTTGTTTCCAAAGTGTCAATGTGGCTTGAGATGGGAATCTGTGCAGATAAATTGGAATGACCTATGAAATATGTCCAGTTTCAGATGAGATATAAGCACATTGTGTAAAAACTTATTGAAATTCAGATAAAAACGGGCAATTAATGTTAATTATTTGATTTGCTTTCTCTGTATTGTGCTGTTGACATTCATGACAGGTTAGATGTCTGCTGTATGAATTTTTTGTCAAATGAATAAATCATTTCATACAGTCAAGCAGCACAAAAGGAGGCAATTCGACTCATGGTACCTGTGCCAGCTCTTTGGCAGAACTATCCAATTAATCTCACTTTATATTGCAAAGGGAAGAATTCCCCTCAATCTGGAAACTGGTTGCACATGTGGTTCTGATCACAGACAAGGTTCAAAGGCTTTCAGTTGCAGTCAGTATTTTTTTTTATTACTATCCTGGCCACCTTTTGGGGTTATTAAGGAATGTTTTGCACTCTTCCCTTTGAAAGCCACATTAAATTTTTATTTACTTTATCTCAGGTATTTAGATACCTGTCGTTATTTTGGTTTTTGGGCCTATGAACTCATCCTTTTTTAAAAATAAGTCCTTTTACCAGGCCTTCCTGCTGTTCCATTGCATGGTATAGATAACTCAGTATATGCAAACCAGGAATGTTTCAGATTCAGTTCTTGGTCTCTGTTGTTAGCACGGGCATTGGTACAATTGGCCACAGTTCCCTTGATGCAGACAAATCAGCCAGTGTTTCTGCTTTGATCGCTACCCAGTGACTTCTGCTAGAAAGTATGTGTTTATACTGGGTTTAAACTGGAGATTGGGCTCATTTCTGATGTTTCTCTCACCCATCCATCCTCTACCAAATTGTCAGTTCACACCTAATGTCTTGGTAAAATAATTTGTGTTTATAAATGTTTTTAACGTAAAGGACCATCACCAAATAATTCATAAATGGATGGTGAGGAGGGGCGAAAAAAACCTTAGACAAATAGATAGATTTTTAGAAGATTTTGTAAAGATGGAGAGAAAAGAGGAAATATTTATGTAAATTCCAAAGATTAGGATTGAAATGGCTGAAAGCTTTCCCATCAGTACCTCAGATAAATGGAAAGGAGATATACAGAACACTAGAGAGAGAGAAAAGTGGAACAATCCGGATGGGGTATAGATTGGAGGAGATTCCAGAGATGGCGTGGGGTGAGACATGGAGGGATACAAATGAAGATGAAAACCTTAAGTTTAATGATTTGGAATATGGGGAGCCAGTATGGGTCAGTGAGGATGAGGGAGATAGGCAACAGGAGCCAAGTGCTGGATACAATAGGTGCTGAAAAAGTGTGGACAGGATGAAATTTATGGAAGATGGAAGGAGAGTGAGGAAAGCATTGGTAGATCATAAATCATAGAATGATTGCAGTACTGAAGGAGTCCATTCAGTCCTTCACATCTGTGCTGGCTTTCTGCGAGAACAACACAGACCCATTTCCCCCATCCTTTCCCTGCAGCTCTGCAATCTGTTCCTCTTCAGATAATTATCCAATTCTCTGTTAAAAGCCATGACTGACTCTCCACTACATTCTCGGGCAGTCCATTCCAGACCCTAACCACATGCCTCACGAAAAAGTTTATCCTCATATTGCCTTTGCTTCTTTTGCCAGTCACCTCAAATCAGTGTCTCATGGTTCTCAACCCTTGTGTCAACGGGGACAGTATACCCTTGTGATTTTGAACACTTCTATCAAATCACCCCCCCAACCTTCTCTTCTCTCAAGAGAACAGCTCCAGCTTCCCCAAACTCTCTATATAACTGAAGTCCCTAACCTCTGGAAGCATTCTTGGTTATCTTTCCCGAACCATCTCCAATGTCTTCAAATCCTTCCTAAAATGTGGTGCCCAGACTGAACACAATACTCCAGTTGAGGCCAAAACAGTGCTTGATAAAGGTTCATCATAACTTCTTTGCTTTTGTACTTGATGCCTTTATTTATACAGGCTAGGATCTTATATACCTTATTAACTACTTTCTCAACCTGCCTGCTACCTTCAATGATTCCTGTACTTATACAGCAAGATTCTTCTGCTCCTGTGTCCCCTTTAGAATTAAATTTCTTATTTTGTATTGCCTCCCCTCATTCTTCTTACCAAAAGGTATCACTTCACACTTCTCTGCATTAAATTTCATCTGCCACGTTCCACCCATTGCACCCGTCTGTCTATGCCCTCTTGATGTCTTTCACAATCCTCCACACAGTTCACAATACTCCCAGGTTTTGTATCATCTGCAATGTTTGAAATTGTGCCCTGCATACCCAAGCCTAGATCATTAACAATGATCGAGAAAAACTTGGGGACCCCCACTATATACCTTGCTCCAGTCTGAAAAACAACCATCCATCCTGACTCTCTCTCTTTCCTGTCACTCAGTCAACTTCATACCCATACTGCTACTGTCCATTTTATTTCCATGGGCTTCAACTTTGCTGAAAAGTCTGTTATGTGACATTTTGTCAGATGCCTTTTGGAAGTCCATGTACACCACATCAACTGCATTACCCTCATCAACCCTGTTATCTCATCAAAAAACTCAATTAAGCTAGTTAAACACAATTTGCCATTAATAAATTCATCATGGCTTTGTTCAATGAATCCACATTTGTCCACACGGCTGTTAATTTTGGTCGGGATTATCATTTCTGAAAGCTTTTCCACCACCAAAGTTAATCCAACTGACCTGTAGTTGTTGGGCTTATCCTTATACCAGTTTTGCACAAAGGTGTAACAGCTGCAATTCTCCAGTCCTCTGGGCCCCACCCTTGTATCTAAGGAGGATTGGAAAATCTTGGACAATGCCTCCGCAATTTCCACCCTTACTTTCCTCAGTATCATCGGATGCATCTCATTAGGTCCTGGTGATTAATCAACTTTAAGCATTACTTGCCTTTCTTGCCTTTCTAATGCCACCTCTTTATTAATTTTTAGTCCATGCAGTATTTCAATGGCCTCCTCTTTCACTATGAGTTGGTAACATCTTCTTTAGTAAAAACGGATGTAAAGTACTCATTTAGTACCTCAGCCATGCCCTCTGTCTCTAGGTGTAAATTCACTTTTTGGTCTCTAATGGGTCCCACTCCTCATTTTACCACCTTTTTACTATTTATATGCCAATAGAAGCCTTTTGGATATCCTTTTATGCCAGCTGCCAATCTCTTCTCATTCTCTCACTTTGCTTTTCATTTTTTCTCACTTCTCCTCCGAACTACCTATATATAGCCTGGTTCTCATCTGTTTTATCAGCCTGAGATCTGTCATATGCTTCCTTGTTCCATTACAGTTTGGCTTCCAATCTTTGATTCCAAATAACCCGTGCCAGATCCATTCTTATCCCACTGAAATTGACCCTTGCCCCAATTAATCACATGCACTCCGGAGTGCTCCTTGTCCTTTTCCATAACTGACTTAAACGTTATGATACAATGATCACTGTCCCCTATACGTTTTCTTCTAACACATGGTCCACTTGACCCATATCATCCCCCAGAGCCAGATCCAACAATTCCACTTTGGACTGGAAACTTGCTGATCTAGAAATTTCTCCTGAACGCTGCAGAAACTGTTCTGCCTCTCTGCCCGTTATACCACTGCAGCCCAGCTTGGATTAGTATAATTGAAGTGTTCTGTTATAGCTACCCCATAGTTTTTGCATCTCTCTTGTATTTGCCTTGCAAGTTTGTTCCCCTTTATTTTTCCCACTAGTTGGTGGCCTGTAGAATATACCCAGTCATGTAATGGTATCTTTATTGTTCCTCAGCTTTAGCCAAATAGATTCTGTCCTTGACCCTTGTGTGGCATCCACTCTTTCCTGCACTGTAATAGTCTCCTTAGTCAATACTGCCATCCCTCCTCCTTTCTTAACTTCCCTATCTTTCCTGAACACAGTAGCCACATCTGCCCTTTTTTGAGCTAGGTTTCCGTTATCACTGTGGCATCATATTCCCATGGCTACCTGTGCCTGCAGCTCACCAATCTTATTTATCATAATCCATGTTTTCACATACTTGTACAGTAAACTTAACTGAGACCTTATTGCATTCTCTCTTACTCTGTTCCCACCTTACTACTTCTTACCTTAGTGCCATCAGTCTCTCCAAATTCTTTGTGGACCTTGTTTTCCCTTTCTGTTGTTCTCTCCTGGTTCCTAAATATCTGCCAGGCTAGTTTAAACCCTCCACAATAGCACTAGTAAATTGCCTGCAAGGACATCGGTCCTAGCCCTGTTGAGGTGCAACCAATCCGGTCTATAGAAGTCCTATCCGCCCCCAGAACTGATCCCAATGCCCCAGAAATCTAAAGCCCTCCCTCCTGCACCATCTTTCCAATCACACAATCATCTGCTTAATCCTCCTATTTCTATACTGTCACGATGATGTGACTTATGCATGAGTGATATTAATCTTTAATTTCATCGGCTGATCAAACATATATTAACCTATTTTAAAAAAGGACTTTTAAAAAGCAGGCAAAGACACTGACTTAAGATGGCTGCCACAAGTCACCTGATATCTGGTGTTACAAGTTGACCAGTTTTCTGGAAGGCTCCAATGTGGTACACAATTAAGACATGCCAAGACATCCTCCTATGGAATTTCACACCTGCTGATGTCAAAAACTACTTTCAAAAGATTTACTGAAACTGTACTGGATCTCACCATTTGCATTTTGAAAAACTATCTCTCAAGTAGAGACATAAAGCCTATAGAGACAATAACTATATGAAAGGTGTTTTTCCTATCTCATCAAGATTAATGATGGATCATTCAGGAGTTAATGGCTGGGACATTACATAATCTAATCATCTAGGCCATGGGACAATAGCTATGGTCCATCCAGATGTGAGCTAATAAATTACCTTCTAAAATCATTGTGGGGAGTGAACTCATGTGACTGGAGTAATTATTTTTGATTTTTTTTATTGCAACATGCAAGCTGCTAAGTTGGAGTTTTGAAGAAGGCTGCCAATGGGGCAGTAACAAACTCTCTCTCTCTCTCTGCCCTTCTAAGTCCCAGGCCCTATCTCTATTACTGTTTGAACTCCTGCACAGAGAGAGAGAATTTTCAAATGAAAGGAACATCAGGTGCAAAACTCATTGACTTTGGAAAAGACAGAATATGTTTCAAAAGAGACCGTCTCCAGAAATTGGAGTTTACATGGGCTTCAACTTCACCGTGGAAAAATTCTGCCACAGCCACAGGTACCCGGAAAGGATTTATAAACAGTGAACTCTCTATTTTATTTTACCTTTTAGCATTGAATCTTAATTCAGCCAGAAAGTAACTTTGTACTGTATAACTTGTAATTCTCATGCTTGTGTAGGCATATGTGCATGTGTGTGTGTGTGTGCCTTTGCGAAGGTCAGAATGTGGGTTTACTTATTAAATATTTTTATAACGTTACCTGGATGTGTTTTTAACTCAATAAAAAATAACCCCTTTGTGTTTTAAACTAAGGACACCTGCCAGACTGGTTTCTTTGCAATCAGCATGCAAGTGGTTAAGCACAGACATTGGGTGGAATTTTACGCCCTATCGCGGCAGGGAGGGCCATAAAATTCGGCAAACCATTCAAAGGCCCATTGAGTTAATATCTTCATCCTTATAAATTCACAAAAAAAACCCTGTTATGGTCAGACTTGAAGTCATAGGACTAGAGAGTCATTTTTACCCCTCCTCACATGGTCGTAACAATGCTTACTAACACATGGCACTGGGGGTAATCTGAAAATTGCTACGTTTGAGGTTCTACTTGCTAGTTTCCTTCCAGTTTCCTAAAAGCTGCCTACAGGACCTCATTCCTCTTTCTACCTATGTCATGGGTACCGATGTGGACCATAATCTCTGGCTGTTCACCCTCCCTCCTCAGAGTGCTCAACAGCCGCTCAGTGACATTATGGACTTTGCAGCAGGGAGGCAGGCAATAGACCTTCATGGATTCAATCCTGTGGCTGTAGAAATGCCACTCTCCTAAAAATTGAATCCCCTATCACTATTGTTTTTCCAATCTTCCCTCTACTTTCCCAATACAAATGAGCCATCCATGATGCCCTGGACTTGGCTCTGACTGAATTCCCCAGATGAACCATTACTTTCATCAGTATTCAGAATGGAATATGGGTTAGAGAGCGAGATACACTCAGGAGACAACTGCACTTCCTGCCTTGTCCTCCTAGACTGTCTGGCACTCACCCATTCCCTCTCTGCCTGTGCATACTTAAGCTGTGGGGTGACCATATCATGTGCTATTCATAAAATTCTCAACCTTGTAGATGCATTGCAATGTCACAAGCTGCTGTTCAAACTCCAAAGCACAGAGCTCGGGGATTTCCAGCTGATGCCACTTCCTGCACACATGTGGTTGTCCAGGACACACAAAGCATCCTGGAGTTTCCACATGGGACAGAAAGTACAATCGATGCCTGTTTTTATTAATGGTTAACTACTCCGCAATAAACTTAAGACTTAGATAAGTAAATAAAGACTCATCATCTACTCGCTAATCAGCTGCTTGCCTTCTGCTGATATCACTTTATTTTACAAAGAGGTTAATCCAAATGCTTTTACATAACTCTAAACATCTGTAGATCTTAAACTTTAGTTTACTGGTAAATTTGGAACCTTTCAATATGACTATCTCTTGTTATTTAATTTGAACTTTTAACGCCTAGATCTGATTAATTAATAAACACTAATTATAATTATCTGATAAATTATCCAACTGGCTTTAGTTTTTATCCTAATTAATTGAGCTAGTCTTACTTAATAGTTGATTAAATTAAATTAATAGTTTATCAGTATACCCACCTCATATGAATCCTTAAGTTTGTTGTATTGTGATGGCACAATGTGATTTTTGTATTTTTCCTGTTCAGTTCAGTCTCACAGTCTGCTCACAGAGCTGCTCCAATCCCTGGCTTCTTCTTTTGTGCAGCTCCAATCTTTGGCTTCACCATTTGTGCTGCTAATATCTGTCATAGGTAAAATGCTTGAACCCATTATTAAGGAGGGAGTAGCAGGACACTTAGAAAATCATAACACAATCAAGCAGAGTCAATGTAATTTTGTGAAAGGGAAATCATTTGAATTCTTTGAGGAAGTAACAAGCAATCTGGATAAAGGGGAACCTGTAGATGTGGTATACTTGGATTTCCAAAAGGCATTCAATAAGATGCCACATCAAAAGTGACCACACAATATAAGAACTCATGGTATAGTGGGTAACATATTAGCATGGATAGAGGATTGGTTAGCTAACAGGAGGCAGAGAGTAGGGATAAATGGGTCACTTTTGGGTTGGCAAGCTGTTACTAGCGGAGTACTACAGTATTGAGTGCTGGGGTCGCAACTCTTTATGATCTATATCAATGACTTCGGTGAATGGAGCAAATGCATGGTAGCTAAATTTGCTGTTGACACAAAGGTAGGGAGGAAAGGAAGTTGTCAAGCGGATATAAAGGGCTGAATTTTACATGCCCCTGGTGGGCCATGGAGGAAGCACGTAAAATGGGGAGGGCACCCATCCCACCACCTTCTCACCCAGCCCCGAGCTCTCCCCCATAATACGGGGGACAGGCGGGTGCTAAAATACGCAGCCAACCTGCCATATTTAAATGTATAATTGGGGATCAATTAGGCTTGTTATCAAGCCAATTGGCCCTGATAATACACTGCCCACACCATAAAACATTTGACGTGGGCAGCAGGATAGGTGTGAGAAGCCTGATTTTTTAACTTAAATGTTTAACAGGCGGGAAGGAAAGGAGGGTCGCTTTTCAGAGGCTGTCCTTTGCCAATTACAGGGTGAACCCCACTTAGGTCTAACTCCACCCCTTCCTTCTTACTCACTCCCTCCCTTAAACTCCCACTCCCCACCCCTCTACCTAACCTACCCAAACCCTCCCCCAGCCTAAGACCCCGGACTTAACTGCTCCGGAGATTCATGGGCTGTGATTTTCTTTTCCTTCTGCAGTCCTGGCAGTGGCCACTGATGCTTCCTGGCACTGCTGAGGTTGATGGAGCTGCCAGCCAATCGGATTGGCTATCAGCTCCAGAGAATGGGACTTCTGCCCCAATAAGGGGCGGATGTCCCACTCAGCCCTTGTTAATCCAACCCGCAGCACTTTATGGCTGTGGGGCGGGTCAGCATGGAGCATGTCGGTTCCATTATTTCAGGCTGGGCGGATGGGGGGTGGTGTACCATTCCCTTCCTGTAGTATTCTGCCCAATGAGTCTACAGAGGGATTTAGATAGGTTTAGTGAGTGGGAAAAGCTTTAGCAGATGGAGTATATTGTGGGAAAATGTGAACTTGACAACTTTGGTAGGAAAAATAGTAAAGCAATATATTATTTCAATGAAGAAAGACTGCAGAACTCTACAGTACAGAGGGATTTGGGTGTCCTGGTACATGGATCACAAAAAGTTAGTATGCAGGAACAGGAAGTGATTAGGAAGGCAAATGGAATGTTGTTGTTTATTGCAAGGAGAATGGAGTGTAAAAGTAGGGAAGTGTTGCTACAGCTGTACCATACCTTAGACCGCATCTGGAGTATTGTGTGTAGTTTTGGTCTTCTTACTTAAGAAAGGGTGTAATTGCATTAGAAGCTGTTCAGAAATGGTGCACTCAGCTGATTCCTGGGTTGGGGCAGTTATCTTTTGAGGAAAGTGTTGAGCAGGTTGGGCCTATGCCCATTGAAGTTTAGAAGAATGAGAGGCGATCTTATTGAAACATGTAAGACCCTGAGAGGACTTGGCAGCATGGATGCTGAGAGGATGTTTCCCCTTGTGGAGGAGCCTAGAACGAGGGAACACATGTTAAAGATTTGGGGTCTCCCATTTAAGACTGAGTGTCTTCTCTCAGAGGGTTGTTTGTCTGTGGCATTCTCGTCACCAGAGAGCAGTGGAGGCTGGATCATTGAATATATTCAAGGCTGAGTTATTTAACTGAAGTTAGGGCTACAATTGGATCAGCCATGATCTTATTGAATGGCAGAGTAGGCTGGAGGGGCCAAATGGTCTACTGCTGCTCCTATTTCTTGTGCTCTGATGCTTGGCCTCTCCTTTTGTGCTGCTGTATCTGGAGATGACAAAGTCCTGTCTAAGCATTTCAACATTAGAGCAGCAAAGTAAGACATAACTAGTTTTGACAACAGTTGGGTTGTAGGGCATAAAACTGAGCTCGGGGTTGAACAGGATACCAAGATTGCAAATAGTTTGGTTCAACAATGGAGAATAGGCAAAGAGGAAAATAGAGTTTGTGGCAGGGGTTTGAGATGATGTAAAGGTAATTTCATGGATCTGGATGATGGACCAGCAAGTTTCTTTAACATTTTAAGATCAGTTCCTTTGATATGTTAAGCTTATAGCAATGGCCAGATACTCATGTGAGAAAACAATTTGAATATAAGGGTGTCAGAGAGGACCTTGGTCAGAAGAATAACATCTACATGGTCACAAGTCATATAATAACGCTGTATATTTCAGATTACTGAGAGAGAATATTTACACGTCATATTACAGTATACACACTTCACATCAGGTCCAGTGTAAATTCAGAGTAAGTATATGGAAACAAGAGCCAAGAGAATTATAAACCAAGACATGGTGTGTATTGAAAATTCACAATAACTGTCACCACAACAACCATTGTGATAATGTGCACTCTTTAGGAACAGGTGGATTTATAATACAGGTTCAATTCTGAAGTGATGAATAATGACTTAGTCAAATAGCAGGAATAGCCCAGAGAAAGCTGAGGCATCTCACTGCAGATTTTAGCCTGTGATAGAGAACACACATCATTAGCGACCTGAGTATAAAATAACCATTGACAGTTGGGGGTGTGATTATTTTTGGTTTGGTGTGATGGCTGTGGCTGGTGCATTTTGATTAAACAACTGATTTAGAATTTTTAAAAGACTATAATGTTTGCTACTTCTGGTTATCTGTAATATATATATACTATACATACATATATATATGTACATATAACTGCACCATTGAAGTAGTTGTGGAAAATAGTCAACAGAATGTAAGGGCAAGGAATAAACAGACTGCAGTGGAATTTGTTAACATTTACACCAGTATTTGCATGCCATTTTAGCATCCTGATGTTAAAACAATACTCATAGCAAGAAATGCAGAAACACATACCCAACGCTGATAGACCTGAGAAATGATGAGCAATACTATGCACATTTACACTCAGGAAGTTCGCGTTCAAAAGATATTGCTGATATTTTCTCATCTTTTAACATGTCTTCATTTTTAAATGTGTGACTCTTGACAAAAGAAACTACAAGAAGTGATTCCTATGCTTACTGGCCTGTTGATTGAATTGAGTTATCCCTGGAATAGAGAAGGTTAAGGTGTTGTTTGATTGAGGTCTTTAGGATTTTGAGAGTAACTAATAGGGTCCATAGAGAGAAACATTATCCACTGGTTGGGCATTTTAGGACAAGGAAACATAACCTCAAAATTAAGGCCAGGCTATTCAGGGGAAAAGTTAGGAAACAACCCTTCACACAAAGGGTGGTAGAAGTGTGGGACTTGCTCTCACAAAAACAGTAGATGTTAGCTGAATGAGAGCAATAGTTTTTTGCTAGCTAAGAGTGTGCAGAGTTATGGGGTAGAATTTTGCCCTCATCGGGCAGGCTTGGCGGGGTGCAGGAGGGGGCTGCCAGGAAGCCGACCACCGCCTGCAATCGGGGCCGGACCGCGATTTCACGCTGACGGGCCAGTTAAGGCCTGCCCAGTGTGAACACCAGCCGGAGAACCTCTGAGAAGGGGGGCGGGGGTGGGGGCCTGCTGTCCACCAGATCCAATGGTGACCCGGAGACCGGTTCAAAAATGGCACAAGCAGCCCCAGGGAGGCTGCCCGTGTCAGAGTTGCAGCAGCAACATGGCTGCAAACAAGGATGCAGAGACCAGGCGGGAGGTGAGGTTGGCTGGGCACTTAGTCCCCTGCTTTTCCGATGAGTGCCTCGCTGGCCTCCTGGAGGAGGTGGCTGCCAGGAAGGACATCCTTGTCCTCGGAGATGGGAGGAGGAGGCCAGTGCACCTTACAAAAAGGGCATGGAAGGAGGTGATAGCCCCGGTGAGCAGCCATGACATGGTGTGGCGCACCTGGGTGCAGTGCTGGAAGCACTTCAATGACCTGCTTTGCTCAGGAAGAGTGGGTCAGTGTTTTGAATTATTTTGGGCTGGCCATCCACCCCCCCCACACCCCCCCCCCCCCCCCCCCCCCCCCCACCGTGGAGTTCAGGGATCTTAGAGTCTGAGCGCCAGCTGTCAGTCACCCTGGAACTGGCCAAGGGGCTGAGCCCTGGCTGCTTTGAATGAGTACCTTGTGTCTCGACTCGGATCTGCCCTGCAAGGTGTTCCTCAGGTGGGGTTGGCCAGGCTGCAATGACACTGCAGGTAGAGAATGGACTAGTCATTGCTCCTCTGTTGTTTCAGGAGAAGACATCCCATAACAATATTGAGAGGTCACAGACTGGCGGAGGAGCCCACACCTCCTTATCCTCTCCCGGTATGAGCAGGAGGCCTTGGAGCTCAAGAGGCACCATGCACTTCAGTCAACTTGCTGCGATGAAGCTGGGCTGTCAGATGAAGGTAAGAGTGCAGTGCGCTGAGGTGAGAGTTTCAGATAGTTCATACATTCTTGTGCAGTCTTATCATTGATGGGAGCCTCCAGACTGGATTCCTCATTGATCATTGAAAGACGATGGCACCATGTTGCACATCTCCATTGTCTCACTAGACTGCCTGGCATGCACAGTGACAGTGTCATGACTTAAACTAATGACATGTCCTTCTTGTCCCTTAGATCTGCTACCAAGCAGCGAGGCATACCGCCATGCTCCCCAAGCACTTGCATCACACCCACTCTCTGAACCAGGCACCAGCGTAGATACCAGCACCTCGCTGGGGATGGGTTCGACGGCTAGTGCCTAGGTGCAAAAACAGAAAATGCTGGAAAAACTCAGCAGGTCTGGCAGCATCTGTGGAGAGAGAAACAGAGTTAACGTTTTGAGTCCATATGACCCTTCTTCAGTCATACGGACTCGAAAGGTTAACTCTGTTTTTCTCTCCACAGATGCTGTCAGACCTGCTGAGTTTTTCCAGCATTTTCTGTTTTTGTTTCAGATTTCCAGCATCCGCAGTATTTTGCTAGTATCTCAGTGCACATTGGTGAGGGCACTTCACACTTGTCTGAGGTGCAGGCGGAGGCAGAGAGTGCCCAGGGTGCAAGCAGTTGGAGGACTGCTGGAGACCAGGACGATGCTCAGTCGAAGGCTGATGATGAGCCTCTGGAGTCGTCCATTAGGCAACAGATGCTGGATGTCCAGTGGGGTGTGCGGGAGGATCTAGCGGAGATCCATGAGGGTATGCATGCCGTGGTCTCCATTGTGGAGGAGTCCCTGCAGAGCATGAGCACTGCATTGACCCTGATGGCTGATCGCAATGCCTCCTCTATGGGGAGAGTGGTGACTCTCATGGAGAGGCTGCTCCAGGAACTGAATCAGGGGCTCCTGGGGTTACGCTCGGACCTGCAAGCCCTCACACAGACACTGACCTCAGCTGGTCAGTGTCCGTGTGTGAGATGGATGGGGCACCCAATATCCCAGCTAGGTGGTGAGCAGGGAAGTCCACAGCGACCTCATGTTGGCGCACGAGCTGCTTGTCATCTCTGTAGGCTCCTCTCAGGGTGTACTGGATGACGGCAGTCCTACACCCCTCTGCCAGTGACCGTTGCATCCGATGAGGCTGTGGTGACTGGGGAGATGCCAACCATGGCACTGGCCCCTCCCTCCCAGGCAGGGCCAGCACAGGCTCCACTGGCCAGAGGACGACTGCCAAGGTCATCAAGGCCAACAAGACAGCAGAGTCAGCAGGCTGCCTCCAATGTCGGTGCCAGCGAGGGAGGTGCACCTAGACGTAGCACCCGTAAGTTTAAAGTACCTTAAGCACAAGAGGGACCGGTCACGGTTCCCCCATTTTGTTTTTCTTTTTTTAATGATGTAACTACCAACACCGAATAGTGTTCCATTCAATACTATGTAAGATCCAACATTAAATTATATTTGCTTTTGTGTTATTGGCCTGAGTATGCTTCATTTGTTCTGCAGGTGCAGGATAGGGCAGTATGTAATGCTGGACGTGGGTGGCTCGAAACTTTATTGCACAGGCACAGGCACCGTACTCCTCTTCTGACTCAATACTAGATTCATCATCTGGGGCCTGTGCAGCTGCGTCAACATCCTCTTCCTCCAGTGGCTCCCCCCTTGCCAGTGCCAGATTGTAGAAAGTACAGCATGCAACCACCCATCAGTGACACCCGTTCTGAGGGGTATTGCAGTGCGCCCCCTGAATGGTCCAGGCATCGGAGGTGCCTCTTGAGAAGACCAATGGTTCTCTCTACCACCGCCCTTTGTGGAGACATGACTCCTGTTGTACCGCTGCTCTGCCTCTGTTTTTAGGTGGCGGAGATACGTCATGAGTCACCTTTTCAAGGGATAGCCCTTGTCACCCAGCAGCCATCCATCCAGTTGGGCTGGAGCACTGAAGAGCCTCGGCATCTGGGAATGTCTCAGGATATACGCATCATGGGAGCTGCCAGGGTACCTTGCACAGACTTGCAGAATATGCATCCTGTGGTCACACACAACCTGCACGTTCATGGAGTGGAAGCCCTTCCTGTTGGTGAAGGCACCCGGCTGATCCGCTGGCGTCTTGATGACCACATGTGTGCAGTTGTTGGCACCCAGGATGTAAGGGAAGCCAGCAATCACTGCGAAGCCTCTGGCTCACTCAGCCTGGCTGGCCTCGTCTGAACGGAAATGAATGAAAATTAATACCCACCTGAACAGAGCTTCTGTCACCAACTTGATGCAACTGTGGACAGCTGATTGGGAGACTCCACACAGATCCCCCATTGACCCCTGGAAAGATCCGGATGCATAGAAGTTGGGGGCCACTGGCATGGGATGTCCACCCACACAGTCAGAGCTGACCTCAGGCCCAATCATCTGACAAATGGTGGTCACTGTTTCCTTTGAGAGACGGAGCATCCTTCGGCATTGCACCTCAGACATATTGAGGTAGCTGCATCGCTGCCTGTAAACCCTGACAGCAGGATAGTGGGGTCTTCTGCAGCCCCTTCCGCTGTGGGCTACTTGCTGACCCTGCGCTCCTTGTGCCTGCATCTCTCCTCCCACAGGTCCCTCCCCTGGAAGCTGCATTGGGACACCTGGCCTCCTCTCCCTTCTGTCCCTCTCTTCCTCCCCAGAGGAGGTGCCTCCAGCGGAGACCACAATCTCCGTTACCGGGAAAGCTATCTCATACCTGGAAGGGTCCACACGGTCTGAATCCTAAAGGGGCCTGGAAGACACCAATGAGTCCAGAAATGAAGTGTGGAAATGCTAAGAATGAAGCCCTGAGCAGCAATCAAGCTGACAGGTACCAATAAGCCTCCAACAGCCAGTTATCTCCAAAACTCCTCACCACTCACATTGACAATGCTGCTGACCCTTCTTATTCCGCCCGTGGATGAGGTTTTGCAAATTGTGGGCTGCCCGCCTGCCTGCTTTGCCCGTTGCATGGGCAACGTTAAATCGCCGTCAACTGGGTTGTCAAGGGTTTAACTGGCCTCTTAATTAATGGCGGGCGCGGCTCCAATGCCCACCGAGCGAAATATTGCATGTCATTTCACACTCGTTCGGGTCGGGCACATGCCTGAGCGAAAAATTCTGCCCATGGAGTCAAAGGGGACGTAGGGAACGGGGGCAGGGTGTGCTGTTGGTGGATGTGAGTGAAGTTAGAGATATGTTTGTGTGCACTGACAACTTGGCACACAGACTGAGCAAGTCTCATTTTCCCCAATTGTTCCGTTCTTCTCTCCTGAACATGCTGTCTGATGCTGGGCTACAGTTACATGGGTCCCCTCCTGCACCTCAAAAAAACTATAACTTTTCAGGTATTAACCGAGAGATTGTGTTTACAAAGCCGGGAGGCACCATAACTGAGCTCGAGTCTATCCTCGCCTCACATTGCAGCAGGGATCACTGGATAGCAGTTCAACTGTTTGCCACATTAGATAAGGATATTTTTTGCTTGATGCGTTCCTGAAATTACTACAGTTTGCCAAAAATATGTGGCTGAAGTCTATCATGGTGAAGGTGTTAATACCTATTCGACAGTATGAAGTACCACTTCATGTAGCCAAGTAACAAAGGTGAAATATGATCTTGAGAAACTCGAGCCTGGGTCATCTGACTGGGGCTATCATGATGTAACAAAATAGGGCTGGATTTCCTTGTGGTTGATAGTGAATAATGCTGCTAGGAAGTACAAACCGACCATATATCAGAGTTGTGCATCAGCAAAATTAATAATAATCATAGTAGGAGCAAGAATTACTGTAAAGATGAAATGTAAAAACTCTGGTCAAATTATCTGGTTCAGAAATCAGCATGTTGGTTATTGCAAAGTGAATTAAAATACCACTGTTATATCTGACGTGAGTTGCCCTTAAAGCAACAGTAGCCCCCAGGTTCTTGCATTTTTTTATTAAGAAGGGGTGTGTCAATCAATTGCGCTCAACCATGCTTTTGCTACCTCGGGATTTGACTATGCCAGTGTTCTCCTGACTGACCTTTCACCCTTCCTAAACTAGAGCTCATCCAACTCGCAACAGGTCACATTCACCCACCACCCATATGCTCACTGACCTACATTGGTAGCGGATCCGCCCAAAAACCTTCATTTTAAAATTCTTATCCACATGTTCAAATCTCGCCTTGGTCTTTCCGCTCCCTACCTCTGTAACCTCCTCCAAGAATCCTCCGAGAACTCTGCATTCCTCCAACTCTGGCCTCTTGTACACGCTCCCCTTCATTTGCTCCACTGTTGGTGGATGTGACTTCAGTCAAACAGGTCCCAAGCACTGGAATTTCCTCCCCCCCGCCCAAATCTTTTTCCTCTCCATCCCTCTCTCCCTTTAAGATGCAACTTAAAAGCAATTACTTTGACCATGCATTTGGTCACCTGCCCTGATGTCTCCTTTTTTTGCTCGGTGCCAATTTTTGTACAATTTTCCTTCTGCGACGCCCCTTAGGATGTTGTACTGTGTTAAAGGTGCTATATGAATGCAACTGTTAGTATAATGTGGCATTGCCATTAGAGGCAATGCTGGCTCCACTGTAATATCAATGTGCCAGGGCTGGTATCCCTTCAATATAAAGCCTATCAGAGAGGTGATATTTCCCTGTACACTAAGTAACGTGCAGATTGCACTGGCTTCCATTAACCACTATTTTTAAAACTGAAAGAACAAATGCAATAGCTCAGCAAAAGAGTATACAAATTTGTTTCCCAGCTGTCATCAATACCTTTCATTCTAAGCCCCAGTGTGAAAGTCTTTGGAGCACCAGGACTGTAATATGTTGTGGAAACATTTCAAAAGCGATTGCAGTATCTAAATGCAGTAGGAAGTGAACTATGAAGACTCCCAGATACCAAAAGAAGGTATGTTGTGTGGGTTAGAAATTAAAAATAAAAGTGCAGTTGACTGTGAAAGTCGGTATAACATGCGTTGCTTTTAAATTCATCATTGGTGATTCTTGTTGTTGGCTGAGCTTTTGGGGCATCCCCAATGGCGGGAACAGAGGCGAGGGGGCTGGGGGAGGCGCTGAAAATATGCCGCCAGGTGACGTGTCAATTTCAAGACGCCGTTCTCTTCGCCAACGATAATCAGCAGGGTGGCGGGAGCACCCTGGACAGGAATGCAGATCTCATTCCAATTGAGGCCAATTTAAACTGTTTAAAAGCTCGTGAAGAGCTTGTCAAGGTTTTAGGTTTAAATTTTGAGAGAGGCCCATGGGCGACAGCACCTTCAGAAACTGACCAGCTAAAAGGAGTTAAGTAAAGGGAAGGCCATTATGGCGGCATTGCCCATGGCGCCATAAGAGGGTTAACGGGGCAAAGGGGGAGTGGACACTTGGTAAAGGAGTGACCATGGCACTGCACAGGTGGCAGAGAGAGTGGGCACTCAGTGTTTGTGTTTTGAACAGTGGCAGAATCCTTTGGCAACATGGGGGCACAGGACATTAGACTGTCAAGGACAATTGGGCAGCCACTTGCCCAGACTGAAGGATCCAGCTAGGGGCCTTGGCAATGGGGGCATGACTGTCAGATTTTGGGCCCAGTGGTGATGAGAAGCAACACCCTTCACAAGAAGGGCAAAATCCTGGCATCAAAAGGGCACAGGGGAGGAAAGAAGTGCAGGAAGGAAACGGAAGCCAAACCTTCAACACAGGATTGACTGCCAAAGACAGGACCAACTGGAGATGACTGAGAATCAATGTCGTAGGAGACTGCGACTCTTCACGCAGCTGGTCACAGACATCTGTGCTCTCATCACCAAAGATCTCACACCTCACAGCACTAGTCGTCCTTTGATGTCAAAGTCACTGTGGCCTTGAGTTTCTTCACTTCTGGCCCCTTCCAAGGATCAGCTGCAGACCTTAGTGACACCTTGCAAATGGCTACACAGTGCTGCATCACGCTGGTCACTGGTGCCCTCTTTTCCAGAGCTGGACAACACATTCATGTAATGAGAGACATGGCCTCACAGGGACAGAGAGCAGCGAATTCCCCAGGTGCAGGACATCATCGATTGCACCAATTTGGCGATCAAGGCACCGAGTGACCGGCCAGTGAGACCTACCAACAGGATGACCTTCTACTCCCTCAATGCCCAACTGATTTGTGACCATAATAAAAGCTTCCACTATGTAACTACATAAAGGGTGTTGCTTCTCATCACCACTGGGTTCAAAATCTGACAGTCATGCCCCCATTGCCAGCTGGAGCCTTCTGTCTGGACAGGTGGCTGCCCAATTGTCCTTGACAGTCTAGCGTCTTGTGCCCCCATGTTGCCAAAGGACTCTGACACTGTTCAAAACCTGAGCACTGAGTGCCCACTCTCTCTGCCACCTCATCAAGAACAGGAAGGTTATGCTAAGCTTATATTAGACATTAGTTAGAGCTCAACTGGAATATTGTGTACAGTTCTGGGTGCCACACTATAGGAAGGATGTGATCGCATTGGAGAGAGTGCAGAAGAGGTTTACAAGAATGATTTCAGGGATGGCAAACTTGAGTTATGAAGATAGATTGGAGAGGTTGGGACTGTTCTCCTTGGAGAGCAGAAGGCTAAGAGGAGATATGATGGCGGTGTTGAAAATCATGAGGGGGCTCGATAGAGTGGACAGGGAGAAACTGTTCCCGTACGTCAAGGGATCGAGAACGAGAGGGCACAGATTTAAAGTGATTTGCAAAAGAAACAAATGTGGTGTGAGAAAAAACTTTTACATACAGCGAGTAGTTTGAGTCTGGAATGCAGTGCCTGGGAGTGTGGTGGTGGCAGGTTCAATCAAAGCCTTCCAGAAGGCATCTGATGATTATTTGAATAGAAACAATGTGCAAGGGTAGAGTGAAAAGGCAGGAGAATGGCACTAAGTAAGGATGCTCATTTGGAGAGCTGGTGAAGACATGATGGGCTGAATGGCCTCCTTCTGCGCAGTAAAAACCCTGTGATTCTATGGGCTGAATTTTGCCCTCGTTCAGCAGGTGCGGCGGGCGGGTCTGGGAGCGGTCACGGAACCAAACGCCACCCGCGATCTGGCCTGACTGCAATTTCACGACTGGCCAACTAACGGCCAGCTAGCATGAACCGTGCGCTGCAACGCTGAGCGCTGCCGGGGTGAGGGCGGGAGGAGGGCGAGGGCAGAAGTTTGCGCATGTGCACTTGTGCGCATACTAAAAGCTCCCTGAAGGCAGAGAGCTGCTTCAGGGAGCTGAAGATTTAGAACACTACAAATAAAGATTTAAAAAATAAAGTGAACTTGTCCCCTCATGTGCCTCTGTCACATGAGCCGGGACATATTATAAATGAGATTTAAACATTTTTATTTGATTTTTAATTCCTGTTGGAAACCTCATCCCGCCCATGGATGAGGTTTCATAAAAAATCCAAAGGCCGCTTGGCCTTTTCGCCTACCACCCTCCCCAGCCAAATGGTTGGACGGGCAGCGAAAAATCCGATTTAATTAATTGATTAAGGGCCTTAAAGGCCTCTTAACTGTCAGTGGGCGTGCTGCCACCTCTCGCGCGTGCCCGCCAAGCGAAATATCGCGAGAGTGCGTGATGACGTCGGGGCGCTCGCCGGACACCACCATGCACTATTTTACTCTCATTTGGGTCGGGCATGCACCGGTGCGACGAGAGAAAAATCCTGCCCTATGTGTGTGCTCACTCTCATGGCAGCTGCCATGGCTCCTTCGTCCTCTGCCAGTGCGCACTGCCTCAGATCTCCAGTGTCCAAAGTGGATGGATCCTAGGGCACAAAAGATATTCCTTAATGAGATGGTGACTGATGCCTCTCGGGGAAGTCCCAGACAGAGGTGGTGCAGCCAATGTCACCTGTTCAGCAGGACAGCCAATGAGCTTCTGAAGATGTGATTCCGATGCCTGGGCCGGTTAGGTGGCACTCTCCCGTAGCCTCCTGCAAATGTCTCTGTCATTGTGGTGGTCCTCCAGATGGGCATGGACCTTCGGGCCAGTGAAGCCCTGGAAAGAGACATCTGATCGCGGGAGGAACAGGAGGAGGGAGAATTGGAGACAAAAGGAGATGATGCTGAACAGAAGGCCGCCCTGCTACACGATGAGATGGCCTCCTCCTGCCACCAACCGAGAAGAAAGACCTCCTTTCTCTCCCTCATGGTCTCCAGCATTAATCCCAGGTCGATATCAACGAGTGGGCAGGTCTGCCCCAGGTGCCAGGCCTCTGGCTCTCCTGTGACATCTTGCTTCCCTCTGGTGCTGTGGAAGGCTTCGGAATAATCTACAGATCTCTCCATCAGGACAACCAGCAGCCTCAGTGATGGCTGTCCAAAATGTCTCCCACTATTCATCTAACCCACCCCCATTTGGCCTCCACTGACTCTAAGTGAACAGGAAATCGGTCTCCACATCAATTGAGGGCCCATCCCCATGAAAACCTGAACTTTAATCAGTTTCCCATGTGGAGGCGGGTTTCTGACACAATAACAGACCTACTCCTGTTTCCTGTCTCTGTGGTGAAAATTCAGTCTTCCAGCTGGGGGTGCTGTTACTGGTGGAAAAACAAAGCTCTTTTTACCCACCTGTGATCTTAAGACTCCCAGACCTAGATGGTAGAGATATGATAGAAAGTGACGTTCTCTTTACTCTGACTTAGCAATTCCCCACTCAGTTGCAGCCTCCACTCTTTCCAATTTGCAACCATTTCCCCAACAGCCAGTTTTATGTGTCTAACTACAAACGACAGTGTCTATATCTCACAGGACTGTTTCTGTTTAAAGCTGATCTGCAAGTTTGCTGGGGCTTCCAGCATTGGGTGGGAGGCACTGGAGGTCCAGGAGCGTGTGTGGTACTTTGCTTATGGTCAGAACATAATTGCGAGTGACACTCTGTACATTTATTGGCAGAGGCACTGTTGCCTCCTAAGGTGTTGATTCTGGCAAAGGTAGCACCGCCTCACCGATATTATGCTGCTTTCCATATTGTCGAATTTTCAGGGATCTGAGAAAACTTACTGTACATTCTGATAAAACTTGACGTGCAGATCCATAGGAGGAATATGCTGAAATAGCAAATGTTCAAAGGTACTGATATCTAACAATGTTGCAATTAGCCTGAAAACCAGTTTAACAGTAAATTTTGTATAATATTTGAAGTGCATCACCCATATTGTTTTAATGAAGAAAACTAAATAATACATCCAACATTTGTCCAGCTGAGCTGACGATATAACAAATCAGAATGTGTCTTCTGAGCACTGTTCTTTGAATCAAATGTTTAAAGAAAGGTCTGTTCTGTAATTGTACAGCAGCACAGTTTTTTCAGAGTACATAAATGCAACAACAACTTACATTTGGATAGCACTCTTAACATAGGAAAATGCTCCAAGACACTTGAGAGGGGAAGGAGAAATAGACTACTGTACAGAAGGAAAAAAGATTGTGTGTGTGTGTGTGTGTGTGTGTGAAAACCCCTCTGCTTGTTAGTTGATTTAAAAATATGTGATGAGAGATTATACTTCTACATTTTAATGTGGGATTTTCTGAGCTCCCTGACCTCTTAGACTCTGTCTCTAATCAGTGAACTTAAGTGTAAATTATATTAGATAAGTTTAGGTATAGCCCAGACTTGTACATTTTTGGTCTAGCTATATCTGATTTGTTGACTGCTAATGCTTTGTGCTTTGACGCTCTCCAAAGACCTGCCCTGTACTGGATGACATCACCAGCTTTAAATATTCCAGCTGCTTTTTTTTCCCTCAGCGAGTTTGTGCTCCACACAATGACCATGTAGAGTGAGCAGAGGAAACTGCTCAGCTCCAGACTTCGCCACCCAGTTCCCCAGGACGTGGCTAAAGAAAGCATCTCACTGAAGAGAGAGAGAGAGAGAGAGACACTCATATTACCACAGGCAGACAGACCAAGAACAATACTGTTTGAACAGGCTCAGGAAAGCAAGAGGGAATCTCTCTTTTTGCTGAAGAGTGGCTTGTAGCAGCTGGGCTGAATTGATCACAGTAAGAGAAAAGGAAAGAGCCTGTAAACTTGGGTGAAAAGTCAGAATCAGTGGACTATAGAAGAGATCTTGAAGTTACTTCATCATGGCTCACTCGACCCCACAGAATGGAGTGGACGGACACAAGGATCCTTTGATAGAGTTGTTTGTTAAGGTAGGATATGCCAGAATCTGACTCTTTATTCCAGAAACAGCCAGCAGACAGCTGTCTGAGAGGCTCTTGGCTCTGCTATGCACATTGCCTTTTTCTCACAAATCTATTTTTATATTTAGGCAAAAGTGATCATTATTATACTGCTGAACATCTGACTCCAAATAGTTGTGTATCAAAAATAGAGCTGTGCTCCAAAGTATACATTTTGTACTGAACCAGTTAAGAGTTTATGATTGAATTCTATTTCTGGTGTGCTTTGTGCCGTTCTCATGCTTTGTTACAGTTGTGTGATCTTCTCAAGCATAGTAAAACAGTTGCTAGTCAGTAGACATTTCAATGAAGTTATGCATAGCTGTCAATCATATTTTATGCAGACTGTTGTAGAGAACAATGGCCATTAATACAGTATTGATTTCTTTTTGGGTAAATTTGTCATTTGAGGTAAATTTGAGATGTTATTGTTTTAAGCGAAATTCAAGCACTCCTCTGGAACTTGTTACTGCAAAAAGTGGCTTTGTGGAGGCATGGTGATCAATGGTAATGTGAGACCACTTCCCATTGACTAGAGTTGCTTTCCCTAAATGCCAGCTAAGATCGATATTAGATGAATCATTCTAGCCGAAAGATTATGTAAATAAAGCAGCTTCTTGGAGTATGTATGAGTTGATTCACTCAGCAGCCACTGAAAATGTTCTGAGCTTAGCTAACTGCTTTCATACACAGGCTACAGATTTCATTATGCCAGCAAAGAAGTATGTTAATATTTATATTATCAGTAAGAGATTTTTGGGTGCGGCTTATAAAAATTCTATGATTGAATGACTTCCTACATAAGCACCAAAACTATCATTCATGGAGTGGTCATAATGGAACATTAAGCAATGGGGTTGATCTGACCTCTTCATTCCCTCATCAGTTTTTGAAAGTTTGTTTCTTTCCCAAAGGAAGTTTACCATCTATGTCACAGCGGCCTTAATTTGCCATGATTCGAATGATCAGTTTAATGAAAGTAATTTACCTGGGTAACAGGCGGTTGACTGAAATACCAGAATGATTAAATATAACGGCTGCACACATACCAAAGACCACACCCATGAACTGCTCAATAGCTCAGTTGTGCACTGGCCAGTGTGGAGCTGCAACAGACAGAGTGGGCTAGTCAAGGCCGTACTAAGGTAGCTAATCTTGGCTGGTGCAGGGTTAAGAGATACTTCAATTGGCATATGGCCATGGGCACGGGAAGGGAAAATTCAGAGAGATTTGTTGTTTCTGACCTCTGACCTCTGTCCAGTGTCCACTGTTGAAAAATCTGCATTTGTGAACATCAGCTGAGGTCAAATTTGGGCTGGCCTGTGATGCTGTCACAGCTGAATAGCTTGGCTACTCTCACTGATTAAGCCTTGGCATCTTTTTTGCACTTTGTCAAATCATCAGGATATCCAAAAGCATTTTACAATCGATGATTAGGTAGGCATACTTAGTGGTCAACTTCAGTTGTGATGCAATGTGGCATAAGATTTCTGCACAGCAAGGTTCCACAAACAGCAAATTACTCAATAACCAAATAATCAGGGACTGGATTTCACCAGCCCTCTGTGATCGGCTGGGAAGCAGGGGGGATCCGTAAAATGGTGAGAGAAGGTTGTGGGTGGAGTCGTCTTCCCACCACCATGCCATCTTACCAGTGGTGGGGAAGATGGTGGATGTCCCTCCTGCCCAGAGGTCAATTGAGCTACTCAAGTGGTCAATTAAGAGCGTCTTCTGAGCTGGCTCTCCAATGTGAGGTGGAGACCACGAGGTAAACCCTGGCAGCCTCCCAGAGGTGGGAGTGGTGGGGTGTAATGGGGCCTCCTTTATGCGCTCTCTTTGGCCTACAGAGGGCCTCCCAGGTGGCAATGACCACCCCTGCTGCTTGCCCTTACCAACTCATACCCTCTCCTCCTTACCAGGGCCTCTGCTCCCCTCAGACCCCACTTATCTGGTTGCGAGGGCTCACGTCCATCGTTACGGCTTCCTTCTCCTTCAGGTGCACCACCAGCAGTGACCAGCACTCCCAATGGTGCAGCTGAGGCTGCTGAACTGCCAAGATGTGTGATTGGCCAGCAACTCTGGGAGGTGGGCAACTGTCATTAACTGGGGCAGGAGGCCAGGTGGCAGCCATTAATTGGCTGCTGCTGGCAAGATGTGGCCTCTGGTCCTGCTGACCCACACCACCACCACTAAATTCGGCCTCCGTTACTTGATGGTGGTTTGAGGGAAGGATGTTTCCCAGGTCAAGAGGACCTTTGAACAATGCCATGGACTTGTTTTTGTTCATCCAAATAGGCAGATAGGTCCTCAGTTTTACGTCTCATCTGATTAGCTGGTACCTCAGACAATGGAGCACTCCCTCACTACTGACCGCACTGATATATTGGACTGTACGCTCAAGCCTGTAGTGAGGCTTAAACACACTTTCTGATGCAGTAGCATGAGTGCTGTCAACTGAACCGAGCTAATTTGGCTGACTGTAAAAGCCAAAGTTAATTTTGGTGGCTCCCATTAGCACCTACATGTCTCTTAGTCTTTGCTCTGTCCAACATCCCAGGTGTCCCCTCCGGGTAAGTATTAGGGATAAATATACTACATGACCTCAAGTTGAGCTACCTCCTTCATTCCTTTCCAAGACCTTTTTTTTTTCCACTTGTACAACTGGTTCCACTTTTTCACCCTTTCCTCGCTGCAGCTGAAACCCTTGTCTATGCTTTTGTCACTTGATTCCGAGCTTAACACTCCCCTAGTCAACTACCTCACCCCAAACCTCCACAAATGACAAGTCATTTCGAATACTATGTCAGATCTCTTCACCCATAAAAGGCCTCACACTCTCATGCATTTTCTGAACTTGATTGACTTCCATGCCTCAGGAAAGTGACTTCAAGATGCTGTACTCATTTTAATTTTCAAAGCCTGCATCACCCCCTTGCTTATCAAGAATCTATCTAGCTCTGCCTTAAAAATATTCAGAGACCCTGCTTCCACCCCTTTTGAGGGAAAATGTTCCAAAGACACTCAACCCTCTGAGAGGAGAAAATTCTCTTCATCCCTGTTTTAAATAGGCAACACCTTATTTTCAAACAGTGGCCCCTTGTTCTAGATTCTCCCACAAGAGGAAACATCCTTTCCACATCTACCCTGTTAATACCCCTCAGGATCCTATAAGTTTGAATCAAGTTGCCTCTTACTCTTCTAAACTCCAGCGGATACATGCCTAGCCTGTCCGACCTTTCCTCATTAGACAACCCGCCAGGTATTAGTCTAGTAAACCTTCTCTGAACTGCTTCGTACGCATTTGCATTCTTCCTTAAATAAGGAGACCAACACCATACACAGCGCTCCAGGTGTGGTCTCACTAGTGCTCTGTATAATTGAAGCATAACTTCCCTACTTCTATATTCAATTCCCTTCGCAATAATTAATAACATTCTATTAGCTTTCCTAATTACCTGCTGTATCTGCATATTCACCTTTTGTGATTCATGCTCTAGGACACCCAGATCCCTCCGCATCTCAGAGCTCTGCAACCTGTCACCATTTAGATAATAAGCTTCTCTTTTATTCTTCCTGCCAAAATGAACAATTTCACATTTTCCCACATTATACACCATTTGCCAGATTTTTGCCCACTCACTTAACCTATCTATGTCCCTTTGTAGCCTCCTTATTTTCTCTTCACAACTTATTTTCCTACCTATCTTTGTGTCATCAGCAAATTTAGCAACCATACCTTCGGTCCTTTCATCCAAGTTATTTATTTAAATTGTAAAAAATTGAGGCCCCAGCACTGATCCCTGTGGCACATCTTGCCAACCAGAAAATGACCCATTTATGCCTACTCTCTGTTTCCTGTTAGCTAGCCGATCGCCTATCCTCGCCAATATGCTACCCCCTCCACCATGAGCTTTTACTTTCTGCAATAACCTTTGATGTGGACCCGGTTTCCCTTTATTCACAGGTGCTACATCCCTGGCCTGCAAGACTTCCTTCCTTCATCCCCCACTTTGCCGTTTTCTCTCAGCAATCGAGGACTTGCTAAATGCTTTTCACCCATCATTTAACCTTCTTTGTGTGGTATTAGTGATCATAAGAGGAGAATCGTGTGGAGTATTAACTTTGTTTTATTTGTTCATGAGATGCGGGCACCCCTGGCTAAGCCAGCATTTATTGCCCATCGCTAATCACCCTTGGGAAGGTTGTATCAGCACAGTTGGCCCGAAAGGCTTCTTTCCCTGCTACAGATTCTGTTTAATTCTAACTGAGGAATTTAGCAATTTTTTTACATTTACCAAACAATTCAGTTAATGTAAATGAAAGTTCACTTTCAATAAACTTTTCATATTTTGTTTCATAATGCTCCTGTGCCTTGGGATGTTTTATTAAGTTAAAGGTGCTTTATATATATGTTGTTGTTTCAAATTTCTTCTTCATAATGCTAAAAAAATTAAGCATGTGGTAGCCAATCCAGATTGAAGAAATCTCATTAATTAAAAAGCATAGCATCAATATTGCAAATCTTTAATAAAGATGTGTTCACCACATACTTTTTAAAAGTTTAATTGGCTGACACGCTTATTAAAAATATTACATATCCCCCTTTCTAATTTAATATCAAAGGGGTGTTACAGGATTTTTGTCAAACAAGCTGAATTCACCTCATCAGACCCTTGTGAACAGGAAGTTTGGAATTCAACCATCAGCACAAGTCCGTTCAGAACAGCAAGACCAACATCAGTCTTAATAAATAAATCTGCAGTTTATATTCAAGACGTTAAATTTAATTTTACAAATAGCTTTGGTTGCCAAAGTCTAAAATGTTCCTTATTGATTATGGAGCCTGGGCAACATGTCTGCATCCTAACGAATGACCCATTTAAGCCTTGAATTGATGTGCACAGTCAGCAGAAATGTGCACCTATTATTTTACTTGGCTCCTTGTTGTCAAATGGTGGTTTATTTTAGGAGAATAAAATTGTAATTGATAAAAGCCCTACAGTCTTGAAAATACTGAGTGCTAATTCATAAATAGATTAATAGCAAGAGAACTGCATGTCCTTCAAATATTGACCCAATACACTTCCACTGCTGTGCCACTTCCTTGCTTTGACGTTTTCATCTGTCTGTCACAGGCGTGCCAATATTCTCTTGGCTTTGCCACAGTTACTGTTGATGTCAGATGACACTATATCTGCCCAATCAGGTGAACATAAAAGATCCCATGGCACTATTTGAAGAAGAGCATAGCAGTTTTCTCAAGTGTTTTGATCAAATTTTATCCCTCAACAAACACCATTAAAACAGATTATCCAGCCCCTGTCACATTGTTGTTTGTGGGACTTTACTGTCTGTTAATTAGCTGCTGTGCTTCCTACATTACAAGAGATGATTACACTTCAAAAGTACTTCATTGTAAAACACATTGTCCTAAATCCAAGAAAGGCGCCATATCAATTTGAGTTCATTCTTTCTACCATAAGTAGAACCTGATCAGAAAGTCTGAAGAAAGATGGGATTTAAATGGAAGGAAAATTGAAATTAATGTTTTTTCAGTTGTGTTGGCTGGTGCAGTAAAAGCAGGAGAAAATGTCATACCCCTGCTCTGGGAGAGACTGAGCACATTCGTACCAGACCTCACAAGCAACAGCTGAGATGAGACTCAAGGGCATTGCACCTTGGTGAAAAATTAAAAGAACATTTAATGCATAAGTTAGTGTAGTAAAGGCAGCAAGTTCAGTAACCAGAAACATAATACACTTCGAACAAAAGAATAAATAATTAGACCAGAAAATATATAAAATTAAATAAAAACTGCGACTGCAGGAATATGAACAGCTCACGCCTGCCCCTATAAACACATCCCCTATTTTTCAATTATAAAATAGAACATTTTTCTGTGCTATTCCAAACAAGGATTTGTAGCATTTTCATTGCAAATCCTGCCACTGCACAGCTGCATTGAATTTGCATCTTTAGTTTGAATATATTATGTAAATTGGTGTAAAAATTGCACTGGCATATGAGCTTCCATCTAGAGTTGTAGGATTCTAATTAGGCGCTGGAGGTGTGGCTTGTACTGTGGGTTTGAAAGAAACTGGATGTTTGCCAGAATAGAAAGCTGGTGTGCTTTAGGCTTCATGCTGCATATTGAAATATTTGGGAGTAAACCTTTGCACAGACATTACAAAAATGGAAGCCCTGTTTAAGGAGGCATTTATTTCACAGGAAACTATAATAGCGTACCACCCTGAGGTTAAGCATCCGAATGCAGTACATGAGTTTCCACAGCTTGTGAATTTAATTTTTTTTGCAGCCAGATCTAAAACAGATGGCATTTTAATAGTCTAGTCATTTGGCCAATTCATGTCTAAAGAATATTCTAGCACCAGTGAATGGCCATATTTAAGTTTAACCCTTTGGTAATCTGTGAGTTTTCAGCACCATGAGGAAAGGAAATGAAGCAATTTCAATTATGTGCATTTATTTAAAGAATACAATTTGTAAAGAAACCTATGCTCTTGCGGATTTTATTTATTTTGCTTCGTAATTTGAAAAATTGTCATGTATTATGAATATTAATATTTGAAAACCAGGTATATAGAATGAAACACAGTGCTCAAAGGGTCAGTACTTAGAACTTGTGAAATATTTGGAGGTGATGTTGGTAGCCACTCAGTATTTGGAACAATTAATTATTTTCAAAATACTTGGTACTATTTCATTGCAAGTTGCATCACCACTCTGGAGTCTGAAAGGAACAATGGTTAATTCATCAAAGGACCACAAATGGCTCAAACCTCCTGTAAGGTCAGGTCAAGTCTGAATAGTTTAATACTGATGATCTGCCCATTTCTTGTACTGGGGTGCGGAGCCAGAATCAGGATTCAGAAAGGAAGGAAAAACAATGTCACCAAGACGGGACGGAGTCTTTGACCTCGTCTGCTCCAGCCCAAGGTTATAAAGAGGTATATTAAAGAATGTTGTGCCCCGTGCTTGGAAGTTTCACTGCCTCTGTATTCAGCTTGATTATCATTACAGATACACACACTTGCTTTATTCCTGTAAAAGCAACACAATATTTTGCCCCGTCAAGCATCTCCTGGGTCGAATTGTATATGTGTGGACACATGTCTTTTGTGGTGTTCCAATCTTTCCTAAGTGACTGTATAGAATTCTGAATGTGGTGTTCAGGAAGCTCACCTGCTCTTGCTCTGTACCAGGATCAAGTCTCTTTGGGCTCATTTGTAAACTACTAGCAGCTGTCATTATTCAAGCAGGAAACAAAACCAGAAACAGAAATACCTGGAAAAACTCAGCAGGTCTGGCAGCATCGGCGGAGAAGAGCACAGTTGATGTTTCGAGTCCTCATTACCCTTCAACAGAACTAAGTAAAAATAGGAAAGGGGTGAAATATAATCTGGTTTAAGGGGGGGTGGGGTGGAAATGGGGGGGTTATATTTCACTCCTTTCCTATTTTACTTAGTTCTGTTGAAGGGTCATGAGGATGCGAAACGTCAACTGTGCTCTTCTCCGCCGATGCTGCCAGACCTGCTAAGTTTTTCCAGGTATTTCTGTTTCTGTTTTTGTTTTGGATTTCCAGCATCCGCTGTTTTTTGTTTTTGTTACTATTCAAGCAGGAATTCATTTCAAGTTGACTTGGTGACAACAGTTTAGATTTTACTCCGGTCAGTGATCCAGAAGGCTGTTATTATTCAGATTTTAAAAAATAGCAAATTCACACACAAAATATATTTTTATTCTTTTTGAAAGGGTAGAATAGAAAGATCAGGAGATGGGACCAGGATAGCAGATTTTTCTTTTTTAGAATCTTGATAGAGTGAACTCTGGGCTCCAGTTCCGTGGTTACCGATTCCCCACTGGTATCAAGCCCAAGTGAACGTAGACAGTGAATTTCAGCAGGCTGTTCTTGCACTGGAGGAATCACAACCAAGCCCAATTCCCTCCAGATCCACATGCACTTCCATCAGGAGTTTCTGCAAAGCAAGTAGGGCGAGGCCAGTTTTGGTCTGATTAATACAGAGTGTAAAGACCGATTGTAACTTTCTGACTGCTTCCCCTCAGGTAACTCAGTGCAGGCAGGGAAATGAACCTGGGACTTGCTGCTTTGTATGGGCAGGCTACTCACTGGGTTAAGCAGCTCCCTCATCCTGTTTATTGTGCTGTTGCACACTTGGTTTTAAAGAGGGTCCATTATCTCTATAGCAAGCCTTCAAATAAATGTCTGTTTGGGAAATTCAGTTTTGTGCATGATTTTCATTGGAGGATAAATGCTTGCGCCCTGGTCGCAAAAAAATTGAGCAGCCTTCATGCTCTCTCTCCCATTGTGTCAGTTGTGGCTCAGTTAGCAGCACAGTTACCTCTAAGTCACAAAGATCTGGGTTCAAGTCCCACTTCAGGACTTGAGCACAAAAGTCAAAGCTGACCCACCAGTGCATTACTGAGGGGGTGCTGCACTGTCAGACGTGCTGTCCTTTGGATGACATGTTAAATCTAGGTCACATCTGCCTGGTCGGGTGGAATAAAAAATTTCAGGGAACTATTTCGGAGAAGGTTAGGGGAGTTATCCCTGGTGTCCTGGCCAATATTTATCCCTCAATCAACATCACCAAAAACAGGTTGTCTGGTCATTATCACATTGTTGTTTGTGGCTGTTTGTTGTATGCAAATTAGCTGCTGCATTTCTGACATTACAACAGTGACTGTACTTCATTACTTCTAATGAAATGGTCGTGAAAGCGCAAGTCTTTTTTCTTTTAGTATCACACTGCTGCACTACCTGTGCTTTTGAGTTTGGATGCTGTGTCCAATCTAGTACAAAATTTACTGAAGCATGTTTTACACTTTGATCTTGATTTTCATTAAAAAATCAATAATTTTCACTGTGAGATGTGGCAGTGGCATAGATAATTGGCCCCATTGCATGTGTCTGTAGAGGGATCTGGTATAGTGCCTGCAAGACTTTGCCATACAACATCCCTTTAATCTCTATTCAACAACTATTATCCGAAGGTACCCAAATAGATGGTATGATGACTCTGTTCCCTGAAGCAAATATTTAATTCTTTGAATAGCTGGTAATTGAAAAAGCAAAAGCAGTTCAGGCTCATTGTATGCATGTGTCCCTTCACCTGTTTCCATGTAGACACACATTATTAATTCAAAGGATCTGGTGCCATTATTTAACTAGATTAATTGAAACTGGTCCTGCTAGTGATTCAATGGATGATCTTGGTTATTGTGAGTCAGTGGCAGAGATCTGCTGCCGTTTATATTTAACCAGTTGTTTTTAAAATGTGACAGTTCATTGTTTTTCAGTTGTTTTTTTAAAAGTTATTCAAGGGATGTGGGCATCTCTGAGTAGGCTAGCATTTATTGCCCATCCCTAATTGCCTTTGAGAAGGTGGTGGTGAGCTGCCTTCTTGAACCACTGCAGTTCATGTGGTGTAGGCGCACCCACAGCACTGTTAGAGAGGGAGTTCCAGGATTTTGACCCAGCGACAGTGAAGGAACGGTGATATATTTCCAAGTCAGGATAGTGAGTGGTTTGGAGGGGAACTTCCAGGTGATGGTGTTCCCGTTATCTGCTGCCCTTGCCCTTCTAGATGTTAGTGGGCATGGGATTGGAAGGTGCTTTCTAAAGATCCTTGGTGAGTTCCTGCAGTGCATCTTGTAGATAGTACATGCTGCTGCCACTGTGCATCGGTGGTAGAGGGAGTGAATGTTTGTGGATGGGGTGCCAATCAAGTGGGCTGCATTATCCTGAATGGTGTCAAGTTTCTTGAGTGTTGTTGGAGCTGCACTTATCCAGGCAAGTGGAGAGTAACCACACTCCTGACTTGTGCCTTGCAGATGTTGGATAGGCTTTGGGGAGTCAGGAGGTGAGTTATTTGCTGTAGGATTCCTAGTCTCTGACCTGCTCTTGAAGCCACAGTATTTATATGGCTAGTCCAGTTCAGTTTTTGGTCAATGGCAAGCCCCCAGGATGTTGATGGTGGGAGATTCAGTGATGATAATGCCATTGAACATCAAGGGGCAATGGTTAGATTCTCTCTTGATGGAGATGGACATTGCCTGGCATTTATGTGGCACGAATGTTACTTGCCACTTGTCAACCCATGCCTGGATATTGCCCAGGTCTTGCTGCATTTGGACATGGACTGCTTCAGTATCTGAGGAGTTGCAAATGATGCTGAACTTTGTGCAGTCATCAATGAATGCTCTCACTTCTGACCTTATGATGTAAGGAAGGTTATTGATGAAACAGCTGAAGATGCTTGGGCCTAGGACACTACCCTGTGGAACTCTTGCTGTAGTGCCCTGGAACTGAGATGATTGACATCCAACAACCACAACTATCTTCCTTTGTGCTAGGTATGACTTCAACCAGTGCAGAGTTTTCCTCCTGATTCCTATTGACTCCAGTTTTGCTAGGGCTCCTTGATGCCACACTCAATCAAATGCAGCCTTGATGTCAAAGGGAGTCACTCTCACCTCACCTCTGGAGTTCAGCTTTTTTGTTCATGTTTGAACCAAAGCTGTAATGAGGTCAGGAGCTGAGTATTCCTAGTGGAACCCAAACTGGGCGTCAGTGAGCAGGTTATTGCTAAACAAGTGTCACTTGATAGCACTGTCGATGACCTCTTCCATCATTTTACTGACAATCGAAAGTAGACTGATCGAATGGTAATTGACTGGGTTAGATTTGTCTTACTTTTTGTGTGCAGAACGTAGCTGGATGATTTTCCACGTTGGTGGGTAGATGCCAGTGTTGTAGGAAGGTAGTGGGCTATGTAACATTTGCTGCTGGGAACCTGTTGTAATCTTTTTGTTGTTAAGGTGACAGTGAGCCATTCATGGATGGCTCAGCAAGTTTACTCTGTTAAGCCATCAGGTCAGTAAGATCCAGGTTTGAACCCCAGTCTGCGTTGGGTGAACCGATCTTGGCCTGCATGGACAGCGGCAAAGACACTTCAAATTGGCAGTCAGTTCTTTAGATAGCTGCTAACTAAGGGAGGGAAACGTCAACTGGGGGATATCCAGCAGCTTTGCCTGGAAGTGGCTGGTGTGTGTTTGACCAACACAGCATTCTGGTTTATAGTTAATGTGGTCACGTCGCTCACCCACATTTACTGACTAGCTCCTAGACAAAGGCTGACCATTAGGATGAGGTAACAGAGAGAACCTGTGAAACTGAACCCCAACAATACACCAACACCTCCAGGAGGGGAGAAAAACTGGGTATTTTTAAAAACGGACTTCATTGGCCCAACTTAGTGAAGCTGGTATGCTCAAAACATATATTGCAATTACCAAAACATTCTTATTGGGGAAATCCGCTAATACTGTACCCCTGTGGATTCTGGAGAACACACAGTGGGAAACACAGTCTCTCAACATCTTCCATGTATTTAGCAGGGTGTTAAATATTTTGACAATTGAGCGAGAGAACAATGGCCTCTTTTATATAAGCATCTTTTTTTTTTGTTTAAAGGAAGATACAACTTTATTGCCTCAAAAGGGAAATAAAACATTGCCTCCTCTGACAAATTGCTTGAATTATTTCTGATAGGATTTAATTTTTTTATGGCAAAGACAGATTTGACTCAATATTTATATGCACTACATAATTATGTAGGGACTGGTTAGCTCAGTTGGCTAGACTAGTGTGCGGTTCAGAATAAAAGAGCGGGTTCAATCTCCATTCTGGATGTGGTATTTTGGGAGCTGCCTTCTCTCCCTACCCGTGAGAGTGGAAGGCAATGGCAAACCACTACTGACAAAAGCTGCCAAGAAAACTGCCCAAGATGAAGCACCAGCAGATAGTGAGCCAAGAAATTACCTTTGGGCAGAGCGCACATACTATACCATACATAATTATGTGGGCCTGTTTCTTTAAAATGAGGACAAGAGTACAAATTAATCAGATACTCAAAATTCTGTGTTTTTCCTTTAAATTTTTATGATTATTATGCTGAAGGATGTTTGGACACCCATCAAGTACGTTCCTCCACTGAAGCATTGGGAAACTGAAGCCATTATTTTTTGCATTACCTCCAGTTCAGTGCCTTCACCCCCTTGCATCCCTTTCCCAGGCCTTTGTCTCAGGCTCATCCAGACTGTTCACAATGTCAGTGTCTTATTCAATCTGAAGCTGATCTCCCAATACCATATACAACCCACCACAAAGATCACCTTTTACCTCCATAACTGTCATCATGCCACCTCAGCCCTCTCCCGCTGACCCCTTCATCCACGCCTTTGTCATCTCCGCACTTGACTGTTCCATGTACCTAGCCAGCTCCCATTCTCCACTCTTTGTAACATCAACTCATCCAAACCCCTGCTAATCTAGTACCTAATCTGGTTCAAGTCTGCTCACCCATCAACAATTTCCCACTAACCCAGGTTGACTTCCTCTCCACCACTCCCTCCAATTTAAAATTCTCATCCTCATATTTAAATCCACTTGCTGCCTCATCGCTCCCTACCTCTGTAGCCTCGTGCAGCTCTACCACTGTCTCTTATCCTAACATTTTTTTCACTCTTTCACCCCAACGTTGGTGGCCATGCTTTTAACCACCTTTTAGCCACGCTGTTGAATACCCTTTCTAAGCCCAACTGCCTCTTCACTTCCCTCTCCTCCATCTTATGATGCTTCTTAAAGCCCATCTTTTAGATCAAGTTTTTGATTGCCACACCAAATATCTCCTTTTTTGACTCAGCATAAAATTTTGTCTAATTATGGCTCTGTGAAGCATCTTGGGGCATTTTTCTGTCCTGTCTTTAATCTAGAAAAAAATGTCCCAAGGTGCTGCAGGGAGGTATAAAGATACTAGGTAGAAAATCAGATTGATTTGATTATGCTGTATAAAACCAGGTGTTTAAGGAACAGATGACTAGGTTTGCTTTGTATATTTATTTTTTGAATCAAATAATTTCCTGCCCTCACACACTTACACACGTACACAATCCCAGCCGTTGATTTAGATCAATATTTGCATTCTTGGGTTGTTTCTCATTCCCTCTGGACTGGGACTGAAACAACAGATTAAATGATGAAAGGACAATACTGTACAAAGTTTTTTGGTAGATACTGTACCACCCAATCCCATGTGCAATGATTGTGAATAAGAAATTGCTGTTGTAGAAGAGTAACACAAAAGAGTAACACAGAAAGATTAATTGCACCTGCATCTTTTCTGACCACCAAACATCAAAGGAATCAAGTTATTTTCAGAATTCAGAACCTGAAAGTAGCCTTTAAGCTCATGTGTATATATAAGCAACAACAACAAACAATAATTTGCATTTATATTGCAGCTTCAACATAGTAAAACAACCCAAGGTGCTTCACAGAACCTTAATCAAACAAATACTGAACTGAAATGGGAGGCATTAGGACAGGTTCCCAAAAGATTGGTCAAAGAGGTAGGTTTAAGGGACATCTTAAAGGAGGAGAAAGATATTGAGCAGCAAAAAGGTTTAAGAAGGGAACCCCAGGGTTTAGAGTTCAAATGTCTGAAGTTATGAGCACCAGTGCTGGGATAAAGCAAACTGGGGTTGCACAAAGGCCAGAACTAGAGTGTTGCGGACGTCTTGGAGGGTTGTAGGGCTGGAAGAGGTTACGAAGGTATGGTGGGGTGAAGCAATAGAGGGAGTTGAACATGAGGATGGGAACAACAAAATCTCATTGCAGGAGCATTGGTAGAGCAGGAGCATATGGAGGACAGTGAGCACAGGGGTAATAGGTGAAAGTGAGTTGTTGCGAGTTAGGATACAGGCAGCTGAGTTTGAGTTTATGGAAGGTAGAAGGTGGGAGAGCAGTGAGAAGAACATTGGAGTAGTTGTGTCTGGAGATAACAAAAGCATGGATGAGGCGGAGATAGGTGACAAGATGGAGGTGGAAGTAAGTGGTCTTGATGATTGTTATGACACAGCTGATGGTAAGTGCTGAGCTGTTCAAATCCCAGAGGGAAACTTGAAACAACTGTCAAAACCAATTTTGCAAGTTGTATGTTTTGAGATGCAGGCTTTGAATTCAGTAGTAATAAGACCATCGAGCCTCAAGAGGTTTTTATAAAACTATATTAAACATTTATTCACACAAGAAAGATTGTAAGCACGTACATATGTCTACAAAATTGCTACTATAATAACTACAAAAATCCCCAAATTAATCTGACTCCTAGTTACACCTCCATTAAGGCAACAGTAGAACACATAGGGGAGAATTTTCTCCATGTCGGGGGTTGGGGGTGGGGTTGGATGGGAGCGGGTGCAGGCGGGCGTGAAGCCAATCGCCACCAATGATCGGTTGCATGCAGCCATTTTAAGTGGGCAGGCCAATTAAGGCCCGCCCAGCGTGACACGCACCTGGAAGCGCTGAGCGCTCCCTGTATGGGCGGGGGTGGTAGGCTGAGTCAGGGCCTGCGCTCATTCGTGCATGTGCGCAAAAGAGCGCAGAAATCTCCCTGAGGCACAGAGCTGCCTCAGGGAGATTAGTTTGATTTTTTAAAATTTTAATAAAGAAAAAAATTTTTTAAGACATGTCCCCTCAGGTGACAGCCTTAAGGTTGGACGGGCAGCTCCGATAAGTATTTCAATCACTATTTAAATTGCCTTTGACAGTTCAGCGGTCACGAAGCTGACTCTGGTGCGCGCCTGCTGAACTGAAAATCTGAATGATGGGCGGTGACTTTGGGACGCATGCCCGACGTCACCTCCACTCACCAACCTGAAGATTCTGGCCAAAAATTTAAAAAGACCCCTGGCAAAACACACTCTAGACAGTCGCATTCAAAATGAGTTTCTTTCAGTTCTGGGTCCTTGCAGACAGCGGCTTGAGGCTTACAGGCTGGAGGCTTTAGACCTTAGAATCCCTCTTTTCTACCAACAGCCTTCTCTTCCTTTATACATATTTTCCTTTTTGAGTGCAAATTTTCATTGTATCACTATGTCTTTTGAACTTTACCTCTTCTAATAATAAGACCCTTTCATAATACCCACTTTATTAGTAATAGTTGGGAAAAATAAACAAACACACTGGCCAGAATTTTTCCGTCGGCGGGGCCCACTCACCGATGGCAAAATGACGTGGGATGACCCCTTAATGTCATCCCGCCCCATTTAAATATTCAGGAAGGCGGACGGACAGCGAAATCAGCTGCAGGCCTGCCGACCTGTCAATGGCCAATTGAGGCCATTGACAGGATAATTAAGGTAATTAAAGACCCGGCCCATCCAACCTTAAGGCTGGGGGGCAGGCCAGGAGCCCCAGTGGGCTTCTGAAAAAACATGAAACCTCATCCACTGGGATGATGTTTTATGTCTGTTTTAAAAAACTTTAATAAACTTTATGTGATATTTATTAACATGTCCCATCTCGTGTGACATTGTCACATGAGGGGGACGTTAATAATTTATTTATTTTTCTATTTTTTAAGTTTATAAAACTTTCAGCGATCTCCCTGAGACAGCACTTAGTCTCAGGAAGATGTGCGCTCTTTCGTGCATGTGTGAAAGAGCGCACTTTGACAGTTGGGGAATCCCTCCCCCACCCTGCAGAGCATAGCACTTACTGTCGGGTGGCCCGCTGGGCGGGCCTTAATTGGCCCACCCACTTAAAATGGCGGCGGGGCCCGTTTCGGTGGCGGCGATTGGCTGCCCACCCGCCGCCAAGCCGATGGGGCCCGTCCGCCCATCAAGGGCAAAATTCTGCCCACTGTTTCTGAGCTTCACCTGGATAGATGTAACATTGCACTCCATCTCTTTGAATCCGAGCGACACTAGTTTGTTTAAAGAGAAAATGCAAATTGTCCTCACGTTTACCTAATTAATATTTCAAACCTACTTCTCTTCTATACATCAAAGCCTCTAGACCAGCTGGCTTTAATCCAGTTAAGACACATGCACACATACACACACAGACACCACTAAACTCTATTGTAAAATAATTTCCAATAACATTATAGACATTATGATATTTTCTTGACAATGATGGAGAGAATATGGGGCCAGAAACTCAGTTTTTGGTCAAATAAGATGGTGAGGTTCTAAACAGCCTGGTTCAACTGATGACAGTGACCATGGAGTAGAATAAAATCTGTGGTTAGATAATGAGGTTTGTGGCAGGGGCCAAGCACTATGTTTAATTAGAGGAAGTTTGTACAAAGCTGGATGTCAAACAAGCAGTCTGACAAGACAAAGGCAGAGAATGGGTCTAGAGAGGTAGTAGAGCTGGTTATCGTCAGCATACTTGTAGAACCTGACATTGTGCTTTTGTCACTGAGGGGCAGGACATGGATGAGAAATTGGTTGGGGCCAAAGAGAGATCCTTTGGGATTCCAGACATGATGGTGTAGGAGCAGGAAAAGGCACCATTGCAGGAAACTCTATGACAGGATCAATGGGAGTGAAATCAGCTGGAGAATAGAGGAGAGCCATTTGAGGAGTATGATCTGGTCATCCATGTCAAAGGTTACAGAAGGTTCAGTCACATAGGACACCATTTGTAACTTTGATTAGGGCCATATCAATACTGAGGCAAGAGCAGCAACCGGATTGGAGATCGGAGAATTTAAATCGGAGTTGTGATAAAGATGGGCACGAATTTGAGGGCCAATAACGTTTCCAAGGATTTTAGAGAGGAAAGGAATTTGACAATGATACGCTAGTTTGCAAGGACAGAGGGATCAAGGTGGATCATTTGAGGAAGGGGATGATCATGGCAGATTTGAAAGGGAGGAGGGCACAACCTAAGAAGAGGGAACCATTTACAGTATTGGCTAGCATGGAGATCAGGTGGGAAGTTGCGTGGTCAGTAGTTCAGGTTTGAGAGAGCAGGAGGTGTGTCTTATGGGCAAACTGAGCTCAGTTAGGACATGATATAAGAGTTAGAGAGAAACTAGAAAAAGTGTTAGTTCAGGATTAGAATCGAAGGGAACCTTGGAGGAAATTTGGTTAGGTGGACTAGGGGAGGGGAAGGATGTGGTAGAGACTGAACAGATGGCTTGAATATCATTAACAAATAAGTTAATGAGTTCCTTGCAAATGTTGTTGGAGGCAAAGGTGGTGGGGACAGGGAAGAGGAATCTAAAGATAAGGTTGAGAGTGGAGAAAAGAGGGAATTAGGGAGAGGCTAATGGAGGACTGGAGAGCAGTGAACTTACAGAGAGAGCAAGGTAAATTGAGATGGAGGTTGTCACAGAGGGCGTCTTTAGCCAGGCCAGCATTTATTACCCATCCCTAATTGTCCTTGAAAAGGTGGTGGTGAGCTGCCTTCTTGAACCGCTGCAGTCCATGTGGTGTAGGTACACCCACAGTGCTGTTAGGGAGGGAATTCCAGGATTTTGACCCAGCAACAATGAAGGAATGGCAATATATTTCCAAGTTAGGATGGTATGTGGCTTGGAGGGGAACTTCTAGGTGCTGGTGTTTCTGTGTGTCTGCTGCCATTATTATTCTAGATGGTAGCAGTCATGAGTTTGAAAGATGCTGTCTAAGGAGGCTTGGTTGGTTCCTGCAGTGCATCATGTAGATGGTACACACTGCTACCACTGTGCATAGGTGGTGGAGGGAGTGAATATTTGTGGATGGGTTACCAATCAAGCAGACTGCTTTGCCCTGGATGGTGTCAAGCTTCTTGAGTGCTGTAGGAGCTGCACTCATCCAGGCAAGTGGGGAGTATTTCATCACACTCTTGACTTATGCCTTGTAGGCGGTGGACAGGCTTTGGGGAGTCAGGAGGCGAGTTACTCGCCGCACAATTCCTAGCCTCTGACTTGCTCTTGTAGCCACAGTATTTATATGGCTAGTCCAGTTCAGTTTCTGGTCAATGGTAACCCCCAGGATGTGCCCTTATGGGCACATATCAAGGCAACTTAGTCCAAGCCAGAATTTTCCAGCCCCTCCCACCGACGGGATCTTTCGGTCCTTCCGAAGTCAACGGACCTTTGACCGGCTCACCATATCCGCCACGGGGCAACCTGCCCCGGCGGGGCCAGAGAACCCTGGTCCAAGTCTTAGCATCCTCCATCCCATGTACAGTCAGACTGTCATAAGGTTTCTTTCTCTTCTTAGGTTTCTTTCTCTACTAACCCCCTTACATTATTACAATTTTATTATTGTTGAGTAGTTCTCGATAAAAACAAAGTACTGAAAACTATGATTAATGTGATGGCACATCACGTACATAGTTGAGCTTACAATGTCATCATAGCAGTGTATTATAGTAGCTATGGTTTTTTTAGTCTTAATTTCTGGGATAATTCAGTAGTCCTGTGCTTCCAGTGAGAAACTCTGCTTTCTGGAATCATGGGTCAGGTATGGCATTACAACCCTGTGGCCCTACTCCAGTCCTCACTGTGAGCCCTGTTTCCTCCTACAAGCACAGGATCGCAGAATTACCCCTTCTTTTTTTCTCAGGAGAGTGTTTGATTCTCTGCATTCCCTCTCCCCTGGGAAAATTAAACCTTTTTTCAATTACTCTTAAAGGGAGCTTGCCTTCAAACATTTATAGTTTACACATCCAAAATATCTGAAGCACATACAGAAGTTAGCATGTAGAATCAAAGATTTTTTAAAAACCACACGCTCACAAAATATATTTCAGACTGTTTCAGAAGTGTAATCAGGGAGTACACCTCAAGGAAGCCCTTTAAAACTCTCTAGAAAAAATTGTAAAATTTGTACCTAACTGGAGTTCTGATAGCTTTAGACTGCCATATAATACATACACTGTGTGTCATGTCCATTGTCCATGTTTGTATCCAATGCACCAAATGCTCCATTGGACACCTTCCAAATGCAGCAATAGCCCTAAAAAAACAATAATTCTTGGCGCTACAATTAGATAACACAAAACTGGTGATTCAAGTTGGAATAGTGGTGATGGTCAGTACCTAATTTTGGATACTGACCAAATTATCAAGCTGATTTCCTTAAAATAGAGACCATTTTAGAGTACATGCTGAACTTCTTGTGTTCAACTATATTGGAAGATGCAGTGCTGATTATTTTCAATATTGGAGTATGTTTTCAATGTAATGCGTTGCTTCTTTGCAATCA
This sequence comes from Cetorhinus maximus, assembly GCF_964194155.1. Taxonomy (NCBI): domain Eukaryota; kingdom Metazoa; phylum Chordata; class Chondrichthyes; order Lamniformes; family Cetorhinidae; genus Cetorhinus; species Cetorhinus maximus. The sequence goes on from NC_135899.1 coordinate 69,925,775, forward strand.
TAATGCTGAACAAAATAATTAGAAAATGACCTCCTACAGAAACATGTGGACCTGTACACAACTATAGTACAATTTGCAGCTTAATCACCAGCCCCAACACTTTGGAAAGGTCACTTTTTATTCATTCATGAGATGTACGTGGATGTCGCTGGCTTGGCCTGCATTTATTGACCCTCTGAGAAGGTGATGGTGAGCCTCTATTTTGAAAATTGTGTTCCAGCCTCCACTTTTCCACCTTTAATTTTGTGGTTCTAGATGGTAGCAATCATGGGTTTGGAAGGTGCTGTCTAAGAATTTTTACAATTTTGTCCATGCCTCTGCTATTGGTCACTGAAATGTGCATTTTCTCTGCTTTCAGTTAACATTGGTCCCGGAATATTAGTTTGAAAGTAAATCTTAAAAACATAGACTTCAAAGCATTGATGTAATATTGTTATAATTTCAGTAATAGAGGTGGATGTTTCTAATTGAAATAATTAGTAATTTACTTATTCAAGCAGAGTGGGAAATATATCCGTTTGGATATATGAATAATTGCATTTTAATTCTATCAAATTAATTAACATTAATTCACCATGGGAAGAAAGACAGTGTAATGAAATAATTGTTGATGCAGGACTTACATGAGTATGAACAGTTCAATAACCAGGCAGCTTCGATTTTATTTGGATAAACAGCTTCCCACTGTCATCAGTTATAATGACCTGACTTCAGACAACATTCTACCTAGTGATTAGGTTACTGCTGTGTGTACTGGTGGTTGCACTCAGCCTGTATGGCTTTGGAGTCTGTAATTGTCTAAAAATGTCTGCTTTGATAATCTGAAGATGACAGTGATTGTTATGTCAAGTGACTAGATACAAGGGCAGTTATGATGAAAGTCTTCCCATGCAGCTCAAGTGACAAGGGGGACCTGTACACATTGGGAAATGTTTGCTGCTGTTTTAAGAAATAGACAGTCGCAGCATACTATGCAGAAACAACATAACCTTAAATCATTGTGCATATCTGTGCACAGGATCTTGTACCTTCTGTTATACCAACACCTAAAACACTTCAATATGGCAGCATAGCCAGGCAGATATGGCCTGTTGAATTGATGTGTGACATGTGTTCTTTGCTGATAGACTGCAGCACTAGCTGTTGCTAATTACACTGAAGCTGCAAATCCAAACAATGTGAGGTTATAATTCCAGGAAGCAAGACACATCCCTGTCTGCTTCAGCTGTAGCAATCTGAACCCAGATATCATGTAGGAAAAGAAAACAGCAATACGGGAAAATGGAAATGCAAAATGATCGCAAGTCCCAGAACACCCGGGGTGTTTATGAGTCATTCAGCAGATGTGGATTTGCTTGTATATTTATGTTAACTTGCAGTATTTCTGGACAAAGGGGAATTTGTTTCACTTTTTGTTCTTTGGATTTCTAAAACGTCTACAAGGAATTCTAAGAAAATCTGGTCATTGCTTCTCCTGTGGAATTCTGTAGCAGACAGCATTATTGCCTGGAATAAAGGCATTGTCCTAATGCTGGCTACATTCAGGAAAGCCCAATTTTACATAGGCGTTAGGCCCCCTAATTTCATTTACAAAGAGCCCAAGTCCTGTTTTAGGCCTTATTTGTCCCTTTTCCTGCCATCTCCATGTGTGCACCCCACCCACTGGATACACAGGCATCTTTGTGCCTGAAAAACTGGCATGTTGCCCCTAACTCTCTTGTCTGCAAAATGACACTTGGGTTCATCAGACTTGTTGGTTTGGCTGTGGAGACGAGCATGAGGGAAAGTATCCCATGGGCAGTCAAATTTTAATGTCTGGCAATTAAAAATCATTGGTTTGTTAACCTGGAGGTACGCTGCATCTCATAATGCATGAGGTTACATTTTAGATCATGAGAGCTGGCCCAGGCCTGCTTGTGGACGCTGCCCAATTGTAATGGTCTGTGTTACCTTATTCTGTTAAGCATTTGGCCTTGTGCCTTATCTAATTGCTCCTTCTGAGTAAAACACTGAAAATTGGTGTATTGCTCTGTACCAAAGCAGAACAAAATGGGCCACACTTAGGAGTTTCACTGCTCGTGTTACAGCCACAACTGCTTTAAATATGCGAAAGCATGCTTTTTGGGCAAGGTGCAATGTACTTCAATTAAATTGTAGTTGAGCAAGATACAGAATTGTTAGTGATTTTTAGACTGCAGTTTTATTTTTCCCTCCCCCATCTCACCCCGCCCTACCCCACCAAAATCACACGTATATGTAGGAATCAAATGGTATAGAGGCAAGCTAATGGAATTTTGGGGTATTTAGGTTGAAATGCATATCAAGGAGGGTTGGTGTGTTATTTTCTGGCCCAGTAATCACCAGTCTAGGTGATTAATATGATAAAATCTGCAGCCAATAATGCTTTGGAAAGTAAGCTTCTATTGCCAAGAGATATAAATTTAATTTCGCAGCGACTGAAAGGTTGGAAGGTTACAACTCTCGGAGTAACTTCTATCTTACAGCCATTTATTAGAATTATTAATTCTTTAATGCTGTTATAGTTTTATTTCTAAGGATTCTGGGCTGATTAAATGATGCATGAGGGATGTGGTATATCTTTTGACACCTCAAGCCTTTCAGGCTGGTTACTATTTATTCATTTAGGTTACATAACACTTGTTATGAATGAACAGGAATATAGTTTATTGGGAAGGTGTCTAAATCTGGTTGATTGGTATTAATAGTAAATTCTCTCCACTACTGATGTTAAGTGACTGTCCATTGTTTTAGATTCATAGGCCACAAAATCTGGCTCCTTCTTGACTGGTCTCTTGCTGCTACAAATGACATTTTGGCACCAAAATGGTATCTGTGATGTACTTGCATATTCATGGTGCAAACCCTGCTGGGGTGTCATTTTGGTGAGGGCATTAGTGTGAGCGCAGGGTGTGACAGCTGGACATATGCAGAGTAGGCAGATCATGACATCAGTCAGAGTATAATGCAGGTTTGGTGTCAGCGCTAATGGTGATATGCTGATGGCATCTCCTGGGCATGCCAGCATTCAACAACAGAAAAGATTCCTCACCGGCCGCAATTTTTTTTTGAGGAGGTTAGCAAGTGTACAGGGGGCATCTGTCAGGAATATGCAGAGTAGGCACATCATGATTGTTGTACATTTTATACCTAAGAGCTATGCAGAGATGACACTAGTTTCTACGCGTGTAACATATTTTATTCACAGTGCTTTAAATGTCTACTCCATGCTCCAGCTCTGGCTTCCAGCTCTTTCTCCAGTTTGTTTCTCTGGGTCCATAGGAGGCTTAACTAACCAATCACAGTGAGCATATATCAGCAGACACACAGAACAATAGAACACTACAATGATGTCAATTAGCATGCCATTTTAGAGATTAAAGCTCCAGCTAATGCTGCCTCTTAAACATGCACAGCTGAACATGGGTTCAGCAGCAGGAATGGACCCTCTGTAGCGCTATTTAAAGAGATCATTAAGATAGTTGCTGATCTGGCCCTTGCTGTGATTGTTGAAGTGTTTGGTAGTTTCTGGAGTCCTATAAAGATGCTGAAGTTTACAAGGAGTTGTGTAACATTAGATGAATGACTCTAGCCTGATTCCCAGAATTCCGACATGGGTATAGATGGAGACATTTCCTACTACAGCATGACAGAGAGAATGAGCAGGATTGACACAGAGCAGGACAAGTGACTAGAAAAGAGCCAAGAAGCAGGTTGTAAGCTCTCTGAACAGGAGGAGGACCTATCCACCTAGAGTGTCCAGAGAGAAACTCTCTTAGCTGAACCACAGTGAGGGACAATGGCCTGGATGATATGGAGCCCTTTAAAAATGGCAGGCAGATCCCGATTCTGGGATTCCCTACGCCATTCCCAGGCTATTTGGTTTTCGGGAGTGCCTTTAGAAAGTGCAGGCTTGCTCCTGTCAAAAACCTGCCTCCGGAACTCCTGACCTGGCTGGCTCTATTGTGGGATAGGTACATCCTAACCCTCCACAATTTTCATGGAGTCAAGCCAGGTTTTTAAAGGTCAGAGTTCACAGTCCCTCAGAAGAGTTGTGAACCCTAGTCTGCATGAGGGGATCTTTTAAAAGGTAAGTTCAAAAGGTCCCCCCCACCCACCCACTTTGGGCCCTTATGCCCCCTATGCCAAGCTCTATAATCCATTCATCCCCAATGCTGCCCATGCCTTCTATGCCAAGCTTTGCCCTTCCACCCCCCCCCCACCCCCTCCCCACCCCCATGGCCCTTTATGCCCCCTATGTCAAGCTATGGTTCTTCAAAGCCCATTGACCCACTCTACACTGTCTAGAACTAATGAACCATATAGTGTATAGTGATGGGTATAAAAAAATTTTTGAAAAAGTAATTAATTCATAACTTTCTCCTACGGTGAATAAAAGTCATTTCACTGCAAGCTAATAAAAATGTCGATCATCCGGACCCTTTAAAGTTTCAATAACAAAAGCCACAAGCCTTTGAAACTACTTAACTTGTGTAAACAAACATGAAATTGACAGCAGAGATCAGAGAGCTTGAGGTGTCAATTGAACAATGTTTTCTCTTGGGCACAGTTGTTTTAGTACTTTAATGGTTATCTGGGCTCTGGTTTTTGCATCATGGTTGGGTCTGTGAATGTGCTAATGGAGTTGACCTCCACTTCCACACTGGAAAGGATGGGCTCTAAGCTCTGCACAAAGCCCTATGCCAAGTTGATTTCGGACTGCCTCATGATCCTTGACATTGAATGTAGGCTTTCCTCCAATGCACTTATAGGTTAGTTGCTGATTGATTTCTATGGTATCAGCCTTCTGCTGTACACTGCCCCATCGTCTGGGTCCTCTGCAGTAGAACTCATGCAACCCTTCTCTCTGAGCTGGCACATATGCCATAACTTTCCTTGCCCTGGTTGCAGGTCACTTATATCCAGTATCTCACCATGTGCAGATCTAGCCTTTAAACTGCACTGTAAAGTACGTGCAGTGCTGGTCTCTGAGCTGATGGCTGTGAGTGTGATAGTGGGAGATGGTGTTTCACCTTCATCACCATCTTCCGGCTTTTCCACCACTGCCTGGCCAGGTTGCAGTTCTTGGGTATCTGAAAGGAGAAAGGCACAAGAGTATGGTGGTGGTGGTGGGGGGGGAGGGGGTGAGATAGCAAGAGGTGCATGCTTACACCATCTCCAAGATGCTAACAACTTGAGATGTATGGATTTAAACTATGTGCAACCCAAAAAAACAAAAAGCTTGAGTACTCTTGATTTAGACTATCTTTAGTATAACGATCCTGTGAGAAAGTTTGCTTTTCATGAGTCAATATGGATATAATGAGCCCTGCATTGCTCATTATTGACCTGAATAAAATGAGGGACAATAAAAAAAACCCTAACAGCTGGTAATAGCCACAGAGAACATATTAATCGGTACTACATTTTCTGTACTCAGTTGCGTTGCATTGTCACAAGTCTTTAATAATGCACTTTCGCTATTCTGTTAACATACCTCACATTTGGGTTGTGACTTTAGTAGTTTGTTGAGTTATATTTACAGTAATAAATCAGCATATGTCATCAAAGTGTTTGACTGGATAATGTTCATGTGGCTGAGCCCATGGTATCAGTTTAGATCTATTGCCCTTTCATGATCCCAAGGGAACTTCTAGTTTCTCAAAAACAAAATTAATTTTCAGATTCTACATGATAAATTTCACATGTTTGGATAAGGAAGGTCAGCGCCAACTCTCATAAAGCTGTGCCAGTTTGGTGAGTAAACATAGAGGAGGGGCATTCACTATTTTCACTAATTAGGAATGCCAACTCTGAACGATATATTCCTGCCTCCAACTGCACCACCCCCACCCACCATTGCCATTGTTCACCCTACATGTCCATACTCACAGCCTCTCTGCCAGTTGGAAAGTGACATGATTGGATAACTCTCCAGGCCACTGCCACGATCAACCCATCAGGAAAATTAAAGGGGCAATAAAAAATTGAGTTGTTTTTAAAATGTTCTTGAATCACTTGTGTTTTCTAGTTATTAAGGTATTAGGCATTGAAAGAGAGGCCGTTTGACTGACAATATTCTTTGACGACCCTTCATCAGAACTAATGAAAGGTCACTGACCTGAAATGTTAACTCTGTTTCTCTCTCTGCAGACGTTGCCAGACTTGCTGAATATTTCCAGCATTTTCTGTGTTTATTTCAGATTTCCAGCATCCATAGAATTATGCTCGTGTCGGACTGAGCTGTGTTCTTCAATTCACAGCAAATCTCACGTTGGATCAATTTAAATTCTACAACAGAATTGTCACCAGCAGAATCAATAAACTCTTTAACTCAGTGGGGAGAAACGAGATGCTCTGCTTTATATTTGAAATACTGGCACAATGAACACTAGAATTTCTCTTTTGTGTGTCAGCTCCAACATTCAGGCTTTGTGTGCAATTCTGTGAGCCTTCTCCCAGAAAGTACCATTTTATAGCGTGAGGATCCAATGTGCAAGGTGAACTCTGAATTCAGAAATTTATTTAAAATTAATCCTTACCACACCGCAATTTAAAAAATTAGAAATTCATTCACACACCATTAAAAAGGCAATTTTCCTCTCTCATTAAGGAACTGCAGCCCAGTTCAAATAACCTGAAAAATGACATTACAGCCTTGACCCATATGTGGGAAAGGTGTGGCTGCATACTTAAAACAGAAAAATGTTGGTTAATTATGGCAATGTAAGAATGCCATAACATCCATCAGAGGCCACAATCATTAACAGTATTCATGCCCTTGATTGGTAATGTGCCAGAATTAAACAACCTCACCACTGTGTGTTTGTGTTTAAACTGTAAGCATGTCACCAATGCAAAAATGCCATACCACAAAGTTAAATAAATAATGTGCTGCATTTGTCATATTGCTAATCTGTTATCCTTCAAGTCAGCTATAGAAATGAAACTACCCTAAAGTATAAAGAATCCCGCCTTCCTCTCCAAGCGAAGTATAAATGGGTAAATAAAATACTTCAAATACTTCAAAAGGAAATGTTTTAGAATTGCCCTTTGACAAATCATCTAATCTGATCATAGAAAAATACTAAAGTGGGAATAAAACTCTCATTCTGTTTCAGTTGCAAGAAAGAATGGCAGAGTGGGACTAACTGGGTTGCTCCCCAAAAGAGCCGGAGCAGAGTTGATGGGCCGAATGGCTTCCTTCTGTACTGTACTATTCTATGGGGGCTAAATTGGACAGCCCTTGAAAACAGGCATGGGGATCACGATGCACAGTTAATCTGCACTCTTTGCTTCCGATACAGGCAGCCTGCCAATATCATGCTGCCTGATAATCTGTATGATTGCTGCATGAAGCCAGCACTAAACACACAGTTGAGAGGTTGCGCGCCTCAGCAGGGGCCCCAAGCTTGTGCAAGCATAGCACCCTTTAAAGTTAGCCTGAATTACCTTAAAGCCAACCAATCTCTTCAAGGCGATGTGCATTCTAGTTGGAGCAGGTGCTGAAGGTGTTGTGGAAAGGGGTCTGAGCAGCCAGAGTGAATCATGATGCAGGGGACAGCGCATGCTCCAATGTGCTGTGATGCTGCACTGGATGCCTTGGCAGGGGATGTGGAGAGGCGGAGAGATGTGATCTATCCACAGGGGCCTAGAGGCCCTCCAGACACACTTTACAAAGGCAGTAGAACCAGATAGTCTTGGTGGTCAATGCCAGGAGTCAAGCCCCAAGAATCTGGATGCAGTGCCACAAAAAGTTCAATGACCGCAGGAGTGGTCAAGGTCAGGAAATGTATTTTCAAAGGCCATATCCTACCAACTGCACCACTAGCCTCACACACTACTAAATACACCAAACCCACATCACTCACCCACATCACTCACCACTCTCCATCAATCACAACTCATACCTGCCATTCATAGCTTCACATTACCCTCACACGCTTAGCACTGCTAGAAGCCTCACACCAACATCTCACAGCTTACACACGTTGCCAGATATTCCAACATGACAATAAGATGGTCAAAACTGATTGTGCCGTGTTCACCAATACAATTCCCTCTCTCTCATAGGACAAGTTGGTGCATAACTAGAGTCAGCTACCAATATGCTTTACCTCCAAATCGATCTCAAACAATTTTAGGTTCTTTCTTTGCATGTGCTGCACAGCTGAATTTCTAGACCATTAACTTTTATGAAGACCTTCCCCATGAGTAGAATGAATCTGCTGTTTCACTCAAACCTACTGTTTATGATGTTTACACGATGTGTGAAAGAAGCTAAAGTAATGATTAAGTTTAGTCTGACTCTGATGAAAACTGTTATGAATGAATGCTGTTTAATAATTCTCATGACATCATATGATCTGCTACTCCCTTTCAAAACTTATTTGTGAATTATACATATTTTGATAGTTCCAAGTAGTGACAGGATATTTTTATTGATGTGTATTTTAGAAGAGATTCAGCCTCAGAATGGCTGCAATGCAAATGGTCATTAGTGCACACTCTGACTATTTTCATGGCAGAATAATCATCTTTCATTTCAATCCAACATTCATTATTTTATTTGAATTCTCAGTGTTTCAGTTACCAGTTTGTAGTCACCAATCTTGAGGCAAGAGGGAGAGTAGGTAACCAACTAGCAGTCAGAATAACACATGATGTGGTTCATAGAAATTTATGGTGAAGTGGGAGTGATATAAAATTGGGGATGTAAAACATGTATAACATGGATGCCATCCATGACGGTGATCCTGGCAACAAAATCAGATGTTGCATGGTAGGGAAGCTACTCATCCGACATGACTCTAAGCAAAGACCTGAGGTCTCCAAGGACATACCTTGTGATTTTCTGTTTGCCGGTGATTGTGCACTAGCTGCCGATCCATAGCTGGCCATGCAATGTAGCATGGACTTGTTCTCCAATGCATACAACGCTTTGGCCTTATGGTTAGCATGAAGAAAACTGGAATAATGTACCAGCCTGGTCCAGGAAAGGCCTGTCTCAAACCCAAGGTTTCAATCCATCACCAGAACCTGTCAACAATGGATAAGTTCACTCTCAAGCTGTCTATATAGACAACATGCAACACATGCAAGACACATGCAAGAATTGCCAAAAGAATCCCCTATGGGGAGATGGTGGCGTGGTGGTATTGCCACTGGATTAGTAATCCAGAGACCCAGGGTAATGCTCTGGGGACCCAGGTTCAAATCCCACAATAGCAAATGGTGAAGCTTGAATTCAATAAAAATCTGGAATTAAAAGTCTAATGATGACATGTAACCATTGTTGTAAAAACCCATCCAGTTCACTGATGCCCTTTTGGGAAGGAAATCTGCTGCACTTATCTGGTCTGGCTTACATGTGACTCCAGACCCACAGCAATGTGGTTGACTCTTAACTACCCTCTGGAATGGCCTAACAAGCCACTGAGTTATAACAAACCGCTAAAAAGCCTAAAAGGAATTGAACCAGATGGGCCACCCGGCATCGACCCAGGCACCAAAAACGACAATGGCAAATTCAGTCCTGTCAACCCTGCAAAGTCCTTCTTACTAATACCTGGGGGCTTAAGCCAAAACTGGGAGAGCTGTCTCACAGACTAGTTAAGCAACAGCCTGACATAGCCATACTCATGGAATCAACCTTACAGATAATGTCCCAGACACCACCATCCCACTGGAAGGACAGACCCAGTAGAGGCGGTGGCACGGTGGGATGGGAGCTGCCCTGGGAGTCTTCAATATCAATACTGGGCCCCATCAGGTCAAAAATGGGTAAGGGAACCTCCTGCTGATTATCATGTACCATTCCCCCTCAGCTGGTGAATTAGTATTCCTCCATGTTGAACACCACTTGGAGGAAGCACTGAGGGCGGCAAGGGCATATAATGCACTCTGGTAGGGGGACCTCAATGTCTGTCACCAAGAGTGGCTCAGTAGCACCACTCCAGTCCGAGGTGGCCGAGTCCTAAAGGACATAGCTGCTAGACCGGTTCCCAGCATCACAGATGCCACTCTTCAGCCAATTCAGTTCACTCCATGTGATATCAAGAAACAGCCGAGGGCATTGGATAGTGCAAAGACTATGGGCTCTGACAATATTCTGGCAATAGTACTGAAGAGTTGTGCTCCAGATAATTGCTGTGCTCCTAGTCAAACTATTCTAGTAACACACGGTGCGGAAGGGGGTCGGGAAGGGGGAGGAACTCCTCGTGAACCTGCTCCTGGGCCTGGCCAAGTTGGCTATCAACAGGTCCAGGCAGCGGGCGATCGACGGGGGAGTCCCGCCCGATTGTTTGTCCCTCTTCCGCGGCTACGTTCGTGGCCGGATGTCCCTGGAAAGGGAGCACGCGGTGTCTGCCAGCACCATCGAGGCCTTCCGTGCCCGGTGGGCACCGTGGGGACTGGGGTGTTTTGCTGACCCCTTTAATCACATTTTGGTTTAATGTTTATAAGATTCCTTTAACGTTTTTCCTTGATTTTACAGCTGACCTGACTTAGGGGCTGTGCTTGATTTCTCCCTTGTTATTGTTAATTTAGTTAATTGTTTTAACTCTACAAGAGTTACAACACTGGCATCTACCTGACAAAGTAGAAAATTGCCCAGGTATGTCCTGTACACAAATCCAACCTGGCCAATTACCACCCCATTAGTCTAACCTCGATCATTAGTAAAGTGACGGAAGGGGTCATCAACAGTGCTATCAAGTGGCACTGACGCTCAGTTGCGGCTGAGCCAGGGTCACTCAGCTTCTGACCTCATTACAGCCTAGGTCCAAACATGGACTAAACAGCTAAATTCAAGAGGTGAGGTGAGAGTGATTGGCCTTGACGTCAAGGCAGCATTTGGCATTGAGGAACCTTAACAAAACTGGAGTCAATGCGAATCATAGGGAAAGCTCTCCGCTGGTTGGAGTCATACCTAGCACAAAGGAAGATGGATGTGGTTGTTGGAGGTCAATTATCTCAGTTCCAGGACATCCCCTCAGGAGTCCCTCAGGATAGTGTTCTCGGCCCAACATGCTTCATCAATGAACTTCCTTCCATCATAAGGTCAGAAGTGGGGATATTCGCTGATGATTGCACAATGGTCAGCACCATTCACGATTCCTCAGATACTGAAGCAGTCCATGTCCAAATGCAGCAAGACCTGGACAATACCCAGGCTTGGGCTAACAAATGGCAAGTAACATTTGCACCACATATGCGCCAGACAATGACCATCTTCAACAAGAGAGAATCTAATCATCGCCCCTTAACATTCATTGGCATTACCCATCGCTGAATCCCCCACTATCAACATCCTGGGGGTTACCGTTGACCAGAAACTGAACTGGACTAGCCAGATAAACACTGTGGCTACAAGAGCAGGTCAGAGGCTAGGAATCCTGCGGTGAACAACTCACCTCCTGACTCCCATCGTCTGTCTGTCCACCGTCTACAAATGTCTGTTGACTTTGGCAGGACCGGAAGATCCAACCGGCAGGAGGGGCCTGAAAATTCCAGCCCTGGACCAAGTTGCCTTGATATGTGCCCATAAGGGCACATCCTGGGGGTTATCATTGACCAGAAAAAAAGCCTTTGGCAGACTTCGAATATGTCTGGAAATGAAGACGAGTATGTCTGTCTACCAAACTGAAAGTCTACAGGGAAGTAGCCCTGCCCACTTTGCTCTAAGCCTGAGAGACTTGGACTGTGCACCAGCATCATGCCAGGAAGCTCAATCACTTGCACCTGAGCTGCCTTCAGGAGCTTCTGAAGATGCTCGGACAAAATACCAGCCACTGAGGTGCTCACCCGAGCTGGCGTACCAAGCATCCGCACCAGATTGTGACAGTCACAACTGAGTTGGGCTGGTCAGGTAGCCAGAATGCCTGACACTCGCTTAGCAAAGCAAATCTTCCCTGAAGAGCTAGAGACTGGGGTGCGCTCTCATGGTGGTCAAAGGAAGCGCTACAAGGACACTCTGAAGGTTTGAATTAGGAGCTTTGATATTGACTTAAAGTGCTGGGAGAAGCTTGTCCAGGATCACTGCACCTGGCGCAACCAAATAAAAAATGGTCTGGCCTCCTATGAAAGCAAGCCCGTGCCAGAGGCAGAGAGAAAATACAAGGAGATGAAATCCTGGACCAGTAACTCATCCAGAATTCAATTGTCTGTGGTAACTGGTCATCTTTGCAGCTGCACTGCCCTGGCACAGAATCACCTTAGCAGTCACCTACCTACCCACCGGAACCCTACCAAACACCCCAGATGAAGGATGAAGAAGGGAGAGGGTGAAGTGGGAGTGATTAGGGGATGCATAACAGGCCAGAATTGGGAGCACAGAGATATTGGAGAGTCGCAGGGCTGGGGGAGCTTACATAGATACGAAGGGCCAAGGCTATGGAATGATTTGGAGAAAAATGGATGAAAATTTTTAATTCAAAGTGTTGCTGATTTTGAGATAGCTGAGCAGGGGTTGGTGTGAGTTTGGATGTGCCCAAGTTGGTGGAAGATGGAAGAGTGGCCAGGAGAGCATTGGAATGGTTGAGCCCGGATATTATTGTTGCAAATTGAAATGAATTGCCTGAGCTTTATGCGCTAGATTGCTCCTGCTCGAGTGACACTATGTTTGGCACAGCATCATTCTGATGCAATATGATTGTGTGCTGTACTATTGGAAGACATTACAGTCTGTTCTATCTGAGATAGTTTGTTCTCTGTAATCTGCCTGTTCTTTTTATGATGTTCAAAGCAAGAAGCTACAGATTTAGCTGGATGTCTCTCAGAGTGTGGAATAACTTATGTATTACATGTGGAACTAGTCTGATAGCTTATCTACATGTCAATACAGTTTAAGAACCAGGACATCTAGTTTGCTCTTTCAATGTCATTACTAAAACATTTCAGTGGAGTAAAATTGTATCTATTTACAATTATACAGCAGTACTGATGGGATCAGCAGCAGCTCTTAATGTTCATTTGGACAAAAGAAAGTTAAGGGAAGATAAGATGGAGGTTTTCAAAATTATGACAGGTTTTCAGAGGCTAATTGGAGAAAGATGCTTTCCACTAGTTGGCAAAAAGTTAACAAAAAATTAAAGGACAAGGGTTGTCCTGGGTTGGCAGGCTGGGGAGGTGGTGGGTGCGGGATAGCAGGGAGCTGCATGGGGCTGCACCCCGGCACAGTCCCGTTACTGGGGAAGTTTCCGAGTGGTGCGATTGGGGTGGATCGGCCGCCTGCTGAATGGAGGTTGGCAGCCAATTTAAATCATTAAAAGTCCTATGAAGGGTGTTTTACCCGAAGTCCCCTCCCCCCACTACATGAGGAAGCCGCCAGCTTAATGCAGGCGGCCTCCCTGCAGCTACCTGTGGCCAGGGTTGCCACGGGGAGGTGGAGGTGGTGGTGTGCAATTGGAGCTGGAGGCTCCATGCTTGAAAGAGGAGTCCATGGGTAGGGAAGGTTACCCCCGGGGGCAGGGAAGGCTGTCCCCATGAGCCCAAAGGGCCATTCTTTTTTTAAATTCATTTACGGGATGTGGGCTTCGCTGGCTGGGCCAGCATTTATTGCCCAACCCTAGTTGCACTTAGCAACTAGGCCTGCTTGTTTAGCCCTCTGACTTTATTTTTACTTATCTGTTCAAGGGAGCCTCCATTTGGAGGTGCCCCCTGGATCCCTATGGAGGGGGTGTCAAGGTTTCAGAGTTGCCAGCAGCATCTACATCCAGCCCATGGTCCTTGATTTACCGTCGAGCTGGAGGCAGCCAATTAGGAGGCCACCTCTTGGAAAATAGCTGAGTCAGCCCCAACTCGAGTAATTGCAGGCTCAGAACCCCCAATTGGTCTTGATGTTGGAGTCCCAAAGCCTGTGGTAAAATCCTGCCCAACAGACCAAAAGGCTGCCTCCTGTCTTTTGATTTCTACGACACTCTAAGAGAGAGAAAGGCAGAATGTGGGATTCACAGAGTCAGACAAATGATCAACTGGCAGTAATTGAAGTCACCACTGAAAGTATTATCTTCTCCAGCAGTTGGCAACAACACCTTCAGTTTGTAAAATGCCATTTTTCAACCAGATCGTTTCCTTTTTTTTTCTCGTAGCTGGTCAATAGGCTATTTCTTTTCGACCGGACAGGTCTGAGATCCTTGACCACAGTCTTTGCCAGAGCACTGCCCTAAATCACTAACACGGGGTGCAAGCACAGGAGGAGGCGAACCTAGATTTTCAGTTTTGCTTCCTTCTCGTATACGGAGAGGAACACTTCCATTCAACCGCCAGACTACCTACTTTCATAAATGATAAACGAATGGAATGAAAGGTGATGTAGGATAGGGGAAGCGATGGTGTAGTGGTATTGTCGCTGGACTAGTAATCCAGAGACCCAGGGTAACACTCTAGGGACCTGAGTTCAAATCCCACCATGGTGGAATTTGAATTTAATAAAAACATGGAATTAAATTAAAAGTCCAATGATGACCATTGTCAATTGTTATAAAAACCCATCTGGTTCACTAATGCTCTTTAGGGAAGATCCTTACCACCTGGCCTGGCCTACGTGTGACTCTGACCCACAGCAAGCCACTCAGTTGTATCAAACTGCTACAAAACCTCCAAAAAGGAATGAAACCAGATAGACAACCTGGCATCGACCTAGGCACCGGAAATGACAAAGGCAAACTCAGCCCTGTCGACCCTGCAAAGTCCTTCTTGCTAACATCTGGGGCTTGGGAGAACTGTCTCACAGACTACTCAAGCAATAGCCTGACATAGTCATAGTCATCGTCACGGAATCATATCTTACAGATAATGACACCACCATCACCATCCCTGGGTATGCCCTGTCCCACCGGCAGTGGTATACAGTCAGGAGGGAGTTGCTGTGGGAGACCTCAACAAGGACTTCAGGCCCCATGAAGTCTCATTGCATCAGGTCAAACATGGGCAAGTGAAAGCCCCTGCTGATTACTACCTACCACCCCCGCTCCCCCCTCAGCTGATGAATCAGTGCTCCTCCATGTTAAACACCACTTGGAGGAAGCGCTGCGTGTGGCAAGAGTGCAGAATGCACTCTGGGTGGGTGACTTTAATGTCCATCACCAAGGGTGGCTCAGTAGCACCTCTCCAGTCTGAGGTGGCTGAGTCCTAAAGGACATAGCTGCTAGACTGGGTCTGCGGCAGATGGTGAGAGGACAAACATACTTGACCTCATCCTCACCAATCTACCAGCTGCAGATGCAGATGCCCATGACAGTATGGGTAGGAGTGACCACCACACAGTCGTTGTGGAGACGAAGTCCCGCCTTCACAATGAGGATACCCTCCATCATGTTGTGTGGCACTACTTCTGTGCTAAATGGGATAGATTTCGAACAGATCGAACAACTCAAGACTGGACATCCATGAGGTGCTGTGGATCATCAGCAGTAGCAGAATTGTACTCAAACACAAACTGTAACCTCAAGGCCTGGCATATACCCCGCGCTACCATTACCATCAAGCCAGGGGGTCGACCCTGGTTCAATAAAGAGTGTAGGAGGACATGCGAGGAGCAGCACCAGGCATACCTAAAAATGAGGTGTCAACCTGGCAAAGCTATAACACAGCTATATACTTGTGTGCCAAACAGCATGAGCAGCAAGTGATAGAGCTAAACCATCCCACAACCAATGGATCAGATCTACGCTCTGCAGTCCTGCCAAATGCAGTCATGAATAGTGGTGGACAATTAAACAACTCTCTAGAGGAGAAGGTTCCACAAATATCCCCGTCCTTACTGACAGAGGAGCCCAGCGCGTCAGTGCAAAAGATAAGGCTGAAGTATCTGCTACAATCCTCAGCCAGAAGTGCTGAGTGGATGATCCATCTCGGCCTCCCCTGACAGATGTCAGTTTTCAGCCAATTTGATTCACTCGATATCAAGACAATGTATAGTGCAAAGGCTATGGTCCCTGACAATATTCTGGCAATAGTACTGAAGACTTGTGCTCCAGAACTTGCCGCACCCCTAGCCAAGCTGTTCCAGTACAGCTACAAAACTGGCATCTACCCAGCTATGTGGAAAATTGCCCAGGTATGTCCTGTCCACAAAAAGCAGGACAAATGCAACCTGGCCAATTACTGCCCCATCAGTCTACTCTCGAGCATCAGTAAAGTAATGGAGAGGGTCATCAACAGTGCTATCAAGCGGCACTTGCTTAGCAATAACCTGTTCACTGAAGCCCAGTTTGGGTTCCGCCAGGGCCACTCAGCTCCTGTCCTCATTACAGCCTTGGCTCAAACATGGACAAAAGAGCTGATCTCCTGAGGTGAGGTGAGAGTGACTGCCCTTGACATCAAGGCCGCACTTGACCGAGTACGGCATCAAGGAGCCCTAGCAAAACTAGCGGCAATGGGAATCAGCAGGAAAACTCTCCACTGGCTGGAGTCATAGCACAATGGAATATGGTTGTGGTTGTTGGAGGTCAGTCATTTCAGTTCCAGGACATCACTGCAGGTGTTCCTCAGGATAGTGTCCTCGGCCCAACCATCTTCAGCTGCTTCATCAATGACCTTCCTTCCATTATAAGGTCAGAAGTGGGAATATTTGCTGATGATTGCACAATGTTCAGCACCATTTGCGACTCCTCAGATACTGAAGTGGTCCATGTCCAAATGCAGCAAGACCTGGACAATATCCAGGCTTGGGCTGACAAGTGGCAAGTAACATTCGCGCTGCACAAGTGCCAAGCAATGACCATATCACAGAATCACAGAATCATACAGTGCAGAAGAGGCCCTTCGGCCCATCGAGTCTTCACTGACTCGTGAGAAACACCTGACCTGCCTACCTAATCCCATTTACCAATACTTGGCCCATAGCACTGAATGTTACGACGTGCCAAGTGCTCATCCAGGTACTTTTTAAAGGATGTGAGGCAACCCGCCTCCACCATCCTCCCAAGCAGTGCATTCCAGACCATCACCACCCCCTGGGTAAAAAAGGTTTCCCTAAACCTCCTGCCCCACACCTTGAACTTATGCCCCCTCGTGACTGGCCCTTCAACTAAGGGCAACAGCTGCTCCCTATCCACCCCGTCCTTGCCCCTCATAATCTTGTACACCTCGATCAGGTCGTCCCTCAGTCTTCAGTGCTCCAACGAAAACAACTCAAGTCTATCCAACCTCTCTTCATAACTTAAATGTTTCATCCCAGGCAACATCCTGGTGAATCTCCTCTGCACCCCCTCCAGTGTAATCACATCCTCCCTATAATGTGGTGACCAGAACTGCACACAGTACTTCAGCTGTGGCCTCACCAAGGTTCTATACAACTCCAACATGACCTCCCTACTTTTGTAATCTATGCCTTGATTGATAAAGGAAAGTGTCCCATATGCCTTTTTCACCACCCCACTAACATGCCCCTCCACCTTCAGAGATCTATGCACACACACGCCAAGGTCCCTTTGTTCCTCAGAACTTCCTAGTGTCATGCCGTTCATTGAATACTTCCTTGTCAAATTACTCCTTCCTAAGTGTATCACACTTTTCAAGGTTAAATTCCATCTGCCGCATATCTGTCCAATTGACCATCCTGTCTATATCTTCCTGCAGCCTAAGACAATCAACCTCACTGTTAACCACCCGGCCAATCTTTGTGTCATCCGCAAACTTACTAATCCTACCCCCCACATAGGGCAGCATTTTGCCCTAAGTTGGCGGGCGGGCCCCATCGGCTTGGCGGGGGGTGGGCAGCTGAACTCCGCCGCCGAAGCAGGCCCTGCCGCCATTTTAAGTGGGCGGGCCAATTAAGGCCGGGGGTGGGGGGTGATTCCCTAACTGTCAAAGTGCGCTCTTTCGTGCACACTGCTCCCTAAGACTAAGTGCTGTCTCAGGGAGATCACTGACTGCTTCAAAGTGTCAAAATAGAAAAATAAAAAAAATATTAACATGTCCTCCTCATGTGACAATGTCACACGAGATGGGACATGTTAATAAATATCACATAAAGTTTATTTAAGATTTTTAAAAAGGAACATGAAACCTCAACCCGCCAGTGGATGAGGTTTCATGTATTATCAGAAGCCCGCTGGGGCTCCTGGCCTGCCCGCCAGCCTTCAGGGTGGACAGGCAGGGCCTTTAATTACCTTAATTATCCTGCTAATGGCTTCAATTGGCCATTGACAGGTCGGTGGGCAGACAGCTGATTTCGCTGTCCGCCCGCCTTCCTGAATTTTTAAATGGGGCGGGATGACGTCGGGGGTTCCTCCCAAAGTCATCCCGCATCATTTTCCCGTCGGCGAGCAGGCCCCGCCCCCAACTCGCTGATGGGAAAATTCAGGCCATAGTCATCTATGCCGTTTATATAAATGACGAATAATAGGGGACCCAGCACAGATCCCTGTGGTACGCCACTAGACACTGGCTTCCAGCCACTAAAACATCCTTCTGTCATCACCCTCTCCCTCCTACAACTAAGCCAATTTTGAATCCACCTTATCAAATTACCCTATATCCCATATGCATTTGCCTTCTTTTTAAGTCTCCCATGTTGGACCTTATCAAAGGCTTTATGAAATCCATATAAACTACATCAACTGCACTACCCTCATCCACACACCTGGTCACCTCATCAAAAAGTTCAATCAAATTTGTTAGGCATGACCTCCCTCTGACAAAGCTATGCTGACTATCCCTGATCAAACCTTGCCTCTCCAAGTGGAGATAGATTCAGAATTTTCTCCAGTAGTTTCCCTACCATTGACGTGAGACTTACTGGTCCGTAGTTCCCTGGCTTATCTCTACAATCCTTCTTAAATAGTGGAACCACATTAGCTGTTCTGCAGTCCTCTGGCACCTCCCCCGTGGCCAGAGAGGAATTAAAAATTTGGGTCAGATCTGTGATCTCCTCCCCTGCCTCCCTCATCCGTCTGGGACACAAATCATCCGGATCTGGAAATTTGTCCACTTTTAAGCCTACCAACGCCTCCAATACCTTGTCACTCCTGATATCAATTTGCTCAAGAACCTCGCAGTCTCTCTTCCCGAGTTCTATACCTTCATCCTCATTCTCTTGGGTAAAGACGGATGTGAAGTATTCGTTCAACACTCTACTGATGTCCTCTGGCTCCACCCATAGATTGCCCCCTTGGTCCACAATGGGCCCTACTCTTTCCCTGGTTATTCTCTTCCCATTGATATACTTATAGAATATCTTGGGATTTTCCCTACTTTTACTGTGCTTCAGTGGTGGAGGGAGTGGATGTTTGTGGATGTGGTGCCAATCAAGTGGGCTGCTTTGTCCTGGATGGTGTCAAGCTTCTTGAGAGCCGTGGGAGCTGCACCCATCCAGGCAAGTGAAGAGTATTCCAGCCAGAACCACCAGAGAGAATCTGATCATCACCCCTTGACATTCCACGGCATAACCATCACTGAATCCCCCACTATCAACATCCTGGGAGTTACCATTGACCAGAAACTGAACTGGACTAGCCATATAAACACTATGGCTACAAGAGCAGGTCAGAGGCTAGGAATCCTGCAACGAGTAACTCACCTCCTGACTCCCCAAAGCCTGTCCACCATCTACAAGGCACAAGTCAGGAGTGTAATGGAATACTCTTCACTTTCCTGGATAAGTGCAGCTCCAACAACACTCAAGAAGCTTGACACCATCCAGGACAAAGCAGCCCACTTGATTGGCACCACATCCACAAACATCCACTCCCTCCACCACTGAAGCACAGTAGCAGCAGTGTGTGCCATCTACAAGATACACTGCAGGAATTCACCAAGGCTCCTTAGACAGCACCTTCCAAACTCATGACCACTACCATCTGGGAGGACAAAGGTAGCAGATAGATGGGAACATCACGACTTGGAAGTTCCCCTCCAAGTCACTCACCATCCTGACTTGGAAATATATCGCCGTTTCTTCACTGTCGCTGGGTCAAAATCCTGGAACTCCTCCCTAACAGCACTGGGTGTACCTACACCACATGGACTGCAGCGGTTCAAGAAGGCAGCTCACCACCACTTTCTTAAGGGCAACTAGGGATGGGCAATAAATCCTGGACCAGCCAGCGAAGCCCACATCCCATGAATGAATTTTAAAAAACATATCTGGCTGGGTAATGGGCTTTAATGGCTGTAATACTGCTTTGTAGGTCAAAGCTAAAAGTGACTTTGTGAATCTAAAAGTAATGTTCGAACTTACTGTAAACTAATGGCAACTGGTAGACGGGTTCTTATTAGGTATTCATTTCATTGAGCTTGAGATTATCCAAGGTTTGTAATTCACTGGCTGCCTTTGTAGTTGCAAAAGGTTAGGGCTTGATTCTGTAACAAAGTCCCTACTTGTCCTGAGCTGGAGGCAACATCTGACTTGTGGGTTGATGGTAATGAAAGAGTTTTGTGAAGCTCTAATATACATGCTCCATCTTAAAGACTTGCACCACACCTCAGCTCAGTGGAACAGTTATGAAACAGGAAAAACCTTTCCATCATCAAATACCATGTGCTATTTTTAACACTGCAAAAATAACTTTGAGCAGAGACAATAATATCCTCTGTGCAATATACATGTTACTGGTTAAAAATGCATCTTTTAACCTTTATTTAGAGTGCACAAGGAATAACTGTTATATTTAATAAGGGGTCTATATGCACCAAAGAACAATTGATTCAAGGCCAACAAGCCAAAATATAGGCCAGGATTTTCCGGTGGTCGGGCGGGCTCGGCAGGCGGGCCTGGGAGCGATCGGGAAGCTGACCGCAATTTCATGCTGGCTAGCCAATTAACGGCCAGCCAGAGCGAAATGTGCACTGCAGCCCTGCCAGGGTGGGGGCGGGAGGAGTGCGAGCGCTGAAGTTCATGCATGCACACGAATGCGTACAGTAAAAACTCCCCGAGGCACAGAGCTGCATCAGGGAGCTGAAGATTTTTGAAGTAAAAAATTAATAACTTAAGCAATGTTAAAAACATGTCCCCCCCCCCCTCATGTGACTTTGCCACATGAGCAGGGACATGTTATGAATGAAATCCAAACATTTTTGTTTAATTTCTATTTGTTGTTGGAAACCTCATCCCATCCGTGGATGAGGTTTCCTAAAAAATCCAAAGGCCGCTTGGCCTTTTCGCCTGCCCGCCAACCGTGAGGTTGGACAGGCAGTGAAAAATGTCATTTAATTATTACTTTAATGGCCTTAATATGCCTGTTAATTGTTGGCAGGCACGCTGCTGCCTCCCACGCGCACCCGCTGACCGAAATATCACGCGTCATTTTACGTTCGTTCAGGTCGGGCGCGTGCCCGCCCGATGAGCTCAATATTCTGCCCATGGAATTCCAGTGAGCTAATGTTTCACTCAGAATTCCACATCTCATTCATCCCTCCATAAGCTAAGTTAACATGGAACCAAACTCTCCCCATTTACATATAGAACTTATTAATGCAACCAATGTAAACAAAACTTGGAGGGTAATCACAGTCCGAAGGTAGCATTTCTCTCCACTTAGTTTATGTTATTGCTCAGCAAATTGTCAATGTATTTAATCTATACAATTAAGAATTCTTTGGCTTTCAGAAAGTTTGGTCCCTATTTTCTGATGTGTGGGCATATCGTTTCCCACCTAACCTGAGCCAGCGAATCTAAGTCGGGAAGTCTGAGAGACAATTTGTTTTGGAAAACCACATCCAATACATACACCTAAGTAGCACCCTTACTTAGAATTTTGGCCTGGGACATATCCTAGTTCCATGTTGCAAAAAATCACATGGCTGGCGTCTTGCCATTGACATGTTTTTATTCCCCACTCTTTTCCTCTATTTTGCCCCTCATAAGGTTCTCTGGAAGATGATAATTCATGTTGGAGCCCGGTTCTTGTCAGTGAACGCTGATTTGCTGTTACATGCAAACATCAATGCTGATGCATCCTACCCTCACCTAATGCCCCCACCTACACTTTTGCCGTGAAAGAAAAGAAGGACTAGCATTTATATAACGCTTTTCATGACAACTGTACAGCTCAAAGTGCTTTAGAACCAATTGAATACTTTTTGAAGTGTGTTCACTGTCGTAATGTGGAAAACATGGCAATCAGTTAGCACCAGGGAAACTCCCACAAATAGCAACGTGATAATGATCAGATAATCTGTTCTTTGTGATGTTGATGGAGGGATAAATATTGACCAGAAAAACAAGGATCACCCCTGCCCTTCTTCAACATAGCGCCATCGGGCATTTTGCATCCAGCCAAGCAGACAGACGAAGCCTTGGTTTAATGTCTCATTTGAAAGACAACATCTCCAACAGTGCAGCACTCCCTTGGTATGACATCAGAGCATTGGCTTTGACTTTTATGGACTTGGACCTGGAACCTTGTGACTCAGAGATGAGAGTGCTACCAACTGAGTCACTGCTGCACACAATGCCAAAGTGGAAGTCCCTGATTAGCAATCATGATGGTGAACTCTTGGCATGTTTTCATTGTAGCTTGATGACACTGGGGCTAACTATAGTACATCCACTAATGCTGAATGACCTCCTTCTATGCTGTCTGATTATTCTATGATTCTACAATGATGGACAGGCACCTTTAGAAGCATTAGAAGCTTGGAGAATTTATTTTAACACCAATCAGCCTGATTTATTTGGACTCCTTCCTAATAACCTGTATTCCTGTTCATCCATAACGAGATTAGGAGTTAAACCACGTAACCTAAATGAATAAACAATAAGTTTGAAAGGACCTTACTGTATGAAAATGAACCGCACTGCCTAAGCATCGCCACTAAATAAGTCTAGAATTCTTAAATCTGGCAGCAGATGGTGAAAGAGGTAGTTGAAAAGAAAAAGCACCTCTGTTTTCTTTAAAAATTGACTTTTGCTACTTGGTCATATTTCAGAAAGTTCTACGCAACCTACTTAAAAATAGCTAAGGTTAGTAAACAAGGGGCTGTTAGAAGTTGTATAGCCCTAAAACTTCCTTATGTAGAATAGAGTGAGGGAGACATTTTAAGTCTCTCTGTTGTCCCTTGACCCAAAGATATGAGATCTTGTGGCAGTTTATTGATGGCATAAAGCATATGTCACTTTTAAAGCTGTCACTTTTTATTCTGAAACTGTCACATTGAGGACATATTTTCTGAAGTGCTCTTCCCAAGATTTTCTTGACATTTAATGAAATAAATTTGCTTTCTTGGTCCTGGAGCTTGTTGGTAAGTCCTGAATCCACCCCTCTCCTCGTACCGCATCAACAACTCAGTGCTCTTGTAATATCTGTGTTTTTTTACTTTCATTTAATGGATTACTCTCTCAAACTGTAAACATCCTTATGTTACTGGATGCGCCATGGAACATGTAATTTTCTGAAATTAATTGCAGTGAAGTATGAGTTGAATATGTGCAAATAATCTACCTTTGAATCTGAGGATCCCAAATACCTGTGGTCTGGCATGCTTCAGATCTGCCAAATATTGCAGGGTAAGCCTGGTATTTACGATATTTGAAAATTTATTTTATGACACTTTTCAAACCATGAAATGACTGAGAAGTTGTCTTCCATCTTTGCATTGGCAAACATCGTAATAGGAATGAATGCAAGTCCAAGGATTGCGAGTCCAAGGTCCACTGCTACACGTGGCTGTCAGGTTAATACGTATAGATATAGAAACAGGTGTAAGAAAATCATTAAAGTATCCTATTGTGGAATAGACCGATTAGTAATACACAGGATATGTGGCATAGAATTGTGGAATATGCAGCTTAACCATGAATGGGCAAGGCCTCATTACAGGTAAATGTCTCATTGTGAACTCATATTTGTGGTGGGGTGCGGTAGCTGAAGTTGTGGCCCATGTTGCTTTATTTGGGCTTGGTAGGAGCACTCCTGTTCCTTCAGGCTCCACATTCGGGTATGCGTATTTTAAAACTTACCTCGTTGGCAGAACACGTGCCAACCTGGCTTTCTTAGTGCAGCCCAGCTCCACCAATGGTGGTTGTCTCATGGCAAACCAATCTTGCAGTTGGGGCCTCGAGTAGGCTTAGACCCTTGCACATGCCGCACCGCTGAATTTCTAGGCTGTTAATATTTATGAAGTCCTTCTCCATGAGTAGCATGAAACAACTGTTTCAGTCCAACCCGCTTACTTCACACATGAAAGAAGACAAAGTAATGATTGAGTTTGGCCTGACTATAGTGAAAACTGATGCTTTTTCATTCTTCCCATTTCATCATGCGATGTGTGCCACACAGGATATTTTTATGGAAGTGTATTTTAGAACGGAGACCCAGTCTCCAACTGACTGCAGTGCAAACAGACCTTAATGGACACTCAATTTTCATGTTGCAATAATCATCTTTTACTTCAATCTGACTTTGGTTATTTTATTTGAATTCTCAGGGTGAGAAATTCATTTGTGTAGTGCTACTTCTTTCAATGAAGAATGGCATGTGGACTATGTAGGTAGTGTCTCGTGGTGCTGCATGCCCCATGGAGAATGAACATAGGTGCTACACAAATGAATTTCTCCCTCTCAGTGTTTTAGTTACCAATTTGTTATTCCCTGTATTGTTCTTGGAGCAAGAGGGAGAGCAGACAGCAGACAACTGCCTGTCAGACGACACATGGGGCAGAATTTTCAGGTCGGTTGCGGGCGCAGTCCCGACCCGCTGAAGCGTAAAATATCGCGTGATGACATCAGGCAAGTGTCCCGACGTCATCCCACGCTCGTGCGATATTTCAGTCAGCAGGCGCGCGCAGAAGTCGGAAGCGTACCCGCCGACAATTAAGAGGGCAATTAAAGTTGTAATTGTCCTCGATTTTTCGTGGTCCATCCATCCAACCTCAGGGTTGGCCGATGGGCGAATCAGCCAGACGGCCTTTGCATTTTTCATGAAACCTCGTCTAAGGGCGGGATGAGGTTTCTGTTATTAAATAAAAATAATAAAAATCTATGGACAGAATTTTTATAATGTATATGTTCAGGTGACTGTGATGCTTGGACATTTTGTTCTGATTTTAAAATCTTTATTTAATACTTTTGAAGTCTTCAGCTCCCTGAAGCAGCTCTCTACCTTCAGGGAGTTTTCATTCCGCACTCGCCCATGCCCACGCTTACGTCAGTGCCCGCTCTCCTCCCGCCCCCACCCTGGGAGCGTTGAGCATTTCAGCACGTGCTTCGCGCTGGCTGGCTGGTAACTGGCCAGCTAGTGTGAAATCGCCGTCGGGGGTCGATCGCGGTTGGCGGTCCATTCACCGGCTGGTCCTGGACCCGCCGATTGCACCCGCCCCCGAACTGAAAATTCTGCCCATGATGTGGCTCACAATCAGTTGTAGTGAAGTTTTTCTTCCTTCTAGGGAGATAACTAGCTTCCATTTCATATCTCTTCATAAAACATAGAATTGCATTGAATTTTACAGCACACAAGCAGCCCATTTGACCCAACAGTATGCCTGTGTTTATGCTCCACATGAGTGTAAGAAATTGGGGTCTTTAATAAATGGGTGTTTTCTGCATTTTATGAGATTAACTAAACAGCATTGGTTCTCTCTCTGGAAAGACAATTTCTAAACACTTGGACATCTGAACAGTCTTCAGAAACAGCAAGGTCACTTAGTTCAGGCTGCCATGTTGACATTCCTAAGCTGGTAGAAAGGTGTCTTGTGCACCCCCATATCTATGCAATTGTTTAGAAAGGACCAGGATATGACCCTCAGCAGGATGTAAACTAAAAAACTAACTTTGAGCAGGATGACAAACAAGAGGGGTGGTAATCTCCCTGACGTTTTGCGTACTTGTTACGAATCCATTGGTCAGAATAGTTAGATAGATGATTGACGCTGTCAGCCAAGCCAAAAAAAGGGTATATATATTGGTGTTGTACAGGTGGTAGGGGGCTGAGGTGCTGGTGAGGTGGCAGTGCTCACTGGGCAGCTGCCTTCTTCAGATGGAAGATGGACCAGAGGAGGAGGAGGAAGATTGAGAGATCAAGGGAAGAGTTTCTTAGCACTTATACTAGAGAGTGGAATGCTGTCATAGAGTCACAGAGTCATAGAGGTCTACAGCACAGAAAAAGGCTCTTCGGCCCATTGAGTCTGCGCCGGTCAAACAAGTACCTAACTATTCTAATCCCATTTTCCAGCACTAGGCCCATAGCCTTGTATGCCATGGCATCACAAGTGCACATCCAAATGCTTCTTAAATGTTATGAGGGTTTTTGCCTCCACCCTTTCAGGCAGTGAGTTCCAGATTCCCACCACCTTCTGGGTGAAAAAACTCTTCCTCACAGCCCCTATAAACCTCCTGCCCCTTATCTTAAATCTATGTCCCCTGGTTATTGATCCCTCCACCAAGAGGAAAAGTTCTTTCCTGTCTACCCTACCTATGCCCTTCATAATTTTATACACCTCAATCATGTCCCCCCTCAATCTCCTTTGCTCCAGGGAAAATAACCCCAGTCTATCCAATCTCCTCATAACTAAAACTCTCCAGCCCAGGCAACATCCTGGTAAATCTCCTCTGCACTCTTTCTAGTGCAATCACATCCTTCCTATAATGCGGATTCCAGAACTGCACGCAATACTCTGGCTGTGGCCTAACCAGCATTTTATACAGTTCCAGCATAACCTCCCTGCTCTTATATTTTATGCCTCAGCTAATAAAGGCAAGTATCCCATATGCTTTCTTAACCACCTTATCTACCTGTCCTGCTATCTTAAGGGACCGGTGGACATGCACACCAAGGTCCCTCTGATCTTTGGTACTTCCCAGGGTCCTACCATTCATTGTCTATTTCCATGCCTCGTTTGTCCTGCCCAAGTGCATCACCTCACGCTTATCCGGATTAAATTCCATTTGCCACTGATCAGCCCATCTGTCCAGCCCATCTATATCCTCCTGTAATCTAAGGCTATCCTCCTCACTATTTACCACCCAACCAATTTTCGTGTCATCCGCGAACTTACTGATCAACCCTCCTACCTTCAAGTCTAAATCATTTATATATACCACAAACAGCAAGGGGCCCAACACCGATCCCTGTGGAACCCCCTGGACACAGGTATCCAGTTACAAAAACACCCCTCGACCATCATCACAAACTGTTACAGGTCATATACTTTTTTTCTGTCTAATTTATTACTGTATCATATCTAAACTGCAGTTTCTTAATAAACTTAATGAACCATCTTAAAATTAATAATGACTAGTCGACTGCCTATTTAGGGATCTGTGGCCCCAAACCTTGAAATCTTACATGAGTGTCCTCCCACCTCATTCTATCTCTCCCTAGCAACATAAAAGTCAAGTTACAAATTGCTAAAGAAGAAAATCATAGCTACTTTTCAGTGGCACAGCACTTTGACAACTAGTAGCATTGTACAACCCAAAGGTGGACATTAAGAACGCATATATGAGATATAAATAGGGTCAGAAAATCAAATCATGATGAGATCAGGGCCTATCATTCTTAGTCAGTATTGCTCAAGCTTCATGTGGTTTTAACATAAAAGGTCACATGTCTGTGGTGCATTGTTCAAGTCTGACCAAGAAAGGAAGAAATTCAGGATTAAAAATAATTCCAGCTATCACTGATTTCTGGTGACTCAGGCTGGCTTAATTAGGTCATCTATGAAGAGTCTGAGAGTTGGCAATCTACAGGAAACCTGGCACCCACTACAGTCTCCGTCTGTTAGATCCTCAACGGTCATTATTTAGTCATCTGTCTGGCCCAGAGTTTAGATAAACTATTTTGCCTGATATATGACACCTCACAAATTTCTGCATTACTCCCTGATTGGTTAAGTTACTTAACAGAATTATTTATTGTAAGATTTTACAGTGATTTGTGTCATGTTCCTTAGAAGATTTGTTTTTGCTTTTTATCCACTTTAAATTTTTTTTTTTACTTGTTTTCTAACGCTGTTTTAAAATGCATTTACAATACAAGTTTAGTATTGGTGCAAAATAGTATCAGTTGACACTCTGGTGTTAAAGCCAGCTGACTCTGAAGCAGAGTTAACTGAAAATCTTCTTCAGAGTCTCTCACTTCATTTCGCTGTGGTGTCTGCTTAGGCCTGACTCCAGATTCAACAGCAACGTAGGTGTGAAGTGAAAAATAGAGAGAAAAGAAAGACTTGCATTTATGCTAGGTGTCTCAAAGCACGTTACAACCGATGAAGTACTTTCGGAATGTGGTCACTGTTGTAATGTGAGGACTGGGGCAGTAAATTTGCACACAGCACAAACAGCAATATAATAATGACCAAATAATCTCATTTGGTGATGTTGATTAAGAGATAAATATTGGCCTGGACATCAGGGATAACTCACTCAATACTACACTGTAATAAATCATGTGCTCACAATCTGGAATGGTACTTGAACCCAGAGCCTTGTGGCTCATCAAGAGTGCTACCAACTAAGCCACAGCTGACCCTAAAAGTAATTATGTGAAATGTAAGTATACCATAGTTGTAATGTGAATTATTTTAAGATTTTCCTATGCCATATACAGTTAAAAGAGCAAGGGACCTTATCGGTATTGGAGCATTATTAATGGGTGCCTTTAAAGTCTTTTTTCAGAAACAACCATGTCTGTTTAACAAGTCCTAACTAATCCTTTCATGAAGATTGAGTAAGTGGAAATGCACAACCAAAATTCTGTACTTATGTTAAAATGATACTTAAACCAGGTATTAGATAATTCAGCATTATTCTAATGTCAGTGAATCAAATTATCAGACAAGCCTACTATGTTTTGCCTTTGTTGTAATAGGAGTTTTATTTATGATGTAAATTGAGTGTAAAGTCCTTGTATGCAATGGTGGAATTCAAAATGACGATATGGTGGTTTGAGTGATTGAACAGCACTGTGTTGGTCTCAACAATGCAACACAAAAGATCAACACTAGGGCCAAAGTTGAATAGATGCTGCTGTATCATGACATGCAAATACACATTGGAGCTGCCATTTTTATCTTTGTACTGGTCCTGGTCCGAATCCTGCAGCTGGTAGACAATGGGTGGAATTTTCCATTCCCGCTGGCATCGGGCCTGGCTCGGTGGCGTGAGCAGATAATGTGGCGAAAAGGCCAGAAATCAGTTTCGCAACGTTGTAAAACCAGTTTGCGATCGTCCATTCAGCCCATTGATGGTGGACAGTGTTTCCCACTGTCGGACGTAGGGAACCTCATTGTAATACATCTGCATACCATTATAAGGCCAGCCCTATGGAATCATCCCCCCCCCCCCTCCCCGTATCATCTGCCCACATCAGCGTGATCACACACCGGTGCAGAACACATCTTGATAAGTGGGACATGCAGAAGTCGGTACTTACTGCCAGGACCTTGCTCACACCACAGACATCCGAGAAACAGAAGATGCTGGGCCCCACATCAATGGCACACTGGAGGAATGTCCATGACATGCTGGGTAGATTCTCATGCACATGGCTCTGCTGCGAAGCAGCTCACAGAAGCTGAAAAGTCACCGTTGAGGATCTGCTCTCAACAGATGATGGTTGAGGGGATGGAGAGGAAAGTCCAGCTGTGTTTGGGAGAGGAAGATGTACCGGGGTGGGTGGGAGAAGAAGGTCTAGACTAGGCTGGAGAGGAAGGGGGGGTGCGGGAGTACAGGAGAGGAGGGGATAACGGGGGATAAGATGGCAACAGCAGAGGTAGGTGTAAGGGTGGTGGAAGGGGGAAGGAGTTCGGAGGGGGAATGAGTGTGGAGAGGGAGCAAGTAAGAGTGGAGGAAGAAGTAAGGGTGTCTGATGGAGTCAGGAATGGGGAAGGAATAAACCGGGGTGGGGGGTGGAGTCTGGGGGTGTGGGGGAGGACTAAGGGGGGGGTGAGTTCGTTGGGTGGTGGTGGTAAGGCATTCCAAGGGGGGAAGGGGTCTGGAGTGGGGGATGTCCAGGTGTACGTGCAAGGGAGGGCTCTGATGAGTCCATGACTGCTTCTTAGAGAGTGAACTGAAGGTGGGCGTGGTACGAGGGAATGGTGAGAATGACCAAGGGCAGAGTGAGATGGTAGGGTGGGAGGGTGAGGGTTCAACAGTAGCGGTAGAAGTGAAGGCGAGGGTGGTTGGTGGGGACTCGGAGGCAGACACGGACCCTGTGGGTGGGAAGGAGGAAGTCGGAGTGGTTAGTGTGGATGAGGGTGGGATTTGGAAGGAAAGGAACATGCACATTCACCTGGACATCCCAAAGGAAAAGGGTTGTGGCTGGTAGGCCACGGAGGGGAGGTGGAAGGTGGTGCCGGGGGTGAGAACAGTGATGGGGAAAGGAAATGGGTGACTATGGGAGGGGAAAGGATGGGGGAGTGAAGGAAAACTGAATCACCGCCATGCTGTCTAAATCGAAAGTGAAACGAGAGTTGTGGTGGGCGAGTTCAGGTGCTGCATGGGAGAGTGATCATGGGTGGAGGTGCAGGTCAGCTCAGATGGACAACTGAAAGTGAACCCCAGCAGGCAGCATTGAAAATGCTCAGGACATTGAGGTGAGTGTGATACACTCATGGGAGAGAGCTTGCACGAAGCTCTGAAAGGCCCTGCCGCACTCACACTTCTCCCTCCAGAGTCACGCGTTGGCCAGCTGCTCCCTTTGTGGTGACAGAGGACGAGGTTGAGAGGCTCACAGGCAAAGGGGACTCGGAGGGAGAGGACAGCCTCTGAGATTCCTGAGCGGATGACCTAGGGGTGTCCAGCTGCCGCTCCTCCTCCCTTAGGGTGCCCGGGGGCCCCAGCCTGACTCCTTGAGGGGAAGGAGCACCTAGAGTGAAGTCGAGGTGCCCCATTTCCCTCTCGTGTTGCCACTGCAGGAACTCACCCATGGCTACTGCGATAGAATGCAGGTCTGCATACATCGCTGCGTTCTGCTGGACCAGGGTCTCCATGGTGTCTGCCATCCTCCCCATGGAGACCTCCATACGCGCACATGTGGGCACCACTTCATCAGAGAGCAGGTGGACGCACTCCTCCAACTCATGTGCCACTCTGTTGAGGGCTTCCAACAGCTCTGTGTGATGTTCCCACGCCTTCTGCCGACTCTCCAAGATGAGTTGAAAGGCCAAATCCAGAGGTTTGTCATCTGACTCAGATCTCATTGTTGCCTCTTCCCTAGCAGTCCTCTGAGTGCCGGGGAGCTTGGCTGAATCTGCCTCCTTCTGCTGCGGGCACGTGTCCGTGTGGTGATCACCAGATTGTGAACCCGAGCCTGACCTAGATCCAGGTCCCACCAAGGTGTGTGTCTCTGCGCTAGTGTAGGGTGTGGGTAAGTGCTGTGATTGGTCTTCTAGTCTACTTATTTCCAGCTCTTCAATGGAGGAGGTGTCCTCTTGGCTGGAGGTGAGGAGCTGGATGGAGCTGACAGATTGGCTGTCTGAGGGTGTTGGTTGCTTGGCAGAGCTCCCTGTGAACCAAAGTAGAGATATGTAGTGCATGGCAGCAGAGTCAAAAACAGGAGAGAGAGCACTCACACTTGCATTGAGGGAAGGATGATGTGGAGCAGGATCCTAATGAGTGTGTTCGCTGGGAGTTCTAGCATTCCCCAGCCTTGGACTGTCACTACATCCATGGGCACGGATGTGATGCAAAAGCCAATTGTTTAATGCCTGGTGGTGGACAACACTACCCTAGACTTGGGAGTTAATCGATTTGCATGTGGTCATAGCCTCAACAAGCAGGGACATTGGGTGGAATTTAATCCAGGCAACAGAGTCTTGCCCGCCGACTGGAGAGCTGGCGAGAGTCCCGCGATGCCTTTCAGGAAGGCCCACTGCATTAATTGCGCCGGCCTTTCCAGGGTTTGAGGACCCGGGGCAGAAATCCCAGGTCCGTGGAGCTGTCAGTCAATCAGAAGTTGGCACCAACTCCTCATTGTTGTCAACGACACTGAGGCAACGAGGTCCCCAGACTCCTCACCATCACCTTGCCACCTCCAAACTCACTTTGGGGGGGTGGGCATTAAATTCCGCCCATTATCCAATCCATCACACTTGTACCATCGGTTTAGAAGGGTATAGGAACATCAGTGGCGACCACCAAATGGCTGCTGCATCCCTTCTGGCGAATAACAGCAGTGCTCGCTGAAAAATGTCCATACTCTCAATATCTTACAGCAGAACAGATGGAAACATTTATTGTCAGCCTGATGTCAGCTTCACTTGGGAGTAGCTGACATTTTCTGATAGCTGTAGAATCTCAGTAATCAAAAGGTGATATTCTGCCTATCACAGGATTCAGCACTAGTCCTTTTGGCAGGAATACATTTATTATCTAGAAATTGTTTTCAGGACACTAAAATAAGAACGTTTATTTTTAAATGTCTGGCTGGCAAGCCTTGTGTGCCATTTATTCTGATGTTTTTAGTGGCTATTTGCTCTGTTAGTTTTTCATTTGGTTGAGTGTGTTTCATCAGTCATTCCTGACCCCACCTCCTTTTCCATTAATTCATTGCCGACTCTGCTAAGAGGCAAAGGAAACGGCTGGCAGCCATATCTTACCGGTGTTCAGAGTCAACTCTTAGTAGAGCTGCTAGCACTCTACATCTCCCTCTCGTTCCCTATCTCTAATTACTAGGAAAATACTCAACCGGAGTTTCCTATTCATTGTTTCATGAATTGCTTACTTGTATCTGATGTAAAATTTGACTGACGTCATTGGCTGTCCCACATATATACATCAATAGATTTGATTGGTAATCCCGCATGTATGCACATTGTTTCATGCAATTACTGAAGTACATTGAAAAAGTAAAAGCAATGATCAACTCATTCAGAAATTGACACACCACTGGCTAATATAAAAAGGACAGAGAAATGACGTGATTTCAAGTCAGTCTGAGTGAGCACTGCCTGTCTTTTGCAGCAGTTCATGTTGGTCTTTTGTGTGTCTGTGTGAAGGGAATTATTTTGTCCCATTCTTTCACATGCAGAATGTGGCAATTTTTTCCCTGATTGTTTACAGACACAGAATCCTGTGGGAATGTGTTGTGTCTCGTTGTTCCACACACTTCCTAAGCCGGGATTGCTTTCCTTCTTTTAACACTTAAATATGTTTATGATAATGGAGTGATTGGTGGTGCCTTAAGAGTTAACAGGATGTGCTGTCACCCAAAGCCCCTGGAGTAGATGAAATGGTGATTAACAACGTTCAGCTTCTGTGAAGCATTTTCTTTTAGTGAATTTCCACGGCATGGGCTCCAGAAAGGGTGTGTACCTTTCTGCAAATGATCTGAATTAGGAGCCTGATATGAATAGATCGAGTCTCTGATTCATATTCTGCACCATGCTGTCTTGGAGAAATGTTATTTTTAAGCTCAGTGAAAGTTGTTTATTTTGAGCCCGTGCCACATGCCTACTTAGTGAGGCTTTGTCTGAAATCGGAGGCAGGAAGGAGAGAATGAGCCTCCGTGGCATTCTGGCACACTGATCCCAGGGGCACCTGACAGCAAAGAGAAGGGCCTGTATGAATAAAATGGGCAGCCATCGCATTGCCATAAATCTCTGCCCGGAGACTGGCTTTGGACAAGAAATTACTAATATTTTACCCTTTCACTAAAACTGTGTGACTTAGCTCAGCCCAGACACTACAGTCACCCTCAATAATCCTGATTGCGAGAGGGGGAGGAAAATACTGCTCATTATACAGCGAGCTCTGTTGGCGTGTCAGGCGCATGTATGGACATGGTTTGGGCTTCACTGTGATGCCCCCATGAACGAATAGCCGTTGACACTCATTGTTGACACTCACACATAAATAAAGGCTACTTGGCCACATTATTGGCACGTGCCTGTCTTTAGTCAGTTCGTACCTCACCAAGGATTCATTGTTTTCAGAAGGTGAAGATTTGGTGAGAAATCTATGGCCGGAATTTCACCAGTTCCCTGGAGACAGGCTGGGATCGAGGCGGGAGGGCTGGTGAAAGGGCGATGGAATGCTTAGGGAGAGAAGCCTGATGTTCTTCCACCGCTGCAACGTATTCCAATGAGTGGGAATGGCAGCGGCATGGCTGCCCGCTGATCGGAACTGGGCAGTCAATTGTTCCAATTAAATGGCCAAACGATGATCACTTTCCACTTCCAGTAATGTCAACCACGATGGCTCTGACACCACGGCAGGAAGGTTCACCCCTCCAATGGCTGGGGCCTGCCTGGCCCTAGCACATTAAAAAAAGATCTTACCTGCCGTTCAAGGGTGCCTCAACATGGAGGCGCCCTCTCCTTCTCCCTACAGTTTCAGTAGTGGCCAACTCTATTGGTAGCACTGCCAAGGCTGCCAGGCTTCCAGCCCTCTGATTGGGCCGGCAGCTCTGGGAGGCGGGCAACTGTCCTTAATTAGTTGTTGTCCTGGCAGTGACTTCTTAATTGGCCACCGCTGGTAAAATTCCACCCCCTGGGTCCTGCCATCTGCCTGCATGGGCTTGCGTTTCGCTTCCAGCCCCGGTGGTGGGACTATTTACTTCTTCATAAAATCCAGCCCCTTGTGTATAATTGTGGTGAAATAATTTCTGTAACGCCCACTAAATTTGTTTGTGCATTTGGACCTTCTACTTCTGGTGTCCTGCACAAGATGCAAAAATACCCCATCATTGAAAAGTCACTTACTTCAGGGGATTTCAGCCTAGTTCAGTCTCTCAAACAATATGCTCATAAAACACAGCTTCCATCACAGACTACTCTCTGCTGAAGCAGGTGCTATCTGTTGGCACAGGACATTTTAATTCAAGAAAAGAGAATAATTTTTACTTTGAGTGAAGATAAAAAATTAAGTTTTGTAGTGAAAGATGCAGTTCATGATGTCACAGATGGATCTCACACCCTGTTCTGCTCACACAAGTGTCTTGCAAGATACTATTTGACAGCCAGACATTCAAAACACTTGGATAAATCTGCTACTTCCATCAGTGAATGTGTTCACATTAACCCCTTAACAGTATTAGGATTCCAGGAAAGCCTTCTATATAGTGACATTTACACCATTTGGAAAAAGATTTTACCCTGACAAGTGCTGCTGTTCTCTTGAGTACAAATCCAGTCCAAGAAATAAGTCATTTGCTCTGATTCTAACTTTTCCTTTATTGTAAATACATGTACATGGGTTGGTGTGGGAATTTCAGGCGTTGGGAGCTGGGCATGCCAGGGTCAGAAAATAGCAAGTTATGCATAAACACTACTTGATAGGAAATACAGTGTAAAATGGTGGCATAATGATGGAGCCCTTGAACTTCCTGGTTTTCTGCCCATCATAAAATCTGTCTACTCAGAATTACTGCTGAAGGCCCACTAATGTCCTTTAGGGAGGGAAACCTGCAATCCTTCCCTGGCCTGCCCTACATGTGATGCCAGACCCACAGCAATGTGGTTGACTCTTAAATGCCCTCTGAACAAGGGCAATTAGGGAAGGGCAAAGAATGCTGGCCTAGCCAGCGACACCTACATCGAATAAACATTTTTTAAAAATTTAACTGCCTTTTGAGAAGGGGTGGGGGGATGCTGCTTATTAGCTTACATCCCTGCCACCCCCTCCGCTACCTGGCACGTTGGCACTGTTGATTATCATACAGTATAACATAAATGATTTGGATTCAGAATTTGATATAGGAATTTGCAGTTAATACCAAATTGGCAGAGCTATATCTAATAGGTGGAGGACTGCACCAAAATATAGGGAGACATAAACCAGCTTGCAAAGTGAATGCATAAACGTCAAATAAAATTTAACGTGGCAAAGAATACAGTGGGTCATTTAGGTAAAGAAATAAGGAGGCTCCTTATTCCTTGCAAGGTCAGAAAATGAGTGGGGAAGAGGAGTAAAGAGAGTTGGGAATATAAGTTCATAATTATTAAAAATTGCAACATAAAGTATACAGAAAGGTGATGAGGTTCTTTTTTTAGAGGAATTGAAATTAAATTAGGAAGGCAATGTCAAATTTATATAGAACTTCGGTTAGATTACACTTGTAGTGCCATGTGCAGTTCTGGTCTCTGCTATCTCTGCAGTGCCATTCTTATTGATAGGCTATTAACTAACTGCTTTTATTTCCAGAACATTGCATTGAAGAATAAAACGTTTATTGAATAAAGAGACATCTTGCTGAAGCTTTTCATCTTGCACTCATCAGAACAAATACAAGACTGCCAAATTTTAATCGATCATAATTTATCCTACAGGAGAAAAGGGTGCTGATTGGTTGGCAAGTTGACTCTGATTGGCTGCGGTGTTGCCAGGGAGAAAGCAACTGGGAACTATAGGCTCCCCAAGCTCCTGGGTAATTTTTAAAAACGGCGCAATGTTTGAACATACTCCTTTTGTTTGCAGAGCATAGGTGCTTGTGAATGAATGTATGCCACTTCTAACAAACGTAAATGAGCCATGTTACGTTTGGTAGGAGTGACATACATTCATACATAGTGACCTGTTCTCTGCAAACAAAAAGACAATGTTCAAGACTTGCACCTTTTTAAATTATACAGAGCTTAGGGAGCCTACAGTTCCCCATTGCTTTGTCCATGGCAACGCCTCAGCGAATCAGAGTTGACTTGCCAACCAATCAGCATCCTTTGTTCCTGTAGTATAAATTGTGATCACTTGAAATTTGGCATTCTTGTATTTGTCCTGATGAGTGCAAGACAAAAAGCTTTAGCAACAAGTCTCTCTTTTCAGCAATATTCAAGTTCTGTGCTACCAGACAACTGTTAATAACAGCGGTATATTGACATTAATGGAGATGAGTGTTGGGCTGAGTATAATTCTCTGTCTACTGTTTAGAGCTATTTCCTAAAATAATTCATACCTCCTTATGTTACAGACTCTCCCTGCTTTGCCTCACTTCCGCCAACAGCATTTCACTTTACATGTACTTTAATGTTTAATTACTTTCTGCAGAAAGCAATGATGATGATCCCTGCCCCTTTAAGCTGCTGGAGCAGCATGCTTAACCCACTCCCCCCAACTACCCACCACCACCACCCGCCACCTGCAACACCATCGCCCCCCCCACCCCTCCATGCACGAAAGACCTGCCAATCAGTGCATTTCCAAAATCTGGAACTCTGTAAAATATTGTAATTAAGAATGATCCTAAAAATGATAGCAGGGTCAGTGGTCATAACGTTGAGTGACTGCGAATCACCTTGCTGCTGGTTGGCATGCAGCCAATTGAAAAATCCAGCTTGTAACTCATAGTCACACTCAGTATCTTAAAGACATGTATACAGCACAAAGAGACATGATGTCATGTACAAATGTGCATCATTGTTTAATGAATTTCCCTCACTGCAGCTGTACAGTGGCAGAAACCCAAAGGCATATGTCAGAGGTCTGCATTCTCAGCACCAGGGGACCAAAGGACCTTGACTGATAATAAAGAAAGCAGAAGGGATATAATTTTAGCCAATGTTTTTTGAGATATTAGATGGCAGAAACGTAAATACTTTCAACGTTGCAAGGTGCTCTACAAGTAAGCTTGAATTTGGGCTGCTTAAACCAAAATCACAATGAATATTTCCACACACAAAAAAGAAAGTAATTTGCTCTTCAACATCTTTTTGTTCCATTTTTTTCTCACAAAGTAATAATACAGCCCTGAATCCCATGGGCCAAGCCTTGTATGTCTGTGTTTTTAATGTCTCCCGAGGCACTTTTACAGAACAATTATTTGCTGGTCCTTTAACATCTCGAGTGTATTCCCAAAGGGTTAGTGGGTACAGAACCTAAATATATTACACACAGTTATACTTAAAAGATTTTATTTTTCCACAGCCAGCATCTGTGCAGTTACTCGGTATCTTCAATTTTGTATGATGCACAAGGTGCAGAAAAAAAGCTACAGTTCTTGAGGATATCACAACCTATTTTTACTACGTAAATGTTGTATTTGTGATCCCTGGAAGTTATTCGGTCAGTCAGGTGGATATCACTGGGATATCATTTAATCGGCTTCCTGTTATATTAATTGCACATATTCTATTCCAAAATGGCTTTTACCCAGTATTATATTTTGGGGTTCCATTCCCAACAGCTGAAATCCTCATGTTTGCTGGACTTTGGTGTTATTAATGAAGATCTGTGATCAGTGTTCAAGTACTTGCCTCCAAAGATCCTTTGGATTTTTGGGAATGGAAGCTTAAATCTTGCGGCTGGTGTTCGTAGTCGTACCCATATATCAAATATTAACTGTAAAAGTCAAAATATTACCAGTGCATGAATATCTCATGCCTTTGTTATTTCTAGACATCACTATTCCAAAGTACTGCTGGGTGGGGTGGTGGGGGGGAGGAGGTGGTACGGGGGTGGTTTGGGGGGTGGCTGGGGGTGGATGGCATTCCACATTCTACACTCCGTAAACTAGAGGTCATCCAAAACTTTGCTGTTCATGTTCTTACTCACACCAAGTCCCATTCACCCATTTATCCCTGTTCTCACTGATCTACACTGGCTACCTGTTATAAGCAACGTTTCAATTCTAAAATTCTCATCTTCGTTTCCAAATCCCTCCATGGCTTCATCCATCCCTGTCTCGGTAATCTCTTCCACCCCTACAACCCTTTGAGATTCCTGCGCTCACCTAATTCTGGCCTGCTGAGCATCCCTGATTTTAATTGCGCTACCATTGGTGGTCAGATCTTCAGCTGCCTAAACCCTAAGCTCTGGAATTCCCTCCCTAAACTTCTCCTCCTCTCTACCTTTCTTTCCTCCTTTAAGACCCTCCTCCTTTGACCAAGCTTGTGACTACCTGTCCTAATATCGCCTCATGTGGCTTGGTGGCAAATTTTCCTTATATTGCTCCTTTCACAAAGTTTTATACATTAAAGACAAGTTGCTGTTGCTATATCCATGTACGTAAACAAAAAGATTTGTAACTAATCAGTCACTGATGACAAAGTCAGCACTGTTGGTTTAACATTTAGTAATTACAGAGCCAGTAATGCTTGCATTAACTTGTTTGGATTTGATAAACACCTTTCTAAGGTTGGGTGATCCTGGGGTGATGTAAGGCGTAAGTGGCGTGAATGGACCATTATACCGTTAGTTTAGCAACAAGGGATGTTGTGTTAGATTCATTTTGGCATTATATAATCCTTTAGCCTCAGAATCTGACAGTATCTAGTTGGTTTCCTGCAGATTTGTGCTGTGTTACACAAGCAATACCCCTACTATCTGTAAGAGTGTTCCTGAAAGAAAGGCAATGCTGAGACAGCTAGGTACACCAATAAAAATTTGAGCTAAAAACTCCCCACAGAAGAGTAACTGGCTACAAATAAGCCTAAAATGGAGTTGCTTTATTTAAACTCTTTGTTCTTCCCTTTGTGGGTGGCAAGCTTCCAATAGAAAGGCCATCTTATAGCTGCCAGCAGGTTCTTGAGGTTACAGAACAATTCACCCTTCTAAGGGTTAAGTTCACAGTTTCATATGACAATTCCCAGGTCTTCTGTGTGATTTAAACCATAGTACTTCAAACCACGCACGGAAATCAATTACTTCAAAACCCTGCACTAGGAATCCACCCTATTATCGTACAATAGACACATCTCATTAAAGAAGGAGATGTTGGCATCTAACTCCAGGGAGCATTAAAAATGGCCATTATGCACCTTCAGACTAGATGGAATCCTAGAAAGCTCAACCGTAACTTCACATATAATAAATTAAATGCAGGAATGACTAGTGGCGTTAAAGCCTTGCTTCGGTTCACAGTCTTTTCAATCCATATGTGGAGCAATTAATTCTGAGCACCATTTTTCATAGAAAAATGGTGCTCAGAATGAATTGCTCCACATGTCATACAATCCAAGCAAGAGTTTATAAACCAAGCGACAGGCCTAGCACTTTTAGCTGGATGTCATTTTGTGGCGATTCACAGTTCAGTTATTTTTGGGCCACTGCTCTGTTTTCCAGGCTGGTATCTCGAATGAATTACTTCATTCTGCATATCGTCAGATAAAGGGTGCACTTTAGACACTCACAAGTTACAATCCTAATCCAACAGTGAACTGAGCTGAGAACGCTTAAAATGGGTGTGAGGATTGTGATGTGTGGTTAACTTGCGCCCGTTGCTTCCAATGCAGGAAGCATGCAAACTTTGTGCTGCTTGGTCATTGAACTCATTGCAGCATCCAGCCAGCACTTGAAGCACAGCCTGGGCAGAGAGCGCAAAATTGCGAAGAGGCTAGCACAAGTTGAAGCTCGCCTGCACTACTTAAACCCAGCCTGCACCTCTTGGAGGGGAGATGCATTTTGACTGGACCAGGTGCTGGAAGTCATTGTAAAAGGGATTTTGACATGGAAAACTTACAAAAATAGCACAAAGTGGCATTGAGCAGGCCCCAAGATTTCCTGATGCTGCCCTTGGTCCAGAAGGTGTAAAGGATGAGAGATGTTATCTATGACTAGGGGATGAGGAGGCCCACCAGGCAAACTTTACGAAGGCAGTGGGACCAGATAGCCATGGTGATCAGTGTCAGGAGTCTAGCCCTACCTTTGACTATATCCTTTAATTACTTTGATTAACAAAAATCTATCAGTCTCAGAAATAAAGTTAACAATCAATCAAGCATCAATTGCCATTTGTGGAGGAGACGTCCAAACTTCTTTCAGCATTTGCACGTAGAAACCTTTCTTGATTTCACTTCCGAAAGGTCTGTTTCTAATTTTTAGATTATGTCCTTCAGGTTCCCTAGCCAATGGAAGTAGGGGTCATTTTAATCTCCTGTCCTTTCTACTAGGACAAGAAAAGGCACTCAGTAGTGTTACAACCGGTCCCCGGATGAGGTTCCCCCAAATTGTTATGTTCCCGACTGAGGAGGGAGGAACTAGCTCCCTTTCTTTATTCGACCCCCTCAGTTGGTCACAACAAAGTTATTTTAAAAAGGATCCCTTCCCTTGTGGATACCTTTTCCCAGTCCAAATGTATTTATGTTTTGAAAGGAACCACTTTAACCAGGCTTTCTTGAGCCAAAGAAAGAGTGAGTTTATTAGGTTCTAAATGCGAGAGAAAAAATAATAAAAATGCAACACACATACACACAGATTAGAAA
The DNA here is from genome assembly GCF_964194155.1 of Cetorhinus maximus. Lineage (NCBI taxonomy): Eukaryota > Metazoa > Chordata > Chondrichthyes > Lamniformes > Cetorhinidae > Cetorhinus > Cetorhinus maximus. The sequence goes on from NC_135899.1 coordinate 69,966,806, forward strand.
TGAGAAATTGAGTCCAAAAAAATAAGTTAAAAAGATATACAAATCAGTCCTTTGGCTTGTCCGTGAGGAGCAGATGGTAAAACGTTGCAGCTGTTAAATTGGGGTGCTTCCTGTAGTGCTGACTTTGGCAGTTGAGCAGTTGGTTTTGGAGATTCTTGGTTCTGCAGGTGAGCTGAAAGGAGTTGTCCTGTTTCCTTTTTGACTGTGGCTTTGCTGACTTGTGACTTGCTTCCAGCAATCAGAGAGAAAGAGTTTTTTTCACCTGCAAGTTCAGGGAGGCCCAATTAATGTTCTTCAGCCATGACCTTCACAGTACACACCCCAGGACAGAACACCAGACTAACACACAGAAATAAGGCTTCTGTTGGCTTCTTTAAAACCCATTTCCTTGTGTATTCCTGGAATGGAAAAACAAACATGTCTTTTGCCCAGATCTGTTTTCTTCTCAACGCAGTTCATGTTTACAGTCTGGGATATAACTTAACGGGAGATGGTTTCGGTTAAGGTGGTAATCATTTTCCAGAAAGAGGCAGTCTTAGTTGCCTACTCTCTTCCTCTTCCTTTTGCTCCTCTTTAGCCGGTTGTCATATAGCTGATAGCATGGCCCTGACCTCATTATCTCTACAGCCACAGGAGATTACAGTTCAGTTTGCATTCTATCTTTCCTTTGAAGTGCCTGTCTGAAGTAGGCTGTGTCACACCTTTTAGGTGCAATATTCTGTTCTCTGAACTAGTTGGTCAAGTATAATCCACATAGGAATTTTCCAGCAAGTGGTTATTTTACAGTCTCAGCCAGCTTCTGCTTGTATGTCCTTTTTTTAAAAAAAAACACGGGTCTTACTTAAAAGTTCATTATGTCCATAAGTAATTCGAGGATAGGATCCGTGGTCATGACAGTAGATGAGCTCTAAGGGAATGCACAAGGATTGACTTTTGTATGCATTATGATATGGTTTGATTTTAAATTCAGCTGGAAGGTTTATATTTTGGAAGCTTTTAGTTTTCCATTGTAACCAAGTGGTCAGTGCAATGGTCAGTAACAGAAGGAATGTTAAGGTGTGAAACCATTAGTGAATGGGGAATTGCGGTTGTATTTAATAGCATTGCGGTTGGGTGAGTCGATCGCTGACAGCCTGCAAGAAAGAGGCAGTCTTAGTTGCCTCCTCTCTTCCTGTTCCTTTTCTCCTCTTCAGCCAGTTGTCATATAGTTGATAGCATGGCTGTGACTTCACGGTAGCGAGTTTGTGCAGCTTTCAGCCGACCATTGTGAATCTTGACATGCTCTCTGACCAGTGCCGTAGGGCTTCCCCACAGCGATTTTGGAAGCAGAAGCAGTGTTGAAGCGTTGCAACAGTCTGGTCTATCACATTTCGTGTGGCTGCATGGTTTTTGTTATACAGTGTGCGTAGGTTATGCACCAAAGTAACGAGCCATGCTGTCAAGTGATAACCCTCTGGTTTGTCATGATTTTTTTTTATTCATTCACGGGGTGTGGGCTTCGCTGGCTGGGCCAGCATTTATTGCCCACCCCTAGTTGCCCTTGAGAAGGTGGTGGTGACCTGCTTTCTTGAACCGCTGCAGTCCATGTGGTGTAGGTACACCCACAGTGCTGTTAGGGAGGGAGTTCCAGGATTTTGACCCAGCGACAGTGAAGGAACGGCGATACATTTCCAAGTCAGGATGGTGAGTAACTTGGTGAGGAAATTCCAGGTGCTGGTGTTCCCATCTATCTGCTGCCCTTGTCCTTCTGGATGGTAGTGGTTGTGGGTTTGTTGAAAGAGCCTTGGTGAATTCCTGCATTGCATCTTGTAGATGGCACACACTGCTGCTACTGTGCATTGGTGGCGGAGGGAGTGAATGTTAGTGGATGTGACGCCAATCAAGCGGATTGCTTTGTCCTGGATGTTGTCAAGCTTCTTGTGTGTTGTTGAAGCTGTACTCATCCAGGCAAGTGGAGAGTATTCCATCGCACTCCTGACTGGTGCCCTGTAGGGTGGACAGGCTTTGGGGAGTCAGGAGGTGAGTTACTCATCGCACTATTTCTAGCCTCTAACCTGCTGAACATCAGTGAGCAGGTTATTGCTTGCTAACACTGTTGATGACCCCTTCTATCACTTTACCGATGATCGAGAGTAGATTTATGGGGTGCTCATTGGCCAGGTTGGATTTGTCCTGCTTCTTGTGTACAGGACACAGCTGGACAATTTTCCACATAACCAGGTAGACGCCAGTATTGTAGCTGTACTGGAATAGTTTGGCTAGGGGCTGGCAAGTTCTGGAGCAGAAGTCTTCAGTACTATTGCTGCAATGTTGTCAGGGCCCATAGCTTTGCAGTATTCAGTACACATGGAATGTATTAAATTGGCTGAAGACTGGCATCTGTGATGCTGGGGACCCCTGGAGGAGGCTGAGATGGATCATCCACTCGGCATTTCTGGCTGAAGATTGTTGCAAATACTTCAGCTTTATCTTTTGCACTGACGTGCTGGGCATCCCCATCATTGAGGATGGGGATATTTGTGGAGCGTCCTCCTCCAGTGAGTTGTTGCATGTGACATGGGTGTCATTTTGTAGGCAAAACACCTCTTGTAGCACCAAAAAACTAGGCACTATGGAGCTCAATTTTGTGGCCTTATGGTGCACATGTGCAAATGGGTTGTGCCACAAAATCCACCCAGTAATATATCTTGAATGTAAGGGGCACCTACCATTAAAAGCAATCTGCAACTAAAATAGCATAAACATTAAAAACGAGTCTGGAGCAACTAGGCTGCAGTTATTGCTCACCTACCTCTGAGTGATGCTAAAATGTTAGGCCAAATCAAGAATTAAGTGCCCCATTTTCTATTTATTATCTTCTTTACTCTTGAACAAATAAGTTTTTAATGTCTGTTTCCAATAGAGTGAATTGAGAAGTAATACATGTAGAAGTCAGGTATATCTGTCATCAGTAAAATTCTAAATTTATATGTCATGCTGAACAATACTGGTAAATATATAATAATTTTAAGGCTTTTCCTAGTGAATTGTAAACTTTTTAGACTTCTGCTCAGTTGTCATGGGAACTAAAGTGTTCAGCATTTGGTAATTAAAACTTCTTTGGCATAGGAAATAAAACAGCAGGGAAAATACCTGGGGACAAAAAACAGCAGAAGTGAGTAAAATCTTAGTAAGTTTCAGAGCAATGTCTCCCAGATCAGGGAGCTTAATAGGTGGAGGGTTGATTTTCTACTAACAGCATTGCAGCTCTGGGTAACCATCTCCTTTCTGATTCAGTCAACTTAAAGAAGAACAAATTACTCTCGTTTTTAACCTCTTTCAAATTTTGGAGCCTTCAAAGAGGGATTTGTCTCCTAGCTGTGTTCATCTTATGAATGTCATCCTTATCCCACATTTGTATACAATATTCTAACCTCACGTCCTGGCACTGTGATGTCTGGAGTGAGACACAGACTCCTAATTGGAGGTGACCAGGTCACATGGCAGGACCTGGGAGATGGATTTTTTAAAAACTGAGCAAAGAAAGGAACATTGCACTTTAAGTATAGGGGCATCAAAGAGCTGCCTTCTCTAACAATATATTCTGAGGTGCAGTGCTTTCTTTGCATTCCATTTATCTGCTAGAGGATGTCAGGCTTGGAACTCTGCAGTGAGTAACTCACCTCCCGACTCCCCAGAGCCTGTCCACCATCTACAAGGTACAAGTCAGGAGTGAGATGGAGTACTCCCCACTTGCTTTGATGAATGCAACACCAACAGCACTCGAGAAGCTTGATACCATCCAGCCCTCTTGATTGGCATCCCATCCACCACTTTCAACATTCAGACCCTCCGCCACCAACACACAGTGGCATCAGTGTGTGCCATCTACAAGATGCACTGCAGCAACTCACCAAGCCTCCTTCGACAGCACCTTCCAAGCTTGCGACTTCCACCACCAAGGAGATCAAGGGCATCAGATGCATGGGAACACCACCACCAGCAACTTACCCTCCAAGTCACACACCATCCTCACTTGGAACTATATCGCCGTTCCTTCACTGTCGCTGGGTCAAAATCTTGGAACTCCCTCCCTAACAGCACTGTGGGTATACCTACACCATGTGGATTGCAGAGGTTCAAAAAGGCAGCTTACCATGGCCTTAGGGCAACAAATGCTGGCCTAACCAGTGACACCCATATCCTGTGTATATCCTGAATTAAAAAAACCCTGGAATACCCTCCCTAAAGCTCTCTGCCTCTCTGCTTTGCTTGTCTCCTTTAAGGTGGTGCTTTTAACTCTAACTCTTTGAACAAGCTTTGGGTTAGCTATTCATCTCCTTATATGGCTATTAAATTCTGTTTGATATCACTCCTGTGAAGTGCGTTGGAATGCTTTACTTTGTTAAAAGTGCTGTTTAAATATAATTTGTTGTTATTGATGGAAACAAGAAGGATGATGTAAAGCCAGTCTTTTATGCTTCGCCACTACTCATACAGTCAGAGATCACCAGAATCTCTTCCTTGTCTGCTTAAGCACATGGTTATGTTGCGGGACTCAGTGCAGAAGCCTGGACAGCTAACCCTTGACAATGAATGGCAGCAGACTATTGGCTGTCAGGGGCATCAGTGCCGCATCTGATCCTGTACTCACCACACATCTAGATACTTGTAATTCCACCCGGGACCACTAGGTACTGATCAAGAGTAGGAATGCCATGCCAATTTTCCATTCGTAACTCATGCAGGCACATTGAGGCCAATTCCAGCACACTTCCGCTGCCCTGGATGATATCAGATAATTAAGCACATATCCACAGATTAAACCTGTGGCAACACTGATATTTATGACTAGGTGTTCATTGCCTGGCACCCAATGATGGCCCCATCATCTGGCGTATCCACTTATGGCAATAACGTTGTAAAGGTCTTTGATTTTTGGCAACATTTAATGATCTGTATGATGAGAATGATGTTTGCATAATGCACCAGGTTTAACCTTACAATGTGCGGTTGGAATCATTTATGGTAAGAGCTATCAGGAAAGAAGTAATAAACCTGGACAGAATAAAATGCCCTTCACTGATTACACATTGTGCTGGCACATTGAAAAGTCTTTAGTAGTGCTGAACAATTCTATTTTTTAATGATGGTTTATTTGTTTCATTGTCCTGCAGGCTGGGAGTGATGGAGAAAGCATTGGTAATTGTCCCTTTTCTCAACGACTCTTCATGATCTTGTGGCTGAAGGGTGTGGTCTTTAACGTCACGACAGTTGATCTGAAGAGGTAAGATTGTGGACTAGTATCCAGAATGTTTATAGATTTTATACCCAAGGCCCTGCAGGATACACAGTAGCTGCTGGAACTATGCTGCTGCTGCTTCTGCTGCTGGATAATCAAACTTTCTTCAGGCAAGATGGCCTGACACTTGAGCACAGGAGTCAGATTGTGTACTACTTTTACTGAGTTAGAACACAAACCTCAATCAAGAAGCTAAAAGGTAATGTGAAACTAGCTAGTCTGAATTATCCTCTCAGTTTTACATGGGGTGGGATTTTCTTCCGTCGGGTGCAAATGGAGTTCACTGATGACACGGGTACTGGTTGTCTACTCCAAGGAGCACGTACAGCATCAACCAGTTTCCTTGCCCAGCATCTGGTTGTGTTTAAGAAGAAAATAACTAGTTTCTTACATTACAACAGTGTCTGCATTTCAAAAGTACTTCATTAGTTGTAAAGCACTTTGCGATGTCTATAGGTTGCAAAAGGTGTTTGTTATGACCGATGCAGTTGGCAAAACAGAGTTATTTAAAATTCCCAAAGGGAAACTTTAAACAACCGTCATAACCTGTAATTTTAAGTGTTATGTTTGAGATGTGACCGTAAACTCAGGAATCGAACCACCAGTTCTCGAGGCTTTACATTAAACTAAATGAAACGTTTAATTAATTTACACAGGTTAAAATACATGGCTACAACTTACTACTATCATAACTTTTAACAAATCCCCAAACTAATCCCCATTAAGGCAACAGCAACCCATAGACTTAACCAGACACCAGACGCCAAAGCATTTTCACCGTACGAATTCAAAATGAGATTCTTTCACTTTGGTTCATTTGGAGTCAGTTGGAGGCTTACAGCTGCCTTTTGATCTCACATTGCCTCTCCTCTGCACACCTGAAAACTGCTGAAGTTATACCTACCACCACTGATTGAATTCAAATTCTCATTGTATCAACAACCTCTTTGAACTCTACCTTTTATGAAACCCTTTTCATAGTAGCAATTTTATTAGTAATATAAACATATGGCTTGGTAGCTGTTAGAAATGCGTCAAGTTTTCACCCCACTTCTTGAACGCTCTATTCAAAAAATGCAAATGCACGCTATCTCTCTTACATATCAAAACTAGTACACATCAAAGCACCCAGCCTAGCTGGTTTTGATCCAATTAAGACACACCCACAGACTAAACCTCTTTTTTAAAAGAAAAATATTTTCCAAAATATTATATACATTAATAGCTTCATGTCAGTGCTATAGATGCAAATATTTCTAGATTACAGGTCTGTCACACGGAGGAAATGAATGCACAGCAGGATTATCCCACACATACCAGGAGCTTTTCCCACTCTCCATATCTCCACTGATACCAACCTAAAGAGTGGAAAATTGCATAATAGTTAAAATTATTTCCACACAGCTCAGCCCCTTCTTTGAGACTCATCTTAGTCATTACCAAAACAAAATCTAATTTGAAAAGGAAGCTCCTATTCTATATTTTAGCTAGGAATGTGGAATAAAGCAAGTTGCATTTTTCAGTGAGTGGAAAATATTCACCATGATACTTGCTTGCCATGTAGATGAATTGATTCCAAAATGAATTTTTAAAAATTCATTCAAGGGGCGTGGGCTTCGCTGGCTAGGCTGACATTTATTGCCCATTCCTAATCGCTCTTGAGAAGGTGGTGGTGAGCTGCCTTCTTGAACCACTGCAGTTCATGTGGTGTAGGTACACCCACAGTGCTGTTAGGGAGGGAGTTCCAGGATTTTGACCCGGCGACAGTGAAGGCCGCTAAGGAATATGTAACAACTCACCTGCCGAATCAACTATCCCTGAAAATGGACGGCGCTGGAGCGCCAGGCCCATACCTGGCCGTCACCGGCAATGGAGAGCCTGTGGGGCCAGGCTGTGATGAGTAGGAGGGCTCCTGTGGTGAGCATGGAAGGCCAGGGCCGGGGTCCGGATGGAGCCGCTGCGGATGCAGATCTTGATGGTAATAACAAATATTCCAAAATGAATTCAATAGTAGATTCTGACAGAGTGGTACAGTTCAATAGCAGTGGATATTGTACGAGACCCTAAGATCCTGCCATGTCTTTTATTACCTATCAAAAGCATGCTCTTCATGCAAAATCACCACATCTGAAATATCAACCTTATCACATCAGACTTCAGCCAGTGTCTTTGAGAATTGAACTGGTCGCTATGAGAGTTTATATTGATCAAATATTTTAAATGTGTTATTTTTAACAGTTACATCCTTTAAACTTTTCATATTTCAGAACAAGGATGTAGGTCTGTTTTCACAATATCCTGATGTGGATTAACTTGGCAGTACATCGGTTATTTTATGCTTGCACTACATTATGTTAACATTAGCACGGCCTGGAATGCTAATTAAATCTGTTGATGGCAGCAAAAAAAAAAACTACAGCTGGGGAGAGTGCAATGCAAAGGAAGTAGTAAATGGACTTTAATATATAAAGCTCCAACATGATATAATGCATTTCTGTCACTTAATGTATTAAACATATTAAACACCATCTAAAAGTAACTATCTGCTCACAACAAACCTGAGAAATTATTCCAAATGAGTGCTTTTTGCATTCATATGTCATTTCTCTGTCTAATATTTTAATAGAGGTGTTAATTCAGTTAAAATAAGTAGGATACCACCTGCATTAAAACAATAGACAAAAGAAAATCTACCAATATCCTCAACAATAATGTCTAGGCTCTGGCCATCTGACTCATTTTTGTGGTCTTAGTGTTAGCTGTCATATCTATGCTATGAGCTACATACGTTTTATGCCCATCTTAACGGTGGAGATAATATTTCAGAAAAGGACAAATTTTGTCGGTGATGGAGCATTCTTTTATCTACCATTTGGGGCAGGTGCAATCACCCTATAAATGGTATTCATCTCCTCTGGATCATGCAGAATTTCAATCTGACATTACTGTATCAATTCTAGCGTTGCTCTTAATTTTTCTCTCTCATTCTGCCTAAGCTGAAAATATGAAGTCCCACCCACTTTTCCTCCTCCCCATATCTTCACTGTGTGGGACTGGAGGAACAATTGTCTATTCCAATTCATTTTTGTCCCAGGACCTCAAAACTGTGGAATACTTTATCTCATAGCCATTCATAGTCTCATAGTCATTTTTACCCAACCTTCAGGCTTTCAAAACCTAAGCTTGTATCAGTAATTATTACGTTGTGCTTTCTCTTCCATAGTTTTCAGCTTTGATGCTCCCCTGTGCTATGGGTGTATGCTGAATTTAAAAAAAATACATAGGAGTACAAGAAAGTTAAGGATGGAAAAAGCCGTTGAGCTTACTGACGTTCATCCATCCAGGATTGTAACTCTGTCAGTTTAGCATCTAAATGTGCTTCCAACACCCCTATCCAGCACTATTAGGGACCTTAATGAGGGAGATACATGGTTTGATGTATTTATGGTTTGATTGTAGTGGGTAGTAGAGTTATTATGCATTCGCTTCTGAAGGTGCTGAGATTTCAAATCGGGGTGGAAAGGGGGAAAACTCAGTCTGACCTGCCCTCTTCAGCTGCAGATGCTGTGCTGCTTAATCAACCTTCTTTTGGGAAATATATCTCTTCCACTTTGCCTGGAAAATTATCCCAGATTGGCATTTGTATAGAGGTTCCTTCTCATGTCTGAGCTAAATTTAATTTCATTACTTTATATGTATGACCTCTGCTCTTATTACATAGCTTGATATGAAACTTACATATGGGATATACATGTACCAATAAAAGCTTTGAAATGTCATGAAGTGTCTTGACAAGAAAGAACAGATGTGCAGAAAGTGCTGTGTAAGGCTAAGAATAACATTGACCTTTTTAGATTTGATTTTTAAAAATCCACAAAAGATTACAGAAGCAACACAGTGTATTTTTAAGGAGTAAATCCTACTCAGATATCGTAATGCTCAATGGGTGACGCAAATTCCTGTCTTGATTTTCCAATGTCACCCCTCAGTGAACTGTGGATGTGTTAACCAATAGTGGGATGCAAAAGTAGATTATGGATTCCACTTTTTGGTCTCTGCACAGGCAAAACAGAGAGCCATTCATCAGAGTCTCACAGTTCTGTAGTGTAGGGCTTTGTATGAGTACTGAGACCATCTGTTGCCTCAAATTCTTTCATGTCATAAACACATCATATTTTCCCCTAATTGCAATGGCCTGTTCGTAGAATCTGGGCCAAATCACCAAAGTGTCCTTCCTCTGAGCGTGGGTTGCTCTGGTAACCTTTTGTTAGGACCATGGTATGATATAGGTTGCAACATTTCTGAAAATGTCCATGAAGCTTTTTTCCTTGCAAATCTATTAAGAAGAACATTGAGTCTAGTACACAGATTCTTACTTGAGAGACATAGCTCTTCAAAACAAAAGAATGGCATAAATAAATGAATAAAATGTAGACCAGTATCCAGATAGGCCATGTAAATTCTTTTTTACTTGATGTGTTCAATTTTCTCCCATTACCTTCTGAATTTCTGACTGATGTTGGGGTATAGTCTCACTGACATCGTCTCATCTGGAACCTCGCCTAAGTTGCTGTTCTTCACATGAAAGCCTAAGCGATGATGTTGACAGATTATTTCATCCTAGAGGTCTCAGGACTGCTCTGATTTTGTACTCGCTCGACTATGGGGTTGCCAATTCTGATTAAATGTGGACATTTCATTACATGGCCTCCTTGTTCCAGCCATTCAAGCCTGTTCTCAGAGTCTCTGTTGACCAGGTCGCAGCAGAGAACAGTCTACTCTTCAAACAGAGCCATGGGAAATTTTACAGCCATCTGAGAAGGCAGGGTGGGGGAGAGGGTTCTGATTAACATCACACCAGAAAGATAGTGTAGTGGTCACTGAGTACTGCCCTGGAGTGTTGGCCTAGATTTTTGTGCTCAAGTCTCTGGGGTGGGGCTTGAACCCACAATCTTCTGACTCAGAGACAGGGGCCAGAATATTGCCATCGGCGTTCTGGGGCGGGCCCGACACGCCGACGCGCAAAATGACGCGCGATGATGTCGGACAGGCGTCCCAACGTCATCACGTGTCATTTAGATATTTCGCTCGGAGGGCGCGGACCAGAGGCGGCAGCACAACTGCCGAACTGTCAACGGCCTATAAGGCCATTAAAAAACCAATTAAACTTGTTAGCAACGCTGCCCGTCCAACCTTAAGGTTGGCGGGCAGGTGAAGAGACCAAGCAGCCTTCGTGTTTTTCAGGAAACCTCATCCACGGGCAGGATGAGGTTTTCTGAAGGTTTAATAAAATAATTAAATACATTTTGCGAGATGCACAAACATGTCCCAGCTCACGTGACACTGTCAATGAGGGGACATGTTTCAACTATTTTTCAGATAATTTATTCAAAATTTTCATTACCAACTTAATCTCCCTGAGGCAGCTCCGTGCCTCAGGGAGATTGCTGCGCTCTTTCGCATGCTTGCGTGAAAGTGCGCAGGCCCCGACTCTCCCTCCTCCCCCTGCCCGCATAGTCCTACCGGCCGTGCGTCACGCAAATTGGCGGCACGCAGTTGATCGCGGGAGGTGATCGGCTCTGCTCCCGCCCAGCCTGCCTAACATAGGTAAGATGCAGCCCAGGAATTTTACCAAATCTGCCTCAGCCTCAATCTACCTGCAGTAGCATGAAATCTCTGTGTTTTGTACTAATTGCATTATTCTACAGCCCCTTACAATTAAGGTCTCACAGCCGTCTCTACCTTAATAAGTTCGCCCCATAAATTGGTTATTATTTGTGCCTTTGCACTGGCACAATTTACAGTTAAATACCATTCAACTACTTCAAATTCTGTCTGCTTACCTCCCATGTTCTGCAGACAATGCTAATTTTCAACTGCTATGATCCAATTAAGACTATTAAGTTTCCATCACACGAACTTGAAAAAAAATACGTTAATTGGTAAAATTGTATTTGAAAAATTTACTACTGACTGTAACAGTATTGAATACATAAATTTGCACCAATTATCCAAGGAAAAACAATGACTGCGCAAAACTCAGTAGTAACTGAAACATATTTGATAACACACAGTTCTAAGGCAGTCAGAGCACCAGGAAATTTCAAAGAATTTGTAACCTTCCCTGCGAGTAAGATACATGATAATTAACAGCAGCAAGACATTTTGAGGAATCATCCTGTAATTATTTTCTGTTGGGAGCATTTTGTTGTGGATTTGGTGGCATAACAACAGGGTGTAGCTGGTACAACTGTTAACAGGAAGAACTGTTCCATCAAGTCAACCCAGATGTTGTTGGGGATACTGAAAAAAGTGAAGAAATTTTACAGAGGACAGCAACACAGATTTCCCACAGGCTAATGCATGAATCAGAAATCACAACTCAGCTCATTCTTTCAGAGCTCCCCTGATGGTTCATAGCCAGTGGGTTATGGGAAGCTGTGGTAATTATTTTGATGGAACCCAGTGTAAAAAAAGTTTGAAAGCCTTTGTGGTAGATGAATGACATCCCCGTTGTATCTTTCCAGAACTGCAGAGGGTTTCTGTTCCCTTTGGTCTTGCATTACGTTGAGTCCTTGAGTAAGGGATGAGATTTCCAAACAGGCCTACAGAATCCACCAATGCACAAGTTTAGGCCTTGTATCTCCCCTAGAATCCTTTTCTTTGTTCATCCTCCTTTCCCTTTGCCCCAGTGGCAGCTGTGTTTTCAGCTGCTAAGGCTCCATGCTCTGGAATTCCCTCCCCAAATCTTGCCACCACCTTCTTTAAAACTCACTTTAGAACCAGATTCCAGGATTTTGGCCACCCCTTGTTCTATCTCCTTCTTTGGCTCAGCATTCATTTATTGATTACACCTCTGGAGTTCTTTGGCATGTTTTTCTACACTAAATGCCCAAAATAAATTCATGTTGTTGAATTAGCAGCAGCAGCAGTAGCAATGCTGACAGGTGGGGCTAAACATTCTTGAGAAGTTATGACGCATTGACTGTAAAGTGTAGTAATAATTTTCAGTTGTACATTTCTTCTTGCTTTTAATGCCATGGGAGATTGCCTGAAATGAGAAGGGCAGGCCTGTTATAGTAGTGCATTCATGTTGATACCTTTTAGAAGAAAAAAATTGTGTATTTCAGGAGTCAGGTCAGAGTTTGTAATATTAGAAGAGAGCCCATGTTCTCGCTGGCTCTGTCCTTCCACTAAATTGTAGCAAACTAGTGAATGTCACAGCTGTCACTTGTATATCATGCTCGATAGGTAGCAGTTTGAGATCATCGTATAATGACAACCTTATTACTTTTCAAAGATACATATTTTCGTGCTTATCATGTTAGTCATTGTTCTGGAATGGAAATGCTTCCATTTATGACAGCATTGAGTAATTTCATGTCATTTACAGCAGGAAAAAGCACAGCAAAGCTTCCTGAAAGAAGCCCCAAAATAGGCCTTAATCCCAAACTCTCGAAAAGAGATTACCAATCTGTGCAAAAATATTGTGAATTTTGTGCCTGGGGTCCAATGGGAATGAGACTTAACCAGATTTAATTTAACTAATAATACAGATAATTGAGATCACATGGTGTTAAGTTTGTGATAAATTATGGAATGTAGACAAAAACAGGAGTGACTAAAAGCTGCAAATATGAGATTTTCAACAAAATTATTTACTTATCGGGTTTTTTATGCAGAGTTCTCTGCCCACTTTATAAATCTTTACTTATCCAATATTACATTTCAGAGCATATTACTAAAGTAGGCAGCACATGACAACGTTCAAGATAAGAATTTCATTACAGGCACATCTTTTGCATGATGAATTTTGATTTTGAGAAGTAAGAACCTAAATACTTAATCTATAAAAGATGTTGAATGTGTCAGTCATCTCAAAGAATTTTTGAGGAGTACATGATTTTAACAGTTGTTTTGATCTTTCAGATGAGGGCAGTTGAAAACTGCTTATATACTTTGTCATCTGTAAAGAATGTTTGAAAGTCAGGTTTGGTTGAAGTGGATCATTTTGACTCTCCTCTTCTCATCTGACCCTATATCATTGCAAATGCTTCTGCTGAAGTTGGTGAGGCAGCTGCACAAGATCGAAACCCAAATGATAAAAAAGAAACACAGCAACAAAAGATAGAAGATTCATATACATTTATATTAAAAAAAACAGCTGCCTTGAGTAGTGTGATATGAGTCGTTCCAGCAATCTTATAAGTTGCCTTGGAGCTTAAGTGACCTTGTCCATTGACTGGAGCACACTGTATGGCAGTCACACGTGTTGTATCTTAATATGTAAGGGAAACATAATGGGGCTAACTTTATTTTTTCCTCCTCCTGTGCTGTATAATTCCATTGTGACAAACTAACAATTATGAAGTTAAAATACCTTTGGCTAAGAGGAACAAAAGAAAGGCTTTTAAATATACAAACAAGGGCAAATTCCCAGACAAATTCCTATATTATCAAGGGTTTGCTGTGAAGAGTGGCCAAGAATGTAAATTTTTTTTGGGCCATGGATTGAGCAATGTTATTAGTTGGCCAGGCTGGGCTGGGTTGCTGGCATTCTAATCTCTTATAATGTATTTGTCCACAATCCTTAGCACGTTCTTTTTGTTTTCATGTTTTTTTTAATAATTCAGTGTTAGCGGATAAAGAAATAAACACCAGATTTATTCTAGTTTAAGACAACCTTACATTCAGCAACACACTGCAATCTTACAAAGTCCATCTTGCAGATTAATTTATCTGTCCAATCTGGATCTAACTGTTTGCTTAATTACAGCATTGATACTTTGGGGCGGATATGGTCTTAAAATCCTTTTTCTATTGGCCACTTACCTGTCACGTGGGCTGACAGTCGCATCCCCAGTAGGTGATTCAGGGCTGCATTCCTTATTGCCTTCTCTGATAATCTGACAATAAAAACTAGGTTAAGCAACTGCCCAGTTTGTACCAATATAAAAACTTGGATGGTGCTCCTTGATAGTTGCTCCCTTGTTCATGTGTAATTTTAAGCTATTACTAGATTTCAGTGCCGGCAGGCTTTGGATCCTCTTATTAAAACAAAACTTTTATCTGTAGTTATTTCACTCTTTTCTATACCTTAGCATTTCTAAAATACCAGCTTGGTAAATCATTTCTTGATCGTACGTTGTCTCTTTTTTCTCTTTTAAGCAGCCTCATTGATGATAGTCTGCCCTAAAGGGTGACTGGGGTAATATGATAACAGACTCTTACACCAATTGTTTCCATTATCACACAGTTTAGGTTCTTCACATCCGCACTTACTTTCCATAAGTCCATTTGACTATGGTCATTTCAAATTTGAAGTTGTGAGTGAGATTCCATTCTTTGGAAAACTGCCTGAACTTACAAATTGTGGCCCATTATTGCTAAAGAGCTTAAGTAGCTTACGTGCAATTTAATATTGCTTCACTTTTTGCGCTGTGTACCAGGTACACTTCTGGGTAAGTTAAATAGTATGAACAAATTGATATTAACTTTCAAGTACTGGCTGAGGTATCAGTGGTTCTGCTTGTAAGTTTAATTTCAAACAGCATAAGCAATTTGGAGAACCATCTTATTTTATTTTTGCCCTCCCTCCTTTATTTTTCTCTTTGAGGATCCCTGTGGTCTTATCTTTTTCTCCTTCATTGTTTTTTTTGTTGTTTCTTGGTCCTCACTCTTGATAGTAAATCACTGGCATATATAAATTTTCCAAATGCACTGGATAACCACTTATTTTTATTTTAACCTCCTGCAATATTAATCAATGCTGCATTCTCATGTAAACTTCATCAGATAGAACATCCACTAGTTCTCTTTCTGTTAAAATCAACTGATGGTTTAACTCACTACCAAAATTAGTTACCAATCTCTTTCATTATGTGACTTATAATTATTCTATCCATATAACAATTTCCAAGTTATTTTTGTTTTCCAGATTGTATCACTTAATTGTTCCTGTTTTGTCATCTGAAACACCTTACATTGTGATTATTTTTCCCAACATGTAAATGTGTTATTTATGCAAAGTGTGAGCATAGGCTCAATGGGTTGAATACTCACCTCTGAGTCAGAAGGTTTTGTACTCAGCTCGCTCCAGAGACTTGAGCACATAATCTATGCTAATACTTCAGTCCAGTACTGACAGTGTGCTGCACTGTTGGAGGTTCCGTCTTTTAGTTGAAACATTAAACTGAGACCCCATTTGCTATCTCAGTGAGTGTAAAAGAACTCCTTGAAGGAGAGAATTCTCCCCAGTAAAACAGTTTAATTGGCCATTCAGCTCAATGCTGTTTATGAGACATTGCAATATCATACCCCATACAAGATTCATAAATATTTGTGTCGATTGGTATCAGAGGATTGAGGTATGACAGAAGTGTGGAGAATGTTGGGCTGCCTTGCCTTGAAAACAGGAAATTAAGAGGGTTTTATTTTATTTGTTCATGGAATGTGGGCGTCACTGGCTAGGCCAGCATTTATTGCCCACCCCTAATTGCCCTTGCATTTAAGAGTCAGCCACATTGCTGTGGGTCTGGAGTCACATGTAGGCCAGACCAGATAAGACTTTAGTGAACCAGATGGATTTTTAACAACAATCAGCAATAGTTTCATAGTCATCATCAAACTTTCAATTCCAGATTTTTATTGAATTCAAATTTCACCATCTGCCGTGGTGAGATTTGAACCCAGGTCCCCAGTCTAGTGACAATACCGCTATGCCACAGACCCCACCTTAAGTACACAAGATATTACTATTGTAGAAAAGATAGTATTTGAAAAATGATATCAACCTACACAATGACAATGGTAAAAGACAATTTTGATATAAAGAAGTGCTTCACACAAAATGATCAACTCGTGTATTGAATTACTGAGTAGAGTAATCAAGGTGATAATTCTAAAAGTGTTTAAGAAACAGTTGGATACAATTCTGGGGGTGGGGGAGGAATGGGAAATTTCTGGTGGTGAGTTAAAATAAATGTGTGACCATCCTCACCTTTGATCAAAAAAGCAATTGCAGGACAATGGATGCTTCTATCCTCTCTTTTATTGGCTGCGATAGCTGCTACATACACTCCAGCCGCTTTTTAATATCTATTTTACTTTATTCATGAAAACTTACTTGTTGTGATTATTTCTTTCACTTTTCCTTTTCTTCATTGACCATTTCCCACATCACTTTTTTAGGGTCCTTATTATTCCATCATAAAATAGTAAAAGAACAACAATTGAATTTGTTACAATTGAAAACAATTTTGCAGATAATAACTCAAACTCCATGTTAGACAATGACCCAGCCGGCCCAGCCGCTTGGTTAATTGTGACAATGATATAGCATTTATTGTTGTTAAGACATAAAAATTCATTTAATTTAATCATTACTACTTCTTAAAAACAAATGAGCATTTGTACTAACTTTAACCCAAACGACCAGCATTGTGTTTAATTCTGAAGAAATGCTTTACGTTAAAAGGATTTTTGACTGTGTTGGGTTGTAAGCTAATAACAGCTACATTCACACTGTGGTGTTTTCACTAGTACTCCAGATCTGGCAGTATGATTTACAGACTTGGCATTGTTTGAGCTTAGTGTCCGTTTCTGATTGAAATGCAGATGGCTATGAGTGTTTGTGTTCTGTTCACTTCCTCTGTGCGAGTGCATTTCCTTCCAAAGATGTTTACAGTGAAGTTGCATGTACTGAGCTGAAAGTATGAAAATCTTCTATTAGGAAAAAGGGGCTTTCCGGCCACTTTGCTGCTGGCTGATGTGGTACTTGGCCAAAAGGTCATGGAAAGTCGTTAGAAGCACTAAATAATTTCCTGTAATTGTTTGCCAAGTTGAATCTTTCTCTCTGCTGAAGGGTGACCATATGTGGTAGGTGAGTATTTACCAGCTAGCTGAAGAATATTAAGGATTTCCTTCTGGCACCTTGAAATAGCTTTAAGAATTGTAGAGTCTAGGTTTTCTGGCATGATATGCTCAGGTTTCTGTTTATTTTGCGATGAACTTTGACCCAGAAGCAGTACAATAAGGAAAATGTTTAATTCCTTTAAAATGTCTGTGGAATCTGTAATTGTTTTTAAGGATATTTGAAAAAGACTTTCAAGAGCTTGCATCAATTGAACCTTTCTTGGGTGATAAGAAATACTGGCCCATGTGACCTTGTGTTCCTTGAGTAGAAGCAGTACCGACAGGAAGGAAGTTAAGTTACGGATGCTAATTGGCCAGACACGAAGGAGAGTTACAGACAGAAAGGAGAGATACAGACACAAAGGAGAGCTACTAACAGAAGAGCTGGAGGCCCAGATGCAGACAAAAAGAGAAAGCAAGTAGAACCAGAACGAGGAACACACTAAACTCTTGTGAGGAGAAGAATCAAAACACTCTCAAGAAGAGGTCAGCTTTACTGTTTGCCAGAACAGGAGACAAGTGCTCTGGGAGGCAATGTGCAAGCTGGCTAAACAGATCCAAAACCACGAAAGCTACATGAATAGCTCGAAAATGCTAAAGAGTTGAGTGTTTTCCCAGAAGTGGCCAAATTGTGAACCAGGGCGTTATTGGTTGGTCAGTTGAAAAGGAAATCCACCATCAAGACTGTCGTGACCTGCAGGAGAGAGGTTCATAGAAGTCTGCCTTGCTGATGGTAATTCTACCGTGAAACTCGAAGGCGAAAGGTGTCATCGTACAGGACACCTGACCTACTCTGCGTGAATGAAGAACAGCATATTGTGTAGTTATGTAATGCCAAATTTGTCTGGGGAGTGATGCAGGTGCTCATGGTTCGATAAGATGTATCTTCGTTATATTAACTATTTAAAGTAAAATTTATCTTTTTATTTGAAGTATCATTTGTCTGTTCATTCATAGGGCTGTAACTTCTGAGCTCCAGGGCATCATACCTGGGGGGGCACCCCAAAGATGCACTGGGGAACCCCTCATGGAAGTTCGCAGGTGAAGTTTGCACAGCAATTGCCTGGGAAGTGCAATTCCGTGGGCAATTGCCCTGCACTGGAAACCATCCAAAAATTGTGATTTAAATTGGAAACTTTGGATGGTTTCAACTGTGTAACATCACCAGTTACCCAGAAAAAAGTTAGAAGAATTAAAGCGACTTCTAGCTTCTGGGTAGCTATTGTACAGACCCAGACCGACCCCACCCCCCACCCCACATGGGACTCCCCTCATACCCACAAACCCCCAGGGGATACCCCCACCCCCATGTCGCCTACATCCCCCCCCACTCCACCATGGTACACACCCCTATGTGAACCGACCCCCCGTCCTTGCCCAGGGGACCACCACTCCCCCCACTGGGCTTCCCCACCAACCCCCCCACCGAGAGGACTTCCCCCACTCCTGACCTCTCCTACCTCCACCCCCACCTCACATGCCCCAGGCCCGACCGACTAGACCTGACCCACTTGCCAAAGCCTGGCCTGACTCAAGGCCCAGCCTGACTCGAACCACTCCCCCCACTCCAAAAAAAGGCCTGGCTCAACCCGACTGGGATCCACCGCCCCCAGGCCTGACCTGAAGCCCCTCAAAGGCCCAACCCAACCTGACCGGACCCAGCCCAACCAACCCCCAAGGCCTGACCTGACCACGCCCCCAAAGGTCTGACCTGACCCAAACCCCCCACCCCCAAGGCCCAGCCTGGTCCAACCAGACCCCCTGGAACCCCTACCCCCACCACCTTAAGGCCCGACCCATCTCACATTCCAAAGGCCTCTCCTTACCCAACTCCCCCCCGCCAAGGCCTGACCCAACCCCACCCCCATCCAAGGCCTGACCTGACCCACAACCCCACCCCCACCCCCAAATCCTACCCAGTTACCTTATACACTTACCTTTAAACCTGACTGGACCTTTAAACTTAACTCTTTGAATTTACCTGGTTTACGGCATCTAGTGCTGTAAAAAAGGAGGCAAAAAGAGTCTTCAACTCTACAGTCCTCGATGCAAGGCCCCAGGTTGCGCTGCACTGCGTGGACCTCATCGGCCTGAGTTGGAAGTTCGGGCTGGATTTTCAGGTAAGACCCTTCGAGCAGAGTGGCAATCCGACTTCATTGCCATTTCAACGGAAGTTCCGGCCCATGTTTAATTTCTTTTCATTCTGATTTGTGTTAAAGTAAAACCTACAAAAAGTGAAATCTTCAGTTGGGGGCCATTCAGTAAATTTGGTTATTTTGGTTCACAGTTTCCCCAAGGGGATTGTAACAATTTGTACTGTCAAAAGCTGCTGCAGTGAGTGCTGAGTCTTTGAACTTGAATTCATAACCATCTCATTAGGAGGCTGATGCTCTCCTAGCTGAAGATAATTTATATGTTGCCCTAAAGTAAGCAAGCACTTAGTGAATTGTTTTGTTCAACAATAAGCTTGTGAAGAAAAACTTAAAGTAATTGAGTAAAGGGAATAAATATGATGGATATAGAAACAGGAAGAGGTATTGCTTAACTGGAGCAAGTGTGTGATAAAAGTATACATCCTGCCAGTGTATAAATTATGCAGATGTCCATGTGCGATAATTTACAATTTACTCCCAGGAAATATGAACGGACATTGTTCTGGCCATTGTACAGACTTGATTCCGGATATGGCATTCAAAATCACAATGAGAGAGTGAGTGAGTGAAGGAAAAGAATTAAGAGCTGAGATAACATTTTTCCAACTTTAATGTGGAGAGTTGACATGAACTCTGTCCATTTAAAATTCTGTGCAAACGTGCAAGGAGATCTGAAACAGGCCTGACTGCTGTTCCGCGAGAAGGATGCTGGGCAGCTCGATCTCACTCCAGCTACCCCTTCCCCTCATGTAGTCAGCCTGGGGTTTGGGCACCCATAGGGAGGAGGATCAGCAGGTGCACACGCCGCAGCCATCCATCTGGGTGACTCCGGGAGTGTCCGGCCCATCCAAATCCCCTCTTCCTGTGACTTCCACAGCTCCAGCTTCACAGGCCGAGGAGGGTGCCACTGCCACACAGCAGGACCCTAAAAGCAGGCCGGGGCCTTCAAAGACCCGGCCCTCCAGAAGACGCCTGCCAAAGTCATCACAGACAGGACGTCGCAGGCTGCCTCCACCTCCACTGTGGATATCCGGAGAGCAGCAAGACGTAGTGGCAGGGTTAGGGCAGTTAAGGAAAAGTAGTTGCACAGCCTGGCCACGGGTGTTGGTCACTTGTACATACAGTTCACTATTGTCAATAAACTCCTAAGAATGTCTCCCTGCCTGTGGCTCCTTGTTCTGGTGAGCAGTGTTCTTGTCACTCAGATGTGAAACCTTTCTGCACAAGATAAAAAGCAGTCTAGTCCAGGGCTTCTTCCCTGTGCTCTGTGTAGCCTTCAGACCACAGTGATGGCCCAGCCTCACACTTGCTGGACACATTACTGATGTCTGCACCTCAGCAGTGCTGGTCATTGCTGCTAGAATGTAGTGGGCAGGCACCACAGAGTTCTCTCATACAATCTGTGTGCTCTCAGCACCTTTATGGTGGGGCTGGCCCCCATCACCCCAGCATCTGTGACTAGTGATACTGTGAACCAGCTCCTGAAGGGCTCAGGTGGTGAAGGCGGACACAGCATCGGATGTGTCTAAAGTTTCACGGCTGCGTCTCTATGAGATGGCCCTGATCATGGAGCACAAGTGAGCTGCCCTCAGCCGGACAACAGTCAGACATCCACAGAGGCTATGTGAAGATTCTTGGAGTGTCCTCACTACTTGTTGTCATCATCCTCCTGCAATTGAGTGACTATTAGGGCCTCCACTGCATCTCCATACAGGAACATTCTCACAGAGGCTTTTGGAGCTGCCATAAACCAAACTGGAGTCAAACATTCACAACTGCGATGTGAGGATCTATGGGGTCACCTCACTGCATGCCGTCACCATCCTCCACAAATCTAGCAGCTATGAGAGCCTCCCAAGCGCGCCTATCTTGTCTAGCCAGTGCGAGATCCTCATCCCCGTCTTTGTCATGACCAAAGACCTCCTCACCCTCATCCGAGGAGACCTCCAACTCCTCCATCTCCTCTTCAGCCAGCTCATCTCTCCATTGCAGCACCAGGTTGTAAAGGGTGCAGCAGATGACGATGATGCCTAACCCCCTCTGTGGACTATATTGCAGGGCACCGCCAGACTGGTCCAGGCACTGGAACCGCATCTTCAGCATCCCGATGATCTGCTCCACCAAGTTGCAAGATGCAGCATGAGCTTCATTATACCATTGCTGTGCTGCAGTTTGAGGCTACCACACGGGCGTCATCAGCCACAGCCTCTGCGATTAGCCCTTGTCCCCGAGGAGCCGTCCCTGCAGCCTCGGTGGACCCTGGAAGACTGCAGGAATCTGTGAGTGACTGAGGATGTAGGTGTCGTGCACACTCCCTGGAAACCGTGCGCACACCTGCAGGATGCATTTCTGGTGGTCACATACCAGCTGCACATTCAGTGAGTGGAAGCCCTTGCAGATGATGTGGTCTATCATGTGTAGTGATGGAGACCTGAGCGCCACATGGGTGAAGTCGATCGCACCCTGCACCTGTGGGAATTCCGAGATCTGGCCCTTGGCTGTCCCAGTCCCGGGCGAAATGCACAAAGTTGTGTGCCCCCGTAAAGATGGCGTCCGTGACCTCATGGATACATTTGTGGGTGGTGGCTTGTGGGATCCCACAGTGGTCACCTGTGGAGCCCTGAAAGGAGCCATTAGCATGGAAATTGAGCGCCGTGGTCACTTTCACAGCCACTGGCAGTGGATGCCCTCCATGTCCCCTTGCCGCCAAGTCCTGCAGTAAGTGGCAGATGTGAGCTACTAGATCCCTAGACATGCGCAGTCATCGGCAACACTGGTTCTCGGTCACCTGCAGGAATGTCAGGGGGCATCTATAGACCCTGGGTGTCGCTAGGCACTGACCAGCCAAGGCTCACTGTCGCTCCTGGGCAGCATGTACGGGATCCTCTGCTGCCCCTTCTTCCTGAGGTTGCTACTTCTGACTTTGCATGGCCAGGAGCCTCAGTCACTCTCTCTTCCATCTTCTTCACTCTCTGTAGGCCATCAGGCATACAACTAGGTCACCAGGATCCATGATCCTGACTTGGTCCTCGTGCAGCATGAAAGACAGAGAGAGACGTGGTTAGCATGGGTGTACTTAGCATTCTTTCCTGGTCCTGTGTGTCCGCCCCTTAACGCTTCTTAGAGAGTGCTGGCCATCCCTCGGATGGCCACAGGTGAGTGGGCTGCTAGAAGCCTGGCCCCAATCATATCACTGTGGCTGAAGCTGAACTGTCTCAGTTGCAGAGGAACGGTCAGTTTATACAGGTGTCCCTAGTGCGTGGCCACTTCCCTCGCCTACCCTGCCCCCCCGCCTCGATTTCCTGTGTGCTGCATCCAATGCCAGGGCAGCAGTTACCCCCAGACACCACCCGCCCCCGAAAACCCCGCCTCTGTGACAGGGTGGCACTTCACCCGGCCCCCGGCGCCCCTGAAGCCTGCGAAGCAACAGGCGACCCTGGTGAGCTCTGCAGAATGATGCTGTTCACTCGCCTCCAGTTCCCCCAAAGTGAAGGCCGCTAAGTGCGCGTGTGTGGGGTTGTGAAGCACGTCGCCGTGCTTTCCAGCTGATGCGGACGGACGATCCGGTGGGGGCCCAGAGCCTGACGGGATGGCCTTTCAATGAGATGCTGATGTATTACAATGAGCTCCCCGCCAACCATTCGCGGGAAACGCGGCCCGGCGTTGGCAGGCTGAGCAGACGATTGCAACCTGCCTTCCCGCCGTCGTGTACCAGATCGCCATCATATTGTCCGCGCCTGCCGCCTATCACGCCCGCTGTTAGCGGGCACGGAAAACTCTGCCCAAGGAATCGCAAAAATCACAAGAAACAGATGCTTAGAAAAAAAATGACGAACTGACGTCTGAATGTTTCAATCGATAACATTTGTACAGGTCTAATGATTGCATGGATGACCACGGAAAACTGAAAGCTAAAAGAAGCGCATTTTAAAAATATTTAAAGGAAGTGCTGCTTGAGAAGCAGGGATTAATTACAGCACTAGCCCCACCCCCACCCCAAAGAAAAGCATTACCGAATGAATTATGTAGATAGTGTTCAAGTAGTAAAGTTTTCCTTTATCATGAAAAAGTGCCCTGAGATTATACAAGGAGAATTACAGAAATGTAAATCGTTGTATGAGACGTGTTGTCTCAATCGTCCAGGTACATTATTAAACTTTTATATTACATGCAAAAAGGGCATTTTAGTTTATGCTGTTCAATCATCTTCTGTACTGAATTGTCTCACTATGTGAATAGGATTAATCTAAGCCAATTGTTTATCAGGGTATAAGATGTATGCCTGGATATTATGATCAGTGCTATTCTTATATGAATGCTTAAAACACTTGCATTAGATTCCCTAGAAATGTTAATGTCTCCAATAAAATAGTGCAGAAAAGAATTTGGTAGCAGCACGTAAGTATTTATGAGGACAGGACTGACCATATAGTTTCCACCTTATAGTCTTCCCTTTAATTTTCCCTCAGAAACTGCCAAAAGCCTGTTGTTACATAATTCTTTGTTCATTTTTAAAATTAATTTTCAATAAATGTTAGAACTTATCTTTCAGCTGACCATGTTCCTTTGCCTTTGCTTAATCTTCACGTTTCTCTAGCTGCTAGCTCAGTCTTTGCTTTCCCCGCTGACCTTTCCCTCTGTGACCTTTTGTGACCTTGTTTGCTACTTCTGAATCATTTTTGCTGATTTTGCCGACTTTTGCTATTTTTGTATTTTGATAGTAAACCATCTTGAAATTTGAATATTAATAAATTATTTCATTTTAAATTTGATTATTGAGCGATTTGCATGCCAAAAATTCTCAGAGACTTAGTACGTTTTTAAAGCTCACTTCGAATAGAGTGGGGTTTCCTAATTAATGCCATCACAGATGAATTATTAAAGGACATTGCAGTGCACATGTTACATGCTGTACACTCATACTTCTTATACAAAGCTAACAACAAACTTTTGGTCATTAGGACACCACTGTCTGAGCCTGGTACTAAACAACAAAAGATCCATTGTCAGGTTTTAAGTTCACATGCATGGAAAAAAAATACCACTTTCAACTCCCATGCAGACATGTCAAGTTAGATTTGGAGAACTGGGAGCAGGGCACTGATTAAAGTCTGTAACTTATCAGATTTCCAAATCGGTTAATTTCAATTTCACTTTCAATTGCAAATTAGGACTGATCCCTTTGTTTAGTTCCACTGCTCCTTCTGATAAGCTATGCTTTGTTGAACTATAAATGTATTCATGAACAGCCATCTTTCCAGTAATTCTGCCATTCACTTATCCTCACGATATTGACTTTTGCTGATGTCCGCTTACGTAGGCATTATCAGAGCTCAAGGTTAAGTCTAAAATGTTGAGTGCTGTGAGGGTTGAGGCCAATTCTGCCCATACTTGATGTCCATATCAAGCACTTAGCTGGCGGCTGTCATTGGGTTGATTAAAAGCCATGACTGCTGATTTCTGGCCTCCTTAGCCTTGCACTTTGACATTAGTGTTATTTCTTTTATAGTTGGTGTTTTAGCTCCATGGGCTGGATTTTACACTTCCCTGTTGGCGGATTTGAAGGTGGAGGGCAAGTAAAATCCAGTGGGTGGTCTTCCTGTCACCTACCTGCTTGCCCCTGACCATCTAAAATTTTATAGGGGGCAGGGGAGATGTCGGGCCCAACCTTGGGCCTATTAAAGCCCTTAAGTGGCTAATCAATGGCTACTTAAGGGCCTCACCTGCCTCCGCCACTATTCTACCTGTGTCGAGGGAAGGCCGGCAGCTTTAGCTGCATGTGCTGCTGTTGGACAAGGGGCCAGTGGAGCCTCCTTTGTTGGCTCCTTGGGCCCATCAGAGGCAACCCTGCCTCCCGCCAAGGTCATCTCCCCCGTAACCCTCCCCTTGGCCTCTTGAATCCAGCCCCCTCACTCACCTAGCTGAGACCCCTGATCCCTGGGCTCCTTGGCGTGGTGGGATTGTAGTCCCAGCAGTGGCCACCACTCCTGGCTAGCACTGTTGGGACTAAAGAGCTGCCACACATCCGAGTGGCTGACAGCTTTCTAAGGCGGGACATCTTCCTGAGATAGAGACAGAAGTCTCACCTTAAAGCAATTAATGCTGCTCCCAGTGTAGTGTGGGCAGGGTTCCCCCAGTGGATGGTGTTTAATGGAGGTGACAGGGGTCTTGTACACCTGCTGGAAATCCCCGCACCGCCTCCTTTCAGGAAGGCCAGCCGAATTAAGTACCTATCAGACACTTAACTGAGCAGTGAAGGGCCTTCCTCAGGATCAAGGAGCCTGGGGATGGAAATCCTGCCCCGTGAGAGCTGCTGGCCAATCAGAGGCTGGCAGCTGTCATTGCAGTCAATGGCACGGGGGAAGCGGTGGTATGTGCTGGGAATGTACTCAGAGGGAGGCCTGGGATCTGTGAGGGACCCAGGCCACAGTGATGGCGTGGTGGGGGACCGCGGCAAGAGCTCTCAGTGGGAACCCCCCCGCCCACCCCCCACTTCCTGATATGGGTCCCTCAATCAGGCACCAAGTGCCTTTGAATAAGGGACCGCTTCCAACCCACCCAGAGGCTCAAGTGGCAGCGGGGTGGGTAGGCCGTCTACGAGCCTTCCTAAATTAATCGAGGCAGACGCAGGGCGGCAGCAGTGTTCCCAGCCACCACCCTTCCTCTTGATTGAATGCCCCCACCATCAAATTCACTTCAGGGGAGGGCATTAAATTCCACCTGACCTTTTAGCTGGGGGTGTGGGGCAGTGGTAGGGACCACACACCCTGTAAAAAACCAGCACAGTGAGGCAATGGAGGAATCAGATGTTGCAGTTTCAAGATGCTTGAAAGAAACAGTCAGAACAGCTCAATGCTGGCAACCAAGAAGATGTCTGTGGCTACATTTCTATTTCTACTCTTAATCCCTGCTGAAAGCTCTGGTGGAGTGGATCTGGGCCCAGATGGTGCCAGAGCAGGAAAATTCTGCGATTCATTCACTCACAAGAGTAGTTCATCCTAGAACACCACAAACTCTGGGTGCCCATAAGGACCTTTTGAAAGGAAAATCATTGCTATTGGTAAGACACAAGATTCTGATTCAACTTCCTCTCATCAATCACTGGGTTCTTTTAAACAATGGCCACTCTGAAACCATCTGTAGCTTCTGTTTGTGTACCTGCAAGGTGAGGTGACAGTGACTGTCCTTGACATCAAGGCAGCACTTGACCGAGTGTGGCATTGAGGAGCCCTAGCAAAACTGGAGTCAGTTGGAGTTAGGGGGAAAACTCTCCACTGGTTGGAGCCACACCTAGCACAAAGAAGATGGTTGTAGTTGTTAGAGGTCAATCATCTCAGTTCCAGCACATCACTGCAGGAGTTCCTCAGGGTAGAGTCCTCAGCCCAACCATCTTCAGCTGCTTCATCAATGACCTTCCTCCCATCATTCTGTCAGAAGTGGGGATGTTTGCTGATGATTGCACAATGTTCAGCACCATTCACGACTCCTCAGATACTGTCCATGTCCAAATGCAGCAAGATCTGGACAATATCCAGGCTTGGACTGACAAGTGGCAAATAACATTTGTGCCACACAAGTGCCAGGCAATGACCATCTCCAACAAGAGAGAATCTAACCATTAACATTCAATGGCATTACCATTGCTGAATTCCCCACTATCAATATACTGGGAGTTACTATTGACCAGAAACTGAACTGGACTAGCCATATAAATACTATGACTAAAAGAGCAGGTCAGAGGCTAAGAATCCTGCGGCGAGTCACTCACCTCCTGACTTCCCAAAGCCTGTTCACCATCTACAGGGCCCAAGTCAGGAGTGTGACAGAATGCTCTCCACTTGCCTGGATGAGTGCAGCTCCAACAACACTCAAGAAGCTTGATACCATCCAGGTCAAAGCAGTCCACTTGATTGGCACCACATCCAGAAACATTCACTCCCTCCACCACCGACGCACAGTGGCCGCAGTGTATACCATCTACAGGAACTCACTAAGACCCCTTAGACAGAACCTTCCAAACCCAAGACTACTACTGTCTAGAAGGACAAGGGCAGCAGGCACATGGAAACAGCACCATCTGGAAGTTCCCTTCCAAGCCACTCACCACCCTGACTTGGAAATATATCCCTGTTCCTTCACTGTTGCTCGATCAAAATCCTGGGACTCCCTCCCTAACAGCACTGTGGGTGTACCTACACTACATGGACTGCAGCGGTTCAAGAAGGCAGCTCACCACCACCTTCTCAAGGGCGTTTAGGGATGGGTGACCTAGCCAATGACACTCACATCCCACGAATGAATAAAAAAATGTCTTGATTGATGTCTTCAAGCTACATTGGAATGCTTTCTTTGAAAAATGGATTTCTTCCCCTTTTAAAAGCTGGGATGCCTCAGTGCCTTTCACCATTTGTAGTCTGTCCTTAGTACCTTAGTAAAGTCGTATTATTGCAGAACAGAAGTGAATCAGTTTAACAACGTGAATTAAAAATTCACACGGAAAACAATAACAATTGACCCAATGAGAATATATTGCGATTTCTTAAAAACAATTATGTTACTTCTTCTGTAATGTGAAGTCAGTAAATTTGCTCATTACAATTAAACAGTAGAATTGGTTTTTGATTTGATTTTCTTTATTCAGTACATTACTGCAATCATATTCTTTTCAGCTGGGATCTAACTTTAGTTTGTGTGTGAATATTCTGGCAGCACTGAGACGTTCCAAATTACAAGATCCTATATTTTTCATTTTGCCACATGAATGATACTTATAATATTACTCACCATATATAGGATGCGCACAATCCTCTTTAATACTGCTTTTCCATAATGCAAAATAGTCCTGAAGAAACAACTACTTCCTTGAGACTCTCTGCTATTTCCTTTCTTTCTCACTCGGTTCCCACCCAGAGATCTGTGATTCTCATGGCTAAAAAGGAAATAAGGTAATTTTGTACTTTTAGTTTTAACTGGTGAACCAATGACAACTGTAAAAATGTGAGTTTCTAATAACATTGGGTCTCTGGAGTTTGGATGATTTACAAGAGTGAGGTTGTATCTGCAGGCAACAGCGCTCCATTAATGTAGTACCAGGTTTAAAATTCTCTTGCTCTACTGCGATACCATGACAGGGCTGTCACTGTAGAATGATTGTGCTTCAGATTTCTCAAAGATTTTCTGTACCATCCCCAAATAACTCATTCTACATCACAAGTGAATCTCCCATGTCATTGCTCCCAGTGAGTCACAGGATTTGTTGCCTGTCTTACAAATTGTCAGGTTACTGGATGTCTTTTTCTCATCTTCTGCTTATCTCCATCTCCAGGAGCTTCAGGGTTTCGTTTTGTGATTGTTTGCTTTGGTGTTTATTATTCGCTGGTTAATTCTGTGTCACGGTCTTTTCTCTCTGTCTTTTTCTTTTCCTATTTTTACCTCTCTCCTGTTAATTGGCACTTCTATCATTTCTTTTGTTGGATGCTGGTCAGTGGGAAGAACAGGTGGTGGCTAGTGAAGGGATCTGGCCAGCATTGCAGGTAGGTTTCAAGTAATGGGTCAAGCGCCAGGGCTCAGGGCATCAGTGGAACACAGCATGAAGGAGCCGGAACCTTGCTCAATCTGCTTTGCCACAATAACTGCCACAGTGCCCACGGTGTGAGCATTCTGTTCCCTCTCTGTGGATTCATGATGTATTGTGGCTGCCCAATTATTTTGCTGATGATAACTGATTCTCTTACGTTCTATCTCAATAGGAAACCTGCTGACCTGCAAAATCTGGCTCCGGGAACACATCCCCCATTCATAACCTTCAATGGAGAAGTGAAAACTGATGTCAATAAGATTGAGGAATTCCTTGAGGATGTCCTGGCTCCACCCAGGTAAGTGTTTCAGTGTAGGAACACAAGTTACTGCTTCCTGGATATCCACAGGACAGGTACAGTGTCAAACTCGATTTATGGACATAGGGCTGAAAATATAAAGAGGTCTCTAGCTGAAGCCACATAGAAATGGTCACCTATTTCATTACAAGAAAACAAAAAACATTAAAATAGGTTTAAAACTTCCTTAATGCGAACAAATAATTTTGTAAATGTCAACAGAACAGGCTTTTGAAATGCGTCTACTTAGTCACTTTTAATAAAGTTGACCTGAAATGTAATTGGCTTTGTAAACTCTATGGGCAGGATCTTTAGGTCGGGACCCGCTCACCGACGCATAAAATGATGCGGGATGACATCGGGTGGAACTCCCGACCTCATCCCGTGTCATTTCCATTTTCAGGTCGGCGGGGGCGCAGCCGAATCAACTGTGCGCTCGCCGACCTGTCAATGGCCAATTGAGGCCCTTTAAAAAGTCATTAACATAATTAAGGGACCTGCCGTCCAACCTTAAGGTTGACGGGCAAGCCGGGGGCCCAGGCGGGCTTGAGAAAAAGCATGAAACCTCATCCAGGGGCGGGATGAGGTTTCATGACGGTTTTAAAATATTTAATAAAGGTTTGAGTTAAAGTGATGGATATGTCCCAACTCATGTGACAGTGGCGATCTCCCTGAGGCAGCACTTAGCCTCAGGGAGATCAGTGTGCCCTATCGTGTGCATGCGCGAAAGAGCGCCCTCCCGGCTGATGGAATCCCCCCTCCCACGCCCGCACAGGGAGTGCATAGCGCTTCCTGGCAGATGTCACGCTGGGCGGGCCTTAATTGGCCTCCCACGTAAAATGGCGGTGCTGCCCCAATGGGGGGAAAATTTTTCCCTCTGTTAATATTGACTGCCTATAAAGGATATAATTGGAATATTCACCTGCCAAAGCTAGATGCAGTTATGAGATTCAAGCCCCACTCCAGCATTTGAATGCATGTTGTAGGCTGACACTCCCATACATTACTGAGTTGGTACGTTTCTGTTAAAAGTGGCATCCTTCAGGTGGTTAACTGTCTGTTTTGTTAGTTCAGGTGGACAATAAAGGTCCAACATTAAAGTCGAGCAGGAAGTTCTCCTGGTGTTCTGCTCAAAATTTATCCCTCAGACAACACAATCGCAACAGATTGACTGACTACTTATCACATTGCTGTCTGTTGGATCTTGCTGTGCAAAGTGACTGTTATATTTGCCTGCTTAACACGAGCCATTGCACCTCAAAATAATACATTGGATGTTAAATGCTTTGAGAAATTTTTTTAAGAGTTTGACAATATGCAATTTAGATCCATGTTTTAATTTTCTTTTAAATATCTCCAATTTCTACCCCCTCTGATGCTCCCAATGATTGCTCCTTCTCTGCTTGTACAATATCCTAAGGGATTTATTCCTTGTTCTCAGCTATTCATCATCTACCCTTGACCTTGATTTTCTACTCTGTAAAGCCCAGTGGTCAAGGATAGAACTGGAGCCAATCTTCACACACTTTTATAAGCATTGCACATATTACAAGCATGCACCTCCTAACCCAACTACCACAGTTTCAGTCAGTTCCTATTTATAACTTTTTTGGAAACCCATTACCAATCAAGTGCCCCATTTGAAATGGACACTCAGCCTGTGGGCAAGATGTCCTGGAGTCGGACTTGAACCCAGGGCCTTCCAGCTCAGAGGCGAGAGATCTACCAACTGAGTCTTTCCTATTTATCGGAGCACAAGTGAATCCACAGTTAATGCCCACCACTTGCATATAATTAAATACACAATTATTATACAGTTAACACTTGACTCCACCAGTCTTTACATCTGCCACCTCAGCTTGAACTAGGAGCTGTGCAACCTTGGCATTCTGCTCAATTCCAAACACACACAGCTGCTCTGATGCTAAGACTATTTTTTTAACCTCTGCAGCATTACCCACCCCTGCACTTATCTGTCCTCCTACATTACTAAAATCTCAGTCAATGCTTTCATCACCTCAAGAGACCTTGGTATCTCCAATACTTTCTTAGCTGATCCCTTTCCTTCAGTTCTTCACAAACTTCTTCATCCAGGTAAAGTGCCATACTTATATTATCAGTGTTGTCTTTAAACTACTGGCTTCCCACACTTCAGCAAATCAACTTCAATACTCCATCCTCGCTGTCAAAAACTTTCATCGCCTCATACCTCCTTATATGCTTCTTCCTAGCATCCAAGTATGTACCCATTACTCTTTGTCCCTTTCTTTCTCTGCTCCAGCATTAGTAGCTACTTGTTCAGTCATAACACCCCTGCCTTTGGGATCCCCTTGCCCAGTTCCCTGCTCCTTGCCACCTTCTTGCCTGATTTCAGAAATCTCCTGAAGACTCTTTATTCTGACCATGCTTTTGGTCATCTCACTCCCCTACCCTGCCCCCCACATTCATCTCCATTTTCCATGATCATTTCTTTTCCTCTTTCATCTAAATTATTTTGAGACTCCTTTTTGCACATAAGGGAAACTGCAGACATGCATGTTGTTGTTGTACAGTATTTCTATTTAACACACATGGTCAGGCCATTGAACTGTAAGGGGCATCAATGATGTTATACTTGATGGCATCCACACATCTTTTCATTGTCTTTGGAAAACAAGCAGGAATAAAGGAATAAGAAACCTGACGCGGGGACCACCAGTTGTAGCAACTCTTTCTGCTGCTCCAGCACAGACATGAGGTTGAACATGAACCCTTTTGTGGCCTCTATGCCCTGTTAACACACAAGGCAGTGGCCTAATGAATGAGGCAGTAGAGTTAACACAAGTGAAATGAATTTCACAAAAGCAGTATTTTTTGAACTGGGTGAAAGAACCTGCTTTGCTGGGACTCTCCCGTTGGACTGGTAATGTCATATTTATATTTTGTAGTGCAATGCTAATTTTATGCCTGATGCAGTGAATTTGATTGACAACATGTATATCGTGTCTGCTTTATGCAAATCATGTGATATCAGTACTTGTTGTGATTAGTCTAAAATTCTCCTCATTTTGCTATAATTTTAAGACAGTTCCTCAGTCCTCGATGAAGTGCAGTACACTCTGACGATTCCAGGAAACACAATCTCAGCTTGACGAATGCTTCTGTTTTCACCAGCTGGGGGCACAGAAAGGTCAGGTGTGATTAAGATGACGGGAGAAATTCCTCAGAAGGGAGTCATATCTCCCCATTCCTCCATGTGAGCTTTCAGTGACATTACGCTATGGAGAGTAGGAGTTTCCCATAGCCTGAAGAATATTTGCAGCTATAAACAATGTAGAAATCAGATGAGATTGAGTTCCACTTAACAACAGCTATATTACCTCACCCTTTTTATTTAGTGCTTGGTGTTAAATTCAAGCCAATACATTTCTAGATGGGGTTAAACTCGAGGGGCTCTGAAAATGGGCACTAACCCTTGATTGCGATGGAAGCAATATGCAAACTGTGTGCCGCTGGATCTTTTCCATGGGTGCTGCGACCATCCACCGCTAACTTTCTATTGGCTGGCTGCATCAGTGGGAGGTGGGTGCAATATTGTGGTTGGCTAGCACCACTTAAAGCTAGTCCACACCTCTTAAAGGGGAGGTGCATTGTAGTTGAATCTCCACAAACACTGAAGAATGGCACAACACAGGAGAGCGCGAGGTCCATGTTTTACAGATGCTACACTAAAGGCCCTGGAAGTTAAGTTTGAAAATAGGAGAGAAGACCTATATTTGCTGGAGCCAGGAAACCTTCATGACACATGATGAGAAGGTAGTGGGATCTAATAGCCATGGTCAATGCCAGAATTTAGGCCCTGATGACCTGCATGCAGGGCTGCAAGAACTTCAATAACCTCACATGACTTATCAAGGTCAGGAAATGCATTTTCAAAAACCATATCCTACCAATTGCACCAGTAGCCTCAAACGCTGCTCAATTCACCCCACCCACTTATCCCACCTACCGACAATCTATCAGTTGGACTCATACATGGCATTCATATGTTTTACCTCACCCTCACACATGCAGATCACACCCTCACACCCACATCTCACAGGTTGCACACACTGCCAGCTATTCAAATATGACAGCTACATCACCCAGAATGATTGCATGACACTCACTGTCACACTTCCCTCTTTGTTGCACGACAAGATGGTGCACAACCAGAAGCAACAGGAGCTAACCGGAGTGGGGGGGACAGGTGCAGTTACATGCCCTAACCCCTGTAGTGCATTAAAAATGCCAGAAATTGCCCTTCTGGATTCCCTTAGTGCCTGTCTTCCATATGATTTTGCGTGTCCTAATACCCCCATGCATGGCTGCAGCATGGCTCGGGGAAGGCTGCTGACTTTCAATGAAGGAGGTTGCAGAAGGCCTTGGAGGACAACTTTTAGCTCATTCTCCAAGTCATGATATACTCCAAGAGGAATGCCGGATAATGCTCCCTTGTCTGGGAGTAACTAATTTGTGCAGAAGACCTGAAGTCAGCAAAAACTCTTTGAGCACCTGGCCAATCCCAGGCAACTTTAAACAACTATAAAGAGCACCAAACTGGTGTATAATTGAAGCAACAGTCAAAAGAAATCAACCAGTAAGTGCAGTGAGAAGTTGATGATCCCTTCAAACAGTCCTTCCTGCTGCTGAACATGTATTCAACTGTGCAAGGTCAGGGGACAGCATTAGCTGAAGAATTGAGCTCCAAGCTGTCATTGCAGGCATCAGATCAGAGTTAGACACTGAATGGTGTCATGGTCTGCTTGCTCTGCATACTTCTGGTGGCTGTTCACTGCGTGACCCCAATGCCCTCACCAATATGGTGTCTGGCGCAATTTGCCCCAAAAATGTGCATGTGCATTGCGGTCACCATTTTGGAGCTCTAAGGGAACTCCTATGCCCTCATTTAAAAACAAAGGCAAATGATCCCAATTTCTTGCCAGAGAGTCTTGCTCCAGCTGCAGAGATTAAATGCAATATTTACATGTCGATTTACATTGATGGAAAGTAAATTCTCAGGGCAGACTAATTACCACTTGAAATCTCTTCCTAAGACCCATCCATTTGTTGACAGAAAAGCATTTAATATTTGTTCCTCAGCCATTTTTCCACCCTCACCTCCTGAAGGCATATAATTTGTGCTTGTAGGCTATTCAACAATGAATGGCATCACTGCCCAACCTGATCGTATTTACTTGTGAATGTTTTACAGGAGTCACGGTGAGTCATGAGAAGCAAGAACTCCAAATTGTACCCGGCTTATGAACTGTGAGGTTAGGTGTAGCATTGCAACTGGTACTCTGTTGGTGCAAGTGTTTGCTGACACTCACTGTCTAGATTTGAAGCAGATGTATGGTGACTTTAATGAAGCATCAGAGTACCCCTGGCCTATTGGAGCAGTATCCCAACACAAAGTCAGCATTAAAGTCAGGAGATAATTCTGAAAAATGTGGTTTAAAAAAAGTGACAAATTGTATTTACACCAGCATGACAGATTGCCTAACCTGGTACATTCATTCTTACACAACATTTCTTCATCTAAGATCATAAATTCTGATGACTCAGAAAATTAACCCTCCAAATGATATGGAATTCTGAGAGTCCTGCAAGGAGAGAAAAAAAATTCCTCCTTAGTGGTTCAACTACTTTGAATTGAGCTGTGATTATAAAAACACAAGGATATTTTGACATAAACTGTGGTTTCTGGACAGAATTATTAATCGTCAATTATTAAAGTTTCAGTCTCACCAGTATGTGTGTGATCAGTCTTGGCGACTGAGCAGTCCTGGCTAACAGTAGATGTGTGATGATTTTCATACTGGAAACTCGCTGCAATGTTTTAACCATCAGTGATAGCTTGGAAAAGTTTAGAACTTCTGGTGGGTACAATACAAAAATCAGTAGAGACAAAAAGCAGGCTTGTCTTGAGTTTTTTTTTACGTATAAACTACTTGATTTGGATCCTGCCCATTGAATTGTAAGGTAATTTCACTAGCTCCATATTTCCATTGGCAGACATACTTAGTGGGAATGGGTCAGAGATAGGGCTACACAAACTTCACAGTCAGATTCTGAATCATGCTCCCTTTGAGCACAGTTTCCCGCGAGAGATTCGGGATTGGTGAGTTTAGCGTTGTAGGTTTCGCGCAGCTTTTGAAACAACACATTCTCTACAGAATTTTTAAACAATTAATGTAGATCATAGAATGGCTGCAGCACAGAAGGAGGCCATTCTGCCTGTTGTGGCTGTGCTGGCTCTCTGAAGGAGCAATTCGCCTCGTGCCACTGACCTGCTTTTCCCTGTAGCCCCTGCAAACTTTTCCCTTTCAGATAATGATTCAATTCCCTTTTGAAAGCCTCACTTGGCCCTGCCTCCAACGCACTCTCAGGCAGTGCATTCCAGATCCTAACCACTCTCTGCGTGAGAAAGTTATTCCCCATGTCGCCATTGCTTCTTTTGCCAATTGCCTGAACGCTGTCCCCTCTGGTTCTCAATCCTTCCACCAATGGGAACAGTTTCTCCCTATTCTATTCTGTCCAGATCCCCCTTGATCAAGCAAAATTATTTCTATAGTGGAACTCGAGCATAGTTTTATTCAATTGTGCACAGCTCCACAATATAGGTAATATGTAAATATATAATACAATCCACTTTCACCCCAGTTGGCATCAAGATTAATGCCCACAGATATATTGAAAATAAAATCCTGCTGTGTGTCGTTTTTGCAATTCAGTGAGCACTATCACAGGTTGTGAAAGGGTCATTTCAGAATAATTTTTCAGCTGCAGAATTCTGCTTAGAACTTATAGGCACCCTTCCTGTTTTATTAGTTGTTTGTAGACTTGCAAAGCTTGTGGGCAAACATTCTTAAAAATGAGCAGCAAGAGCACCCAGGTCTCACAGCTGAAATAATAGGGTTAACTGAGCGTGTTCCCTTCTTACATTGTCTTTGTTGGCAGTTTTTGTGCAGTGATTTTATTAAGAGTCCATATTCCTTCTCGGCTGCAACAATTCCTAATTAGACACAAGCGCTCACATCTCTCTCTGATTGATCAGTGTAATTAACATCTGCAGACAATTGTAGAAACAGTCACTGTACAAAGCAGCCTATTCATTTTCCTGTCATTTTACTGCAGAGCAATTCATCTTCTGAATGTCTCTCTGACAGCTACACCATGCTGGAAGAAAACTGCGACCCTGCCCCTTTCTGTGCCTGGTGGTGAAATACTCCACTGCTGTTACTGCAGTTGATTTGGTTTCAAATTACTTCAGGATTTTCTGCTCCTTGAGGTGAAACAAGATTGTGCTAGAAAATTGAACATTCTTCCAGGGAAAACACAGTCACAGTATTGAGTACAGGTTAAACGCAGTTCTGAACTGTTCTCATGATTGGCCTCAGCTCCAATTCCCTCCCCCCTTGCTGCAACAGGGTGAGGTTTCTGAATGCTATGATATACGCCCTGTGAGTGAGACTGTACAGCTAGTGCCATGAAGTGCTTGATTACAGTCCATTTTATACTGTATGGTAACTGGATGGCAGTCGTACAGGCTCATTTTAATTTTCACCCTTAACAACAAAGGAAACCATAACCTCATTTGTCTGAGTTTGGTTTGAACCTAAATTCTGAGAGCAAAAAGACGCAGTTAAACAGATTGCTGTGTCTGAAGTGTTTATGACATGGGGCAGGATATTTACCTCGTCGGGCGGGCACACCAGGCGGGAAACCTACTGCCGCCCGCGATCGGGCCCCGACCGCGATTTCACAGTGGCTGGTCAATTAACAGCCAGCCAGTCTGAAGGGCACGCTCAGAGCCTCAGCGCTGCCAGGGTGGGGGTGGGGCGAGCACAAGTGCTGAAGTGTAAGCCCGTGCAGGGGTGCGCACAGTGAAAGCTCCCTGAAGGCACAGAGCTGCCTCAGGGAGCTGAAGGTATTTAGCATTGAAAAGAAAGGTTTCAAAAATAAGGAAAATATGTCCCCTCGGTCACATGAGCTTTAAATGAGTTTTAAATTTTTAAAATTGTTTTTTTCAATTACTGTCCGAAACCTCATCCCGCCCGCGGATGAGGTTTGGTTAAAAATGCAAAGGCCGCCTGGCCTATTTGCCCGCCCGCCAAACGAATGGTTGGATGGGCAGCAAAAAATTCAATTTAATTAATTGATTAAGGGACTTAATAGACCTCTTAGTTGTCGGCGGGCGTGCTGCCACTGCCGAGCGAAATATCGCGAGAGTACGCGACGGCGTTGGGACGCTCGGCAGATGTCATCGCGCACTATTTCACTCCCGTTCGGGTCGGGCTGCGCCCCCGCCTGCGGGATGAAAATTTCTGCCCCTGATGTCATCTGACCTGCTAGATTGTGCTTTGAAAATGGACTTTCAATGTAAAATTTTAAAGAGAATCCAAACATTTTATTACCTGAACACATCTAAAGTTTATGGCAATATTATAGCAGAGATGTTGAGTAAGCCTCTTGGCCTTGCCGCCTAACGGTTGCTGTAATTTGTATATGTGCTGTGTATATTCATCACTTAGGTGGATAGCAGCATTGTTATGTCCCCAGTAACTTGCAACAACTATCACTTTGTTTATACACTGCAGCACATGAAAGCCCAAATTATACTTGTCTTGATAGAAGCTTCAGCCACGGTGAATCCAGCATCAAACGTACAGTTTGCCCTTCAGAATGGGTCTGGACGACTTTGCCAGGCAATCTCTGTTCTGTTCTAGGCTGTTTGAGGATTTGACGCCAGACTTCAAACTTCACTCAGACATTAACCCCTCTAGTGCCTGAGAAACACTGAACAAAAATCAGCTGGAACACTGGAGCTTGGGTTTTCTAAATGCTGTTATTTAACCCCAGCAGCAATCTCTTTATTTTCAGTAGTTAGAAGATGAACAGCTCAGAATTTACAATGATAAATAACTTGCATTTAGAAGGATCTTATCACATCAAACATCTCAATGCAAGTTATACCAGCATGAATTTTTTGAATTGAAGTGATTGTAGTTATATATTTTAAAGCAGGAAATAATGATAACATTATTAACTTGAATGGGAATTTGGTGTTGCAACTTGAGTTGGGATGTCAATCTTGATCAAACTTAAAGCACACCAGGGACTGAGATAGTGTGTGGTATAAAGGTGACTAGAGGGGAAAATACTTTACAAGAAAATATAACAGAGCATTCAAATACTCTCTATGTTTACAATAGCCTAGATTAAATACTAACCAAAAAAACCCACTAATTTCACTAAATTTATACTTGGCTTCCAGTAGAAGTAGCATGTTCAACAGCCAATCAGGCATGGGATTTTCACAAGAAGTGTTTATAAAACTCCCTGCACTTGTATCAATCATAACCTATTCAGTCACTTAGGGGATATATTCATCTTCAGTGGCCTTATTATAAGGTGATTGTTTAGTATTTATCAATCATACATTGAACTGGTCTTGGGCATATAAAAAATTACTTCAGTGGTTGGTGGTAAGGTAGAGACCTGAATCTGTGGGCAGGATTTTACACTCCCGCTCGTGGCAGGTCTCATGGCGGGCGGGAGCAAAAAAATATCACAACAAGGCCAAAAATGGGTTTTACGGCGTCGTAAATCCAGTGCGCAATTGTGTGCTGCAGCCTTCAATGGCGGGCCGCGTTTCCCACCGTGGCATGGTTGGCAATGTCATTTCAATATATTTGCATCTCATTACAAGGACTCCTCGCCGGAATCACCCCCGCATGCTGGATTATCAGAGCACGTCGGCTTCCACTAGAACGATGTGTTTCGCAATGGTATAGAAAGTGACATGCACCTGGCAACCCGCACTTTGCTCGTGACTTTGAGGTTCGTTCGCCCTACCTTGCATCGCGCAGCGCTCACGGTAATCAGCGCCAGGCTTTGCAGGCAGCACCACATCACTTTCAGGGGTTTGTCACTACCTCTCTACCTAGTCTCTACCTACCAGACCAACGGTAAGGCAGGGGTGTCTTTTAATGAGCTTCAGGGTTAGGGCTGCACTGGGAAGGGGGAGAAATTGGCCTGAGGCATGGGAAGGGGCTGCATGACAAGGGCTGCACTGGGGGATAAGGTGGGATTGGTTGCCCTCAGAAACATTATTGGCGGGGTGGAGGGGGAATGCAGGGGGGTGGGGGTAGCATCCTCAGCGCTAGGGTAGGGAGAGAGTACGTCACAGAATCACATAAGCTACTTGGGGCCAGAATTAGAGGAGCGCTGAGTTAAGAAACATTCCTATTTACATGTTGAGCTTGCAAAGACTTTCCTTGTCCCAATCCAGGGAGAGGGAGGAGTCAGTCCAGTCTCAATCGTGCCCAGCACGTTGTGTGCAGGGCATTGTCGTAACATCACGCGCCTTGGTCCATGGGGTTTCTGGCATCATACTGCAGATGGCACACTAGGTCAGGGCAGGCATCTGCAGCCTACAGGTGGGGAGAAGGTATTCTGGGGGCATCTGAAGGTGAGGAGGGAGGTGGGGGGATATCTGTTTAACTGTGCAAGTGGCCTCAAGAAAGGGAGGGATGAGGTCTACATGGCATAGGCACATGCATATCATAAGGTTCAGGGGCTAACAAAGGGATATCTACCACAATCACAATGGGATCAAGGAATATGGGAGAGGATTGAGAGGTTCTTGGAGGGAGGGAAAACCTGAACATTAAGTTCCTGAAGGGCGATGGGAAGGATCTCCACACTCACACTGGGAAGGTCCAAGCTGATCTGGCAGTGAGACCTCAGCACCACCATCTTCCAACCTGTGGCGATGGTGCAGTACAAAATTAAAATGAGGAGATACTCTGATGGCGAGGGCTCTGAAGGCCAATTGGAGGGCAGGTGCATGCACTGGGGCAGGGGATGGGGAGCGATTAAAGGGGCACCCAACTGAACTGTGCATTCCCAAATGAGGAGAGATACACAACTGAGAAATGTTGGGATCCTTTCAATGAAAATGCTGGGAATCAGGAAAATGAAGCATTCATGCGAGATTAATCTGGAAAAGTAGCTCTAAGTGAATCTACTTGTATGAACCACTTGTTCGCAGCATGGAAAATACCCAGAGCAATAATGAACTACAGAGCAATTGGGCAACTGGACAAGCTTCAGATGCATATTAGAATCGTGGCACTGGCAGGTTCACAGAAGAGAAGCCTCAGGCCTCCTGTAAATGACATCATGTCCTTACTAAACATTTTCCCTTATTTTCCATAGAATGCAGTGAATGAGGATCCTAGCGCCTGGACTGAAAGCAGCACATCCAAGTGCCTGGCCAATACAATCTCATAGCAGTCAGTCACGTGAAGGGGAGTGAGAGCGGGTGGAAGGAGCACATTGAAATTGACCATTGCCTGGCCAGTATTTCAGGGGTGAATGGTTGCTGACACTGGAATAAAGCCCTTGAACCCACATTCACTGATGAGTCATTGACAGAAGTAAGATCTTTGCAGGCTGATGCTGACTCATGTCTGTTTCTCAATAACGTTGCAGAGAGGAGACCGCCAGGAAGATGGATTTATTGCCAACTGCATAATCACATACAGGCAGGAGTGAAGAAGAAGATTGTAACGGAGGCGCCTGGCTCACCAAAAGGAGGAGTTAAACCCTCAAAACCAAGGGACAGCAGGGCCCCCTCTGGATGCAGAGGATGAGTCTCACAAAGACATTGTGGGTAGGGGGCTTGCAAGACTGAAGGTGTACAGAACTTGCATGTCTTATCTGCAGATGAGCGAGAGACAGTGTCGCTGATGCCTCTGCATGTCCAGGGATCTGGTGACTCACATTTGCCACATTCTCCAGGAATTGGTGCCACGGGGACTGGGAGGGCATCCATTGCCACTGGCTGTGAAAGTACCTGCTGCACTGAACTTCTACACGAGTGGCTCCTGCCAGGGCTCTACTGGGGACCTCTGCAGGATCTCTCAGGCGTCCATGCACAAACGCATACATGAGGTAACAGACGCCCTTTTTGCCGAGGACCACAATTACATCAACTTCGACAGAGATCAGGCAACCCAGGACGCCCGAGCACTGGGCTTTGCAGAGATTTCCGGATTCTCACAGGTGCAGGGTGCCATCGACTGCACTCGTGGCTATAAAAGCTCCCTGGCAACAGGCACTCCAACAAATAAACAGGAAAGGCTTCCGCTCGCTCAATGTACAGCTGGTCTGTGATCATAAGAAACTGATCATGCAGGTTTGAGCCAGATACCCAGGAAGCGTCCACAACTCACACATCGTTAGTAGATCACAGATCCCAGGCATCTTCAAGAGACCACACAGGATCCAGGTCTGGCTCCTCAGTGACAAGGGG
Organism: Cetorhinus maximus; assembly: GCF_964194155.1. Lineage (NCBI taxonomy): Eukaryota > Metazoa > Chordata > Chondrichthyes > Lamniformes > Cetorhinidae > Cetorhinus > Cetorhinus maximus. The sequence goes on from NC_135899.1 coordinate 70,008,371, forward strand.
TACCCGCAAAGGATGTGGCTGATGACGCCTGTGGGGTGGCCACAGAATCCTGTCGAGGGAGAGAAGGTCCAACGAAGCTTATGCTGTTCCCCGAGCATTGGTGGAGCACACCATAGGCATCTTAAAGATACAATTCCAATGCCTGGACAGATCTGGAGGAACATTCCAGTACAATCCCCAGATGGTCTCATGGATCATCGTGTCTTGCTGTGCGCTGCACAACCTGGTGCCGCAAAGCGGAGAGGACTTGCCAGATGCCAACATGGAGGACCTGAATGTCTCCTCCAATGAGGAAGACATCGAAGGAGATGAGGGCGTTGAGTTTGAGGAAGCTGAGGCTGCAGGGGAAGAGGTCATAGCACAGGCCAGACAAGGCAGGCATGCATGAGAGGTCCTGATAGCAACCAAATTCTATGAGGAGGATGACAAGTTGGAGTATGTGTCCTCCATCATGGGCTAACATGAACACCAGTGTTGCTATTCCTCTCATTTCAACCATGCACTTCAATATGAGAGTGAATAGTTACACATGAAGCTCACATTGTCCTGATTCTCCGAAGGATGATGAAGCCTCAGGAGCATGTGTCCTTGCTGAGATGAGGTGCTAACTGGGGGAGGGAGTCCCGGCATCAGATGTCAGAAGGCGCTGCCTCTTCAATAATTCCAGCATCCCAGTGGCAATGGCAGCCTACAAGAGCCAGGAGATGTTCCACTATCCTCAGTGGGCTCATAGCTGTATATCTTCAATCTGACACAGCTCCTCAAGGAGATCCATCTCCAGCAACAGGACAACGCATTCTGTGTAACCTTGATGGTGAAACTGATAAGTGACACTTGGACCAAGGCAGCTGAGGATGTTTCGCAGGTGTGCATCTATTCAGAAATGACTCAATCCTCTGTGTCACCTTCTTCTCTACCACATTAACATCCGGCACTCTCAGTTAGGGATGCTGGCCTGCTTTTATCCTCACCTTAATGTGCATGTGGACCACCTGAAGATGATGACATTCAACTGCTTGCATGCCTGATATTAAAATGCCTCCTCTTTAAGACACACATTCTGCCCTCATGGCCAGCCCTGGCCCTTGCGAACTCCAAAATACTCAGACACCATGAAGCCCTTAAGGTGATGAGCTGTTGCCATTAAATAGCAGACTTCAGCTTCAGTACACCCTCGCTCCAATCCCATTGCTCCCCTCAACATTGTCTAAAGCTATGAGGTGCCCTTCCAGAGCGTGTTCACAGGCTCTATCGACTGCCAGAAATCACCATTTGCAATTAGCATCACATGTCTCAGCGAGTGTTTAGGTGATGGGACACACAGCGCTGCATCCCAACAGTGTGACGAGGGTCCTGTGGCCACAATCCAGGCAATTACAGAGCGTTGAGAAACGCTCAAGATTGTAGGTTCACGCGCCGGGGAATAATGTGGCTGAAAGAGGAAGAGCTTTGGCACCTTGAGGTGGCAAGGTGCCCCCACTTATTGGTGAGCTTAGCAGATATACACTCGGAAAGTCAGAAACACGGTTGGCAGACAGCAGTGTACACGAGCTCTGAGCATGGACTCATAGCATGAAAACCCTGCTGAATGACAGAGAGCACGTGGAGCTGCGCGTAATACGACCCTTATCCGTACATGAATACATCTTTGTACACTATACTTTCACCTTTCAAGAATGCAGACGAGATAGGAGAAAACCTCTGCCCCAATCTTACACAGCCAAGAATAAACATGACACGACCCTGCAAAGCATGTGAATGAGGTTCCTTCCACAAGCACAGTTAACATTAAGGTCGAGGCATCACTGCTATTGGGAATGATCTGGGAAAGGGCCACACAATGTGGTGATATGGAAACATGCTACATAGATGAGAGGCCCATGATAGCAACATCTGTGATAAGTGGGGGGAGGGGCCATGATATCACACCTGATTGACAGCGACACAGCTCATCATAAAAAGGAGGCTTACAGAAGAGGAGATGTGAAATGGGTGTGATTCTATTTCCATTGTGAACATGATATACATGTTGTGAACGTTATATACATGTTGTGAACACCAATGCCAGCATTGTGCTCCTAAGTTTTCTTGATCTTCCTAACCCTACCGCTACGTCTGGGTGCTTCCCCGACAGCCACAGCGGAGGTGGAGGCGGCCTGCTGACTGCTATGCCCTGTTGTCTGTGATGGCTTTGGTGGGTGTCCTCTAGAGGGCCGAGACCTGGAGGGCCCCAGCCTGCTTTGGGTGTCCTGCTGTGGGTCAGGTGCACGCTCCTCGACTTGTGGAGCAGAAAGAAGGGATTAGGATTGGCCGGACAGTCCTGGAGTCACCTGGATGGATGCCCCCGGGGTGTCCAGGTGCTGATCCTCCTCCCTGTGGGTGCCCGGGGGTCCCTAGCTGACTCCTTGAGGAGAAGAGGCAGCTGGAGTGAGATCAAGGTGCCCTGCCCCAACCCCCTCACGTAGCCACTGATGGATGCCACCAATGGCTACAGCGATAGAGCGCTGCTCCTGCAGCAGTGCAGGACCAATGTTCTGCACCAAGGTCTCCATGGCAACTGCCATCCTACCTGCATTGACCTTGGTGCGTTGGCATGCCAGCACTATCACCTGAGTCTGAAAAAGGACAGACACCTCCATCGTCTGTTGCAATCTGAGGAATGCAACTGATGTCACTTCCTGATGTTCCTGTGGTTGTCGCTGCAGCTCCACCAACTGATTTAAGACTGAGTACGGAGGTTCATCATCTGACTCGTCATAGCCTCCAGCAGTCCTCTGAGTGCTGGCGACCTTGGATGTCCCTACCGCCGCCTGCTGTGGATCAGACTGTGCAAAGTGCTCACCAGACTGTGACCCTGAGGCTGCTGTAGAACTAGGTCCCACCGAGGTATGTGTCTCTGAGCTGCTGGAGGGTGTGGGTGAGCGCTGTGACAGATCTTCAATGGTGCTGTCCTCAGGTTCCTCATCTAAGATGCCCTCGGGGCTTGAACTAAGGTCCTAGCTGGTTGAGGGCCTCAGGCGCTTGGCAGAGGTGCCTATGAAAGAAAGTAGAGATCATTAGTGCATAGCAGGCAACTGTAACACAGGACAATTAACTCACAGTATGGTTGTCTGAGGGATGAGCTGGTGCCAGATCCTCATGTGAGTGTTTGCCGCCGATCTCACTGTCGCTGCAGGCACAGTCCACATCCTCTCCGGGCAGCTCGATGGCTCTTTTCTTTAAGGCAGTGAGGACCTGAGTTCCAGCATTTCATTCCCTGGACTGGGGCCTCTCCCTGCGATTGTGTGCAAACTTATCCTGCATAAAGACAGCTAGAGAGTGTGAGCAGGACGCATGCCAGGGCAGATGATAAGGACGCCTGGCGTGTGTGGGTGGTGAGCGGAGCCATGGACAGGATGAGGACACAAGCTGCAGAGGAGATGAGCCCAGATGGAGATGAGAGGGTGTGTGTGAGAGAGTGAGTGGTGATGTCCCTTGAGCTGGCAGTGTGTGATATCCCAGTGAATGTGTGTGGGCTTTTGAGTGTGTGAGTTGAGAGTGGTGAGATGGCTGACTTACCCTGGCGGAACCGATGAGATCATTCATCCTTTTCCTGCACTGGATGGCCGACCTCCTCTGTGCAGCATTAGCACTGACTACCACTGCCACTGCCTCCCAAACTGGAGTGCTGAGGTTGTTGGACAGCCTCTGGCCATCACCGGAGCGGAGGACATTGCAGCGGGCCTCCACAGTGTCCAGCGGGCTTTCCAGTGAGGCATCAGTAAACTTGGGGGCTGTCGTCTTCTTCCCTTTTGGGGCCATCTCTCTCATCTGTGGCAGGCTTGGGCTGCAGACGTTGACAAAGCTCTGCCGGAGCGAGGAAGCAGTGAGCTCATGGCGGGGCAGGTGAATTAGAGGCCGCCTACCCACGATCTGGCGTGTTTCCTGTGCATGCATAATCAATGCAGCAGAAAGTGGACAATATGGCACACAAACCCGCCATTGCGGCCGGCGGGTAGAACGCCATTTTTCACGCCCACTGCAGCACGTAGAGTAATTGGGGAAAATCCCACCCTATATCTTGAATCTTGACTTTCTCCAGCCACACTTTACTGGTGCTCAGTAGGCAAAAACTCTTTGTATTATAGTTTCCATATATGGTAAGTATATCTTGCACTACAGGATGTTAGAGGGACCCAGCTCCTATTTTTAGTTGTTAACATTTCATCATAACTTATTCTAAAAGTTCCCTTTTGAATTCTAATTAACTTCTCCGAGGAGCAAGTAGCATTTTTGCACAGCCTGATTTTTGTTCACTGGCAGCGTTTAAATTAGCTTTTAAAGGGACAGATAGGGTAAATATCTGGCTTGGCTCACCTTAGTGGTTCAAGGGCAGTATATGTTCACTGTGGAAGTGAGTCATACAGACATGTGTATCAGAAACTTGTGTAAACTTTCAACTAATTACAGCAGCTAAAGATAAGTTTGGTCCTATGAATATTACATAAATGTCCTACTCTGGAACATTATACCAATTTTCTCCTGAAAGGATCAAAGTCTCTTTTCTTCCTATACATCTGGCCACTTCATCCAGACGGAAGAGTCAAGGGTTATGGGGAGCAGGCAGGAAAGTGGAGATGAGACCACAACCAGACCAGCCATCATTGTATCAAATTGCGGAGCAGGCTTAAAGGGCAGAATGGCCTACTCCTGCTCCTCAGTCCTCGGTTCCTGTGTTCCACCATTTTTATTAAGGACTTAGATGATGGGATAGAAAGCCACATTTCCACATATCAATGACACAACAATAGGCGGCTTTGTAAGCAATGTAGATGGGAACATAAGATTACAAAGAAATATTGATGGATTATGTGAATAGACAAAACTGTGACAAATGTATTTCAATGTAGGCAAATGTAAAGTCATCCACTTTGGACCTAAAAGAGATTAAAAAACAGGTTACTTTCTAAATGGTGAACTGCTAGAAACACTGAAGGTTCAAAGAGACTTGGGGATCCAGATACATAGAACATTAAAATATCATGAACAGGTACAGAAAATAATCAATAATTGGACTAATGGAATATATTCTCCTTTTTTTGTCACATCCCTGTTTTTTGTTCCTTTATTATTAGCTGAAATTCCTGTTTTTGTCAATTTTACCAATGATTCTGCTGGCCAGAAGAGGAAATTTTTACTTTTCTCCATTTCTCTTCCTATTTACCTGTTGCTCACCTCTTGGTGTTTCTCTCTAATCTGTCTCTATATGGCTTTCTTTTACTTTTTTTCTTGATCTCTATTACTTTCCTTTTTTGCCAGCTTTGAGTGACTGTTTCTAGTGCTTTCTCTGATCCTCAAATGGTCTCTCTGGACCCTCTTAACCGTGGGCTTTGCCCCACGATTCTCTAAGTGCTGTCTTTCTTTTCCCAGTAATCTCTGCCGGCTCTGTACCCTATCATTGCACGCTCCTTCATTCTCCAGACCCTTAAACAGCTGGCAGAAGTTGCTCTTCTGTGCTTTGGGCCTCTGAAGAACGAATTCATGCATAATTGCTGCTTGACACTGGCGACCTTTCATGCTTGAAACCCCTGTGAGCACAAGATTTGAAGCTGAGGGAGATCAGAGCGACAAAACAGATTTTCTCAACTTATTATCAACAAGCTACTGGGCAGGACGGGAAATCAGATGACTAAAACTCCAACATCATCAGGGACGGCAGATTTAGTTCGTGGTTCTTTGTGAAGAAAATCAGAAAAAAATAACACCCGCTCAGCCAATTAGGGCAGCAAACTGACGGCTTTAATGAGATTTTAAACACTGTGGCATATATCACTCTGACATCGGTTAAATGTCGCACTTTCTGAGTTTTGGGGGTATATGTAATTCTGTTGTGTGTTAGGAATGGAATCTGAGCTTCAGGGTATAGACTGCAGGGAGCTCACACACAATTCATAGGGCAGAGTTTTCACCTCGGAGGGCGGGCCTGCATCTGACCCGCTTGATCGTGAAATGACGTGGGTTGACGTCGGGCGAGCGTCCTGATGTCAACGCGCAGTCACGTGATAGTTCAGTCGGCGGGCGGGGGGGGGGGGGGGGGCGTGGCAGGAATCAGCAGCACCGCCCGCCAACAATTAAAAGGCCTGTTAAGGCCATTAAAGTATCAATTAACTTAAATTTTTCGCTGCCCTTACAGTTGGCGGGCAGGCGAAAAGGCTAAACGGCCTTTGCATATTTTTGGAAATCGCATCCACGGGCGGAATGAGGTTTCCAACATCAAATAAAATTAAAATAATTTTTAAAAAATTTTACTTATAACATGTCCCTGCTCATGTGACAGAGTCACCTGAGGGGACATATTTCATAACGTTTTTCCAATCTCTATTTGTTTTTTTCAAACTCATTGGGCAGAATTTTATGGCCCCATTTTGGCGGGGACGGGGCCGTGAAATGCGACGGGCAGTTATAAATCCCATTGACTCCAGCAGGAACGTAAAATCCCGCTGTGATAAAATCCTGCCCTTCATCTCCCTGAGGCAGCTCAGTGCTCAGGGAGATTCTCAAGTGCGCACTCGCCTTAATTGGCCCGCCAGCACGAAATTGCCTTCCAGCCTCGATCGCGAGTGGCGGGCGGCTTCCTGACCATCGCTGCCCGCCCCCTGCCAAGCCTGCCCAACCGAGGTCAAAATTCTGCCCAAAAATCAGAGACAATTGTGCCGTTAATGGGCTTAATTGCCCGTTTACTTGTCGGCAGGCGTGCTTCCGACTTTTGCGCGTGCCCACCAAGCGGAATATCGCATGAGTGCGCGATAATGTTGGGACGCTCGCCCGACATCATCTTGTGCGATTTTATGCCTGATTGGGTTGGGTGCATGCCTGATCGTGGGATGTAAAATTCAGCCCCATGGGCTGCTACACGAGGTTGGAGCTTCTCCTCCTCCAGATCTCTCTTACTTCTCAGTCATGTGATCATTATTACCTCAGCATCATGTATGCTTCTGGTGTTACCCCTTTACTCTACATCTACCCCTAAGTCTTTATTCCTATCATATTTGCATCCTCCTACATGGATCAGGCTTCTTGTCCCCAGTGTGGTGATGGACATCTTGAGATCTATTCAGCAAGTTTGTTTTCACATCAACAATAACAACTTTCATTTATAAAGCACCTTTACTGAAGTAAAAATCCTTAAGTGTTTCATAGAGCATAACTGGTTGTGAAGTATTGGGAGAAGGTCAAAACTGAAAACCACAAAATGAAAGGTGGCTAATTTGATAATCAAATTGGCATCTTTAATAAATTAGCATCATTATGTTATGCACCTTTTGCTGGTTGTTAAAATCCAGGTTATTCAATGGCATTAATATAATAAAATATGCAGAATTTTTGTCATGTCAAACATTGAAATATTAGAGAAGTACTTTAAAAATAGTCATTGTAGTAAAAGAAGTAATTAATTCCTCAAAAATATAAATTTGGAAGGAAAAAAAAGGTATGAAAAGGGATTGATGAGAAGTAGCTAAGTGCTTTGGTGTGGTACAACATCCCACGTAACATAATCTACCCCCCACCCCCATCCCTGAACATAACAATTTTGGAAACTACATCTATAGACAGTGAAAATGCCAAGCTCTGAGCTGATTTAAATGACATTTAAATAAGCTGCCCTAACAGTTATGTAATCAGTGTTAGTTTTAAACCAATTTGTCCTGTATTTTCCAAAGAACCATTTCTCGTGAAATCGAATCAACCGTCATATAAAACAATCACTCCCAGTGAAATAGAGCAATGGGGATCTCCTGGTCTGTAGTACTAATGTGTGTTTGTATGTGCACATACACAGATTCAAAATACCATCGTGGGAGAATTTAGAGAGATTTTAGACACCCCCTGAGGGACTGATTCACATCTCCCACTTAATCCCTCCAAGGCTTTTTTTTTAGAACTGAGTAAAGAACACAACTGAAATAGGTCAGGGGTGAAAAATGAAGGCTGTTATTGATCCAGGGGCTAACCCAAAGAGTTGCGAGAGGCGAGCATAGTTCATATGAATTTTCTGTTTCAGCGCCTTTGTAATTGTTAAGTTGTAACAGCTTTTGACTCCCTAAATCACAGAATCCATGCTTCCTTTCTTATTAGGTGGGAAGTTTATAGAAGGAGCCTAACCCTCAAGGCCTCAAGAAACTGGAATCTTTATTTCTATTCATTCGTGGCATTTGGAGGTCAGATTGCCTGGAATCTGCCAAAATCTGATCTGCCTTCGCCGCCATAAATTGTTTGGATCGTATGTCCTCAATTGGCCCCTTGTAAACTAGACTCACCACAGGAATAGCTTTCATACCAACGATAGTAAAGACATACAGACTGACACCAGAATTAACTGACAGTGGATTTGTTACTGAAATATTTCCACTGCGGGAACCCTATTGCTCCTCTCTCGGTTACCACAACTCTGTACCACCCACTACGTCTCACATGTGCCCACACTACCTCTTCCTGCTGTCACTCATTAAAAATAAACTCCAGAACAAATTGCAAGTGCATTTACAGAACACCTGTATGCATGAATATGCCCATGGGAGTTCAGCAGCGCGTGAACTTAGTTAGGTCTGTGGTTGGACTGTGAGGCCCGATTATGAATCTTAATTTTAAAAGGTGAATTAATATTTGGTCTTGTGCTGCTGGGCAGTTTCATACCTGACAGGATTTGAAGCACATTGCACATACCAGACAAATACAACATGGGCCAGAATCTTCTGTTCGGCATGCGGGGGTGGGGCCCGCTTGCCGACATGTAAAATGACGCGCTGCGATTTGTCGGGCGTGTGTCCCGACGTCACCGCGCGTCATTCTGACCTTCCGTTTGGCGGGAGCGCACTGGAGTCAGCTGCGCGCCCACGGAACTGTCAAGGGCCTGTTAATGCCGTTAATAATCTAATTAAAGTAATTGACAGGGCTGCCCGTCCAACCTTAAGGTTGGCGGGTGGAGGGGGGGCTGCAGGCGAAGAGTCCAGGCGGCCTTTGCATTTTTCATGGAACCTCACCCGTGGGCGGGATGAGGTTTCATGAAGGGTTTTATTAATTAAATAAAAATTTTAATGAAAATTCATAAACATGTCCCAGCTCATGTGACACTGTCACATGAGGGGGACATGTCTAAATAATTAAAATCTGTCTTAATTTGAAACTTTAAATATGAACTTAAATCTCCCTGAGGCAGCTCCTTGCATCAGGGAGATTTCTGCGCTCTTTCGCACGCATGTAAAATGGCGGCGTGCGGCCGATCGCAGGCGGCAATAGGCTCCGCGCCCGCCCACACCCGCTCCCGACCGGCCTGCCCAACAGGAAGAAAATTCTCCCCATGATGAGGACGCACAGTGCAAACATAAAACAATCTGTTAAATTGGATTTCACAATGATCTAAAAACCTGCTATGGGTGTGTAGCTAACACTTTCTCTAAGGTGCAGTTGATGAAAGGAATATCAAAGCCAGGGCTATTCAAAAGCAACTGAGTGTAGAGTTGGTGCACGTGCTATATATTTTGTTAGCATCACTGGTTTCATATTGTTCCAGGCAGTTTGCTAACAAACCAGATGAACAACACCCAATGTGATGGCCATACCTTGCATCAAGCTTAATTGAGTGGCTGTATGGATTTTTACAGCTGCAGGCTGTGATCACGGTGGTTTTGCTGGATCAGGTCCAGTTGTGCTTTCCAGCTCTGATTCTGCCAGAATTTCAGGGCTCAGTTCAAGGGCACATGATTTGCTCATTGCAGCAGGTTGCAACACTGCCCCATGCATATCCCAGTGCCCGCTTACCCCCAACACAGCTGGATTATCCGGCACTTGGCCGTCGATTGAGGTGGGTTTGCTCTGGGTTCCTCCCCTAGATCCCATTTTGAGATCCAGATCCCTATTTCTTTCTTTTGAAATAGCTCACCTTTGCCTCAGGAAACAGAGTACCATCCTGATTTGAAGCCCCTCTCCCCACCCTGTGGGACCCACACGCACCCATCTGGAACTCAGTATGCCTAGTCTCTCTCAATATACGGATCTTCGTTAATATGCGGGTTTGCAAGCAGAGCAGCCCTCTGGGTGTTATAGGTCTTGTAAGAAGCACCCGGAGGTTTCACCCCTTGCAAGGCTACCAGACAATGCTGGAATTGTTGGGGATCCGCCATGCCTGTGTCCCTGCCTTTTTCCGGTGAGTTTTGTCAGTGTCAGCGGGAAGTGAGCTTCATGGGATGGGGCTGTTCCTGCTAATCCACTGCTTTCTGTCCAAAAAACATTCCCACAGGATTTACTGGTTCTGAGTCAATTGTGAAGGAGACAAAAATAGAAAAGGTGCATATTTAAAAACAACAAAAACTCAGAATCCCTGGAAAGTAAACTGTCCTTCACAGCCTCTATTATATAATTGATCACAAATAATTTATCAAAAAAAAACAACAGTCTCTAGAGATTATTTTGCAGTTTTGTAAACGTAGTGGTATTTTCTTCTGGTAAAGAATTCCATTTTTGTTTTATTTCAAGAAAACGTTTGCTGATTATGCAATTTTATGTCTACACTGGATGTAGTTTCCTGAGAAATGGGTCTCTTGGGGACGAAGTAATTGCACCTGATAGAGCAGGATACAGATTTGGAAATGTAATCACTTTACAACTGAGCCTCAGTTACTTTCAATGTAGTAAAAATATAATTAATTCTCACAAGACTATGTTCACAGGTGGGACAGGGGATGTGTTCAGAGAAGCAAGCACTGAACAAATAATTAACTTCAGAGAAATGTGATTCTTGAATTCAGCTTGTGTGGAAATGTTCTGAGTGGACTGTAAACTTTGCAGCATTGGAGTGACATAGTTAAATGTGGATCTCTAATTAGTCATCAGATGCCGACTTTCACGATTTGATCTAGCAAAATGTTAGGCAGTATTTGTCTTTGTTAATTAAATACGAATGAATGCTAGAATGTCGCCTGTATATTGACGCATCATTATAAATGTCCTTGGCTATGGATAAATAGCTGATTTTAAAACTGGTTGAGCTATAAAAGAGGAAAGGCCAGGTAGAGATGATTGAATGCCATGTGGATATTGGCTCCACACTGCTGGTATTATGGAAGTGTACCAGTATTAGGGATGCTAATATGTCAGGGGTAAATATTGTGCAGCATGGGCTTAAACAGGGCTTCTGAATCTGTCCTTTGTTTTCCTATAAATTGTGGGGGTGTGGGTTGGGGAGTGGTGGGGGCTGTTGTGAGAAGGAAATCTGACAGAAGCTTTCCTTAGGAGCCTCGTGCTGAAGGGAGCCTGGCGATGATTAGAACTGCAAACCCGATCTTGCTTTTTTGCAGTAACACCATCAAATCCTTCTGAGATGAAAACCGTGACAGTAGTTTCCTATTATTTTTAGATGCTATTAATTAAGAAATGGGGGATTTATGTCTTGAAGTGGAGACAGCTTCAGGCTAGTCTTTTTAAGCCTTTTAAACCATTGTGCTCTTGTTCTGTTTCTTTCACCTTGAAATTCATGGCTAGTCCAAGTATAGAGACATTTCTCCATGGTGATGATCACATTGGTGCAAGCAGCAACTCTGTGATATTAATATCAGGAAAGCTGTAGTATGCAGAGCTGTCAAGAGCAGATGCTGTGTATAACCTCAGAATGAGTAATGTGCTACAATAATCCTCCTGTTAAATACATAGTCAGCACTTCAGTAGAGGCTTGAAGTGTTGTTTTCAATTGTGTCCATTCAGGAAATGGTTTTAATGAATAAACAAAATAGCGAACGTCTCTGTTGTGACATAGGTTACATGGAATAAGCCACTGAATAAATCAAACCACAGAATTGCTGATTTCTTTTGTCAATTTTCTTCTGATTAGGGGTGGGAAACTTAGGGCAGAATTTTCCCCCAGTCGGGGGTGGGGGAAGTTCAAGAGCGGGCACGTGGAGGCGTGCCTCCAATCGGCGCCCCCAATTGGGGGCGTCCTGCCATTTTACGTGGGCAGGCCTGAATTAGTGTGACATTGGCAAGGACGCGCTATGCACTCCCTGTGCGGGCGGGGGGGGTGGAATTCCCTCAGCTGGGAGTGTGCTGTTTCGCGCATGCGTGCGTGAAAGGGCGCACTCATGTCCCTGAGGCTAAGTGCTGCCTTGGGGAGATTGGCTGCACATTAAAAAATGTTAAAAGTAGAAAAAAAAATTTCCCTGGCATGTCCCCTCATGTGACACTATCACATGAATTAGGACAGGTCCATCACTTTCAATTACACTTTTAATAAAAGTTTATAAACAGACATGAAACCTCATCCTGCTCATGGATGAGGTTTCATGCTTTTTCCATGCCCGCTAGGGCTCCCGGCCTGCCCGCCAACCTTAAGGTTGGACGGGCAGGTCCACTGATTACATTAATTACTTTGTCGATGGCCTCAATTGGCCCAGGTCGGTGGGTGTACAGCTGATTCGGCTGAGACCCCGCCAACCTGAAAATTGAAATGGGGCGCGGTGACGTCAGGAGTTCCGCCCAACATCATCCCATGTCAGCGAGCGGGGCCCACCCCCTGCTCGCCAACCGGGAAATCCTGGCCTTAGTTTTACATCCCTCAGTCCTGGTGACACTGATGTCAATTGTGATGTTCTTGCTGAGATCCGTCAGATAACATTACACAGATCAGGGGTTTGAACCTGCAACCTCCTTGGGCTATATGTCTCAGCATCTCGCTGGATGAATTTATTACGCTATCAGGAGAGCACAGCTGAACATGTCAAAAGATTAAAACAACCCAAAAAACTGGATAATTAAGAAACAGAAGCCTGTGAAATATTCCAAGCAGCCTGTCACATGTACCTCTTTATGCAATTTATATTTTAAGCAATTAAGTTTAGCAGCTCAACTGAAACTAAATTATTGATAGTGAGGGAAATATCTGATTGAAATCTAACAGACATTTATATAATTTTTAGGGCTGTAAAGTCTATGGCCTGTGGTGCATTCTAAAAGTAAAATTCCTCCCAGTATACGCTGTTCATAATCCTTGCATAATGGTTTTTAATGTTTACTAGATATGCTGTTAATTCCATTGGCACCGAATTGGTAATCTCACTCAGAGGCTATAAAATGGGTGGTGCGGAAAGTGGAAAATTATCACATTGGTGTAGTAGCTTGAGAAGAGAGAAAAGAGAGCTACATCTAATTTTAAGAGCTTTAGGCTAACCATTGTGTGGCTCAGCTGGTAGAATCTCCATTCTGAGTCAAAAGGTTGTGTGTGGATTCAAGTCCCACTCCAAATATTTGAGCACAAAATCTCAGTTGACACTCTGGGTGGAATCGTCCCAGGTTTGCACTAAGTGCGGTAGTGGGTGGGAAAAACAATGTTTTACCTGTTGGCCACGATGGCGGGTTTTCACGCTGTATCATCCCAAACCCGCCGCATTAGTTATGCATTCGCTAGAAACACGCCATGTGTTCGATGGCGGGCGGGGTCTCATTCGCTCACCGCGCCATCACCTCACTGCTTCATCAGGCTGGGCACCATATTTAAAGTTTAGTCACACATATACATCTCAGTGCTTCCAGCCCACGAATACTGCAGGGAAGATGTCCACGAAAGGCATAAGGACTGCAGCCCCCAGGTTTAGTGACACGTCACTGGATCGCCTTTCAGATGTTGTGGAAGTCCGCCACGATGTCCTCTACCCCTGTTTTGGCCACAGGATGGGCAGCAGTGTGACCAATCAGGCTTGTGAGGCAGCGGCAGTGGTGATCAGTGCCCAATGTTGCACAAATGAGGTTGACCATCAGATGCGGATAGAGGATGAATGATCTCATCCGTGCAGCCAGGGTGTGGCAACCATCTCATCGCTCTAAACTCACACACTCAAGCCCATCACACATTCACTCGCTGCCAGCTCAAGGGACATATTACCCATCCTCACTCATGTACCCCCACATGTCCATCTGGCTTCATCTCCTCTGGAGACTGCCTCCTCAGCTCTCACCATCTTGAGGCCACTTGCACAGGTCAACATCTGCCCCCTTACACACCCTGGGATACCCTCCTTCCCCAGGACAGCCCTCATTCTGCAGCCTCTTCCCTTGACTGAGGCCACTTCTCCCCCTTCGCCAAAAACGTCCTAGCCCTGCAGCCATTGAAAAGCCACCCACATATGGCTAATCTGGTTGGTGGAGACCTGCTGTGAGCCCCCCTAAAAGTGATGTGGTGCTGCCTGAGAAGCCTGGCGCTGATGACTGCGAGTGCTGACCGAAGCAAAATAGGCAAACAAACTGAGGTCCCAAGTGAAGTGCACATCACTTATGATCAGTTTTGTTATGAAACACATTGGAATGTTTTCCTGCCAACGTGGGCAGACAATCTAGCCGAGGGGGATGATTCCGGCGGGAAGGCCTAATAACGATATGCTGATGTATTACAATGAGTTTGGCAATGTCCGATGGCGGGGAACGTGGCCTGCCAATGGTAGGCCGAGCAGACGATCGCGAACTGGTTTCACGTCATTGTGAAACCGATCGCACCATATTGTCCGCTCAAGACGCCCGACGCCAGCGAGCATGGAAAAACCCAGCCTCCAGTGTAGTTCCTATCTGCCCTCTCAGGTGGTTATAAAAGAAGAGGAGTAGGGGATTCTGCCAGTGACTGGCCAATATTTTTGCCTCAGCCAACATCAGGAAAGCAGATTATCTGGTTGTTGTAACATTGATATTTGGGATGTTTGCTGTGCACAAAATTGGCTGTTGCGTTTTCAACATTACAACGGTGACTATACACTTCAAAAGTTTTCCATTGCCTGTAAACTGCTTTGGGATGCTGTAATAAGTGTAATATAAATGATCGACTCCATTCCCCACCCCCAATTCTTGCCTCCTTCACCTTAATTAATGTTGAATTCACTTTTTAAAAAAAAAACACGGGTCTTAATTTAATATAACCTGATTAATCAGCCTCTGCCTTGAGGAAAGACTGATGCTGATTTACAGTCTGGCTGATGATGCAATTATACAGCAGATGCTGCCTTGAGACCAATACATTTTTAGAGCAATGAACAGATCTGTGCACGTCTGCTTACACATGTGTTCAGAGATCTGCGCATGTTATTGCATACAATGTTAACAACAGAAAGTTTCAAAATGACCTTCATGAAGTTTGCCTTGCACTGGTTGAAGTGATACTGCAATCAGTACCAAACGAAAATGATAGGAGATTCTGGGGAAGAAATTTGTTGATTCCCTGGGGTTGGGAGCGCCATGAGCTGCTACGTGTGTGGTGTTTCTCACTGATATTGTTCGAGAAGAACATAGTCTGCATAGTATCGTTAGAAGCAGCACTATGTGAATGAAGCTCTCCCCGCCATCTTCATTATACAAATAATCCATTTATCATTAAATATTGCCTCCTCAAAGGGCTTTCCTTCATTGTTCATTTTAAACCTGTTATTGCCCACATCCTGTTCTGGCCAGCCAATTTATGGATTTCCCCATATCATGCACCAAATCTGTCCTCAACATCACTGCTGTGGCTTATTTCTGGTTGCCTTGCCAGTTGCACTGGGGTCAAATGTCATAAATTCAACCCCACTGACTATGCCATTAATTATTAATGAGATGCGTCTCACAGAGCTGTGACTGTTCTACATTCAAGGCTAAATTCAATGCTCCAGATGTGTTCCGGTGCCAAAAGTGCCACCATCTAATTCCAGGCAACGTGTCACTAGTAACGCTTTCCATTAGGTGATACAAAGCACAGTTCACACCTCTGCGCGATGATGAGTTCACTGTAAGATGCTTCCCACTAATGTCAATGTGCTAATTAGGAAATGGGCTCGTAGAATCATGAAGGTTAACGCAGCAGTTTTCTCTCCGATTGTGGAGCAGCCTCACTACATTTCTAATGTAGGCTGAATCCATTTTGGAATGTTGCAATTGCCATCGATGTGTTTTGTTTGAATTCCTCACTCGTTATATCTTTTGTTCCTAGGTACATGAAGCTGGGGACAAAGCACCCAGAGTCCAACACAGCTGGGAATGATATCTTTGCAAAGTTCTCAGCTTACATCAAAAACTCTAAGCCTGAAGCTAATGAAGGTAAGCAGTATGGTGGAATAGCAGCATTAATTAACCTGAGTATCCAATTCAGAATTTCTACCCAGTAACACACACACACTACATTCTCTAATCGTTAACCATGCTGAGTTTAATTTGATTCATGGAGAAACGTCTCTCCATGTTGGAATATCTGCTAACAGGCAATGCTTTGTAGTTTGGTTATGGGTTAAATTCTTCCATTTTGAGAGAGTGGATTTGTGATTTCCTTGTTTTCAGTGAGGTGTTGGATAAGCTTTAATAAAACATTTTGAGAAACCAAGGTTTTAAGCCGAGGCTCATAGTGCAGGACATCACTAAGTTTTTAAAGAGTAAAAGCGAAGTTAGGGAAATCAGGAAACTGCGATTAAGTGATGCTAAGCTGAGCTTTTAAAGCTTCTAGATCGGGGCTTCCTAAATTGTGGGTTGTGACCCCACATCACAAGGTAAGATTTTGGGGTCACAAGCTCTAAGGCAGCAATGGCTATTGTGGAACTTGGGCTGATTTTTGACAGCTGCAAGGCCCTTTTAAATGCTTGCCTTTTTAGTTGGTGGGTGTGGTCTAATGGACTGCTCTCTGAGGCCTGATTGCTGCTACAACTAAAGTCTGTGAATAGGTAGGTGTCTTTTTTAGGAAACCCTGCCTTTTCATCAACTCCCCAACACCCCCCAAGCTCAACTCCTCTCCCCGCCCCTGCCCACCCCCAACTGAACAACTCTTGTACCACCCAAATTTTCACTCTGGGGTCACACAAATTGTGAGCCATTAAAATGGGATCACCCTGGGAAAAAGCTTGGGAAGCACTGTTCTAGATTGTAGGAGGAGAAAAAGACAGAGAAGTCTGGAGTTCTGTAGACTTGAGATCCTGAGAAAGAATGAGTTGGAATAAGAGATTGTGCAGAGACACTTGATTTTAGCATGACAGGAATGTAGCGACATGTAAGATGGTGCATTCCAAACTTTGAACTTCTCTCACTTGTTTATTCTAAGAAGCACTAATTGTAGAATTGTTGATATAATTAAGGCGAGAAAAGTTCAACTGAGAAATAGTTGTGGAATGTAGCTGTGCGAGGGAGAGATTGTCTATCAAATGACAAATCACTCTGCAAGCATGACCCTGAACTTGCTGCCACGTTATTTTAATTCCATACCTTGTCCCACTCTATCCTTTCTGTGCGTGACCTGCGACAGTGTTCCAATGAAGCTCAATGCAAGCTCGAGGAACAGCACCTCATCTTTCGCTTTGTCACTCTGTAGCCTTCTGGACTCAGCATTGACTTGAACAATTTTAGATCATAACCTCTGCCTCCATCTTGTTCTTTTTTTTGGGGCTGGTTTGGTCATGTCTGGTTTCTCTCTTTATCCCTTCAAGTTGCATTTAGATGGCTGCTTTGTAGCCTTTCAGGCCTCATCTGGATTTATATTTTGTTTATTCACTATACCCTTAACCATTCTCTTTGGCTTTTGTGCAATGGGAACTTTTGTTATTTGATCTCTCCAGCCCTCCACTCTATCACAGACCTTCCCTTCTGTTATTCTTGCCCCTTCCCTCTCTTCCACTGGCTTATCCCCTGCCACATATCTATCTTTCTTCAGATCTGGTTAGATGTCATCTCGACCTGAAACATTGGGCAGTGTTTAATGGAGGTGACTGGGATCTCGCCCACCAGCTAGAGAGCTGCGCCGCCTCTTTTAGGGAAGGCCTGCTGTATTAAGTGCCGCGTAGGTACTAAACTGGACAGCAGCAGGCCTTCCCTGGAATCAAGAACACTGGAGGCGGAAGTCTCACCCACTGAGAGTTGCGGGCCAATTAGAAGTTGGCAGCTCTACTGAAAGAACAGAAATTTCCTCCAATTAAATATTGGGAAACCTGAACGCATTGTTTTCAGTCTGTATTCCAAAATCCATTCCCTAGCTGCGGACTCCATCCAACTTCCTGGCCACTGTCTGAGATTAAGCCAGCCTGTTCCCAATCTAGGTGTTATGTTTGACCCTGAGGTAAGTTTCCAACCACACATTTGCACCACCATTGAGACTGCCTATTTCCATCTCCATAACATCATCCCTGTCTCAGTTCATCTGCTGCTGAAACCCTCATTCATGCCTTTGTTGCCTCTAGACTTTACTGTTCCAGTTCACTCCTGGCTGCTCGCCCACATTCTACTCTTTGTAAATTAGAGGACATCCAAAACTCTGCTGCTCGTGTCTTAACTCACATCAAGTCCCCGTTCCCCTATCACCCCTTGCTGGCTGACCTACATTGGCCTCTGGTCAAGCAACGCGTATCGATCTTAAAACTCTTTTCATGTTTTCAAGTACCTCCATGATCTTGCCCCTCCTTAACTCTGCAGTCTTCACCAGCCCCGCAATCCTCCAAGATATCTGCGCTCATCTGATTCTGATGTTTTGAGCATTCCCGATTCTAATTGTTCTGCCATTGGTGGCTGTGCCTTCAGTTGTCTAGGCTCTAAGCGCTGGAATTCCTTCCCTAAACCTCTCTGCCTCTCTACCTTGCTTTTCACCTTTAAGACACTCCTTAAAACCTACCTCTTTCACCGAGCTTTTGGTCATTTGATCCACTATCTCCTTATGTAGCACAGTGTTATATTTTGTGTTTGAATGCTCATGTGAAGCATCTTGAGACGTTTCACTTTGTTAAAGGCACTATGCAAATATAAGTAGTTCTTGTCGGCACTTGCCCTCTGAAGTTAATGATTCATGTTGAGGAATAGTTCTACAGATGCTGATATCTCCTTCATGTGGTCCATTTCATTCATAGGCCTCGATGCTGATATTCAGGCAACCCAGCTGAGATGTGACTGCCACGCCTCATCATCATTTATAGAATATATGTTCCTCCAAAAAATTATAATCCGTTTTTGTTTAGGTGTAACAGCCACCAAGCAAAATGACAGGTGCTCCCAGTTTTATCTCAACTGTTTCTGGCCAACACAGATGTAGAAATGGAAATGACAGAAAATTGGTCAATCAGAACACCTGCATTACTGCGTATTTCAATTATCAAACAGCTAAATTAGTACATCACCAACATAAATGCAACTGCTTTGTTTGTGAAATATGCAAAGCTTAACTCAAATAGATTAGTGAAGATTTTTTTGAAGTCAGTCTTACACATGGCGATGAGAGATCCTGTTGATCTGAACGAGGGCAACTAAGGATGGGTACTAAATGCTGGCCTGGCCAGCAATACCCACATCCCATGAACGAATCAAGAAAAAGTTTGGCTGAAACTCCAAGGGCTGGATTTTCCCTGTGGGCTCCTGAATCCTGCCGCCAGGCTGAAATGAGGGTCTGAAGCCTGCACAGTATGGGGAACAGTCACTCATTGGAATTTTCCGCAGGTTGGCCAATTAATGACCAGAGGGTGGACTCACCATCCAATTAAAGGCAGTGGGTGGGCTCTCAAAGCTGGAGAGCCAATCATGGGCTTTCCAGCTTGCAAGGAGCTATAGGCTGCAATGAAAGATAAATAAGAGGGAGTGCTTCAAAATGGAGGTGTCCTCTCTCCAGCTTTATTAAATTTAAAATTAAAAAATGGCTTTTGAGCCAGGCCACCAGTCTGTGTAGGGGTTGGGAGTTTGGGTGAGACCCTCTACAGGATGACTGGTGGCAGCTGCTGCACCCAGACGGGCAGGGAAGTCCTCTGGGCCTGCCTGAAGCACTGGCCCTGTGGTGTGCCACCAAGAGGTTACTTCCAGGCAGTTAAACTGGCCTGTGTCATCTCTGAAAACTTGGAGGTCGACTGGAAAACACAGCTCCGCCACTGCCCTCTCCCCTCCGCCCCCCGCCACCTCCGCGAAAAAGACCCAGGAGCATGATGGAGCCAGGAAAGCTGCATGCAGGCCGGCATCACCATTTATACTGCCCACCCACCTCTGCGCCTGGCCCTGCAGGAGCTCAAAATCCTGCCCATGGTTTTCCAGTTTGACCCCCAATTCTCAGCCTGGACCTGACCTGGCGTCATCTGGCAGCCCAACCCAACCTGACTCATGGCAATCCTGAGCTGACCAATGTGCCACTCGCAGCCCTAATCTGACTGCACATACTTGTCATAGAAAGACTAGGGTAGCAGGTGCACAGGAACACTATCACTTCCAAGCTCCCTGCCAAATTGCATATGATCCTAGCTCGGAGATATATCACCATTCCTTCATCGTCACGGGGTCACAGTCTTGAAACTCCCTAACCAACAGCACAGAGGGAGTATTTTCAATGCAAGGATTGCAGCAATTTAACAAGAAGGCCCACAGCCACCTTCTCAAGGGCACCCATAGGGATGGACAGTAAATCTTGGCTTTGCCAGCAACGCCATATCCCAAAATGAGAGGAAAAAAACTTGCATGAACTTATAACTGACAAAGCTGTTACTGTACATATGGATAGGATGGACATACATTAGAGATAAATTTCTATGTATTTGGCTTTCGCTATATGAATACAACAAATGCACTGAAATGAGTGAGCATATGATGAAGCACATGTTAATACTAACCTAAAACGTGAAGGGTGTTGGCTTGCACAAGATACATGGCTGATGATGCCTATGGCGAGTAGTGTAACATGATTCTGCAGGGATCGAGGAAATGAATTCCAGATTTTTTTTATTCCAGTAGAAATAAATTTACCTTCAAAATTTTTTTCTGAAATAAATAACCTTTAAATTCAAGAAAAACTTTAAAATATTTTGAGTGAATTAAAGCTAATCTGAGTACTCAACCTCACAGCAGCCATGTAGTATGATAAGCAGTGATGTTTAATATGTTTAATAGAGAGTGCAGTGGGTTAAAGAATTCAGTCTCTAAAGTCATGCAAGACTGAGCTCATTTCCTTGCAGTCACTGGGTAGCTTCTTGGAAACGAAGACAATGGAGTTATTGAAGCCACTTCTCAACCCCATTCTGATTGGTGACCAGGCTAACAGGGCTGGTGAAAAAGAAAACATGTCATCCCATGGAGATTAGTCATTGCACAGCTGGGAATGACAATTCAGCCCAGCTCCCTCAGTATCAAATCACTTCTGAATAAATATATTGCTCAACCCACAGAAAGCAGGCACTAGTAATTCACCATCACCTCATTCCAAAAAAACATGGATATTTCAAGACATTGAAATCTTATTTCAAAGCATTTGAGCTTCTAATGTAATCTGTGGGAAGATTTTCTATCATGCGTGTCCTTTGTTTTGTTTGCTTTAACCAAAACTACTTTAAAATCAAGCAGAAAAAAAGGTCAAATTAAAGTTCATTACAATTAGCCAAGAGCCACAAAAAAATCATCACAGTTTTTTTATATAAAGGATAAGATAATGCTGTAACCATACATATACTTATAGGATAGTGATCCCTCCCTCTCATTTCTAAGCCACGTGGGGAATGGACTTTTCTGTTTATACAATGATGCTTACTATAGTTGTTAAATAGTCATGGGGTGTGAAGGTGATGGAGGGGTGGGGTGGGGCCAATAATATTATCAGAGTCACCCAGAGCATTTCAAGCTTTATAATTCTGGCCCTAAATCTCGCTCTGGGGAGTCGGGGTGGGATGAGTTGGGCCTGCCGCCCCTCATCAAGGGTTAGAGTTTAGCCCAGTGATGATTGGCAGAATGAGTTCACAAATGTAAGCAATGTCAAGTCCAGTTTTTGCATGATTATAATTAGATTTACAGTATTTGGTGCCCTAAATCATCATGAGGGCTAATTTCAATAATGACTTGAGGTCAAATCTCATTTCTGGTAGCTGATTCAAGCAGCCAGTTCCCCTGTTCTTGCTGTAATCTCACTCAGTACTTGAATCTCTGTGGGTAGATTGAGTGGAGTTGTGCAATAAACAGATGTGGACAGCTCCAATGCTGCACTATTTATTATTCATTTTGTTCTGTACACACATGCACTTTGGTGTCATTAGATGTACAAGACGAACAGCAATTTATATCTAAGTATAGTACCTATATTTATAATACCAGTCACTGTGGGCAGCCCCAGAAGACGTGAGTGAATCAAATCCTGACAACATAAAGAATTTGTTCCTGTTTTGAACACACAACTCACATAAGCATACAATAAGTAAAAGAATTAGAGAATTGGCTCTATGGTAATAGGGTAGCATAGCATTGGTGATATCTGTATGAGAGTGTAACTGAAATATTAAAAAAAAACTGAAATATGTCTGGTGCAATCAAAATTAATACCTAAAACTATCCTTGTCTTGAGATCTATCCCTGTGACAATTTTCTATATTCTTTTTAGTGAAAGCCTAACCTTTAGACTGTGTAATTTCCATCAACAACTTGTATTTATGCAGCACCTTAACCATAGAAAAATATCTCAAAGCTCTTCACAGAAGCATAATCGAAACAAAATCAACACTGAGCCAAAAGAGTTATGAGGTTGGGACACAAAAAGTTTAATCAAAGGTTGTTGGAGATGTGCTGGCTACGACTGTGTCAGAGTTTAGCCAAGTGGAGACAGTGTCACTGAGCTAGACTACAGGGGAAAGGTGCTGGAGGAGAATAGTGCGCTATTTTTATTCGTTCTTAAGGTGTGAGTGTCACCGGAAGGCGAGGATTTATTGCCCATTTCTAATTGCCCTCAAGCAGGTGGTGGTGAGTCACCTACAACATCACCACTATGCTGCCTTCCATTACGGCAAGGTCAGCAGACAGGTAGAGAAGGATGAGGAGAGAGAATGTACCATTGTCACACCAACAGGACATGTCATTTGTCACCATAATTAAGGCAGTTTCAGTGTCATAGCAGGAGTGGATACCTAATTAAAGAGATTCAAACATGGAGTTGTAGGATAGATGGGTACAGGTTGGGGGCAACAATATGTTCAAGGGCTTCAATATACACCACCTGTAGTCCACATATACTTAAGCGATAGATGAACAGCTACGTTTGTCACCTTTAGAAAGCTCAATCTATGAACAGTTCATTGTTATCCACGTGTTCTTGGAAACAGGAAAAGACCATCAGATCAAATATGATGTTGCAATCATACTTGTCCTCTTCCTCATAACATCCTGCAGCCCCATTTCTCCCTCTCGAAGCACATTTGATTACCTCTTGAACTTAGGTATACTGTTAGCTGCAAAATGTGGATGCATGAATACTGTATATCTATCATAAAGATTTACCAGTAAAACATTGACTGAAATCATGTAAATATTATGTAACTTCACTATTTTGTACGTATTATGCCCTTCAGGCTTTATACATACAAAATACGCTTTATTTAGCTTTATACAGGAGTGGCTTGGCCTGATGCTGGTCACTTTGACTGAGGGCACTAAATAGAGATGGAGTATGAGCCAATGGTCACTGTGGGATTCAAAGATACAGGAAAGAATGCAGTCTACTTCCATTTGGGTTAGCTGTGTTTTTTTTAACGCTATTTCATCTATTATAAATGAAAAGAAAAAATGCTGGAAATACTCAGCAGGTCTGGCAGCATCTGTGGAGAGAGAAATAGAGTTAATGTTTCAGGTCTGTGACCCTCTTTCAGAACTGGAAAAATTTGGACATGCAACAGGTTTTAACTAAATACAGAGACAAAGGGGGAGGGGATGAAAGATCAAAAGGGAAGGTCTGTGATAGGGTGAAGGCAGGAGTGATATGATGATAGGAATGATGGTGTAGGGCAAAGGGGGATGGTATTGGGACAATAAATGAAACAACAGATTGGTGTAGAGTAGCTGTAAGTGGCTACAGCAGAATCATTACCAGCACCATTCCCGATAAGCCGGTCTGGTTGTACAACAAGAACTTGCATTTATAAAGCGCCTTTGAAAAATAAAACATCCCAAGACACTTCAGAGGACGCATTATGAAATAAAATTTGACATGAGCCACATATTGGACAGCTGGTCAAAGGCTTAGTGAGGAGGTAGGTTTTAAAGACCATCTGTTGGAGTAGAGAGGCAGTGAGGTTTGTTGAAGAAATTTAAAGTCTTAGGGCCAAGTACCCTAAATGGATTTGGTTTTCTTTACTGTCTCCCTGAAACGTTTTGATGAATCAGTCACATCGGCCTCACTGGAACGCACTGTATCTGTCTTCGTTCCCATTCCCACAGCTCTGGAAAAAGGCCTGCTGAAAACCCTACAGAAGCTGGATGAGTATTTGAACACACCCCTCCCCGAAGAGATCGATGCTGACAGCATGGAGGATGTCAAGGCCTCTAACCGCAAGTTTCTGGATGGAAATGAGATGACACTAGCAGACTGCAATCTGCTGCCGAAGCTTCACATTGTCAAGGTACTGAGTTATTTCGCATTGTGTTTGGACCCAGCCAACTATACAGATGTGTGCCAGCAAAGAAAGCAAATAAGAAAGCATTCTCTGGGGGACCAGGTGATCCAGAACAACCTGGCACTTTGCTTTGCCAGTGTATTTTGGGTGTGCTTGCGTTCAGTTTTCATACTGCTCTTCTGAAGCTTAGCAATTCTGTTCCTCTTGGCCCATAAGGAAAGCTAAATCTATTTCTTTAAAAAAAATCTTAGCTGCCTGCACCTCATCTGGCCCATGATGCAGCTCCTGGCAGGTTTGCTCAGCCTGGGAAACTGTCATTCCTCCCCTGCTCAGGCCTCCCATTAGAACAGCAGATTGGGCTCAATGGTGCCATCAGAGTCCAATTTGCATGTTTAAAGAGGACACTGCTGGCTTGGCATGGGCAGCCTTACCGTAAACGGCCAAAATAGCGCTGGAAAGTTGTGGTTAAGCCCCTCACTCCATTTTAAATCAGGGCTGAAGACTTCTTAGCTCCCTGTTAATCATTAAGGTCTGGATTTTTGCTGGGTCGGGATGACTCGGAAGCCCTATACAAATGACAGCTGGGACATGATCCCGAGATCCCCAACCCAATTCCCAGGGTTTACGATTTTTGGGAGTGCCTTTTAAGGGTGTGGGCGGGTTTGGGTCACAAGTCCGTATTCTGCACTCCCAACCTGGCCGGCTCCATTGTAGGGACAGGCATGTTTTAATACCCTGTAATTTTCATGGAATCGGACCAGCCTTTCAAAGAAACATGGTTCACCACACCTCAGAGATGTTGTGAACCATAATCTGCATGAGGGGACTTTTTGAAAGGTATGTTCAAAAGTTCTTCTTTATGCCTCCCCCATGTCCTCCAAACATCCCCTATGGTCCCTTATGCACCCATGCCAAACAATGGCACTTCCATTCCCATTCACCCACT
Organism: Cetorhinus maximus; assembly: GCF_964194155.1. NCBI lineage: Eukaryota > Metazoa > Chordata > Chondrichthyes > Lamniformes > Cetorhinidae > Cetorhinus > Cetorhinus maximus. The sequence goes on from NC_135899.1 coordinate 70,033,661, forward strand.
ATGTGCTATATAGAACAAATGAATGCTGTAGTGACAGTAGGATGTGTAAAATAAAACTTAAAACAAAGCAGCTATTCATTGATAACTTTCCACTTTCTTAAAACAGCTCCTTTTTACTACAGCCAAATAAATGTATCAATCCTTTAGACCCTTTAAAGTATCAATAGCTGAAACTGCAAGCACTTGAAACCTCTTCATCTTGTGTAAACAAACATTGTGAAATTGACAGAAGAGATCAGAGAGCCAGAGGTGTCAATTAAACAATGCTTTCTCTGGGATTCAGGTATTTTAGTGCTCTAATGGATGTTTGGTCTCTGAGCCAAGAATACATAATGAGGCTTGGCTGAGAGCCCAGAAATCCATTAATCTGCTGAAACACCTTACTCACAGAGAAAACATTGCTTGGTTGACGAGCTCTGGATCTCTGAACCATGCTGCCAGTTTCACAAGCTTTATTTACACAAGATAAAGAAGTTTCAAGCATTTCTTTTATCCTTCTATGCGATGTAGGTATCACTGACACGACTAGCATTTGTTGCCCATCCCTAATTTACCCTTGAATGGAGTGGCTTGCTAGACCATTTTAGAGGACAGTTAAGAGTAAACTGCATTGCTGTGGTTCTGGAGTCACATGTAGGCCAGACCAGGTAAGAGTGGCAAATTTCCTTACCTAAAGAACATTTGTGAACCAGATGGGTTTTTACAACAATCAATGATAGTTTTGTGGTCACCATTACTGAAACTAGCTTTCAATTTGACGTTTTTGAAATCTGTTAATTGAACTTAAATTCCACCAGCTGTTGGGGTGAGATTTGAACCATGCCCCCAGGGAATTAACCTTGCTACTGGATTAGTAGTCCACTACACTGCCATCTCCTCATGCTTTGGTGATGTACTACTGTTTTATGAAGGTGGAAAAATGTTTGAGTCATTTGTGAAAAATCTTTATTTTTTTCTAGCAAAAAGTGCTTGCAGTTTCTGCTATTGATACTTTAAAATGTCTGGATGATTGACACTTTTATTGGACTGTAGTAAAATGAGTTTATTTTTAAGTGGAAAGTTATCAATGAATGACTTTTTAAAAAATAAAAACAAAAAACTACTGCGGATGCTGGAAATCCAAAACAAAAACAGAATTACCTGGAAAAACTCAGCAGGTCTGGCAGCATCGGCGGAGAAGAAAAGAGTCGACGTTCCGAGTCTGAAGGGTCGTGAGGACTCGAAACGTTGACTCTTTTCTTCTCCGCCGATGCTGCCAGACCTGCTGAGTTTTTCCAGGTAATTCTGTTTTTGTTTTGGATTTCCAGCATCCGCAGTAGTTTTTTGTTTTTAGCTATTTGTATTATACTATTAGATAAGTGCAAAGCCTGTCTCAAGCTTCATTACCTAGTGTCTGCATATTCATGAGGTCCAAGAGCATGCAGTTAAAGTGAAACAAAAATAAAAATACCTGGAAAAACTCAGCAGGTCTGGCAGCATCTGTGGAGAGGAACACAGTTAACGTTTTGAGTCCGTATGACTTTTCAACAGAACTAAGTAAAAATAGAAAAGAGGTGAAATATAAGCTGGTTTAAGAGGGGGTGGGACAGGTAGAGCTGGATAGAGGGCCAGTGATAGGTGGAGATAGCCAAAAGATGTCATAGACAAAAGGACAAAGATGTTGAAGGTGGTGATATTATCTAAGGAATGTGAAAGTTAAAGTGAAAGTTCTGATCAATGGCACAAGCACTTTTTAAAAAAGGTTTTGTCCCCTTTATGTGTGCTGCTGACTCCGGTGCGCACCTGCCGAACTGAAGATCAGAATGACGCGCGGTGACATCGGAACGCACGCCCGACGTCACTGCACATCATTTTACGCATCGGCGAGCGGGGCCCACCCCCGCACACCAACCAGAAGATTCAGGCTATAAGATTCTTAGGGGGCTTGACAGGGTAGATGCTGAGAGGTTGTTTCCTTTATGGGAGAGCCTGGGACCAGAGGGCATAATCTCAGAATAAGGGGTCGCCCACTTAAGACAGAGATGAGGAGGAATTTCTTCTCTCAGAGGGTAGTCAGTCTGTGGGATTCTTTATCGCAGAGGGCTGTAGAGGCTGGGCTGTTAAGTATATTCAAGGCTGAGATAGACAGATTTTTATTCAGTAAGGGAATCAAGAGTTATGGGGAAAAGTCAAGAAAGTGGAGTTGAGGATTATCAGATCAGCCATTATCTCATTGAATGGCAGAGCAGACTCGATGGGCCGAATGGTCTACTTCTGCTCCTATGTCTTATGGTCTTATGATCTAATCTCATTAGGCAGTCTAGTTGATGTATAACCTGGAGATAAAATGAATGCCTTGTAATCACTCTCCTGTACCTATTATTTTCTTTCATTTACAGTGGCGCTTATGGGGTAACTTTATCATTGTAATTTCTGTTTTTTTGCAAGTAGTGAGTATTGTGAAACCTGAGTAGACCATGTGGCTCATATGTTGACACATGATGACATTGAACACTGAAACCAATAGTCATTGCAAGTTTATTGAATAATATTCCACAAAACACAGTATATATGACAAATCAATAAACTGATGAGAAACTCAAATGAGATTTAAACATGAATCCATCAGGACTTTTGTGGTTTTATAAGATCTTTTGTTAAAATACTTAGGGCTATCCTGGTGATATGATAATGACAATATATAAATGCAAGTTTTTTTTTGGGCAGGTTGTGGCAAATAAATATCGGAACTTTGAGATTCCCAAATCCATGACGGGAATCTGGCGATACCTGCAGAAGGCTTACACCAGGGATGAATTCACAAATACATGCCCCGGAGACAAAGAAATTGAAATTGCTTATGCAGATGTAGCAAAACGCCTCAGCAAGTGAAGGTGGACAAGGCCAGCACAAGCATTCACTAACAGAAAAGCTTTTGTTAACAGACTACGCTTTCCTTTTATTGCATGGTTTTGCAAAGTTGTCAGATATTTTATATTTTTCATTGGATTATAACTTCAGGTATCTCAGACCTTACTTTTTTTATATATATATATATTTTTAGGAAGGGCTTTCAAGGTTCAATAAGCTAAGCTAGCATTTGGCTAGGTGACCAAAACCACTTGGTATTTGATATCCAACAAGGTGCTTCTTGATATCTATGGGAAAATGCTATAGGAACCTGTGCCTTTAAAACCTTGTGCTGTGAAAGGTCATTCTATAATATCTGAAAAATAGCAAAAGAACATTGCTCATCTTAGTCAATTTTGATCACATTCACATATAGATATCACAAACCCAATCTTAACTTCAAAAGTTAACAGGTTAAAATTGCCTCCTTGGTTAGTGTCACATTAGTTGACAGACGACCTAAATTTAACCACCACCATTAAGTAAGCAAGTAACCTTGAAAGCCCTAGTTGTAGGTATTAAGAAAGAAATACACATACAAATGCTAAATATAATGAGTTACAGTATTCAGCTGATCAGTTTTATCATTGTATTTATAATGCTGCAATAATCCTCAAGTCCTTGACTGGTTAATCATGAGTAAAATATTGCCATTTGCCCTATTGTTAAACTTCATTCCAAACTATTATGACACATTTTATTATTTTCTTTGGTTTTATAGGTATTTTGATAAGTTAACAGGAGAATCAGTTTGCCTTGGGTACTGTGGGCTGAATTTTATGCTGATCGGGCGGGAAATCACGCGAGATGATGTCGGACGAGCGCCCGATGTCATCCCGTGCTTGCGCGATATTTTGGTCGGCGGGCGCGTGCAAAAGCCAGAAGCGCGTCCGCCAATTAAGAGAGAAATTAAGCCCATTAACGACGCAATTGTTTGTCATTTTATGTAACTCCGTCCAACCTTACGGTTGACAGACGGGTGAACTGGCCAGGCGGTGTTTACATTTTTCATGAAACCTCATCCAAGAGCAGGATTAGGCTTCTGTTATTAAATAAAATAAAAACAGAAATCTGTGGACACCATTTTTATAATCTGTATGTTCAGGTGACTGATTGTGATGCTTGGACATATTTTTCCTGATTTTAAAAGCTTTATTTCCTGGTTTTCCGGTCTTCAGCTCCCTGAGACAGCTTTCTGCCTTCAGGGAGCTTTCTCTCAGCGCTCGCCCACGCCCGCGCTGATGTCATCGCTCGCCCTCCTCCCACAACCACCCCGGCAGCGTTGAGTTTTTCAGCGCGTGTTTCACACTGGCTGAAAATTCAGGCCCTATAGTTGATATAGAGGGTGGCTGACCAAGAGATTAAACAAAATCAACACTGAAGTAAAACATGGTGATTAGTGGCTGTAGCGGGTGATGCAATATCCAGTTCATAGAATTTTTTATAAGATTTTGTTAAGTGTACATTATTGTTCTTACAGAGATACACAAGCTGAAGACAATAAAGTCTGGATCAATAGCTCTCCCTATGTTTTTGTATAATTTCAAAAGATATTGAGTGGTTCATTTAAATATTTAAAGAAAAGAGTAGGCCAGCTTCCCTGAGTGATTAGCTTCATGTGCAACATGTCAATGCACAAAAAGAGCTGATGTTACTTGTATCTTGGATGTTCTAGAGGGAGAGACACAAAACTCTTAAATGGTGCAGTTCTCTGCACTGCAGGGCCCAGTTGCTCCATTTGTCAGAGATGTCGGAAAAGGAATGTTCAGATTGGTCTTGCATTTCTTTCTCCTCCTCATCATCTGCATCAGAATACCAAACCCAGGGGCAATGGAAACATATATTTGACGTACACCCAGTTCATGGCAGATATTCAGCATACAATGAAGGACAACACTTCCACTGTTGATTATCACATTGCTTAGTTAGTTCCTTGTTGCAGGACATAATGCACCTGATAACCTGATGATGGTGGTATATTACTGTTCACTCAGGGAGTCCGAGTTGCTGCGGCAACAAACACTTTTCACATGCATGTTGTACTCTGGAGCAAGGATAATGATGATGGAGGCTCCAATGTTCTTTCCATCACATGGCTGACCAGGAATCTCTCCCACTTTTACCACCTGCCATTGGCATGTGTTGGATTTTCAGGCTGATAGTCAACTTGCTTGCTTGCATTATGAATGCACCTTCCTTGGCCATCAAGACTTGGGATGGGAATCAAACCCAGAGTTCCTGAATCAGAGACAGGGATGCTACCCACTGCACCACACGAACTCCTATCTCACAACCTGCAGGCTACTTATCTAATAGGCACTTGGTAATGCACTTGTAATCTACAAAAGATATATATCTCCTGAAGTTATCCCAGGTTGATTATTCTTAATTTAGGGCCATTTATTAGTGCTTTTTGAAGGATTTTATATGAAGATCAAGCTGCTGTTTTCCTAACTAGTGACTCAGTAGAATTTTGGACCAAATTATTTTTCTCCCAGTGGTGACAGAATTACAAGTCTATCAAAAGTAAGAAGAGTACTTGAATTCAGATAAACCAGGTAGAAGTGATTGTTGCAACATTATAAAATAAGTCTATTTGAAATGCAGTGACAATGAAGTTACACTACATTGGTTTTATAAACATTTTCCTGAATGCAGAAATGCAAACCATTTAATGCCAGCTGAATCATTGTCTATTTGTGTGCACAACCAAGGTGTAGAACTTCAAAACCCACTCTGTGGGTTTCATCAACTTGTAGCCAACTCGTTCACTTTACTTCATGCACATCTCCAGCCAGCTGATGGTAAAACAACAGCTGAGGGCTGTGCTGGAGAGTCGACAGCCCAGGTCATCACCCCTGCAGAGAGAGGCTGTATGGGGAGAGAGAATGGCTCATCAGGGAACACTGGAGAATGTACATCCTGTCCGAGAAAGAAAGCAGTTTAAAATGAGCCCAAGTCCTTTTTTTTTGCGTAAGTAACGAGATAGCTTACAGAATTTTCTGCCAGCTTGTAACGAAACCTGATTTGTAAAATGGTATTTTCTCATTTGATGGTGGTCATATTTTGTGCTCTGCTTTCACTTGATACCAGGCTGACTTCATTGTAAGCAGGCTTCCCAAGGAAAGCAATCTCAAGTGGGACACATTACCACAGGGTACTGAGTTGCAAAGCACCTTTGAGTCTTTAATTAGTCTAACCTGGCATTATTTACCCCTGAAACCCACAAGCAAACCAAAAGAATCAGAATCTGGCTACCATATAATGTGACAAAGTATGGTTCAAACTGAATTTGTGTTACTATTTCTCCATTTTTAAGTGGAGTAAATTTTACTTGGAAATACAGAATGGCTGAAATACTCTATTTTCTATATTCTAGAATGCGATAATTCTCGATGCTGTGTTATTGAAATAACCCGAAGTTTAGCATGTCATTTTAAGAAATGGTTGTGCACATTGTCCACAATGGTTGTCCACAAAAGCCAACATGAAACCAGCTGTACATCATTTGAGCTGCCCATTCTCTTCTGGAAAATGCCACTGTCTTTTCATTTTTATGTTAACACCATGTTGCATAAAAAGAATAAATGGAATGTTGAACAGATAATGGTTGATAGTTATTGTACTTGTGAGGAAGTCCTGGAAACTCCCTCCTGAATTAAATCCAAGGATGAAGAAATTACCTGTACTAAACTGAAACAATGTAAAATAGACCGTTAGTGTCAAAAGATAAACATATACATAATTTCAGGAATATCTGATATAGCTTAAGAGCATCAAATATTAATGTAAAGTCACAGGAGGTGCTCACAGCATGAAATTTGAAATGAATGTGCTTTTATCTCCTAAAACATTTGGAAATTGGACAATGTACATGTGTTTTTGTAATTCCTTGATTCAGCCCAGTTCAACTTTCTTATGTTCCAATAAATTATGCCATAAACTATTTGCTTTTCCACTTTGAAAGCACCAATAATTTAGTTCAGTACAGATGCTGGATTGTTAATCCTGACACAAGCCCGGTCGAGTTCACACTGATCCAAGCTGAACCAGGGATGGATTTGATTTGAGCTTTTATAAGGTTTTGTGTAAATTCTGACATTGGATTCAGAACAAAGCGAGCACTTTTCTGGGTGGTAGTGATGGTCCTGCTGCGCTAATATGAACTCAGTATTGTGAACGCTAATTCTCGTGCGGCGGGGGAAGACGTAGGTCAGAAGGAGAATACTTTTTCAAGGAATCTGATCCACGGTATAGAAAGGGAGACAGAGGCTATCGGCAACCATTCTGCCAAATCAGAAAAAGGAAACCCATCACCTCTTTTATGTGACCATCAGGAGTGATTTCCCTTTTTATGAATTGATGAATTATTGCTTTTCGACATGGGTCTTCTAAACGTTTGTTAAAAAAAAAACTCCATGCTCAGTGCTCATTTGTATTTACTTCTAGGATAATAAGCAGTCAATATTTATTGACTAAGGTTGTCCTCAAACTATAACAATGTTTCTAATGTCCATATCACACTGAAGATTATTTTAAAGAAATTTGCCTATAGACATGAGTACAAAGGGTATTTGGATTCAGAATTTCCCCACAGTTGCTGCCAAGATGAAAGAAAAATCTATCAACACTTCAGAAAAACATTTATGGAAATAATGCTGAGCAGATGGGGAAAAATGTCTTCTCAAAGCATATCGGAAGACAGGGATCGGGACCGACAAAAATTGGAAGGGAGCAAAGTCAAAACTCCAGATAGGACATTAGGGAAACATCAAGATCATAAGCTTCAGTAAGCCTTGAATTAGGTTGAACTGAGACAGGTATATGTTTTACAGGAGTTTTACAGCCCCCCTGCCGGCGTATTTGCAGGCTGGTGGGGGTGGGCATGGGGGTGGTGGAGCATGTAAGATAGGACAGGTAGCTAGCCCACTGCCTTCCTGCTGACCCCAGAGCTGTCTCCCACAATGCAATGCGTGGTTAAGGCGTCAGCCAGCCCGCCCATCCTTAGGCCTATTGAGGCCCTTAGCTGGCCAATTACTGGGCAGTTAAAGGCCTCTTTCTGACCTGCTGCAATAATACGTGCAGCTGGGAAAAGTGGAATGAAGGACGCCAGCCCGCTACTTCAGCATCTCAGGTGAAAAGGCGGGAAGGAAGGGGGAGTAACTCCGTTGGGGGTGTGCCCTATGCCCATTGGGAGCACCCCCCCCACCCCAACCAAGATGTAACCCCTTCCCTTTTTGACTCCTCCATCCGCCACCTCCAAAGCCCTCCTCACACCCCTCCCCCTCCCTAAGGTCCCCAATCCCTCCACAACCAAAAACCCCAGACTTACCTTGATGTCTGGTTGCCATGGATCTTCTTGGCACTGCATGTAGTACCAGCAGTGGCCACCACTGAGTTCTGGCACTGCCATTCATGAGGCGGGGCTTCCTTTCCCTGAGGGGCGGAAGCCCCACAATTGCCTCATTAAGGCCACCCCTTAGGTGTATTATTGTTACAAGGCAGCCTTTTTTTTTTAGCAATATGCCCTTTTAAAATTCAGCCCATAATCTGGGTCCTTACTGTTCAGGTAGCCCTTATGGTTTTGGTGACATGCAATAGGTTTTTAGGAACCCAGATTTACAAATTGGACAGTAGGAACGTCTGTTTAGCTTGGGCTTTCTGATTCCCATCTTATTTATGACTACCAACATATTTATGATTATAAAGAGATAACAGAAGAATCAATCCAATGATCCAAGAGCCTAAATCCCAAAAGAAATCTCTAGAATGGTGTATCTGGAAACCTGGCTTATCACAAGGGTGAGAGTGTCTTCCAGACTATCAATAAAACTGGTTACCTTTTACTGAACTTGCTTAAACATCACTTCCCCAATTAAAAATCCGCAATTATGCATAGATGTGTATTTGCATTTTGTAATGTGTTTTTAGATTTGCAAATGAAAATAAAAGTCTGGTTTAATTTGTCCGAAGTTCACATGACCTTGAATTGCACATTCAGGTCAATGATGGTCTTTGCCTCAACAGTTAGTTTCCAGCTATTATGCCATTGACAACCCAATGTTGAGTTTTAAAGCACACAGTGTTTTGGTGCAAGAAGAGTGGCTCTGTACCAGTACCTAGACATTGTGCGTTTCTGTCATATTTGGATCATTGACCGGTTGGGCCAGTCCCTCAACTTTTACTGTTTGCTGTATCACTAAAAAAGGCTATATACTAAAGTGCTATTATTGGGATCAATGTTAATTGCCATAAAAGGTTAAAAATTTGAAGTAGGAACATCTTCAGAGAATATCTAACACAGATTAAACCGATATTCGGCAAAATATTGCAATCTCTTTCAGTAATAGCACCAACAGTAAATCAATAATTAATATTGGAAGAGAACGCAGAGAGAATTTTCTAACCTAGTATGATATACGAAATAGGAGGTCTTATGTCTAGCTTCATCTGTTAAAGGGTCAATGTTCATCAGTAAAACTAAGGCCAGATGTAGCACTACTGTGATTTCTAATTTTAAGATACAATTTTAAATGCATGTTTTTTAAAATTGTGAAATAATGGAGACAACAGTTAAAATGCTTGTTGCAATGTTAACTGGACATGTAACATAAAGACCTTTTAGAGCAAACTATGTTCAGAAGATCCAAATACTGCAATACATAGTCCTCCATTTCTTTTTAGACATAAGTAATAAAGTGGGGAACATTTCATATTCACTTCTGAATAAATCAAAATGTAGATCATGATTACAATCTCTTCTTAATGAAAGCTGAAAGACTGCAATTATTTCTAAGCTGTGTCTTCCGAAAGTAAAACCCTATGTTGCTGTCAAAGATGATGCTTTAAAAATAGAAATGAACTGAATCACTGAAACTGTATTTGAAACAGATGACTAAGACTATTGTAAAATTCAAATCGGAGTACCGATTGCCAAATATATGCAGATATGTTAATGCTGGAACAGTAACTATCTATTGTAGCTGTATGAAAACTTAAGTTAACATGTAATTTCTAAAGCAGCTACCACAATAGAAAGCCTCAGTCATTAAATACATGTTCATGTCCATTTTCAACTTGTGCTGTTCTTTAACCTACACATTTGTTATAGTAACCTGAAAATAATTTCTCCATGTTCATTTTATTTGTATTTATTGCTCTTTAAAGAAGCAATAATGCACTTTTAATGTAAGTGCTTATTTACAATGAGAGGGCAATACTTTATCAGCAGAAATTGAGAAACCATGTGCAAAGTCACTACATTAACAGTGATCAAACTGAAACAAAACCTGAACAGTGTTAAAATAGAATTAGCATCCGGGTTTTTGCAGATAACACACATTCCTTTAAACCACAAGGAACACATGCACTTCAGTACCTACAAGGGTGGTGGACATTATGTTAATAGTATTGGATTGGATTTGAACATTTCAAAATAAAGCTTCTATTTGAAGTTTTTTTCATTTTTCAAAATGTAACGATTTTAAAAGGATCACTGCACAATCCCAACCCACCAAAGAATATGGGCAACTTTTGGCTCATTTTGTTCATAGTTGGCATTTGCTGCAGTCAATCCTCATTTATATGACTTCCTGGTTCTGTACAATAGAACCAGTAGAGTCAATGGCTTAATGCTTTGTTCTGGCCAATGAGATTTGGGAATTGACACCTAAAAATGAAACTAAATTGACAAACAGGGCATTCCACAGGTTGTAACAAGCTTGAGACTGACAGGCTAATCATTCATCGCGGAACATACGCCAGTCTGATTTAAAAAAACTGTAATTATTGAAAGCAGTGTCTTTTTCTAGTCCTTTCAAAGTTGGTTTTCAATGAATAGCCTTTTGTTACATTTTAAAAGTTTGAGTTTCAGAAGAATTTTAGCCACTATGTTAGTAACTTAAGCCAACCAATCAAAATGAAGAGAGAATATGAGCATGTAATTAATTCATTAACATTTCAGACTTGTATTTTATCATTTCGGACAAGCACCCTGCCTGTACTGAAAATTTTGATTTGAAGATTAGCGTGACAATACCTTTTAATAAAAAGTAGGCACCTGTGTACAGCTTGGGGCCTTTTGCCCCTCAGGTCTATTATTAGTTTCAGTCCCTGTTGTACAGTACGCTTACATCAATTACTCACTCACTTTTCCAGAACCGCTTCATCCAATTCAGGGTCGGGACATCAATTACTGTATATTGAAAATATTTTGAAGAAACAGCAGTATATTGCTGGCAGCTGTTAATAAAATAAAATATATATTTTCACATCCAAGATGTGTTTCCTGTAGCATTTGTGTGTGTACATATATCAGTATAAAAATTGGCAATGGAGACCAGTGGGCCAAAAATAATGTTCTTGCTCCAAAAGCATCCAGCTAAAAGATCAATTTTACCAGTGTATAATATAGCACCTGAAATCCCACTTCAGTGTTCTACTCTGGGTAGCCCTTTAACGTTCACATTAGCAGTGTGTCATTTTGAGTCTTGTGGGCTCCATTGGCAAGACTTAATTATAAGGCGACTGTCTCCCAACTCTGCTCACAATGAGACAGTTCCCGTAAGCATACCTGTACTCCCTATGATATGGAACATACGTGCCATGAATGAACGTAATGTGAAACAGAATTAGCAAGGATTCTTTTTGCCAGAAGATATGTTATCACCTTCCTATCGACATTGAAAGGTGGAAACAAGCGGCCAACATCAGAAAGTAACATTCAAATTAAAATAATAGTTAAGTTTATTTAAAAGAACTATAATTCCAAAAAACAACAAAAATATAGTTAATAGTTAGCAAAGCAGTGCTTGCAGTTTTTAAGTTGTTTCCAAAAATGAAAAGTTGAAACATTTTGTGTCATATTCAGTCTTTTTTCACTGAGTTTTTGAATGTTCAGTGGCCCCTTCTCCACAGAACCCCTCCTACTGTTGCCACTTGAATGCAGAAAGCAGGATATTGGGAACTGGAGATGCTGGGGGAAACCAGCAGTATAAAGCAGGCTTTGATACCGCGTATCGAAGGAGTCCTTTCCCATTAGGAATTCTTGTTTGAAAATTACACGTAATTAGAATATTAATTATTTCAACTACTCAAGCAGATGTGATGTAAACAACACCCGCTCGACTTATCAAACTGTTAAGTTATTTAATTGGCAAGGCACAAGCCAAACCTTTGAAATTTCTAACCGGCATGTCTTCCTCTTAATGGTTGCAATAATCACAGATAAATTCTGTCCGCTTTGACGGTGGCAAACTTGTATATATTAACTTCAAATTCTGAGAAAAAACAAATTTAGCCTGGCTACAGATTTGATTACACCAACACTGATGAACCCCTGCCCTTGCTCCTCACTCAAGACTAACAGCTATTTTAAAGCAATATTTGTGGGTTGTCTAAATTCTCCAGACAAAGAAAAATGAATACTTAGTGGAATTTAACTAACAGAATGTATATACTTATTTAGGCTGATACACAAATTAGAATTGCATGCATATGAACATACATATGAACAAGGAGCAGGAGTAGGCCATTCAGCCCCTCAAGCCTGTCCTGCCATTTAATAAGATCATGGCTGAACCTGAAATCTCAATCTCACCTACCACCGATAACCTATCACCCCCTTTGCTTACCAAGAATCTATTCACCTCTGCCTTAAAAGTATTCAAAGACTCTGCTTCCACCACCTTTTCAGGAAGAGAGTTCCAAAGACTCACGACCCTCTGAGTGAAATAACTTTGCCTCATCTCTTATTTTTAAACAGTGACACCTAGTTCTAGATTCTCCCACAAGAGGAAACATCCTCTCCATATCCACCCTGTCAAGACCCCGCAGGACCTTATATGTTTCAATCAAGTTACTTCTTACTGTTCTAAACTCCAGCTAATACAAGCCAACCTTTCCTCATAAGACAATCCGCCCATTCCAGGTATTAGTCTAGTAAACCTTCTCTGAATTACTTCCAATGCATTTACATCCTTCCTTAAATAAGGTGACCAATACTGTACACAGTACTCCAAATGTGGTCACACCAATGCCCTGTGCAACTGAAGCATAACCTCCCTACTTTTGTATTCAATTCCCCTCACAATAAGTGATAACGTTCTATTAGTTTTCCTAATTACTTGCTGAACTTGCAAACTAGCCTTCTGTGATTCATGCACTAGGACACTCAGGTCCCTCTGCACCTCAGAGCTTGGCAATCTCTCACCATTTAGATAATGTGCTTCTCTTATATTCTTCCTGCCAAAATGGGCAATTTCACATTTTCCCACATTAAACTCCATCTGCCAAATCTTTGCCCACTCACTTAATCTATCTACATCTGTTTGTAGCCTCCTTATGTTCTCTTCACTACTTACTTTCCTACCTATCTTTGCATCATCAGCAAATTTGGCAACCATCCCTTCAATCCTGTCATCCAAGTCATTTATATAAATTGTAAACAGTTGAGGGCCCAGCACTGATCCCTTTGGGATGTGTTACAACTCACTGGGGATGTAGTGTGCTGTAGTACCAAGCCCCACTGCTCCCCGAGCCATGACAAAGTTTAATCTGACCACCAAATTGCCCCAATTCTACCTAGCTGTTTAATTTAATTTAATACGAGCACCAGGTTTGTAAACTTAACAAGTAAATAACTGTTTATTAAACAAATTGTTTGTAACCAGTGGCAAAAGAAAGAAATATGAACTGCTAAATTTTAACTCTACAGCTTAAACTCCTGTACACAAACACACGCACATGCACACAGACACACATACACACACATATAAGACACTCAAAACATGGATTTTAAGGGCGAGGTAAAACAGTTCAATAGCACCAATCTGAGTTCAGGATTAGATAGGTTGACTTTGAGTGCTGGGCCCTCAACCAAATTTTTTGAGGTTGTTGTGGCTGACACGAGATGGTCTCCCAGCACATGTAGTCTGCGGTTCTCTGGCTGAAACTTGTTTTTACTGTCCCTAATGGTGATTTTTCCCCTTTTTCCTCCTGACTGGGGTTTCTCATAGAAAGCGGGATACAGCGATGTGAGGAATAGCTGGCTAGCTACTATGGCAGGGTTACTGGAATCTTACAAAACACAGGAGAGAGGGGTTTCAGGTCTTTCCTCTTTTCAGTCTAGGAGCTACTCTACTGCACTAACCTCACATAGAACCTGGCCACTTGGTCAGGAGCCAATCGAAACGCTGTCACTAGGCAGTTCCCTCTTAAATCAGGTCCCCTTTCCAACACCATGCTGTCCAACCTGGCACACACTGTTCCATAATAATAACATTGTAGATTTTCTTCTTCCTGCTCCATTGAGCCTCTTTTGAACTGCAGCCATGGTAGTTTTTAAAGCCACAGTCCAATCTTAAAGCCACAGTCCAAAAAAATAAAATGATGTAAAGCCACAGTCCAAAAAAATAAAATGATGTTCTTTACATGCCTCCCCACTAAAAAAAGATGAAATGCCATTTAAAAAATGTGTTTCATCACGGGGTATGTGACACATAGACAACAGACATGAGGCTTACACTCATTCATCCATCATTCCCCCTTATACAATCTTAAGTATTAACTGATTACAGTAATTTACCCCCGGGACAATGCATCCACAATCACATTATCTTTACCGACAATGCGAACAATCTTTACATTGAATGGTTGAAACAATAGACTCCATCTAAATAGTCTCGCATTTTGAGTTTTAAATTTCTCAATGAGCGGCGGCGGATTATGGTCAGTGTAGGTTAGTGTTCCTTTGTTATTGTCTTCTTTTTTGCTGTTCTTTATCTCTGTTCCTTTGACCTTCTTTGCTCTTACTTCTATCCCTCTCCTTGCTTTTGGATTTTGCTTTTCTTGCCCTGTTCTGCATTATTACTGCTGGATTTAGCCCTGTTTTCTTTGTATTTTTGTTCCCTGCCCCTGCTTCTTGAATTCGCATGTTTTTCCCTTTCTTTACTTTTTATCTTACCCTATCATTGCCTCTAGATTTGTCCCTTTTCCCTCTATCTTTGTCGTTACTCTGTTCTCTATCTCGGTTTCTAGATTTTGATTTGGCCCTTTTTTCTTGCTCTCTGCTTTTACTTCATTCTCAACTTTTAGATTTCGATTTGGCCCATTTTGCTCTCTCTTTGCTTTTACTCTGTTTACGATCTCTACTTCTGGATTTCCCCTCTTTACTGTTACTCTGCTCTGGATCATGTTTCTCCAACTCTTTTCCATTAGTTTGCTCTCGTGCTACTCTACATGCTCCTGTTTTGTAATGGGTAATGGCCCTACGCAATCTACCAATACCCAACTAAATGGTTCTTCAAAAACCGGTATGGGTATTAAAGGTGCTGGTTTGATTAAATGTTGAAGTTTACCTACTACCTGAGATGTATGACACGTTCTACAAAATTGCACTACATCCTTATAAAGTCTTGGCCATGTAAAATGCCTGTTTACTGATGCTTTGGTTTTTCATATTCCCATATGTCCTGCCATGGGAATCTCATGTGCTACTCGTAATATCTTCTTACGATATTTGGGCGGTACCACTATCTAATGAACAACCGTCCGTTCCACATCTGCAGGTCTGTGAGGGTATCTCCACTTCCTCATCAGAACTCTGATTTTAATGTAATAGCACTCCAGAACTCATTCAGCCTCAATTTCAGTGAGAACTGACTGCGCTAACTTGTTTAACTCTGGATCTGCTTTCTGAACCTCAATTAAGGAAGACACACCAAACACTTGCTTTGAATTATCCTCACCCTTAAATAGTTTCAGCTAATCTAACATCTGCTCATGGTATTGCTTTGACCTCTGGTGATGGACTTTGTTTAGCCATTGCTCTGGTCACCACACACAATGGAAAAATACCAGGAATCTGTTCTTGTAATTGTTCTGTCTCTTTAGCCTCTTTTGGACTTTCTGTGATTATGGGCAAAGCTATAATCTTCACTTGTGCCAAATCATTCCCCAGGGGTAGATCCACTCCATCCACAGGTAATTTCTTAACCACTCCTACAATCAGCGATCCAGACAACAAATCACATTCCAGTTGCACTTTGTACAATAGAACTCTCCACTTATCCTGTTTACCAATACTTTAGCTTCCATTGAACTCCCTGGAGGGAAAACTAGGTCCTTCTCTAGCATAAGAGTTTGATTAGCTCCTTTGTCTCTTAATATAGTTACGGGTTTAGCTACATCATTTGATGAAAAAGGGGATATCTTCACTTTAGACAAAAACCCTTTATATCTCTCATATAATTTATTCACTTCACCTGCATTCACAGCAGTGTTTACCTCCAGACCCTTATTTGTAGTTAAAGCTACACTTTGGTCTGTGACATTTTCTTTTTGAGTTCCCTTTTCGGACTCACTCTTATGAACTCCAATAAGTCCCATTGGCTTCTCTTGCAATTTCCAGCATTGTGAATGAATGTGCCCCACTTTATTACAGTGGTAACACCTTGGCCTTTGAGCTTCACTTCCACTCTCAGTACCTTCCTTCCTGATATGGGAAGGAGATCTTAAGGTATCCCCAACTATCCATTCTTTACCCTGGCTACTCACTTTAGTTTCACTCTCCCACTTTCTATCCTTTTCAAATTTGTGGGAGATGGAAAAAAGGTTTGGTTTTATGGATCAGCTCATAATCGTCAGACATTGCTGCTGCCTGTCTAGCAGTTGCAACCCTTTGGTCTTCCACATGGGCTCTTATTACAGAAGATAGGGAGTTTTTAAACTCTTCCAAGAGAATACTCTCCCTAAGAATTTCATAGGTAGTTTCAACTCCTATTGCTTGTATCCACCTGTCAAAACTATTTTGTTTAAGTCTTTCAAATTCAATGTAAGTTTGCCCAGGCTGTTTCCTTAAATTTCAAAACTTTTGCCTGTATGCTTCAGGGACCAATTCATATGCACTCAAAATGACCTTATTCACCACACCATAATCCCTAGAAACCCCCTCTGACAGTGAGGCATAAATTTCCTGTGCTCTACCTGTCAATTTGCTCTGCATGGGCAATGTCCAGTTTCCCTTTGGCCAATTCATCTGTTTAGCTATCTTCTCAAATGAAATAAAGAGTGCTTCAACATCTCTTTCATCAAATTTTGGAAGAGCATGTACAAATTTAAACATCTCCCCACTGGCTTCTGATCTGGACATAGGTCCTGCCTCACCTACTGGTGTCTCTTTTTAACTGCCAGCATTCTCAGCTGGAATTCTCAGTCTCTCTCTTTTTCTCTTTCCTCCTTTTCTAACCTTGCCATTTCTAATTCCGTTTGGAATGCCCTTTCTCTTTCTGCTGCCTCTAGTTCCAATTTTTTTATTTGCAACTGAACCTGTGTCCATTCCAATGAACAACCCCATGGAGAACTCGGTCTCTCCGGTATTCCTTCCAGTTTTAAATGCTGTGCTATCTCTTCAATTATCTCTGCCTTCCTAGCTTTGGCAGGCAATCCTGCTCTTAATTTACTTGCCCATTCGATTAACCTGGCTTTTGGAATCCATTGTAAAATCGTCAGGGACATCTCTTCCACTTGCAGCAATGTTTTAGCAGTTTCCAGTGCCATCTTATTTTGACAGTACAAACCTGGTGTTTACTTTTAGACTTTATTACTTAATAAATCTACACCCAAATCGTTGTTGTCTTTTGTTCCAACTTGAGGGGCCCTTGAGCCTCCAAACTTTGTCAAGACTCACTAGGGATAGTACTCTGTAGGATCAAGCTCCACTGTTCCCCAAGCCATGACAAAAGTGAGAAGTTTAATCAGACCACTAAATTGCCCCAATTCTACCTAATTGTTCAATTTAGGCTAAAAGAATACGAGCACTAGGTTTGTAAACTTAACACATAAATAACTGTTTATTAAACAAATTGTTTATAAACAGCGGCAAAAGAAAGAAGTATGAACTGCTAACTTTTAACTCTATAACTTAAACTCCTGTACACAAACACACGCACATGCACACACACATATAAGACACATAAAACATGGATTTTAAGGGTGAGTTAAAACCGTTCAATAGCACCAATCCGAGTTGAGGATTAGATAGGTTGACTTTGGTTACTTTCTTCCAAATTTCTTGCAGGTTGTTGTGGCTGACATGAGGTGGTCTCCCAGCTCTTGAAGTCTGTGGTTCTCTGGTTGAAACTTGCTTTTAGTGTCCCTACTGGTGATTTTTCCCCCTTTTCCTCCTGACTGCGGTTCCTCAAAGAAAGCAGGATACAACGATGTGAGGAATAGCCGGCTAGCTAATATGGCAGGGTTACTGGAGTCTCATAAAACACAGGAGGGAGGGGTTTCAGGTCCTCTTTTCAGGCCAGGAGCTGATCAACTGCACTAACCTCACACAGAACCTGGCCACTTGGTCAGGAGCCAATCAAAACACTGTAACTAGACAGTTCCCTCTTAAAGCAGGTCCCCTTTCCAACACCATGCTGTCCAACCTGGCACACACTGTTTCATAATAGCAACATTGTAGATTTTCTTCTTCCTGCTCCATTGAGCCTCTTTTGAACTGCAGCCATGGTAGTTTTTAAAGCCACAGTCCAATCTTAAAGCCACAGTTCAAAAAAATAAAAATATGTTCTTTACACATGCCACTCGTTACATCTTGCCAACCTGATCCATTTATGCCTATTCTCTGTTTCCTGTTAGCCATCCAATCTTCTATCCATGGCAATATGTTACCCCCTATACCATAGGATTTTATTTTCCACAATAACTTTTGATAGGGCACTTTATCAAATGCCTTCTGGAAATCTAATGTAAGGAACATATCTTTTTATTGTCTTTTGGACTGTGAATAAAAATTGCAATGGCTGCAGGTTGAAAGACATGTCCACTGGAACAGGATGAGAGATGTATACAGTGTTGTGGTCCTGGAACAGACTGTGCCATGAGAGACAGGATGGTGCTGAAAGGGATCCTAGACCAGGGAACTGCCTGACAAAAGTGTTTTGATTGGCTCCTGACCAGGTGGCCAGGTTTTGTGTGGGAGCAGTGCGGGATAGCTCCTAGCCTGAAAGGAACAAGATCTAAAACCTCTTTCTCCTGCATGGAAGATGCCAGTAATTCCACAAGAATAGTTGGCTGGCTTTTCTTCTCATAGCTCTGTAACCTGCTGTCCCTCTGAAAACCCCTGTCAAGAGGCAAAGAGGAAAATCACTGTTAGAGACATTGAAAGGCAAGTGTTCAACCAGTGAACTAAATATTGAAAGTGCTAGAAGACCACCTCATGTCATCAACAAGAACTGAAAGGAATTTGGAAGACATCGATTGAAATCAACCCATCCAAACCTGCACCCTGGAATTGGTGCTATCGAACTGTTTTATCTCACCCTTAAATCCATGTTTTTGTGTATCTTATGTGTCTTACATGTGTGTGTGTAGGGATTTAAGAAGGAGTAGAGTTTAGATTATAGAGTTAAAAATTAGCAGTTCATATTTCTTTCTTTTGCCACTGGTTAACAACAGTTTGTTTAATAAACAGCTATTTACTTATTAAATTTACAAGCCTAGTGCTCATATTCTGTTACCTAAATTAAACAGTTAGGTAGAATTGGGGCAATCTGGTGGTTTGGTCAAACTTTTCACATTTGTCATGGCTTGGGGAGCAGTGGGGCTTGATATTACAGAGCACCAGTGAGTTGTGACACTAAGTACAGTACATCCACCAGTTTCACCTTTATCCAAAGCACATGTTACTTCCTCAAAGAACTCCAATAAGCTTGTTAAACACAATTTCCTGATTAGTGCTTCTGTAAGAATAATTTGTTCTTTCCTTCCTTGTACCTTTCCTCACTCTTTATTTTGGCTCCCCAACTGGCTTTGCATTTCAAAGCAGGATCCACGGACATATTCTTGTTCACAAGAACTTTACCCAGGGAAATGTCCTTATGAGGGCTCGAAACGTCAACTCTTTTCTTCTCCGCCGATGCTGCCAGACCTGCTGAGTTTTTCCAGGTAATTCGGTTTTTGTTTTGGATTTCCAGCATCCGCAGTAGTTTTTTGTTTTTATTTTATGCAATATTTTTATGTTGGCTAGAAATGACTGCAATTCTAAATTGGTTTGATAACCTATTGGTAATGGTTTGGCTTACAAAACCTGAGCTGGATGTTACATGCTGTTTCTTGTAATTGTGGAATTGTTTAACTGTGTAAATGTCTCATACAATAATAATTCTGGAGTTAGACTTTTGTTGATATTGCACACATAACGTATCAAGTAAGCCAGAGATAGAACATCCTGGTGGTGGTACAATAAGGATTTTTAAAAATGAAACTTGTGGAACTAGGTTCTTTTTTGTTACTTGTTGGAATGTTGGTTTTTGTCCAACAATCACCGCTCCCATGTTAAAAACAAAGCACTGCTCGGCATGGCATCACACATTAGTACAGTACTGAAGGGTTAATCCTGGTTATTCAGAAAGTAACAGGTGAACATTGAAGAGATGAGACAAAGAATAAGAGCCTCATTGTAAATCAAATCAGACTGTTAAGCAGTCTTTTCGTAAATACCAACATCCAAAAATGGTGATCAGAAAATGTTCAGCCAGTTCATCTTGCCTGTACTATACAGTCGTGATGCCTTATGCATGTAACCTGCTGGGAGAGGTGAAACCAGATCAAAAACCCAATGGAAAAAGAATTGAAAATCAAAACTAGCCCAAGAAACCCCATTGCCCATGGCTTAAATTATTTGGTATCTCCATCTTGTAGTGATGTGATCTCCACTTCAGCCAGGGATGAGCCCAAGTTGCTCTTGAAGGTATACAGAAGTATACACAAGTTGACACCATAGATCTTTAGTTCTCTAGGAAAAGAAGAGGCACCACAACAAATAACCTCTTTCTTTCCTTGTATAATTGATACCCCCGAGCCCTGGTCTTGCTCAACCTATCTAATTGAAATAATTTGTCAGCCTGCACATAATCTAGTCCTTTAGAATCTACACATCCGCTTTTATGCAAATAGGCTAGCTAAAATGCTTTAAACTGGGAAGCATGTTCGTGGCTTTCCTCTGGCCTTTTCTAAAACCTCAATATCATCCATCATTTGAAGGGACCAAAACTGGACTTACAATTCTGAATGAACATTTTGCGAAAATACAAAATAATAGGTTTTGTTTTGTAACTGGCAGTCCTGTGAATGCAAAGCAACACCCTATTTACTTTAACTGAAGTTTCATGGTAATGTTTGTGAACCTTTAAAGAGTTATGACTTACCTTCTCCATTCACCGCAGGCTTCAGTTCTTTCTGATTATCTGCAAGTGGGCTTAACACTGGTTCTGCCCAGATGTATAACACTGCCCTTCTATAAGTTAAATGGCATTTGTGAAATGCAGGTGCATTCTCCCAATACATTGCGATCTCATTGAGAAGTCTCTGCAAAGCTGCAGATCATTGTCCCAATCATTTCATCAAGTAAACGTCTTTTTCTGGACTGCAAACATGCTTTATCATATTTGGCTTTTTGTAGCTTAGGTTGAGGCTTTTCAGTACCCAGTAGCATATACAAAAACACAAGCTCTGCATAAATCATACCATCTAACCACCCTTTTTGGATTTGCCTTTGAGTAGAAAGAGCCAAATTTAGAAAGATTTCTTGAGAACATTTGATGTAAATCTAAGTTCTGCCAGTCTCGGTCAAGAATTGGAATACATAATAAATAGACACTTACAAGCCCACATGGAACATGTGGCACAGGGAACTAGGAGGTTGACACTCAATATGGACCTAATGCCAAAATACTCAATTGGATATAGCACTGATTAATTCAATTGTATCAGTAAAACTAGGGAAGAAGGATCAGATTCTGTTACTTGAGAGGGACTGTATTGCAACAATAGGCTCACTTACATTTCTTGAATAGAATCCAGGCAGTGAAAATGAGAATAAATAGTGTTAGGACCCTGGCTCCAATTAGAACCTTACTTCATGCTCAGTCTGCCTATGTTTGAGATTCCCCACGCAAAATAAGTTCAAACATAACTTCTAATTGTGTTGAGATTTGGAAACAACAGTAAGATAATAGCAAAGAGGCAGGAAATATTATAAATGCAAACAGACTCCAAACTGAGAACGAGCATAAAATAGTAAATAATCCAAATGATTAATTCTACCAAGTATTCACAAGGGGAGATATGAGCAACATGTCTTGCCCAATTTGAGATATCCTAATTAAAATGCCATTAATATAACTGAGATGAAAGCGCTAATAAGGCTAAAAGGGTTCAAAACAATTTAAACTGCCAGAGGTGGATGGTATATACCCTCGGGTGCTGAGAAAGATGAAGATGAAATTTGTGAAGGAACTGACCATCGTTATTCAGAGTCAATAGGCATTGGGATAGTACAATTGGATTGGAAACAGGTTGGTGTGGCACCCATGTTCAAAAGAGAGCAACAAAACAGAAGCAGACTCATGTAAAAGAAATGAAGTTTATTAACAGGAGCAAATGCGAGGATCTTCTATAAAATAATAACATAGTAAAAATCTGGCAGATGGAATATACTGTGGGGAAAATGTGAAGTTGTTCACTTTAGCAGGAAGGATAAAAAAGCAGAGTATTACTTAAATGGAGAATGGCTGCAGAATTCTGAGGTGCAGAGGGATCTAGGTGTTCTGGTGCATGAATCGCAAAATGTTAGCCTGTAGGTACAGCAAGTAACTTAGAAGGCTAATGGAA
This sequence comes from Cetorhinus maximus, assembly GCF_964194155.1. Lineage (NCBI taxonomy): Eukaryota > Metazoa > Chordata > Chondrichthyes > Lamniformes > Cetorhinidae > Cetorhinus > Cetorhinus maximus. The sequence goes on from NC_135899.1 coordinate 70,056,230, forward strand.
TACTGTTCTTTATTATGAGAGGAAGTGAACATTAAAGCAAGGATGTTATGCTTCAGTTATTCAGGGCATTGGTGAGACTACATCTCGAATATTGTGTGCGGTTTTGGTCTTCTTATTTAAGGAAGGATGTAAATGCATTGGAGGCGGTTCACCATTGCGGTGAGGACAGGGCTGTAAAATGCGGCGAGCCGTTCAAAAGTCAATTGACTTTGGCATGATCATAAAATCCCACTGGCGTAAAATTCTGCCCATAGTTTATGATTTTTAAAAATTCATTCATGGGATGTGGGCGTCACTGGCTAGGCTGGCATTTATTGTCCATCCCTAATTGCCCTTGAGAAGATGGTGGTGAGCTGCCTTCTTGAACCGCTGAAGTCCATGTGGTGTAGGTACACCCACAGTGCTGTTAGGGAGGCATTTCCAGGATTTTGACCCAGCGACAGTGAAGGAATGGTGATATATTTCCAAGTCAGGATGGTGAGTGGCTTGGAGGGGAATTTCCAGGTGGTGGTGTTCCCATCTACCTGCTCCCTTTGTCCTTCTAGATGGTGGCGATCGAGGGTTTGGAAGGTGCTGTCTAAGGAGACTTGGTGAGTTCCTGCAGTGCATCGTTTAGATAGTACATACTGGTGCCACTGTGCATTGGTGGTGGAGGGACTGAATGTTTGTGGATATGCTGCCAATCAAGCGGGCTGCTTTGTCCTGGATGGTGTCAAGCTTCTTGAGTGTTGATGGAGCAGCACGATCCAGGCAAGTGAAGAGTATTCCATCACAATCCTGACTTGTGCCTTGTAGATGGTGGACAGGTTCTGGGGAGTCAGGGGGTGAGTTACTCACCACAGGATTCTTAGCCTTTGACCTGCTCTTTTGAATTCAGTATTTATATGACTAGTCCAGTTCAGTTTCTGGTCAATGGTAACCCCCAGGATGCTGATAGTAGGGTATTCAGCGATTTTAATGCCATTGAATGTCAATGGTTAGATGGTTAGATTCTATCTTGTTGGAGGTGGTCATTGCCTGGCACTTGTGTGGCACGAATGGTAATTTATGAGAAGGCTTTTGAAGGTGGAGAGAGATATATAGACAGATGGAAGGAGACAATTCCAGAAAAAAGAATCGGAAGGCTGACTGTGTTGTCTCCAATGGTGAAGAAGAGGGAGTGTGGAATGAACTATAGACTAATAACAACAGAGGGTGCAAGATAGATGGGAGGACTGGAAGAGGTTGAAGAGGTAGAGTGGAGAAAGGATAAACAAGAATAAGTGTATTGAAATCTATGTGTTGCAGGATCCAGAAACAGTAGCAATCAACGGGGATGGGAAATAAGTGAGTGAAACTTTGTATAGGATAGACACTGCCAGTGAGATTACATAGGAATAAAGGACCATAAGACTTAGGATCAAGAGTAGGCCATTCGGGCCTTTGAGCCATTGGATAAGATCATGGCTGAACTGACTGTGGTCTCAACTCCACCTTCCTGTCTGCCCCACTATCAGATGAATTCTAATATGTGTGGGCTGCTTCTTGGTACTGGAGAGTAAACAGCTGGTCAAAATGACTTTACTATTAAAAGTCAGTTTTATTGTCTTGGCAGAACATTCTGCTTCTGACATGAAAACGATACCATTACAGCCTGTTTTCCCAACTTTCATAAAGAAGGACAAATATACCCTCCAGAATTTGAAAAAAAAAAATGAACTGGAAAATATTCCAGTAAAATCTACAATGATCTCATCATAGCTCGAAACCTTTGGTAAATATCTGATGTTAGTCTACTCATTCGCTAGGCTGACTATCTGAGCTTTTCTTGTTTTGCATAATCTTGTTTAAAATATTAATATAGCAGATGCTACAGGGCATCTTTAACTGAATAACGGCATTCGTGCCAATAAAAACACTTTCAAGGGAGATGGCTAACCTGTTTTAACCGGGCAGCTGTTAATGCTTACTGCAGTTGGAGACACACTATTATCTCCAATTTCTTGTGAAATCAGACTTCTTAAAAAACCAGTTTATCGACATGCACAAAATTTCAATTATTTTTCAAAACATGAGTGAAATGTGATTGGAAGATGGAATTCAGTTGCTCTTTGACACAACCTATTTATTGTTCATCCCGAATGTTCTGCTGCCCTGTCAAACCAAGCTGCTGAAACCTTGTGATGCTTTTGACATTAAGCTTTTAGCAGGAAGAGGTGAGCGCCGACTGATGTAGCGGTGAAGTTTCAGAAACGCAATGCGATGATTCATTGCAGTAAAACAGTCCCAACTCTCTGTTCTGTTGCCGTAAACCCATTGAATACAGAACGGTTTAGGGGGAACATTTCTTGAATTTAGAGAACTTTGTACAGTAAAGGAAGACCAAACCAGCTGAGCCACAAACTCTGGTAAAAAATGATTAAAAATCCAGTCACCCAACTGATTCCCAATGTTTGCGTAAACATTTTTGCTTCAAATCACAATAATGTTAACACAAAGGATACCTGGTGACTTATTGAGCAGAATTTTCCGTTCCCGTTGGTGTTGGGAGTCATAGAGGTTTGTGAGTGGACAATATGGCGGGAAGGCCAAAAATTGGTTTCACAATGTCATGAAACCAGCTTTGCAATCGTCCACTCTGCCGCCAATGGCAGGCCGCATTTCACACCGTGGCATTTTGGAACTTCATCTGCATATCGTTATAAGCCCAGCTCACCAGAATCATCCCCCCCACGCTGGATTATCCGGGCACGTCGACATGGTTACAACCACGCCGACCTGTTTCACAACAGCACTTATAAGGCGTGCGCCTGGTGAGCTGCACTTCAAGGGGAACTCAGATGTGAGTGCACAGTAATGTTGCACAGCACTCACAGTGGTCACCTGTTGGACCTCAAAGTTCAGGCACCGTTCATTTAGGCGAGGGCACAGGCAGGACGCATTTTCCCAGCTGGCTCACAGTGCCGGGGCAAGGTCTGCTTTGTGATTGAGGTGAGTCGGGGGAGGCAAGGGCTGTACTGCCGTTGAGGCGAGTGGGGGGGGGCAAGGACTGCACTGCAGTTGAAGTGAGTTGTGGGGAGTGAGGGCTGCACTGCGGTTGATGGTAGTGCACAAGCTTGTGTTGGGGATGGGGGTGGGGGTGGGTGGGGGAAACCTTGCCTAAAGTGACCATTCCTCTGCAGCTGAGACAGTTCAGGCACAGCCACATTGATATGATTGGAGTTGGGCCTCTAGCTTATCTGCCCATTGAAGCAACGCAGAGGCATCAAAGTGCCACCAAACACTCCAGAGCTTTTCACCCCCTGGCACAGACTGCAAACTAATGAGCGTTTTCGTGGGCTGCAGAACAATTGGACGACTGGGCACATTGTATAATCTCCTTGCTAATGCTGGCCATGGAGCAGTCACTGGTGGAGGCACTCACAGCCCCTTGCAATGTCATCATCCCGGTTTGGACCAGTCTCTCCCATGGTCCAAGTTAACAGTGCAGCCTTGCAGTGCAGGTTTGGAGAATGCCTGCACCTGAGCTGAGAGCACAGTCTGCAGTCCAGTGGGCAAAGCTGCTGCCAATCGGTCAGGTGGAGTGGGTAGGGTTTTGGGCAGCCACGCAGCGCACTAAACTCTGGACATCCAAATGGCGTATAGGTACAGGATGCCATCAGCTGCACTGACATGGCGCTTAGGTCTCCATGGCAACAAGCAGTCCACTACGTCAACAGCAAGGGCTTCCACCCGTTGAATGTTCAGCTGGTGTGCGACTGTCACAAACGCATCCTACAGGTCTGAGCACAGTTCCCAGGGAGTGTCCACAACTCCTACGTTCTCAGCAGGTTTCAGATCCCTGACATCCACCAGGGTCCACAGAAGCTGCAGGGTTGGCCCCTTGGGGACAAGGGCTACCCGCAGAGGCCGTGGCTGATGACACCCGTGCGGCGGCCTCAGACTGCAGCAGAGTGACGGTATAACGAGGCTCACGCTGCAACTGGTAACTTGGTGGAGCAAACCAGCAGAATGTTGAAAATAAGGCTCCAATGCCTGGACCGGTCTGTTGGAGCCCTACAATATAGTCCACAGAGGGTGTCACACATCATTGTCGCTTGCTGCACCCTTTACAACCTGGCACTGCAATGGGGAGAGGAACTGGCTGAGGAGAAGCATGAAGGAGCTGCAAGTCTCCTCCAATGAGGAGGACATCGATGGGGATGAAGGTGATGAGGTTCTTGGAGGATGACAGCGATGAGGCCAGACGAGGCAGGCACGCTCAAGCGGCCCTCATAGCTGCTAGATTTATGGAGGATGATGACAACATGCAGTGAGGGCACTCCATGGACCCTCACATTGCATCTGTGAACATTTGGCTCCAGTCTGGCTTATGGCAGCGCACATACCCTCTGTGATAAGGTTCCTGTCATGGAAATGCAGCAGATGCCCATAGTCCCTACAATCCAGGAGGATGATGATGACATGCAGTGGGGACACTCCATAGATCCTCACATAGCTTATGTGATTGTCTGACTCCTGTCTGGCTGATGGCAGATCACTTGTGCTCTATGATCAGGGTCATGTCATGGAGATGTAGTGGGAAACTTTAACTTCCCCTGATCCTGTGGCATCCTTCGTGAGCTGAACCCTTGGGGGCCACACTGTCACCGGGCACAGATATTGATAAGTTGGGGAGGGGTGGTCAGTCGCACCTCAAAGGTGCTGGGAGCATACAGAGAGAATGACAGAACTCTGTAATGCCGACCCAGGACATTCTGACAGCAATGATAAGCCCCACTGAGGTGCAGGCATGACTGATGTGTCCAGTGACATTGAAGGCACACCATCAGTGTGCTGGGAAGGTTGCACGAAGCACAGGGAAGAGGCCCTGGACTGAGACACCTGCCTTTATCTTGTGCAGAAAGGTTTCACATCTGAGCGACATGAACACTGCTCATCAGAACAAGGAGCCATAGGTAAGGAGAAATTCTTGGCAGCTTATTAACAAAGTGAACATTATGTACAAGTGATTAACACTCATGCCCAGGCTGTGCAACTACATCTTCTTAACCTTCCTAACCCTGCTACTATGTCTTGGTGCTCCCCAGTTATCCACAGCAGAGGTGGAGGCAGCCTGTTGACTGTCCGTGATGACCTTGACAGGCGTCCTCTGGAGGGCCGAGACCTGGAGGGCCCCAGCCTGCTTTCGGGAATCCTGCCGGGTGACGCTGACACCCTCCTTGGTCTGTGGAGAGTGATTTGCTGGGGTCACAGGAAGAGGAAACTTGGATGGGCTGGACACTCTCAGAGTCACCTGGGTGGATGGCCTTGGGGAGTGCACCTGCTGATCCTCCTCCCTATGGGTGCTTGAGGGCCCATAGCTGACTCCTTGAGGAGAAGGGTAAGCTGGAGTGAGATCGAGCTGCTCCGGCCCCCCTCTCACGTTGACAATTTTGGAGGCCAACTATGGCGCAGCGATGGATTCCAACCCACACAGCAGTGCAGGCCCAATGTACTGGATCAAGGTCTCCATGGCAGCCACCATCCTACCAGTGTTGTTCTCAGTGTATTGGCATGCCAGCGCTATCACCTCAGCCCAAAGCCGGACGGTCTCCTCCATCGTGCTTTGTAATCTGAGGAGTGCAGTAGACATCCCTTCCTGATGTTCCCTTCCTGATTTTGCCTTTGCAGCTCCAGCAACTAAGGCATGACCGCGTCGAGGGGCTCCTCATCCGACTCGGAGTCAGCAGATTTCTGGCCTCCAGCAGCCCTCTGAGTGCTGGAAACCTGGGAAGTCCCTACCGCCCGCCGCCTACTGTGAATCAGACAGTGCGATGTTCTCACCAGATTATGACCCCGAGGCTATCCTAAAGCTTGGTCCCACCGAGTTGTGTGTCTCTGCGCTGGTGGAGGGTGTGGGTGAGCGCTTTGAGGGGACTTCAATGAGGGTTTCACCAGATTTCTTCTTCTGAGGTGAAAAGCCGCCATTGCGGCCGATGGGTAAAACATTCTTTTTCCCGTCCACTTCGCACTTAGTGCAAATCTGGGACGATTCCACCCATTGAAAATTGTTCCTGCAGAACAATCCCTTCTCCCCTGTGTAGCAGGCCCTCCAGCAGCAGGTGGCAATGCTGGGGGAGAGCACCGTGCAGGGAAACCAGTCGGCTCCTGTGGTGCCTCCTTGCAAAGAGCAGTGTCTTTGACAGGCTGAAGGCTGGAGGCAGAGGCTGTGATGGGAGAGAGAAAGCAACCAGGACAACTCCAGGATTTGTGAGTGGCAGTGTGGCAGGAGCTTAGGGCAGCTTGAAACCCCTGAGGGTGGTTGGAGAGGCAGGAAGGGGCATGGGGGCCTAGTCACACTGATTGGCAGCTTCTCTGATTTGAGAATCCTTATGGAGAGGGGAGCAGGACAAGCCCGAACACCCCTGATGCTGCACTGAGGAACATCGGCACTGAATACTCTCTGTTAATAGTTGTTTCTTGGAGTTACACTTTCACTTGAGAGTTTATATAGTTTTGGCCCTGGTGGAATAAAGGAACCTTATTTTTTCAACCTTCATATAGTCTGTGTATTAAACCCCATGTTACATCTGCATTAACAATCTTTTTATTGCAGATTTTCAGCATCCACAGTATTTTGCCTTTGCCACACCAATTATCATCTTGGTACAATTCTCTAATGCCTGTCTTAAGGTCTCTTTTACTTACTCTGGTCCTTCTGTGAGGTGCTTCTCCAATGGCTACATGAGAGATGGAAAGATGCTGAATCTTAGTCAATGGCTTATGAGATGCTTGTGAAACCTCTTTGTTCACATAAACTTCCAGAGCAAAAGGCTGTAGCCACAGAGTTTCAGCGTGCTCTCTTCCAATTGTGAAGTCTGATCTCCAGCTCCTGACCAGTTTCCAACCAGCCATGAAATGCTCTGCTCCTCAGTGTTAGTTTTGAATGTTGGGAGAGAGCTAGGGTAGTACTTTCTCTATTTGAACATTTAAACGATTCCATACAAAGTTTTAAATAATCTCAGGCAATCCACTGAACTATTTGGGCCTGTGTCGTAACCAATCATAAAGAGCTGACAGGGGAACATCAGAACCAATTCCTGAATTTAGAGCAGGTACAAGGGGGAAACCTATCCCACACCAAAACTCATCTGGGATGGGATGGCGGGCCACATCTGTGTTAAACCCTAACCCAGTGGTTGCATCTAAGCCTTAGACAATTTAAAATGTCACTAGTGCAACTGGTGGAAGTAATGTGAGAAGATTTCTATGAGGCGATCTCACACTACTTGGTATTAACCTACCTGGACATCAGATTTGGACCTTGACAACTGCACACACCCAAAACAGCTTCACATTGATGCCAAAATACAGCACAATGGTACCTGCCAAATGAGCTTCATCTCCCATGAAATGGAATCCAAAATCTAATGTCAGAGTTTTGTGCAGATGCTCATTTCTAGTTTATATCTTTCTTCCAGTTCTATTTCTCTTTACCTATAGAAACCATAGAGAAGTTACAGCACAGACAGAGGCCATTCAGCCCATTGTGCCTGTGCCGGCCAGAAAAAGATGAAAAAGGAACTAGCCGCTCAGCTTTTATCATCCATCACCAAGGCCTCATTACTCAGACTAAAAGGAGACATGGTCCGTTTGAAGCAGTTGAAATATATCACTCAATTTTGACGTGAATATGTCAACTCAAAAAGCTAGCTAGTTATAGCATTCACAGCTTTCCATTGTGATGTGTGCAGATAGAAAGTCCTTGATAAGCTGTCCAAGCATTGAGAGTTTCCTAATCTAAGGGAAATATATCAGAAAGAGTAGGCTGTTGAATGACCACATAGTAAGCTTGCTTGTAGCACAGCCTTTTTGCATCTGTAAGACTTCTGTGACCACAAGTGACATTGGAAGGCCATCAAAGCTTCACCGTGCTGTTAATTGTAAATTATTATTTTTTTACATTGAATGCAGATGGTGGGTGTTAACTGGGATTTCATTTGATTACACATAAAGATACACTTATTGAAACTATTGGCTGGTTGAGTTAGGAGGCGTATGCTTGTAATGTTTAACTCTGTAAATAAATATAAGACTGAGCAAGGATTGGTTCCTGAATCATCCTTCACCAACTGACTTTCCAGATGTGGTTCCTAAAAATGTCATTAGGTTTCAACTTGCTTTTCATTACACTATTGGACATTCAAGTTAGATTATTTTTATTACACCCATCACCATTAACGATAAAGGCGGAAGACCATAAATGTTGCTCAGCAACCCAATAATTTAAAAATATCTTGTCAAATTTGAGCCCTGCTTCTGAAGAGATTTCTGCTGACCATGCGCTGGGCTAATTTTAATGATTAAAATGGTGACAAGTAACAACTTCTGTCTCTAAGCTGAAGTACTCTGGAGAAGCAAACTCAACGTTTTAGATTTGTGAGCTATTTATAACTCAGAATCACTTCAAGAAACAGTTCCATCCTGTCTAATTTTCAAACCTGTGCTATTTAAAACCCTTCCATTTATCATGTGGAATAATGGTGCTAACACAAAGGAGTAGAACAATAAAATTCCACAGCTGCCCTGTGAAGTGGTTTTAATATTACAGAGATTCCCCAGCAATTGGGTAAATTATTAGAATTTAAAAAAAGAGGTTAACAGTTTCAAATAGAAAGACTTGCATTCAATCAACACTATCACTAACTCGGGAAAAACCAAGATTCTTTACAGCCAAAAGACATATTTGAAGTGTAGTCACTGTTGTAATGTAGGAAATGTGACAGCCAATTTGTGCACAGCAAGATTCCAAAAAAGAGTCATGAAATAAATAACCGAGCCAGCTGTTTCAGATGAGGGTTGAGGGATTAATATTGACTCAGGACACCAGGGATAATTCCTTTGATTATCTTTGAAATAGTGCCAAGGGATCATTTCTGTCCACCTGACACAACAGACGGAACTGGATTCAGTGTGTTATCCAAACAAATGGCACCTCCAACAGTGCGACACTCCCTCAATACTGCACTGAAGTATCAGCCTAGGTTACACATTCAGGTTTTAAATCTTCTTTTGCATCGCCCAACTTCCCCAAAGTTCAGGAACCCCCATATATACGAGCTTGAAACTGCTTCACTCTCCATGCAGGGTGAGTGAGGAATCACAAGTATTTATTTTGCGGTCATTGGCTGATGCTGCCCTTAATTTCAACACTCTTTACTGTTTACATTGAAGAAAGGATTTCACTTGGTATCACCGTAGATTGTTGAAAACACACAAAAACTTGTCACACTTATAGTACAAATCTGCCAGCACTTTCAACAATTGCATTGTGACATGACCATGCTGTAACGGAGTTGTCAGACAATGCTAGATTGTTCTTCATTTCTTGTCGAGGATCGTTGGATTTTGACTCCCTCTTTCCTCTATAAATATCACAATGTTGCTGAATTACGTTCGATGTATATTTTTGTCTTATCTCCTGTGACAAATGTTCTAATTCTGAATATGCCCATGATATTAAAGTAAAATTTAATTTCTATTTGTGGTAACATTATGTACTTTTTTTTCTGAATACTATTTGTGAGTTTCTGGAGCTTGTTATACATTATGACCATTCCGATCTTGTAACTGTCTCTAATTCCCTGTTGTAAATTCGCTGTCATTAAACTCCCACGTGATCTTCAAAAATAGATCCGGTCAGTGAATGGGTACTGAAATTACCAATTCAAGCGGCTAATCAGATACAGGACAATATTTTAACTCACTAAAGATCCATTCACTGACACGGAGTTAAAATCAGCCCCGTGGTCCTTCTTTGTTATAAAGGTTTTTTATATGTCAAATGTGGAATACATGAAAAATAAAAGTGGAACTCCTGGGTGACCTAGCTTCTGGTTGATTGGGGAGAAATTGGACATGTTGGGCTGGATTTTTGTCTCATAATGGAGGTCCAAATCAGGGTGTGAAACATTAAACTTAGTTTTTTTTTTGCTGGAAGAACACTTTTCTGACCCCACACCATTTTCGTGCGGACTTGTGGCAGTTTGGGAAGGTCTAGGGTGCAAAACGCACATACACCTCTTCCAAGGCCATTGTGAGGACCACAGGAAAATTGTATTTCCTCCTTATTTTCATGTGCTGCATAGCTTTTGGAAGGCCTAGGGATCACATCTCCTTGGAGAAGTCATGGCCACCGCGGGAAGCCTGCTGAGGAGTCTGGAACATTTTGAAAGGCAAGTGTAAAATGTTTTGACGCCTTCACATGTCACTAATAGATGCTGTACTGTAATGTAGAGGTGTTTTTAATGCAGTGATTCATCATAGGGATCTTTCCTACTAAAGGTAAGTTGACCATTACATTGAACAGCACTATATAATTGTTGTCATGCATTACAGAACTTTTTCAGTTGTCAAAAGTGCCATAATACATTACAAAATATGCCCTGTCAGCCTCTGCTGCCATGTGTTGAGCTGTGATTTAAATGGACTCTCAGCTCTGGCTGTTAAAAAATCTCTGCGTTTGAAGGTTGTAAGAAGTCTCTGCACCTGCTCTCCTCCGTTGATTGACAGGCACTCTGCTTTGAATTGGAAATAGGACACCATTCTGTTTTGTCAGTTTCAGGCAATGTAGCTGGAAGCTTTTGTTATGACAACTGTAGCTATTATGAGTGCTTGGCTTGGGTTCAAAAGCTTATACTGGCTTCAGCTCAGCAAGTGGTAGGTGGATCCTAGAACGATTGAAAATTTTAAGAGGCTATAATAACAGAATATGCCTTTGTGGTTTCTTGTTTATTTACAAACCTAATAGGCACTTAAAAGATTACAATTATTTTTGCACTAGAGTATTTTTATTTCTTTCCAGTATCAATGAAAGTGTGTTTTTTTAATTCAGGGTTTCATTAGATTGTTAGAGGTTTATCTTTTCCCCAATGATTTTAAAATAATTTCCATTCTATTTCATGGTTCCTGAGGACTGTTCATAGCGCATATGGGGTGAGTAGATTTGGAGGATACATAGGGGCCATGGAATTGGCATGGGAAACCTGAAGTGGCATGGGGTGACAGGTAAGGCTTAGGGGGCCTTTAAAGGATGCTGGGAGCCGGGCTGCTGTGTTTGGAGAACAGAGGCAGGCCCTCTAATTGGCCCACCTCAACAACCAAGCTCCTCATGCACTCCAGCTTGGCTCGCAAACTGCACTGCAAACCCCAACCCTGCATGAAAAGACAACAATCCCAGGAAAAGTCACACATGGGCCTAGTGTGCATTTTGAAAGGTGCAAAAGTCTGCAGGTTGACTTCTCCTGAGTGCACATGAAAGTCCAGCCCATTGGGCCTGTTTTTTGGGTGCGAAATGGGTGCAATATGCATCAATTTCAGTGCCACATCAATCTTGTGGGACATGGAAAATGTCTGACCCAATATTGGGCCTGGTCATTTTGCAGCAGCCCGACAGTCATCAGTCCCTGAGATATATAAATGAGAAGCTTAGAGCATAATTTTTGTCCCCTCACAGGAATTGGACAGGATTGTTCAGGGGCTGCCAATGTAAATGTTATGTAATGCAGGAGGCCCAACATTCATACTGTTCAAATGGATGAGCTGTTTCATACACGAAACGTTAATGAGGCCCAAGGCCTAATTTCAGGCTAGCCTTGGGCCTCTTGCTTTATGCCTGTGTTGCCTTTGCCGTGTGGATTCTGGGTCCAAAAACAGGCCCAACTGATTTCCTACCCCTCAGGTTTTTGGTGATCAACAGTGACATCTCGTGGTTATTCTAAGTAATAACACCAATTAAAATCTGAGAATGATGAAGACAGCATCCACTTCAGGAGCAATAGGGTGGATATAGATCATAAGAACATAAGAACTAGGAGCAGGAGTAGGGAATTCAACCCCTCGAGCCTACCCCGCCATTCAATACGATCATGGCTGATCTCATTTCGGCCTCAAGTCCAATTTCCCGCCCTCTTCCCATAACCTTTCAACCCATTACTAATTAAAAATCTGTCTATCCCCTCCTTAAATTTATTCAGTGTCCCGGCATCCGCTGCACTCTGAGGTAGCGAATTCCACAAATTCACGACCCTTTGAGAAAAGTAATTCCTCCTCATCTCTGATTTAAATCTACCATCCCTTAGCCTAAAACTATGGCCTCTCATTCTAGAATGCCCCACAAGGGGAATCATCCACTCCACGTTTACTTTGTCTATCCCCTTGAGCATCTTATATACCTCAATTAGATCACCTCTGATCCTTCTAAACTGCTCAATCTCTCCTCATAAGATAAGCTCTGCATCTCTGGAATCAATCTAGTGAACCTCCTCTGAACCCCCTGCAGTGCAACTACATCCTTCCTCAAGTAAGGGGACCAAAACTGTGCACAGTACTCCAGGCGTGGTCTCACCATATGGGAGGAATCGGTGGTTTTGTGCAATGTTATCATCTGTTTACAATAAAACATAGGACATTTAGTGTAATTTTCTTTTTTACAATATTACGTCTACTGCATTTCTAATAAGCGTTTGGAACTATGACAAAGGGTCACCACTGCTTTATCAAAAACATCATATAAGGTAGTCATTAGGACCTCTATTGGATTAACCAGTTCCGACTGCATTGGTGCCACTTCATGCTCTCATCTGCACCTGGAAAAATTTATTGATTTTGCTTCCAATTTCCACCTCTCTCTCACCCTCACATGGTCTGACACTCCCCTTCCCTTCCTTGACCTCACTGTCTCCATTTCTGCTGATAGACTGTCTACCAATATTCATTACTAACCCACTGACTCCCACAGCTACCTCGACTACAGCTCCTCACACTCTGCTTCCTGTAAGGACTCCATCCCATTCTCTCAGTTCATTCGCCTCCATCACACTTTCAAAATGGTGCTTCTGACATGTCTTCCTTTCTCCTTAACTGAGGGATCCCCCCCTCACTGTGGTTGATAGAGCCCCCAACCATGTCTGACCCATTCCCCGCATCTCTGCCCTCAACCCTTCTTCCCAGAACCATGATAGGGTCCCCCTTATCCTCACTTTTCACCCCACCAGCCTCCGCATTCAAAAGATCATCCTCCGCCATTTCTGCCAACTCCAGCATGATGCCATCACCAAACACATCTTCCCCTCATCACCCCTACTTCAGCATTCCGTAGGGACCGTTCCCTCCGGGACACCCTGGTCCACTCCTCCATCACCCCCTACACTTCAACCCCCTCCCACGGCACCTTCCCATGCAACCACAGAAGATGCAACACCTGTCCCTTTACCTCCTCCTTCCTCACTGTCCAAGGCCCCAAACACTCCTTTCAGGTGAAGCAGCGCTTCACTTGCAGTTCCTTCAATTTGGTCTACTGTATTTGTTACTCCCTTAGATTGGGGAGACTAAACGCAGACTGGGTGACCGCTTTGTGGAACACCTTCGCTCAGTCCGCAAGCATGACCCAGACCTCCCTGTCGCTTGCCATTTCAACACTCCACCCTGCTCTCATGCCCACATGTCCGTCCTTGGCCTGCTGCATTGTTCCAGTGAAGCTCAAGACAAACTGGAGGAACAGCATCTCATCTTCTGATTAGGCACCTTACAGCCTTCCGGACTTAACATTGAGTTCAACAACTTCAGGCAATGAACTCTCTCCTCCATCTTTACCCCTTTTATAATCCAATTGTTTGTTTTTTAAAAAATTTATTCATTCATTTCTTATATCCTTTTTCCCCAACTACCCCCTCCCCCATGTAGGGCCATCTGTCACTGGTTTCTATGTTGTGCTTTCACAGAGCGCTGCTCCTTGTTTATTATTAAACATTCTGTGCTTATCTTCATGCCACAATCAGCACCTTCTTTAGTCTTAACCATGATCATTAACATCCCCTTTGTATTGTGTCCATGACATCTTTGTCAACCTCCCCTTAGCTCCCACTTATCCCTGACCTTCTAGCTTGTTCCACCTGTTCCACCCCTCTTAAACAGTATAAAACCATCACATTTTACTTCCCTCTAGCTCTGAAGAAGAGTCATACAGACTCGAAGCGTTAATTCTGTTTCCCTCTCCACAGATGTTGCCAGACCTGCTGAGTTTTTCCAGCATTTTTTGTTTTTATTCCAATCATGTTTGATCTGATTAGTTTAGCTTACAATGTTAGTGCTGTGCACGCTATTTTTTCACAGACATAATGGGCTGAATTTTGCCCTTGATGGGCGGACGGGCCCAACCGACTCAGCGGCGGGCGGGCGGGCAGCTGATCGCTGCCGCCGAAACAGGCCCCGCCGCCATTTTACGTGGACGGGCCAATTAAGGCCCGCCCAGCATGACGCCCGACGGGAAGCGCTATGCGCTCCCTGTGTGGGCGGGTGGGGGGGGGATTTCCCCAACTGCAAGAGTGCGCTCTTTCGTGCATGTGCGCGAAAGAGCGAACATCTCCCTGAGGCTAAGTGGTGCCTCAGGGAAATCGCTGAAATGTTGTGAAAGTTGAAAAATAGAAAAATAAAAAAATCATTAACATGTCCCCCTCATGTGAAAATGTCACACGAGATGGGACATGTTAATGAAATACACAAAAACTTTATTAAACTTTTAAAAAATCCGATATCAAACCTCATCCCGCCACTGGATGAGGTTTGTTAGAAAATCACTTACCCGCCTGTTGGGCCCGTGCGCCGAGCCGATGATCACACGGGCCCCTCAAAATCGCCATCAATTACTGACTTAATGGCCTTAACAAGGCCTTTAATTAATGGCGGGCGCGCGTCCCGCTGCATAAACATCGGGACGCTCGCGTGACGTTTTAAGCGCTGTTGTGTGGGCTCCGCCACCTGCACGTCAGCCAGAAAGTTCAGCCCAATGAGTTTCCCACTAGAGCTTTGAACATTTTCCAGCAACTTTATGACAGGCATCGAAAAGCAAATTAGGCCCCGGAGGATAAATACTGCAATATATATGAGGGAAAGAGACCTTCTACATCTTTGGCTGTTTTAAAAGGAATAGTAAATATTGCCTTGGGCGGGAGTGAGGGTGAGAGAGAAAGTTATAATTAAAATAAAAGAAAGATTTGCATTTATATAGTGCCTTTCATGAACAGCAGATAACACAAGGCGCTTCACGGTCAATGAAACAGTTTTTGAAGTGTAGACACGGTTGCAATGTAGAAAATGCTGCAGCCAATTTGCTCATGGCAAGCTCCCACAAATAGCAATGTGATAATGACCAGATAATCTGGTTTTGTGGTGTTGTTTGAGGGATAAATATTGGCCAGGGCACCGAGAATAACCCCCTGCTCTTTTTTTGAAATAGTGGCATGGGATCTTTTCCTGGGCAGGCAGATGAAGCCTTGGGTTATCATCTCACCTGAGAGACAGCACCTCTGACAGTGCAGCATTCCCTTCGCACTGCAGCGGAGTGTCAGCCTTGATTTTTCTGCTCAAGTCCTGGAATTGGTTCTTGAGCCCAGAACCTGACTCTAAGATAAGAGTGCTTCCAACTGTGCCAGCGCAGACACAAAACAAAACTCAATAAATCAATTTGGCTCAGCTACTCACTAGCTGAATTGACTCACACAGATTAGGGAGGCCAAGGTTTGATTTTGTTCTAATATAGTTGGGCTTAAATAGGGAAATTGGTTTTTCAGTGTTCTACGATGTTAGGGAGGGGGAGGTTTTCCACTCCTGCTAACTGTTCAGCAAACCCTGCTGGATGTGGGCATGTATCAGCAGGTGAATACCAGATTGGGCTTGTCTGTGGTGCCTGCTGTGCAAGACTGACTTGCCAGCCTTCACTGTTCTCGGGTGATACACATTTATTTGGGGGAGGTGGTGAAGATTGACTGTTGCTCCGCAATGCCTTTTCCCAACAAGGGACAGGAGGGAGAGCGTTTTTGAAAAACAAAGCAACAACAATGATAGCTTATATTTACACAGTGTCATTAATGTATTGAAACAAAAAGAGGACAGCTTCACAGGAGTTTTATATAACAAAGTACGACACTGGGCCACATAAGGAGGTATTAGGTCAGGTGACCAGAAGGTTGGTCAAAGAGATAGATTTTTAAGGAGTGTCCTAAAGGAGGAAAGTGAGGTAGAGAGGCAGAGAGTTGGGGGTGGGGGGACTATTCCAGGGCTTGGGGCCTGGACAACTAAAGGCATAGCCACCAATGGTGGAGCAATTAAAACCTGGGATACGTAAGAGAGGCCAGAATGAAAGGAGTGCAGATAAGCCAGGGGATGTTTGTGGGAGAGGGGCTGTGAGGCTGGAGGAGATTACAAAGATAGGGAGGGGCAAGCAGGCCATGGATCGATTTAAAAACAAGGATGAGGGTTTTAAAATCAAGACGCCGTTTGACTGGGAACCAATGTAGGTCAGTGAGCACGGGAGTGATAGGGGAATGGGGCAAGAAATCATGGAGGTTGGGAAGAAAGAAAAGCAAATTGTTCTTGTACAAAATTTGCTTTTAATCACACTATTGTCGCTTTAATATGTCTGATAATATTGAGAAGAATCTCCCACAGTGTCAGTTTCTGAACAAAGTGTAACAATAAGACTTGATTCTTACTCTGCAACCTTACCACGCTGGTTTACAATTGACACCCTGCAACACTGATTAGCATCCCAATTTAAGGGATGGAGTTGAGGTAGAAGATTAGCCATGATTGTACTGAATTGGGGAAGCAGGTTCGAAGGGCTGAATGGCTTACTCCTGCTCCTATTTTTTATGTTTTTATCAAATTGTTCTGTTCATTTGCAGATCTGCCTCCCAGCCCTTCTCCCTATTTGTAATGCAAAGGCATACCTCCGAATGTAAAAGCCACAGAGAAAACATGCTTAATAATATATGATCATTTTAAATAATGTCTTGCCATATAGGTTGCTAACCACCACAGGCTCAACTCTAACTTCAATGACATAGGCTGTTGATGCTTCCCCTACTGCTTTGAATGGTACTCTGTTGTACTCAGTTTGCAATGTAAAGCAATTTGAGATTTTTCAATGTGAAAAGCCCAATATAAGTGCAATATATGTTTGTTCGTCTTGTAACAGGCATCAATGATTAAGATGGTGTGAGCTCGACAATGTCTCTTTTCTCTTGATACGATGCCTTGTTTCCATGGGTGAGTTTGGCTGAACACTGATAACGCTTTTGTTACACTGGCTCATTTACTGTCCGATGTTCCATTTCCTCGCATAAAGAAAAGTGCTGTTATGCACTAAGTGCTTTCAAGAGTGCTAAAATAGCACCCAATGCGGTTTGGAAATCGTGGGCAGAAATGGTCAAGCAGAAATTCAATCAGAAAAGCAAAACACTGCGGATGCTGGAAATCTGAAACAAAACCAGAAAATGCTGGAAAAACTCAGCAGGTCTGACAGCATCTGTGGAGAGAAAAAGAACAGAGTTAACGTTTTGAGTCCTTATGACTCTTCTTCAGAGCTAAAGAGAAGTAAAAATGTAAGGGGGGGGCGGGTGGAGCAGGTGAAGCTGGATAGAAAGCCAGTGATTCGATCAGTTGGATCACACCATTAGCAGACACCTCAAGGTAATGAGGTGTTGGGGGGAGAAATACTAATTACTCACTCAACGTCTTTCAGCCAAGTTCTCTTCTGAGTCAAAATTGGAAATGAACAGATTCTGTATAAACTAAGTCAAACAGACCGTAGCTCATATCTTCCACTTCTTTGGAGGATCTTATTAGCTATTTCAAGATTCCTATGACCTGGGTAACTTGTGTAGATGCTGCACACTTATTTTCATTTTTTAAAGAAAGCGCAGGTCCAAGATCCAGATAGATAAAGAAACATAGAATCCATGAGCCTTGTCCTTCCATGACTCATCTAATAAAGTTCCATCTGAAAGGTTACAAATTAAAGTCAAAGCTGTGAGGAATCAGCACAAAACCTGGATATAGAATCGAAACTGGCTAAAGTGTAAAAAAACCAATGGGCCCTGGTTAAAGAGGTAACCCCAGGTCAGGGAAAAGTACTGAGTGGTACTTCAGGACTCAGTGTTGGAACCACTACTGTTTCTAACTTACATTAATGCCTTGAATTCTGAAACTCAACGCAAATTTAACCAGTTTGCACTTGATACCAAACTTGAAGGCATCAAAGGAGGCTGCCCAGAAATGACAGGAAAAGCTAAATGAGATACGAACGAGTCAAACAATGGCAGACGCAATTTAATGCTGATTAGTATGAAGCGTTACACATAGGAAGGAGAACTGGGAAGCATACATATCTCATGAAAGGTCCTGAAATAACTAAAGATAAAGGTGAAAATGTCCTAGTTTAGTCTGCTCTTCTTTACATAACGAGTGGCCAGTCTCTCTGCCAAGTTAATGAGCTGATATCAACTGCTGAGGGAGTTTCTTCTTCTTCCTCCTCCCCTTCAGTTCTCTGCCTGATGGCAGGTCCAACCCACAGCGCTGCAATCTCTACCGTGGGTAGGGCAAGGAGGCAGGCCCCGAATCCACCCCAGCTGCAATGGGGAAATCGGACTCCATGCTGTTGGCACCAATTTAATCCAGACGGACCGTCCTGCCAACTGAGCCAACCCCAAAGGAGCCTGAGTTGTTGTAGCAACATATGCTTGTACAGGCATGGCGCAGATTGATGCTATGGATAGTGATGGGTGAGGCTCCAAATTTCTTTCCATCACACGGCTTACCAGGAATCTCTCCCACTCTTACCACCTGCCATTGGCGTATGTTGAAAGGATTTACACATTGACACTCAAGCTGTTTGGCCGTGTTATGAATGCACTTCCTTGGCCATCAAGTCCTGGAGTGGCACTTGAACCCGGAGCTTCTGGTTCAGAGGCAGGGACGCTACCCACTGCACCACAAGATGAGGGTGTTTACTCTGATTTAAATTTGAAATAAATCATTTCCCAGTTCAGCAGGTCAACTGAAATTAGCTGCAATTTCAGTCCAATGGTGAAATTATAGTTGTGTAGAAGGAACAAGCCAACTGCATCTGCTGTCATTTATTATTATATGTGAAAGCCTCAGTCCATCAGCTAATTTGTTCCATCTGATGCATTGGTGCAGTTTTCTTGTGAGTGCTGCAATAAATTTAAGAGGAAATGGTCCACAATCAATCAATAATAGTTGCTCAGGATTGGATGACCTGGTTTTAGCCAGTAGGTGTCACTGCTGTACAGCTATGTTAACAATGATCAATTGTGCAATAAACTGGCATGGAAAATTCTGTAGAAAAATATTCTGATTTTAGATAAATCACAATTGTATATGATTTTTCCTAGAAAGAGTGAGGAAAGCGACTAATTGCTTGCAGAGAGAGAGAATGGATCTCCTCTTCTATAGAGGGTAAGGGCTGCGGGAGGGAAGGGGGAGAAAGATTCCATTACTTAAATATACATGGGCACTTCTCTCACAAGGGACACTTGTGAAAACAAAGACGGAAATGCTAGCTTTACGCAAAATATTTAAGTTTCAATTGAGGCAGAGCAGGAATGCCACACAGCCTTATTAATGAAATTATTTCCCCCAGGATCCTTCTACCTCCCCTTCCTTCTTTTTCTGAGATTTTGGAGTGCGAGCCAAATAGTGAGTGAGAGTAACATGGGGCAGATCCCAAGGAACCGTGCGGCACAAAAACACTTTCATCTCAACAGGAAAGATTAATCTTACCTGGAAAATATTTTTCTTAACAGTTCCTCTCTTTCCTGCTTCACAGGATATATCGCCATAGGAGGTCGATCAGCACTAAGGCATTTTATATATGAGAAAAACACTAGGACCAAAGAGAGGATCCATATTAAACCAGCTGCAGTACTTTCCATTAGCCTAAGCACCTAGTACTGGTAATGGGAAATTCAAAATAAGACACAGAGGGCAGAAACAGTTGTCAATAGCCTGAATTTTCTTTAGTTGTAACGATGGAAAAACTATCAGCATTTGCAGCCATTCCAGCTGTGAAACTGGCGGCAACTTCTGGTGTCGAGCACCTGTGCAGTTAAATGTGTGAACCCAGAAGGTGTTGTTGGTGGTTCCCTGCTCCTCCGCATCGTGCACTGTCTTAAAACTCGATAGCCAGGTGATGAAGGATAGAACATTGGAGCCTAATCTTTATTCACTTACCCGCTTTTATTTACAGCGACATACATTGCATACCATGCACCTCCAACAAGAAATCCCTCTCTCAGTCTGCTCCTATATATACAAGCACAGCCAAGTTCCCAAATAATATCCAGCACTTGAGTGCAATTAACAAACCAAAAATGATATACAATTAGAGTGCTGTTGAAGTCCCCAAAGTCACTTGATGTACGTTTCCACTTTGTAAACTATTAGACTTGGTCTCGCTGTAAACGTTCTTGAAAAGATATACCTTGTTGAATGAGGTATAACTAGGGGTTTTAATGGTGTATTAAGTCATAACTACCTCTCCAGTCCTGAAAGACATTATATCTGTGGAATATCAAATCTCACCAGTATAATAATAAAAAGGTCATATTTTTAAAATAATAATTTTTTATGATAATTCAGCTCCTGCCTTAATCCTATGGGTGGGATTTTCCAGCCCCGCCCACTACTGGGATCGTCCAGTCCCACCGAAAGTCAATGGACTTTTGGCCGACCCGCCGCATCCCCCGCAGTTGGTCCTGCCTTGACAGGGCTGGAAAATCCCAGCCTGGGCGTATGTCCCATGTTATTTCACCCTCTGTAAAATGAGTAAAAAGTGAAGGATAATCTGGGTTTCTTAATTCCCGTTTTGCTGTCCATGAGAATTCTTCAATGTGATTGGCCGTTGTAACCTGCTTGATGACTTCACAGTTGCTAGGCCCTGGGGTTCACCTTGAGCTGACACCGCAATGAAATCAACATTGGGAAAGTTGAAATCCACACCACAGAAATTGCTAGAACTTTGAGGCAGCATTTTTCAAGGACGGTGGTGAGTGCTGTCACTTCACTGTTGCCTGGGAAACCCAGGACCATCTGAAAAACCAAAACTCCAGCCTTATACAAAAGTAACCTGCAACTTCAAGAACAAAAACAAAGTGTTTAATTGAAAAGTATTAATTTATTGTTACAGTAAAGAGCACTGGAAGACATAACCCAAGCCATCATCTCACTTCCTACTGACAACTGAGGGAGATCAGGTAGAACTTTGAGCCAGGCAGTCTCAATGGTTAAGTACTATGCACATTTCTGAAGAATTCTTCATCAGCTTTTAAAGGCAAGCAGTAAATTCCACCTCTTAGAGGTGTGTTGTAATGTGGCAGCTGACTCACTGAGGTAGTCATGTTGCGTTCGGTGTCTGCCAGGCTTCCTAATTAATCAGAAGTTAAATCACAAATGGTAAAATTGCGTTATGAAAGCATGTGCTTCAGTCATAGTTGCAATGCTAAGGGCAGCATTTTTCGGATGGGGAGCTGTCTCAGCCTACCACCTAAAGAGCCAGTGGAGAACACATCACTGCCGACACTGGCTGCTCTGCAGCCACTTAACACTCCAAGGAGCATTAAAGCGTTAATTGGCTCAAGATGGGACTTCCGTCCCTCCCTCAGGAGGAAGCCCTGCCTCAGAGATCTGCTGGCCCATCTGACTGGCCTGCAGCTCTGTAGTCCCAGAAGCTGCAGTGGACAGGGCCGGGACTGCAAGCGGTCCCCAGAGTCTGAGGGCAGAATGTTCCGGCCCCATCGCGGTGGGGACAGGGCCGAACCAAAGTCCTAGGTCCAGGACCAAGTAAGTGTGGGTGTCTCAGGGTGGGGAAGTGAGGCTCGGTTGTGAGGAGTTGCAGGGGTGGGGGGTGTTGCTAGAGAGGATGGGGGGGTGGGGGAGGAGGGAACACCTGCAGGGGTCAGACCTTACCCAATGTTGAAAGGAGACCGTTAATGGAGACACCTCCCCACTTCCTTCCTGGCCAAGGCCTGAGCAGGGCCACTTTCTGGGATTCCCCCTGCTGCTGAACTCCTGCTGCCAGCCTAAAAACTGAGGACGGGTGGGATATGGCCCATAACTGGTCATTAATCGGCCACTTAAAGGCTTCAATTGAACTAAGGGCGGAGGGAGGTTGGGACGGGGGTGGGGGGGGGCAGCCTAGGCCTCACCAGTCCCATTGTAAAATTGCAGAGAGGTTGGAGCGGGTGGGAGCCCTGTGGGAAGGCTATCCAAGGAAATTTACAGAAGCCCCCCCCCCCCCCCCAACCACCTCCCCACCCAGGCCTGCAAACTCACTGGCAGGGGAGCATGACATTCTGCCCCCTTATACAGCACTCTCTATTTCTGGTTAGAGCGCTGTGACTGAGCATTTGGAGAAAGCCCAAGGAGCTTGTCTAACTGTAGCTTCCATGGAAGTTGTTTATGACGGAACATGCTCAATGGACCAACTCCTGTTTGCCAGGTCCTTAGCACACCAAGAACTGTCAGAGGGTCGGGATTGTAATGTAAGGCTGAGTTGGCAGAAGGACTGGAATGGGGGTGATGTAGTACTGGTACATGAGAACCCTTCACATCTCACAGTCCAAATGATGTAAAAATGTGTTGAAGAAGATATTGTGATGATGGACATAAATGGAAGCATGTTCATAAAAATGTGGTTTAAACACCTCTTTCTAACTTAAAGGTATGAATCCACCTAGGCAGCCAAATAATAAGAGACTACACTAGAACCTCATTATAACAAGATCCACAGGGTCCATATCATGAGGCCGTGTTATAGGCGAGGCTGCATTAATTCATTGCTAGTGCCTGCCTAGAGTTCAGGCTTGACCCTGCCAGTGCCAGGGCCAATATTGTGTACACATCTCTACAGTTTCCAGCTCTTGCGTTCCAAAGTTGATGAATAAAGCAGGTCCTGTGTAAAATCAACCAAATAATGTAAGACTGCCTCGAAGTTTGCTTCCTGAAGTGGGTGGCTGTGTTTGTAATGGGGGGAGGCTTTTGTCTGCATTTACAGAATCCAACTCGGAGCTAACATTATATCAAGTTCCACACTAAAGCGAACTGTGTTATAGCAGGACCCCAGTGTAATAGGAGGACACTGCCCCTTCCTGTCATTTGGAGAAGTTACAGACACTTAAAACATACTGTGGCATTAACCACAGGTTCGGCCGGAACAGGAGTCACAATCTCGAGGTATGCAAGGACAGACTAGGTAAGATGTTAAGAAGTGGTTCTTTACCAAGAGAAGAGTGGACCTTTGGCACAGATAGCTGACATGTGTTATGAAGGTTGATTCTTTGAATTCCTTCAAGTGAGATAAAAGCAAAATACTGCGGATGCTGGAAATCTGAAATAAAAACAGAAAATGCGAGAAAAACTCAGCAGGTCTAGCAGCATCTGTGGAGAGAGAAACAGAGTTAATCTTTCGAGTCAGTATGACCCTTCTTCAGAGCTCCATATGAAGAGTCATACAGACTTGGAACATTAACTCTGTTTCTCTCTCCACAGCATGCTAGACCTGCTGAGTTTTTCCAGCACTTTTGTTCCTTCAAGTGAGAGTTGGACCTGATTCTGGCTGGGAAGCAGATATCCTCATACATGAGGTAGGTATCAGCCCTGGTTTCAATTGCCCGAACTTCGCAGAATAATTTTGCAGATAGTTGTCTAATTGTTTTCTTCTGGTTTCTCACCTCTCCCTGCAGAAGATCTGCATTCTGGGTGTGGTGGGGAGTGTATACATTGTGATACATAAGGCAAGTGTGGGACATGCTAGATAGACATTTCCTGTCAGTGTTTTTTTTGTGTTCATTGTATAATCTATTTCATTTGAAATTGAGCCAAGGCTGGTAATCTGAATTTATGTAGGTAATTGTCAGACACTATGCACTGCCAGAACACTGACTCTTAGTGGTAAGGTATAGCCTTTTAAAGTATTCAAGGAAATTCATCCTGTAGACAGTGATCAGATAAATGGAGTTCAGAACACTCAACTGAGTTAATTTATATTTTAATAATTTCTTAATTCCATCTGGATGGGAGGAGAGGAATCAAAAACCACAGCTGCGAGTGGTATAGTTGATATAACAAGTGAAGTGTGCACTGTTTGGTGAGACAGATAAGTGACAATGGGGATGAAGAGTGAATTTTATTTGAACTAAGATTCCACCAAACCAGATCTTGAGAAAGTACTTCAGAAAGAAAATTCCATTTCATTCTATCAGACACTTTTGTGCATTTAGGTAGAATCTAACAAAAATTGAATTGGCTGATGACACAAAAGGGATTAAGGATCACAATGGATATTATTTGCAGAGTGCCTCCAATTGAAACTGGATTTATCACACCATTAAAGTCAAACATCTTAGACTCCTAATTGGAGTAAAAAGATTGGTCTCCAGGATGTATACTGAAGTTGGCCTTTAAATTCTTTTTAAGATTATAAATAAATTCTCTATGTTCTACCAAGTGCCTGGTGAATCAGATTTTCCAGTAGAAAAGAAAGCATTTTGTTAAACAAGTTGAAATTGAGCTAGAGGTTTGTTCAATGTTAAGTGAGCCCAGTCGTGCTCTATAGGCTTGCTCACTCTGAGACTAGGTCATCCTTCCGTAATCTTGAATATTAGAGGAACTGGTAAATGCAAAGTTATCTAGAATTTCTGAAACTATCTGGATGCGTCAGAATCTTTACTTCCTCTATAACATGCCGTGAGAAAGGATTCTTGTTTGTTCTTATGCCTAATAGTTTGCTTTGAAGAATTGAATGAGTTGCTCTGTTTATGCAGTACACAAGAAGATCAGCTCCTTCCTAACCTGTACAAGAATTTTAAGAACAACCAGTTTAGACTTCTATATGCATAGAGTTTCTAGGATTTTGTGTGATTCTCCATGATTCTTCCATTTTGGTTTTATATTCTCACCCGTTCAGCTTCCCTCAGCCATTAATGAAATGATGAAAAGAGTTGTCATCAAGTGACACCTATTTACAAATAACTGGCTCAACGAAGCTCGGTTCAAGGTCTAGAAAAAACAATTTTTCTCCAAACCTCATCGCAGCAAGAGTTAAATTACAGACGAGAGGTCCGGGTTATTGTTTTAAGGGTGTTAAAATGACACTCAACCAAGCAGCAATCACTCTGGCCGTACTGCGGTCAATGAAAGTCAAAGGGGAAATTCTCCAGTGGTTGGAGTCATACCTGATGCAAAGAAAGATGATTGGGGGTTTTTGCTAAAGCAGTTCCTCAGGGAAGCTTCCTTGGCCTAGCCATTTTCAGCTGCTTCATCATGTATGCTGTCTCCATCATTAACTCAGGAATTAGACTATTAGGATAGTCCTTCAAGTTGCATTCACTACTACGTTGGTCCACTGCAGGATTTCAACAAGATCCAGATTTGAATTATCATCTTAAAAAGAGAAAGCCCAGGCATTGTCTTCAATGGTATCACCATCTCCCACACCATAAATATTTTGGTTGGAGGGGGTCACCATTGCTAGAAGTTTAAGTGGATCTGCCAAAACAACAGTTTGAGGGCAGATGCTGGGTACTCTGTGGTGAATGGTCGCCCTTCTGATCTGTCAAATCCACTCCACTATCTACAAGATTCCATTGAGGAGAGTTATGGGATACTCACCACTTGCCTGAGTGAGCGCAGTCACAACTATACTCAAGAAGCTTGACACCACCCAGGATAGAAAAATTCACTTAATCAAAACCCTTGCCACTGAACTTAATATCCATCTTCTTCATTATTAGTACACCATGACTACAGGGCATACCATCTATAGGATGCATTACAGTTAATCACTAATGTTACTTTGACACCTACTCCTCACCCATAACATCCCCCAGCCCATGGCATCCTGTCCCCACAACCTCAACCACCAAGAAGGGAATGAATAGCAATATCACCTGAACAGTTGCCCTCCAAATCCAACAGTATCCTGGTTTGGACACATATTGTTGTTCTTTCATTGTTACTGGAGCACCATTGTGGGGCATTGATGTTGGTCTCTAGAGACCAAATTTTTGCAACTGAGGTTGGTAGCTTGAGTTAGAAATTTCCTGAGTTGTCGGACCCACCTCAGTAAAAAATGTTCTGATACATGTAATTTTTGCCCAGGGGCAGAATAGAGTCATGCTGCTCAACACTGGAAGCAGATCTTTGGCAGCCATGGGACAATGGGGTGGGCGGGGGCAGCCATGGGACAATGGGATGGGCGGGGGGGTGGGAGGGGGTGGTGGGTGGCATGGAGGGGAGGTGCTGTGGGGGAGGGGAATGCTGGGGGGCTGCTTAAAAGGTTCACCTTCGTTCTCTGAGACTTTGTCCCAGTTGCTTTAGATGTTTAGCTCTCTGTCCTCATACCCCATTCATCCCCCCCAGCCAAACCCCATTCTGCCTCATAGCTCCCATGCCAATTCAATGCCAACTCATGCCCCCATGCACTCTCCATGCCCCTCATAGCTTCCATGCCAACTAAATGTCAACTCATAACCCCCACCCACACCCATGCTCCTTCATAACCCCATGCCACCTCCATAGCCACTCATCCAGTATCCACCATTGGTAGGCCTCAGGAGCAATATGGTGATGAAAAAAAGGTCCTAACAATCTAATATAGCTTTCGCCCTTTCACACTTGAGAGTGATAATAAACTCCCATTCATGAAATCTATTCAAAGCTTTTAAACCTCCTCATATATTTAATCTCTTATAAAAAACAAACTTCTATTTAGACCCCACATCAACAACTGATCATTTAAATAGCTTATTTAAACTGTCAATAAAACTGTTAACTCAGAACCTGCTGCTGAGATAATTGTAGCTTTTGAAACTCAGCCAAGCATTCATGATTACAATAATAGCCCTTAAGGAATGTCAACAAAGAACTCTATTGAAACTACATGGCCAAGTGCTTTTATTCAATCTACATCAGATGACCTGTCAATCAAACCAGTTCAGCAGAAGTTTTTGTAACTTTCAGTGACAGCTTCAGCCTGTTTGTTTTCATGTTTAAAGAATAGGTGATTTAAAAAAAAACTTCAGATATGATACTTAAACAGAATTTGTTGAAACCCATGCCACAAGGGTTCAAAGACGGAGGTTCTTGACACTTGAAATTCATTTGAAGAACAATGATTTTCAAAGTCACTTGGCTTAGTTTACTCCTAGATGTAAATGGGCAGTATATTGACTTCTCTGCTTTCTCAATGCTGTGTCGGAAAACCACACATTTTACAAAAGAGGTAGATGTGGATAACAAACAATCTTAACAGTTTGCTTAACTTGTAAAGAAAATTACTCTCATGGCAGACACCACCTAAATAAACATCTGCTTCAAATCCTGAGCTACTTTTAGTAACTTAGCGCTTTCACGAGCTATAAAGTTGTGGAATATTTTGCAGCTGTTTAG